>NC_084887.1:29861543-31116543 GCF_958979055.1 Alnus glutinosa | reverse complement strand
AGTTAACTAATGTTTATCGGGTTAGGTCTTTTATTCTAGATAAGCACAGGAAAACCGTTATTTGCTTATTTGGTTTTGTTTGTTAATGTTTTTTCGAATGTGTTTTTTCTTATAAAAGTGTTCTGACGTGACATAAAATTAAAAACAATTTGAAATATTTTGTGTTTTAAGTTGTTTCTTATTTGAAAAAAATAAATAAATAAAAAAAGAAAAAAAAAACGATTTAACAAACAAAGTGAAAATCCTTGGATGTAATGTGCCTGCGATTTAATGGAGAATATTTCCAACTAAGGGCGCCAGTGGTTTCCATGATGGAGGGTTTGACAGGCGCAACATTAGTATAAGGAAAATGCTAAAGGGTCTTATATTTTAGCAATTAGAAAGAGGCGCCGATGAATGCCCCATATTTTTATTAATAGTTTTTTTTTTTTTTTTTTAAGTGGAATATTTTTATTACTCATGATTAATTAGAATCTTTTTTGTACACATAAATAAATTATATATGCTCACATCATCTGAGAATCTTAGATCAATCTAAGACATTGATTTGGTGCTATTGTATTAGTTAATGGAGAACCTAATTTTTTAAATATATATATATTCTGAAACATCATTAGTTAATTGAAGGGAGAGCATTTTGGTCTAATAATATACTGTCAACGTACAGTAGTGTTGAGAATACACTGTACGTTGCATATATCCAGGAAACATGTTTCTTGAGATGCTAGACCAATGGCGTGTCGTCTTGGGCAAGTTCAGTGTCTTTGATAAAATAAAGCTAGTTTTTCGTCACCAAGTCCATGTGTCCACGACAAAGACGTACATCTAATTTAATTAAATCTTGTTTTTTAATATTGTTTAGCTTCAATATTTATCAGCTTTCTTTGCCCTGAAAATATCATATATGTTTTTTATTGTGTCGAAAAATATTACAGATATCTGTTACAACAATTTTGATGACATGCAATTGCTTCGATCTACTACTACGTACGGATTAAATGATGGTCTTGATCAGCATATATGATCTATATATATATATATATATAGCGTCAAAACGAAAATATCATAATTAATTATGATTAATTAATTTATAGCATGGAGCAGTATATACTTGTAACGGAAAGAAGAATTGAAATACCAGCATGATCTAAGAAAGATGCTCTAATCTATATCAAATATTCATTTTGATCAAAATTTTCTTTTAAATAATTGGGTTTGATGAAATAATTCCAACCCATCAATTAATAAATTGATATATGTTCAAAAATGCATTTAAAAATAAAACATATGTGTCTTGGAAAATTTTGTTCATTCATTCATTTTCATCGGTCTGGTGGGCTAGCTTGTAAAAAGTTTTATTGTGAAAGAGTTAGTAGTCACCATCGACAGATATATATGATTGTTGAGCAACCTAATATTGATTAATATTGATTACACAATTAATGGATCTCACAATAAATAATCACGTGAGTTTTTAACAGAATGTTGGTAAAATTAATAATACCCCTATTATAATTATCACTCTTTTGTATTAGGAATCCTTAATTACGTGATCATTAATTGATTACATAACTTCTACTTGAAGAATATATAATATGTTACAACAACCAAAATGACTACAAGATCAGCTACTCATTGAGTCCGACCAAGAATGTACGGCGTAGTAGTTTAGATCGATGTCTGATTGTCTGTCGTCAAATCATGCATGCACATGCCTGTGTCAAGTGCATGCATGTCATGCCTCGTGAAGGAGGGAGGCTAGGGTTGTTAATTTGTACGTCTTAATTCAAATGGTCGGTTCGAAAAAGATGATCATCGATATCTTTTGTTCCGATCAATCCTCTCAAATATATTTTTAGTCGAATGTCGGTGAAATATTGCTGTGATTAATTGATCACATTCATTAAGATCATACAGTACGACGTAACATATATAGCCCGTGATCGATCACTTTCTTACTACGATCATAATCCCCCGTGAACATTTCCCAGTTTGATAAACCTTGCTTTTTATCTTTTGATTCTTTTCAGTTTTGTCGATCTCCTGATCTCTACTACTAGCTAGCTACTCGATCAATGATCACTGACAATTAATATTCAATCAGTTTGTTGTTCCTGTTCATCGATCTATGTATTAATTTGCTACGTACACATGGAACAACCACACACCACATACTAATTCTTTATGGATGACTCAACGCTAACTTAATTTACTTGATATGACAGCCCATGATTCATTTATTGTCAGTTGATTACTATCAGTCACAAAAAGCTTCAAGTTGTTAAAAAAAAAAAAAAAAAAAGTGCTAAAAGCCTAAAATTAATATATATATATATATATATATATATATATATGGCGCGAGCTTCAAGCAAATTAGTTATCTTTGTTAATGTGTTTTGAAAAAATATTTTTTGTTTTTGGCTTAAAATCATATTCCTGACATAACGTGGATGTGAAAATAATTTTCAGTGTAAAATATATATTTTGTATTTAGGGTTGTTTATTAGATAGATATAGACTCTTTCAATGGAACCTTTTGCTATAAAGAAGACTCTATATATAGGTATATATGGACCTCAGGATATAGTGATTTTATTGTCATATGTCCAAAGTAGATAAGCATTATCTACGTGTAGATATATATTTTAGTCTTTCACAATTCATTTTGTAATTGATCATTGCTAAGAACCTTTTGGATGCTGTCTATGACATCAACTGCTGTAGTTCATTTACTCTTATTTAGTTATTTGTAAACCAAAAAAAAAATCTTTCATCTCTCCCTCACGGTCACGGGCAAACCTGTCCAAGAAAAGTGAGCCAAACGCAGGCCTTGCACTGCCTTCGAAATAGAGACAAAAACAAACACGGGTTCTTAAAAGAGAGAGGGAGAGAGGGAGAGAGAGAACAGTCAAAATAAGGTTCTATTTAGTAATTAATGGCAATAACTATTAGTTCCAGAATTTAAACTACCAAGAAAAAAATATATATGTACGTACAAGTGAATTAAAGTAAATTTATTAGACAGAACACGTACCGACGTACGCAAGTTATGACCTGCAATGCGAGGAGAAATACGTTTGGAGTGAGAATGACGGGGAACCAATCAAGTTGTGTATAGGCGTGTATTATGGGGTTCAAGTACCAGTGGAGCTTTCGGCATGAGTTGGTTTCCTTCGTGCAAACCAGCTGGTGTTGACTACCAACTCCTCCCACTTGAAAGAGATATCCTTCAAAATGGCCGGCCTCTCATCACACTCCAGCTTTGAAGAAAAGGGACGACCAAATAATTTAGCTTTGGCAATTTGAAAGAACGAACAAACAAACAAAAAAAGAAAAAAAAGAAAAAGAAATTGAAAGAACAAAGTTGTCCAAATGTGTGATTAATTGTCTTCATATGAAAAAGTAGATTTTGAAGATGATACGTTTGAAAACTGACTGTGCATGCTTGCTTCTGAATCCTTCCTTCTTCTTTTTTGAAAAAAAAAAAAAAAAAAAAAAACTACAATTAATATCTCCTCAAATTTACACTCAAATTATAATGTCCCTTTTTCAAAAAAGAGCGAGTATATATAGATCCTCTTTTTCTTTTTTCCTTTTTTGTGACATCATAATTCATAGTGAGTAATAATTAGGAAATTACTAGTGGAAATTTAAAAGAAGGGGGTTCTGGGGGAAATGGGAAGTTTCTCTCATGTTGCTAGAGCCTAGAGCCCATGAGGCATGAAAGGGGGTTCCACTAACACGGCCGGTAACACTGACACCCCGCAAAGCACTTAATCTGTTATGTACATGGTGGGTGACCAACTCCATGACCCATTAACCATTAAGGAAGTCGCACCCGTTTAATATTCTTGTCCTCTCAATTCTTTTTTTAATCTTTTTGTGGGGGGGCTGCTAAGAAGAAGAAAGAAAGAAAAAAAAAATAGTGGGCAACGGTCCTCTAGCCCAAACTTTACTCTCCGGCCATCTTATCATGTTGTTTTGTTTTCATCACTTTTATATTGTTCTATATATTAATTCATTTATAGGTCTCTTATAACTTATGGGCACCCACCAAGTGATCAATTGGTCCTACACGATTAATTTCCTTGCAAAAGATAATATTAAAGGGTCATCAACCAACAAAAATCAATATATTCTTTTAAGAAACATTAGTTATAATTAATAATATTTAATGGAGGAAAATAAATAAAAATGGGACAAAAAGATAAAGGGGTAATCAACTGCGCACTTGAGATATGAATAAATAAAAAGCCCTTGTGCTACACGTCCTTCTGTCGATTTATTTAACCAAATTATGGCCGGACCCATTTGGTCAAGTTAATTACAGTGATTTCTTTCTCGAAAGATAAAGGTTTCAGATTATCTCTATTTTTTCTTTTCCTCAGCTTCAAGGGTTCAGATTGAATCTGCCACTGTATGTATTCAATATTTTAAGGTAGGAGCTCTTCAGTACTCTAACCAAAAGAAAACAAAAATATATTTACATCCGTGCGCAAGCAAATTCAAAGATATGGAATGAAGTACAAAGTCTACTCAGTTACTCGAAATAAAATGTAAAAAGGAAAAAATTATTAAATTTAGGTTAAACTTGCAAGAAGTGTTTTTTTTTTTTTTTTTTTCTAATTTTTAGATCATAATTTTTTTTAATTATTTGTTCGAATTTAAGTAATGATCGTAAGAGACCACTTATATAACTCATCTAAGTAGATAAATTGTTAAACATCTTAATTTTTATTTGATTAAATAGATTTAATTAATAATTTTTAAAAATTAATTACCTAAATTCTTTTAAATTTATACTAAAAATTTAAAAGAATCTTAATTTATCGCACTCAGTGTGAAACATGCATGCAAGTGAGTAAATCATACTCACCAAATTTAATACGAGTATCATCATAAGATCTAACTACTTAATTAAGAAAACGCGTACGCTTTTTTGTAATTTTTGCTTCTTTTGGCGTTTATTTGCTCCTTTCCGCCCCTTTCCAATTGTATAAATAAGCACAACCCCACCTCGCCAACCTCACTGTACGCAGCCCATATCTCTCTTCCTCTCTCAGACATGGCTCTCTGGAACAAGACCATGCTTTTCTCCATCTTCTTCACCTTCTTTTCCCTCTCAACCCAACAACACCAAAATGATTCATTTTCTCAGTCTTTCCCTCTCATTTCAGTTTCTCTCCGCCCAAACACCTCCACAGCTCTCAACCCTTCCCTCGTTTCGCAGCCCGGGCGAAACCCAAAACTCAGGACCCCATCGTATAACTACAAAACGACGTTCACGTATTCGATGGCTCTGGTCGTTTCGCTCCCCATAGGGACGCCACCACAGACCCAAGAGATGGTGTTGGACACTGGCAGCCAACTCTCGTGGATTCAGTGCCACAAGAAGGCCCCAAGGAAGCCCCCTCCCACGGCATCGTTTGACCCCTCTCTTTCCTCTTCTTTCTCTGTTCTCCCTTGTAACCACCCTATTTGCAAGCCCCGAATTCCCGATTTTACCCTCCCAACGTCCTGCGACCAAAACCGTCTCTGCCACTACTCTTACTTCTACGCGGACGGGACCTTTGCCGAGGGCAATCTCGTCCAAGAAAAATTCTCTTTTTCCCGTTCCCTTGTTACCCCGCCTTTGACCCTCGGCTGTTCCCAGGATTCCAGCGAGACCAAGGGTATTTTGGGAATGAACATCGGACGCTTGTCGTTTGCTTCCCAGGCTAAAATCTCAAAATTCTCTTACTGCGTACCCACCCGCCTGACTCGAACCGGGTCCTTTCCAACCGGGTCTTTCTACCTCGGCAACAACCCGAGTTCGCGAGGGTTCCGGTACGTGGACCTCTTGAATTTTCCTCGGAACCAGCGCATGCCAAACCTTGACCCTCTGGCGTACAGCGTTGCGATGCAAGGGATAAGAATTGGCGGGAAAAGGCTGAACATCCCGCCGTCCGTTTTTCGACCCGACGCTAGCGGGTCGGGTCAGACCATGATCGACTCGGGATCCGACTTCACGTACTTGGTGGAGGAGGCGTATAATAAGGTGAGGGAGGAGGTAGTGAGACTGGTGGGCCCGAAGCTAAAAAAAGGTTACGTTTACGGAGGGGTGTCAGATATGTGTTTTGATGGCGGCGAAACGATGGAGATCGGACGGCTGGTAGGGGACATGGTGTTTGAGTTTGGCAAGGGGGTGGAGATTGTGGTGGAAAAAGAGCGGATTTTAGCTGACGTGGGAGGTGGGGTCCGGTGCATCGGCATCGGACGGTCAGATAGGCTAGGGGCCGCGAGCAGTATAATCGGGAATTTTCATCAGCAAAATCTATGGGTGGAGTTTGATCTTGCCAATCGTAGAGTTGGGTTTGGTAAGGCTGACTGTAGCAGATCAGTGTAGTGGGACGTGTAATTTCATGGGGCAGAGTGTGTATTAATTAATGTGTAGCACTGTACAAAAAAATATCAGTGTGGGGTCATCTTTTGGGATGATCTTATCGGACGGTCTATATCAAATGAACCTACTAGAACAAGTAAAGGAAAAAAAAAAAAAAAAATCAACTAAGGCCAGGGACCAGGACCAGGGTGATACAGTGATGTGAAGTCAACGGTACTTAGGGCCCCTCCAAGTGTTGTATTATAAAATCGAGAGTAATGTATATATGAGGATGTGAAGTATGTTAGATAAATTGGGTGAGATATTTCCTTTTGCTGTCTGTGGCTCATTCAATCACTGTTGTGAAATGCATTTGTGCTTTAGTTTGTCAAAAGTTGGACTACTCATCATCATAAAAATGCTTTTACTATTTTTGAAATAGGCTTTTTTTATTCATAGTATCTTGTTAGTTGCTTCCGATTGTTGCCAAAGTAACGATGGCTTCATTTAGACTATCAAATTTGATTTGATGAGCAAGCCGTAAGATATCGGCTGCCAGAGTCACAAGCATCGAACCTAAAAAGCGTATGCTTTTTCCTACACTATTTCAGTTTCTTAAAGCTCATTCTAGCAGCTTCCTTCTAAATTTTACTAAATTTAGAAAATAAAATTTATTTATTTTTTTATCCAAATACACGATTTTTTTTTTTTTTTTATAACAATTAAATATTTTTTTTCTTTGAAAGGCAAAGAGAAGGGAAATGAGAGGGAAAAAAAATATTTTTTATTAAAATAATGTATAGGGCCTTACACATTGTTGGGTAAGGCACTAAGGCCGTAGCATATCTAATGTTTAGAGAACTTATAAATAAGCTGCCGTAAGTAATTTTTTATGATATTTTTTTAATATTTTTTCTATATTTAAAAAATGAAAGCAACTTTAAAATAGTTGTTGCGAATACTCTTAAGCAAAAGAGAGCTCTATTCTCAAAAAAGAAAAAAGAAATTGTGCCAAATAGAGAGGGTTTGGAAAAGGAGAATAGGAACAGAAGGGGACCAACTACGAGAACCTCCTAAAATATCAAAAAAAAATTATGAACACGCGGTATGAATATACAGGTATGGACAACAGTCAACATGGGAAAGAAACGGCAGCCCTTGTGTTGATGTCTGGGCTGTTATGGAGCTTTGTTCCAAAGCTTTTACGAGGAAATGGCGGGCTCCACTTTGGTTGGATGTGTGCAATGTAGAAGACAGCTACTTCGGACTCTTCCGCCGACCCAACCAAAAACTGTTTCCACACGATTAAATTAGGATTACCCCTTTCTTTACCCTAAAGCACGTGGCATTAATTTTGTCTTCCCGTTACTTTTTAAACTTATATTCTAAATCCCATCATGAAGATGGAAGGATGGCGGCAACGATGTATGTCAGCGAGGTAAGTTGGTAACAGTCCTTTTTTATTCGATAAGATCACACTCCCGCTAGCTGCTTTACTGTCTAAAACTATCTAATTATTAAAAAAAAAAAAAAAAAAAAGGACAGGATTGTTTTATCATTTATGGGTCTAAATTAAATATTATATTAAACAGTGGGTCCAATTCCAAATATTAAAAAATGGAGTAAGTTAAACTTAAACATCACCTTTCCATAAAATGAGATATTTATATGGGGTTCAGGCTCTTTTTGAGGATGAGGATTGAGGAGAGGGCAAATGAACAAGAACGTTTACCAGATTAACCACGTGGCTGCATTGAAAGACTCAAAAAAAAGAAAGTTTGAGAAGAGAAACAGCTGGCAAAAAAAAGAGAAAAAGGTAAAGTAACAATTTCATTTGAAATCTCACTTTCAGCCAATCCTCGAGAAGCTAACCAAAGGCAATCAAGCTCAACGCAGACACGCACGTCCCTAGAATCTCACTTTTTTTCTGCAGGAAAGATGAGCAAACATTTATAATATGCCATTTTATGCAACGTACGCTTCCGTCTTTTTTGAAAATAAGGCAACAAGCAACCTATCCATGTAGCTGCATGCGTTTAACCCTAATGTATAAATAAAAACAGAAAGAAATGGGATGGTCCCCCTACTTCTCTTCTCCACGCGCCCAGCCCATCCCCATCTTTCTTTCTTTTTTGCTCCGGCCCATCTCGATCTTGGAACCATTACTTATTATTACTCAGGCAAAGGGATATATATATATATATATATATATAATTTCATTTCATTTCATTTCTGAAACAACTAAAACAAGCAGTAAAAATGTAGGGTTTTTGCTGCTGTAAATAAATATAATATAATATAAGTGGGTTTGTGTACGACTAGCTAGTCACGTCCTACTACCTAATAAAGTGATGTAAGGACACCCCCAAGTCATCGAACCAAATATTGGACATCAAGAAATGTCAACTTCAAGGAAGACGAAGGCTGAAGGAGATATAGAAATATTAATAATTGATGATTTAGACATGTTAGTGATCATACACTGCACTCATAATTATCTATTTATGTTGATCATTGCCATTGACTTGCCACTGTTATTGTGTGCCGGCCAGCTGCCCCTTCATTCAATCGCAATCCCCTTTTTATTTATTTATTTCCATATATTTATGTGTGCAGCTAATATACTGAAAGGCACACATTGCATAATAAATTGGTTTTGGATTACGCTCAAATTCCAAATTCCAAAATCAAACCCAATCTTCTGTCGACATGGGAGTAAAATCGAATAATTACTGGACTTAGGCTCTTAGCCCCAAGTTGCTGCAATAGGCCAATGTTGTCGCTTCTTTTCCTTTCACTCTCATTTTTAAAAAGCTCACCATTTTTCTCTTTCTTTCTTTTTTTTCTTTTTTTTTTATTCCAAATATTTATTTTGATTAATAACTCATAAGCCCACACCCTCTATTCCGTTCTAACGGGGAGCCGGTGCTGCTAAACTTCATCCTATGATAACACTTTTGCTTTCCTATCTATTATTTTATTCACAAATAAAGCTTTATATTTTCTCTTCTTTTTTTTCCTAGCATTTATTTAAAAGAATATTTAAATGGTATAAAGAAGGAATAAGAGAAGTTATTGTGAAATTTATTTGAATATAGAAGTAAAAAATAACTTGATTCTCTAAATTTAAGAAAAATCTAAAAGAAGCTGTTTACTAGTGATCTAAGACTGGGTCCAAAGGTTTAATACCTCCATTACATGCCCGAGTTGAATACCAGGCTTAAACTGGATATATATATATAAGCCTATCCAGCGAAGCCCATGATAGAATAATCCTGTTGACAGATCTTTGTTAAGAATCATGGCTCAACTTTAGAAGTAGAAGCACTGCATGTTAAGCAATTACATCTCCTTCATGTTATGGAAACTGATGTACAAATTTCCAACCGATTCCCCACGACATCAACATCATTAGATACTATAGAAGAAGAATTTGTTTTAGAAACTACCCTTTTTTTCCTTTGGCTTTGAACCAACTTCCCTAAACATAATGACCTTCTTGATAAAGAGAAAAAGGTTTAATAAAATACCAGTAACATAGATAAAATAACGGGGATATATACTATTATCATTAGACTGACATTTATTAAGAAATTGAAGGATATATCAAGAATTTATCGTAAAATGTTCACTTAATCTTGGTTCTAATGAATAAGAGGAAAGATTACCAGACTATGACATTCTCCAAAATTGTTCTTATCCTCCGCTTTAGTATTTAATCACAATAATCTACGTGATCCAAAGAGTAAGCATTCTTTATAAGCATATTCACGAACAAAGGCTAGTGGCCCTCAACTTCATTGCGGGTTATTTTGATCCTTATGGTTATGGAACAACAAAGAACTTGCAAGCTGTTAAATCACCAATTATCTTAAAATTTTGAAGTGTTAAAAAATAGTAAATTTAATCACTTAATTCATATTTTAACACTCATCTAATGTGTGTGCCCCAACTCCCTCTCAACAAGTGAAGTCTAACACCAGATCATAGAATATTTAACTAAAATGTGGGATAAATTATGAAGTCATGATTCAAACTCAAGATCTCTGCTTTAATACCATGTTAAATAATTAATTATCCTAAAAATTTCAGTTGATAGAAAATATAATGAATTTATTCATTTGATTAATATTTAACACAAGTAAAAGCAACGAAAATGAATAAAATATAATAGCCATCATACCAGGATGAACTTACTGCGTTAGCTGCTGGTTGCTAACAGCAAGAAGATTGAGGTAACCAGAGTGCAGATTGAACAAGGCAATCTCATTTTGGGGCGTGCAAATTCAGCTTGATTGAACTTAAATTTAGCTCAGTTTTCATGCAAACTTACGAAGCCTATTCGATATTACTCTATTCATTATTCTCCTTGTTGTCCATGCAAAGATTGAAGGACTCCTTTCTCAAGCAATTACTTAAAAAATTGTGTGGCGAATATCCAATCTTCCAAGATATTCAAGCAGGAACGTTGTTTCTTGGACATTCATAGCTAAATCTATATTAACGTGCTCAAAGGTTGTCTCTGCAATTTCTGTTCATTATCTTCCACTTTGTATACTGTTAAATGTTCTCAATGTTTTCTTACTTCTCAAAAAAAAAAAAATGTTCTCAATGTGACTCGTCTCCATTAAGGTTAAGGCAGTTAACCATTACCAAACTTGCATTCACTCATCAACTAGGCCAACTTAAGACATGCGACAATCATCTTATGGATCTTCTGAATGAATTCATTAAGTAGTGAAGTATAACGTCTGTAATCCAACAGAAGCACCTTGTCAGTTTGTCATTCATCAAAATCCTCTGGTTTTCAATGCTTGGCATATCCTAGTAGATAGATACCTGCCTATAATATCATCTAGAAGCACCCCCAAGTCAAGCATAGCATATATCCTCTGGTTTTGATCTGCCTTTGCTCACACAAACCACCGGTAAGCACATTGTATGTTAAAACACTCTAGCATGCCTGTCACCCTGCACCACTTCTGAATCCTTTCCACATGCTGGATCAGAAGCAAGAAGTTAAAAGGCAGAATATTCTGCTGAGATCAAGGGACCTTTCCCATTTCAAGCAAACTAAAGAGCCTGACTGTCCGGAAATCCAAGACACCTTATAACCATCTATGGAATCTCCTTACAACTAGATCAAAGGTAACATATCTGATCCCCATCGCCATCATGATTTAGCTTTCAAGCTCCATTGCTGAAATAAATAAAAGAAGCTCACACTACAACCCCCACTGGATCTGCACAATGTCGAGAATGAGTTCTCTTGGAGTGGCTGCAGTAGCAGACAAGGGACATATATTGAAAGGTTTAGCTGCATATGATACTTTCTCATGGGATCTCTAGACTGCAGTAACTCTTGCCATACAAATAACTTGATGCGAGTTTAAATATGGCCAAATGAAGCTACTTCCTGTTCCTTGTTTCAAAATTCAGTCAGAGAGCTTCAAACTATGTCCATAAGCAATGATTGACAGCTCCTCTATGAGTGGAAACCATACATTGATTTGCAATGATCTTAAGTCGCTCTATTCATTTTTGTTCTTTGGGAGATGAAAAGTAAGGAAATCATCTCAAGTCTCCCCTATTTAAGTACAGGACTGGTATTCACTAGTCCACTGAGCCAGCTAACCTTGACACTTGTGATTTCCAACACAAGCGGAAATCATCCCCTTTGGCGATCCTTTGAAGTTTTACTGAATTCACGAACTAGCGAAGCATAAGAAGCATAATCTGAAACGAGGCCTTTCTCGCTCCGAAATTTATCAAAATGCTCAGGGTTTCCATGCTTACAATGCCCTTCTAACAGAATGTTGTATGTAATATCATCTGGAACCACACGCAAATTAAGCATAGCATCTAACAGCATTTTTGCATTCTTCATCTGCCCTAGCTTACAAAGTCCATTCATAAGCACATTATATGTAATAACACCTGGTATATGTCCACCAGCCTGCATCTCCTTGAGCAACTTAAAACCCATCTTAACATCACCCTTCTTACAAAAGCCATCCATGACCATAGTATATATTGCATCATCAGGCTTCATACCAGCATTCAACATCTCCCTCAATGTTCTTTCTGCATCAACAAGTCTTCCCTCTCTACACAGCCCTGAAATAAGGGCTGTGAAAGCCACATTATCAAGCTCAATCCCTTCTTCACTCATTCCCTTCCTAATCTCCAAGGCTGATTCTAAATCCCCCTCCTTGCAATATCCATCAATAAGAGTAGTGTATGTGATCCTGTCAGGCTTCAAACCCCTTATACTCATCTCATCAACAATTTTCCGTACTTCTTTCAAATCTCCAACTTTGCAAAGGCCATTGATGAGTGCATTGTATGTAATCAAATCAGGTTTCACACCTTTACTCAGCATTTGCTGATAAATTTCCATGGCCAAATCAATTCTCCCATTCTTACATTGACCATCGATCAAAGTTGTGAAAGTAACATCATTTGGAACCAATCCCCTCTCACACATTTCATCAAACAAACTATTTGCATCATCCAACCTACTCTCCTTACACAATCCATTGATCAAAACACTGTAAGTGAAAACATCCGGAGACATTCCAGTCTCCTCCATAATCCTCTTCAACCTAAACCCATCCTCTAAATCCCTAGACTTACAATACCCACTAATCAAAGTATTGAAACTAACAACCGTAGGACGCAAACCCCGCTTCCCAATTTCATCAAACACCAGCCGGGCCTCCTTAAGTTTACCCTCTTTACACAGTTTATGCATCAAGACATTGAAACTGTACACATTAGGCGGAAACCCACTATCCAAAATTTCCCTATAAAACTCCCACGCCGACGCGGGGGAGTTTGCCTTCACCATTTTATCGAGCAAATACCCACAACCATGAAATGGGACTCGAAACTTATGCTTCCTAACCAACCTAAAGCACTGAATAGCATCGGACACAAATCCATTATCGGTATACGCATTAATCAAAGCATCAAACACTAAACTGGAGTAATGGGTACCTTTGGTTTCGACAATGCAAGCGAAGACAGAGCACGCCGAGTCTTTGCCTTTCCGAGAGACGACGAATTGGAGGAGGGAGTGGGCTTGTGGGAGCATGTTGTGGGAGCAGAGGAAGTGGGCCATGGTGCAGTAGGAGTGGAGAGTGTGGCGGAAGGTGGGCTGGGAAGAGAGCCAGTGGAAGAACGAGAAGAGAGATTGGGGGGGTAGAGAGCAGGGGTTGAGGTTGATGAGGTTGATAACGTGATTGGCTGTGAGAGAAGGGAGGAGCTTTCTGAGAGAGGAGCCTAGAGGCTTTGTTTTGGTGTTGAGAATGGCTTCAGAGATTGCCGAGAGTATAGGGTCTTGTTGGTGAGGTGGTGGAGGGGTGTACTTGTACCAGACTGTGGCGGAGGAGAAGAAGAAGAGAGTTTTGTGAGGTGGAGAAAGGGAGTGCTGGGCTCTTGAGAGTTTGAGGGTCGCCATGGCTGTGGCTTTTAGAACAGGTTTCGATTGTGGTTCTGGGTTGACGAGGACCCGTGGAGAGTTGGGAGTGACGCCTGAGGAAATGGAAAGATTGCCTGAAAAAAAAAAAATGGACACAATATAAAGAATTCTTTAAATCTTATTTATTATTTTTAAATAAAATAAAGAAAAATTACTCTAATAGGGAGTACGTTTTTAATTTTGATAATTAAGGGGTCATTTGGCTATCTGATTTTTTTTATTTTTTTATTTTTTTATTTTTGTATTCTTTTTAACTTTACTCAAAATAATGAATGTCGATGAGAACAAAATGTATAAATTATGTTTAGAAAGATGAATCAAATTGAATATATTTAAATAAATATATTTTTTAAAAAAAAAATTGTAAGAAAGGTGGTTCTTTTTTAATATCTATATATTAGGATGAAATTTTTTTGAGTTGGATTGAAAAGAAAATGAATTGGAGAAATAGGAAAAAAAAAAAAGAGAAATGAAGATCTACTCTCCACCTTAGGAGAGGAGGGCGATGAAGGGTGACTCCATCCCCACCCCCTAAAGCTCCATCCTCACCCCTCTCCAAGGTAGATATTCACCCAACTGGAGGTTAGTAAGGGTGGAACAACCCCCATTGCTCTCTCTGTAGGAGTGAAGCCACCTTCCACCACCTTCCTCTTTGGAGATGGAGGGGTGGTAGTCGAGTGGATTTCCAACCCTCTTTTTTTCACCTTTTATATATATATATATATATGCCATTGTTTTATTGTCTTTATGTGGATAAGATAACAACAGGCAAGTTTTCTGTTAAAAACTAGATGAAAAATATGGCGTAAGGACTTATTTGTCACTAAGCCAAAACTTGAAGACTTTTACGATGATTTCCCTTAAATAAATTAGATGTTGTCACTTAAGTATTGATTATATGTATTTATGTTCAAACTTTTAAAATATGTTTAATGAGTAATGATGTTATGTAGTCTTTTATATGACTGTCATATAATTAGGATAACGTAGCAGTAAAAATCGACCTTTGGATTAACAAGGATTTATAGAAAAGAAAAATCAATAGTTAATGTTCATTGCCGCGTCATCCTAGTTATACGTTAGTCGTATAACAGTTTACTAAATATCATTTTATCACTTTTAATTTATTACATATTTTATGTAGTAAATGCTAAAAAATAATCTAAATCATTCAATTTGAAAATAAATGTTAAGATTTAAATAATTTGACAAAGTTGAGAAATGCTATTTAGTAGTCTACTAAATAACATTTCTCTTCTTAAAATCAAATTCTCTTAATTACTAATTGATTTAGGCATTTTGTTAAATTTATGTGAAGTTAACACTTGGCACTAAGAAGACTTTCATAACTTTCAAACATGTAGGAAGAGGTGGAGAAATGTTATATACATGACAACAAGCATTTACACTCTATCCGTCAAAGTTGGTACGGTGTGGCCTCCCGTAGTATTTGGTCGATGGAAATGAGATTTTTAGTTGAGGGATAACGCCGCATAAACTTTTGGTGGATAGAATGTGGATACTTATCCGATATATATCATATCTCGAAAGATGTGAATTTAATAATTTAATTAATAGAGTAATGTTATTTAATAGTCTGTTATACAATTGTCATATATTTAGGATGATGTGACAGTGAAAATCAACCATTGATTTTTTTATTTTTTTTTACAAATGTTGATCCAATGACTGATTTTTCACTGCTGCACCATCAAGTTGTAGGAAAGTTGTATAATAGTCTATTAAATAGCTTTATTTTTTTAAGTAATATTCTAACGCCATATAATTTTATTGACATTTTAATCTCTTTCCTATATTTGTTTATTTGCTAGAGGTGCAATATATATATATATATATATATACATTTTCTAAGCATTTAAGGAATGGGTTATAGGGATTAATACACCGAAAAATGAGTGGGCTCCCAAATAACAGACCCAAATTGAAAATTACAGTACAAAATATAAAAATAACTAGTAAGAAATAGGTCAAAAAAAAAATGACACGATCCTCTCTAAAAAGGCTACATAAAGCAATTTCTAAATAAAAAGGGACATAAATATGGGCAACCCTTCTCTGACCCCCAACTAAGGCGCTATAACAACCACACCCAAAAAAAAAAAAAAAAAAAAAAAAAACTGACCGGAATATTGATAGGGGTGAAATATTGAATTCATAAGGTCTTACCTTTACCATGTGATATGTGACAAGATATTACTCTTATTCTTTAAAGTTAACATTAAATAGAGTAGATAAGGGGTAATTTAGTTTGTTCGTTATTCAACATTTAAAGGGATATGGATGGGCTATGTAAATAGTCTTACTTTAATGTGAGTTGATGCCTACCAAGGTTGGTACTAAACTTGATAGGATTAGATAAGATAGACGCATAACATATCAATTACATAACAACCACTACTACGGAGATCGCCGACAACTAATTAATGTTATACTTATCTTTTTATTGTCTTAAAAGCTTATATAGTTTTTAAAATTATTATTTGATCAAAAGTTAATAGTGCACTATCTCAAATTTAATAGTAATTTTAAAAACCACATCAATTTTATTAAAAATAAAAAATAAAAAATCCAACTTAGGCTTGCTCGCAACATTTTTGTGTTTTTCTTTTTCCTTTTCTTTACTCTCATAAAGTTATATACACCTTATTTGCACTTGGACTTATGAACTACGACCCATTGTAATTCGAACCTAAACCATCAAAGTATTTAATGAATGGCCAGATTTTACACAGAATGTAACTCGAAATACTTTACTAGTTTATAAGTTCGTAGTTTCAAGGTCGAGGTACAACTGTGATTTAAGAACATTTTCAGCGATAAAAGTTAACTTAGCGGCTCAAAAAATTCTATTTTATTTTGGCTATTCATGTTTAATTCAATACAAACTTCAGTAAGATTATCTATTTCACTTTTTATTTTATTTAAATATTATTTTCAGCACCTTTTACCTTTCTCTTTCACCTTTTTTTTTTTTTTTTTTTTTTTTTAAATATTATTATATTAGAGCATCTCCAACATATCAGGTATACCCTTCATAATAGATATTTTTAGTTAATATCACCCAATTTTCATCTCCAGATTAGGTTTATACTTTATAAGAGGTATAATACATTTTTAGCACACTATAAGAATAAAATATTGTTTCTCTTGTCGGAGAAATAGTCATCGGGTTGTGTGCTCTCTATATCTCTACTTTTATCTTTATTCTCAAAGCATTAAAAAATAATACTTAAAGAAAGTAGAGAGTGAAATAGATACTCTGTTAGAATTTGCATTGAAAATGTAGTTAGCTAAAATAGAAAAATATGTATTTTGAATAACTAAAATAGCTACTGCTTTAGAGCATATCCAACAAAATAGGCAAATAGCTCATAATAATCAAAATTGATTATTATGACCTATTTTTCGTCTTTAGCAGAATATAATTTTTCATTCTAGTGTGAATATTAAATAAGTAGAAGAGCATATTCATTCATTATTCACACTATAAATAGTTTTTAATTATTTTATCTATTTATTTCATTCTTTTACACTCTCTCTCTCTCTTTCTTTCACACCATCTTCCACATAAAATAATATTTTAAAAAGAAAATAAAGAGTAAAATAAAAAAATTGTTGTAGAGAATATAGAAATAACAGTAGTTAAAGTAGAGGATGTACTTTTCCGTATGCTAAAATAAACCTGTAACAAATTGGATGAGAAACTTTTATTTTAATTACCCAAAATTTTCAAGTTCACATATCTCTCTCTCTCTCTCCAATAATGTAGTTTGATGCTTTTTATGTCACCGCCAAGACAGAAAGAAACAGAATTTGTCGTACAATCAACAAGCAATGCCTTGTTTTCGTTACCGAATCACCATTCATCCCTTTGTTATCCTTCAAACTGGATCCCACCAAATACACCATGATTTGGATTGATCGGTTTATGTGTCCGCATTCCGCAAGGAAGTAGCCTCCATAAGAGACGATACATCGGACATGACATGAGCCCACAGTAACACGTGGCAAATTTAAAAAGAAAATAAAAAAAAAAATTTATACCCCACACCGATCGAGCAAAAAATAAAACGAATTACGTTCTTACACCATATATTTTGATATTATTATTATTATTTTTTACCCGACAACATTTTAAACCATACACTTAAAAATGAAGGAAAAAACAAATTTGTACCGTCCAAGAGGCAAGAGGGCCTTCGTCCAACAGGTCCCTCTTTTGTCTCTTCCAAATACATGGCAACAGCAACGTACACGAATGAAATGACTTTAGTCTTTAATTAAACAACAATTGATTGTCGATATTTCATGTTCAAAAAAGAGCTTCTGCTGGAACACGTACAGTTTCTCTGCAGATCGATCGATCGTTTAATTGTTGAGTCACCTACTCTACGTAAAACCTCTTGGCAAAGTACAGCCTAGCTAGGAAGCTACAGTTACAGCATATATCGAACTAGTTCAGAAACAGTTGAACTTTCCGACAATCATCGGGCATGGGTACGTGGGCCGTGGACGACGGGTAGGAAGCCTAACTACTTTTGAGGTTGCCGGCTATCCCTGATTCTGAGGCTGATCAAAGCTCTTGCATCCGCCACATCTTCGCTTGTGCCACATGTAGGCGCATGCCTTAGCCAAAACCCTTTGAATTTCTTCTTCTTTTTCTTCAATATTCCAGTACTAGTATCCTTGTCCACTGGTGTGATCACGTTTTCTTGCAGGCGATCATCATCTCCGCCTACGAGCTTTCTATGGAAGTCGTCACTGAAAGTACTGGATTCTATAAGGCAATCCAGTCGTCGGGAAATGCTCTCAATTTCATACCTATCGAGAAGAGAATTTTCAGTATGGATCGAACTCGGTGTTTGTGACCCCTCCCCCTCCACAACAACTTCTTGGGCTATTCTCATAGCCTCTAGCTTGAAAATTGACGGTCTAGGGGCTCGACGAGTCCTCATAACATCGAACTCCGGCATTTGCTTCCCCTCCGACCCGGATCCACGTTCGTACCATGCCCATGCAGCCGCTTTCACCGCCGCCAATTCATCTATGCTGCCTCTCCCCTTTTTCCTCGCCATTAACGGGCTCATGAGAAAGGGTATAAGCTAGTGTAGATAGAATGAGAAGTTGGATCGAATGTGTGGGAAAATTATGCTCCGCGTTATAAAGGGTGGACAAAAGTTGGTGATTCTTTTACCATGGTGGTTGTGTATCATATGTCAAGAAAGGTATTTTATCTCATGGGGTGTTGTCAGAATTGAATAAGATCATTAAATCGAAATGGGCATTAGGGCCAACCGAAGCTTGATGTTAGGTAGGAAATGGGGTGGGGGGCCCTCGATCTCATGAGGACTAGTTAATTTGTAGTAAATCTACCATTCTCTCACTTGTCTACATGGAGGAGGATTCATTCCCTCTTGGAAATAGTCTATTAGTCTTAATTATCATGGTATTCTGCTATTGGCCATCCTACGTGTTCCTATCAGATGCATACAATAACCGTCCCTTTTGCATGGTCGAGAAGCTTACATGTAGAAATGACATCGACATCGACCCTTGATATTTTTGTATGTACGTACCCAGGAAGAAGACGATATTATTTCCTCTTCTTATTTGATAAGTAAGCAAGGTCAATTTCCTTAGATGGATTAGGATTTGCTTCACTTTAAGCTCTTTTCACATTTTATCCACCATGTTTAAGTGTGTCTTTACCCTTAACAAGACGGGACCGTTAAATGCATCAAAACAAAATCTATTCCAGATTTTGGACATCAGGCCAGGCAGCCAATTAATAACCATGAATATTAAACATAGAGCTACTGTGCTCAGTTAATGGAATTCTTGTTGGGAACATTAGACAAGTTAAACGAAATAAAACCTTAAAGCATCACAATGGTCTCTTTAGAATTTCTCTAAATTTAACTCTCAAAACCTACTTTTTAAGAGTTTAAGCTAATCACTTTTTTAAACCATCAAATAACAAACTCTCTAAATGTTTATCTACTTTACATAAATACTGTTTTTTTAATCATTCATAATAACATTGTCACATGGAGCAATTTTTATTTATTAGAAAAAAGGAAAACATTGACACGGCTTGCAAAAAGTATTGTTAAAAAAGTTCTAACATTGTCTTTTTGGCTCTTTAAATCTAAAGAGAAAATCCTGACAAATGTTTAAGTTTAACATTTGCTAAAGAGTGTTATTTGGGAATTTTTGTGGTTTTTGTTAAAAATGTAGAGAAAAACTAAATATAGAGGGTCCATTCTGAGTGCTCTCATGCTGCCTTACTTGTTAGAATCCTGTGAATTTCACACCAAAATCCCACTTCGCTGATAAGAGGGTATATATAGGCTGCCGATTAATTGACAAAGGCATATCAGAAATTCAGAACATAGAAATAATGATAGTAGAAAAAGGTCATGAATACAACAAGTCGAGCTTATAAAATTATGCAAAGGAACCTTTGTTGCTCATTTGGGTATGGCCAAGTGGCATAAGTACTAGACCTGCTGCTTCAAACGATTTTCTGGCCGTCACGCTGGTGCTGCAGCCAAAATCAGCATCCAGCTTAGTTTTAGGCTTTGTTTGATAACACTACCTTTCTCCATTAACAAACTGAACTACGTACGTTGCTTAGTTTTTGCTTTTCCTATGGTGAAGCTCAGATTCTAGACGCTTGATTTCATCTTCCAGCTCTTTTAAAGTTGCTCCTTCAAAACTTTGTGTCCTGTCAGTATTTCTATCGATCATCAAGCTTGAAAGATGCTTCAAACATGAAAGATACTCGGCCTTGACAGCAGGAGAGTCAGAAATAGACCTCTTAGTTTCAAACTGCACAGAAACATGTGCAAACTTTAGCTTTTAACTGTGCTCGTCCATAAATGAAGCCAATAGTTTCACGATGTAAACAGATAATGCAGTTTTCTATCAACTCCGAACACCTTCAAAACTAATTTAAACAAAATTACCTGCAAGATTACTGATTTCATTCTAAAATTTTTGGAGGACTGGGTACAAGATATGTATGGCATAAACATTCATTGCATCAAATGCAGGTGATAGAAGACATTTATGTTCCAAAAATGAGAACACCAATAATAAAAACGTAATTGAAGAATGAAAATGGTGTACAAATGTTCTCACTTAATGTAATGATTGGCTGTTTACTTGGAATCCTACAAGGCATTCCCATTCTATCGACAACCAAATACTACACCAGCTCTCCGAACGAGCATAGGATAGAACGGATTTTTAACATCATCCAAAGTAATGCAAAATGTTGAACAGTCAAAGCATACCTCTTTGTAAGCAGAAATGCATTGGAAAAGTGCACTTTCGGCTCCAGCAACAGGTAAAAGCGCCTGTTTCATAATAGAAATGTAATATTGGTTCAGCCAATTGGATAAATTTCTTAAACAGAACAATCATAGCAGGATGTTGTCAGAAAATCTAATTGGAAGGAGCAGAAAATGGAGCAGAAAATAGGCTCACTAATGAGCATTACCGGAGTAACTGAATCATTGTTTCCAAACTTCTAGAGATCCCCCCACCCCCCCAAAAAAAAAAAAAAATTTGTATTTTAACCTCCAGATTCAGTTTAAAGGACATTGAGCATTTCATTTTGGCTGCTTAGCTAGAAACACAAATCAAATCATTTATATAAAAGAAAAAAGAAAACGCTAGTAAAAAATTATCAGAGGGTTGGAGAAGTTCTGGGAATAATAGATAAAGCAAAAAATATATGGTCATAAACTAAAATTCCCCTTTCTTACTCAAGTGGCAGTAAGAAAATGGTCATCACGAGTAAGATTTAGTCCTACTTGCTTTCTGAATTGCCACTTGGAGGATATATATATGCTCAATAGAAATTGTGAAAGAACAGTGAGATTCCTTTCACTCAAGTACACCAGCTTTATCTTCTTTAAGAAGCTAAATTCCTTGCTACAAGCAATAAGCATATGAAGCATGGATAAGTATGATAATAATGAAAGGCAAAAGGAAACTTCGGTAAGCTTCAGTATTTCAGTCACAATAAGGATTAACCAATACTATCTAAAGTGAAATACAGTGCCAATTACGAGGGTCACAGAAGGTTATTGGTAGACAATTTTATAGCAGAGGAAAGAGCTTCTCCAATGGGCTTATCAAAATATGATGATGATCAGCAATTCTCTGATATATTGTGCTCCTACCTGGAATAACGAGGTCTGCTTTAACGTGATTTGAAAGAAATTTAGGGTTGAGGGTGAACCTTGCCAAACCATAAACTTAGAGGTGGCTGGAGTTCCAAAAGCATCTGGCTGAGATTTTCAAACTTTAAATGTTAGACTTCCACGTCAGGCCTCTTTCAAAAGTTGTGTGAGACCTGATGAAGATTTTGCATCTTATCCTAAGCCAGGAAATCATTAATAAGAGTTAATTTGCCAGCTTCTTCCTGACTTACGTTCTATATCTTTTTAGGTTGCCACCCTTACTTGCAAAGACAAATAAAAGCTTTAAAGATGGTATAAAAAGTAATGATTACATGACCTATACTCACTATTAATGGTTGTGCCTATGGAGAGAATTAGAAGAAACGAGGTTTCACAAAGTAGGAAATACTGGTGAATAGATTTTTAATGGAAATAAGGTCAAATTTGGGGAGGATGCTCAGTGTGCTGACATACCTTAGGAAGGTTATGCCTAGATCAAGATACCATAGAAAGCAAGAAATATGCAGAAATATGCTCATAGTACCAGGTCTCTTGATACTCTACTATGGGAACATTCAAGATCAGAAGATGGAAGACTAACCGGAGATAACATGTGCAAAGTATATGAGGAAATGGGCTTTCATATAAGTAGGTATATTTTCCAGAAAATCCTCTATCCTGTCATTAACCCAAGCTAGTGATACAACATCCCTTCAAAGTTCACGTGGAAGACTGGTTCTAACATCTGCATTCTTATTTCTTAGTGCTTCAGCTAAAATATTACTGGCAGTAAAGTCCTACTCCAAAAAGCGGTGAACTGTCATAATTGTTGGCCGTTTCAAGGCACATGCACACATGGCAAAACATATGCATCTTTGTTTCCAGTTCTATGCACATATTTCTGTAAGCTTGTATTAGAGCTTCAGTCTTTCCAAGAGTTGTAGCAAACTGAATATTTCAAGTACGAAGAACGTAGCAAGCATTGTTCCGAAAGGGAACTTTTCCGACAAAGGTCCTCTTGGAAAGAAAGAAACAGAAATATTCGAATAAAAGCAGTTAAAAAACAAGGGCTCCCGACGCTGACTAATAACTTATGCACTGCAGGCAAAAGCTGTTCAAGATTCTGAAGTCTTGATTACTAACCTGTAACTCTAGTAACTCTTGCTTGTTAATCTCTAGAAGCCCAAGAGCATCAAGTGATTGCAACTGCAAGATGAACAAATCTATCAATTTCATATTGGAAAATATCTACTAACATATAAGATAATGCCACAAGTTAGAACCAACATAAATGAAGCATCTAAGATCACTAGCTTAATTTTATTCTAATTTTTATGCTTTTATCTATTCTAGATTGACAATTTTTAGTGTGACTTCGACTATAACTTTCATTAGCGTCAGATCCAAAGGTTCTCACCAATATGAACTCAAGAAAAAACTGCAATTGTCATCAATATGCATGCAACATCCATGACCACTAGGTTTTGTTCGACTTTTTTCTTTTTCTTTTTTTCTTTAGCTATGACTTATGAGACAGCAGAATATTAGCATGACAACATATATCACTTCAATAGCAAGTGATCCAAAAATACTGACCAATACAAACCCAAGAGAAATATACAATAGTCAATCAATGAGTACATGGAGTGAGAAACACTCAGGGTGGCTTTGTTTTTATCATGCCAGTATGTATTTATGATGATTCCCAAAGTTGCAGCTATGTGAACCCACATGATTTATGTTGTTTCAGAACCTTTTGCCAGAAATAACTCAAGTTCAATTTGACACCTATTGCCAGATTTTGAGTGATCCTGAGAAGAATTGATACTTACCAAATAACAGGGGTTGTTCATGCCCGAACAAGGTTTCAAAATTAATATGTAAGAAAAACCTTTATATAAGGGTAGATTACTTATAAATTGCTAGTACAAGAAGAATCTCCACAATTCAATTTTCTAGTTGCAACCTTAAACAAATCACCTTCTGACTCAAGAGACCGTAGCTCTGGAAGTCAGAATGAAAAGCTTTCTGATTGATACAGAACAAAACTGAAACCCTCAATTGTTTGTCGCTTTTATTACCAGTACCAACAGAAAAGTTGGAATATGGAGAGGAATCAAAATCAAGTTTCCTAACAATAGTTGTGGATGCTGATGTAAGCTACACCATATCTTACTGCACTATATTCTGGTGCAGTTACTGAAATATCATTAGAGCCTCATCTATTGTGGCGTCTGCATCTAGCATGGTTCAGGATTTTACAGAAGCTTAACCATTTCATAGATTGGTGGCATTACCTCTTCCAGCTATGGATCCCAGTTCTTGGATATGAAACGGACCTCACTAGGGAGGTATTCTAATGTGAATGAGAAGGAAGTCAAATAAAGAGGACAGATAAACATTTATATATATATATATATATATATATATATATATATCATCTTTAAAACCAGGATTTCATCGTATTATTTGCTTTGATGAGAATGATAACCTTGTCAACCTTGTCACAAAGCAAAACCAAAATGACAACAGATAAGGAATGACAGTCTTAAAATATACAAATGCAATATATATATTGGGTAGTAAGAGTTCAAATATTAAAATCAATCCAAACAAGAGTTTCATTTGACATAAGTGAAAAAATGTATTATCAAATACAGCTACTGACTACCAGAATCTCCATGAAAAACAGATATCTCACAAAAGGATAGGGAAACCAACCAGTATGACTAATGCTGCATGGCCTTCCATACTTGTTTCTCCAGGTGCACTGTAACTTTTCAAGTTGCCTTTCTGTTTAGTCAAGTTGTTTAAAACCCGCCGAGCTATCCTATCATGGAAAGAGAATTGCATGACTAATATGTAAGAGGCAATACAACAAAAATAGGGATTTTTGAAAAAAGAAAGGGAAAACTTCACTTACACCCCCAAAGTATCAATGTTTTTGCAATCATAACCTCAAACTTATAATTTTTGCAATGTCGGTATCTACGAATTTTCCCCTTTTATTTCACTCCTTTTTTCTTAAAATGCTCAAAATCCCCCCCCCCCCCCCCCCCCCCCCCCCTTCTTTTCTCCCAAAACTTTTTTTGCATTTTGGGAATTTTAACAAAAAAAGGGGTGAAATTAATGAAAATTCTTGGGATACCGACATTGCAAAAATTAAAAGTTCGAGATTATGATTGCAAAAATGTTGATAATTCGAGGAGGTAAGTGAAGTTTCTCCAAAAAGAAAATATGAGTAAACAAATTTGCCCATATTTTGTCAAAGAAAATTTGAAACATAAAAAATAATGATTAAAAAATGCAAATCAATGAAAAGTTTTCTGTTATTTATTGCAATTACCCAAAAAAGAAAAGACTGAAACTTGCTGGACAAATTAAACACAACCAGAAAGTATCTTTTCACAAAAACTTGCTGGGATCGGCAAGGGAAGAGTAAACAGCTTATGATATAAAAAAATGTTCTTGAAGTTGGCTTCCTGTTGGAGTCTTAAGACTAGAAGATAAATACACTATCATTGAATACTTGTTATGTTGCGTGCACAGGTTGGTCATCCTCAAGCCACAACTGTTTACATTAAAAGGTTGACAGTTTTGTCAGGTGAGAATGTTTGAACAGCACCAATACGTAAAAAATCAAAAATCAAAGAGAAGCTTACATATCATATGCTCTTTTGTTGGATTCTCAATCCCATAGATTGCATGATTTTCTAGTTACACGGATTCAAGAGCTTAAGTGTTTGATTATTACAAATGTATCAATTCCAAATTTTGAAAAAAAAAATGACTATCTGAATGACTAAACAAATACCAGCAAGAATAAATATAATATATTATAAAAGGGAAAGTTTTGATAGTTTTTAAATACCAGGAGGATGAATAACTCAATATAATTTTTTAATTAACCGCTAAACCTGGTCTTTTCCTTATTATGAATATCACGAGAATCATTCCTCTTATTTTTAATAATCTTCACTATTACACATTAAGTAAAAATGACCCCAGTAAGAAGGGGAACTCCGCAATTTATATGCAAAGCAACTTTTAGGAAGAAAAAAAAAGGTGGAAAAGAGAATGTTTAAAAAGATCAATAGAGTAATCAATGTACTATTGAAGCAATGAAAGTAATGAATGGTAGTTGTACTTTAATATACTTCATCGCTTAAATGTTGTTTTGTGAATTCTGAGATAGTTAGAGTGGTAAAGTAACACAAACCTTATGGAATTGTGTAAAAGATCCTTTGCATTTTCAAGCTCAGCATTTGCTCGAGAAATATCCACCTTCCTTAGTTGGATAGAATTAAGCATTCTCACCCTAGAAATGTGAAGCATGTTGGCACCAATCTGACAGTGGAGAAGGAAAGAAAGCCTCATTGTGTATGCTATCTTTTTCCTCTCAGCAAATTTATTATCAATAAATAGTAGAAAAAAAGAGAATAGGTAGCAGCTAAGATAATAATTTAAAATGACCATGGATTAGTGTTTTAGACATCACTTTTGCAATCAAGTTTGGTCATGGTTTGAACCCTTTGAGCGTGTGTTTGTGTGCATTTGGGTATGTGTTAGGCTTCTAGTTTGAAATTAACATAGAAAGAAAACTACCAAACCGTTGAGCTTTATATAAATAGTGAGACATTCAGAGTTTAAAGAGGTCAAAGTTGGTTAAAGTATTGCGGTTTGGAACTTATGTACCAGTTTATGTTTTTCAAACATTTAAGAGAAAAGGAAAAGAAAAAATAAATCAGAATTGGTCATCATATGGAACCCAAAGTAGCCGCTGTAAACAAGTTTCCACAGCCATATTTCCACCATATGCATAATAACAACCAGATAGACCAAAATCTTACCTAGTCTAATACAAATTGCTGAACAGAGATTAGCAAAAGCAAACTATAGAGAATGCACTGGTTATGAACATAAACAAAATTTTGACACTTGTCGGAAATTTCGACATGTGTATTCATTTCCAGTAAGTATATAACTGTTACAACTAGTCCACAAAACTCCTTCAAACTCTTGACATATACGAATAATCACCTGGTGCATTTTCAAGAACTCAATTGAAAAAATCTCAATGCTAAATCAGGGAAAATGGTAGCTGATAATATACAAAGTGTTACATATCCCACCTTTTCGGTGAGATCAGTTGTCATTGTCATTACGATCATCATCATTGGTAACTGGCAAAACTTTTTTTTTTTTAAGAAGTAATTCAATTTCATTAGAAAAGCACAAAGGGATACAACCCTAGTACACATGAAATATACAAAAAAAGTCCAAAAAAGTTATCCACATGTAAGGAGAAAAGGAAAAAGAAAAGTCCAAAAAACCATGAAAACTAGAAAAAAGCAAACTGTTATCTGCTGCTATTCACATGTAAAGGGAATTGAACATAATCTTTTTCAGCTCTATGCCATTGAAGTCTCTCGATCTTCAAAGTTCCTTCCATTCCGCTTTCTCCAGATTTACCACATTAAACACAAGGGGGCCAATCGCCAAACTTCCAAAATGTTACGACGTCCCACTTCACCTGCCCAACTCACAAACAACTCTCTCACCCTTTCTAGACATAACCCAAAATACACCAAACATATTTTTTTTTTATAAGTAATAATTCATAAAAAAGCGCAAAGGGGCGCAACCCTAGTACACATGAAGTATACAAAAGAGCCCCTAATCAGAGGAAATAAATGAACATGAAAGTAAGAAATCAGCAAACGACATACGACCCGGGCTATGCGCCGACACCCACAGATATAACATATTAAGCACATTTCTACAAATAGCCCCAACTGTAACCTCCACATCCTCAAAAAGCCTAGAATTTCTCTCACACCACAAACCCCACAAAACACATAAAGGAACCTGTTTCCAGCTACGGATAGCAGAACCACGACCCAGCAAGGTGCCCCAACCACTCATTAAATCCAAAACACTACTAGGCATAACCCACTCCACCCCAAACAAGCTATAAAAATAACTCCAAACAACCCGCGCCACGTCACAATGAAGAAGGATGTGATCAACGGATTCCCCATGCTTCTTACACATAACACACCACTCTACCACCATAATACCATGCCTACGTAAATTATCATGAGTTAAAATCTTTCCTAAAGCTGTTGTCCAAACAAAAAACGCCACCCGCTTTGGAGCTTGAACACGCCATATTCCCTTCCAAGGGAAATAAGCCGCCTCGTGACCAACTAATGCTTTATAAAAAGTCTTCACTTCAAAATTCCTCTTCTTAGAAAGATTCCAAACCACCCTATCAACCTCTCCATTCCGAATCTGAATAGAGTATAATTGTTCACAGAAGGATATCACCATCTCCACCTCCCAATCTTGAGCATAGCGCGTAAAAGGAACATTCCAATGAGCCATACCTCCTACCACAAACAAATTATCCACCACCCAAGCATCCGAAAAACGAGCAATAGAGTACAAAACTTGATAGCAAAGCTTGAACGGCCTGTTCCCACACCATAAATCATGCCAAAAGCGAATATGAGACCCCTCGCCCACCTCAAAACGCAAGTACTTGGCTAAATTATCCCACCCCCTTCGGATAAACTTCCAAACACTCACACCATAAGACCCCGTCGCCGGTAAAGAACTCCATCCTCTCCTCACACTCCCATACTTCACCTCAATCACCAATCTCCAAAAAACATCACGTTCCTGTGAAAACCTCCATATCCACTTCCCCAATAAGGCTTGATTAAACTTAATAATATTACGAACTCCCAATCCACCTACCTTGATTGGAGAACAAACCCGATTCCAATTGACTAAATGAAATTTAGTCTCATCCCCCAAACCACTCCATAAAAACTCCCTTTGAAGCCGCTCCAATTTCTTGGCTATACTTACAGGAATGGGAAACAAGGATAAAAAATAAGTAGGAATGCTGGACAGTGTACTATGAATCAACGTCACCCTGCCACCCTTGGATAGATAGATCTTTTTCCAACTAGCCAACCTTCGCTGTACCTTCTCAATAACCCCATTCCAGATAGAAAGAGATTTAAACGACGCCCCCAGCGGCAGACCCAAATATGTCATCGGTAAAGACCCAATTCTACAACCCAGAATATGAGCCAAAGACTCCACATCATCCACCTCACCAATTGGGACCAATTCGGATTTGCCAAGATTAATCCTCAACCCTGACACCGCTTCGAAGCATAAGAAGGTACACCCCAAATTTCGAATATGTTCAGCCTGTGCCCCACAGAAAATTAATGTATCATCAGCAAACAACAAATGATTCACCACTAACGCTTCATTCTCCCTGATGCCCACTGAGAAACCAGACAACAAGCCTTGGAGCATAGCCTCATTCAAAATCCTACTTAGCGCTTCCATAACCACCACAAACAGCAAAGGAGAAAGAGGATCACCTTGTCTAATCCCCCTTGAGCTCTGGAAGAAACCTGTCGGCGCACCATTAACCAAAATGGAAAATTTTACAGAAGAAACACAAAATTTAATCCATTTCCTCCACCTCTCCCCAAACCCACACCTCTGAAGCATGTAGAGTAAAAAATCTCAGTTCACGTGATCATATGCTTTCTCTAAATCCAACTTGCATAATAACCCCGCCTCCCCCGACCGCAACTGGCTATCCAGGCATTCATTGGTAATAAGAACTGAGTCCAGGATTTGCCGACCACCAATGAAGGCATTCTGAGAGCTCGAAATCAATTTCCTCAACACCGATTTGAGCCTGTTAGCAAGGACCTTAGAAATCATTTTGTAGACCCCTCCCACCAAGCTGATAGGCCTAAAGTCCTTAATCTCCTCCGCATCTACCTTCTTAGGGATAAGGGAGACGAAAGTTGCATTCAAACTCATCTCGAACTGGCAGCTATTATGAAACTCTGAGAAAACTGCCATAATATCTTGTTTGAGAATAGCCCAACATTTCTGAAAGAAAGCCATAGAGAAACCATCTGGGCCCGGAGCCTTATCCCCGTTCATCTCCCGCACCACCTCCCATACCTCCTGCTCCTCAAATACACGTTCCAACCAGAGGCACTCATCCGTATCAATGGAAGAGAAAGAAATCCCGTCCACCCTAGGCCTCCACGAATCTCTTGTTACTTCATAATGAAGAAGAAGGTGATCAATGGACTCTCCACTCTTCTTGCACATATAAAACCAATCTACCATGATAATGTTTCTCTTCCTCAAGTTATAAGCCATATTTTCCTTAATGCCAACGTCCACATAAAGAATGCCACTCTCGAAGAAGCCTGAACTCTCTAAATAATTTTCCATGGAAAAAAGGAACCGGTAGGTATGATTAAAACATGATAATATGAACTTACTTCAAATTTGCTCCTTTTTGATGGGATCCAACATATTCTATGCACATCTTCTTGCCTTACTCTAAGAAAATAAAACGATTAATGCTAAAAGTCACTCTTTTGTCACTCTTGTGTCTCTAAAAAATGATGTGGCTTTTAAAATCACCATTGAACTTGTGATTGATCATTATTAAATTTTGATCAAGTGGTGATTTTAAAAACTACATCATTTTTGGAGTGACAAAAGAGTGACTTCTAGAATTACTCGAATAAAACATCTCAAAGAAAGAGGAGATCAAATCCACCTCCCAATCATGTAAGGGTTTGGTAAAAGATATATTCCATTGAATATTCCCATTCGGAATTGCATATGTTCTGCCACCCATGCATCCTTACAATGTGTAATACTATACAATTCCAGATAATGTGGACTATATGGAGAGAGCGGAATGAAAGATGTTTTGAAGATCATGAGAAGTCGAAGGAAGAACTCAAGAACATATGGTCAAATCGCTCTTTAATTGGACAGCGGCATAGAATATTTCCTCCTTTTCTAACTTCTCTGAATATGTGGATTTTTTTTCTTCTTTCAGCCTTTAGTGGGGACTGTCTTTGTATACATCTTATGTTCTACGGTTTCGCCCTTCTGCGCTGTTCAATTAAATGAATTACTTATAAAAAAGAAAAATAAAATTGTTCCCCACACCACACATCATACCAAAACTTGAGCTTTGACCTATCACCCACCTCATATCTAACAAATTTTTAAGACATTTCCCACCCCCTTTTTATATATTTCCACATTCCCACTTCAAATGGCCTTGTTACCTCATATCACCAACCTCCCCTTAAACTATTATATTTAGTTTCCATCACCAATTTCCACAAAGCCTCCATCTCCGTTGCATATTACCAAAACCATTTTCCCAATAGAGCTTGATTAAACTGAATCAGATTTACAACGCTAAACCACCTAATTTCATTAGAGTACAAATTCTTAAAAAATTTAGTAAATGAAACTTAAAACTCATAACCAATTCCACCCCATAAAAGATCACTCTGAAGTTTTTCAAGCCTATTTGCCACACCCACTGGAATAGGGAAAAGAGACAAATAATAGGTAGGCAAATTAGAAAGAGTGATTTTTATCAAAGTCAATCTACCCCCCTTAGATAAATAAAGCCTCTTCCATCCTAAAAACAAAAAAGAGTTTATTATTGCTCAATTACAGCTTAGAATTAAGCAATTTTTCATCAATTCTTGCACAACATTTAGTACACAACGATGTCCTGGTACCATGTTGTTTTAACAGGAAGTTGCATAAATCCCCCCCCCCCCCCCCCCCCCCCCCCCCCCCCCCAATTACTTGATTCATCAGCTTTTAGCCTTATCTTGCCGATTACATAAGTCTTGTCTTGTATCTTAATATATTTCTGAGGCATATCTTATTTCAATTTTTTTCTTCGTTCAAGTTGCAGTCCAGAACATTTCTGGAATGTGTTCATCTCTTTATCATAGAAGAATTATTCATTATGCATGATAAGACATGATGAGACATAGATAAAGTGAATCCATAGTATATACAAAAAAAATAAATACATGTAAAGAAATACTAGTATCATATACGAAAATTGTTGTTTGTCAAAAGTTCTTTTGCTAAGTTCTGAAGCTGTAATTTGTTACTTATATGTGTGTGTGTGTGTATGTATATATACACACACGCACCGAGATATAATGACAGCGTGCATACAAATCATATAAATTAAATCCATCTTGGACAGTATATAGATGAACTCGATGAGCTTTTTTTTTTCTTAAAAAAATAAAATAAAAAATAAAAATAAATAACAAACCTGAATATGGTCTTCCGGAAGTAATGTTTTCCTAGCATCAAGACATCTGAAAGGATAGAAGTTTATTTCATATGGAATCATCAGACAATTACTCTTGTGGATATATACTCAACTATTCACCTTTCAAGAAGCTTTTGTGCTTCCTTTAAGTTCCCAGTAGACTGTAGAGTCAGGGCCAGACCTTCAGCTGCAATAATAGTGTCCAAGGAATTCCATCCCTGTCTTACAAGAATAATATGAAGGTAAATAAAAAAAGAGTTGAAGAAAATAGAAAGAAGGAAGATGAAAGCTTGTGTATTCTTCAATATCAAACCATACGACATCTACATGCTTAAATAGAAAACCTAATACAAATTACTATGGTAAGATACTTAATGCAGATTACAACAATAATTAAAATTAAATCTGAGAATAATGACAATACAATCAAGAATAAAATCTGATCAGGAATTAAGCGAGTTTCATAATCAACAAAAAGATAACGCATAAATTGAAAATTAGTACTAAAAACTCCCCATACATACTCAGGAATGTGTGTGTTACTATACAAAGATATGTATACTCATGCATGCATATCTATAATGCAACTATCAGTTCTTGGACACACCACAACAAACAAGGAGTACATGGATGAGATAAAGGAGCAAATTGGTAGATGTCTTTGTAGAAGAAAGGGACAAACAACTTTACAATCAAAGGAATGAATGCATGAAGGTTGTCACACTTTGCAATAAAAGAACTCCAATCTCATTGAACTAGGTAATTGAAAGCACCATGTAATGGAAATGCTAGGACTTTTTATGAAATGAAGCAGCATTTCTTAATTAAAGTCATTATCTTTTAGATCACTTTTCAATTGGATGAGAGCAATAGGGGGCTTTGCTTCTTCTTTCGGACTTTTTAGATCTTTGTAATTTAGATCTTAGCTTTTTCCTGCTTTCTATCAGGAAAAGATACGCCATTTTTTTAACAGAATCTTATTACATATGAAAAAGTAATAAAAAAAAAATACTGTTCTAGATGCAACAATATGACTCTCAAAGTTTATGAATACCAAGAAGTTTTGTCTAAAATATCCAAGCACAGAAACATCAACTGCAACAAACTTTAGCAGAAAAAAATATAGCATATATAAAAGGAGGAAAAAGAAAAGAAATTAAACCTTTGATAATTCCATTATATGCAGCATCTTTCTCTGGACATTCTCAGCCTCTGCAGGATGATTAGACTTCAGATATATCTAGATAGAAACCGAAAAAATAAATAAATAAATAAAGTAGGGAAAATCATAAGTAAACTTAGACAGAAGATAGAGAAGAAAAGAAACCAAACAAAATGGAGGAATTAAATTTAAATGCACAATACAAAAACATGAAAAGTAGGTTCGCATAGGATTGAAAAAAGAAAAAAGCACAAATGGTACTACACATTTTTATGGTAAAATAGACAGTTATTTTACAACAAAACCATTAAATAATAGTAAAACAAGAAATTGTTTTGTTACTAGAAAGATCCAATAGGCGAATCTTTACGCACACGGGATACATATAAAGTTTCACCTAAGAATTACAATCTAAAACTTTTTGGCAATAAATATTTCAAAAGAAGAAATAGAATACTGCCAAGGGCAAGTATTCATTCCAACAAAAGATGTCAAAAATAAAAATATAAGCTCAACTATAGGCATCTCAACACATTTAATCTTGATTGTTCTTCTCTCTCCAAATCATCCACATGAGGCACACAGGGTTTGCATTCCGGATGAAGAAATTCCTATGTAAGCGACACACACCTTTCCACTGATATAGACCTCAATAACCTTTAGAGGAATCACCTAATGAACCTCAAATGCGGAAGTACAAGAGACCACAACTCTCTCACAGCCAAGCAATTGAGCAACTAATGATAAAACTCAACACTACGTTTACACATGCAAAACCAATTCACTAAAATACTATTCTTCTCAATGAGGTTATCCACGGCTAGAATTTTCCCGAGGCGGCTGCTAAAAAAAATAGAAATATTAAGTGGACTTTGATATGCCAAATACTCTTCCAGTGGAACTACACACCAGTGGCCACTTCTAAACATCAAATAAAGTATGGATAACAATGTTACCACGAAGATTAATTTTCCAAAACAATCTATCATTACCTTCACCCGATAGAGAACTAGAATACCAGAGATACAAAAGAGAGTAAACAGGTTCTGATTCTCATCTGGAAAGCACATATCTGAAATTTCAAAATCTGATCACAGTCCATCATACTAAGAACCCAGCAAAGCATAAAGCGAGCATCTTTATCATCTCTCAAGAACTAATCACAACAGCTCCTTTAAGGTGTCATCCCACACCACTCATCGTGCCAAAACCATACACTCCTACCACCCCTACCAGAAAATCTTTTCCAACCAGCCTTAATGGATTTCCAATTACTACACCCATGAGACCTTCTCATCAGTTGAGATGTCCACCAAAACCACACTACATTAAACTGCTGGACACTCCTAATTCTACTAGGATTAGGACTATAAATTAGAAACTATAAAAAGTAGAAACTGACAAGAAAAATCAAGTTCAAGGCCATAGAAAACAGGCTAAGAAAACCTATCCTGTCTCCAAGTAAATTAAACTATAGGCACTACTACCCTTCTATGTCCAGACAATTGAGACCCTGACTCTAAAATGATTGAAAAAAAAAACAGCAGCATACAAGTGAAATTAAAATTGAAGATAACACTGGATTACAACTAGACTAGACTAGACTAGAAGGAAGCCAACCACCTCACATCTCAAGACATGCATCAATCTAGGAGTTAAAATGAACCTGTAAGAAAACAAATCTCCTCATTTCCCTACAAATTTTTCTTACCAATTGAACCACTTCATGAAACTGAACAATTAAACACCATCTTCAACTGACAGTTTTCACAATCACATGGATATATCATTCTCCTATAGTCACATATTTTACTCAACATCGCAAACTCCCTCCATCCAAAATTAGACATCTTGATTCTAAATAGCACAATAGAGTAATAAATAGGAGTAAGGACAATAATCTTCCTAAACTGTCTTTTACTATTTTAGAGGTGGGCATAACTTTTAATGAAAATCTTAATTTCTTAAAAAAGAAAGAAAGACTAATATAAAAAATTAAAGAAACAAGTATTTTTACTTCTGGATGGTAAAGGCATTTATTTTGTGACATCTCAAAAAGGAAAGGAAGATATCTATATTGGGAACGAGGGAGTATTATATCATAGAGTCGGTTTTATGTCAATAAGAGATCTACAAGATCTCTATAGGTTAATCCCAAAAAATCACACGAATGAAGGTGAGAAAAACAACCTGAATAAGATATCGCAATCTCTTGACACATATAGAAGATTCCCCTAGGCCACCTTCCTGAACAAAACTTCGCAGTGAGAAAAATAGCAAAATGCCCAGAGTATTTTTTTTTTTGATAAGTAAATCGATCTCATTAAAACCATAGTACTTTTCAAGTAAAATAATGATGCACCTCTAGTATCCTAATTGAATCCTGAATCAGAGCCTCAGCATCCTTCGCTTTTCCTTGCATATAGAGCACCTGTACTTAAAAATTACATTGCATTTAAGGTCAACCGAATAAATTAAGAAATATTATTAAAGAGAGAAATAGATTAAAGAAAAAAAAAGAAGAATATTTTCTGATAAGTAAAAAATTTATAAATAAAAAATAAAGTTGTTCAAGTGTTCTTCCAAAGCAAGAGGAAAATGCAAGGAAGATATTTAAAACAAAAGAAGAATATTCAAAACAAAAGCAATGCGTTTAGATTTAAGGTCCACATGACCTGAAGTGAATATTCCATTTTGTATACAATACAACTGATATCCCTTAATTATAATTTAGAGTCATGAATAACTTGACTTATCACCCAATGCAGAATAACTGAAAAGATAATAGGGCTGAATCAGCAGCATAAGTAGCATTGTATCCATACGATGGTTTCTAAAACAAAAATAACACAGGAAATTAGATCGGGACCCTCTGAAGACATCAAGGATTTTAGTCGAGGGACTTATGGTACCCATTATGCAAAGTACACCAAGGATTGTGTTGATTTAGATTTTGATGACGTTGCATAAGTGTAGACTAAGACTTACATCGAGCGCGCACTAGGTCGATCTGGGCTTACACAAACAAGTATGAGAAGCCCTAATTGTGAAACATCCTTTTAGGTTATAGCGGATATGTGATTAGGTCATGCTAAATTAAACCTCGAATGAACTAAAATACAAGAAAAAAGCAATCTAAAAAACACCGATTTAAATCTCTAACGTGAAAGCTCATATGTTTCTTATATACTATGATTATTGTGGCAACTAGCAAAAGAATCTATCAAAGCTTGTCAATATCGATAAAAAAGAATCGTTAAATATGAAAACGAAATTGCAAGCCATTCCATCTTTCTTGAATTTTAGTTTAGATACATGCTTTCTTAAGTTGGATAAAGGCTTTACAGAGTTCAGTTAACATATGTGTTTCTAAATTTACTAGACTATAGTGAAGATGAAGAAGGCGAAAATACAACCCAATACATGGTGCATTTGAATGTAATTCTTCAACATTATAACATATGATCTAGAATGTTCCAAATCATTTTCTTAAAATTGCATGGTTTGGAATCACAAAAACAAATGAAATTTTGTTCAAGTTTTGAAAGAATAAATATTTTAACTCGCAACAGTTCACCCAAAAAATTAAGGTTCCATCTGTCATGACTTTTTTGCTTTTTGCATATTAATCATAAAGCCACTCTTTTAATATTTTAAGCTTTTTGCTATAAATTAGGAGTAGAAAAAAGCAAAAGTATGTGAGGAACTTATGCATATATTCCTGGAACTATCTAATGAATTCTGGCTAAAATGTTCAACATAGGTAACCCCCCAAGAAAAAAAAAATCGAAAATTTGGACATGTTTTCCATTAGCTTTTGTTGGTATAAATGTTTCTGCCAGACAAAGTTATTTGCGGATTGTTAAAAGAATACCTTCCAATGTTTTCTTTTAGAAAAGTACATTGAAACCTTCCAATGTTTTCTTTTATAAAAGTACTTTTTCAATGCAAAACAAAATGGTGCATTTTTTCTCCTCTACTACTTTGCATTTAATGGAAAAATTACTACTTTTTCATACGCTATGCCAACAAAACCTAAATTATTAGGTTAAATACGGAAAAAATCCAACAATGGTCTAACATAAGATACACACTTAGGAGTTAGGACTACTAGTGGATTCATTAACCTATATTGCACAATCGACCCATCTTTCACAGCCTTTTTTTCCTTCCTTCTTTCTTGCAAGACATTTGACAACCTCTATCTTATAGGCACGCCCCCTAATCCCACATAATGATTCATTTCTAATCCTATCTTTACTTAGGTTAGCCACTCAAATACCTCAAAGGTTTTACTTTCAATTATGCACATTCTACAACCAACTTAATAGGTATCCACGACCTTAACATCCCAGAAGCATCTTGCAACTTCATTCATCCCACATATTAAGGGCAATAACCTTTACATATCAACGACCATAACAAGATATAAAAAAGGGTATTGCCCCTCCTGCATGTGGGGGGGGAGGGGGGGGGGGCACATGTTGCCTGTCTCAACATAAGCAATGAATGTTAACCCTCAATTGAAGTCCTTTTAATGATTGAAAATTAAGTTCTCCTACCAACTAGTCTTGCTAATTAGAGCTCCATTGTACAATTTCCTTCATGCTAATATACCTAGTTAGTACCACTATCTTTTGCAAAGCCGACCAACTACTATGATCCATGCCATCAGCTCCTCACAAAACTCTAATAATGTCTCCCTAGTTTGACTAAGTTATGTAGCATAGAAATTTGGTAATGTTTACATCGGACATCATAGGAACGGAACAGGAAAAATCACAATAGGCATGATAAGTTAATCCCTTACATTATAAATTATTCACATGTACAGTAACCGTATAATTAAGTGATTTTAGAATATGTATAAACAAGATGCCAATGCATATCCTTCAAAAAGTTCTTGCCAAACATAAGATTCAATTTTATTCGCTAGACTAGTAGAGTTATTATCTAGACCAAAGCCATGTACTTAAAAAGTTGGGATCACATACCTTAATATCTATAACTACCTTGCCAAGGCAAACAAAATACAAAAATGCACATTTCATGTGGAAAACAATAACAATTACATTAATATCCATCAACTCAGATCCCAAGCTTAAAAAAGAGAATGTCAGAGAAGCACAACAAACATAAAAACTCATTCTTTTCTTTTATTTGACAGAAAGCATAACACAAGAATGCAATACAAACAATAGTATGACATAGCTTTAACATATTACCATTCCAAGATGATACATAGTATCCGAAACGTCTACATGACCATGTCCCAGAACACGCACCTGTATCTGAATGATTATAAGGTAATGTTGAGCTGACAAGTTGCAATTGAGCTTAAAAGTATGTAGAGGACAGGAATTTGGTGCAAAGCAAATTTAAGTTGCAATTGGGTCAAAGATTATACTTATGGTTCATACCTTTAGAGCACGCTGCACAGAGACATCAGACAACCAAAGAAAAACAGAAGCACAAGTTGTCAGTAAGACTTTATAGTAAATATTAGCAGTCATAAATGAAACATTATAAACATAAATATATCTGCTTAAGATGTTATGTGAAACAAATAACATGAATATCCAATTAATGTTGCATCTATAGATCACAAAAACAATAAATCAGTTCAGTCAACTTTGTTAATGAAAAAATGATGCCACAAAATACATAAATTCCATGTGGATTTCCCAAAAATCTGAGCCACTGATGATTTGAGATAGAAGTATGAGACAACTAAAATTTAATTGTTTGTAATTAAGAGCATGAGATTATAAAGCAATCAATCCACCGCTTACTTACAGGTAAAAGGGCTACTAAAGATGAAAAAAATACTTAAAAGGCTGTGAAAGAGTAGAAACTACAGATACAGTGACACTCATTTCATATCCTATTTTTCAAGTCTTTCAAATCATCCATGATTCATTTCAACATACTAGATTCATGAACAAACAAACCGATTTATTATGTACTAATTAGTATTTGTTTCAGATGACAAAAGATTCTCAACCATCTCTCACCAAATCTTCAATTAATGCTACCTATAGCCTTTCTGCAGATGTACTCATTTAATATCTATAGTTCATATCTTTCCACATCCATGATCCAATTCAACACCAGAGGTCCAGAGTAGCACCATTTGGAACACTATTCTTCCTTGCCCTATGTGGAGTATTTGGAAGGAGTCTTTTGAGGGAACAGAGCTACTGTTATTTAGAGTGAAAACTCTCTTTCTAAGGTCTCTCTTCTTGGATGAAGCAGTGGGGTTCTTACTTTATCTTTCTTGGAATTTTTAGACCTTTGACATTCTAGATCTCAGATTTTTCTTCATTGTATCTCTTGTATATTTCCCGTGCAGTCGGTTTATACCTTTTTTATAACTTCTCAATATTTATCAAAAAAATTATTGTTCATTTCCTTTTTTTTAACAATCAAGAGATTGATTAAGAAAATGGGTACAAGTTTTTGCCATGAAGGCTCAACACCCTCAAAACTTCAGCCCCCACATATTTCCTCTCTCTTAACTATGCCTACTCATGTTGCAAGTAGACTGGAAAAACTTCAAAGAGATTTTTTGGGGGGCTGGATTGGGAAATCAATTTAAATTTCATTTGGTGGACTTGAGGGATGGTGTCTGTCCTCCATTGCAGGAGGGAGGTTTGAGAGTTCGTAAACTGAGCACCTTTAACCAAGCTCTACTAGGGAAATGGTTATGGCAACTCATAATTTGAGATGGAACCGCAATGAAGCCATGAAGGCATGCTATTAGAGTAAAGTATGGGAACCATGGGGAGGGTGGACATCTGCGGTAGTTGAAGGGTCACATGGGTGAGTTTCTGGACAGATGAACTTAAATTTCATCTAGACTTTGGAGTGTTGAGGGTTCGTAAATTAAGCACTTTTAACCAAGCTCTGCTAAGAACATGGTTATGGCAATTCAGAATTAACAAAGGAGGCATGCTGTTAGAGCGAAGCCTGCAGAAACATGGTGAGAATGAACATCTGCAGTACTTAAAAGGTCACATAGGGTGAGTTTGTGGAAAAGCACTTGATGAGGTTCGGATTTATTTTCTGAGCATGTTAAATTCATTAATGGGATAGCCCGCGGGTTTGTTTTTGGCATGATTTATAGTGTGATGATACTTCTATGAAAGATCTTTTACCAGACCTTTTTTTTCTTGGCTCTGGACAAGGATGCTTCAGTTGCTTCATACCTAAGTAGCTCAATGATAGAGGGAATGTACTATTTGAATCCTCATCTTGTTCTTGCTTTTCAAGATTGGGAATTGGAATTTGTGACTAACTTTTTTGACATGTATTCTAATTTCCCTTCTAGTAGAGGTGACGATAAAATGTATTGGAGATTACCGAAGTCAAGTAAATTTGAAGTTCGGTTGTTTTGTAATGCTTTTAGAGGGCATGTAGGTTTTGATTTGAAAAAGTTGGTGATACAAACCTTGTTTACGTGGAGAGTGACACTACATTTTAAGTCTGATTGTTCTTTTTCTGATTTTTTAGATTTGTGTTCTTCTTTCTCTTTGGATTAGGGGTATCATGAATACATCTTGTGTACTTGGGGTTGCGCCCCTCTGTGCTTTTTCTGAAATATACTTATAAAAAAATAAATAAATAATGTTTCCTTGGAAGAGTATATGAGTAACTCGGGTGCCTTGAAAAGTTTTTTTTTTTAAGCATTGGGAAAGATTTTAATCATAGATGATCTTCAAAGAGGAATTGCTTGATCATAGATTGGTGTTGAATATGTAGAAGTATAGGGGAGCCACTTGATCATCTTTAACTCTATTATTCGAAGGCAAGAGAGATTTGATCGTTTGTGTTTTCCTCTTTGATGCCTTCTGGGTGATCCCAAATATGATTCAGCTGCTTGCTTTGGCAAGGGAAGTTTTGAAGCCATAAGAGTATAAAAATTTTGAATGTTGTTCCCTTGTGTGTGATGTGGACATTATGATGAAAGAAGATTACTCGGATGTTGGTGGTGCTGAACTTCTTCAGTATGTTACTAAGTTTTTATCTTTAAGCTCATTGTATGATCTCCTTTCAGCAGTGTCTACTCCACACCTTTTTTTGGATTTAAAGATCTTATGGATTTTAGATTGTAATTCTTTTAGAGCAACTTCAATATATCTCTACATAGCTGAAGTTTACCTTCCAAGTTCCATCACTAAAACTGCAAGATCTTCACCTTTAATGCACTACACATTATTTAACATCAATGATTACTACCAAAAGTAAGAAGCCACGAAGAATAGAGTAAAATCTAAGAACTTCCTCCGAACTTTTACAGCAAGGATATTTAAGAACACATTCTCTGTCTATTTTCATGTCTGAATCCGATACTTATGCATTTACCTTCATGCTGTCTTGTCATAAGCATTATCATGACTATGACCAAAACTATTGATTTAACGTATCAAAACCACTGAAGAAAGTTAAAATATAATAAAAATAATGTAAGAGAGAGAAGGTAAAACAGAAAAGGAAAAAATATACAAAACCAACTAATCTCTCTATGTTATGACTTCCTATAACTATGCAGCTCTAATCATCAACCACAAAAACAAAAAAAAACTGTACTATATTAAGGCACTCTTGCCTCATTCCACCTCAACTGGGTTGTAAGGTCTGAAAATCAACTGCACATATGCATCCATTCCATATAAATCAAAAGCAACCCAGTACAAACATTAGCTAATACATTCGAAAATACGAGCCAGCTAAACAATTGCAATTAGGATTGCTAAGTTGATGCGCCTATTACCAACAATAGATTAGACTCCAGATGTAATAGAAATGAAATATAATTATTTCATTACCTCATAGCAGACATGAGCTTCTTCCAGCTTCCTCTGCATAAGATAGAACTGCCCGAGATTGCGCAAAGCAGCCCCCACACTGTATTGATAACAGGTTACAGTGATCAGATGAGAATCTGATGATGCAACATAGTGAAGAAGACAATTGCTTGATTATCTAGCCTATCAAAGCAGCTGCTGCTGATCAAAGCAAAGGTATTATCAAACATGTGTGCATGCATGCATGTGCGTGTAGTTGTATGAGGGTCACTTGTATCACTTCTAAGCACCTAGCTGCCTGTAGTATGCAACTCAATACACAAGCGCAAGAACAAGTATCTAATGGCACAGTAAATGTAATTGCTATGGCATGACCAAGAGTTGTAGGTTAAAGGATTTACATACTTCACATTTGCTTAGGTCTGCTTTCCTATTTTCGCCTTTAAAAAAGTAGTTATAATCAAATAAAAAAAATTAAAATTTAAAAAAAATTAAAAAAAAAAAAAAAAAAAAAAAAAAAAAAAAGAAAAAAAAGAAAAGAAAGGAGGAACAGTAATGACAATGGCATTGCCAAGAGTAGTGACAGTCAAAGTTAAATCTCGAACTCTGTACAGGGAGGACCTGCAGTAGGTCAGGAATGCCAATGATAGCGCCTGAAATCGGTAATTGCTGGTCCATTTAATTAAATTGTAAGATGGATACTCATACAAAGACATGGGACTTTTCCACATAAAAAGGGAATCTTTTATTACAATCCAAGTAGAAGTGATGTGGATTATTCAAGAATCGAAGTCGATTTGATAATCATTAAATTAGAGGTTATCCAAGTCAATTTCATATTCTCTGAAAAAGATGGATCACTAAGTACCAAATTAATTTATTCCACATCTTTTTCCTCCATATACATTCCTTGTACATCCTTTGCTTTCATAAGCCGTAGTCATGAATATAACAAGGCTATACCGTATATCCTCAGGACCAAATGATTCCTCCAGTATGTTTATGGCCTCCAAATACAATGGTTCTGCTTTATCAAATTCCTTCTTAACTCTGTACAGCTCCGCCTGAAACAATAACAGAGAATAGCAACTTTTAGTAAAATACAGAGTTCCATATATCAAGCAGATAAAAACAGTTTCCATACATAATAAGTTAATAAAAAGATTCTGTTTGTCTTAATATGATTTCTTTGACCTGAAGATAATTCCCAGCACAAATATTTTCAAGATTGTTCTAACAACTGATAATAGCACTTCATCAAATGGAGGTAGACGGTTCTAAAATAATCCAATTCATATATACAGCACCAGTTTCAACCCTAGATAACATAGACAAAAGGGACATACTCTAGGAAGGTAATGTATAATGGAAAATTTAAGCTCACCAAAGGCATCACATCCACAACCCCACAATGATCATCATTACCATCTATCAACCCAATTACCATAATCATATTGTTTGGGCTGTTTTTTTTTTTTAATAAGTAATTTCATTATCAGTATTATTAATAAAGCGCAAATGTGCGCAATTCTAGTACACATTGAGTATACAAGAGAACCCCTAATTTGAAGAGAAACAATTACAGCCTCAACAATCACCAAATATCACCACCTTAGTCTCACTGCCACAAACAATTACACCCATTGCTTCTCCATTTGCAACTATTTCAAAAGATTTCTTACAACCCTTTTCCCAACATCACTAGATTTCGATCACCTAAAATTACTATTGTTTTTTTTTTTTTTATAAGTAATTGCAATTTATTCAAAATAAGCACAGAGGGGCGCAACCCTTATACACGAGAAGTATACAAGAGAGCCCCTAAAAGGGACGAACAGAAAATAATTTTAAAAAATCTACATAAGTAAAAACATTCAAGCTATGATGGGACGCTATCCAAATATATAACGTATTGAGCAGCCGCTTCCATAACTCCACCATAGATGTCTCTACATCTTCAAAGAGCCGCGTATTCAGCTCCCGCCAAATACACCACAATAAGCACAGAGGAGCTAACCGCCAAGCTTCTTTAGCACTACCATACCTAATCGCCGCCCGCCAACTATTCAACAATTCCAACACCGTGCGTGGCATAACCCACACTACCTCAAATAAAATAAGAATGTAGCTCCAAAGATCCCAAGCGACTTCGTAGTAAAGTAACAAATGATCAATAGGCTCTCCACTCTTCTTACACAAACAACACCACTCAATCACTATAACATTCCTCTTACGCAAGTTATCATGCGTCAATTACATTACATACACCATCGACTCTAATTCATCACTCCCCAATCAGAATGTACTTTGCAAAGTCCAAACCACTTAAACATCTATTTTTTTCAACAAAAAAAAAATTATAAGTCAAAACCACTTAAACCCCTCTTTTTCAATAGATGTTTTTCGTAAGAGTCTAATGTTGGGTGGGGTGTCCAGAGATATGCGTATTTTCCAGTGTGATCAGTGGATTATTTGAATTGGTAAGCGTGGAACAGGCGGCCTTCTATATATAAAAAAATAGGAGAATAAAAATTCAAAAAAACCTACTTTTCAATGGAAATTGGACACTGGGCCGTGAACAACATTGAAATCATTAAGAGTAGGATCACTGTGCCTAGTATCTCCTTTGTGCTCTTGTTTAAGTTGTGACAAAGGTGTTTGCCTAACTGATTACCAAAAGGCTAGGAGCTCCCAACTGATGTGTAACTTTAATAAGTCGCAGCTTTCAGGATTTCCTCAAGTTGCTTTCCTCTTTGATGAATGTAACATATTTCTTAATCTTAAAACAATTTTCCTCTTAACTAAAATACTACTTAGCAAAGGAACAACCAAATAATATGATTCAGGCTAAAAATGTCAAGGTGGCATAGACAGATTCAACCATTTAGAAAGTGTCACCTAGCCTCGTATAACACCATTAGCTAATAGAGTTATAGAGTAATATACTCAATTATAAAATTAAAAATATTTTTTTAAAAAAAAATTATAAATGCTAGCCAAATGGTTAAGCCACATTATCAAGTGAGTAGTTTGTGCTCTATAGAAGTTAAATCACCAGTTATCCCAAAAGCTTAAATTGATAGGAAATGATTTAATTAATATTTTAACAACCCCCTTACATCTAGACTCAAAGTCCCTCTCTACAAGTGAGATCTAATATATGGAATATTTAGCTGAAAAGCCTAAAATAGGAGGTACACTGCAGAGTCGACGTTCAAATTTAGGACTTCTACTCTGATATCAAGTTAAATCACTAGTTGTCCCAAAAGCTTAACCTGATGGAAAATAGTAAATTTAATTATTTAATTAATATTCTTACATAAGTAAATTTTTTTAAAACAAGAGTAAGATTTTCTACCATTTTGGTTAAATCCAATGAGCAATTAAATTACATATAGAAGGATGCTCTCCTCCTTAACGAATCTCTCAACATTCCATGACATCCGCTAAGACTAAGAAACAAATTTTCAGGCATTCAGAAAATCACCCAAATTAAGGACCTTTTATTATGCCCACAATTTGTACAAATCATTAAAAAAAATAAAATTAAAAATCAAAAGGAATAACTGAATAAGTATGAGTAAACAGAAACATTACAAAATAATAATAATAAGAGAGAGAGAGAGAGAGAGAGAGAGAGAGAGAGAGAGAGAACATATCTTTTGATCAACGTTAATAATTAAAAGACGCTAACGTTACTAAAAAAGGAAGAAAAAAAAACAAAAAATAACCCTCTAAAATTGTTTTCACTTGCACATATTCTCTGTAGTAGTTTGTTCTTAATAACTGCTCATGTCCAGCATGAACTGCAATGCATAGAGGCCCAATGAAAATTATGTCTCCAGGTGCATTCCTCAAAACTTACTATTTTACAGTTCTCACAACAATGATTTAGAAAAGATTAACCACGTCAATAACAAAGGAACCACAACCATCTAAAGCATCTCAATAGCAAAACCCACCAGATTGTTGCATGCAGATGCAACATGCGGATCCCTCTCCCCAAAACCTTCTTTAGCTTCTTGTAGGGCAGAAAGGAAGAACTTTTCAGCCTCCTCCACTTTTCCCTAGCAGAAAACAAACAAAATACAAAAATCATAAGATAGTCCAACCCTTCAAAGTTCCAAAAATCATAAGAACCAACCCTCCGAAGTTCCAACACTCATTTTCTTGCTTCTTTGAAGATCAAAAACCCTTCTTTCTCTCACCTGCAAGTTACTAGGGCTAAGTTTTGTAAATGTTTTGAAAAGTCTTTTCCCTTTTCAAACACAAAAACATACTTTTCAAAAAATAGTTACCAAATGAAACACTTCTCAAAAAACGAAACACAAAACACTTTTTAAAAAAACAAAACACCACACACTTTTAAAAAAAAAACTTCTATACCTTTTCATAGGAATATTTTGATATTACAAATGCTTATTTTTTCAAGTGTGGAACTGACTTGTTACTTATAAAAAAAAATATAAGTGGTCGGACAACCACCCCCAATAGAGGGAGTGGCCTCTCCTCCCCTAGGTGTGGCCGCCTATTGCTCCGTTGAAGTGACCACTCGGCTACCACTTTATTTTTTAAATCTTTTTTTTTTTTAAGCGGCCACCCCTTCTCCTATACTGGGTGTAGCCGCCTTCTCCTCAATTGAAGTGGCCACTCAGCCACTTCTTTTTAATTTTTTATTATTGTTATATAAGAAACGAGTTAGCCTCCACACATGAAAAAATAAATATGTGTTTTCTCAAAATAAGCATGTTTAGTGTTTCTTCTGACTCCATAGACAACACATTTCAAATGTGAACCTCACTGAAAACACTACTCAACTTTTATCATTTCAAAAGAAAACACAAACACTTTTCAAAAACTTTGCTAAACATAGCTCTTCCAATCTACCACATTATTCCACCCTTTTCTCCCCTCATATGCTCTTTTCCATCAAAGCAAGCAAACAAAAATAGAAAATCCTAATAATTTTTTATTCATAAGTAATTGAGATATCATTAAACACGCAAAGAGCACCCAAATACATATGAAGCATACAAGAGCAATACCTAGCTAGAAGAAGAAAAAAGAATCAGAAAATCATGAAAACTAAGTACCAAAAGAGATACAAAAACAGCAGTCCAAAGATAGAGTACTGAGGAAAAAAGACTTAAGATCCTTCAATGTCCTCTAGCAGTCCTCAAAACTTTTATTATTTCTTTCCCTCCATAGGCACCACAAAAGGCAAGAAGGCACCATCTTCCACATAGCAGCACTCCAAGTGCTACCAACAGTCCACCAACAAGCAAACGAATCAACTACTCGACTAGGCATAACCCAAGACAGTCCAAAGCAATTGAAAAAATAAAAATAAAAAATAAAAAATAAAAAACCTTCATAAGGCACAAGTAGCCTCAAAATGGAGAAGAAAATGGTCCACGAACTCCCCAATTCTTTTTTTTTGATAAGTAATAGCAATTTATTGAAAAGCGCTAAGGGGCGCAACCCTTATACACGGGAAGTATACAAGAGAGCCCTTAAACGGGTCGAACAGAAAGTAAATTTAAAAAGTCTACAAAAGTAAAGACACTCAAACTATGATGTGGCGCTATCCAAGAATATAAAGTGTTGAGCAACCGCTTCCGTAGCTCCACCATAAGTGTCTCTACATCTTCAAACAAACAAGCATTTCGCTCCCTCCAAATACACCACAGCAAGCATAGAGGAGCTAACCGCCAAACATCTTTCGCATGCCGACTCCCAATTGCTGCCCCCCAACTAATCAATAACTCCAACACCGATTATGGCATAACCCGCTCGACCCCAAATAAAATAAGAACGTAGCTCCAGAGGGCTCGGGCTACCTCACAATGAAGCAACAAGTGATCAATAGACTCCCCACTCTTCTTGCATAGACAACACCACTCCATTACTATTACATTCCTCTTACGCAAGTTATCATGCGTCAAAATTTTGCCCAAAGCTGCTGACCATACGAAGAAATCCACCCTAGTTGGAGCCTTAACACGCCAAATATTTTTCCAAGGAAAAGAAGGAAGAGATGGGCCATCTTTCCTACAGAGCTCTTCATAGAAGGATCTCACCTCAAATAAACCTTTTTTAGAGGGATTCCACACTAATCTGTCACCCTCACCATGACGAATCGAAGTAGAATATAATTGGTCGAAGAAAGAGAGGACCATATCCATCTCCCAATCCTGGATTTGTCTTGTGAAAAGAACATTCCACTGAATTACACCATTATGGACCACCAAATTATCCGCCACCATCGCGTCTTTGTTCCTTACAATACAAAAAAGAGCTGGAAAGCCTTGCTTCAAGGAACTATCCCCACACCACCGGTTATGCCAAAAACTAATATTAGATCCACTCCCCACTTCAAAACGAACAAAATTGCGAAAAATCTCCCACCCCCTCCTTATATGTTTCCATACACCCACTCCAAAGGAACCCAAGACCTCTTTCGAGCACTACCCGCCCTTAAGACTCTGAAATTTGGCATCAATCACCGAATGCCATAAAGCCTCTCTCTCCCTACCATATCTCCATAACCATTTACCCAAGAGCGCTCGATTGAACTGGATGAGATTGTGAACTCCCAACCCACCTGCATACAAAGGTGTACAAATCTTGTTCCAACTCACTAGATGGAATTTTTTCTCATCACCAATGCCTCCCCAAAGAAAATCCTTTTGGATTTTATCAAGACGATTAGCCACCCTCGCTGGCATAGGAAACAAAGATAGGTAATAAGTGGGAATGTTGGAGAGCGTACTTTTGATAAGAGTCAACCAGGCACCCTTCGACAAGTACATCCGCTTCCAACCCGCCAACCTCCTTTCCATTTTTTCAATAACACCATTCCAAATAGAGTTGGATTTGTAAGAAGCACCCAACGGCAAACCCAAGTAAGTCATAGGCAAAGAGGCAACCCTACATCCAAGAAGATTGGCCAACCTTTCGACATCCTCTACTCCACCAATTGGGACAATTTCTGATTTTCCTAAATTAATTCTCAACCCAGAAGCTGCCTCGAAACCTAAGAAGATACATCTCAGATGGCGAATTTGTTCTTCTTGGGCACCACAAAAAATCAAAGTATCATCAGTGAACAGCAGGTGGTTCACAACTAGGGTCTCTGAATCTCTGGAACCCACTAAGAACCCTGTCAAATTACCCTGGTCCAATGCGGCAGTCAACATCCGACTCAACACCTCCATAACCACCACAAACAACAACGGAGAAAGAGGATCTCCTTGTCGCAATCCACGAGAGCCATTAAAGAAACCCGAAGGGGTTCCATTAACAAGAATAGAGAATCTCACCGTTGAAATACAAAAACGTATCCAATCCCTCCATTTTTCCCCCAAACCACATCTTTGTAGCAAATAGAGCAAGAAATCCCAATTCACATGATCATAAGCCTTCTCCACATATAGCACCTATCGACCACAATGACATGCCGCTTCTTAAGATTTGTCCATGGTAAGGATCTTTCCTAGGGTACCAACCAAGCAAAAAGAAGCCGTCCTCAAAAGAGCCTTAATTCGTCAAATACTCTTCCAAGGGAAAAGAATGTCATCATTACAAACCAGGACATTGTAGAGTTGAAAGTAAATGGAGGGCCATTAGAGTAGAACAGAAAATATGGGACAATTGGATTAGGTAGTGGTGGCATTGGTAGCTCTTGCAATTTGGTGGAGGATAATATTTGACACCAGTTATGCCACTAGATGGTAGTGGCAAGAAGTGTACATTGGGTGAGACAACAAGGGTGGAGAGTAGTAGTATGTGCCAGAGCTTGGTGGGGATGGCGTTGGTGGTCATGTTGGCTTCCTCTAGGGTCGTACCATCAAGAATCCAAAACAAGCAAGAGCTTTTCCCATTTGATTTTGGAGTTACTATGTGCCTAGTGCTAGACCTATCATTGACTAATTGGGCCTAGAGCTAGACCTGGCCGTGCAGCCCATGATCCGATTCCATTCAACTCAAGCTAAGGGATGGAGCAAACGGAGGAGAATGCCATGGTGGTGCAAGCACTTGATGCAATCAATGGGCTCAGCGATGACATGGTGAAGCTTGGAGGATAAGAGTGAGTGGTCCATGAGGGAGAGAAGGTGACAAGAGAGCAGGTGATCAGGAAGCTACGGTTTGCTGACTATGTGCAATTTCACAAAAAATAAATAAATAACACATCAGCGATTTCTGTCATACCATGTGACACCATTGTTGCCAAAAGACTGAAATGATTCATTTGAAAAAACACATTGACTAATTGACATTAAATATATTTTAGGAAAGAGATTGAAATTTCAGTAATTTTTTCAAGGATCAACCATATAGTTTAACAAAGAAAATAAAATAACAAAGTAAATTAGGCTTGAAGTGCTTGCCTGCAAGAAAAAATCTCTCCCATTATCTGTAAAAATTCTCCACTTAGATGTATGTATGTTTGATATAACAGAGCCATCCTCAACCTTCCGTAATCCGATTATGTCAGTCCCTTCAGTGTCATTTTCAGAACTTGATTCAGCTGACATATCTTTGGCTAAGACAGGGTTGGCATTTATCCCAAGAATTATTCCTGTAAACAAAGGAACATAGTCATCAAAATATTATATAAGCAATTCTTTTTATAATTGTCAATTCTATTAGCAATTTGCCATTACTAATATGAGCCCCAAATGAAACTAGATTAGTCCAACAACAACAGATGCACATCACGTGTGAAATTACATAAATAAGCTATAAAAGATGTGAATAAATATTTGTTTTCGTCAAAACAAACCTCAACACTGAAGCATTCAACATGCCACGCAAAATTAAAACTCATTATTCCCTTATAACTTCACAAACTCAAATTTCTCAAATATGACAAAATAACATCACCATTCAAATAAAAGCAAGTCAAACATGCATTACACCAATCCAATACTATATATAATTCAATAATACTCGAGCCAACTCAAACAAGCCCCATATCCCTGTTACCTAAGTAATGAAATATATATATATATAATCTTGATGAAGCTGCCACGGGTGTATTTAAAATAAATAAGCACCAGCTATCAAATCATTAAAGGCAAGCATCTAGGAATAAAATTCTGATGCAGCCATAACACTGACATTCAAGAAAATCACCTAGCTACTTCCATCTTTTATTTTGGCTTCTCCAGAGATTTTTTTTATATATAGGTAAGAAAAGAAATAGCATTAAAAAAGCGTAAAGGCGCCCCTAAGCATACAGTGAGTATACAAGAAGGACACCAGAACAAAAACAAAAAAAAAAAACAGAAAACAAATGAAGAACACCCGAAAAGACCCAAAAGATAGAAGAAACCCCCAACCCAACCACAAAAACCCAGAGCCATCAAAGAACCTGGGTTACTTCAAACCGCCAACCTCTTGCCTCTAACCCGACTAGAACCAACACCCCTAGCATCGAAATTGATCGAGCATTCTAGATTCTTGACCTTTCTTTTCCCTTTTTGCTTAGGAGTAAAGACAGAGCGCTGCCCTCATCAACTAAAGTCAAGAAATCCAGAAAACCCTTCTCAATCCCCATTGAAAGAAACCCCCATCATGCGAAAAAAAAATGACCTAGATGTGACCACACTCTATACATGTCACTGAAAAAATGGCAAGTAAAGATTTTACTAAAAGGTAGTACTGGGTTTTTTTAAAAAAAATTTAGCCTATTGTGTTTAGCAAGTATTTTCCATTTGTGAGTCCTAATCCTAGAAGGGTAAAAGAAAAAGTAATAGGAATACAGGCCAAAGTGGATGAAGCTAGCTTTATGGGCGGTAAAGATTCTTCTAATCTGGATGGGTTTGATGTCTATGGTGCAGATAAGATTGGTGTGGCAGGTTCAGAATTGGCACCGTATACCAGAGATGAGCCCCTTGTGTGTGAACCTCTGAGCTGCTGCTCTCCTTTGGCTTCTAGTTGGGTTTTGCAGAAGGTAAAGGTCATTCGACATGTTGTTGGGCTTTCTTGTGAAGGGTTTTAAGGGCAATTTATGGCATTGCTCACAGCCATTGAAGCGGGTCATAATCAGGAGGGTGGAATTCCAATTCCAAATCAGTCGTCAGAAGTATTAGAGAGTTGAAAAGATTATCTTGCTCAATCAATTATGACTCTCTGAGTGGATGTTCAAGCCCTAGCAGAGTTAGGAGAGGAGTACCTCAATTCATTCATAAAGCCCAAAATTTTATCATGGAACATAAAAGGATTGAACGATGGGGAGAAGTGCCTTAAAATCAAAAAGTTACTTAGAGGAAAATGTTATATGTCTTTAGAAGACCAAAATAGAGAGTATGTCCTATTATATTGTGCATAGCTTATGGGGGTGTAGTCATGTAGATTGGTGTTGTTTAGACTCCAACGGGCATCCAGTGGTGTTTTGGTCATGTGGGATAGGAGGGTGGGATAATGGAGATCTCACATATATTATTTGTTGATGATGCCATCTTATTTTGTGAGGCAGAAGGTTAGTAGATTCGGTATATCAGATTTATTCTCCTTTGCCTTGGAAGTGTTTTCAGGTTTAAGGGTGAACTTGGATAGAAGTAAGGTGATACTAGTAGAGGATGTTGTAGGGATTGATGAGTTGGTAGAGGTTTTGGGTTGTAAATTTCGAGCTATAGTGTCTCATTTTGGGCCTACCTTTGTGATCTTCTTATAAAGCTCAAACGGTTTGGAATACAATTTTAAGGAAGATGTAAAAGAGGTTGGTGGGTTGGAAGAAATTATGCCTCTCTAGAGGGGGAGATTTACTCTTATTATGAGTATGCTTTCTAGCATACCTATCTATTTTAATCTTTACTCTTATAATGTTACAAATCGACGGGAAAATTACCAATGGATTTTTTTATAAAATGGAACAACTTATGAATTTAAATTCAATTGGGTGGACTAAAATATGTGTGTTCTTTCATTAGATCAGGTGGACTGCAAGTTAGAAAATTGAGCACGTTTAATCAAGCACTAGTGGGAAAGTAGTTCTGGTGATATGGTAACGAAGAGGACCACTTATGGAGACAGGTCATAAACACAAAATATGGTGAACTTTGGGAAGAATGGACTTCGGCTTCGGTTTGTGGGCCTCATGGTTTAAGTTTGTGGAGAAGTACTAGAAGTGAATGGGAAAGACTTTTAAATTTTGTAAACTTTGTGGTAGGGGGTGGTATGAAATTTCGATTTTGGCATGATATGTGGTGTGTTGATGATTATCTTGAAAAGTCTATTCCCCAATTCATTTTCAATAGCTGAGGATAAAAACACTTCTATAGCTTCATATCTGCGTATTCCAGGAGAAGGGGACAACTATTGGAATCTTAATTTCATTAGAGCATTTCCATGATTAGGTATTAGAGTCAAGTGGACTTTTTGTTTAAGTTACTGCATTCTAATTATCCCTCAGGCAAATATGAGGATAGGTTGTGTTGGAGGTTGACTAGCAATGGAAAAATCGATGTATGGTCTTATTATAATGCTTTGAGAAGATTGACTAATGCTTCCTTGGAAGTACATATGGGGAGTTCAAGTACCTCAAAAAGTTGTTTTCTTCATGTGAACTACAGCTTTAGGGAAAAAATTAAGAGTGAACAATCTGAGTAAGGAGAAGATTATCGTTACCTGGTGTAGTACGTGTAAATATAGCAAGAATCAGTGGACCATTAATTAATTCACTGTAGAGCCGCTTGGGAGTTTTTGGCCTTGGTATTTTCTATTTTTTGGGTGCATTGGGCAATGCCTAGAAAGGTTATTGAGGTGTTTGCTTGTTAGAAGAGGATCCACTTGTACCATATTTTTACTTTGTTTTTTCTAATGAATTTATTACTTATCAAAAAATTAACAGCAAGAAGAAAAAGAATCACCAGAAACACTTCCACAACCATTCTAGGAAGTATGCAAACCTATTTGATGGAAACCAGACCAAAATCCTAGCTCTAGGTACATGATCATATACAAAACTACACACATCAAAAGCCAATAGCACAAAAAGATATCTCTAGTATTAATATTTTGAGAAGAAAAAGTCTATTTCAGAGAATATTTTGTGTTTGTTCAGTAAACTTTTCAGAGGTTATGTACTCAATGTGTTCATATGAATGTGATAGCCACCGCGGTCTCTGCCATGAACTTTCAGTAGCCTCGTGGTGGCCGCCAAGAACTTTTGAACTTCCGGTGGCCCCGCGGTGACCGCTAGGAAGATCTGGGGACCTCGCAGGGGGCCACCAAGACCGCCTGGTACGGACACCGCAATGGCTACTGCCAGGTGACCACCACCTTGGATTGCAAATACAACAGTTTTTCTTTTTATCTTTTCTTTAATTTTGGGGAACCCTCTTCAATTTTTTATTCTTCAAAATTGGCCCACTAAATCAATTCTCAACTTTTACCCTTTTCAAAACCCAAAACAGTACTCAAAAGAGTCAAAACTTTACCAAACCAACCATTTATAATTGAATTTTCAGTTCAAATTAAAGAATAACAAGAAAAACTATTATTAAAAGTCCATGATGAATGATCTAATTCTCTGACCCTATGAGGAAGAAGTATACCAGCATGCGCACATATAACAATCCATAGACAAGGGTTCCTCTTGTTCACCCTCCAAGTATCACCTCCAGAACCATATTCATAGGAAAATTTTGTTTCTCCTGCAACAAAAAATGGCAGATGAGCAAAGCAAGACTACTTCTAGACATCTTAGTTGCAATGTTAGAATAGAAAAGGCATCACTAAGACGATAAATCTAATTACTTTAGCAGCCATCCTAACCTTCATGATTCAGACCAATACATGAATGGCTAGGAATCAGAATCTCTCATGTCACTTAATATAAATTATTATGTTGTGCTCTAACACTAAGGTTAATACTAATAACAAAATCAGACAAACCTAATCTATAGACTTAAAAGGATTCTGCACCCAAAGGAATTTGACAACAGCAGGATTTAATCCGCATCACCGACATGTCACTGACACGTTTTTATTGAGATCTATGTCAGCACCTCACCAGATTAAAATTTACCCAAACAAAAAGTTAACCCTGACTCGGGTTACCCAGGTCAATTTCCCCTTTCTCCCCCAAATCGCCCACGATATACTTTTCCCCCAAAAAAACTATTGAACCCTAGGTTTCCCCCAAACACATTCGAACCACTCCATATGTTTGCATTTTCAGCCAATTATGCTCATTTGCTTATGGAGAAGTAGCTAAAAAGTCAATTGCCATAGCCCATTTCGCGAAAGACGTAAAACCCTGGTCAAAATTGGAGTGTCGTGGTGTCCTCTCACGTCAGTCTTTGTACATTCACACACCTACTCAAACTCAAAGGTGTCATCTTCTAACTTTCCACTTTATTTAGTGTCATAGAGATTTTGTTGGATTTCACATGTTTGTTGGTGGTAGAGAGATGTTTTTGGACTTGTAGGGCTCATAATGCAATGTTGTTATGGGCAGTGCACATGTTAGGCTAAAAGTGTGTTCAATCTTTTGTTGGTTGATTGTCCCCTAGTATTGCTGCAGTCATTTTGTATTCGGTTAAACAATGGAATTTTGTTGTCCACATGTATTCGATTGTGTGTTAATTTAGCTAAGATTGAACTTTAATGTTGAATTTTTTGGATGTGTCTATCTTCGTATGTTATTACTGTCCTTTGAAGCTGTTTCAGGTTTGAAGATTAATTTGGATAAGTCAGTTTTGGTTCCTGTGGGTCTTGTGGATAATATGGATGATCTTGCTGGCATTTTGGGCTGTGGAGTCTCTTCTCTTCCTTTAAAGTACCTTAACCTTCCGTTGGGAGCCCCTTTTAAGGCTAAGTCTAGCTGGGATGAGGTAGTTGGAAAGATCGAGAGACGGCTAGCTAGCTGGAAGCGGTTGTATTTGTCAAAGGGTGGCAGAGTAACCCTGATAAAAAGCACTCTCTCTAATCTTCCTACGTACTTTCTATCTCTACTCCCTATTCCTTCCAGTGTTGCTAGTCGTATAGAGAAGCTGTATCGAGACTTCCTGTGGGGTGGCATAGGTGAAGAATTTAAATTTCATCTGGTTAATTGGTCCAAGGTTTGTTCTCCTATATCCAATGGTGGATTGGGCATCAGGAATTTGAGGATTTTCAATAAGGCTCTTTTAGGGAAGTGGTTGTGGCGCTATGTTCATGAGAGAGAGGCTTGGTGGAAATCTGTAGTGGATGCAAAGTACGATTCTACTTGGGATGGTTGGTGTTCTCTAGATCCCCCTGGGTCACGCGGAGTAGGGCTATGGAAGAATATTAGGAAGGGTTGGAGTTTGTTCTGCAACCATACCAGACTCTTGTTGGGAAACGAATCTAGGATCCGTTTTTGGGATGATGTGTGGTGTGGTGAGGTGCCTCTTAAGGAAGCTTTTCCAGTTTTGTATGGCATTGCGCATGACAAGGATGCTCTTGTTGTAGACCATTTGGTTGTGGTGAGCGGGTCTTATCAATGGGATGTTAGCTTCTTCCGAGCGGCCCACGACTGGGAGGTGGATGTTTTGGCCTCATTTTTCTCTTTGTTGTACTCAACCAAAGTGAATTATGATGGGGAGGATCAGCTTTGGTGGTCTCCTTCTCACAGAGGGAAATTTGATGTTAGATCTTTCTATAAGGCTCTTGCTTGCAAAGAGGCTATTCATTTTCCCTGGAAAAGTATTTGGCGGACCAATATTCCCTTGAAAGTGACTTTCTTTGCTTGGACGGCAGCGCAAGGGAAGATTCTTACCTTGGACAATCTCAGGAAGAAGCGTGTCATTGTGATTGATAGATGTTGCATGTGCAAAATGAATGGGCAGTCGGTGGATCACCTTCTTCTCCATTGTGAGGTTGCACGCGCCCTGTGGAACGCCATCTTTAGTCGCTTCAGTCTGTCTTGGGTTATGCCTCTTCGGGTGGTAGATTTATTCGCTTGCTGGTGGACGGATGGTCGCTCCCAGAGTGCAGCGGTGTGGAAGATGGTCCCTTGTTGCCTTTTGTGGTGCTTATGGAGGGAACGCAATGATAGGCAATTTGAGGACAAAAAAAGAACCATTGAGGATCTCGTTTTCTTTTTCTTTCATTCTTTGTACTCTTGGTCGGCTGCGTTCCTCGCACCTCTAACGTTTAGTTTTAATGATTTCCTTGTATTGTTTTCTACTACCTCTTAGATGCCTTTCTTGTATACTTCATGTGTACTTGATTGCGCTTTGCGCTTTTTTAATGATATTTCTCTTACTTATCCCAAAAAAAAAAAAAAAAAAATTGGATGTGTCATTGTCCCTTTGTTTGTCAATTATATTGGTTGTCCACATTTGGCAGTGTTTTACTGTCTCTGAGATGGCACTTTATTGCATGTGCAAATAATTATGTGAGTGCATTTAGTTTTCTTTACTGTGAGTGCTTATTTGTTATGTGACTGAATGTATTTATCTAGTCTATTTATGCATGCATCTTAACGGCGTGTTTGAATTTTACGCAAAAATGGCACCGATGGTGGATATTTTTATTTACCATGGTGGGCCTATGTTTGGACCACATATGGCATATGTAGGAGGAGGTGTCTTACCTTTACGACATGTAGATGTAGACAGTGTGTGTTTTATGAATATTTGCAATATAGTCGAAGATGAGTCGAGGTATAAAGATAAGGGTAGAATACACTACAAGTTCGATGATGACAGTAATGAGTACATTCATGGACTTACCATGAATCATGATATGATCAAGATGCTCAATGAGTTTTTGGAGGGTGGAAGCATGATGTTGATAAACCAAAGTTTGTGGAGGTGTTGCCTCCAACTTTGCTTCTAAGTAATTTGCCGGCTGAGGTGGACATTCATGACTATGAGCTAAGAGACTCACAAGTGCTCGATCAGGATGAATCACAAGTGCCCGAGCAGGATGCACAGTAAACTCCACAACAGCCTCAACAGCAGCCTGTACAACAACCTAGTAAGGATGACGGTGAGGAATATGATGATAGCATCCCTTTGAGTGGCTTTCATGAAACAAATGACGATGAGGAGGACATTTATACAAGGAAAAAAAAATTGATGATATTTTACAGACTGCTAGGATTGCTACAACAAAATGGTTTCAACTGTGGGCTAGTCCATCATCCAAGAAGGGAGGGTAGAATGTAGAAGATGGTCCGAAGGAGTACTATGCTGATAGTGAGGAGCCCATGACCTTAGATAGTGAGGGTGATGATAAAGGTACATCTATATGTACGAAAAAGGAGACATCCAGAGTTTAATGCTATTCACGATATGAAAGAAACCATTAGCTTAAGAGTGGGGTTGAAGTTTACTAAACCCTCAGAATTTAAGGATGCACATAGATTGTACGCGATCCAACAGGGGTTTGATTACACCTTCCTGCACAATGAGAAAGCTAGGGTGTTCGCCTTGTGCAAGAAGAGGTCTGGTTAGAAAATTCATGCATCTTCATTGAATGATAAGAAAACTTTCCAGATAAAAACTTTCTTCTACACCCATAATTGTGGCAATCACTACCGCAACAAAGGGGCAACTCTCAAGTGGGCTTTGGAGAGATACTTGGACAACTTTCAGGACCAACCCGATTGGAAAGCAACTGCATTAAAAGAGTAAATTAGAAGGTATTACAATATCGAGTTTTCTCTAATGAGTTGCCACCGTTGGGCATTGTCTATAACTAATAGGAGACATGATGAGCAATATAAACAAGCGAGAGAATACGCTCAAGCAATATTGAAGTGGAATCTTGGTAGCTCAGCATAAATAAAAATGGAGGGAAGTTTTCTTCCAGTGGATATATGTTTGTCTGGATGCTTACAAACGAGGCTTTTTGGAAGGATGAAGGCCCATGATTTGTGTGGATGCGTGTTTTTAAAGGGTGATTTTGGTGGACAATTGCATGCTGTCATTGGTCGGGATGGGAACGAAGACATATTTCCAATAGCATTTGCCGTATGCGAATCTAAGACTAGACAGACCTGGACATGGTTTCGGAGGATCTTGGGAGTCCATGCAAGCATGAGTGGTCATTCGTATCCAATCGACTAAAGGTACCACTCTTATGCTATGATCATTTAAATATTTATAACTCTACTCTAAATACTTAACTTTATGAAGATTGACATTATCATGTTGTTTTGATACGCAGGGGTTGCTTGATGCATTAAAATTTGTTATGCCTGGTTTGGAGCACAGATTTTGCGTTAGACATTTGCACACAAACTTCAAAGGGTAAAGGATTCAAGGGCAAGGCCTTTAAAGATGCTTTTTAGGCTGCAGCTCGAGCATCAACTCCAACCCAATTCCAGAACCACATGTCTGTGATAAAAGATATGGATGAAGAGGCTTTTAAATACTTGGATCTCATAGACCCTATGATGTGGTCAAGGCATGCATTTAGTACAGCCAATTGCACTGACATGCTTCTAAACAATATTGTTGAGACCTTTAATGCGCGGATCATGGAAGCAAGAGTCAAACCTATTCTAACCACAGGCAGCAACAAAGGAATAGGTTCAATCAAGAAAGAATTGGAGTAGGAAATTCAAATAATGCAATTTGCCCTAAGATTGTGAAAAAGCTCAAGAGAAACAAGTCAGATGTTAGGAACTACATCTACCAATGGAGCAATAATCTTTTTCTTTTTCTTTTTTATAGGTAAGTAGATAAATTTATTAAAAAGTGTAAATGTGCCCCTAAGCATACACGAAGTATACAAAAATGACACCAAAACATGAAAAAGAAAGAAAAAAATAAAAAATACCCGCAAAACCCAAAAACAGAAGGAAACCCAAACACCCCAACATGAACCAGCCCACAAAACCCAGAGACCATTACACCACAGCAAGGGCACTCTTGCCTTTGCCCCAGCTAGAATCAAAACCCCTAGCATCATAAGAGCAATAATCTTAAGTTTGAGATCCTAGGAGGGTTATAAATTTGAGGACAAGAAAGTATGAATGTGGTAGGTAGCAACTGAATGGTATTCGGTATTCCATGCCCTCATGCCTAAAGTGCTATATATGCAAATAGGGAAGTTCCTAGGAGTTATATCAGTAAGTGGTACCCCGGAGATTCATACATGAAGGCCCCCGGAGATTCATCAAATACATATGGTCAGTCTAGGCAATCTTCAACGGTGCGGTTAACCCACAATTACATACCTAGGACTCCATACTATGGCCCACCAAAGAAGACCTAGATGATGACTTCGACTAGTTTTGCAATTGACACTCAAATTCACCATTTGTCATATACCCAAAAAGAAATCAAGATATGAAGATATCAAATTTTCAATTAACATACCTTATCTATGCCACAAGATCCTTCCTTTGGTTCCAAATCCCATACACGACTAGATGTCATTTCGAATCCTTCTACTTCAACCGGCCTTTATTCCTACAATTTGGGGATTAAAGGGAAAAAAAAAATAGGGTTCGTGCAATTTTGGGGTGAGAAATGGAAATGAGTAGGGTTTGTGCAATCTGGGGGGGAATAAATGAGAACTAGGATTCGTGCGATTTGGGGGAGAAAGGGGAAATTATGGGGATAACCCGAGTTAGGGTTAAGTTTTTGTTTGGGTAAATTTCAATCAAATGTGGCACACTGGCGCTTACGTGAATCTTAGTAAACATGTGTCGGTGACGTGTCAATGATGCGGATTAAACCCGGCTGAATAGGATAAATGATGTAGCACATGGGACACTTGTTAGATTGTGAGAAGACTTGACGTAGCACGCTGTTAAGTTATTGGACGGACATGGACAGAAGGCCCAACTACGTTTATAAGTTGACCACAGGTACCATTTGTGATACTTTTGTAAACCAAGGTGACTATTTGATACCAAGACAAACCACAGGTACTTAAAAAGTATTTAACCCTAAATTTTATGTTAAAATTCCTTGAGCAAATAGATCATTATGTCTAATTCCATACAAATTCTGTCCATTTTTCTAACGAAATCCTTACAAAATTACAATTATATCCCAAATAAAAATAAATAAAACAATAATAATAATAAAAGGTGACAGGTGAAGGCCAGCCTCCACCACCACCCCTCTTTTTTTCTTTTTCTTTTTTCTTTTTTTGTAATTTTTAAATTAGGGTATAAATGTAATTTGTAAGGTTCTGTTAGAAAAATTAACGAAATATATACAGAATTGGACGAAAGGTTCTATTTGATAATAGTCCAAAGCTCAATGTTCTTAGAAATAAAATTTAAAGCACAGAGCAAGATTTGAATCAACCCTCAAACCATAGGAACCAATTAAGTCTTTCCCACTCCCACATATATATGTATGAACTATATTAGCAAGAATATTAAAGAACCAAAATAGTCATTCACATTTACGATATGTATGCGGATGGAGGTAGAACATAAGAAAATATTAAATCTTATATATTTTTCTTGTGGGTAAGCTACACACACAACAAATCTTGAACCCATGACTTCACCTTTCACTCTATTCTTATAGGGAAGCATCATCAGAAGCATTTGAATGTGGATGAAATGTAAGAACACAGACCAAATACTTTGCGTTGTTTGGGCGGTTGGGGGGGCAGAGGCTGAAAAGTCCGCATATCATTTGGTAAAGGTGACAAACTATGAACATAAAAGGGGGAGGGCAGATTTGAAAGCGACAGATATCAGCCATAAAGTAGTTTAAAGAGTAAGAAGTTCTTTTTTTGATTAGTAATAAACTGGTCTTATTAAAAAAGAGTAAGAAGTCGACACCTTATGAAAAGAATTCCAGAAGCACCATAATCAGGGGTACAGAAATGATTTGATCCTCATGAGATACCTACTCTACCAGCTTTTCTTCTTTTTTCTCTTTGGGGAAGGGGAAGGGGAAGGAGTTGGTTTAAGGAAATGATCGTAAAAAAGTGCCGAAATGGACCAACTAAAGTACACAAAGTACAACCAAAAAGAGAAAAAAGAAAAACAATAGCCCTCCTAGAATAAACAGAGACCAAACACTATAGAATGCAGTCTTACAAGAACAAACTTTCGAATTGGCTCTTCTAATCCAAAAGACGTCCAAATTATGACACTCTTCCATTTTAAAATGACATGCTTGCTCACTGCTAGTACATGGGGATGGGGTATTCATCCCACTGTTCCATCAAACATGGTCAAATGCGTTATGGTCCCTAATTGTCAATTGGTCCTATTTATCAAGAACACTATAAACGTACATTACTTTCTTAGAACCGCCCACATCCATAACTTGGCATACGCATTCAATGAAGCCCTCAAAAGAAGAAAGAAAAGACTATCGCTTACTGGAGAGTGAGACGGGGAAGACATAGCGGGTTGTCCGGCCAGCAGAGGAGGCCGTTGGAGAGGGGAAACCGATTCTTCTGAGCAAATTAGCTGCGGATCGTCGCAGAAACATATCTCTCAAGCTTTTATAAAAGCGGAGGAGAAATAGATAATTTCTTGGAAGGGGTGTGGGTTTTTCACTCTAGCTATGGTTCTTAAACCCTTTAACAGAGAGCAACAGCGGTAGAGGGGTTTGTCTGTCTGGAAGGTAGTGTTTGAAATTGGGGCGGTGATGGGTCAGGGAGACCCGCCCAACCCAGCTCGGACCGCATCATTGGGCGGGTCTAAAGGAGACACAAAATTTACCATTGGGCTTTACTTGGCTTTCAAGTCCAATTTTATGCGAGCATCAAAACCACAAGCTGAAAGCGTCCTCCAAATGACAAGTTTCTCAGTCAACAGGGCGATAAAAGGCTTCATTCACATTGTTGTCTGTGCTACTCCTAGCCATGAAGTCCACTATGGGCATCAATGGCTGCCCGATACGCAGGTTCTGTCTTATGCCATCACTCTATACAGGATTGCTACTGTCCTAATTAAGAAAAGTGATTTCTGATTTAATTAAGAAAAGTGTAGTGCCTTGTTCTATCCACTCCTATATGTTTGCCATTCCGAAGTAAAATTTAGATAGAAACTTCCAAAACTACCGTACATTGACCGTACGAGCTACATTACAATTTCAGGTTTCTTATCACATGCTCATCTCTTTAACATGAGCAGAGCGGCGACCTTCAAAATTTTATTTTTTGCTTGGTTTGAGAGATAATGAAAAAATTGTTAAAATAAAGAATGAATATAATTTTATTAAACATGTTATGTTAATAGAGTAGAAAAAGATTTAGAGAGAGTGAGATATAGGCTGTTTTTTAAAAGTTTGTAGCTAAGATAGAAAAAGTTGGCCCTTTAACCAAAATTTAGGAGGGAAAATAAAATAAAATCATATAATCTATTTTTTAAACAAAAAAATATATATTTTTCAGTTTTTGGTTATACTTTTAAGATTTTTTTTAATTTTATAAAGGATATGTTTGTCGATCATAGGACATTGACATAATGACATTGTTTTAGTAGTTTATGAAGTACTTAAATAATTGATAATTTGACAAAATATTGACACTAAAGAGATAGTTCGGAGGCTTTGACCTTTGGGCGTTGGTGTACGCAACGAAAGCTGCAAATAAATGGCTCCCGTCAATAAGAAGATCACGTATCTCAAAAGTGAAAGTGGTGGAAGCTTATGCTGCCTGGGAGTGGACTGCTTGAGTAAGAGTAATAATATATATTATCCTTTTATCCACTCTTTTTCTTTTCAAAAGTGATGTGGTCTGCCTTTTAACAAGAAAACCAAAAAGGCAGAACTGCTTGGAGTTTGCCTAGAAGGTATTCAAACGTGTAGTACACAATAATTGACTATATTAGTTTGGGAATAACTTTAATCAGTCGGCAACAAAAATCAAGAGATTTTGCCCTCCAATGAAAGATTGGCACCTCAATATTAAACAAGAAAGGTAAATATTAGTAAAACTTAGCAAAACACGGAATCTAAACCCTCATTTTTACTCTTTTAGTCCTTTAAAAAAAAAAATCAAAACAAAAAACTATCATAGCCAAGAAGCTGTCGCCTCACACCAGAATTGGGGTGGCTGCCACTGGATGGTGCTGTGTGGCTGCCAATTGCTGGGGTCTGGGGGTAGTGATTCCGGTAATTTCGGCGAAATTTAGAAACGAGGGTGGTGATTCTGCCGACGTCTGCATGTTTCCGGTGAAATTGGAAATTTCCCAGCGGTTGGCAGCGGTGATGGCAGCGTCTGGGTGGGCAATGGTCGGGAGTTTTTTGTTTTTTTTTTTTTTTTTTAGACTAAAAAAGTATAAAAAAGATATTAGATTCAATGTTGTGCAAACAATTATTTTTCTTATTATAGGCTGATGTGTCAGTCTCTTATTGGTGAGTATAGTACCCCTGTTTTCTGCCTTGACCGGATAGAAGGAGCTCTTTATTAATTTTAATTCCATGGCTTGGGAATATTTTAAGATTATGCTATTTCACTTTTAAAGACCCAAGATTTAATTTTAGTGTGTTTGCCACGATACCAAACCGAACGTCAAGAAGCATATCAAAAAGACGATCCTCGAATATGTGACTGCTAATAATCGCATGCTATGTGTATTTGAATGAACAGAAATATAGAATAAAGATAAGACCACCCTGTCCATGTGAAACGAAACGAAACGAAGCTCTGAGCCAAAAGTGCCCAAATATCCCGGATAACGCGAAAATGATACATCATCATCATAACCGGTTCCACCTTCGCTACGTTTTGGCTCTTCACCAATCTTTCTCAATGATGACGCTTTCCATATTCACCCCTCTATTATTATTGCTACGGTCTTCTTTTCTTTTCTTTTCTCTTCCTGTGAAGAGGATACCTTTCCAAACGGTCTTTTTCTAGCCATTCGTGTTCTCATGTCATGTTTGATCTCTTTGGATTGATAGGTCGGGGTTTGGGGTTTGGGGTTTGCTTGTTAAATTTCAGTTTTTGGCCCTTTCATCTTGAACTTCTTGGCCACAGTACAGAATAAAATAGATCACTAAATAAATAAATAAAATAGACCAATTTTATTTTTCAAGAGAAGAGAGAGAAGAAACATATCTCTGATAATTTATACGAACCCATGCACAATTAAGATGACAATATCAATCATTCAACAAAATAGCCAACCCTTTCATTTTGTAGTTTATACAAAACCCATTATTTAACACATGAGGCAGTATCATGAATTGCTACCACCTCATATAAAAAGGGCAAATGAGACAGAAATAACAGGACAAAGCTACTCTAATGGAAAGCACAATGGTTACACAAATGACACGTTGCTTTTATCTTCATGAAAAGACAATGACAATGTTCCCAAAGGCGGGCGTAGCTGGCACTCATGGCTTCCACAGGAGGGTGGTTTCCGCGATCATGGAAGTGACCACATATGGATCCATGTTAGAAGCAGGCCTCCTGTCCTCAAAATAGCCTTTGCCTTCTTTTTCTGTGTCTCTGCCAACACGGATAGATGCCCCACGGTTGGCAACACCCTGTCCAAATGCAACCAAAATGAAGCCCTCATCAGAAACAAGTTACAAATTGTTCGCAAATTCAATATACTGACTAAAATAGTTTCCGATAAAGACTCAGCGTCGAATTCAGTCCAGACGTTCATTTTAAAATGCTTCATTTAACAGAACTAATTTCCATGATCAATTATCACTCCTACAATCTTTCCAAAGAATAGCTGGTACTTGAATAGGTATGCAAAACTACAGCTATGAGAAGAGACTGTATGCAACAATGTTAAACTAGTTATTATGGTCAATTGTAATTTCTTACCCATTTGAAAGTGTTGATGTCAGCTGTTTCATGTCGGCCAGTGAGACGGCGCTCATTGCCTTCCCCATATGCTGCAATGTGCTCTTTGTGCCTCAGCCCTAGCTTCTCAATTGCTTTCTTGATGATCTCATAGCCTCCATTGTTTCTCATGGACTTGGTACTGAAAAAATACAAAAAACATTTATGAATGAGAGAGAGAGAGAATCTTAACAACTTCTAGTCAAATTAAAGATAGGCAAGTCTCCCACCATATTTTAAAATTATAAATGTTATAAATGACTCATAGTACCTGTAGTTTGTGTGAGCACCAGCTCCATTCCAATCACCCTGGTGGGACAAGCAGATCCAATTTTAAAAACAAGTTCCGGTATCGAACAGAATAAGGTCTTGGAATTAAAGGGAACAAACTTAAAAGAAAAAAGGGGAAAGAGAATTCTGACCTGGATTGGCTTGGGATCAAGGCTGAGCACCACCCCAGCAATCTCTGTAATCCTCTGTTCATACAAGGAAACAAAAACATAAGGAAAAAATATATTTAATGGCAGTGGTAGTGGAAGTAGTATCTTCTTAAATTGAGTACGTAAAATTACCTCCAAAATGTATCGAGCAGCCCACACCTCATCTCCAGCAGAGATGCCAACAGAAGGACCAACTTGGAATTCCCACTATATAATACAAACAGTTTAAAGATTGTAATATGAATTAAAGGTATATAAAATAAAATAAAGAATGAAAAGAAGATAGGATGGAATTTGTTACTTTACCTGGCCTGGCATCACTTCTCCATTGATGCCACTAATGTTGATGCCTGCATATAGACAAGCCTTGTAATGAGCATCAACTATATCACGGCCCCAGGCTTTGTCAGCACCAATACCACAGTAGTATGGTCCCTGTTGAGCAACAGTAAAAACTTCAAATCACACAGCTGCTATAGGTGATTAATTGACAAGCATTATTTAACAAAGGGAAGAAAAGAAAAGCAAAAACCAAAATTGTTCACAAGGAGAGACATAAAATCATACTAAAATTCAGAGAGTTATTCACTAGAATTATTAAGGAACAAAAACATAGTGGGATTAGAATTATGGATGCCGTGTACAAGAGATCTAAAATTCGGGAATTACTTTTAATCGGTTTTAAGTAGAAAAATTGTAGTTGAATAAGAATGAGGGACCCCGTCTACAAAAGAGACTTCGTAAAAAACTTAGAAAAATGAATGATTTAAGTATTAAAATTGAATTAAGGAATACCAATGCATGTAAAAAGGGATGAAGCATAAGTTGCTCCCGAAGTTTAAAAATAATTGGGGTTACAGCCAATTAGTTCCCTAGAGTAAACAGACACAAAAATGAGGAAGAAAAAGCAACATGTGGAAACTAACACAATTTCACATGCTAGTTTATCCTTTCAAGACAGACAAGGTAGCCAAGCAGCAGAATTTCAGAAGTTACAAGACGTAAGCAATACAGTGGGAAAAAAAGAAAAGAAGAAGTAATAAAAAACAAAATCAAAAGGATATGTAGAGAACTCAATGAAACACAACAGACATGAATGTAAAAATAAAGGGATTTTTATTATAAAGTTTCATTACCTGAGGACCAGGATAACCACCAACAGGCCACCCAAGAGGCCATTTGACATCTTTCTGCAACAAGGTGTACTCCTGCTCAATACCGTACCTGTTTTTCATTGCAAGTAAGACCAGGTGTTGAGTATGATAATCAATGATTTTAACAAGTATTAGATGTGATGGAAGTTACCAGGGTACTTCAGCAACAACTTCAGGATGGCTGAATATCTTTGCAGCACCATGTCTCTTGTTTGTTGGAATTGGCTCTCCCGCCGGAGTGTAAGTATCACAGATGACCTAAGTCAATTAACAAAGAAAATAATAAGCAAATGAGTAAACAACTAGGCTTTGCCAAAAGCCGAGAGAATACACATATAAGAAGTTTATACTAGATAGAAAGAACTCACTAGAATATTGTTGCCTCTCCTGAATGGATCCTTGAAAATTGCCTGAGGACTGTTTAAATAAATCAGCACTACATGATTAATATAAGGATATATAAATAGAAATAAGTAACAAAGAAGAACCAAGCAATCAAAAATGACTATCAATAAAAGGCATTCAACAAGTGGCAAAAAGAAAGAGAAAAAGTTAAAATTAGAAAACTTACTATAAGATCACTTCACTGTCTTCACCAGGAGCTTGACCTGTACTGGAACCATCATAATTCCACTTGGGAAGCTTTGAAGGATGATTGACTGGCCCAGTAAGCGTCTGTGTACACCCAAAAGTACATTTAAAGAAATCAATAAACCAAAAAAGAAAAATAAGAACAAAAACAGCAACAACAAGGTTTTGGTAAAAAAATTATTTTTCCGAAGGGAGAAGAATTGTTACCCTAGCTTTGCTTCTGAGGTCCGTACCAGATCCACCGATCCTGTTCAAGAAATTATAAACGATAAAGTAAAGTTAATCAAAAGCACGCACCATTGCATCAATCAAGAAGAAAGAACAAGGCAAAGCAATAGAAATTCGAAGGGAATTTGAGTTAAAACAAAAATTACACGAAGAACAAGGAAGAAAACAACATAAAAGACCATTAATATGGTGCAAGACCATAGGTCGGTAACAAAGAAGAAAACTTGAAACATGACAACCCATCAATGTTATCATCAACTCTGAAATTTTCAATAAAAACCCAAGCCCCATAGAAACAACAAGGGATGAACAGGGAAACTCCGCGAAAAGAAAACAGAATACTAATGGTCAGTTTGATTTTGAAAAGGTAGAAGACGAAAGACAAACTGCGACACGAATTCGCCTAATACAACTTTATAGTTTCGGGGCTTGGAGAAATGAAAGTAAATGGCTTAATTGAAGTCAGGTTCCCAGATTTCTGCAACTCAGAAACAACACATAACATGTGAAGACTCCATTACATCTTTTCTAATATTATTTGTAAATAAGAAAAAAAAACAAAAAACAAAAAAAACACACAAAACAGTACAAAAGTAGATCTTACAAACCAGTAGTTGATCAAAATGAATAATCATTAAAAAAAAAATAACCTTCAAATTAAGATCTTTAAAAGAGCCTTAAAACTTAAAGAACAGGGGACTAACAGAGACTCCGTACTTATCAAGAGAAGAATATTACAGGATAATACAAAAAAGAAACAAAAAACTACTGTTCCTACATGGAGAAACTTATGAAATCAGAATATGCAAGTATCAAAATTTCTTTTATTTTCCACCATCTCCCAAGTAAATACACAGGAAAAATGAGAGAAACGACCAACAAAACAGAGATTTCATAGCCTCGGTTGCTGATCAGAGGGAAGACAACACAAAAACAAAGCAAACCCATTATCATGCTCACCTAGAAACCATACCCATTAGCACAAAAACACACAAAAATGATTACCCGCGGAAACACGTCCAGAAACACAGATGAGGAAGCGTATGAGGAAGTAAAAGGAGCTCACCATATGTACTCTGCAATCACTTTATCAGTAGCGTCCGAGAGGTTAAGGTTGATGAGATCTGAAAGCAGCGACATGTTGAGAAGAAACACAAACACAAAGCAGAGACTTTGAAGTGAATCTCGGTCTCTCTGTGATTGAACGAGTTCAGAGTTATGAACAGAGCAGGAGTTGGTGCGTTTTATAATGCTGAGAGTCTGTGTTGTAGTTAAAACGTATTATTATAATATATTCAGGGTTTGAAAAAATAGATAAAGATTTTTCGTTGGTTTTTGAAAGATAAAATTAATAATAGTTTGATTTTACAAAGCTAAATAATTAAATATTATTTAATATTAAATGGGGGATAATAATTTTGATTTTTTTTTTTTTTTTTTTTTTTTTTTTGGTGTGTGTTAAAACATAAAAGGGGGATAATATTTTAGGTTATATTGAAAGTGGCCGTTTCAGAAAAGGTTGTGGTTTCTCGCAATTGCACATGTGGACAGAATCTTCTCAGCGGGCCTCGCGTTACCGGCTACCGGTCCTGACAGTTTTTTTTTTCATTTTTTTATTCTTTCAAAAAGTAAAAAAAAAAAATATTAAAACCAATAAAACTTAATCCATCCATCTCGGCAACCTTTAGCAAGAATCTATAATTGGAAGAAGAAGGGAAAAAAAAATAGCAATTCAATCTCTTGCCATTTTTGCTTTCAAAAGATTCTGCATGATTAGAAGGATAACTAAAACAAAAGTGATAATTAAGTTAAAAATCCCAATATGATCGGGTAAGGATATTTGATACCAGGATGGTACAAAATCACAGTTAGGATTCAAGTTATAACAATTAATATGAGATAATGAATGTTGAGGTCATACTATTAAGGCAAATGATATTTGTACACGCCCATATTTAGTGTAAAACAAAAATAGAGTTATAAATTCTTATGGTCAATGGTCAATGACCAAAAAAAAAAAATGCTGGTATAGGCAAATAGACTAAATTTTTATTTTTTACTTTGTATTTTTTTTTTACCTATTTTTTTTTCTTTTTTATAATTAAGGGGGGGCCATGGCCTATACTGGCTCGCCTAAATTCGTCCTTGTGTACGCACAATATGTTTACAAATAACACATCTCTACTATTAAAGACTTGAGGAAATGCTTATATCACTCATAGCTACATGTTACCATGTAACATGAGTTTTATAGGTCAATCACAATGTTGAAGTGTTAATTAAATGAATAAATTTCAATTTTTCTATTAGTTTAACTGTTTAAGTTTTTTAGATAACTAGTGATTTATCATGCTATTATAATAAAGATATTGAATTTGAACACTGTCTCTACAGTTTATTTATATTTCAATTAAATATTTCACGTGTTTTATCATATATAAACAATAATTGTATGATTGAATTAATCATTTTCTATCCGTTTAAACTTTTGAAATAACTGACAATTTAACACAAAACTACTAACATATGACAAAGTCGAAGCAATACTGTTAGAATATATTACGAAATTTGATTTTATATTATGTGAGTTAATTTCAGCATTGATTGTATCAAATCAAATTTAAATATATTCAAATATCGTAATTGTTAAACCATTAATTGTTCTAAAAGCTTAAGCTCATAGGAAGATGTAAATTTAATCATTACTCTTTAATCAATACTTTAACACTCTCCCTCACATATGACCTCAAACTTCTTTTTAATAGGTGAGACCCAACACATGCAATATTTAATTGAAATTGAGGGTAAATGAAGGAGACAAGGTTCAAACTTATCAAAAAAGCTTAAGCTAATACTCCGTTTGTTTCAGTGTAAAATGTTTTCAGCATTTTATAGTGTTTGGTGTGGGTGAAAATAATGGTCAACGGAAATTATTTTCAATTTGACCGTAAAAGCTTTTTTAAATTTTGAAAAATGAAAATCGTAAATCATTTTTCAAATTTAAACTCTTTATTTTTGCCCACACGATTGTAGGAATCCGTCACCACCGAACATTGGAGTTTGTTAGTAGCCCAAGTCTATTGTCGAAAGTCTCGAATTTTGGTATCCGATTGCCAGGATCCGGTGGCACTCGTCGGATTCCAGCTGACCAAATTCTTGCCAAACTAGTCATAATCTGGCCAAACTTGCCGGATTTCGACCGTACTAGTTGGGTTATGGCATTTTGGCTGGAACTTGGTTTGCCGGGATCCGGTGACGGTGGTTGAATTCCATTTTTCGCCGTTGGTAATTTTTTTGTACGAGCCAAATGCCGGAAAATATTTTTCAGGAAAATCGTTTTTTCTGAAAAATAATTTAATCGAAAATATTTTACGATGGAAATCATTTTACGTCGAAACAAACGGAGCATAATAGGAAAATGTAAATTTAATTACTTAATCAATATTTTAACACCCCCTCATGAATGTGCTCAAACTCCATTTTAATAAGTGAGGCTCAACACATACTTTGATTTAATTGAAATCGAATGTGCTCACGAATGTGCTCAAACTCCATTTCAACAAATATTTAATTGAAATTAGAGTAAAAGACAGAGTCAATATTCGAACTCACGACTTTTGACTTTAATATCATGTTAAATCATCAATTGTCTTAAAAGCTTAAGATAATATGAATAGGTAAATTTAATTATTTAATCATTACTTTAATAGTAATATATTCTAATAAATACATTCAACGAGCATAACAATATGAAGAAGATAAATTATTTTATTTTATCTGGTGTGCATCTTCGTAATTTTTTTTTTTTTTTTTTATAAATTTAATAATTGATTTAAAAATAAAAAATAGACAACAGATATAGAAAATATAGAGGTGCATTAGGTCTCACGGGGAACGGTGAAAGAGTGTTAAATCCTATCAGATATAGAAACGAAGGGAAGCTGTAATATTTATTGCGTGATTATGGAATTATTGTCCCCATAAATAGCAATCGCCGACAACCATCAATGGCGGAACACAAGGGAGGGAGGGTAGCTGGAGGCGTGGTAGTTGAGCTAACGACCGCTCCATGATGTGTTTTTTTACCTACTTAGAATAGAAGCTCTAGCAACTAATTAAAGAAGTTAGAATTATAGAAATGGTGAATATTCTAAGACAATTGGTTAATTGGTTGACTGCTCCATGGCATCCTCTCCAATGCCTTACTTCATATAATATTTAATTTATTTAAATAATTAAGCACGTCACACCACGGCTATTAGCCTATTAGTTGTTGGAATGTATGGGACTATAATTATTCATAAAACAATATTACTTTTAATTTTATTTTATACTTCTCGTAGTCTTCAGAAAATGTTATAATTCTAATTAAACTTATAATCCGTTTATTTCGACGTAAAATAATTTTTTCAAAATTAGCATAAACAACGGCATTAGAGCATTCATAGTAGTCTCATCAAATTCCACTCACCAAAGTAGTTAAAAACCACTTTTTTATATTATGGTGAGTCACTTTTTTAAAATTGTTTCAGCAGTCTCACCATTTTAACTATTTACTATCACTACTTCGTTTAAATAATATTTTTTCAGATTTATTTATTCTTTCTCTATTTAATCTTTTTATATAACAAGCTACCATACATCTTCATCTTGAAATTAGATCATTGTTAAGAAATTTACAAAAGTTTTCATTTGCTTCTCAACCAAATTCAAGAAAGAAATAAATAAAAGATAAATGAAAGAACCACAAAATTTATGTTAGGGACAAAGAAACCTTCATGTCCATGAAATAAGGATATCATTGTGTGGGAGAGATGGGAGATGGGAGATGGAAGAAGAAAATGAGATAAAAAAATGAAAAAAAAAAATGTACTGATTATGTGAGAGAGAAAAGAGAAACAAAATTTGTGAGAGAGTTAGTAAGTGAATATTACTCATCAAAATTGGTGAGTATTTTCACTCACCAAAACTTTTTGGTTAAAGTAGTGAGGCTGTTGGAAGTAATTTTTTAGTGTTTTCGTCAAATTGACTCACAAAAATAGCTAGATGAGGCTATTAGAGCATTCATAGTAGTCTCATCAAATTTTACTCATCAAAGTAACTAAAAATTACTTTTCTCTACTCTGGTGAGCCACTTTTTTAAAATTCTCCCAACAGCTTCACCATTTTAAATATTTACTATCACTATTCAATTTAAATAATTTTTTTTTCTTATTTCTTTATTCTTTATCTATTTAATCTTTTTACAAAGAATCCTTCATGTCCATGAAATAAGGACATTATCGTGTGTGGGAGATGGGAGATGGGAGAAGAAAATTAGGAAAAAAAAAAAGTGTGCTAATCATGTGAAAGAGAAAGGTGAAACAAAATTGGTGAGTGAATATTACTCATCAGAATTGGTGAGTAATTTTACTTATCAAAACTTTTTGGTTAAAATGGTAAGGCTGCTGTGAGTGATTTTTTAGTGTTTTTATCAAATTGACTCACCAAAATAACTAAAAAATTATTTTAATGAGGCTATTAGGAATGCCCTAATTTAAATGAAAATAGTTCAACCCAACCCAACCCTTTCCTTGAAATCTAATTTATAGTAACTGGCCTCCCTTGTTAATATCTTTTGAATTGTAAAAAAAAAAAAAAAAAGTGTTTTGCTATGGCATAAAAGCGAAAATAATTTAGATTGTTTTATGTTTTATTTTTTTTAAAAAAATTATTTGTTTTAAAAGAGAGAAAAAAAAAAAATTATAAAAGAAGATTCTCTCTCAAACTAATGAAATCCCGCTTCTTAAGTAAAGATTTGAAGGTGGCGAATAATTGACCAAAACAAAAATGATGGCCACTAACTACTATTGAGTATTGGAGATCAGATTTGACCCGTTTAGCCGGTAAAATCTAATGGCCATACGGTGAAGGAGAGGCGACTTGCTTCGTCGGTAAGGGCCTTGTTTTTACCGCCACGTGTCGTGGAATACTAAGTGGAACACGACACCCAATGAGGTCTAGGTCGTCTTATTTGGGCCCACCGCGGTCTTGAAACCCCCAATCACGCTCATTGTGCGAGGGTTTTTGAATTTATTTATTTTTCCCTAATTTTGAATCCACGCGCTCAATTATTTTTTTTTATATGTTTACGCAATAAGAAGGAGAGAATTTAAACCGGTGAATTCTGCTTAATGAAGTACAGTTATTATCCGATTAAGCTACCCTTAAAACATGCTCTCAATTATTTCTGGATACACATTTTGCTCTGTGCATTAGGTCCTGGCCCTAAATTTAAATCCACTTTTTTCTACTCTAGTACGAAGGAAATTCCGGTGTCATAACATATATATTTATTATGATTTTTTGTTAAGATTAGACAAATAATAAAGTAGAATTTTTTTTTTCTAAGAAAAGCACAAAATAAATTTATTTTATTATAAAACACATTACCATAATTGAAAACAAGATTCAATCTTAAGTCTCTGTGCCAATTTACCTGTACTTTTAAAATCATTATAAAACTTTACTTATAACCTCTAATCTTTCATCATTCTCGTAAAAATGTATATAAACCTTAAAAAGTATCAATTTAAAGTATCAATCTTTCAACTTTTTTCAATTTCAACAATCCGTTAGAATTTTCTGTTAAATCCTATTAAAATTCTTATTAAAATTCTCAAAATACCTATATTCAAAGATTCAGGCATGAGTATTTTTGTAAACTCCATTAAATTCTTACCAATACCTAAATCCTATCAATTTTTTTTCCTTAAAAAAAATATTAGTATTTTGAGAATTTTGACATAATTTAATAGAAAATTCTAACGAATTGTTGAAATTAAAAAAAAAAATTAAAAGATAGATATCCTAAATTGACACTTTTTAAAGTTTGCGTACCTTCAAAGTAATAAAAAATTAAGGGTCATAAGTAGGGGTGAAAATGCGGACGCAGATGTGGTTATTAGCAATATTAGCATCCGCTTCCGCATCCACATCTGCATAATACGATTATCACTTTTAGATACTTGCATCCGCGCGGTTACTCAAAGAAAATAAAAAATAAATAAATGTAGTGAGGTATAACTTTGAGATGACAATGAAAAAAACTTAAAATAACCTACTGATCATGAACTAATCGAATCCAAAACAACGTCGTTTTAGTGAATTTAATTTAATTTATATTAAATATTATGTAAAGAATATCCGGATGCGGTTATTAACCGTATTTGCATATCCTAAAACCGCATCAGAATCAGCATACAATTATTATTTGTCCTTATTTTTATTCCTTAGTTATAAGTGAAGTTGTCCCTGAATCATAATAAGAGAAATGATATTAACAAGATGAAAAATGTTCAACTTCCCAAATTTTTATCTTCAAAAGTGGTTCTCAAATGATGTGTCATCATCCCACGAGATGATGACATATTTTTTAAAATGATAAATCACATGAAATTATGACACATCATTAAAAAATTAAATTTTAAAAAAAAAAAATTGGGATGGGTTACACTTCTCTTGTTGTTAGAAATTGACGCGCTTGTAATGAAAGTGGGCTTTTGCATCACTTTCCTGGTTTGGTAGGTAAATGCTCTGCACCTCTCTGCATATCAACAGTCCGTACGATGAGAATAAGTGGGGTTTGGTGAGCGTTGATGAGGGCGGGCCCGGTGGCTCGCTGGTGGCTATGTGAAATTAAAAGAGAACGAGAAGAAGGAAAAAACAAAACCGAAAAAAAAAAAAAAAATCATTTTTAATTAGGGTAATGCTACATGTTTATACCTTAATTTCATTTTTATTTTGGAGTTTTTGTAATTTTTTTTTAATAAGGACTAATTTAAGAGTTGATAGATGGGATGCAGCCATATTAAGCGAATATATTGAAAGTAAAATAAGGACGTAGTATGAAATATTTTTTTTTTTTAGCTATTAAGAAGACTTCGTTGATATTTTTTTTAATAAAGTAATGCTATATATTACATTTTGATCTCGTAATGCTAACATGTCCAATTAATCTTTGTTCGAATGGTTGGTTATGACAGTCAGATCAACATTGTCTTGTAAAAATGTGGTTTATAATATTATTCTTTTTACATGCTCTTTTAAAAATAAATGTGATAATTAAAAATCGTGTGCTTTTAAGAATTATTTCTATTAAAAATGGATATGAAAATTACATTTATTTTAAACATATGTCAATTTAATATGTATTTTGGAGACAAGTTTTGTTAGACTTAAAATAGAGGAAATCCATAATAATTTCACTTGAATGCCCACGAATTAGACATTGCAAACAAAGAGGAAAAAAGGTAAAATGGATTTTCTTGATGTGAAACCCCCAAAAGCGACTAAAAACCAGTAAAACCAAAGAGGCTTGCCAGACTAGGTCTTGGGGTAAAATGTTGACCTCTGTCAGCCATATGCTTAAGATTGCTTTTTTATTTGTTTTTATTAGGATTTTTTCCAATGTGGTTTAAACTCTTTTTTCTTTTTCTTTTTTGTGTATATATATATATATATATATATAACTTGGCTCCATGGTTTGTCAATGTGAAAGATTTTTATGACAACAGTCAACAAGTAAATATGACGACTGTATTTTTTCAAGATAACTTTTCTAAAGACTATTAGTTCATGATTTATGTCACCTATTTAGACCCACCAATAAATGAAGATTTTTTTTTTTTTTTTTTTTGGTAAAATGCCCTTACAACAAAACTAAAGGGCAAAAAATTTTAAATTATAAAATCATTTTCGATGATTTCATTAAAGTGACACAAAGCATAAAAGATTGTTGGAACTTTGTTTTATATATATAAAAAAAAAAAAAATTATTGAAATAATTGCATCCAACGAAGACTTCACTTACCCAAAATTTATTTATTTATTTATTTTGTCCTAAAGAGCTTGGCTCCCATTAAACGAAAAGTATATAAAAAAGCTTTAAGCTTGGCATGTGAAGAAAGTCACCCACCCAACTATTTTCAAAGTCCAATGTCATGCTATTGGCCTATGATAATGTGATATAGCATGATGTGACTTTTTTGGCCAAAAAAAGAGGCTGAGCAGCAGCCTTTTGTTACCACATGACTTTGTATCGGGTCAATTGTCACCGGAAGACCACTAAATTAACAAAATTGCCCAAATTTTCTTTTTTTTTTTTGGGTCCAATCAAATTTTCAATACTTATTATTATCCATTTCGTGAGCTTTACTTTTACGTTTGGGTATTTGTTCGAATGTCCTCGTCTAGATGGAGAAAATTTGGGAAGGGGTTGGGGAAATTGGTTTTTCCTACTTAAAATATCGACTTATTTTATTTTATTTACTTCCCAACAACCCCCCTCCCAAAATATTAAAATAAAATAAAAAGAAAAGGAAAGAAAAGCTTATTCAATTAGGTATATTGGTTGGAGAGTGGTATCCCACCTGGGTCGTTAGCACAAGATCTTTGAACTCCAAAACCATGCTAAATCTTTCCATGATGTTCTTTAAAGTTTTCTCTGATTATGTTCACCATCCCAATTTTTTCATTATTAAAGTTATATACACTTACAAAAATAAAAAAAAATAAAGTTATATACAAAAACAACAATAGTTATTATTATTGTTAACAAATGACATCTTTTTTTTTTTCTTACGAGAATTCAGAGCCACGAAGGTCAAAATAAAGTCGTTACCTTATCTTTAAAAAGTCATAAATAGACCATAAGAGCATTGATGTCCGGCTCAACAAATTTTTTCTTCATTTTAACTATATATACATAAACTTTTTCAAAGAACCTATATTCATTATCTATTTTAGTTATTTATTTTCATATTATTTATCAAGAATTTCTTTATTCTTTGTAAGGGGGAAAAAATCAAGATGAAAGAAGAATGATAGAATAACAAAAATAAAATAATTATTACATTTGGTGAGCAACTCATCATTTTATTTTTTTTTGCTAAAACAACTGGCTGAATATAAATATATAATTTTTCACCCGAATTTGCGTCGCATCTAATGAAAATAACCTTTGGCTAGCTGGGCATTAATGCTCTAAGAAACACATAGGGGTTATCTTCAAAGGATAAGGTGTAAATTGACCAATTGGGTTATCTATTTGATTGCTAGTGAATGAATGGTCAGTAATTGCCCTAAAAAAAAAAATAAAGTAATGGTCATCCCTGATTACTGTATTATAAATCGATAATTCCCATGTTCTCCCTAGAGTTTATTTTATTTTTATTTTATAGATATGTTCTCCCAAGAGTTAATTAGTGATCAATTTGCTTCGTCAAATCCTAGCATCACGCTCTCTGCATCAAGCCCCTGCATTATTGTGTAAACAACTCCTGCTGATGTCTTTGAACTCGACAATAGAGACATTTGGTTGCATTATTCCCAACGTAAGCTCTTTGGTTGACATTTGCACTTAAAAAAATCATGCATGCAAGCATTTATAACAATTTTGGTAGTTTAGTTGTTAACTTTGATGCATTTTATCGCGGTATTGTGACAAATAAAATTTTATTTTTATTGGCTTAATAATTGAAAGCTACAAATTAAAATAAAATAATTGGTCTTTGTCTCAAGTGGTACCTATCCTACACTTGAAAAGGGTATTAGTGTTGATAAAAGATTTTCTAAGGCATGACCCGCGATGGGATATTTGCAAAATAAGAAAAGCATCCCCCGGTTCACCGGTCATTGGGGGAGGACCGAAAATGCTTAAATTAGCATGGTATTTGGAGTAAAATAAGATAATAAGCTATGGTTTTTGGGGGAATAGGATTCTCTCAATTTCAAACAAAATGTATGCTATCTATTTTATAATCAGGATTTAAAGTTAATATATCTAATAGTGTGCATGATTTCATATTATTTTAAATTTTAAAAAACATAACAACATTGACTTTACATATACCGTTAGATGCGCCAACTTCAAATTTTAATCTTTCATTTAAAATAGAAAGTATTTATTTTATTAAATGAAATGGAGAGGATCCTATTCCATTTTTGAGAGACCCAAAGTCTCCTTTACCTGATGCATTGTTTCTCTATTATAGGGTTTTCGGCGGTTGCTTTCTTGTAGAATTCATTCTACGTAGCTTTAGAGTTATAATATTGCTATAATATCTGAGTCTCTGATACTTCGAAAGAGGATCCTGCCATTATTGTACATCTTTGTATTTGAGAGATCTCAATATATTTATATATCGCATTAATTGTCGCATGAGAACATGATTATTATAAGGAGATGATTTCGATTTAGTTTTCTTTGCTGGCTTGACTACTTTTCATATAAAAATGTGATTGAGTGGGACTCATTGTGAGATGTTATTCCCAAGTATTCGAATGAGATATTTTCGATGCAATCCTTGATATAGAAAAAATTATTTGAAGGGGAGACTACCCGGACCGGAGGCCTGAATATCACTATCACCAGTTAGATAATTTGTTTGATGATGTGACAATCATATTCATATACTAACAATAATATGAAGGGCAATGCTATATGTTTCACATTTATAGTAACATTAATGTGAAAAAATAGTAATTTTTTTCAAACCCAATTTTTAAAAAGATGCATGTTTCGAAGCTGCGATGTTCTTTTTTACTTTTATTTTTTTTTTGGGGGGGAATATTGTCAGCAAACCTCAAAGTCAAATGTGGAACAAAGGTTTATTATTATTCCCAAAGGGCAAATACTTCTTATTTATTTTTTTATAAGCAAATTAAGTAGTTCACTAATTACAATATTCTAAATGGATCAAATTGCTTCGTCTAATCCTAGCATCACGTTAATTCTCTGTATCAAGCCCTCGATATATGAAACTATTATGAAATTAAACTCCTGATGATGTCCTTCAAATCACTGATGGAGACATTTGGTTCCATCATTGCCAACATAAGCAGTTTTTTGGACCTAACAAAATAACAAATTTGGCACTAAGTTGCTTCCTTAATTAATACATTTATAGTGCTCATGTGACTACTAATAAAATTCTTCTTTCATTGGCTTAATAATTAATGTAAAAATAGTAATTTTTCAAATTTTTTTTTTTTGGGGGGGGGGGGGGGGGGGGGATTGAAAGTCAAAAGTCTAACAAAGATTTTTTTTTTTTTTTTTGCTGCAAACAAAGGTTTATTAAGTTTTGTCCAAAGGACAAATACTTTTTAATTAGTTATTTTAAAAGTTGCAGCCAGCATGATTTGTGATATTGCATTTCAACTGAATCCAGCACATATTTTAGCGAAGGTCAATTTGCTATGTCAAAATCATGGCATGGCATGGCATCACATGCTCTCCTTATTTCCTTAAGTTTGAGAAACATCTTCAAATACTTTACTTGTCAATCCAAATAAGAAACAGTGTAATTAATGATTGCAGCTTACCTTATAACAAAAGGACAAAGTTTTCTTATGGACGGTGTAAGGGAAAAATCTTTTTATCCAGTATATTAAATTGGCATTTATCTTTAGATTAATTGAGCATATGAGGACAAATATCATTTTAATAGACTGAATTAAAAATATTTCCTTCGATTCAATTTGATGGAAAACTTTGTTCATAATAAAATGGATCATACCCACAATCTCGATCAATTTAATTAGAACTTGATGAAAGTCTATTTGTATCTAATACTCCTATAGTTCATTTTCAACATAATTCTCTAGAATAGAAGAGTTATGTTTCCCTTTATAGCCTATTAGTCCAAATAATCCCAAGTAGATCAACATACAACAAGATTTTTGATAATAAAAAAAAAAAATGACTATTAAGGGTTTTTGGTAAAAATTTTGAGAGGGCGATTTTGCTTTTGAGTTATGATATGACATAAAAGTAAAAGTAGTTTTAAGCATTTTATTAGTAAAAAAGAAAAAGAAAAAGAAGCAAAAAATTGTCTTAAAAAGTATATTGTCATACGACTATACAATAACATAATCCGTTATGTTTACACAAGAAAAAAAAAAAAAAAAATCCCATGAAATTAAGCATTTGAAATACACGAATGTCCTGACATGTTGTATCCAACTCTTGAAAAAACAAAAAAAAAAAAAATCTGCATTCAGTTCTCATGAACCGTTCAATTTAAAAAATCCATATCTCTGGCTATCACACAAACAAGAAGTTGAGAGGGACCACGTGGGTTTCACTTGAATTGTTGAATTGCATCCTTTACCACTCGTTTTGTTGGAATGATAAATCTAGTTTGGCGTTATTGACTTCTAAGGCACCAAATAGTCAGTCAAGAATACCTTTCAAATGTTTGGCTTGGGGTCTGGAATCCCCCTGTCATTGTCTTGAGTGAAATATCAGCCAATACGACACCACTTGGTTATCTACTGTAGAACCTTCCTCTGTTATTGATAAGTTTTTGCAGGGTCAACATAATTCTTGGATTTCTGCATAAAAACCAAGGTAAAAAGGCCCATCTCACTGGCCTGCAACTTTTTCCTTTTTTTTTCTCTCTCTTTTGTATATCAAGTTTCTGCAACTTTTGAGTGACAAATTATTAATATCATTAAACAAAAGTGTTGAATGAATCAAAGCATTTTACTACATTCCAAATCGTAACCTGCAAGCCATGTTACTGTTTCACCCAGCACAAAAGAATCACACTGTGGTCTTAGCTAAAGGATTGCATTTGTGGCCTCAGCCTTGTTGATGACAAAGCTGACATATTGATCGTGTTTTGGACAGTAGCAGCACAACTAGGCAAAGGGCATTTGCTTATATATGGACGCAGTTGATGGTGGAGGAAAATGCACATTTGATTGGATTCATGTGGATAAGCCAATTATATATTTGGCTATCCCAGTTGTCTCTCTGTTGGCCTATGGAGAGGAATCTGGTGCGGAGTTGGCAGGCTTTATGTGTCTTATCCACAATACTAAATGATGGTTACAACTTACCAGAGGATTCATTGGGCAGTTTACAAGGACTTCTCTTCTCTGCATGTATTCTAATCGGACATATTCTACTCAAAATGTTCCCAACTATATATCTAGGCTCTAGGACCATCACCTATTTTCCTTTTCAAGCTAGCTTGCAGCCATCTTTGGAACAAAGTTACTATGAATTTAAGGTTTACGAGAGTTCGGTCCTCTCAAAATATAAGTATAAGACTATATAAGTCAACCATAATCTGATCTATTTAATTAAACGGATCAGATTTCACAACTCTAACCGTGTCGAATTTGAATTGTATCAAAGCATAAGTATAAGATTATATAGGTCGATCAACCCGAACAAAGTTACTGTGATGCTCCTAATCTCATATCTTTTTGTCATAAAAAATGCTCCTTTTATCTCTTTTCATCGATATCTAGTAGGTTTGTGTTGAGAGACGAAAGCAATACGTGGAAATTAATTTCCAAAATTATGCCTGCAAACTTAGTTGCATGCAAGTCTCTACCAATTGCCAAGGACAAGGATGCGAGTCTAATAGGAAGCCAACTTCAAAGGTGCCTACCACGTAGAATGCTACCATATTCTCTATATTATTCTTGTTTTCTCAAAATACTTTCTCAATTAAGCACTTGTATTACAAAATCCCTATTATTCTTTTAGCTTTAGTTTGACTAATGTTTCCGTTTAATTTTGATTTCATATTTTGTTGAACCAAAATTTAAATTCATTTACAGGAAGGTGAATCCGAATACCTTCTGTTTGGGCCCATAACACATTCTTTTTAATTTCAACCACACGTACTACAATTGAAATTGGGTGCATTTATAAATAAGAATATAAGATGATGGGAGAGGGGCTTTCCTACCAACCCAATGTTCCAAACTATTAAAGCGCCACATAGGATTTGCACCATTTACAAGCAACCAACTAGGTAGGAAGCTTGATAAAAAAAAAAAAAAAAAACTAGGTAGGAAGCAAACATGTGGAATTTGGTTGGAGGAAAGGCCCTGCACGTGCACGCTAACAAAGAAGTCCCTATGTCCACGTCAGCCCATTTATGTTAGGCAACCCCAATTATTATTATTATTAAAGGCGTACGAGTGTGCATCATTTTCAATCAAAAAGTTCACTAGCTTCATCTCTTCACCTTGACCGATTTGTCATTGAAGGTGATTCCCAGGTAGTTATCCTTGCTCTCCAACAGCCAACAATTGTTCAGGATTGGCGTATCACTGACATCATCCAACAAACGCTAAACATGTTTCCTTCTGGTTTTTCTTGGTCAGCTTGGAAAGTCAATAGAAGTGCAAATTTCGGTGTCAATTATGTGGCACATTGGGTCGCAGCTCGATTTATGTCAAGCAGCATTCCCACTCCATCAACAAACGTATCTTCCCCTACTACTCAGCTTGTCAGTGTTGTTCTCAATCCTGATCGTAGTATTTCTGTTGCTATAGATAGATAGTACTAGTATTGTATACCATTGCTTGGCAATGTTTGTAATTTCGATCGTGTCTGTATAAAATAATAATAATAATAATAATAAAAATAATAATAATTAGGTAAATAGCTGATTATTATTATTTGGGTTACTATAAAATTATATATATAAAAAAGGAATGTTTATTATAATTAGGGAAGTACCTGGGTTACTATTTTTTTTTTTTTTTAAAAAAAAAAAATTGAACTCATTTTTTGTTCAATATAAATTATATAATAATATATTTTTTAAAAAATATGTATAATCCATGATTTCATCTAATACAAAAACCAACAATTTGTCATTGGTAATCAGGCTACACGATTTCAGTGCAAACCGAATACTATTCACCACTCACCTTGAACGAAGCAAACTTAAATAAATAATGATTGGGCTTAACTTTTAGTTCTTCGAAAAACCATGCCCTGCCCCACATTGAATTGATAAAATAAGCATCAGAGCCCGCCAAAATAGTGTAAGGCCCGGCCCATGCTTTGTCGTTTGGCCTCCTTCAACTCCCGCTCGAATTCAAAAAACATTGATCAGATCATTAGATCCAATTTGTGTGTGAGAGAGAGAGAAATGGTGGAACCGTGGAGGAGACAGGAAGAAAGGCAATTGAAGCAGAATAGCGAAAATCCTGAACGAGACGCGGACCTCCGACGCTAGAAACTCAAGGAGCTCTCGGCCGTCCGATCCAGATTAACAACAGTATCAATCATTCTTATGGGCACATCAAATAGGCTCTCTTCCTAATGCATGGTTAAGGACAAAAAATAATGGCAGCACCATAGGTCCTATTAGAGGCACATCATGCTGGAGAACTAAATTTGAAGTGTCATAGGTTAACATACTGATAAATGGTAGCCTATTAGTATCTTGTAGATTCCAAAGATTTTGCTAAATTTTATGTCCACACACATTTCTTACATATTATAAGGATCTTGCCGAGACACAAACATTTCTGCAAAATTTACAAATCAAGCTTGTTCGGCATACAAGCTAGTAAGTCTTTTTGATGCAACGCCTTCAAACATTTAACACCATAATGAGGCAACTAGAGAAAGAATGATATGTTAATTAATAGTTTAAAAATGACAAGGGCTTTGCAAAAGCGACCACATTCTTAGACAAACTCACGCTCTGCAAGTTTGTTGATGCAGAGATTGCAAACAAGTAATTATTTATTCGGAGGTAGATAATCATTTCCATATGGAACAATTCAAAAGGGAGCCTCAAGAAATAGATCTACAATAAATACTCCACACAATGTATCAGTATTTTTTTTTGAGCATGCATGCTTTTGCCTTTTACGATCCTCTTCAAATCAAAGTCATCTCTAGAACGGTTCTAACACAGAAGAAAGAAGAAAACACATTCCTTTAGGGCATTGGACAATGTAATGATCTACTCAGTAAAGTCAAAAGTGAATGCATAAGAACATGCAACAAATAGAGAGTACCTAATATAGACTATAATCTATTAAGCCTTAATTTGCTTCTAGCAGTTCCTCTTGCTCGATTTCAGGCCTGCAAGTTTAACACCTATTAGCCTTTCACAAGACATTAACCCATGGTAATACACACAATTCTGACACATATATCTCTTTCCCAAGAGACTCGCCAGATTTTCAATATTTCCAATCAAATGGGAAAACAAGAAACTTACAGTAAAAGGCAATCAGTTATCACATAGGAGCAGTCCACCTTATATTTTTGTTCCCAGGCAAGCGATATGCCCAATCTCTTCTCCCCGGGCATATGAGAAATATCAAATGCAACGCAGTGAAGATCAGCATCCGATGGAAGATCTTCATAATCATTATCATCATCATCATCATCATCATAATCATCAGACGTTGAAGTTTGGAAGAGGCAGAATCTCTGCTCCTCTAAATGGAAAAGAAAAGGAGATGTGTGCCCGAAAAGTCCGAGACCCATAAGACTCTCTTCAAACCACATATCCAAGTCTAAATCATAGGCAATCAAGAATATCTTCTCATATATGCGAGAGACCCAATATAAAGTATTATGTACGGTTACCGTCCTTTGACGAGACATTACAGAATACTTAGAGGGGAGCAGCTTGGGCTCAGGTGAAAGAATTTTCCAAGATCGATTTTGTACATTATATGTATAAAGCATTGCACAATAGTGTGTATCCGGAACATGGAAACCCACCAGAATCCTGTTTGGATTCTCAAGCGCTGCATACATGATTGTAAAACTCGAAACATATGGAGGATCAGGTAAGGCTTCCCATTGTCCATTTTCAGGATCAAAAACCTCACCCCATCCGGCGTAAGGCGGAATATCTTCTTTCGATAAATAATGTTCTCGGTGACCAGAAAAAACATAAATCTTTCCGTCTATAACCAAATTGCGCAAGCGGGATCTGGGACAAATCATCGGACAAACAGGGTCGAGGCTGCAACCGCCATGGTGGGTAACGTCTAATGAGTTAGGGAACGTCGGCCCACTAAAATCGTAGACGTGGGAGCCTAGGGCTGCAAAGCCCCTGACGTCGTAAAGTTTGCCGTCCCAAAACGAAGTGAGCGGTTTTTCCCTAGTGTATAACTCGCCAGGACCGTCCGCATGAATACTGATGGTAAACCACTTCGTATACTTCCTTTGATCTCTAATCTCACCGGGGACGACGTTTTTTCCATAGTCTTCCACAGGCACACAGAAGACGAAGTTGTAAGAACAAGGACATAACAAATTAGGACGACAAAGATATTTACGTTGGGATACATAGTCTTCCCCAACGACGAGGTGTCCGTCCATGGAGCTGGAGTATTTGTGATGAAGGAAATTAAGGAACGCTAAGATTTGTAGGTAATCTCTTCATCTCTGTTATTACCTGAATTAGAGTAGAGAATAGATCATAACACAAGCCATGGCATTTGGGAAGCAAGGCTTACAAATGAACCTAAATTTCTAAATCTTGGAATTAAATAATTTTTTCTTGGAATTTCTTGAACTGCCATAATAGCCTCGCCCTCATTCTGTCACCAAATTTATAGAACAAAGGGTAGGGCTATATTGCAAGGCCTACTACTCGTATTTTTTCATAGAAATTGAACTCAGTTAACCCAAACTCACTGAATGCAAAACCACAATTTCCATTTACATCTAGTATGGTAAGGCTATCTTTCACGGCACTACCGAGTTATCAACAGGTTGTCACTCACTGTGTGATGTTTGTCATTCTCGCATATATGATATAGCCAATTCTTTGGTATCTTAGAAATGGCAGAATTAGTGTTGGTGGGTTCTTTTTGGGTATTTTGCCTTCTTAATGAGGAGGTGTTCACTTAGAATTGACGCACATAAACAAAACAAAGGGTTCACATAGAACTAATGTTGGTTGGTTCTTTTTGGGCTTTTTGCCTTCATATATTCAAAGACATCATAAAAGTTATCATCTGAGTGATTAAGTAGAAACTGCTATAGACCTTCTCATCCTACGCAGATAAAATAACACAAAGACCAATTACTATCATCCAAACAGGGAAAGAAAAAAAAAACAATTTTCTAGCAAAATCTAATGAGAGAAAGAGAGTACCTGAAAGAGACATTGATGAAGAGGAGATTTCTGGAAGAGGGCAGAGGATAAGCACTAGAAAGCTCCAGGACAGATATTTAAATCACTACTTTAATATGTAATCAAGTGGGGGCAGACATGTCATTTAATCACAACCAATCATATTCCTTCAACCCTCAACACAGATAAAATCAAAACCCTGCCAAAACCTCTTATAAACCTCACTGATCACTCGCCAGTCCTCTCTCTATCTCTGTTGCAACTTCTTAGCATCTTCTACATACTCCATTCTCCCTTTAATCCAAAATGGTCGTGAATCACACAAATGTACCCATTATACCAGATCTCCTAACTCAATGTGCCGAATTTATGAATTGGGAGCTTCCCCAGATGCCGGGGCTTCCTAGAATTAAAAGTTATTTTGATAATACGTTCATCAGTTTGGTAAGTTTCCATAATTTTTTTTTTTCTTATTATTTTTTGTTTTAATGTAAATATGTAACTAGTGTTTAATTTCTGTAGTGTTTTTATGAGTTTATGACTTTTCAACTCAACCATATGGTTGGTGAAACTGAAGAGTTTTTTAGATTAATAATGGGAAAGACGTAGATGGTTTTAGCGAATAAATGAATAAAATATTTAGAGAGATCGCTCTCCAAATTCAAAGCTTCCACCGAGCTGGTATTTACTGTGGAGATGTGTGCAATACTGTACAGATTGACCCCTACAACCTTAGAATATGTTTTCTATTTTTACATGCAAAATACCACCGATTCCGATAATGAGTAAGGTGCGACACCCTTCATTTTAAGTATTTGGTGGCCATTACCATGAGAGACTTGAATGCCAATATCGTTTTACCTTTTGATTTTAGGTAATTTTTTTTTCTAATATCTATACATTATCTCTTAATTCGCCTAATATACAAATGGTCATGGACCGTAGTCTATTTCAATTATTTCATCCACTATTTTATGATTCAACCGACAGAACAAACTTTATTCATATTGTTATAGAATATCAAAACCAAGACCAACAATTTTTTGAAAATGAACTGAGTTTGTCAAATGTTGATTATGGGCTACTTGGATGGGCTCAATAAGCTCAATTCATTTAGTTCTGTATATACATTTATCTCCCGCAATATTGGCCTTGTTTGTTAAGTTACAGAACAGTACACAGTAATGCGTGTACTGTTCATATACTTTCTTTTTTTTTTTTTTTACTTTTTCATATTTCCAACTACCAATCAATATCAAAACATTCTTACTTTTTTCACTTTTTATATCACATCAATAATTTTTTATTACTATTCAAATAAAAAAATTCACTACAAAACAAAACTTTTTTACATTTTTATATCACATCATCACTTTTTACTAATTCTAAAATTAGCAACCTACTACTCTGTTCTGTACATGTCTTTACCAAATAAGCCCATTAAACGATTCCACAATAGACAAAATAACTTGTATTATAACAATACCTCCTGACTAATGCAGAATTCCCACCAACATTTCTCATAACAATATCCCCTGACTAATGGGATCGTAACAACATAAATATTAGTAGCTAAGCTTTTATTGCTTTAAGGTTTATGGCATTTACATTCATTCATGGTAAAACACTAGATCTTGAACATTTGACGGGTGCAACATTTGACCAATGAAAAAACTAGATCTTGACGGGTGCAATACTGAGCTTATGAGCCCATCCAAGTTGCCCACAATCAACATTTGACAAATTCAGTTCATATTCAAAAAATTGTTGGTCTTGGTTTTAATATTCTATAACAATATGAATAGAGTTTGTTTTGTCTGTGGTCGTAAAATAGTAGATGAAATAATTGAATTAAACTATAGTCCATGACCATCTATATTTTAGGTGAATCAAGAGATGATGTATATATATTAAAAAAAAAAATAGCATAAAATCAAAAGGTAAAACGGCATTGACATTCAAGTATCTCATGGTAATGGTCACCAAATACCTAAAATGAAGGGTATCGTACCTTACACCTTCTCGGCATCAGTGGTCTTTTGCAAGTAAAAATGAAAAACATACTCTAAGGTTGTAGCGGTCCATCTCTACAGTGTTGCACACATCTCCACAGTAAACACCGGCTCGATGGTAGCTTTTAATTTAGAGAGCGATCTCTCTAAATATTTTATTTTATTTTCTCACTAATATCAACTACATATTTTCCATTATCAATCTCAAAAACTCTCCAATTCCTCAACCATGTAGTTGAAAAGTCATCAACTCAAAATAAAATCTACATAAATTAAACACCAGTTACACATTTACATTAAAACAAAAAATAATAAGAAAAATTAGAAATTATAGAAACTTACCAAACCGACGAAACTATTATCAAAATAACTCATAATTTTAGGAAGCCGCGGCATCCAAGGAGGCTCACAATACATAAATTCGGCATATTGATTCAAAAGATATGATATAATCAGGGGCGGAGCTAGGATTTAGGATTTGGGGGGGCCAAATTGAAAAAAAATGATTTGAGAAGGGGGGGGAATAATAAAAAAAAAAATTAGGGGTAAAATTTTATTTATTTATTTATTTTTTAAGAACTTTTTTTTTTTTTTTTGGGAAACTCTTGGCCCAGGCCCCCCCAAGGCCAGGGGTAGCTTCGCTCCTGGATATAATGATACATTTGTGTGATTCACGGTCATTATAGATTGAGAAATGTTATCATATACACCACCATTTCGCTGCCATCCCTTGCAATTTTTGGGCTAGTTTGGCAAACTACTTTCATTCTCCCTCTATTTCTTTTCACTTTTTTCAAAAATATCAAATAAAAAACATTATAACTTTTTTACCTTTTTCATATCACATCATATTTTGTATTATTATTCAAATAAAAAAATTCACTACAAAACAAATTTTTTTTAACTTTTCTATAAAACATTAACAAATATTCTCCAACCCAATTACTTACCAAACATGCCTTTTATTTTTTTTTATTATTATTTTTCTTTCTTTCTTTGGAATCCAAAATGTCTCTCTCTCTCTCTCTCTCTCTCTCTCTCTCTCTCTCTCTCTTTGTGCAGCATCAACGGAAAAAAAAGACTATCTTCCCTCTTTCTTTTTCTCTCTCCGGCCGGCCGGCAGGCTTGAGATAGAGATTTGCCGGTGAAATCCGTCAGAAATTCCATCAAGAGATTATCCAGCGAGAAGAACAAAGAGAGAGAGGGGAGAGAGGCCAACAGCCCAACGTTTGGTGAGTGATAGGTTTATAAGAGGTTTTGGCAGGGTTTTGAATTTTATCTGTGCTGAGGGTGGGACAATTCGGACGAATATGATTGGTTCATTTGGTTGTGGTTAAATGACATGACTGCCCCCACTCGATTAACTTGGTTCGATTAAGGCCCCGTTTAATAACCCCCTCCATCCCCCTCTCTTATGGGGAGGGGGGTTATTAAACATTCGTGAAAATGGACTGTACAAGACTGGCAGTCAGTGGAACATGGTTAAGACTTGCAAAATTAATAGTCTGTTTCGAATATTTTTCAAAACCCGGTTTCAAACCGGAAAAAGTTCCTAATTTCAATTGTTTTTCAAAATGGATATAGGCCTTACGCGAGGGTCCCACCTATAGGTCAACATGGGTGGGACTCATGCATAAATAATTATTTTTTTATAAACAAATGCCATGTCTTTCCATTATTATATTCCATAGTCTTCCAAGGCCCCTGCTCACAAGGCCCAAGGAAAGGGGAGAAGAGATAAAGAGAGAAGAAAAAGGAGTCTACCTTTATTAAGTATAAATCACACTTAAATAAACTCACAGGTTTTACACCTATTTATTGATTTACCTAACATAATTTAGTGCAACACTTATTTATTGAATTGCCTAAAATAATTTAAAACAATGTCTATTTATTGAATTACAAAAACACCCTTGACTCTTGAAAATTAAATCAAATACTAACTGTCACAGTAATTAATAGGACCTAAATAAAATTAAGTATAGATCTACTGGCAGTCATTTTGGTCAATGCTGCAGTTTTACTCGCTTGTATTGTGCTACTGGAAACTTTTGGAACAATTTACCCGATCCAAAAGTTACCGATACCATATGCCGCACCACATCAAAAAAGAACTGCTGTTCCCTAGCAATTCTGCAGAGAAAGTAATTTTTTTTTTACCCAAAATAAGATTAGCAAGCATCCAAACCAAAAAAAGAGAAGAAAAAACCAATCGAACTACTCGATTTCAGTGCAAATAACTATTCCCCACTCACCTTGAACGAATCAAACTTAAATAAATAATGATTGGGCTCTACTTTTAATTGATAGTTCTTCAAAAAACCATGCCATGCCCTACATTGAATTCATAAAATATGCATATGAGCCCGCCAAAAAAGTGCAAGGCCCGGCCCATGATTTGTCGTTTCAACTCCTTCAACTCCCGCTCGAATTCAAAAAACGTTAATCAGAACATTAGATCCAATTTGTGTGTGTGCGTGTGAGAGAGAGAGAGACAGAGAGAGAAATGGTGGATGAGACAGAGGAAGAGAGGCAATTGAAGCAGAGAATAGCGAAAATCCTGGACGAGACGCGGACCTCCTACGCTACGCACAACAGGAAACTCAAGGAACTCTCGGACGTCCGATCCAGATCGTCGTGCCCGGCCCGATTCTTCTCCGCCTTCTCCAAAACCCTAATCCCCCTCTTCGGCTTTCAGCGGCGCGTTACCTCCACTGAGCGCGTGGTCCGATTCGTCTCCGTCTTCGCCGGTGCCCGAGACTCCGACCATGCCTCCGATTGCGACGTTTTCCTGGAGGAGTTCCTCAGGTTCCTTCTGGTCGCTGCCGCGGCGGCCAACAGGACCGCGAGGTTTCGAGCGTGCCAGATTGTTTCGGAGGTACGGTGTGGTTTTTCGCGGTGTTTAGTTGCTGTTAATGTGTAGGAAAAATATGAGGAATTTGGATGATTTGGTATTTAATTTAACCCAGTTGAATGAAGCTGTCTTGAAAAGATGAGCTGGATGGTTTCTTAGAAAATTGAGGGTAAATAAAATTAAATTTAGAAAACAGAGAAAACTTCAGGGGTGAAATTTGGTTTTTCTACTAGTTCAGGTTTTTGACAGTTTCTACCTGTTTTGTCGCTGAGGAAAAAACCTGAAGAAATAGGCGTATAAAATAAATTTTAAATTTTAGATGGAATAGTTGGATTCTGCTGAACCCAACCGTATTTCTTTTGCTGCGGAGTTGTTTTTGTGGATTTGGATAGGTGGGAATTAAAAATGTGGGTGACTAATTTGAACTGGTAACTTGGAAGGGAATTTTGATTTTTCACTACGTTTGGGAGTTTGGAGGGAGAGGACTAGAGAGGATATTAAATGTTGTTCATATAAGTTTCAAAGCTACATTACTATCCCGCCAAAGGACTATGATCTTTGTCTACTTGTTCATTCAGTTGCACAGTTAGTAGAGTCTGCAATATTACCCTTTGTTTGCTTGATCAGAGTTGAGGAGTGGTATGGGAGATGAAATTCGAGTCTTATGGTTCTTGTAGTTTTAGCAACGCGTAACTTAGTGGTAACACAACCCAAAGGGTTGGATTGAGTGGTTAGTCAAGTTCTGGTGCCTCATGAAGCATTAGTTCTAAGGTTCGACTCCCTTGAGAACAAACAATTCCTTAGGGCTACGCTCACGAGCGAAAGCCCGAGCTTTACCCGACCCGTGTGGAGGGGACACTTTGCACGGTGTCTTGGCGATTTAGTCAGGGTAAAGCCTTGGATGCATCAGTCATTTAAAAAAAATTGTTTAGTGGTAATGTTAAAATAGAGGGTATTTTAATAGTATTGCTTTTGCCTAGAGCAGTCGGGCTCTTGGACGCTTGCCTTTTAGCATTTGGATGATGTTTTTTCTGATAGAAAATGTTTTCAGAAAGCTTCTGAACCGTGTTTTAATTGTTCAACTGGATTTGCACTTAGAGTAGACTTCTAATAATATTTCCCCCATACTTGGGCTTGCAAATGCTGGTCTCTGTTTGAAGTCCTACTTTTGAGAAAGTGAAACTAGTGTTAGTTTGTCTAATAACATAAGATTCAACTAGTTTAGATGTTGCACTTCATTTGAGTATGTTGTCATGAAAGATCATTTTGGCTAGTTGGAATATTACTTCTTACCAGAGTTTCCATAGAAAAATTCTTGGGAACTTATTTTTGTCTTTTCATATGAAATTCCTGCAATTGTAGATCATCATGCGGTTGCCAGATGATGTGGAAGTGAGCAATGAAATCTGGGATGAGGTGATAGAATGCATGATCCTGCGAGTAAGGGACAAGGTCCCTGTAATCCGTACATTTGCAGTCAGGGCTCTATCACGCTTTGCAAATGATGGTGAGAACAGTGATATCCTAGATTTATTTCTTGAGGTGCTTCCCCTAGAACAGAATGCGGTGAGTTTCTTGACTGGTTCAATGAATATATTTTTGTTGGTAATGACTTAATTGAAAATTTGGTTCTTTTTTGCTGTGTTTCTTTCAGAGATTATCTATACTTTTCCTTTTTATGCTCACTTGATACCAGTGTCCATGCCTGTATCTGGCATTTTCTTTATCAACACTTGATCCAAATTTATTTACTTCAAAAATTTGCACAGAGGGAAGTATCATAAGTAGTTTATTTATAGACTGCAAGAACTGAAGTAGTTCATAATGTTCTTCAAATATTTTATGGTTTTCCATATATATATGCTAAGTTAGAAGAGCCTTTGTTGGTACTTTAACTCAGAAACCCAGGTAGACAACTGTGTACCTTTTCCTAATTTATGGGCACTGCGATCTTTAACAAAAATCACCTTTGTATGTGGCATAGAGTAAAACATTTGGGTTTTACTATCTGGATACAATGAAGTTTTGAGTGAACTTAATAAATATTTTCACAAGTCTTCTGATTGTGTTGTTTCTAATTGTTTTCCCCGCGGCTATTTAAGTACTCCCTTCGTCCCATAATAACAGTCCATGTTCCTCTTTTAAGATGTCCCGAAATATTTACCTTTGATCAAAGTCATGACTTATTTTTGTTTAATTTCACAAGAATACCCTTTCTCTTGATGTAATTACATGTCATGTAAGGTACTTCTACTCTTTTAAACAAAAAGTAAGGGTAATGTTGGTATGCTAGTGCAGGACAAGTGGATGGGATGCATTTAATGCTACATTTTTTTTTTCTTGAACTTGCTCTTTTCCAGTGGCAGCTATCATGCTATTGCCAAATTAGTGAAAGTTCTTTTACTATGAGGACCATGAACAAAACATTGGTCTATACGTTTTATTACATGAAATATTGTAGTGCTTTCTATATCTACTAGACTATGGCATGTCTGCAGGAGGTTCGCAAGACAATAGTGCTATCATTGCCTCCTTCCAATGTAACGGCGCAAGTAATTGTTGATTGCACTGTGGATGTGAGCGAGTCAGTGCGCAAGACAGCATACTGCGTTCTTGCTAATAAATTTCCTCTTCAAAGCCTAAGGTAAATGTGGTGTCAAAACTATTATGTACTTTTCTCCCCTTCTCTTTAACCTCATGGTAAATCAATGAACTCTTGTATCGATGATTGATATACTTGCTTCAGTATAAATTCTGTGTTTCAATTCTACTAAAGTCATTTATAGTGTTTGAGTTCACTAACAATAGCAATTACATACTTTAATTCCTAGTTAATGTGGAGTTTTGAGTGTTGCCCTGGCTTACCTTTTCCTGTCGGCTAGCATACTGCTTACGTATCCTAATCTTTTTATGAATTTTTAAATATTTTCTTTTTCAAATTTATTTGTTTTATTTTGTAGCATCAAGCTCAGAACAATAATTCTTCAGAGAGGACTAGCTGATCGTTCTCCAGCTGTCTCAAAGGAGTGTATTAAGTTAGTGAAAGATGAGTGGCTTATTAAGTGCTGCAATGGAGATCCTGTAGAGCTTCTCAAGTATCTTGATGTTGAAACCTATGAATTGGTTGGGAATGCTGTGATGGGGGCTTTACTAAAAGCTGGGTTAGTGAATCTAAATGATGGTGAAAGTATTCGGCAATATGTATCGTCAAAAGTTGACGGACTGGAAGGTTGGTTGAGCTTTGTAGTATTTCTACTTAACTAGTCGGAAGCATATTACTATAAAAGATGGGTTAATTTAACATGCCAGGTGGGGTGGGTGGAGGAGTTGTGGGTCTTGACATGAGATTGGTTAAACTAGCATATATCTTTCCTGCTACAACAATCTTAAGGATTTAATCGGCATCTATCTAAAAATAGAATTCGAGGCTTGGGGAGCTGTACATGACGAAAATGTCCTTGTTGGTCATGACCCTTGAGTGGGTAGAAAGATAGAACATAAGATGCATTTTTTATATACATTTAACTGAGATGTATGGTCTAGGAACAGGGGTAGAGCAATTGAAATTTATACTTTATAGTTTTATGTAATTTATAGAACATATCGGCTTATGTAAATCTGCCGTGGTGGTCTCCTATGGCTCCCAAAACACACTGATATATATAAGCTGAAATGTTCACCTGTTTCATGACTCATAATTTCAGAGAATTAGGAGTCGGCTTGTAATTTACAGCATCCTTAAGCTTTTCCTTAATGATTTTAGGTGACTCGGTGGATTGCATCCCAAGCATCCAGCTAATGGAAGCAGAGGTTGCTCTTTATTGGAAAACTGTATGCAGGCACTTGGAGACTGAAGCACAAGTGAGTTTCTATGTTTCATTTTTCAAAAACTTATTAGACCTTTATCCTTTTATTGATGCACTCTCTCTTTTCTGTGGCAAGAAAGAAGGGTTTTTTTTTTTTTTTTTGGAGGGGGTGGGGGGGTGGCTGAGGCTGGGAATCAGATGGGTTGGACATGGATTGTGTTTAACCCTGGCTCAAGCTGAGAGAATAAAACCTTAGTCACCACTCAAATAGTAGGAAACACCTAAAATTAAATAAATTATGTATGTCACTGTTTGGGTTGGAGTTGGTGGACTGACCAACACCCTAGTTGAGATCAAGAGGAGAAGTCTCAAACCCAGTTCAAGCTGAGAGGGGGTGGGGGGGTGGCTGAGGCTGGGAATCAGATGGGTTGGACATGGATTGTGTTTAACCCTGGCTCAAGCTGAGAGAATAAAACCTCAGTCACCACTCAAATAGTAGGAAACACCTAAAATTAAATAAATTATGTATGTCACTGTTTGGGTTGGAGTTGGTGGACTGACCAACACCCTAGTTGAGATCAAGAGGAGAAGTCTCAAACCCAGTTCAATCCAAGCTTGAGAATTTTCAACCTTATATTGCTTGGAATCTTGGTTGACCTTGGGTTGGGTAGGTCTCAAATTGCTCAAGTTACAGCCTTTGTTCATAATTGTTATGTCTAGTCTATCTAATCTTAGAGAGTTCCCCCTTCAATGCATTGACTTCTTAGAAATCTAGTTATAAGGTTAATGACTCAATATTTCTTAGGGTTTAGAAATCTTCCACAATTGATTCTGTAAAAGAAAGAAATATGATTCAGTGGTTGTGCGGAGCTGAAAGACATGCTATGACTCTTTGAACCATGAGAAATGATAGTTTTGAAATTTGAACCATATCTTGACAATGGTAAAATAGTATCTTGAATTTATGTATGGCACTCTACTGTAATGACCTATATATCAGCTTAAGACATTGCCACTGGGGGAATACTTTCTTTGGTTCTGGCAGTATGATTACTACCTTGTTATTGTTATTTACAACATGTGAATTGGGCATAAAACATTGTTTTCCTTAGGTGTCGTATCTAATCACTTTGCTAACTTTTGGAAAGTTTTTGAAGAGGTAAACTTCGATAAAACTCATTGATTTGGCTTTAAATAGGCTATGGCTTAAGCGCAAAGGAGGCTGACTAGGGCAAAACTGATTTCAGGCCTTTCTAGATAGCAAAGTAAGGTTTATAAGATTGGCTTTGATGCTTTTATTGATTGCTAAAGGTTTAGGAGACGTTTTTGGGCTTAGGGTTTTTCAAAAGGGTAAGAAATTGGGCTGCAAAGAGGCAAGAGAAAGCGGGAACTTGGGGGTCTCTATGAACAGTATCCATGAAAAAGTAATTGAAAAAGTAACAGAGAGAGAGAGAGAGAGAGAGAGAGAGAGATTAGGCAAGGATGTATTCTATAAAACATATTTTGAAGGGTCTTATCACTTTTTCTTCTTCCATCCCTCTTAGTGAGAACTTTGAGACCTTGCATAGTTATGGAAATACTCAATCAGTAACAAATAAGTTTGGGTTAACTATATTTACCCGCCTTTAACTGCCATTCTTTTTACAATGTCCCCCCCTAATGTTTCAATTTTTGCAATATCCCCCCCAATCTACCATTGGGATTTCTATGTCCACCTTTTGCAACCCAAAATGACAAAAATACTCTCCAAAACATTAAAGTGTCTTTCTTTTTTCTGATTTTTTTAAAGGACATTTTTGTCATTTTCAGCTCCAGAAGTGGGACGTTGCAATCCCAATGGTAGATTGGGGTGGACATTGCTAAAATTGAAACATTGGGGGAACATTGAAAAAATTATAATAGTTAGAGGGAGGTAAATGTAGTTTCCAAAATAAGTTTCTACATAGATTTTTTCTGCCACTGGTGCATGAAAACATGTATAACTCTCAAACTAATGACTAAATTCAACACAGTTCAAATCCTAGACTCTATTATTCGAATCTAAGGAAGCAGCATAAGTCTCACTGCATGTAGTCATAGCCCTTGATATTCCCAAAATTAGTGTTCCACTCAAAAAATCAACAACACGCCTTTCCTGTTGCTCTATCAGATAATAATTAATGTTTAGAGGATGGATTCAGAATCATCTGTTCTACTAAATTTTGCGTTTAAATTTTCAGGCATGGTAGCCAACCTACCTGTTTCAATCATTTTGAGTAATCTCTTGCAACTGCCAGAATTCATATTATCTCATTTGTTGGAATGTCCTTTTCTCTTTGGGAAGAAATGTAATTTTCAGGAATGGATTTTTATAATAATAATGTAACTAATCGTGCTACTGAAAGTTCATAAAAAATAAAGTATCTCTTTTAATTATCAAGGTTTTTGGGTTGCGTGTTGCATCTCACAGGGTTACAATTTTGTAATCAATTCTTGACGTTGCATAAGCTAAATCTGCCATACTTCATTCTGATAATATAAGAATAATAACTGTGCTTCAACAGGCAAAAGGCTCTGATGCTGCTGCTACCATGGGCACTGAAGCAACAGTTTATGCAGCAGAAGCTTCAGACAGTAATGACCTTCTAGAGAGAATTCTTCCTGCAACAGTATCTGATTATGTAGATTTGGTGAAAGCTCATATTGATGCTGGTGGGTGTATGTTCATTTGGTTGACATGAGGGTCAGTTACATCCAACTATGTGTCCTAATTTGACCTAATATATGCAGGACCAAATTATCGCTTTGCATCTCGACAGCTACTATTACTTGGTGCAATGCTTGATTTTTCTGATGCCACAATCAGGAAGGTTGCTAGTGCATTTGTGCAGGAACTGCTGCACAAGCCTCTTGAGCACGAAGTGGATGATGATGGGAACATGGTTGTCATAGGAGATGGAATAAGTCTTGGTGGAGACAAAGAATGGGCTGGTTCAGTGTCTGGGCTGGCAAATAAAGTCCATGCTGCTAATGGTGAATTTGAGGAAATTATTCTTGGGGTTGTAGAAGAGCTTGCGAGGCCTTGCAGAGAGAGAACAGCAGATGCTATGCAGTGGATGCACACTCTTGCAGTGACAAGCCTTTTCTTGGAAAATGCAAAACCATTCCATTTGTTGCAAGGACAGGCTATTGAACCTGCTGAACTACTGAAATCTTTATTGCTTCCAGGGGTAATGAATTTATTGTCAGTTTTTTTTTTTTTTTTTTTACTTAGCTTCTCTTTTTTAAAATTGTTATGATGCATGCTAAATGGATTTGGGTAGGAGTGTGAGTGTCTAGTACACGTGTGTGATAAGGAACAGGATTTGTCTAATCTACAAACCATGGGAAATCATTGAAAATCTACTTAAAATGGTGTTTAATATCCATGCAATTCAAGAAAATAAAGAACATATATACTTATATAGTACATTGTGGAAAAGTGAGAATATGTTGCCTTTTCTCAATGCAACATAAAGACACCCTATGAGGAAATACTTTTTCCATACCTTTTACTATATCCATGCATCTGTCAAATTCAGATGCTCCCCACATTTAAATTGTGTATATAACATAGCTCAAAGCTTTTTTCCCCCTACGGTATTAACTACTGGTAAGGACTTTGATTGCAGACAAAACATGTTCACTTGGATGTGCAGAGGATAGCTGTCAGGGGTCTTGGGCTTTTTGGCTTGTTAGAGAGGAAGCCAAGTGAGGAAATAGTAAAGCAATTGAGGATTTCTTTTGTTAATGGTCCCACTCCAATTAGTGTAGTGGCCTGTAAGGCATTATTTGATCTTGGGATGTGGCATGGCCCTCAGGAAGTTGACAGGGCCTTGGGTGGGGACTTCTCATCAAAAGTCCAAGATAATAAGCAGGCTTTTAGTCCTGTAAACTTTTCCGATATAGATGAAAGTTCGAATGTTCAAATGCTTGATCTCTTATATGCTGGAATTGACAAAGATGACTGGGACAACTCTTTAGCAAGTGATGAATATGAGTCCGTAAAAGCTATTCTTGGGGAGGGATTTGCAAAGATTCTTCTTCAAAGTGAGAACTATCCCAGCATACCAGCTTCTTTACATCCCTCTCTCTTGGCTAAGCTCATTAACTTGTATTTCAGCAATGAAACAAAAGACCTGCAGAGGTAGGCAAATTTCTTTCAATCCTTTTTATCTTCTTTATACAGTTTAGCCATATAAGTTTGTTCTCCTTGGCTTTTTGACCAGGTTTAAGCAGTGTTTATCTGTGTTCTTTGAGCATTACCCTTCCCTCTCCGCTATTCACAAGGCAAGTAACACAAATTTCAAGATGAGGTCTTATATACGTATTGCTGATAATTATGACTGGATTTTGTTTTATGCTCATGGCCTAAGTATTTTGGTTCTGTAAATGCAGCAATGTTTATCCAAGTCTTTCATTCCTGTCATACGTTCAATGTGGCCAGGCATCAATGGCAATGCAGGGGGTTCTACACTTATGGTGTCTAATATGCGTAAGCGTGCAATCCAAGCATCACGTTTTATGCTGCAGATGATGCAGGCTCCATTATATGAAAAGGAAACTGCAAGAGTGGAAGAAAATGGGAGAAGGGAACTACCAGAGGAACAAGATGGTTCTCTAGAACCTCCACTTGAGTGTGGCCAAGAGGGACTTGCAATTCGCATTGCTGTAGAGGTAATTGTTTACAATTGTTAGATTCAATTACCATATGATTGGTTCTTAACCTTGCTGAAGCTCCTTTTACAATATAAGTTATGAATACTTTTTAGGATTTCCGATGGGTTGTGTATGAATAGAGTTTGTTCTCCCTACAATGCCAGTCGCCTTTGATGTTTTCTCGAAATAATTACTTATATGAAAAGAAAGAGAATAATTACTTAAATTCCTTGAACTACAAGCCATTTTCAAAAGCGTCCTATGAATTGACAGGCGTAACACCTGGATATATCAAACTATCATTTAGGACCGGTTCTATGGATCCTCATCAACTAATTGGGGCACATGTATTTTTTGTCATTTTGTAGTATCCAAAATTGTGCTCTTTGTTGCCTCCCTATTCAAAATATCTTTAACTACTTCCGTCTATGTTATTTTAGGCTTCCTCTACCTCTTTATTCCATCAATTTAAATTAAATCGCTTTCTTTGTGGTGCACTAATAAACAACTTTACCTTTGATATATAATGTAAGTATCAAGGGTAAAATTTTCACTTTATCTTTTTAAGTGATGCTTGTACAAGAAAATAGCGGCACGAATATCACTGTTATCACATAGGTTGTCATCTGCATCACATCTGATCTTAATTCTTAGTGATAAGTAATTGAAGAATGCTGTTGACAGAAGAGGGAAGTAGAAAATTAAACTATCAAAGAGTAAAAGATTCTCCTGAGTTAAAACTGTGGACCCATGCTTTGTTAGAGATCGGTAAGTACATTAGTTGGTGTATATGTAAAATTCGTAGGTACAGATGTCCTTTGGGAAGAATACTTCAATTGAATTTTGCAGGCCTTAGACTTATAATTTTTTTTTAATGATTGTTAAGGTGGCAAGCTTCCATATGAAGAAGACAGCTGCTGAGAAGGCATATGTTTCGGCACTATGTAGAGTACTTGTCTTGCTCCATTTTCGGTTATCAGAAGAAGGGGCAATAAAGTTAATGAGGAGGCTCCTAAATCATGTAGCTGAATCTGTCTCGGCAGAGAAGGATCTTGTGAAGGAACTGAAGCGGATGGCTGATCGTCTTAAGGCAGTAGATAGACAACCAGATCAGGAGTTGTTGCTAGATCAAGCTAATCTTATTTTGGGTAAAAAAAATTACTTTATCTGCAGAAGTGCTAGGGAACAACAGTTATTTATTGATGTTGTGCGGCATATGGTATCGGTAACTTTTGGATCGGGTAAATTGTTCCAAAAGTTTCCAGTAACACAATACAAGAATGAGAAACCCTATTGGATACAACATCCTACTTTTTCTTGGTCGATATAGATTACATTGTCAATGATCATCATCTTACTCCCACGTGCTTCATATAATGCTGTAGTATGATAATTGCAAGCCTACCCATGGAAGTGTTGGAAGTAAATTTAAGTTACCCAAGGCACTTATTGGATAATATATGCAGTTTAAGTTTTAATACGTTGGCTGCAATGTCAGTGACAAATGCATGTTTGGAACATAATCAATATGGTTATCTTATTTGTTTTGCTTTTCTGATTAAAATCTGTCTGATTCTTTGTCCTCCTTTATGAATCGTAGGGAGGTTAGATCTAGAGTTTAATCTGGACAGTGTTGGCTCTGTTGCTATTCCACAAACACCAGTCCCACGCTCAACCAGACCACCCCGTTCCAGGAGACGGGTGAAGCTTGAAGATGCCTCATCTGACGAAGAAGTTTCACCCACTTCAGTTGTTCCCAGCATTCCTAGCACACTAGGCATGCGGTCGCAGAGGGCGAGTAAAACTGCAGCACTGACCAAGATGATTGCCAGTAGCTCCATCAAGATTGATGAAAATGATGATGAAGAGGAAGAAGGGTCCGAGGTGACATCTGAGGAAGATTCTGAAGAATCTGATCAGTATTCTGAATGTGTGGGTTGAGATGATATTACCCTCTCCCAATGCCATGATATTTCCCTTAGCACTAATATATGTTGTATTGTTGTTGTATGATTGCTTATTTAGGCTGCCGCTTTTGTACAGAGGGTGCATGAGAGCTCTAGGATAAGTGTGTTTCTCGAGTTGGGTTGGGCATGCTACTTTTGGGAAAAACCACACACAAAAAAAAAAGGTTGGATCTTTTGGGGCTGTACATTTTCTAGTTATCATTAGCTCTTACATTATCTTTTTTTCTTTTTCCTGCGGGGGTTTGTGATGCAATGAAGCAGGTGGTGTAATTCTTTCGACATTCTAATGACACTTCGGAGTTCGGAGGTCCGTTGATTGTCTTTGTTTAACCTGAAGACATAATTATGATTCTTCTCGAATCCTCGATTGTGTAATGAGAACTGACTCGCTTTTTTCAAATCTAACAGATAGATAGGAGTGATTTGCCTTGATTTTGTACTAGGCCACACAGATCATTGCCTTGACGAGCAGATTGTTCAAGAACAAGAGGACAATGTATTTAAATTTGTTGCTCCAACTTGATTATTCTTTTCCTTTTATCTTATAATTGTCGTTGATTGGACAAGAATACTGCTATTTATCAGCATAGTTTAGATATACCAACTCCATAAAGATCCGTTCAAAGTTTCGTTACTTGAATTTTCTTAGAAAACGTCCATGGGGACGCGAGGATTTCTCTTGGATTGAAAAATCATTTTCCATCTTGCTTCCAAAATTGTTTTACTGTATGGTATGGTCCTTTTTCCCTTCAGAAATCTATTTTCTCATTTCAGAAGTGTTCTTTCATACCTTTTTCAGTAAGGAAAACACAGACCTAACTTTCTGTTTGTGCAAGGTAATCGAAGAGAAGAGATGGATGAGTAGCAAATGAAGATTTTTTGTAACGTCAAGAAGTATATATGAATGTAAATCTCCAAGTGAGGTGAAACATTCTATCCCAAAAATATTGAGAAATGCTAGGGATATCAAATTTTTCACCAAAAAATGGGTACTTAATGATATGGAGCTTATTCATAAGAGATGATAAAAACAATTAATCAAGAAAAATGCTGCAAGTATCAATAAAAAAGCTTTACATAATTTTGGTACCATCTCTTGGTAAAAAATTTGGTACCCCTAGCATTTCTTAAAAATAATTATACATCACAGTTTGTTCTCAAATGTCAAGTCATAATACGGTCCTAAACCGATACCGGAAAGAATCTGCAAAGGTGGCAGAAAAGTTGTAGAAGAATGTTGAAAGGGTAGAAGTTTCCGGCGGTGAAAACGACGCTATATGATTTATTGATTTCTTCACCCCTTGGAACACTTCAAAACATTTATCTGTGTGGCGTGTTATCTCAAATGCAAAGTAGGGATGCAGGGAAGTCAAAACGGTATGTTGACGACAACCAATTGGGGGACCACTACCCAATAATTTGAGAGGAAAAAAAAGAAAAAGTTCTAGAAATAAAATGGATACGAAATAATGAAGGATTAAACACAAATTTCTCTAGAATTTGTCTTGGGAAAAGGTTGAAATTTTTTTTGTTGTGGATCAAATAATGTTGCACCACCAAAGTCTCAAACATGGATAAACTGTGTACACGTGGCATGATATGCTCCCCTGACAACTCTAAATGTATTATTATTATTATTATTATTATATGATTTGTGTTGGAGCTGCAGTGAATGTGATCATTCTCAAGCTCCGATGTGGTGCCAACTGCCAACCTAAACAAACATCAGCGTAGAAAACTGACAAAGTTGGTTGATTGGGTGTGAAAACGGGTGATTTTTAGATCGGAAAAAGTACCAATTAAGTTTGGATTGTAGTAAGGCGTGAATAGTGTGCTGTATAGGGACCTCACAGTGACAGACCTATTATTGTGTGGAAAAATGAAAAGTGGGAAGGACAACCTAAATAATAATAACCGATTTCTACAAGTCGTGGTAGGTATTAAAATGCAACACTAGTGGTGGATGTTACGTAAAGCGAAAGTGTATGCGCCAAATTCAGTGGGCATTTTGGTTGCAGATTTCTTCGTGGCCACCACTAAAACGTACGGCTATCTTCCCAGCCCCCAGGTTTCGAATATTATAATTAAGGTGCTAAATAATGGTGGAAATTAATTTGGAATAGGAAATGAAAGAAAAAGAACATGGCCCAACTCTTTAGGTCATTCTTTGTCTCATCCTAAACTTCATAGCCATTCGACAATTACTTGAGTAGAAGTTTCCTTTAGGGCATGCTTTTGTGGGATCATAATCTTCTTAAATTATCTGTTTGAATTTGAAAGAATTTAGATAGGTGATTGTGAGAGACCACTTATGGGACTTACCTGACCAAATAAAAATTGAGCTGTCCAACCATTTATCCGGTCAGGCGGTTCTAATAAGTGGTCTTTCACAATTACCTGTTTAAATTTCTCTCAAATTTCAACGGATGATTTGAAAGGATCATAATCCGCTTATGTGCCCTAGTGACTGTTTTACATCTCTGGCCATTTGTATAAGTGTATTATGTTATGTACTTGGGGACTAGGGGCGGCTCAATTAAGGCCCTAATTAATAATTGCACTTGTTTACTTTTTTACAAATGGAGTCTTACTAACTAATGTGGAGCTTATTCATTAGAGATGATTAAAATGATTAATAAAAACAAATGCTACCGGCACCAACGAATAAGCTCCACATCATCTTATTAAGACTCTATTTATAAAAGTTTAAATACATGTAGCATTTCTCTACTTTTTTTTAAAGTCTCGTTTTTACATTCATGAAAGTCCAACATGCATAACTTGTTCTCCAATATAAATTCCAATTAAGTGACTAGAAGAAGATGGAAAGTCTGAAATGCTTAAATTTCATTTAACTTTTTCTCCAACATGCACAATTTTTTATCCATTTTCTTATAGAATTAAATACTTGGATATGGAAAGTCTTCAAAGTGCATTGATAATAGCTTAAAAGTGCTTATTTTCTATATTAAAATAACTATTACCATACTTTATTATAATTTAATTCTTGTTTTTTATATTTAATTGTGGAATATTATTCAAATATCAATATTAAGATTAAATGATATATTAATGCAATAAATTGTGTTATGTAGGAATTACAACAGAAATCAAAGAGTAAAAGCCAAGAGGTGGGTTAAAAGAAGAAGTATATCCTATGCTCAAGATAGAGTCCAACGTGTAATACAAGAAGAGGTGAAACCAAACTGTTGGACTCACGAATTGGAGAAAAATTATAATAGTACTACATAAGAGCACTCACATTGGATTATGTAAAAGTCCCTCTAAATCTATAATAAATAATAAACTCACAAAAACACCCCTCTATTGGATTATCTATCCTAAATCTAAAATAGAGTTTTGGTAGATTTGTGAATAGTGCAACTCCACATGTAGAGTTGCACTATTCACCAATCTATCCGTTATTTTATTATTTTCTACATACAAAAAGTGAAAAAAGTAAAATGACAAAAAGTAGAAAAAAGATAAAAAGAATAAAATAAGAGTAAAAAAAGAATATAGAGTTAAGAATAGATAATTGGATGTATGATGCCTTTTAAAATTCATTAGCTAAACTAGCAAAAGTGAGTTTTCGTTAGCTATTCTAGTTGAAATTTTACACGATCCAATGTGAATGCTCTTAACAAAACCAAGAAGAAAAAGATGTCTTTGGCTCTTGTAAAAAGAAGAAGCAGAGTTTTATTTCAAGTGTAAGAGAGAGATATGGAACAAATAGAAGACTTGGATTCTTATAGTTGTACGAATTCCAAAAGAATAATAACTCTTATCTCTATAAGAGAAGCAACACGGCAACAAATATGGGATCGAAAAAATTGTTATTTCCATTATATATTTTATTTGCATCATTTAACTAAATCATCTGTCATAAATTTTTCTTAATTATTTTTTTTTTGTGTTCTTTGTTTCCCAAATCCCAGTGGTTCAACACTCGAACTTTCGAGAATTATTACTTCACGACAACCTGCACTTGGGTTCGCACACTTAAGTTGTTAACATGCATAAATTCGTATTGTATTTGTTGTGCATAATAGATATAAGTACACACTCGGTGAGTTTTCAACGTTCAACTTTTTTTTTTCCCGTATCATATTCCATTACAATTCACTCTTTGGAACTTTCTATTTTTCTCTTCGTTTTATCTTTAAGTCTTATTATCATATCCTAAAATCAAGTGGTAAGTCATTTTATATCTAATAAGTGATAACAAAAATAAAAGTTTTAAAATAATTTTTACAAACATAAGAAAGTGCTCTACATCAAATATTAAATTATATATTATTCTATTTCAAATGCTACAGTTGCTTCTATTTAAAGAATTTTTTTCAAAAATAAAATTGATAAAATCTTACCTAACACTGACAATGTCACAAGAAAGTTTAAATGAATTAGCCATATTATCAATTTAAAATGAGATGCTATAAAAATTTGAATATAAAAACTAAATAAGTAGTTTTACATCTCAAAAAAGAAAAAGAATAATTTTTAAATAATAAAAGAAAAATAGAATACAAACATTAAAAATAAATATAACTTAATTAGTATTTAAATATAACAAAATAGTCTCACTTAATTAGTATTTAAATATCTGATGAAGTATATGTTGTAGAGTTCACGCAATTATTATTTTCATTGATGTCTCTACTAAACCATACTATCTTATTTTGTTGGAATCATTGTTGATAAAGATTTTCTTAAATTATTTGTTCGAATTTAAGAGAATTCGGGTAGGTGATTATGAGAAACCACTTATGAGACTCACTTGACCGGATAAATGTTTAGACAGTCTAATTTTATTTGGTCAAGTGGGTTCTATAAATAGTCTCTCAAATTATCCGTTCAACTTCTCTCAAATTCCGACAAATAATTATAGAGAATCTTAATCCATCGTTATTGATATTGTCACTGGTGAACTAATTAATAAATCATCATTAACGTTGTGAGCCTTCTTATTTCTTGTACGTACACTTGAAATGCACTCAAAAAAACTCCCCCAAAAAGTAATAATATATGCCTGAGAGAAATATTCAACATATTTTTATCTTCTCGATAGGTGAGCATTACGAATTTGTAGATTAATTTCTGGATTTTAGCAATTTTATAACTCCCAGTCCCATGAGCCTTTTATCTTACACGGAAATAAAATAGGCGTTATATCCACGGGGATTTGCGCTTAAGCATGTATCATGGCACAATCACCTGCTTCTCCATGGCGCTCGCTTTCGTGCTTGATTTTACCAGAACTACCTATAAAATATGATTATCATCACATTCCCTGATTCCCACTCCCACAATTCGTTGTCAACGATAATATAAATTATTGGGTTAATCACACTTTATTCTATCTACTAAATTATTAACGATTTCTGTTAATGTGGGCGTTTTGCTTGAATTGTAATGAGTTTATAATTTTTTTTTTGGAGAAAACAGTGAAGAGAGTTTGATATTTAACATCACATGTACAGCCAACCGACATGTAACCGACCAATCGGGAATCAAAGATTACTTTTTTTTGGGGGGTGATTGCTGCATTTCAAGTGTACAATATGTGCATTCACCCCCCTCACACGTGATGTTCGACCTAGTGTGCACATGAAGAGCAGCAAACATTTTCCTACTGTTTTTTTTCGTTTCTTTCCCACCACCAGGATGCAGTCTGACGTCACAAGATAACTAGAAGGGCGAAGAATGACTATTCCTAGCTATAGCATGCGTTGTATATAGACTTGAATATTGCACAAATAAATAAGAAAAAGACTTTACTGAACAGGAGTTGAATATTACACAAATGAATAAGAAAAGACTTGCCATAAATTTCTCCAAGAGTGGGCGGGATGAAGAAGATGCATGCCTCTCTCTCCATACAAGGCGTGAGCGGTGAGTCCGACCATTTCGGCGCTCAAAGGACAACAAACTTCTCATTTTTTCTTAGATACATTAAACAAAGACGAAACCTCAGACAAAGCAAAATCAATTGAGAAAACTAAGAAACAAGCTAGCAATTAAGCTTGGGGGTCTAGTCTTAATTCCCACCGGCAATGGGAATGGAAATGCGGTCAAAAAAGAAGACCCGTTCAAATCTTAGTCTATCTTACCGCATAGAGATATGTTAGTTGTACAACTTTTACAGAACAATTACTTAATAATACTAACGTGTAAGTGAGTTTTAATTTTTTTTTTTAAATGTCGGATAACGTTAGGAGATCGAGGTTAAAATTCACTTACACTTCAGCACATTATTGTGTAAAAATTGTGCAGCTAACATATTTCTAGCACATATAAAATAATTTTAATTCTTTTTAACAGCATAAGCCAAATTCAATTTAAAAAGATTTATTTGCTTCTGTTTTGTTTGGCATCGCGCAATCCAATTACCAAAGGTATCAAACGGAGGGGGATCGAGTGCAAAGTTTTACAAATTGGAATCACTAGTAATTAATATTACTCAATTAGTCCTGGCTGTTAATTAACTATAATTATATAATTATATAATCATGATCTCGTCGCTACCACCTTAATTGTTTATATTTCCATTTTTGTTTTCCTATTCCATTGATGTTTATTAATTAATTTAACTAACTCCTCCCATTGGGGTCTACTTGCATGTGTGCCCATATATACATATACCATGCTACTGCCAATCTGCCATATTTAATTTTCTTTCGTATATCTCAATTCTTGGGCTGTTTAATAATTAAGATTAATGTTAGAACTTAGACCATAAACCCAGTTTCAAACCATGTGTTACGTTATGTATGCCCGTGTACGTCGATGGTTGACTTTTCATAATTTTTGTTTTTTGTTTTTTTGGTTCTGTTTTTCCATAAATAATTGTTTCTTTACAAACCTTTTCTAATGTCTGAGTGTGTTCAATCAACTTTACTTCATATTTATTTATTTTCGACAAGCCATTTTTCTTTTTTATTTATTTATTTATTTTTTATATAATTATGAAAACCAGGCACGCTAGCCGCATGAAAGGGAGCTACAAATTGTCGACCCATTCTAAAATGCAATTTCATTCTCATACTTTTCCGATACCATATTCTAGAAGTACTTTTCTATATGACAAAGATGAGTCTAATCATTCATTAAGATAATCTTCAGAAATTTCGTATATATATAGCCGTTTTTGAGGTCTCTTACCACAGGAAATTGTGAAAATGACTATATTTAATCTGTTGAATATTCAAGTAATGAGGTCTCTGTTAAGAATCATTTGGCCCACATCTTTAGAAATATTATCTTCATGTACTTACGTTTTTAAAGTTTTCTTTGTGTGTTTGGGGTGTCCGCCCTACTTTATGTAATTTTGTTCATGTAATTTTATTTTTTTTAAAAACATCTATAAACTTTTTTTTAAAAAAAAGGGAACTTTATGGTGATTGACATGATAAAGTTTGACTACGTACCAAACCCATTCAACATTCTAAAAATGCAATTTAATTTATATCCACATATTTTCTAAGAGAGAAAACACATCCTAAAAAATGTGAGGTTATAACGAATTTTGTTGAGAAAAGCAAATGCGAGAGAAATGAGTTCATCAATGGATGCCAGAATGGCGCCGTATATGGACACCTCTTTCCGAAGGCCAGTACAAAAGGTTAATTGGAATGTTGAGATGGACGTTAGCAATGGGCGATTGGATACTGATATTGTAGTGTGAGATTGTGAAGGACACCTAATTGCTGGCAGAAGTATGATAAGAAATGCAAATTTGGAGCCTGTTGCAGCGGAGGCACGGATAGCCTTTCAAGCAATTGTTTTTATCAAAGAATTGGGTCTCCATCACATTATTTTAGAAGGAGACGTGCTCCAAATGATAAAAGCTCTAAAAGCTACATATAATAATTGGAGCAGAAATGGCCAGCTAGTGGATGATACAAGGACAATTTTACTTTCTTTTTTATATTTGGCAGATTAACCACGTTCACTCACCGTGAGGCAAATTGTGCGGTACACTTGTTAGCTAAGGTTGTTAAACAATTTATAAAGAAGGTTTGGATAGAATAAATTCCTCCATGTATATGTCATAACGGGATATTGTTTTTTTTAAAGCGAAATGCCCTAACTCCTTTGATTAATGAATCTTCTAGGATCTTCATGAATCTAAAGAATCTCCTAAGATTTTCATGAACCTAAAATATGTTTGGAATTACGTCACATAAAGAGTGGAGTCATATTTAACTAGTACTTATCTTAAAACTCCAAGGTGAAACCACTAACTATTACTTAATCGCACTTGTTACCAACCAAATTGCATTCAAAATTGCGGCATGACGCACATTTGAAGTAATGGTATAGAAAAAAAAATATTAAATATAATGTTTTTAATAAATATTCTTTTAGAGACCATTTTGTATGGAGAGTGGACTTTGGTGCGCACGATCTATTTCCATCTAGAATTTTTGAATAAATTAATTTTGCATCACGACAAACTACTATTTCTTTATTGAATGAATCGCTTAATAATTTATTGCAATATACGCATTATCTACTTAAGTATCAAGTATTATAAAATCAAAAATGTATCTGCTATTTGTTGGTTGTATTTTTACTTTGAATAAAGAGTTTTATTCTTTTTAGATTTGTCATCATAGACGATCTATGAGATGAATGTTAGTTAGGTTTGATGGGTACGGTTACCTCTCACAGCTTAAATAGTTTAATGTGAGAGGTTATCTTTCACAGCCGGTTTAAATAAATTTTTAAGATATTTGACTTCTCTTGGCTTCGATCTAGTTTGCTCATAGCAGATCTGTTATTTAACTATTTTTGTACATGGATTAGCAGAAGATGAAAGTCATAAATAGCACTTTATTGTAAGAATTTTGTTTATGTTTATGACTTTGTAATCTCGTAGCATGTGATTATAATTTTGTGAAACTTATATTTTGTGATGTAAGAGCTTTATGCTCGTGATCTTTGATCAATAAAATACTCAAATCTAAGATAGGTGAATATTCAATATATATATATAAATATAACAAAAACAAAAATAAATAAAGGGATTTAAACTCACTACTGGCTGATATTCGTTATGTTCCAACAAATCAAATCAATACCAACCTCGTAATACTTTTTTAACCTCTTGTTAGGTTTGAAAATTATTATTATTATTTTAAGCGAATTAATGAGTTTCATTAAACCAAAGAGAGACGAACTGCTATTGTTTTGATCCTGATCCTTGTCCCCATGCTCATGACCACTTCTTGCTATGTCCATTATGTTCTCCATCTGGCGTTCATTGCCGGGTAAATGCGACCGTTGGACCGGGCCTTTGACGTCTCATTTGAAAATTAATTGGTATTTAATAAAAGAAATCAAAATTTTTATTGGCATTTGAAATCGTACCCCGCAAAGAATGTTCTAAGAGCTGTTTACATGAGCAGAGCGGCACAGTTACATCCAAACAATCTTTCTCTCAACATGATGCTCTTGTGTCTCAAACTCATAATTCTGACTCTGATAACATTTGTTAGATCAAACTTTTGACTATTTTATCAGAAAATCAATTAGTATTTAGGGATAGAAGTCAAAGCTTTTTATGACATTCAAAAATCGAAATTGTACCACATATATAAACCACACAATGTGAACAAGCAACACTATTTCACCCTGACAGCAACATTCCAACTTCTTTGATGAATTGGAAGAACATTATTGGGTGACTAGGGCCAAGTCTTTTTCTAATCTTTTATGACTAAATTGATGATTGCCGCCGCTGTTTACAAAATTTGGCGGGAACTGAATTTTTGGCTTTTCCAAAGTCGTTCCAATTGATACCTCTTAGTGTTTGTAATGAGATTATATTTTATAATAAACGACGGTTGTTTTAATTATTGAGGTCCTTTTCTTTGTTTTTTTTTTTTTTTTTTTTTGAAGGCAGGTTAAGTGGTTGGTTAGGTCCCCTAAAAAAAAGTAAACTCGAAGACTTTTAAAATATTTTATCATAAAATAATATCATATTTATATATATATTTTTAATTATTTTCACATGAAAATAATGAAATAGAGAAATGATAAAATTACAACCTTTCCATAATTATTTCCTAATCCTAAAATACATTAAGTAAGACTTACATACATGAGTCTCACTTTATATATTTTGATTATGAAATAATTATGCAATATAGATCGTGGATGAATCATTTCTCATATAGAAATACGGTGAGATTCGCTGTATTTCATGACGTCTGAAGTGGATTATCAAACTTACATTTTGTCATTGTAAAACCATGAGCAAAGTCTAAATTACCTTTTATTTTTTCCATTTCGGTCGAATTGCTAACAACCATATAAAAAAGTCAGGTGACGCGTCAGCGACACGTAGTCTTGTTTTTTTTTTTTTTCGTTTTGTAAGGGGCGCTCTTTCCTTATTAAAGGGGTAGTTCAGCTGCCCCTTTCGTTCATGTTATCCACTAATAGAAGGAACGGAAACATCAAGAACATCACCAGTTCTTCTTGTGATCATTATATAGTTTGGAACAAGTAACCCCATCTTCTTTTTAAGAGTCCGGCCTGTTCTCTTTGTTTTGAGATCGCAGTTTTGTAGGCTTGTTTTCAGGAATCTACACCCTTCAAAAGAACATAAAAATGGTGACTTTGGTGTCTCAAGAAAACATGGTTGCTTTGGTATCTCGCACCGGAAGGCATTTGCAACGCTACTACATGGGTCGTCGCCAAGTTGTAGGGTACGTCTCTCTCTCTCTCTCTCTCTCTCTCTCTCTCTCTCCTTTTTTCTAGTTTCTTGCCTCGTTTCATGAAATGGAGAAAGATTAAGCTGAAATATGTTCGTTAAATTACTTAAATGGGTTAATTCCTCTGGAAATTTGATATTACTTGAAGTTTTTCGATTTCTTTTGGGGTCCCTTTGGCCTTCTGATTGCAATGGTTGTAGATTGGCTTTCATTGAGGCATTTGAAGGTTTAAAAAGTCCTTTAATTCCACCATCAGTACTGAAATTGGATAAAACTTTGACTTGTTCTAGTGAATTGTAGCCAAATACACTCATTGCATGCAAATTTCATGAAAAAATTAAAAGGCAAAATCGATGTTTTAAGCGCTGTGTAAAACAGAACAGTGTCATTGCTTGTTTCTTTTCAACAGATGTCCCTCTAACCATTTTCTTAGTTGAGCTGGTCAAAGCATCACGATCGAAAGTCAATTGCAGCGTGATGAAAATGGATTACCTTCTTTTCTTTTCTTTTTGTTGGGGGCCACGAGCCGACATTTCTTTCTATTGGCTTGTGTGATCATCTGTCGACGTTTAGCAATGTGAATGTGAATTAGTTTCTTGAAGTTTCTTTCACAAAAAAGGAATTCGTTTTAAAACAATTGATGGGTCCATCTGTTTAGTTTTAAGGAAAACAAGAGTGTCCGAGTGTCGTCCTGGGTTCAAGGAAAATCCCCCGGACTCGAATTTTTGTACAAAATCATACAATTTCAACGTTAATTTTATGATTGAGCCGAATGCTAATAAAGAATTCATTGATCTATTCTATTATGTAGATGTATACCATACAGATACAAGATTACAACGCCAACTTCCTCGGAAGAAGCACGAGAATTAGAAGTTCTTGTCATCAGTTCACAGAAAGGCAAAGGGATGTTGTTCCCAAAGGTACCCAGATTGTTGTTCTTGGTTATACGATTACGATGTTCTTGTTGCGTTGTATCAATTAAGTTTAAATGACATATTATTTCAATTTTTTCATCTCTCATTAATATGTTCCCTGTCTGTAATTAATTACCAGGGAGGTTGGGAACTAGATGAATCCATTACAGAGGCGGCTTCACGAGAGACCGTTGAGGAAGCAGGGGTAAAAGGCATTATCGAGGTTAGTGGTTCTCTACCGTTCCTATTCTGGTTAAATTATTATTTATCCCAAAAACTTTAGCGGATCGGACTTTCTCTTAACAAGTGAGATCCCACACGTGTTGAACTTGAGACATGTTGTCTAATACTATGTTAAATTATTTTGACCGTGCAATGTTGTTGACATTTGAAATATCTTTATGCAGCGTCAATTGGGTAAATGGAGTTTCAAGAGCAAAACCCACGATACTTACTATGACGGATACATGTACCCTTTGCATGTGCGAGAGCAGTTAGATTTCTGGCCAGAGAAGAAACACCGCCAAAGGAAATGGGTATGCTAAAATAGTGCTTTTGGATGTGAATGCGTTGCCTAAAATTTGGATTTTTTTGAAGGGTCTTTTTAATCATGAGTTGCTGATGTTTATATATGGCTATAGATGAGTGTGGAAGAAGCTAGAGAAGTTTGTCAACATTGGTGGATGAAGGAGGCCCTGGATAGATTTGTAAGCCGACTGACGTCTCAACAACATGATGATCAGGAAGAAGTTGGAGCTTGTTGAGTAGGCCGAATCTGATTTGTAAATTAATAGGAAGTTGTTGAAGCACGCAGCGCTGTTACTTTAAGACCAGATGAACCGATGAAAAGTTGGCATTTTTGCTTTCTGAATTCCAAAATCTTAGCCCAAAAGAAGAAGAGACAAAAAGAAAACGAAAAAAAAGAAGAGATTACGAAGCTTCTTGGGAGCTAACTGGTGGAAACACTGCGAGATTAGTTGAGGAATAGAGACGTGTTCACAAAATTTGTAAACATGATTTCTAATAATAAAAGAAGTTTTTGTTTCAGAATTCTCCTGTTGGCAACTCTCATTGAATAATGATAATGGTGATGGTAAATGAATTCGGTGGTCGCTTTCGATGTCGGCATCACATGGATCTTTGATTTGATAAGGATCTGACTTTACCGTTTTCAAATGATGTTTGATAGCCGCGAAGACTTTGAAAGGATCTTACCTACAATAATGATGAATGATATAATTTTTTTTTTTAACAAATAGCATGTAATATCATATATTATTGAAAGCGCAGGAAGGCAATACAAAAATAGAAGTACAAGACCCCTCTTAAACCTTAAGTTAGAAACCAAGTCCTACAAATATTACAAATATTATAAATATTAAGGATAGAGGTACTTGAAATAGGTGCCTAAACACAATACACAAATATTACAAGCACACCAATTAAAATCACTCTTATACCATTAAGCCTATACTAAACAAGTTAAGAGGGCTGGTCTAGTCTATCACAGGCAACAAATAAGCTCATAAAACATTTATGCATTACAAGTAGACACACTATGAGCAATAGTACACACAAGAGAATATACAAAGCAGAAAAATCCACAACCACTAGCTCCGGGAAAGTCGACGCGGGAGCCGGCTCGTGTTAAACACACACCTACTCCAGGATCCCTCCTTGTAATAGACACCCTCCAACAGCTCAAATCATCACCAACTGAGATCGGAAAAGTGGGTCGTGACCCTCACGCGCAGGACCAGGGAGAAAGTTCCCCGGTGCTGCGATGCGTGCTGGCCACGCACCAAATAGGCCAGGGGAGAACCACATGGCCACAGCTTGTGACTACCGGACTGAATGAGGCCGGTGCTACCACAGGGAGGCGCATGTCGCATGAATCCGAGCCAAAACGCATAAATCTAGCACCAAAGAAAAAACCACACTGATAAAGCATAACTAGAAACGCCTCGCCGAAGACACGCCATGAGCTGCCAAAAAACCAGTAGCTTGAAACTCCTGCAAAAAAAAAAAAATGGGAAGAAAAAGAGAGAGAGAGAGAGAGAGAGAGAGAGAGAAAACAAGGAAAGAATACACAACCAAGCTCCATAGTTAGGAGCTAGGAGAAAAACAGTATCCACCGGATCAGACCAAGAGGAACAAAAACTTCTACAACCTTAAGGGCTGGGAGTGAAAAGCTAAATTCACTAGAAACAAGTCAGGAAGAAACACCAGGAGGGGTGAAGCCTTCCCCTCGGTGATCAAAACATTACAGAGGGGCTCTCACTCTAAGAAGGCTCTCGAGACTTTCTCTCTCTACCACGTTTTGAATGTATAGAAAATTGATTTTTTTGAATAATATAGAATTAAAAAAAGAGAGTGCAGTTATATTTTTAATATATGATTTAGAGTTATATTGTAACATATTTATAACAAAATTTTAATTGTATTGACGTATTTTAGAAAACTTAAAAAAATACTCAGCATCTGAGTTTCTGCCGCACCTCCACTATACTGGTATTTTAGTATTACTCTTTATGTCAGAGAGAATATAAGCTATTTGTTCCACCGGTATCTTTTCCTTACTCTTGCCCAATCAGTGCATATATAAGGCCCCTGCAGCAAGCGTACCCGTTCAGCTCATGCGTACTCCACATAGCTTAGAACAGTTGTGGGAAAAATGGTTTAAAGTGTGGAAAAACATGAGAGGCTATTACGTATGCTGTGCGAGAATGCCAATGGAGAAAAGGCATAAAGAATATATCTATATATCTCACAGGTTCTATGAGGTCTGTGGAGCACTTAATTAGACTGTGATTATCCTGGGTATAGTTCGTTCTAATAGTGTGTTTCACCGTCGAGAGAAGAAGATATTGTAGATTCTAAGGGCTAAAACACGTGGAAAAACTTCAATCAGATCATGTCTCAGTGCATGCAAGAGAACTACTGAATTGACATTTAATTTCCGCTATGCGTTATATTTCTAACATTGATATCAAAGCCAGATTAGTTGTTCTCGTGTGTAGCTGTTTTTTAAAGACAAAGGCTTTTGAATGCTCGTGCAGCCGTGGTGGCCTCATTCGTCAACACGTCGCCTTATATTTCGAACATTGAAATTGCCACTCAGTCGGTGGTCAAACTGACTTCTGACGGTGGCAGGGGACGAAAACGTAAAACCCCAATTCCACCGCCGAGTTATCCGATGTCAACCCTTAATTTTATTGGACTCTTGGATTATCTAAAAGAGTCCATATGTCCTCCATCATTATGGGTCATGTATTGAACCTGTGAGTGTGGGCTTAGCGCAACGTGTACTTTCTTCTTGTATTTAAGTTCAGTTTATATCAATTGAAAAAAAGAAAAAGAAAACTTAAAATGGCCACTCAAATAGCCCAACCTTTCCTGTTGAGGCCTCAAAATGGCTGAAAATCTATCAGAGAGAGCCAATCTGTTAAAGGAAGATGATCTTTACGGCTGACAATTAATGGGATTATCATGACAATAACCTGTTGGGTTAAAAAAAAAAAAAAAAATTGAAATTTTTTTTGAATCACTTGCTGAGTTTTAAATGTTTATCAAATCCTTCCATGAGTTTTTATTTTTATCTTTTAGCTCCTTGAATTTGTCCCGGTTACCAAATCGATCATTTCATCCAATTCCACAAAGATTGCATCATTTTTAAAAAAAATGAAATCAATGTGCGATTACAATTATATCATTTTAAAAAAAGAGGGGGAAAAAAAAAAGAAAAAAGAAGTCATCCCTCTAATTTTAGGGGTGGCTAATAAAGAATGTTGACTGATCGAGTGACCTCAAAGCCAACCCTTTGGTGAGGATGGCTGCAAGGATGGTTTCACCCCAGTGTTAGAAGAGTGGCTGTGAGTCACCAGGCCTTACATATATATATAGAAACAAAAGGAAAAATTGGATAAAAACTTAAAACTTGGGATGGTGACTCGTAAATTTTTCGAAAATGAAATCGAATTAATGTTTCTTTGAGCTAGAGATGGAGCACATAGCTATGGGGTGCACATGAAGATGACTCTTATCTAGAAAGCAAAGTGTCGACGACAATCGGTTGGTCGGGTGTTACAGACCACGAAAGTAGTGCTGGCACTTTGAGACCAAGACAAAGTATCATAAAATTAAAACGACATTATTGAACGTGACACTTTTCCCTTCTATCACATTCTGTTTTTTGTTTTGAGTTGCTAGCTCCTCCGATCTATGGTGGCCATACAACCTATGTACGTAACCTACAAAACTTGGGACACAAAAAGTGATAGACCACATACAAGTTGATAAGTCCTGTATTCATCAAAAAAAAAAAAGTTGATAAGTCCTGTTGTGGAGCCGGATCGGAGCAACAACTCTGAGCAATAAATTTAGACTGCCCCACTGTCTCTGTGTAGACCTACGTTGCACAACGTGACCCCTGAAGCATAAATCATACCAGTTTCTCGTTGGGTACATATATAGCTGAGGAACAAAAGCACATAAAAAAAAAAAACCCTTTATTCGATCTAAAAAGCAAGTTTCACCCAAGGAGAGAATGGCGATATATAGCATGAGCTGCAGCCGCCAAACTGGAGTCCGGTTTAATATTTTCATGTGCCACTGAAAAGCACAAGTACAAGAAGAAAGGGTGATATACAGTAGGACTGATTAATATTTCAAATTCTACGAACTAATAATTCTAAATATTTCAATTTTGTAATGCATATATTTTTGTAATATTTGGTAATTTCATAGTTTTTTGGGGAATTGTTAATGAATCATCAAAATATTCCAAGTAGTACCTATCAAATATATAGGGGTGATAGTTTTATTGGTCGAGTATTTAGAATTACTCATATATCATGTGTACATGTTGTACGTATGTACAACTTAAAGATAATATATAGTATAAAGAATTACCTATTGGCCATCAGCTTTATCCATGCATTTGTTTTGAGTTTTTCATTATTATAAGAGAGAGAAAGTTCAAGGAAAAGCTTGACAAGTTGAATATATATTGATCATTAATTTGTTTAAAAATATATCAGAAGCTTTGTTTAAGCCTTACTTTAGGAATCGATTTACTTTAACTTAACCTAATTAACTTCTTTACCACTATTTGCTAGCTACTTTATATTTTTTTTCAGAGGGGCAAACTTAATAAGTACTAAAATCATGTACTCTAAAATTAAATATCAATTTAATAGACTAAATTAAAAAAATTCCTTCCAACACAATTTTAAGAAAAACTTTATCTTTTTATATATATATATATTGACGTCGGACATAATAGTGATTATTCTGCAGGCTATTCAATACGTAGTTTGCAAGGAAGAAAACAAAGAAAATTATCCCAAAACACAGAGACTATCTCTGAACTTCAATAAAAATATTAATAATCAATGGTGCTGAAAAACGCCCACAAGCCGGGCTAATATAGCTGAAAATTCAACCTTTAGTATAGTTTTACCAAAAATAGCAAAATCCTAATAACCCTAATAAAACGAAATACAGAGTAAAATAAGTAGACTACCAAAATCTGGCCCAAATTGGGCTCATAATCACCTCTTAAACAATAAATGAAAAAAAAAATATATATAAAAATATATATATATATATCTAAAATTAGGTTTTTTTTTAAGGGAAAACAGTGGATTTTGGGCTCGAAACAATGCGCACCGAGCGTTTATGGGTGGCCACGGCGTGTGCGTCGAAGAGAGCTTTCCGAATTGGGATCATATGCGCGAATCGGACAATTGTAATCAAAGTTATGACCAAAATACTGTCGCGCACTTGAAAATTGTTTCAATTAGGTCAAATCACAATTTTATGTCAATCTTGGGCTGATATGCCCACTCCAGGTAATTCAACGCCATTAACGTGCAATCAGACAACTCAGTATTGTCTGACTCATATCACCCTGCATCATATATATATATATATATATATATATATATATATATATATATATATAATAACCAAGAGTACGTACCAGCTGCAAAGTGATCAGATTGAAGAAACTAAAAAGAAATCAGTGCACTTGGCAATTAAAATACAAAAAGTAGCAGGAAAATCCAAAAACGTTACCCTAAACTCACTTTTATAGAGTCTATATAGACGAAATAAATTAAAGGGTAGACAGTACACATAGAAGAAACAGACCATCTTTATCGTTTAGTGCAGTACGTGGGGAGGGGGACCATTTGGAATGGCGGTGCTGCAAGTGGAAAAGGAAAAGTAAACGGAAAACCGATAGTTTCCTTGTAACTTCAATTACGGTCGTGTCTGGGAAAACAGGAGTTAAAAACTTTCCCGTGAGTAAGCAATGGCGTTTTGGCCCGGCACCCCGCTTTTTGATCCTTTCCAAATTCACATGGAGCTCTAAAATTCATGCACCGGCAAGGACAGATCATAATTCTATTCACTTCCTCTGGCGCTTGGAGTTTTCTCATGCTTTTGTTTCTCCTAATTTAAGCTAATTTAGCCTAAAATTAGTGGGATGGGAATTGGGAAAGGTTGTTTGTTTGTTTGTCTTCACTCAAAAAGTTGTTTATGATAGAAAGACAACCATATGCATGCATGACCATATAAATTGAAAAGAAGCTCAAGGCCTTTTGGGTGTGAGGTCTCCTTCAATTCCCAGACTGTAAATGGGAAAAGTGAAAAGGAAATAAAGAATCATTTTTCAGACATTCTGTTTCAAATAAAACTGGGAAATTAAGAAATTTGGGGTCACTGAAAAATTAACCATACCCCCGTCCCCGTTTCTATATACATGTGCTCAGATTAATTAACAGCTGGTTTTGTCAATTTGGTAGCCAGAGAATATAGAAAAAAAGAAAAATGCTTTTCATGGAAACACTTCTCTCAACAGATAATGTTTGATGTTTCGTGCTTCTGACAAACTTCTTGAGATTCTCCACTTTCAAAAACAACTTCTTGAGAGTCATGCACATCCATGCAATATGGATCCCCATTCCACACAGATGTTTTTAAATACTTCTTTCCTTTAGGCTTCGAAGGAAGGAAACCCACTTGAAGTTGAAGTACCCCACCTTTTTTTTTTCCTACAGATTAATTGGCAGTTACCAACATATAAATATGCCATTTCAAGACATATTTTCAGACAGTAAATACAAAAACAATATAATATAATATAAATATATACGTGTGTGTATATATATACACACTTGAATTTCACTATACATATAGGCCCGTTAGATGGGAATACAAGTGCTTTTAATGATCTGATGTGGCTATTCTTGGACTAATAATTAAAGGGACTTACCAATCGAAGCTTTTAAGTTCTTTTTTTTATTCTTTTGTTCAATAATTGTAAGAAGGAGCAGTCACCAATCAAAGCTTCAGATTTGAAGTTCTCTACTTAAATGTTATTGAAAGCAGCAAAGCCATGAATGAGAGCTCCACTGATGAGAGTTGAGAGAGCAAACCTCTAAATAGCCTACGTTGAAGTAGCTCCACTGATGAGAGTTGAGAGAGCAAACCTCTAAATAGCCTACGTTGAAGTTTCTTCCAGGCCTACAATTTGCTTATACACCCATTAATTAAGCCCTTCCTCTCTCTCTCTCTCTCTCTCTCAGGAGAGAAACCATTCGATCCAAACATGGGAAGAAGCAGCCAGTTCCTGTCAGTCCTCGCCTTCCTTGTCTCTTTCTCTTCTCTTCCCATTCCTTCACTCTCTTCTTCCACAGACTCCTTCGTCTTTGGAGGCTGCACTCAGGAGAGATATGCACAAAACTCACCCTACGAGTCCAACGTCAACTCGCTCCTAACCTCCCTGGTCAACTCAGCCACCTACTCGTCCTACAACAACTACACCATCATGGGGTCCACCCCACAAGACGTGGTTTACGGACTCTACCAATGCCGGGGCGACCTCTCCATGCCGGACTGCGCCACGTGCGTCGCTCGCTCGGTGAGTCAAATCGGCGTGCTGTGCCCCCAAACATGTGGCGGAGCGGTGCAACTGGAGGGGTGCTACGTCAAGTACGACAACGCCACCTTTCTAGGGGTGGAGGACAAGACTGTGGTGTTGAAGAAATGTGGACCGTCCATTGGGTATGATACGGACGCTATCAGCCGTAGAGATGCGGTGATGGCCTCGTTGTCCAGCGCCGGTGGGCCATATAGAGTGGGTGGATCCGGGCAGATACAAGGTATGGCTCAGTGCGTCGGAGATTTGAGTTTGGGAGAGTGTCAGGATTGTGTGTCAGATGCGATCGGACGGTTGAAAAGCGATTGCGGCGGGGCCGTCTACGGCGATATGTTCTTGGCCAAGTGTTATGCAAGGTATCAAACCGGCGGTGATCACGCCTCCAATGGCCATCAATATCATGGTAAGCACCTTAATTAACAATCTATAATTTCAAGCTTGGTGATGATCAGTTGAATCAATTTCGTTAATTGTGCGACGGATTAAATCTTTTACAATTTTAACAAAATTATAGATTTTTAAATTGCGAAATTTATGTCGTTTTTAAGCATCAAAACGATTAGAAAATATCACATATTAAAAATGTAGCATGTTATCGAAGAAATCAGAAAGAATTAAAAGACTTCATCTTCACTTTTAAAAAGACATCTCTTATTTAGAAAATCAAAAAATAATTTTTGGCTCAAAGTTTTTTTACAACATATAGGGCAAGAACTTAATGAAAATATATTAAATTCCCAACTATAACATGCCACATTTTTAATATGTAATCAATATTTTCCGAGCGTTTCGATGCCTAAATTCAGCATAAATTTTATAATTTAAGAATTTACAATTTTATTAAAATTGTAAGAAATTCTAATCTCTGTGTGTGACATCGTGGACAAATTAATGTGGCTTTGTTTTTACAAATTCAAAAGAAATGCCATTATTGGATCTTTAAATCTTTTTGGGAAAAATTAAGGGTAGATTTTCATGAATTGTCATCAATATTTGATAATTAATATGGATTGGGGTCCATTTTGTTTTGGCAGATCAGAAATCTAGTAGTGATGGTGAGAAGACATTCGCAATAATCATTGGATTATTAGCTGGAGTGGCTCTACTCATTATTTTCATAACATTCGTAAGAAAGGTGTTCGAGGGACCTGGTAAATTAAATCTTTACTTTTTCAGTTTAACATTTCTAACCAATATTATTTCCATTCGCATTTCAGTTAATTTACTTTTTAATCTCATGCAGGTAAATGAAATTAATATTACTGATCGAATACTGGCGCCACAGCCCTCAACTCTCAAAGCTTCTCAAGTGATTTGCTTTTGCTTCTCTTTTTTTTTTTTCCTCAATGATGTCTACTTTTCCTCTCGATCTCCATACCTTTTTCTTGGATTTAATTTATGTTTCTTTCTAAGAGGAGGAGGGATGTAAAGATGTGTGATGGGTCACTCTTGCCCAAAACACAAAGTTAAAAAAGAGGGCACAAAAGGAGGCTTGGATTCCGCTTTCTTTTCCACTTAACAAAAGCTGTTTTGTCTAATATGAAAAAAAATGGCATATTCTTAATGTAAAGTTGCAGATGATGTGTTCGATCGTCTTGATGTTGTATTTGTTTTTGTTTTATATATCATTTTTACTTCTTTTACCCTCATAAAAAAATACAAGGATTTTTGTAGACAGCCCTATGCAAAATAACTCATAATAGCCCCTAATCATATTCCAATTAACCCTCTTGATCTCAAATCACACCCAATAATATTTACTTTTTAATCCACAAAACAATGACCAAAATTTATATTTCTCGGGATAGATAGACCTCATAAGGAGCCCTCTTACAATAGCTCGTTTGAAGGTATGGGAAAGCGGCGGAAAATAGTTTACGCAAACGAGAAACGCAAAACCATTTTACGCCTTATAAATATTATTTTTCTTGGTCAACTTAAAGCATTTTCAGGTTGAACAATATTTTACTTGGCATCAAACACTCAAAAAAAAAAAATAAAAAAAATTCCAAAATTAAATATTTTCTGCGAAAACAAACGGGCTTTAGGTTGGAGAACTCTTGACCCAAGTGTACAACTGAGCTACTGACAGGCATGACCCTTAGATACATCAAATAACCATTTTATGACAAATAAGCCACTCTGTTAGGCTTGACCGTTAAGTTTAATGGAAAAGTGGTCATGTGCCATTTCAACAAATAAAAAAAAAAAAATTCCAATATGACCTTATTTCACCGCTGAAAAACCAAATTTACCCTTAAAAAAATAAACAAATGATCTATTCTATCAATATATTCTACCGGCATTCTCTTTTTTTTTTTTGAACAAGCTCTTGAAATTTCATTGCTGAGAAGAAACCCCAAAGGGAAATACACCAAGGCCAAAGCCACAGAACAAAATAAGCTAAAAACACTGCCCAAAGGCTACAACAGTGCCCGTAGGCCATTGAAGTGAATAAAACTAAAGAAACTTCATCCACTAAGCCAGGAAAATCTTGGCTTAAAGTAGCTACCCAAATGTAGACCATGAACAAAGATAGAAGAATATACAAATACAAGCAGAAAAAAACCAGAAAAACCAACTCCAGAAGAACCGCCGCTGGAGCACAGGGCGTGTAGAAAACGCACCTACTCCGGGAACCCATCCAGCATCGAACGACCTCCAAAAGCCCAGATCGACACTAAATGAAGCGGGAAATGCAACCGGTGACCCTCATGCGCTAACCCAGGGAGGACACTCGCCGACGCGTACTGGCCACGCGCTGCGCAAGAAAGAACCGCACAGCTCTGTCGAGTGAATACCGAAACCAGAGGAGGCCGGCGACCACCAAAGAAAAGCTCCTGTCGGCGAACACCCAGTCGAGACTTTTAGATCTAGCAATAAGGGAAATGCTAAATATCCTCCGCTCATTCCCCCTTCATCACCCTCTTTTCCTTAAAAAATTAATTTTTATTAAAAAGTTGTCTCTGATGTCAACTTTTTAATAAAAATCAATTTTTTTATTATAAAAGGGGGATGAGTGGAGGATGTGTAGAAGGGCTCCTAGCAATAAAGCACACATCTACCGGATACCTACCGACATCTGCCATTCCCTTAGGCCAGATCCTCGGAATCCTTCTGCTTGCACCAACAACAAACAAAACCAAAACAAAAACAACAAAAGAAAATACTAACCTCACCGGATCTAACTCTGGGAGGGACCACGTACAGCTCCACAACCAAAAGGTTGGGAGATCGAACAAAACATCTACCACTGGAGACCAGTAGGATGGCAAAAGTCACCCTAGCCCTCACAAGCAAGGAGAAAGACCAGCACCAAGAGGGGGAGACGTGAAGCCTCCCCCAAGTGAAACAAAGCTCAAAGTTTCTCTCCCCTACCTAGAACCTTTCAGAAACAGAGAGAGAGAGAGAAAAGAAGGGAGCTCTGGCAGCTTGATTTTTTTCTACCGGCATTCTCTTGCATCACATACCCTTCTGTTTTCTCTTTTTATTTTTTTGGGATATCGTGACGTTCTCAGGAAGGTCTGTACGTTTTCTGATCATCTCTCTCACGATAAATTTTCATGTCACTTTCATATACGTACATATATACATTTTTTTTTTTTTTCCGATGAATACAGATATACATTTCCTCCTTTAATCCATACAAAAGGATCGAGTTCTTCCAAGGATATTTTGACCATCTTTTTCTTCTTTAGTAGATATTATATAATAATGGAATCCAGTATTAATTAGTGGATTACCTGTTAATTGGCATAATGTACATAGAGTCTAGAGACAAGAAAAAAAGCTCAGTTGTTCTCGATCTCCCTAAAAGCAAGAATCACACAGTATATCTTCTCTCCCGTTATCACAGATACCTTTTGGTAGTGCTTACGAGCTAAAAGATCATATAATAAAGTTAAGAGAATTGTAGAGCTACATTTAGATGGAATTCACATTTTACCAAAAGGATTGACAAGTTATAAATGGGGTGGGAAGTCTAATGGCTACAATGATTGCACGTAAGGTTATTAATTTTTTGCATGACTCTCAAACTTAAAATAAAATTAATAGATTAGAATTGAAGAGTCTGAAACGTTTAATTAAATGAATCGGATTAGGAGTGACCTTTTATTAAATCATCATTTATTTCAAAAGCTTAAATTTATAAGAAGATGCAAATTTAATTATTTAATCGATATTTTAACAATACTCTCCTTCACGTACAGGCTCAAACTTCATTTTAATAGGTAAAGTCCAACACGTAAAATATTATTTAATAACGGATTAGGTTTAAAGGGTCTCACCCATTTATAATCTTACATCCATACTTCGATACGATCCAAATCTGACACATGAACACGAATTACACGCCACTAGGTATAAGAAGTACTCTTTTATGCTGAACTGAGGCATAGAATGAGCAACCCCACAGTTGTACAGTTGTATGGTATATACCACTGGCCTCCCAGAGAGAGAGAGAGAGAGAGAGAGAGAGAGAGAGAGACCATACTGAACTCATTAGTTAAGGAAGCAGAGAGAAAAGAAAAACGTACTCTTTGAATGAAAGTTTCTTGTAGCAGACATTGTAATCTTTCAAAAAAGGAAGCAAAAGAGTGATATTCATTAGTCATCCCCTGGAAGGAGACAAATTTGAAAAAGTACTCGTATATTATAAAAAATTAAAAATGTGGTGCTTGAAACCTCTGGCGCGCCATCTTTTCAATTTGATATTGTACAGCTATGCGACCAACTTTAAAGTAGCCTTAAAATTAAGATTGTCATGTCACATGAGCTTTACACATAGGATCTCAACTAAAAATCATGCTAATATTCTGTAGCCATGCATATACACGAAGTGATCGAGGTGTATATACTATATATCCTCTGTAAATATGCACTTGGTGCTCTCTTTTCAATATGATAAGAAATTCATTTAGCTGCTATGGTACAACTATATCATCTCTTCTGCTCAAAATGTCAATCATGTTTAATCTTTGTTTTTGGTAGCTTGTCACCAATCTCCAGAAAAGTTGCTGTACTTGTAACTTGTGACTGACAGAAAGAAAATAGTGGAGTCATGTTGGTAATTCACGGCCACAGGAGATCCCCTTACTAAAAGTTTGGATATTTTGAAAAAAAAAAAATGCTAGATATTTATTTATTTATTTTTTTTTAATTTTGATTTTAATTTTATGTGTCACAATTTCATGAGATCTATCATTTTGAAAAGTGTGCTACAATTTTATAAGGTTGTGACACATCAAGTTGGAACCAAATTTTTTTAAAAAAGTGTTAAAATGTATAGCATTTCTCTATTATGAAAGAGGAATTGTCAATATATATATATATATATATATATATCACATACAATTAGCTATTTTAGGTGTTAAGCCCATCCGAAAAAGTTAGTTTGGTCCCAAATCTTAATTTGGGCCATGATCAGTCAAGAGCATTGCCTCAAGCCCAGCCTTGCTTGACCTTACCTACACCGGAGCCCGTTATTGCCTGCATCATGGCCCGATGAAGAAGTAAACAAGCCCAAATGCGGCCCAACCCATTCAACTCATCTACTTTTTAAGGTTTGAATTTCACAAATAAAAATGTTGTTTAGTAAATTACTATACAACTATTATAAAACTAGGATGATGTATCAATAAAAATTATTTTTTGGATCAGTAAAGACTTTTTAAAAATAAAAATAAATGATTGATTTTTACTGCCACATCATCACAGTTATATAACAGTCTACTAAATACAATTTCTCCTTATTGTTATTTGAGTAAAACTATTTAGTAGACTGTTATACGACTGCCATACAACTTGATGATGTGATAATGAAAATTAATCTTTGGATCAACGCATTTAAAAAGGAAAAATGGCTAATTTTTAGTTTCATGACATCCTACTTATATGGCAATCGTATATCAATACTATATAGCATTACTCTTTTTGTTTTTTTTTTTTTTGTTGCAAGCTTTTATTTATCTAAAAGAGATTTTCACTTCCTCCTCATTCCAATTATACGAAATTCTATAACCGTCTATGAGTAAAATTACTCCTTTCCCAAATCATATATCTGAATTAATTTAACTGATTTTTTTTTTTTTTTTTTTTTTTTTTTTGGGTCGTTCAATATACCATGGATCAAATCCTTCTAGGCTTCTACACTAGAAGAAGACGACGGAATGGCTAGAAAGGCCTACACAGTTCTAAAAATCACACTGGGCACGGTGGTGCCGGCTGTAGAGTATGATTCCTCAATCATCATCCTCTCGAAACTCCTATGTTGGAGAAGGGATAAAAAAAAAAAAAAAAAAAAAAAAAAAAAAAAAAAAAAGAAAAGAAAGAGGACACAGTTGATAAGCCCCACAGAACCTTCTGGATTCGCTCGGATCACTGCTAGAAGATTAATAACCAAAACAATATATAACAAACAGAATGAAGGGAGCTAAAGAGCAGGCTAACATCACAATCACTATGGCTGATGGTGTATTTGGGTACCCTTTTAGGCGCCTCTTCTGGAGCCCTCCGATCTTCCGAGAATGGTCTGGATCAACGGCCCTCATGGACTGGCTCGAATCTCCTACTGCCCACATCTTCAAGATTAACGTCCCAGGTACCACCCACTTTCTGTTTCTCCTTCTCTCAACTGGATTGAAATATTTCGTTAATCGGTTCTGTTATTGTTTAATTTCATGTATTACCAAGTGGAAGTTTTGTATGCTTTAGGACTAACCAATTTTACTAATTGAGTTTTCTTCTTTTAGCAAATATCTCTCCATTTTCCTCTTAGTTTTTTACATTAAAACAGAGTGGAATCGCTTGTGGGTTTCTCAAAAAATTTCAACTTTTTGATGGGTTTAAGTTTTGGTAATTGGGTGATTCTTGCATTGTTTTGATGGGTTTTATGGATTGATCAAATTTATGTGAATAGGTTTCAGCAAAGACGATATAAAGGTACAGATAGAGGATGGTAACATTTTGCACATAAAAGGAGAAGGTGGGAAAGAGGAGCCCCATGCAAAAGATACCGTTTGGCACGTGGCTGAGAGAGGCACCGGAAAAGGAGGATTTTCTCGGGAAATTGAGCTGCCGGAGAATGTAAAGGCGGATCAGATTAAGGCCCAGGTGGAGAATGGCGTTCTGACTATTATTGTCCCAAAAGATGCAACCCAGAAGTCGTCGAGAGTTAGAAACATCAACATCACTAGCAAGCTCTGAACTCCCAAGACTCGAACTTAGCATGAGCATAAAAGATTGTTTGAGAATAATAGTAGATGATGTAAATTGTAAAATGTAAGCGATTCCGTGTGTACTGAAGTTGATTTCCTGGCAGAATAATGTGCTTGCGGGCCAATATTTGAATGGATCGGGTCTTAATTAACACATTGGGCCTTGTTAAAAGCCTGTTGCAAAAACATCTGTCAATCAAAATCTAGAAATAAGTTTAGGCCCATTTTAAATTTGAGACCTCTATCAGAATTTTCGTCAAAAATAGGTGTGAAATTATGATTATACAGTTATACTTCTCGAATAAAATAATATTTTTTTAAAAAACCTAAAATGAAAATATGGTTGTGTTGGACCCAGCCCATCCATAATTTTTTTTTGAAGAAATTAGAGAGTAGCACCTTGACTTTGACCAAAGGGGGGTGGAGACGTGGAGCCACCCCCCTAACAACGGGTATAATACCCTGCTCAATAAAAATAATAAGGAAATAGAAATTAGAGAGAAATGTATATTGTGATGGAAATGAAAAGAAAAATAAATTAAGGTGTAGTGAGACTTGTATGCATTTGATAGTACAATATTAAAGTTGGGTGTCGATCTTTAAATAATTTGAACGTGGAAGTGCAACACGCGGCCAAGTGAGATCAGACGACTAATTCTCCGTCAAAACTGACGTAAAATTATTTTTACCGTAAAATAATTTTGATGAAATCATTTTCAGAAAAAGATAATTTTTTTGAAAATATTTTTCGGTGTTTGGTTCGCACAAAAAAATTACAAAATACAAAAATGTGAGTTTGGCAAATGCCGCAGGAATTCGGCAAAGTCCGGTCGCCGTTGCCTGATTCCGACGAAAAAGTTTGACCGGATCCGGCCAAAATGGCCAGATTTCAGCTAGAAACTTTCAGATCCAACCGGATCAAGTCATATCCGACCGTTTTGGCCAGATCCGGCCCGATCAATGGCCGGATCCATCCAGATCCGGCCGGCTTGGCCGAAATCTGGTTCGTCGGCATCTAACGTCGATGACTGGATTCCGGTGCCGGTTGGATTCCAACGACCGACAATTGCTAAATTCTAAAAATCGGATATCAAACATACGTGTAAGGACAAAGAGTTTAATTTAGGAAAACGATTTACGGTTTTAAAAACCGTAAATAGTTTTCTAAAAATTAAATAAACTTTTACGGTCAAACTGAAAATGATTTTCGTTGACTATTATTTTCGCCCCTATCAAACATCGTAAAATGCCGAAATCATTTTACGCCGAAATAAATAGGGCATAAGATTCGAATATGAGGAAGGTTGTTCGAACGAGATGGCATCTCTATGTGTCCATGCCATGCAGAGCGGTAAGTGAGAACAAACAATCAAGATTTAATCTGTCAAGTCATTTTGAACGAAATATATATTGTTCAAACGAATAGAAGTTTATACGTGCAAATATATATGTGAGATTTGACATTTAATTTAATGCAACTATCACATGTTCGTTCGAACAAAATTAATTTGCCCGGGCAAACCCAAAATTTCAAGCTTATGTCCAAAGCTTAAAACCTAGTCTAACTTTCTTTTTTTCTTTTTCTTTTTTTTTTTTTTCTTTTTTTTTTCTGACTTATTATTATTATAATTAGGAGTATAATTATATCTTCACAATCTTTTTTGACTGAAAATGTTGATAGAAGTCTGGAATATAAAATAGGCATAAATTCAAGTCTTAATCTATCAAATTAAAAATTAAAAATAATAATAAATAAAATAACAGACAATTTGTCTACTTCCTATTGTTACCTAATTATTCAGTAAAAAAATGTACATAGGAATTGAATGACATGATCGATGACACTGTTAGATATGTGCTGTACGTACACTGGCTAAATTGGTTAGCACTAATTCATTTTATAACATTGTTGATATAAATGTATGCCAATTTTATATAGATATATATTTTGATAGAGCCGATTTTATATTGAATGATTATTATCGTCCCTAATAAGTAATAAGTGATTGCAAACTATGATTTTTTTTTTTTTTTTTAGGAAAGAAATATCTCATTCAATGATGAGCGAGAATAGCCGTGTTCTTCAGTTAACAGTACTTTGGAAATAAGAGGGAGTCTCCTCCATCCAAACACAATCAATCAAGAACTTAAGGGAAGACTTAGCCAGCAAATGTGCAGCTTGGTTTGCATCTCTACCCGTGTATCGCACCGCAGCTTGTGGAAAATCCTTCAACCGATTACGGATATCATCAACGATATGACCATAGCTACTAAGCATGGAATAGTCGCATGAATTGCCGAAACTACAATCTTAAAATCACCTTCCAGCACAAACCGTGTGAACCCCAAATCCTAGCATAACAAGACTGCCCTCCACACTACTAAAGCCTCGGTGGTAGTGGGATCAGTGATGTTAGCCAAAGCTGCAACACAGTTACCCTCTTCATCACGAACCAGCACTCCCACCCCATCTACTTGGACACCTTGTCAAGCTGCATTTCAGTTCACTTTAAGCCATTCCAAATGTGGTTTCTGCCATGTCAGGTTGGACCTCATCGTTGTGACTGCCACAGGGTTGTGCTGAGTTTTGGCCTGGTTAAAGGCCTCTAACAACTAAAGAGCCGTGATTACCAATTTGTCAGGTGGGGAAAAACCATCATGAAACACCAGAGAGTTCCTTCCTCTTTTTTTTTTTTTTTTTTTTGAAACAATGCCTTCTTTTTCATTTTTATGAAATAATTCCCAAATGGGTTATACAACCAAAGAAACAATACAAAGAACAAGAGCACCAAGTACAACCACAACGCCCAATGACAAGACATCAGAGCCCAAAGCCCATAGCTGTAAATTAGAGATAAAGAATCTCTACCCAAAAAATTAGGAAAAAACCTAACTTAAAGCAGCTACCAATCGGTAGATTGTGAAATAGAGACAAAAATATATATAAACACAATGCAGAAAAACACTCAAAACAAGCCGCCGGCAATGGAGACATAGTTGACTTCGCCGGAGATGGCGGCACGTGAAGGACACGTGCAGTCACCGGTTGCACCCCGTTGCAGATCGGACACCGTAGACACCATCTCCCACCATGCACGGCCAGAAAATGCATAGCGTGATCGTCACACGCTTCAAATAGCAAAAGGCTCTCTGGCGCGTGAAGACCACGCGTTGAGCTCCAACAACTGACTTAACCTGTGCTTCCGGTAGCGGGTGCGGACGACGACAGGGAACACGGCTAGGTGGTGCATGTCTAGCAAAAGTCAGCGGACGTGTACAGATCTGGCTTCAAAAATTCAAAGAAAAAACAGTGAAAAACCCCGGCCAGTGCACTCCGACGACGACATAAAAAGTCAGCCACTCCCCCAACTTGAGCTTCTTGAGTTGAGTCTTCTTGCCTGAACCAAAGAAAGAAAAACAAGTTAAGTGCTGGAACATTACAGAGTAGTGGACACTACTGTAGATGTATTTTTTTTTCTTTTTTTCTTTTTTCACTTTTTCAAATTTTCAATAACAATCAACATCAAAACATTATCACTTTTTATATCACATCAATAATTTTTTATTACTATTCAAATAAAAAAAATTCACTACAATACAATTTTTTTTTCTTCACTTTTTTATACAAATTCTTTTTATTTTATATCACATCATCACTTTTTACTAATTCTAAAATTAACAACATACTACTTTGTTCTGTTCTTTGCCAAACAAGCCCAAGAAAACACAAACCATCATAGCTCAAAAGGTAGGAGAAGATCAACCATCACCGAATTCACTGGGAAACAAAGCTCTGTAGCCTTAATGACTGAGAGAAAAAACTAACCTCCACCGGTAAACACTAGGGAGGGACAAAAAAGACTCTCTCAAGAAAAACGAGAGCTTCTCCCTCTAGAAAACATAAGTTTTTTTTTATCAAAGAGTTCCTCCTTGGGCAATAGTCAATGCTCAACAAACTCTTCGGTTTATTGGTTTGAACTTAACAGCTGAAGTAGTTCCAGCTCATCCACTGGGGTCAAGGCGAGTTTGCAAACTAAGTTTAGTCTTTAAGAAAATGATCTATAATAATAATAATCAGGAATAAAACCGTGGAAGTTGGAACAATTGGTAGGTGACCGGTGACGGAATCAAATACAAACCACCGTAACTTAACATTGAGCCAGCAAGCTGTTGACACGTCACTTTGGTATCTTTTTGTAAGCGATAAAAACAAATAAAATAGTCTCCTCCTTTTCCTTTTGTGGTAAACGTGCTGAGCAGGTTTTCCTGCCTGCTGGGCCCTGCAAATGTATTGCGCATGGCCCACAAGCATCTCTAACCGACCAATTGGTGCTTCACTTTTGTACCGGACAATGACGGCTTTCCCAATCTTTTCCCACTAATCATTTTTCTCCCTTACTTTTTTCTTCTATTCTCCGCTCTTTTCTCCCTCTATCCAGAAGAGCGTGTGTTATTTCTTGGGACTTGGAGTTTATAATAAAATTGTACTCAAAACTACCGTAAGAACTTTTCTTTTATTTTTCAATAAACAGTTTCCTTTTACCGATTATAAACAGTTACTCCAATCATATATATATATATATATATATATATATATAAACAGTTACATTGATAATAATAAGAGATATAATACATTATCACTCTAAGACAAAAGTAGCTTCTGACTATTTTAGTTGTGTTTACTTTTGTCCACGTGACAATTTTTATTTTTCTTTAAAAAAAAAAAGTAGTAGGGGACCACCTTGCCACATAGACAAGATGGTAAAAAGTTGTATAAAAAGGTGGCAATGAATCATTAGTTAAGGGACCCTTACCACATAGGCAAGATGATCAAAAGTTGTGTCTTGGGGTGGCAAAAGATTATATCTCTAATAATAATCTTAGAGAAATGATTCCTACACTCATTTCTCACAACAGCCCCACAACAAGCTGACGTAGCTGGTAATATTTTATTACTTTTTTACAAAAACAAAAACAAAACAAAACAAAAAAAATAATAAAATATTACCAGCCACGTCAGCTTGTTGTGGGACTGTTGTGAGAAATGAGTGTAAGGATCATTTCTCATAATCTTATGCAGTTTGGTTATACAGTACTACTCAATCTCCTCAAATTAAAAAAAAAAAAAAAGAAAAAAGAAGGACCTAGCAGCATCATGTTCCGTTTGTTTCGATGTAAAAAAATTTACGATTTTAACATGGAAATTATTTTTCAAAAAAAATAATTTTCCTAAAAATAATTTTCGGCATTTGGCTCGTACGAAATAATCACCAACGATGAAAAATCACAAGTGACGAGATTCTGTCACTGACCGACAGGATTCTGGCTACTTTCACCGAATTCTAGCAATGAAGGTTGATATCCGATGGCAATGGCTAGATTCTGGTGAAGGTGGCCAAAATCTTGCATTGTACAGCCGGATTTCGACAAACTGGCTGGATTCAAGTCGTACTGGCTAGATTTCGGCACACCGAAAAATACAGAAAATATTTTACGCCCGACCAAATGGAATATGAAAAATAATTTTGTTGAAAATATTTTACAACATAAAATATTTTATACAACATAAATTATTTTACGTCGAAATAAACGGAGCATTAATAAGCTCACTAAAGATCATTTGGGTGATAATCTACTCACTTAATTTGATTGAAAGTAAATTTTATAATTGTCTATCATTAACTCGTCCTTTGAGCTCATCTTTAGGGTGAATCACAATTAGACTGTAGCACCGAAATTGAAGATAATGAGGGCTGAACCAATGAGGCTTCGAGGGAATGTAAACACTACTTCTTAAGTACTTATCATTGAGTAGTTCAACTTCAAATAGACAAGTAAAGAAAAATATCAATATGTATATATATCTTGATAGTTAAATTTGATTTTAAAGTCTCGATTTTTAATTTTATATTTCACTGTCTTGTGTTATTCTATTATCGTAATACACTATTTTCTGTCATGTTGGATTGCAAAAGTAGAATAACACGAGGTAGTAAAATCAAAAAATTGAAAACCGATATTTTAAAATCAAAATCAACCAAAACAGAAGGTGATCTTTTTGAAATTTATCAAGAAAAAAAAAAAAAAATCTTTCTTGCATGAGCAGCTTTAATTCATAGTTCAAAAATGTTTATATTTACATAAGTTATATTAAAGTATTAATTAAATAATTAAATTTATCATTTTTTATCGGTTTAAACTTTTGAAATAAGTGATAATTTAACATAATATTAAAACATAAATTGTGAGTTCAAACCCTGACTCCCACGGTTTACCTCCCCCAATCCCCTTTTCAATTAAAATAATCAACATCTTAAGCTTTTTGTGCAAGTCTTAATTTAACAAGTTGTGTGGGCATTAATAATAACTTGAACTGCCAGTTGAACTTGTTTTTGACAAACAATTCTCAATTGTACAAGAATTGATGAGTGTTCTTCAACTTATTTCAAGTAAAAGAAAAATAATATTCTATAAGAAGCCGATTATTTTGCTTTTCCATCGATAGCAACCCACTTTAATTGGATTTTTCTTCTTCTTCTTCTTCTTCTTTTTTTTTTTTTTTTTTTTTCCTGAGCTTAATTAATTACTTTAATTGAATCTTTTGCTTTGAAGGCGTGCATCCCAATGTCATTGTTTAGGGAGTTAAATGTATTGTGTTGATAAAATTGAGGAACTTGTACATGGAACAAGGTACAACATATTGTAAAATGTTGCTGAAAATTTGTTACTCTTGCCGGCCATCTTATGGACAAGTACTTTGTTGGTATATAGGCTGCTACAGCTAACAACAAGGTAGAAGTTGCCATAAGTAATTGACCTCAACAAAATTTTTTTTATGTGGTTGGACATTTGAACATGTATTAGCTTGCGAGTTTGATTCTCCAAATATAATTCAATTATATTATTATTAGCTTTTTTTTGGGTTTTGTTGATGTCATGATGGGCTGAGTTATGCTATGGCCCAATTAGACTTTATAGAGCGTATGTGATTTTCACTGTTTAGGCTCATTCTGTACAGCTTCTAATGGGCAAATGCTATTATAATCACGCACAGCTAAAATATTTATTGTTAGTTTCCTTTGGCCTACCTTTTTTTATTAGAAAAAAAAAAAAAAAGGTTGAAGTTTCATTTTTCAGTTCGAGATGAGCTGACAAAAGTGTTTCATACACGTTTTTGTTTTGTTAAAAAACATAATTTAATTGTAAACTTATGCCTAAAGTTATATCATGACTTGAAATAACCAACCAACTCAAGTGTTGAAATTTTTTAAAGAAAAAATTAAAATGACAAGTTGAACTTTGATAAATATTTCATATAATATAGGTTGGGAGTTTGAAATTCACATATATAACATTTATTTGGAATTATCTCAGATAATTGTTTGATACATGTGAAACGAAATAACTATGTACGTTCAAGAAATTAATGAAGATGAAACCTCAAATATATTGGTTATAAATGCATTTGGACCAATAATTTTTTACACGACATATAAATTTAACATAAAATTATCGAGTTAGAATGTAAAAGTATGACCATTAAAATTAACAAGTAAAAAAACATTAATGCTCCGTTTGTTTCTGCATAAAATGATTTTTAGAAAATGATTTCGACATTTTACGGTGTTTGGTAGGGGCGAAAATAATGGTTAACGAAAATCATTTTCGGTTTGACCGTAAAAGCTTCTTTAATTTTTGGAAAGCGATTTATAGTTTTAAAAACCGTAAATTGTTTTTCGAAATTAAACTCTTGGTTCTTGCATGCATATTTGATATCCAATGACCGGAATCCAACAATGATCGATCGTTGTAATCCAGGCGGCGCTGGAATCCGGCAACTTCCAGCCATTGGAAAGCTGACGGCGCCGGACTCCGGCGACTTCCGGCCACCGTCACCGGATGCCAGCATGCCAAATTCCGGCCAAAACTGGTTGGAATCCAGCCATGGTCAGAAGCCGGCCGGATCTGACCGGACCCCGCCATTGATCCGACTGGATCTGGCCAAACATGTTCATCGGAATCCTGCAACGGCGATCGGACGTTGCCGGATTCCGACGACAATTGTATTTTCGTATTTTGTGATTTTTTTCGTGTGTACCAAACACTGAAAATTATTTTTGAGAAAATTATTTTTTCTGAAAATTATTTATATTTTACGACAAAAATTATTTTACGTCGAAACAAATGGAACATAATTTATATAATTTTTAACATTTTCCTAATATATATATATATATATATATTATATATATAGCCATCTTCTTCTTTGTAACGGTACGGAATTACTTTCCTATCATAAAACCTAGCGTAAAGAGGAAGACCTACTGACAGCTAATGGTGAAATAATTTTCCTATTTTATTCACGAGATATGATCTGACTTACCTTATCATATTAATTATGGAGAAAGGATACACATATATTTTATTTTTATATAATTAAATTTATAAAATTTAATATAAGATTTATAAATTTAATGATAAATTTAAAAATAAAATATTTAAAAAATATGTAAGAGATGTATTTATATTATTTTTGTATTAGGCAAATTAAATGACTGTTTCCATATTTGACAAGAGAGGAGCCGTCCCAACTGAAACTATTTTGCAAGCGGAATTTACAGAGGCTCCAGCTAGCAGCTGACGCAATGAATAGAAAAAAAAAGAAAGAAAGAAGAAAATAGAAAAGCACCGCTCACGAGAGCCCCCAGGAAGGCCGAAACCCCATTTATTATTTTCTTTTGATATTTATTTTCGGTGGGAATATCAAATCCGATTGGATTATTCCAATCCCGCGGGGAAGAACCTTCCTTGATCTCGTACTAATCAGAGTCAGCCAGAGCCAGTCCCCATCTACTGTCCATTTTACACGTCAAAAAGGTGCACAGAAAAATAAAAAACCACGGAGAAGGCAACGACTCGGCCAACACACAGACGAGGGCTTTTAACCCTCGCTTTGGGTTTTCGAGGGTTTACTACTACAAAACTAACGCACCAACTACCACCTGGCCACAGGCCACCCCTGTCTCCCTCTCGTTGTAAGAATTCACAGACAGTGTTGGGACTCTCTGTTTTTTTGCCCTTTTCCTTTGTCCGAGAAGAACAATGAAGGGAGTGCAACTACTGCAGTTGCTGTTTGTTGTGTCAATCTGTTTCGGTGTTTCTAGCGGCGGAGCCTTCGATCTGGCATCGGACAGGGCGGCTCTACTGGCGCTCCGTGGCGCCGTGAAAGGACGCTTGCTCCTCTGGAACCTCACGGACGCGACTCCGTGCAACTGGACCGGCGTCACGTGCCTGGAAGAGCGAGTCACCGAGCTGCGCCTCCCCGGGACTGGCCTAGCGGGCCCACTGCCTCTGGGAATCGGGAACCTGACCCAACTCACCACGCTTTCGCTCCGCACCAACGCGCTCACCGGGCGCATACCCCCCGACTTCGCCAACCTCGCTCTCCTCCAGAACCTGTTTTTGCAGAACAATTCCTTCTCCGGTGAAATCCCGGGGTTCATGTACGATATGAAGAGCCTGATGCGTCTGATTCTCGCTAACAATAATTTTTCCGGGGAGATTTCGCCTCGGATTAACAATCTGACCAAGTTGGGTACTCTGTTTCTAGAGAGTAATAATCTCACTGGGTCGATTCCTGACATTGATATCGGACCTCTGGCTCAGTTCAATGTTTCTTTCAATCGGTTAACTGGGCCGGTGCCGAAACGGCTTTCGGTTCAGCCCACCACCGCTTTTAAAGGCAACTCACTTTGTGGGAAGCCATTGCAGGCCTGCCCTGGGAGTCGGAACAAGTTGTCCGGTGGAGCGATTGCGGGGATTGTGATCGGGTCATTTGTTGGTTTCGCGCTCTTTGTGGTTGTTTTGATCGTTTTGTGTCAGAGGAAGAGTCGTGGGAAATCGGATTCGAAGGATTTGGCGGCGGCGAAGCGCGGTGAGGTCGAGAATCCGAGAGAGAAGTCTCTGGTGGAGAGCGAGAGTACGAGTGCGAGTGCTGAGTATTCGAAAGGGAGTGTGAGGAATGGAGCAAGTAAGAGTTTGGTGTTCTTTGCGAATGTGGGGAAGGAGTTTGATTTGGAGGATTTGTTGAGAGCATCCGCCGAGGTACTCGGGAAGGGGACTTTCGGGACGGCGTATAAAGCCACTTTGGAGTCAGGGATGACTGTGGTGGTGAAGAGGTTGAAGGAAGTGACTGTGTCGGAGAAGGAATTCAGGGAAAGGATCGACGAGATTGGGAGGATGGTTCATGTCAATTTGGTCCCACTAAGGGCGTATTATTACAGCAGGGAGGAGAGACTTCTTGTTTATGATTGCTTGCCCTTGGGAAGCTTGTCTGCTCTTTTGCATGGTGAGCATTTCGTTCTTCGATTTCCTGTCATAATTTGCTTTCTTTCTTCCCTTTTTCGCCAATTTGATGGTTGTGGGTTTGATTATGTCTATTTTGTGCCAACTCTTTAGGGACATTACTTCCTATCACTGTAGACTTACTATTATTATTTTTTATGTGGGTATGCTGGCATTTCTGTTTTCCTATTATCATGTGTCTGCAATATACCATTGTTAATTTACTTTGCTAATGATTATTCGTAATTTTCATTATATTGTTAGTATAGATCGATACATGTATCTATCTATTGCATTACATCTCCTCCAATGTTTTTGTTATGCATCTCCAAAACTGACCTAGGATTTGTGAGAAATTGATGGGATCTGTGTTCGTGAACTATTATGTTTATCATGAGTTCTGGACAATTAAACCTATTAGAGACAAATTCCTAAATAATTTGCCATGTAAACTTTACAGTTTGTAATTTGTTGGAAATTCACATCCTACTTGCTAGTGGTTCAACTTTACTATTTGTATGAAAAGATGCAGACATACAGTACTTTGGTTGGATTATCAATGTTCTGAACTTCAAATTTTCATGGTCAGATAGTTGGCGTTCTTTTGAATTTCTTGAGGAAAAGGTTTTGTGTCTGTATGCAGCTGCAATTGTGCATACATACTATTCTTTCATGTAGAATTGTGCTTGCTTTGAGTTCAAAAATTTTTACACACTATTCTGTAAAATTCAATATTCTTTTGAGTTGTCTGAAGGGCTGATTTGTGTATACACAATTGAATTGTGTTTCTGTAACTGCAATGCTGGTGATGAATGACCAATTTATCAGTTAACTGGTTGGCGACTTCCAGTTGAAAATAACAGAAAAATGAGGACTCAAGGAAATGAAAATAACAAATGGAGGGGGTCCTTTGCCTGGTTTACTACCTTTAATCTCATATGTTTCCCCATTGTTTCATTGCAGGAAACAGAGGGTCTGGGAGGACTCCATTTAATTGGGAAACCAGGTCTAGCATTGCTCTTGGAGCTGCCCGTGCGATTGCATTCCTACACTCGCATGGCCCAACAATCTCCCATGGCAACATCAAGTCATCAAATATCCTCCTCACCAGATCGTATGAAGCTTGTGTCTCGGACTTCGGTCTTGTGCGTATTGCGCTCCCCACCTATACTCCCAACCGCATTGATGGTTATCGTGCCCCGGAGGTGAGAGATGCTCGCAAAGTATCGCAAAAAGCAGATGTCTACAGCTTCGGTGTGCTGCTTTTGGAGCTGCTTACAGGGAAGCCTCCCACTCATGCTTTGCTAAGCGAGGAAGGTGTAGACCTCCCAAGATGGGTCCAGTCTGTTGTTCGAGAGGAGTGGACTTCTGAGGTCTTTGACATCGAGCTTCTCAGGTACCAGAGTGGTGAGGAGGAAATGGTTCAGCTCCTGCAGATAGCTCTTGAATGTGCTGCTCAGTACCCCGATAAGCGTCCTTCAATGGCAGAGGTGACAAGTCGAATCGAGGATATCTGTCGTTCTAGCTCGCAGCGAGAACAAGACGCTGATCGTCTTTTGTTTAATGATCCTGATGATCAAGGGTTGTCAGCGCCATCTTCAGCGCAGTTTTACTCAGTTGATTCAGGTCCTGCGCCATCTTCAGCATAGTTAGTATTAAAGGAAGATCAGCAATCTTCCATCATACGAAATTTAGTGCTTTATTTGTTTGTTTATTCGTGGGTTCTTCTTTTATCTTTTTTTGCCTTTACCCCTTTGCATAGTACGAGTTTAATTCCTTTATCCCCTGTAGTTTATACATTTCATTTCATGGGGGAATTTCAATCATAATATTTTTATTTGGTTTAGTGAGGAATGTGAACAACACTTACATTGCTGCTCTATTTGGATACAGTGCTGCAGTTAGATTGAGATATTTGAGTTGCTTCTTCATAACACAATTGTTGCCTTTATCTGGTATTTCCTTCTTGCGCTCAAGCCATCATATAAGGTTGGACCGGTTGGTTCCAAAGTTGAGGTGTTATTGTTGGGAAGCTTTCAAAATTAAATGAATAAATATATATTTTATAAATTGGGAATGCTTCTTTGTTAGAAGGGCTTAACAAGGGTATAAAAGGAGGAAGAAAATGAAGGTATTCAATCATTAATACCAACTCACCTCAAGTTATTATTTTAAAGTAATTTTTGGGCGTATGCAGTTTGATCTAAATCTTATGATGCTTACAAGTACATTTGGACTTATATATATGACCGTTAATATATCAACTATAAGTTTAGATTAAGTGAAATAAAATGATCGGATTTAATTGATCGTGAGTAATAAGTTTGATCTAATGGTCATAAACAAATGACACTTAAAAATAAGTGCGCGAACGAACGGAACGAACCATGAAAATTATTTTCTGTTAATTACAAACATACATGTTTGTTAACGAACACCCAAGAAACCTGTTGAAAAGATTGTTCTAACAATACACTTTAGTTGCATAAAACTGACTTTTATCTTACACAAAATTTGTTGATTCTTAGGTTCTGTTTTCCTGCAAAAATAAAATATTTACATTCTTACTATAATATAAAATCTGAGGGTCTTTTGGTTTGATTTCGTCTGTGCACAACGCAGTCAAACATCACACGGGACTTCATCGTATCATGAAAACGAACTTATTGTAACCTAGCACAGTGGTGCACACCAATTAATTAGAGTTGATTTGGGCAAATATCATCTTAAAGTGACTCAGTAAGGCACCTTGGAACATTTTACCATTATTTTCCGAACCTGAAAAATTATCACCAGCAATTCTTTTCCTTTTTTTTTCTTTTTTTTTTCTTTTTTTTTTTTTTTTTTTTTTTTTTATAAAAAGGGCTGACGTAGTAAAAAGAAATGGTCACTACCGCGTCCCCCCCCCCCCCCCCCCCCCCCACTGAAATGAGGGTAGGAAGGGGATATGACAAATAACACAACCCTATTTGGTAATATGCTAATAGCTAGCAATGTCCTTAGACCGTTTTATGGTTTGAATAGAACTGAGATGGAGAGGAAAGGCGGTGGATGTTACCAAGGGTCCTTGAACCATTTTATGGTTTGAATTTGACTTGTTTACGGAGTCTTGCTTTCTCTGAGACCCAGTAATAATATTATATCCACTTCTTACTGAACAAACTGATTAATTAGAACGGAAAACCCCTTTCAAAATTTTAGGAATTAAACCTTTTTTTTTTCTTTGGTAATTAGGATATTTTCTTTCTGGTGAGCATTTGCCATTAGTAGATGCAATCTTCGTAAACATGCAACGTTGAACTGGGAGTCAAAGGAAAAAAGAAAAAGAAAAAAAAAGAGGTTAATTCCTGACCAAATGCTTTACCCAAAAGTAGAATAAAGACTGATCATATAACTAACAGAGTAACATGCATATATTGAACAGAGATCACCGATCGCTCACTCTTGACCCATTTGATTAACACAATTAATCTGGTGCTTTGATTACTTCAAAAAAAAGAAAAATCTGGTGCTTTGACTGTATTATCGGGGTTCATCTTTCTTTGAGAACTGGCCAACCTCTTCTTTTTCTTTTATTTTTTTGCTTTAATATCTTTCACAGAAGAGATTTTTCTTTTGCAGCTATATTTTAATTTTTTCATATTGCTGTTTACATTTTAGGAATTCACATGTTTTCCTTACCCTTTCTTTTTATATGGCTATGAATGAGAGTTATTAATTTGTGCCGGACTAATCCCCAATCATGCTCACAATTTTAAAATTTATGTAGGTCCCAAATTATTTGGTAACGCAGAAATAGATTTAGGAAAAAAAATGTTCGTATTCGTTATCTGTCGCCGGCCACAACTCATCCTGGCCCGCTGCAGGTCACTGGTCGGCCCAGCCCATTGTCGGCCATCTTGTGGCCTAGTCAATCATTGGCCACTACCCGACATCACCTACCACTAGCAACCTTCTGACCTAATCTAACTGCCAGTAACCATATTCGGCGGTCCTTCGCTGTCACCGACCTTATCTGTTGTTGTCTTTGACGGCCCTTCGCCATCACTGACCATCGCCCACAGCCATCTGAAGAGGCTCTCTGCCATCATTAGCCATTGTCCATCGCCATCTCTAATGGCCCTCCATTGTCACCATGCACTCACCATCCGTCGCCATCTTCGATAGCCCTTCAGTGTCAACGACCACTATTCGCCGTCGTCTTCGACAGCCCTCCATCGTCACCAGCTACTATTTGTTGTTGTCTTCGGTAGCCCAACGTCGTCACTGGCTACCATCTGTTGCAATTTCTAATAGCCTTCCGTTGTCACTAGTTGATGTCCTTTGCCGTCTTCAGCAGCCCTCCATTGCCTTTGGCCATCATCTACCATTGTCTCCAACTGCCCTCCATCGTCATTGGCCACCTATGGGGGAAACGACAAATACAACTTGTTTATTTTATTTTTCCCAAAAAAAAGAAAGAAAAAAAAAGTTTTTTTAGATATTGTTTGTACATGATATTATAGGGAAATTGATTAAAATTTGATTCTATTCTAATTAGGAAATTTGGTCATTCATGTATTGTCACCAAACTAATAAATATAAATCGTCATTCCATTTCAACTTCTTGTATTCATGATAATATTTATTCCTATTCTTAAATAATTATTATTCTAGCATACCAAACGTAACCTTATTGTTGCTTTTGCTTCGGGTACAATTTAATTTGTTGAAACTGAGTTGTTAGGTCCATTGGAAAAGCAAGAGCAGAGAAATTTAAGTTAGATATTATGATACCTTCAAGTTCCAACGGTAATAAAATGTTAGGTTAGATGTCACTATTTGAAAACATTCAGAAAATTATAATGTGATTATTATGATTGTATTCCCGCAAGGAAAGGAAATGTAACATTTATTCAAGGGCTATTTCGAAAAAGGATGTGAAATCAGGAGAAGAAAAATGCCTTAAACATGATTTAAGAATGTTTGGTTAGGTGACAGGTGTCACAATTTAGAACATTCAGAAAATGGTATTTTGATTATTATTATGATTGTTTTTCTACAAGAAAGAAATAAATATGTCCTTTATTATTCAAGGCCCATTCTGAAATAAATCCAAATTTGGAGAAGAAATGCCTTAAATGTGCTTAAAGAATGGTCCATTTCAATCTCAAGGTACAACAACCATCACTTAAGGTGACCATGTTGTGGCAGTAAATTATTCATTTAAAGAATTGTCCATTTCAATCTCAGTCACCCCTTTTGCCAAAATTTATTTTTTAATATTTCTTTAATTTTTAAATTGTTTTAATTTTTATTATTTTGTAATTGAATAAATGACAAGTGGCAAGGATATTATAAGAATATTTCTACAAAATGGATATTTTTAACATTCTTTGTTAGTTTGGAGGTCATATTAGTACACTTATTAATTTAGGGGATTACTTTAAAAATGGTTGTAGTTTGGAAGGCTCTTTTTATATTTATCCCTGAGTAATGTTACTTTTAACACTTTTTTATCACACTCATTTTACATTCATTGATGTGACGTGTTTTAAGCGAATTCTTAAAGAGGAAAAAAAAAAAAACTCAAGAATAAATTGGTCGTATATATATTAACTAGTTGTTGATTAACCGTCTCATCAATGAATCTAAATCTCATTGGATTTTCAAATTTTTTAATCATATACATTATAAAATATTTTAGGGGTAATTACCTTTTCCCCCATGAACTACTGGCCTGTGTTATTTTGCCCCCATGAATTGTCACTTCGACCAAAAAAGAGCATCAAACTACCATATTTACATACTTTGCCCCCCTTCCGTCAGTTTAATTTATGCAAAGACTTAAATGCCCTAACTCAATTTCAAAAATTACCTAAATATCCTCATCTAAAAAATTAAAAAAAAAAAAAAAAAAAACTGAAGGAAAAGGGGGTGGCATTATAGTATATGGAAGAAACAGATTCATTACTCTTCTATAAATTAGGATTCTTTATCATTAGAGTGTTTGGGTTGCATTGTAATTCAGATAGCATACAAAGAATGAGTCCTAGGCCAACGAAGAAAATTCTCTGAAGAAAGAATGGTTCATTTTTTAGACATTGCATATATGGAAGAAACTTATTATTTTGTTAGACAAATCAAATAAAATTAGAGAATCAGCCATCATCAAGTGTATGGTAAAAGATTGTTTGTAACTCAAATTCCAACTAATTTATATGCAGTGCAGATCAAATCAGAAAAACCGAATATTTGCAGAAGATATGGCAACGAATTTTTTTTTTTTTTTTTTTTTTTTTTTTTTTTTTAAAAAAAAAAAAGACTTTGTAGTATGATTTGTCTTTATTAGCAAATGACATAGAAACACTACACCATCTTAATGATAGTCAAAGTTCTATCTCTTCACCTCCACTATACGACATAGAACCAATTGGAAGGATGAGATCAGGCATGCATGCGAAAAGCTCAAACCACTTTGTAAAAAGCAGAGAATCTATCCGCTAATTAATAGAACTTTTACTTTATTCAAATATAAAGTAAGAACCAACGAGTATTGCAGAAGGGTTCTCAACTAGAAGGGTGATGGGCGGTCTGATCTCCTATTCTCAATGATAGATAGCTCTAGTAAAGAGTTTTGCATTAGCCAAAAGTAAAGTAACGTTTTTAAAAAATGTTATCGTGTATAAGAAGTTATCTTTACAAAAAGTAGAGATTCTATTTTGTTTGTTCTTTTTTATTTATTTTTATCTTTCATTCTTCTACAAAAAGAGCAATCCACTCTTTTATAACTAGCCCAGTGATCCAAGAGTTGATTTGTTGCATTTCATCAAATCATAAAAAAAGATTTGATGATGCCATTAAAGTCCCGTAATAGCTCAAGTTTTATTCGGTTCTCCCATTCGAGATGGTAAAATCCGTTGTCAGTTCAACGAATCCATTCAATTTTGGGGAAGATCAAACACAGCCGCGAAAAGCTGTAGGCAGCAGTAGCTGCCTGCGTTCCAAAGTATCCATGCGCCCATGTGCATGATATCCTCGAGAGATTCAGTTAATTATGGTATCAGAAGGACATTACTTTTCTTAGTATTTTGACAATCAAACAAAAAACTCCCTGGAAATTCATGTAAAACCCCACTCCACAAGTTCTCTTTTGTTTGATATATCAAGTAAGTCTCTTCTCATTCTTCTTCAGAGCTCAATCAAACTATTCAGCAAGTAGTTTGATTTCCACTTGACCTGATTGAACTATCTATGTTTTCTAGTGCAAGTCTATTTACAGAAGATTGTTGAGTTCTTAAAGATCAGATCAAAAAGTTATTAAATGATGGTGTCTAACTTGTTCCCACCTGTTAATACTGTTAGAAACACCATGGACAAATTTCAAAGGCTACATGCAAAATGCAGCAATGCTATTCAATACCCATCGATTGGACTTTCCATTTAAGAGCATCAATAACAGGGAAATCAGGTCTGAAAACCAGTAAATCAAAATGTATCTCATTTTATGATGCTGGTCATCATAAGCCAATGTGGTAATTTGAGCTGGGAGGGAAGTATTTGATAAAAGTGAACAACAAATAAATAAATAAATAATCCAAAGATCAACTGATCAAGTTAGTGGCACTATCTATCCTCCGCAAAATTCAGAAACATTTGGGAAGGAACAGTTCAAATATAAAAAGGAAAACAGAAAATGCATGTAAGACTGGCTTCAATTGTACAAGTATGTACAAAGCACTTATTTGGGGCACAGCTAAAACCAAATGAGGGAGAACGGACTCAACCAGGAAGGGTTTTTTATCACCAAATTTGCTTCTTGGACCTTGATTGTTCTTCATCCAAGCACCGAAGAAAGTCAACCCATGAATCATTTTGCTGTTTTTGAGTGCTTGATAAGCCAATCAATGACAACATCTATGTTTATGGAATCCTTGCACGATATCATATAGCAGCAGACCTCTCTGTCTTTAATTGATTCAAGGCCTCTGAAACCACCCAACAGAAGCATTAAAATTTGTAAATCACATATGAACGAAGACTAGAGACAAGATTCACTATCAATATAATTCAAGAATAAAATGACTGACGTAACATCTTCTTGTAAAGTTGCCTGAACTTACAGCTGATCCACCAACGCTTGCTGGGAAAGAGCTTCTGATTTGTCAATTTTGTTTCCTAGAACAAGCAAAGGAATTCCACTTAAGGATGGTTTCATCAAGAGGTCATGTAGCTCAGTTCGAGATATGGGAACGCTGTCTCTATCAGCAGCATCAACTACATACCTGCCTTTGCATCATAAACAAAGACAAAGAAGTGATTCTAATTGAGTCAAATATTTTAAATTGACTTAATGAGACAAATTGAGGCTATCACGCCCAAAATTATGCACCATCTGCCAATGCTCTCTTCAGTTAATGAAAGAATAATGTTATTTAGTAGACTATTATACAGTTGCCATACACTTGGGATAATGTTAGTCGTATAACAGTTTACTAAATAACATTACTCTTAATAAAATAGATAACTCTCAACTATTTGGATTTGGAATGGCTTCTGTAAGATTCCAGCTTTGTCAATCCCATCCATCTTCTAAAACATCTAGTGCATCTTTCAAGTTTCAATGTTCATTTGTTTTGATGTAAAAAATAGAATCAGGTAAGGAGTTTGGTTAAATGCTGTATGAGGAAATGTGCAGTGTAGTCATCATGTTAATGTTCATATGCCCTTCTTTTTGTTCACAATGACCCAATACTATCATCATGTAATGCAATTTATAAGATGAATTAGGCATGTGTACAACTATGTAATGAAACCCCTTGACGAAGAACATAAAGTGAAGCCACCACATTTTGCAGATCTACTTTTTTTCTTTTCTCTTCCGTCAAGTTCACTTTTCAAGTATCAATTTTCTTGACGTCCAAAATGGAGTTCTAGGCACTTAAGAATCCATGCTTTTCTACAGAAGCATACAATTTGATGTCTAATTTCAGTTTCGACTTAAATCCACATGACCAAGAGTCAAAAAAGTTTCTGCTGTAAAGTTATTAAAACAAGGCTGTAATGGCTCAGCGGGGAAAAAAACTAAATTTTAATGGAAGTCCTCCATTACAGTACCTGATAAGAGGGTATACCAAAGAGTCAAATATATCCTCTAAACAATGCTTCAGTGTGCTTCTAAAGGTAGTAAAAATAAGATATATACAGATTATGACTTATAGGGTCATGTTTTGAGTCAGGATTAGTTTCCTAGGGTCAAGATTACTGTTCTTGCACAGTGACAGACATTTGTTAATGTCACTAAAAGCAAGTGGCATTCTAATGGGTAATTAAAACAAAAGAAAGATACTTTGATACAACAAAGAGAGAAGGTTAATGACTGGAGGCATTACAGAATTGCAGAAACACCGCGACAGTAACGCTCCCACATTGTACGAAACCTTCTTTGCCCTCCAAGGTCCCAAAGCTTGATTGTCACATTCCCCTTCGTAACTTTTCTCATATTGAATCCAACCTGGTTTCATAGTATTAATAACCATTTTGTAAGATATATAGCAAGTATAATAGAAAACTTAATCCAGAATTTGTTCAAGGAAAAGATACCCACAGTTGGAATCATGTCCTCGGTGTAGCCCCCTGTCTGGCAAACATAAAAGGACAAATATCAAGAGAAAACTACTCACAAGTAGCAGAAGGAATAGCAGAGAATGTGTTCACTCACAGCAACGGCATTGACAAGAGATGTCTTTCCTGCATTCTGAAGGCCAACGAGGGAAAGTTCCATTTCCTGTTTAAAGAATAAGCTGATATATGGAAACACAGTAAGAAGAAGAAAACAACTTCAATAGAGACCAGTCTCTAATGATAGTAAAGACAGAGATATTGAACACAATTTTCTATTGCATAGATACAACAATTACAGATGGACTGAAGTATGAATATCACTTCGTATCGATATAACCCCTACATGGATTCATTGTATCATCAAAGCATATCAATGCAATTCCCCATTCACAAAACCTTACATCTAGCACAGCAATTTTCTTTTAATCCAAAAATATCTGGAGCAGATTAAGATACAAGGAATTAAACAGTAAGTCTCCATGCTCAGAGCAGTCCAAATTTTTTAACATGGGATAATATTTAAAAGGCGGTGAATGATACAACATAAAAATATCAAAGGAGATTATGTAATTAAAGTCGAAAACTTAATGTTTCTGACTTTCCCTTATTAAACTGCTTAGAATTCTTGCGTGGGTATTTAAAAAAAGTGCAACAAAGGAGATGCTGACTCGATTTTTAAACAAAGTTTAAAGGTACAGATTAAGAGCCCGCCACAAAATATTTCACTCATTATTGTAGTCCTTGAAATATTGGTAATAAATTAAATTTTATGGTCAAGGCTCTTGACATCCTTGTTTGCTTGAATATATTGGTTTTGATCTCTTTCAGTTGATTAAAGGGCTAGGCAAGCAAATTATATATAAGTACCATCAACATCTTTTTCAAGCCCTCAGGCTTCTTAGATTTTATTGGACAAGTCAACCATTATCATGTCACAGATGCATGCAGATAGATCTACTAAAATTTTATGAAGGATAAGCTTCTCTTCTCTTTTCTTTAGCCAGGTTGAACCTGCTTTCAAATAAACTTATTTCTTCAAAACTTAATTCACATTCTTTTGACTTTCATCCATAAGGGGTTGGAAAATAAAATGGTTGTGTGAGGATATCTATAAGAGGATTAAGCAAGCTATGGACGTGCTTTTTGGTATATCATTTTAGGGATAAGATTTGGATTTTATTGGAAGAAGCATGTGGCAAAGAGAAAATAGCAAAGGAATTAACAAAGATGAATGAAAGAACTAAAGAAAGATGGGACAAACAGCGTAAGGAGAAGATAAAACAATATAAGTAACCCAAAGGGGTAGCATATTTGGCTGCAAACCATGCCGCATAAAATGGAGGTAACTTGTTTGACTCTCCCCTTCCCCATCACCTTCCCTAGGGGCCACTCACTCAATTATCCAAAATAAAAAAAATAAATAAATAAATAAAAAAAAAAAAGAGGACGAACACTGTAAAACAAAGCTTAAGAAAGCTTGTCTTTATACCGAAAATCTATATCATAGGCTCTGTTTTGGTTGATTTTAGCCTCAAAATTGAACGAACTATGTGTCCATTGGGTAGGCCCTGCACAACATTATTTATTTTTAAAAAAGACCAGGTCTCTCAAGTCTTACGTAAATGTCATGGACCGTACGCATATTTACAACAAGCTTATAAAACTGGGGAAAATACCTTTCAACCTAAGGAAAAGGAGAGACTACCTTCCGTAGCTACTTAATTTAGATTCTTAGATTTGCAATCTTGAACACCCTTTAAAGAAGAGATGTTTGCAGTTTTAAAATCCCAATACAGGTCGATAAGGAAATGCAAATCCCCTTGTATGCTCTCACATGCCACAGATTTTCTCGAACTTTTCTAAATATGAATTCCTAAAAAGTCACAACAAGATCATGGCGGACATTCAACATTAGATTAACACCAGAACAAGTCCACAAAGAATATGGTTTTAATGTGAGACTGCATAAAAAACTGGATTATGAATATCCAAACATGAACCCATGGGGGAAGGAGGAGGAAGAGAATATGGCTGCTCAAATGAGGCTTAAGTTCGTGGTGAAAGGCTATTGAAAGTCCTCTAGCCTAAACTTTCCTTCTGCTTCTAAGAATCTGAGGCAAAAAATTAGAAATTTTAATTTGTTGCTGTTGTTGTTGCTTTTGCTTTGTAATGGATGGAAAAACAAAAAAGTAAAACCACTGATTGTCGATGTAAGCCTGAAAACATCAATTCCCCATGACCATTTACCTACCTCGTTTGGTAACATCTTTTAAACACTTTTCCTGCTTTCAAAACCAAAAACACTTTTCTCAAAACCTTCAAAAAACAATTCAAAACACAAACACTTGTCAAACGTGGACTTCATTAAAAAACACTTCTTACTTCTATGTCAAGTCAAAACAATTTTCAAAAAAAAAAAAAAAAAAAACCTTTTTAAAATCATTATCAAACATATTAACTCTTATCCTCAGCAACCAAACAGGCTACGCAAAGAGATCTAAGTTTTCCATTATGCCACTCTCTCAATTCGTTATTTGTTTTGGCATGACAAAATAACGAATAGAACTTCAATGCTGCTATGAAACTATGAAAATGTATGAATTTCCATTGAAAGAGATTAACTAAAATGCATAAAGTTCACAATTAACAAATCCATTACTTGGAGGCAAATTAAAAGTCCCATTGCAGTATCCAACTTTTTAAATTTCAAATTCTCAGGTGTTTCACATCTTTTGTTAAGATAGGATATCTTTGTTTTATTTTTTTTTCCTAGGCTTGAAGATAGGATATCATTTATTCTAAAAGTTCCCCCACATATGCACCTCACACTATCAGAACACCAAGTTGGAAACAAAGAGCTAAGAACTAACAAACACACAGATAGACACACAAATCCACTTAAAAGAAATCTTGTAAAATTATTAAATTAAGTTCTTCGTTTTCTGTGGAGTACCGAGCAAACACTAAGAAACTTCACTAAATTTCTCCCGAGTTTTCTCGGCAAACCAAAATAAACGGCAACAGAATTCCAATAAAGTCACATAAAATCAAAACAAATCCCACAAAATCAAAAGCAGAGTACAAGGGAAAGAGGTCACCTCCGGAGCCAATTGAGCAAGGAATCCCACAGACCCATCTCGAAAAAACTGAGCTTTGGCGCAATGAACCGGTAGAATTCTCTGACTAGGAAGCAAAGCGGCTAGAGAAAAAAATAAAAAAAAAGGAAACTTCTTGGCCGAACGAAGGAATCTATTTTACGGAAACTACTGTCGGTCCGTTTTCAGATACTTTTTGTAGTGACAAGTAATACCTATTGCCCACCAGAACTCCACAAACGTCAAACGTGGGGATTAAAACTAGAAACCCACGGTGCCGTGTGACTGTGTCTTGCGCTTTGGCTTTTCTTCGGACTCGTACTTGTTCGTGGCTACAATCACTAATTAATCCGTAATTATTCGTGCAATTTGTGATCACACCCGAAATTTTTAAAAATCAACCTTAAATGGTTTAAAATTTATAAAAATTAATTGACTATAGTATTACGTACTACCCTCACATTACATCTTTTTTTTCTTCTTTTTTTTTTTTTTGCCTTTTTTCATAACAATGGCTAATAAGTAATGCCATATCAAATATCAATCCAATAAAATGAAGAAAATTTGTGTTCGAGTGTAATATGTAGTATTATTATAATATTAAATTATTATTTATTTTAAAAACATAAATTAATAAAAAAATAATAATAATTATTTAATTAATATTCTAACAATATAAAAAAATTATGATAGGATGATAGAATAAAAGTATGATAATAATTTGATTACAATAAAACTTAAATGTTAAATATTATAATAAATAAAACATTAGTCCTAATACGAAGACTCCCATATTCTAACAAAGAGTTGATGCAAGCTAGCTTGTGAAAGTTTTGGAAATAATTTTTCTTTTTTTAAGTCAATAATTCAATATTAGAATCTCTTGCACGTAATATTATTGTTTTTTACATATATAAAGTAAAGGTGTACTTGCAAATGTAATTGCGGTTATTTATAATATTCATAATAGCTTGTGTTTATATTAATTATATCCGCGAGATTATTGTGATTATTGTCTGTTATCCGTATATTAGGTAATACGAGTCTTTTTGAACCTTATTTAAGTCTCTCTTAGAGCTTCTCTAGCATTGACATGACTTTTAGTTTAGCTACTCAAAATACCATTTTTTATATTTCGCTCTTTACTTTATTTAAATATCATTTTATTCCTTTCTCTCTCCACCCTTCTTGTTTCATTTTTTTTCTGCACTTTTTCTTTCACGCACACTTTGTCCTCTCCCCCTTTTCTTGTCTCTTCCAAGTTCCATGCACCCCTTTTCCTTTTTCTTCTAGTTGCTATTGCAGAGCAGTTGTGCGGGAGAGAGGGAGAGAGAAGGGAGAGAAACAAGTTTCGGTGAGAAGAGAGCAAAAAAAAATTGGGTGTTTCAGTGAAGATGAGAGGAGAAAAGAGGGAGAGAAGGGAGAAATTCGTAGTGACCAATAAAATAAAAAACATACTGTTGAACTTTTACATATGAAATTTCACTGTAACAAATTTGATGGAAAGCCTTTATTTTAAAGGCTCAGCTAGAGGAAAAAAGTATTCCATAGAAGCTAAATGTAGCTATTATCACTAGTTTGAAAGCCCGGTTGTAGATGCTCTTAAGGCCTATTTTAAATAATTTTGAAAATAATTTAGGTTGATTTTTAGTTTTTTGAGCTTCTTTTATTTTTTTTTAAGCCCTAATCTGTGGAAAATATATTGATTTCACATTACTTTTGCCTTTTTCCCAAATGTTATATGAGAAAGTAACACAGCCAATTAAATCAATATAAATATAACCTATACCTAATTTAAAACGACATTATTTTGGCGAATGTATTAAATATATATATATATAAAGAGTACGTGGATACCGCTATCCATATCCGCATATATGAATAGTAATTTTTGCTATCCGCGTCCGCAATTGCGAATAACAAATACGGGCGATTAATATTCGCCTGCATGTACACTCCTAATATAAAGGATCTTTCTCCTTGAAACCCAAACCCCCAAAATAAATTTATAGTGTTATACTTAGGAATGGAGAATTTCAGTTGCGGAATTAAGTAAATAAAATTTTAAAAAAATATTTGACTTAAACAATGGTACTTCTCATTATCTAATGAAAAATGCTTGTTTTCATTTTTCTACATATTTTTTGTCCATCTTCGTACAATAGATGTGTAAATCCACCATTGAATCCTTGTACTGATTCAATGATGGATTTAAACAAAAAAAAAGAGAGGAGAAGATGTGTAGGAAAATGACACCAAACACATCTCTAATCTAATTCCTCGTTAGTTCTAGAACTTGGTTTGATTGACAGGCTCATTTATGGGATTTTGAATATCCAAATTGTAGTTTTTGGATATTCAAAATCCCATAAATGAGCCTGTCAATCAAACCAAGTTCCAGAAAAACAACTAGTTATGGATAAATATATTTTTAGGTCCTTGATTGGTTACGCTTAAATTTTTTAATTATTTGTCTATTGTTAATCACATTATACCAGTGCCTATCTATTGTAATATTGTCTTAAGCTTAGGAATAATTATTTAAATTTTGAGAAATTTTAGTATATTTTTATGCTATAAACAAATAGCAAATAGTAAGAAAGATGTTATTTGGATAGGGGAGTGATTCCCACACAACTCCTCGGTGTTGTAAAGGAATCATTATTCATAGAGAAATTATCCCTACACTCATTTCTCACAACAGCCCCACAACAAGCTGACGTGGCTGGTAATATTTTATTATTTTTTTGTTTTGTTTTCATTTCTTTTTATAAAAAAATAATAAAATATTACCAGCCACATCAGCTTGTTGTGGGGTTGTTGTGAGAAATGAGTGTAGGGATCATTTCTCTTATTCATTTAGATAAGGGTTGTGATTTTTACACAACAAGATTTACACAACTTTTACACAACACTCATATGGGGTGAGACCCATATGATAGTCCTACTCACATGGAAAATGACTCTTGCACAACAGTTGTGCAAGGTCTTAGAGACATGAGGTGGGTCTCATGTGATGAGTTTCACCATATGGGTCCCATGTGAGACCCATCCCATGTCTCTTGAGTGGTGCACAACAGTTGTGCACCAATCACTCCTCTACTCACATAAATTCTACCTCATGTGAGTATGTTATGTAAAAGTTGTGTAATGTAAATATTATTTCTCTTTGGATAATGGGTGTCTCCACACCTCCTCTTTTACACTATGGATCCCACAAAAAAAAAAAAAAAAAAAAAAAAAAAAAAGGAGTTTGGAAAATAGTTGGTATATATGAGTGTGAAGATCATTTTAAGAAGAAAAAGAAAAAGATAAGTAAGCCACTGCTTTTTGTTCCCCTTCTTCTAAGCAATAGAGAAGAAAGCCACATGAGTTGAAAAAGAAATGTCTAAAGGAGAAAATATGGAAGGTGGCCTTCCAAAATCAAAATCCTTTCCTGGCATGGCTTGAGCACCAAACTTTTCATAGGCCTTTTACATCATTTACATCATTTACAAGGCTCTTTTTATTTCTTTTTTCTTTTTTTTTTTTGTCAGAAAACAAGCATATGATACACATGGTTTTATTTTTGGAAACATTGGGCCTCTACATGTAGCAGACAACCCAGCTCGAAGCCTGAAACCAAGTAGAATGTAGACATGGGGTAATGGCCTCATAAATTTTGCTCAACGAAATATAAAAAGAAATTAAGAGAAGCTTGAATTTGGGCCTGCCAATCTTGCTTATATTTGCTTGATTTACAATTGAGTAAACTCTCATCTCATTGGACTAATATAATAGTGTTTATTAGTCCTACAATTTTGTTCAGAGGAAAGGTTTTGTCTTAGAATATTCATAGCAAATTTCCTATAAGTGATTCTATTTTCCTAAATTTAGCAAAAATACTAAGAGAGTCACAAAAAGTCACCTATAGCAGATACCTTATATTTTTCTATTCCTTAGCAATGCTACAGTACAACGCAATGTATTGGGTTACACTGGAGCATTCTCATAACTTATTGTAATCATTAAAAAAATTCTCTCTCTTCTCATACCTCTGCACGCAACCTGGCCGCATCTCTTCTTTTTCATTCAAGCTTCGAATTGGTCTTCAATGGAGAGTTCAACCAGCATCCCACGTGGCACCACCTCCACATCCCATGCCTACTGCACCTCCCACATGGCACCACCTCCACCACCTCAAACGCCTGATCTGCCTCTTCAATCGCGACCCACCCCATAGACGTCGGCCACCACGCCCGATCTGCCTCTTCAATACCATATATTCTTGCACGTCCTCTCTCTCTCTCTCTCTTCGCTCAATCCCTCTCTCTCAGCTCAATCCCTCTCTCTCAGCTCAATCCTTCTCTAACGTTCTCATCTCTCTCTATCGACCATACCTGGTGAGTGGTGAAGGACTGAAATGGAACGGATCAGGTTTTCTGCATCGTAGATTCAGCAGGAGAAATGGAAGAGATGGGTACGACTGTACGAGAACGTTGGGTATCGAACTCTGCCATGACTCTATAACTTATGGATGTCTTTGATTGGATGGAGACAAATATACTAACAAGAGAGGAACTATGAGCAAAAATCTGTCTATCGATGAAGGAAAAACTCGCCCAATGTAATGTTACCAATTTTTTATAGAATCTTCAGGGCTTTCCTAGCAACTATCGTCCCTAGCTTCCTCGCCGACAATGCAATGCTCGAGTTCTGCATCTTGGATTCTTGCTTGACGAAGAGAGAGAATAAAAGAAATGAATAAAAAAACTAGAGTAAAAAAAATAATATTTTAATATTATAGATAAATATAAAGGAAACCTATTGTGAAATATTTTTTTATAGAGAAGTAAAAAGTAGTTTTGTTCCCTACATTTAGGGAAAATGATTGGGTAGTTGCTAGAAATGTTCTTAGAGCGCTAGCAATAACTTCTCTAAAACTCATTTTTTTTCTCTACATGTAGAGAAAACTCCTAAAAAACTCATTGAATCAAATTTTCTTGTTATTTCATAAACTAATGAAATATCAAAGGAACTAAAAGTTGTACCTTACATCTACGGAAGCAAAAGTGGTTCGCTTAGCATTATTTTAATATAAAAAACTTTTTCTTTTATCTCTCATTCCTCTGACATTTAGTTGAAACAATATTTAAATGATTTTTCTTTTCTCTCTTTCTCTTATCATTTAATTTAAAGAATATTTAAATAATTTAGAAAAATAATAACAGAAAGCAAATCATAGGGACAATTCAGAATGTCATTGGTGTGATTGAAGGAGCAGAAGAGCCTGATCGGTACGTCCAAAATCTTTGATAAAAAGCGAGCTAAAGAAATCTAAAGAAAACACAAAGTTCATGATATGTTCTAATTTTTTGGATTGTTACAAATTTCAAACTGATTATGCACCATAATTTATTAGTTGATATACAAAGGATTACCTTTAATGCACAATACTCACAGAAATAATGCTTGCACTTGGTTACTACAAGATCGACAAAAGGCTGCCTACAATGAAACTTGCAAAGGGAAACTTCATCACCAGGGTCTACACCCCAATCATCCACATCATCTACTCCAAAAGCTAGATTCCTCTTTCTTGCTTTCTCTGGTTCCTCCCACTCCTTCTCCAACTCCCACTCCTCCAACTGCCATCCAGACTTGTAATCTCTTGGCAAGAGAGAGAGACTCTGCCAAGGAAATGAGAACCCAAACAAACCAAAAGCAATTATATTAGTGTGGCTTGACAGCTCTAATCAATGACTAAAAACCTTACGTTCTCATATTCAAATAACTTGTTAAACGCCACCAAATAAAGCCCAAAACAGATTTATTCAAACCCAAGTTTAATATCAATACCATCTATACCATCTATATTTCCACCGAATAGGATTTGACAAAATCTACATGATAAAAATACTCTAGGAATTTTATCGGGTATGAAGAATAAAGGTTGTGTTCCGGTTTGGATAATAATGAATAAAATTATCACAAACTGAGAAATTTTAGGGTTTATCATTGATAAAATTAGTCATTCCAAAGTAAAATTTTGATAACAAACCGGAGACTAAGATGCATCAGCAAGTAATAGATTATCGCAGAGGCTTAAAAGCAAAAATCAATCAAATGGCTTCAACAAACAATAAAAGAACAACAACCAGAATGAGTTTGAAACTCTTGCTAAGAAGAGACACCTTGGTGTAAGCTTTGACGGAGAAGAGGAAAAGCCAGTGAGAGAGAATATGGCTTTCTCAACTATAAGCTCTTCAACAACAAGGCTCGATTTTATAGAAATACAAGGGCAAATGAGAGTGTTTGGACACAGGAATCCAACTCAGCGTCAGCATTGGCAGCGTCGAGCTTGTGGAACGGGCTGTGGCCAAGTAGCGTCAGCATTCCAGCGGTGGTGGAGAGATTTTGGGGGGAGGGTTTCAAGAATGAATTTTTGAAAGGGGAGCAGGGGGTTGGTGTTAAAATAAATAATTAAATAATAAAATAAAATCGTGGGCATGTGGCATGGCCAGAAGTGTGATTGCTACTCTTCACACCAGTGTGAAGAGTAGCATTACTCGAGAATAAATGAAAAATGACATTTATGGTGCAGTGTAGTGCAGCAAAGGTGTCACATATCTTACCTAGGGATAAATATGTTGTGCACTACCCAATATATAAAAATTCAAATATGGGGCATAAAACAAAAGGTAGCTCCTTCAGTTCACCAAATTGAATAATTTTCCATGAACAAACCAACAGTAGGCCAGGCTCTGCAAATAGAAAAAGGAGAGTTTTGCAACAAGTGATTATGGTAATGCCACAAACACCACCAAATTCTAGTCATAAGAAAGATTTTCGTTCACATATCCCAGCTCTATACGTTAAATAATGAAATAGTGCAAAGAGTTTGTGAATCATCCTGAACACTCCATATAGATGAACCTTCTTTTTTTGGCTGGCCCAGAATCTATTGCTTTTTTCCCCCTCTGCAACGTCAATTTCTTTCATTATATTCCAGATCCCTTAATTTTCCTCAGTCTAATTATTGCTACCAGATTCCATACCTTTCCAACAGTACTGTCTGTTAATACATTTAGGACTTACAAATCATTCCCAGCTGACAACTTCCAAAGTATTGAATCAAGCACTACGTAAAATGGCAAGAATCAACATATAAGACAACAAACATAAAAAAGCGCCCCCATAATAAGATAGATAATTCATGCATGAAACATTAAAAGCTAGGCAAAGAATAGTTTTTGAAACTAAATACAGAATGAAAATATTCTATGCAAAGGAGTCAGGAAGGGCATATCCAAGAATAAAATGGCAAGGAAGAAAAGGAAAAGCAATAAATACATACCACATATTATTGGAAAACTGAAGCACGCCAGAAGTCCAGTAATCTGGTGCTGCACCTGGCAACCATTCCTTTCTGATATACAAATTTGCTTCAATTCAGCTTAATTGAAGAATGATCAAAAGAATAGACAAGCCAAGTTAGCAACTTTCTCCCACTTAAGTTTTTGAACTATCCTGTGGACTGCTGACAACAGTCGTGGCACTTCTAATCTCCTTACGTGCTGGTAAAGACCCAAAAGCTCCCAAAGCCTCCAAGAAGAATCTCTTATTAGGGACAATACCATCTCTGTCCATATGCTTCAACAACTTCTGTAGAAGCTCCTTCATGTTGGCTTTAGTGTAAGCCTTGTAAAGAAGTTTATACGTTGATGAATCGGGGATTAAACCTATACCTTTCGCACTCTGAAAAAGCATATGAGCTTCCATGGGCAAACCATTCATACAGTAAACATCAAGCATGGCATTAAGGGTTGAAACCTTCATCTCCTTCCCAGATTGAACCATCCCATCAAATATATCCCTAGCCCTAGAAACAAAGTCACAAAATCCATACATCATGATAAGACTCTCACAAGTGATGAAGCTTGGGTTGTATCCCATACCCTTCATCTTTTTGAAAACATCTTCTGCTTTCTCCCTGAGTCGCGCCTTCCCATAATTAGTTATCATTGAATTAAATGTAGGCAGTGTTGGTTTCTCCTTGGAGCGCAATAAGCTCTTAAACACTTGTTCCATCTTATCAAATTCTTGCTTCTTCCCATACGAATCAATTAACAAATTAAAAGTGATTAAATCAGGCTTACACTGATTACTTTTCATGCGAGAAAGCACGTATTCCATTTCTCTAATCATCCCATTTTTTCCATATGCATCCATGACGCCATTATAGGTATAAATATCAGGGGAAACAATGCTCTCATCAAGATCTTTAAACAAAGCATTAACACGATCGACATTCCGAGCTAGAGCAAAAGCTCTCAAAAGAATGTTGTATGTTACAACGTTGGGTTTACACCACTCAATTCCTTTCATCTTTTCAAAGTACCCAAGAGCTTTGTCCAAAGCCTTTGCTTTGTCCCGCGAGTGAAGGTGGGCTGTGATGAGTGCATTGTATACAGAAGTGTCAGGCCGGCACCCACTATTACGCATCTCAGAGAAAAGCCACATGGCCATTCGGATTTGGCCTTTCTTACCCATAACCGATATCAATTTCGAATAAACACCATTATCAGCAATGTACCATCGTTGTTTCTGCATCCATCTGAACACCTGAATGTGGCATTTGTAAGTAGAGCAACAACACATTTTAGCATACGTATCAAAAACCAAATGGCAACACGCTTTAACCAATATGCCTTGGTTTCAGTTTGTTTTTTACATGAACCCACTTAATTCTAGCTAACCTAGCTATAACAAAAACCATTAGAGTTGAACTCAACTCGCTGAGTCATTTGCATTGGTCTAATGAGAGAAATTAAAACAGTAGCGTTATTCTTCTGAACTATGAAATTATTTTAACACACTAAGTACAACTGTGGTATATAAAATACAGTGTGACCAAATACACAACTCACACAGTTTCAAGAAGCATCATTTATACAATGGCTCTGCGAAATTCATAAACTTTAACTAAGAACATTACTTGGGCGCTTTTCTCTCTTCCTTTAATTCCTTTTTTTTTTTTTTTTTTTTAAAAAAAAAAACTTTTAATTCAAAAGGAAAAAAGAAAAAATAACAGAAAACACCAGTGAGAGTATACCGTACAAATAAGTTCTATCCTAATCCATACAGAAACATCATAATAACCAACCAATATAAAAGGAAAAATAATTAAATAAATAAATTGCCGAAAAAAGATCTCCGGAAAGAGCTATAGAAGCAAACCTCAAGGCATTGAAGCCACTTGTCACTCTTGCCAAGCTCCTCAAACAGAAGAAAACAGTGCTCAGTTCTCACTACCTTCGTGTACTTGTTCAGCGTCTTCAACGGTGGCTCTTTCCCACTCATATTCCTCATCAGCACCCGGACCAGTTCTTCAGCCTCCGACTTCTCGCTCTTGGAGGCCGTTTTCCTCTTGGGTCGGGTCGGGACGCAAGAGATTCGGGTCATGGGTCTCTTCTGAAGAGGGCATGGCTGAGTGAGGCTGTAATTTTGTGAATAATGATGGGTGCATGAAGAAGGGAATGTAGAGAAGGGTTGGAGAGAGTGGGATGATAGATTTTGGAGCATTGGTGGGTTGTGAGAGGAGAGAAGGATTTGGATTGGTATGGGGGTTTGGTAAGTTTGGAGGGGATTTTGGACTTGAATGCGAAATATGGGGGAGAAATGGGGAGTTAAGGGAAATACAAACTAGTTTTGTGGGGCAAAATTGAAGAAGGGTAGGAGTGTCTTACAAAATGACGGAAATGGCCTGGAGAAAATTGAAAACGCAATCAAATCTCCCTTGGCCCTTGCTGTCGTTCTGGAAGGAGAGCTTGAGCTTGGCGATGGAATTGAGGAACTTGCAGGAGATTTTGTGGAAGAAAATGGAGCTTTCGCTGTTGAACTGGGATGTCACTCGTGTTCACTCACATCATAAGTTTTGTAAGTTTTGCCATTGTACCCTCAAAATTTAAAAAATTGCAGTATTGGATCATCACGTTTGAAAACTTTGCCTGAATGAGCATGATTCGTGATATGGGTGAAAACACGATTAGGGTTAGCGATCATAATCTCTACTCGTAATCGCTTTAAGCAATTATTTTATTTCTAAAATTGTAAGGAATAATTGTACCGTTAGTTTTTGTGATTTGTCATAATTATTTTTTACTCTTTATGGTTTAAAAAGTTTATGAGAGGTCCTCCTAGTAAGTAATAATTACAAATCGATCCATGAAGTTAAATTCTGTTAAAAAAGTTAACAAAATCTGTTAAGTGTCACGTCAGCACTACGGCTAACCAATGAGATGGTGACATGTGTCCATCTGAATAAAACAATATAAATTTATTAAAAAATAAATAAATAAACTTATTTAAAAAAAAAAATGAACTTATAGCAAACTACAAAGATCAACAGTGCATTTATTCCTAATTGTAATTGTTTTGTCTTCAGCGATAGCGAATATTTAAAAGTATAACCATTTTACATAATTGTTTTGAGCATATTTTTGGGTGTTGGGCCTTATTTTAAATTTTTTTTAGCTCTTTTTTTTCTTGCTAATATATGATGTGGTTTAAAATCTCATATGAAATGACGTTGTTAGAGCATCCTCATTGAGCTCTTTAAACTTTCTCTAAATTTTGTTGAAATATTCTACTTTTTTAATTTTAACTATCACTTTTTAAAATGTTTCTACATCAAATTTTCTAATTATTTCTCTATTTTAAACAGATATTATTTTTTATTAATTTTAAAAGCAACCACTTTAACTACCATGAAAAGTTGCTCCAAATACCCATTTGTCTGAATACCCATTTTTCTGCAGACCCATTTTCTCAGCCGTAAATAAGTCCAAAATCCCAGCGCAAAGATATACCATGTACATGCGAAAATGCTTGAGCCCATCCTTATCCTGAACATAAATAACTATCTTAACTCTTTCACGAGGAGGCTTTGATGGTTGGTCAGTGACAGCCTCCAGAGAAGACTGCATTGAACTACCAATTAAGTTCTCTTTTTGCAGACTCCTCCACAGCTCGCAACACATCTTCAGCTGATTGTGCAAATGTGACAAGCTCTTGCTTCCTCAACCTATAGGATAAAAATTTGATTGGCAAACATGGTAAGGAAAAAGTGTTAATAAAACCAGAAACAAAGATATGAAGTTCCCATGGTTCAACACAAGCATCTAAATGTCAAAATTACTTCATGAGATACAGATGAAAGTAAGGAACAAATCTGCTGCCAAATAAAATCAATTAAAAAAAAAATAAAGTTTGCTGACAACCCTGCCTCTAATGGCTTTTTTTGGCTTTTCCAATGGAGCTAAAAGATTATGCGGATTGATATTGAAGGCTGCACTGCAGATATCGACTGTGCTGAACCAGAGATTTTATTTTTTTGGGGTTATCAGTATAAGATAATTGGCAGGCCGCAATGCAATCAAATTGTTACCAAACCATTCTTAAGTCAATACTTTCACCTAGCCTGCACATCCTAATGGCTTAAAATAAGACCTAGGCAGTCAAGGAACCTAGCAGACTTGCACCCAAAAGGCCAAGCTCTATATCTACCTCAACACTCAACAACAGCACAACATGTTAATGTTCAATGATACAACATAAAACACACAAAAAAAAAAAGGAGAAAAAAAATTATGTTAAGAAGAAAAATTTACTTTCTCGATTACATCTAAAAAATACTTGCATCTATGAAAAACAATATAAATTAACTTACTGATAAATCAATTAGAGCATGTGACTTTAACTAATTCTAACTTCATCTGCATCATTTCCAAATTCAAGCACCCCAACCCAATCCTCTGTCAACAAGAAAACAAAGTAGACTTGCACGAATTAATTACAATTAGCTCTTCATAATGTAACACCCACTGAAACCACATGCTGATATTCCTAAATGTTCTCTTCTAAACAAGCCTAAGAAAACTTTTCACCCATTTTACTACAACTGTTACACTTGACTTCCAAAGGAAAAAGTCATCTTTCAGTTAATTAATATCTACATTCCATAATGCTCAGCTAGTTCTGTTGTAATCTTACATCATGCAAAATGCTAAAAGCAACCCACAATGGAGCCACCCAGCCCCTTCTATATCAGAATATATTCATGCATTGTCATAATTGAGTGACCATTATGAGACAAAGGTTTCAAACTTTTCTAGAAGGTGACAAACATCCTATAGAACCTATTACTACCAAAGCTCATAAAAATCCTGGAGTATCAAAATATCTTTATGCATGTAAGCCATTGAATAAAAAGAAAGTTACTTTACAGCATTTACATTTAAGCATTAATTATTCCTTTGAGACATTGTGGCCACACAAGTACCAGAATTTCATTGACATTCCAATAAAAAATTCTTACCCAATTTCTTCAAATCAGATGCAAAGTGTTTTGTCATCATTTGTTCTTAAAAGGTATACTTCCATTGTGATGACTAGAATTACATTTCAACCAGCATAGATACTTAATTGGCAAATATTCCACAGATGCAATGTTTAAATGTAGCCATTAGAAGATGAGAGAATCATTTCTCCTTAAAAACCTTTGGATAAGGAAAAGAACAATGGAAACGGGGGAATTCAAAAATAATAAAATAAAATGTTTAGCATTCCTTCCTTGTGCAATTATTAACACATATTCATACATTCTGATGAATGCCGAACTCCCTGTTATATGGTACCCCCATACTCCCATAGTATCACATATTCATACAAGTTGGCATGTTGCATAATAATTTGGAGATTCCCTTTCTATTGAGGGTTACACCGTAAAATGGTTCTCAATCAAAACTTACAGATATCTTTTTTTTGATAAGTAAGAGTGAGTCGGTGCGTTTGGGTATTGAATTTTGAGAATTAGAATTGAATTCTAATTCTATTTACAAATATCGAGGTAAGAAATTGTGTTTGGGTGTTGAATTTTGAGATTGAAAAATATTATATTTTAATGGTAAGAAATGATTGATAGTTTAAAAAGTTGTGTATAATGATTGGTATTTTGAAAAGTTGTGTGAAATAATAATTTATTATATATTGATTATTTAATTAAAAATAAATAAATAATTTTTTTTAAAAAAAATAATTGAAATCAAAATTAAAAATTAAAAAAAAAAAAATGAAGCAAGGGTGGCTGCCGGTTGGCAGCCACCCCCAGGCAATGGGGGTGGCCGCGCGCCACCCCCAGTAGTCGGGGGAGGCCACGCGGCATCCCCCAAGGGGGTGGCTGCCAGCCGGCAGCCACCCCTCTTTTTTTTTTTTTTAATTTCTTTTTTTTTTTATTTAAATTATTAATATTAATTTTTTTTTATTTTATATTGATTTAAATTATTAATATTAATATTTTTTTGAGTCAACTTTTTCTGCGCTGGGTCCCACCAGGAATCTCAAAATTCGGGTCAAAATCCGGGTTTTTGGGCAGGTGGGTGGGTTTTAGAAAAAACCCGGATTGAATAATTATTCATTTCTGTACCCAAACAGTTCATAATTATTCAACCTTAAATTGATAAAGTGAGCAAATTTAAGCTAAAACTAGAACAACAACATAAACCCAAATCATAGATGAAAAAACCCAATGCAGTAGTTCATCATTTATTCACATCTATGGCAATACAACAAGTATTAAGTTCCAAGTTGCAGACAATCATCATACCTAGATGAAAAAAATTAGATCTTTGGAGCTAAAATCAATACCCATATGAAAAAAACCAAATCTTTGTAAAAAAATTGAGATGGGCAACAAGAAATTGTCACCTAGACGTCTTCAAGTGCAAGAGAGGAAGAGAGAGAGAGAGAGAGTCACCCACGTCTTCAAGTGCAAGAGAGGGAGAGGGAGAGGGAGAGAGAGTCACCCAGACGTCTATGGACTCTCTCTCTCTAGGTGTTGTATAGCAGAGAGAGCGAGAGAGAAGGAGAGATAGTGGGAGAGAGAGAGAGAGAGAGAGTAGAACCATGAAGAACTCAGCTTTGAGGAGAGACAGAGTGAGAGAGGGAAATTACCGTGAAGAACTCGTCGTGACAGTGAATCAGTGATGAAGAAATTGGGCCACAGAGAGATGACGCGGAAGACGGAAGGCGCGGAGGAAAAGTGAGGAAGGCGGGAAGTGAGAAGGATATAATATTTTACTGAATAGCGCGAGGAAAGTGAGGGTTAAATTTGGTGAGAGATTCTGACAAAAAAATAGTTTAGAGAAATTATAAAGAGTTCAATGTATTGTGCTTTTTGAGATTTTTCTTCAAAATTTGGTGAAATGTTTAAAGTGGAGAGGCCAATGAGGATGCTCCTAGCTGTTAGTAATGGCTTCGTTTACTTTTAAAACCTCCTTCTAACCGTTCCATTCGAGGCGGCTGGCAATTTTTTCCAAACCCTTACAAAAGTGTTAGTATACAGTTATTAATTGCCCGTCCTTTCACTCTTAATACCCATGAAGAAGAAAATTCATAGCAAACCCACGACTAGCTGTGGGCCTTGCGACCCACCCACTGCCTTGGGTGTGTCGTGGGTGCCAAGCCCATGGTCTGGTTCCAACGACTTTAGTTTTTCTTTTTTCTTTTTTCTTATTTATTTATTTATTAATTTAATAAAGAATAAATTTGTATTTTTATAAATATTTCAAGGGTATAATGAAAATTTTACATGTTAATAGTTTGATTTAATCCTAAATCATAACGGTATGAGTGATATTGCAAATTTTAAAAATCTGGTGACTTGATATTGCAACTCTTTTAAATTTGATGATACAATTGCAAAAGTAATGGAAAACCGAAAGAGGGATAAGTGAAGTTTATCCTAATAGGTGTTTTTTTTTTTTTTTTTTTTTTTTAACAAAAGATTTGAGTATTTCATTAATCAAATATCACGAGTATAAAGCTCTTACATCACAAAGTATAAAGCCCTGCAAAATTATAACCACATGCTATGAGGTTACAAAGTCAACAATACAAACAAAATTCTTACAATAGAGTGTTATCTATGACTTTCATTTTCCGCTAATCCATTTACAAAAATAATTAAAGAGCATATCTGCTCCGAGCAGACAATGATAGCCAAATATAAAAAAAAAAAAAAATTATTTTAAACCGACTGGGAGAGATAACCCCTCACATCGAACTATTTAGGTCATGAAAGATAACTCTTCACACTGAACTATTCAGATCGTGAGGGATAACCATTGATACTTGACTAATCTCTATCTCATAGATCGTCCATGAGAGCAAATATATGGAGAAGAAAACCTTATTCAAAGCAAAAACACAATCAGTAAACAGTAGCGGCCATGGAGGAGATGAACGGCACAACACTGCGGTAGATGGACGGATGCATATCAAATAGGCAAAAATTGCTGATCTGGTTGGATAATACCTGTAAATAAACAAAAAAAAAAAAAACAAGAATAGGGGGCGGAGAGTAAGAGCAAAGAGTAAAAAGGAAAAGGGAGGAGATCTACTCCATCCTCCTCTCAGATCTATTTTCTGAGAGTTTTTTCTCTGGTGCTACTTACCTAATAGTTTAAAGAAATTTTTAATCGAGACAACTTTTGTGAATACTCAAGGAGTTTAATGGAACCAGTATAGTATTAAACTCTCTTTCAAAAAGCAATAAGTTTATTTACATTGATATATGTTAATTATTTTTATGTAGTATTAAAGAATGCAATGTTTACTCGTGATACGAGCCCGTGTTTTACGAAGTAGCTATATAATTTCTCTCCAAATGATTTCATGACCACTAGAAGTCTAGAATCATATATTTAAGGAAAGTTTTCAAGATCAATTTTAAGAAGACTTTCAGTAGAAACCCAAGTTTCAAAATAAGGAAAAAAAAAAAATTCAGATAACAGTTTGAAGAGATGAGATAAAGTTCTTAAGCAATTTTGAGGAAAAAGTTTCAAAGGGGAATTTCAAAAATAAGGAAAAAAAAAAAAAAAAAAAAAAAAAAAAAAAAAAAAAAAAAAAAAAAACGTGATAGTGTTGCTCATGGCCGAGTAATACTAGAAGTTTATCTTATGTTTCTCTAATAATGATGTGTCTTTTAAAATTACTATTAATTGGACTTGTAATTAATCACTATTGAATTTTGAACAAATTATAATTTTAAAAATCACTTTATTTTTGAAAGGACAAAAAAAATAAGAAAAACTTCTAAAATTACTCCTCATTGCCTAGTTTTTTTTTTTTTTTTTTTTTTTTTTTCCTTCTAATTAAAAAGACGGGTGGGGGCGACTGGTGTAATTAACCTCATTGGGCGTGACCATCGGGGTTCTCACCCGCTGTGAAATGTTTGGTTTAAGCATTAGCTACTGTCTTGAAAGGCGAATCCGTCGCCATAGCCCCACAAAATTGCAAGTTAGTAAAATCCCTTTTTAGTACGTAGCATTTGGTTCGCGAACTACTATCACAAGCGGATTCAAACTCATGACCATTAAGAAAAAAAAAATGAGGGTAGGAATTGAACCTTATCCCCGTGGCCTAGTTATATTGGCGTTGAAGTTGATACAAGTATACAACAGTTCCACCCCAAGGAGAACTCACAAAACATGTAATCTTTTTCATTTAGTTATTTACATTTTCCTTTTACATTTTTTTTTTTAATTACTTGTTTTTATTTATCACATCATTACAAAATTAGCCTCTAGGTTGACTCCATAAGGTGGATTCGAGACAACGTACTTGCCAATTTCAATTTTGTGGCCAAATTATTAGTTCGTGACACATTTTCTTGGTGGCAATGCAAACAACCCCAATAATCACCATATAGAATACATTTTAGTGTGCTATCTCTGATTGAATTATAATAAAGGTATCATCTAGGTAGGGTAGTAATTTTATTTGGGGAGATCGGATGATTGCACTGGGATTTTATTTTTTTTTTTCTTTTTCTTTTTGGGCCACCATTAATAAAGTTTAAAAAATACTCCTAAATTTGTTCATTTTTGGGGGAGGGGGAGTTAGGGGCCGGCCAGCCCCCTTTTGGATCCGTCCTTTCACATAGGTATCTGTTAATTAGTCTTGCATTCATTGTATACGAAGTTGAACCAAGATACATAAGCCCTTGTGATGTCTCTATTTTTTATTAACTTTTTTTTGGGGTGTTAGAAAGATGTCATTTAGAGATTCCTTAGAGTCGGTTTGAGATTATGTTAAAGAATTTAAAAAGCATTTTTAGTATTTAAAAAGCTCTTTCAAGTAAATATTAACGGGTATGCATGATAAAAATCTTAAACACTTTTTTGCTCTAAAAAGCCAAAACTGCGTTTTAGAGAAGCTTAGTTGAAAATGAGATTTTTTCTAAAAAACTCTTTAGCACTTTTTTGTATTGACAAAAGTTATATTTTTCAACACAAATTCAAATAGACTCTTATTCTTTACAAATGTTTTCAAGCCAAGTTTCAATCTTAGGACCTATGAATTTTAGGCCTATACAATGTTTCGGTGCGCCATTCTAGTTGTGTTTTCTTAGATTGGATTGTGAAGATATTGCACAAGTATATTGTGAGTCCTACATTGAAATGTACTTGATTGAACTAAACTATACAAGAAACTATGGCGAGTCCTAAAAGAGATTGTTTTTTTCTTTTGGTATGGCATGAATGTAGCTAGTATATCCTTATTAAGTCGTTACAAATGGTACTAAAATCAAACCAATGGCCAACTTAGGCCAGTACATTCCTAATTAAACAGGCTCCGACAAGGACGTCAATGCTTTTAAATTATATGGTATCCTATATTAGATTATGAAACAGACATTTTATGAGTCTTATAATTTGTGTTGATAGATTTACTAATTAATTATATCAAGGATTAAGAGTTATAATTGTGATTGGCGCTTTTTGAATATATATCCTATTATAGAGTTTCATAATTGTTGGGAAATATTCTCAATAGTTAAATATATGGGTTTATTTAATTACTACAAGCCCATCTACATATAGTAAAAACCCGGTTTTATGAGAAGTCCTCTCTCTAAGTGTTTCTCTCTGAGGAAACTTACGAGGTGAGTGTTGTAGTCCCTGGTTAGGCTTGTGCTAACTAGGTGTGTTGGTTTTTTCTGATCGACAGTAGGGTATTGGTGTTGGCTGGTTCTTTCCGTAGAAGGGATGGAAGAGTTAATTGAAGGAGTGTGGAGTAGTATGAAGTTACTGGATAAGGAAAAGGCTGGAATATCGATTACTGAAGATGATACTGCAGAGTTGCGAATGAGGAGTGGCAGATGTCTTGTTGGAAGAATTATGTCCGAAAGGAAAATCCAAAAGGAAGCTTTCAGAACGCTTATGGCGAGGCTGTGGAAAACGCGTGGGGATGTTACTTTTAAAGAGTTAGATGTTAACCTATGGCTGATTGAGTTTTCTAATGGGGATGATAAACGTAGAGTTTTGGAGGGTCGACCTAGGTTATTTGACAGGAATATTTTGGTATTGAAGGAGATTGTTGAAGATGTCGCTCCAGTCCAAATGGATTTTTCTAGTTCGTTGTTTTGGATTCAGGTGCATGATATGCCTCTTATTTGTATGAATAGGGAAGTGGGTTACAAGATTGGAGCTTCTATAGGTGTGGTGGAAGAGGTAGACGTTACTGGGGAGGGAGTTGGTTGGGGTTGTTGCTTGAGAATCCTGGTGGAGGTTGACATAACCAAGCCTTTGGAGCGTGGTCGTGTCCTTGACCTTAATGGTAAACCAGTATGGGTCTACTTTAGATATGAAAAATTACCTTATTTCTGTCATTTTTGTGGAAGAATTGTCCATGATAAGGAGTCATGTGATGGTAAAAGGGGTTTTAGACAGAATGCTGGGGATTCATCGAGGCAATGGGGTTCATGGCTCCGGGCAGATGATCCGAGGAGTTATAAAGGACAGTTCTGGTCTGGTGGAGGGAGGTCTGATTGGCAGAGGAGGGGTGCATTGTTCATCTCAGGCGGAGGAGATTCCGGGGATGGGAGGAGGAGTAGTGAACAGGAGAGTGAGGGGGGTGAAGCTGGATGGTAGTCTCTAGAAGTGGTAATTCCAAGAGTGGAGGGTACTTTGAGTGTTGGATTGTGTGTGGAGGGGTGTGATGTTCGAGAAACTGATGAAAAGAAGTCACAAGAGATGAGTTCTGTGGTGGAGGGGCAGAATCAGAGTATAAGTCAACAAGGTGAATTAATGCATTTAATAGATTCCAGTACTAAGGTATGCGAAGTTGACTATTCAAAAGACTTGGATTCTTTGCCAAATATGCCCTTAGTGGAAGCAGGGAATCAATATCCTATGCTTGTTTTGGCTAAGGATTATGAGGTGGATCAGGGTAAAGATGTAAAGTCGACAGGGGATGGACTTAAGCTAGCTTCAGAGTTCAGCGGGGCACAGGAGTTGGTTCTTCAGCAAGATGATGTGACCACTGTTGGTTTTAACGATAATGCTAGAAAATCTAAGGTTGGAGGTGCTCACCCTCGAACCTGGGTTCGCAGGACCAGAATTCAGTCAAAATCTCAGGGGTTGGCAAAAGGGGGTAAAAGGAACATAGAAGATATTCTTTCTGGTGGGGATGATGCAGAGACGCAAGTCAAGAAGGGAAGGGTGGTTCAAGAAGAGTATTCAAATTGGGATTTGGCGGTGGCTGGTCTCCAGCCCCGCCAACCGAAATGAATCTCTTAAGCTGGAACTGCCGGGGGCTTGGGAACCCCCGGACAGTTCGGGATCTTCACCAGATGGTGAAGGAAAGAAGGCCCAATTTTGTTTTCTTGATGGAGACTATGTGTTCAAAGCAGTATATGGACCGTATCAAATTGAGACTCGGTTTTGATAATCTTTTTGTGGTGGACCCTGTAGGTAGGAGTGGTGGCCTGGCGTTATTGTGGTATAAGGAGGATAATCTGGAAATTTTTAATTATTCTAGAAGGCACATTAATGCTGTTGTGAAGGATATGGGGGGACAACCAATGTGGAAGATGAATGGCTTCTATGGTCACCCAGACAGCTCCAAAAGAGATGAGTCTTGGGCTATCCTTCGACATCTGAAGCTCTGTGGTCCGATCCCGTGGCTTTGCGTGGGTGACTTTAATGAAATAGTAGACCAGTCAGAGAAGGAGGGCTTTGCAGTGAGGAGGGAGGCTCAGATGGTTAAATTCCGGGAAACTCTGGAGGAGTGTCAACTTGGTGATTTAGGCTTCGTTGGGCCTTTCTTCACGTGGTCTAACCGAAGGATGGATGACACATTCACTAGAGAAAGACTAGATCGCGCAGTGGCAAATATGGAATGGTGTTCCATTTTTCCCATTGTCTCGGTGTTGATCCTAGCCGCTAGAACTTCAGACCATAACCCCATCGTGGTGAAGTTTCAAGAGTGCCCTCTTGAGAGGTGCTCTGTTCGGAGAGGTTTTAAATTTGAGGCTTGTTGGATGAAAGACAGGGAGAGCTTTGAAGTTATCAAAGAAGCATGGTGTAATAGGGCAGAAGGGGGTGTGTCTATGAGGTCTATTCAGAACCGTTTGGCGGGCTGTCAAGTGGCTTTGTCTAGGTGGAGTTGCGGTAAGTTTGGTAATGTAGAGGACTTGATTAAAAGGAAGTCTGATCAATTGCTGGCATTGCAGCAAAGTGCTTTACCTTCTAGAGTTGATCAGATTAAATTGCTTCAAAATGAACTTGATGACCTGCTGGAGTGTGAAGAGATGAAGTGGAAACAAAGAGCAAAACAGCATTGGTTCAGTCAGGGGGACAGAAATACAGCTTTCTTCCACTCTTGGGCTAACCATAGAAGGAAGATCAATAGTATCCAATGGATTTATGATGAGCAGGGGCAGGTTTGGAGAAAGTATAAAGATATAAGCAGGGTTATTGTGGGGTATTTTAAGAGTCTATATTCCTCTCAAGGTTCAATCCGGGGTGAAGAATGCTTACAATCAGTGCCTTCTAAAGTTACGCAGGAGATGAACGCATGGCTTCTACATCCTTTCTCAGATGATGAAGTAAGGGCAGCGCTCTTTCAGATGCACCCTCTCAAATCTCCGGGGCCAGACGGATTCCCAGCAATCTTTTATCAAAAGAATTGGGAAATCGTGGGTAAGGATGTGTGTTGTGCAGTTTTATCTTTTTTAAATGGTGGTCAATTTGATCCCAATTTGAATGCTACTAATATTGGCCTTATTCCTAAAGTGAGCTCTCCTTCTCAGATAACTGATTTCAGGCCTATTAGTCTTTGCAATGTGTTATATAAGATAATATCTAAAGTGTTAGCTAATCGGTTGAAATCTATTTTGCCTCATATTATTTCTCCGGAGCAGAGTGCCTTTGTTTCGGGCCGGTTAATTACTGACAATGTTCTGTGGGCTTTGAAACACTTCATACCATGGCTTCTAGGCTTTCGGGTAAGGAGGGTTTTATGGCGATAAAACTCAATATTAGTAAGGCATATGATAGAATAGAATGAGACTTCTTGGAGGCAATGTTGAGGAAGCTAGGTTTTGCTGATCAATGGATCAATCTCATTATGTCTTGTATTAGAACGGTGTCCTTTTCTATTCTTATTAATGGTAGGCCTAATGGTCAGTTTAATCCTTCCCGGGGTCTCAGACAAGGAGACCCCTTATCTCCCTACTTATTCATCTTATGTGCTGAGGCTCTGTGCTCTTCCATTAATAAGGCTGTAATGGATGGTGATATACAAGGAATCCCTATTTCTAGAAAAGGAATTCGTATTAATCAATTATATTTTGCAGATGATTGTCTTTTGTTTTGCAAAGCCAACATGGGAGAATGGAGGAGATTACAAGGGGTCCTTTCCACCTATGAAGCTGCTTCGGGACAGAAGATTAATAGAGAGAAGACTGCCCTGTTTTTCAGTAGGAACACTAAACAGGAGGTGAGGGAGGCTATCTCTCAGGAGATTGGTGCTGGTTGTTCCAAGCAGTTTGAAAGGTATTTGGGTTTAACAACCCTCATTGGCCGTTCTAGGGTTTCTTCTTTTAATCATATAAAGGGGAGGATTTGGTCTAAGCTTAATGGGTGGAAGGAGAAGCTTCTTACACATGCTGGAAAGGAAATTCTTCTAAAGTCAGTCATTCAAGCAATCCCTACCTACACAATGAGTGTGTTCCGTCTTCCAAAAACTTTGGCTAAAGAGATTAATTCTCTGATGAGTAAATTCTGGTGGAGCTTTAAAGATAATTTTAACAGAATTTCTTGGTGCTCTTGGAAGAAATTGGGACAGAAGAAGGAGGTTGGTGGGATGGGTTTCAGAGAGTTGGATTGCTTTAACATGGCATTGCTAGCTAAACAGGGGTGGAGATTATTGAAATTTCCTGATTCTCTTGCAGCCCGAGTGCTTAAGGAGAAATATTTCCCGAAGTCAAGCTTCTTGATGTCAAGTTTAGGCAAAAGGCCTTCTTTCGCCTGGAGAAGCATTTGGAATGCAAAACCATTGATTGAAGAAGGGATTATGTGGAGAGTGGGGAATGGATTGAACGTTAAGATTTGGGAAGACAAATGGATTCCATCTTCTGTTTCTCATAAAATTCAAGATCCTATAAGGGTTTTATCCAGAGATGCAAAGGTAGCGGAAATTATAAACGTGGAACAAAATTGGTGGAATATACCTTTAATTGAGCATATCTTCCCGGTGGATACGGTAGAGAGGATATGTAGCATCCCCATTTGTCCTCGATCCCAGGAGGACCAGTTGATATGGGCAGGAACCAAATCGGGCATTTTCTCTGTCCGGAGCGCATACCATTTGGAGGTTGATCGTAGGAGTCGGGAACAGGGCGGTCCTTCGAATGCCTTGTCTTCTTCATCCTTATGGAAGAGATTTTGGAGCTTGAAAATTCCAAGGGTTGTCACTGTGTTTTTTTGGAGAGCTTGTAATGAAATCCTTCCTACGAGGGGTAATCTGTTCAAACGGAAGATTGTTGCTGATCCTCTATGCCCGATGTGTGGTCTGGAACCTGAGACGAGTGGTCACATCTTATGGTGGTGTGAGTCGGCCCGTGCGGTGTGGAGCTTGAGTGGTGGATATTTACAGAAGAGTGTGGTGATTTCTGATAGTTTTCTGAGCATTTTTTAGTATCTGAGTAACAGGCTTTCTACTGAGATGTTAGAGCTGTTTGTAGTCATAGCTTATAAGCTTTGGCTCCGACGGAATAGAGTTGTGTTTGATGATTGGGTGTTGCCTCCGTCCTGTTTGTTGAAAGGGGCCATTGAAATGCTGGAAGATTTTCGTTTTAGTCAGAAAACAGCGTCGAGCATTGCAATTGATCGCCTTGCCATCTCTTCTCAGTGGGTCAAACCGAGTCTTGGTACGGTTAAGATTAACTGGGATGCAGCTTTGTGTCCTTCGAAGAAGATTATGGGCGTAGGGGTGGTGGCCAGGGATGCTACAGGTGCTGTGAAGGCAGCGTTGTGCTCTTCCTTGCCCTATGTTTCGGATCCCTCTGTGGCTGAATCTCTTGAAGCTTGCCAGGCTGTAGCTCTGGGTCAGAAGATGGGGTTCCCTTCTATTGTGCTTGAAGGTGATGCAAAAGAGATTGTGTTAGGTTTAAGGAACCCAGCTGGTTGTAGTGCGAGACTGCACAACGTGCTCCTGGATTGTCGTTATCTTTTAGAGTCTTTTAGCTCTTGGAGTATGAATCACGTGCGTCGTGATGGAAACAAGGCTGCCCATAAGTTAGCAAAATTAGCTGTTTCCCTTTACAGTAATCATGTGTGGGTTAATGTTTGTCCTAAAGAGATTTGGACTATTATCTGTAATGACTCTGTTTCTTAATGGAAGTATTTCCTTTCAAAAAAAAAAAATCCTAAAAAAGTCCAACCACATTAACAGTTCTAGCTGAGGCCCATCAAGAAACGAAAGTTAAAGCCCATCCATGAAAAATTCGCAAGAAGCCAGAATTATATCGGGAGCATCAAATCCCGAGATATATACTTGGATCGGGAACGTCCAATCCCAAGATACTCAGATTGTCCGGATCCCGAGTAGACCGTATGTAATGAAATCTCAAAGTCGAGAAATTAGTTATCGATCACCTTACCCAGATTAAACAGTTGAAGTCGCATCTATATATAGGTGCACACCATTAGGTATTCTTGAGATGATATTATTGATTATAAAACCTTGATATAAATTCTACTAAAAGACTTACCAAGTATCGGAGTGGGACCAGCCGGTACCCTCAACAAATTCATTTGCTAATATTTATTGTTTTACAGGAAGGAGAGAAGAACTTTATAAAAGCTTATGCCACCTTAACAATAATAAACAAAAAAGATGAAAGCATAAAGATAAAGACATAAAAATTACGTAGTTCGGCTTATGATTTACATTTACGTACATGTTAAAGCCTTATTGGCTACATATTTTATTCATTTTTTTTTATGAACTATTTTTTTGATTAATTTAAATGTATATAAGACTCTATTTATAAAGTTTTACAGGTGATTTGAATAATTTCAAATCCATACTAATCTCTTAAATTAGGACAAACAAATCACCATTTATTACAAATAATTTATATTCTTATCACGCGTAGATGTCACTAGCTTGTTTCCTAACCATGAAATACAGAGATTCCGGCATGGTTGATTATGGCTCCCATTCACTATTCTCACTGTCTATTTTCACAGGGATCGATAAAACTTGCGTTGTCCGTTTTGCGACTAAAGATTCACTGAAAGGGTGTTTGGTTTGTTGTCGTAGTCGAGCTTAGAAGGATAACAAAAAACTATGGCAGAAGAATGCGATAATTAATAGAGGTTGACTGCTGCATATTATATGTATATATATAACTCATCTCTGTCATTATTCATTATTGGACAACACTGCAACGTAGAATAGAAAGTTGAATCGCAAAACTTCCAAACAAGAAGAACAAAGAGATCGAGACGTCACTTTGACAATTGGAGCCTTTTTTTTTTTTTTTTTTTTTTTTTGAGTGAAGATAAAGAATCCATTAAGTGAAGGTGGATGGTCGAGATTTGACTCGTTCAAGAATGTCATTGAATGGAGTTATAGATATTTTCTTCGCAGTCAAACCGAATTTGATATAAAAATCGGGTCAATGATCACCCAAGTCGAAGGGAAGACGGAATATTAATGTTTAGAATGCTGTAATTACTCAACTGAAATGACATGCAACCCAAAACTGTACGTGTAGAGCTCAGATAATTGTTCATATTATACAGTACTTTCGATCGTCTTGCATGAATTCTCTATCTGTTCTGGTCTGTATCTAAGAGAAAAGAGTTAGAAGAACAGATATTCCAAATTAAGATAAGAAGAAGTACTGCTCCCATTAACTTGCATAATATAATATATAATTGACCAAGCAGAACTATATACATATGCATGCACGCGAATTAATTGCGTTTAGAAGATCTGATCAGGTTGGATATATATGAGAGGACGTAAAGTCAACCAAAGGATCGTTAGAAAAATGGTTGAAGAATTAGGCAGGCAGAACTGCGACAATTTGTCCCTACATGTGGAACTATCAGCCATGCATTGGTGATCCATTAAGGTAGAACAGCGTAGGGGGGGAAGATCGATGTTCTGGTCAATCGTTTTGACTGTTGACAATAATTAAGATCATCAACCACCTGACCCGAGGCATACGAAATAATTAACTATTATTTTAATTTGAAACATCTTTCTCCCTGCAGTAACCTAAATTTGAAATGAGGAATCAGTTTTTAGCTTTCGCAGCCAACAATCCCAGTATTCTTTTCAAGCTTAATTAGTTCTAGAATAACTCGTTTATGTTAATTTTTATCTAATAAATAAATTAACAAGCTCAAGTCTTATTTTTAAGTTCAGTTTATTAAATAACTTAAACTTCAATAACAATGATTAGTGGGCTCACAAGCAAAACTTACAAATTTACTTGCGAACCTTAATTAGCTTCGTATATATAGCTAGCCTTGAAAACATGCTTGACAATGAAGAAGAAAAGGTATATATATATATATATATATTTTCGTAACTAATTTTATGTTTTTTTATGTATATATATTTTGTACTCGACTCACTTAGTAATATTGAAGTTATATAAGTAGTTGAGTTTGGTCAGCCTTCTTGTTTTAAAAATTTCAAACCGACTCAAATTTTATATTTTTTTGAGCTGATCGATATGATAAGCTTGAGCTTAAATATTTGTTTATCGAGGCATTTGCAATTGACTGCCTTTGAAATACCTGTTTTTTTTTTTTTTTTTTAACCTAATAAATACAAACCTACTCAATACATGACAATAACAATTCACAAATGAACACTTCAAACACTTGAGAGATCATTCAAAGCAACAAATTAAAGGCACTGTTCTTCTATTGGAGCTTTGGTTCAACCATATATATGTTTAGATCGAGTTGGAGGAGCTAGACAAGCCAAAGAGAAGTTCATCGATCGATCAGCAATACCATTTTTGGGGTTTGCTAACTGCAAATGGCTAGCTTGGATCTCTAGAGCAAGATTTTGATGCCTTAGTGTGATATATATGGTTTCATTCCAAGTCCAATATATTTCTAATTTTTGCATTTAATTAGCTAGTGTCAATTTCACCAAAACTCAGTACTAATTTCAAATAGATCAATTTTCCAATCCTAACTATGCCGCCACGTACTATCCACCAATGAAGAGCCTCTCAACATGCACACGTTAGATTGACCTCATAACTAGGAATTATCCATAGAAAGGAAAGAAATAAAGGAAAAGTTTATTAAAATCAAAGTCGGGTATCTTTGACTATAAGGCTAGGAGCCCATAGTGGCGTTAGGACTTGTCTATGAATAATTGATAGAAAAGAAAGTAAAATTCAAACAAAAACACTCGAAAAGACAAAGACTGTCTTGTTTCTTGTACGCACTGATCAGAATATTTAACACACACAAATCGAAAAGTACTCAAAGCCATTTGCAGGGAAAGTTCTCCGTGTTGAAAAACACTGCAATGAGACCAAAAACGACTGTGACACCTTTACATTTAGGTCTTTGGATCAAAGCAAAAAACAAATTAGGATGTACGTGAATCTCCTTTTTTCTTCGGTAAGTGGATGTGAAGTAACGACGAAGCTTCTTGCATTAATATTTTTTTTTCATCCCTTAACATATGGTTTAGAATTAATCATTTACGATCTTTTACCGAACATCATATATGCCAGCCAGATGTTGGTATCATTCGATCTCTTGTCCATTTTTTTTCAAATCTATAATTAAATGCGTGGAACCCTACGTGATAATTCTCACATATTCAATGATGAATTTAATTTGTACGGTTTTTTATACAAAAATGGACAAAATATGCATAAGACAATAAAACAAAACATTTCTCTTATTGATACGTAGACTAATATATAGAAGCTATGACAAAAACGAAAAACAAGATAAGAGCAAACGTTAGAATCTCTTATAATTTAACTGTTTGAATTACACGCAATCCAGGCTGTTCCATAGATCGAACAAGGGTTGCTGAGACCCAAATTGTCCCTAACAATCCAAAATAAGTGAAATTAACCTACAACAATCCCCTAGCTCTTTCTTATAAATATGGGATTCTCATCCCCGTTTGATTATCCATATTCCATCCAAATTGATAAATGTATTAAAATACTCGCTTGGCAGCCAGCTGGCAGCTGCAACTTGGCCACTTGGCCGCTAACACCCACCTAGCGCAGGGCATGGCCTAATTAGGAAACACTCGGCAGCCATAGTCAAACAAATTTAAGTAGTAGGTCAAAGTAAAATTATTATCTTAGAAAGAAAGAAAGATCGATATATGGACAAAAAAGTATTCCTAAAATTAATTAGTGGATCAAAGCAACATATTATTGCTAATGATTTTAAGGATCGAACAGGTAATTAAAGATTTCTTAAAATATTCTATCGAATAGATTTCTTAAACCTTAACTATTATTTTTAATGTAAATGGTGTAAATTTTACTATTTATATCAGAATTTACCACTTTATTATTTACAATATCGATCACTTTCTATGACTTTGGTAAATAATATAGAAAATGACAAAATTAATGGTGATAAATATATTAAAAAATGAACTGATAAATGTTGATATGTCAAAATCTACACCACACCTAATTAATTTGAATATTTATTCTTGTTATAGCTAGATACTAGATAGAGTGGTGCATTTTCCGCCCGTCAATTAATAAATTAAGTAGAAGGGAGAGACCGGAAGAGAGAAGGAAAAATTAAGAGCAAAGGATTTGACAAAAACTCGATAAAATACTCTAAGAAATCTAAGAAATCATAATTAACCTTATTTGGTCAATCCTTGATATGATCGAGGCGAGTTCCAATCCTCAAAATCCCAGTTTCAACTTTCAAGGAGGGTTTCAGGATCGTTTACAATTTTAAAAATTATGTTAAAATTTAAGCCTTCTTGCAATTAAATGGCTTGAAAAATGTTATCTAATAAAAATATGGCATGTTATATATATTGAGGCAACCAAAAAATAAATTATTTCAAAATGTTTTTACTTCACTTTTGAAGAGACTTTTTCTACGACGTAAAGCTGATGAAAATATACTCAACTGTTATTAGTAACATATATATCACATTTTTAATATGTAGCATTTTTCATATTGTTCAATATAAAAAAAAAAAAAAAAAAAAAAACTACCTAAATTTAGGTAATTTTAGAATTTATAATTTCATTAGATTCTTAGGGCATCCAATTCCCTTGTCCTATTATTAATTTCCGGCCGCTTTGTAGAGAATTGACTTTCTATACATTCAGATTTTAGTAGAGCTGACTTTTACTAAATGTCCCTATATAATCTAGTAATTAATCTTCCACTATACCAAAGGTTAAGTAAGAAGCAGTTTTAAATTAAAAGATGTATTTCCAAAAATTAAAAATTGAAATGTGTACGTACGTACTATTATGCTTGGTATCTTCGCGAAGATATATATACATGAGGTGTTGAGATTAAGCCAAAAGTTCTCACCACCCCATTTTAACCTTCTCACTTCAAAGAGCCTTTATGATCCACATATACATATACGAATAAATTTGGAATTAAGCCAAAATCAAAATGGTCATGAGTTAAAAATAGGAATAAAAGATAGCTTGCATGGGCTAAATCCTCAACATTAAGGGTGCGTTTGGAATTGCGATTTTGTAGACAATGATTGTGATTTTAAATCAAATCGCAGAACATAAATCGTTTGGGAACTGCATTTTTAAAAATTGTAACGCAGGTAAGATGATGCATTTTTTAAAACGCATAATTTTAAAGGCTAATTTGAGATTTTCAAGGCTAAACTGTAATTTTGCGAAACGCTTAACTATGATTTGAAAAATCACTTTTTTTCAAATCGTATTTTTTGAAATCACAAATCCAAACGGACCGGACCTAAGTTTAATGGAAATTAAGTAGCTAGTACTGCATCAATACATCCAACCTCCTCCCTACTACGCTCATTAGCTGATAGTTAAGAGATCGATAGACATAGCCCATAACATAGCTCACACGCTCGCGTACGTGGTTGTGTTTGCAATTGGATAACTACTAACTTTTCGCACGGTATCAACTACGTACTTATAAATCTACTGCCACAGGATTAATAAGCATACTTATTGAAAATGAACACGCACTACAAAAAATACAGCATTTTGACACGTGCAGTTTGACACGTGTACAGTGCTGTACACGTGTCAAACATTTAGACACGTGCACTTTGACACGCGTAAGACGCGTGTCAAATGTGCACGACATTAAGTGCACAATTTGACACGTGTATTGAGATACACGTGTCAAATTTGACACGTGTATCTCAATACACGTGTCAAATTGGTTTGGCACGTGTATCTTAATACACGTGTCAAACCGTTTGACACGAGTATTTTAAATATTCGTGTCAAACCAATTTGACACGTGTATTAAGTGTCTTGACACGTGTATTGTAATACACGTGTCAAATTGGTTATTTTTTTTATAAAAATATCCAAATCGAATTTTTCATTTAAATAAATTTTTAATTTAATTATTTAATTGTATTTTTAAATTAAATTAAAAATATGATTAAATAATTAAATAAAAATTTAATTAAATAAAAAATCCAATTTGGATTTTTTTTTTTTCAATTTAGTTTTGGTATTGGTTATTTAAAATTATTTGGTATAATAATTTTTCGTTATTTCAAATTTTATTATTTCCGACCACAAATAACGCAATATTGATTTTACCGAAAAACAGCACAAAATAATATTACACAAATCATAAGTTAATAACGTACTCGTTAACTAAGCAAATATTTACACATAAAAATTAATTACACAAAATATCAACAAATCTGAAGGGCGTCCCTGCGAATGAGGAGGTACCGTCCCAGGCGTGTTCTCGCCAACCGGCGATTGCTGCGCAAGGAATGGTGTAGCGGGCGAAGGTGTAGCGACAATGGAATGCTGGCTCAGCCGTCGTCCAACAGGCGACAACGTACCAACCGTTGTCGAATTACCTGCAAATAATATAGACAATTAAAGTATATAATATTACTTGCAAAATTAAAGGGGTAATTAAAACAAATTGAAATTAATTTTGTCCTACACACAATATAAATCATACCTGCAAATGCACTACTAACAGACGACGTACTACCTACGTGTGCAGGTGAAGGCGTACCAAGACATGGTGCTGATGCTCCCATGGAGGACATGAAGACCTCAACCTGTCGCAGGCGCTGCTCCAACAGGTCATTCCTCGCTAGCTCAGCCTGTAGCTCCGCTTGGATCTCTTCCATCTTCCGAGTGTGTTCGGCCCAATCCCGAGACGTGCCCTGAGATGGTCCCCCTTGTGACCAAGGCCTATATGAGAAACATGTCCCCCGAACAGGTGTAACGTTCGGCCCAACCTGCCGAACCCTCCCTGCATACTCAGGCCTCCCAACCGCCTGTTCGTAAGCGTCGTTCGGTGCCCAACGCACCGTGTCTGAGGAGACGCTTTGCGTGGCGGTTGGATCACTGGATAAACTCTGCGTCATTCTCTCCTGTACGTCGTCAACATGAAAAAGTCATATATTGAATAATGACAAATCACACATAATTTTAAAAATAATAGTAAATTAAATCAGTAGCATACGCATAGGACCCGTGTACGTTCGTTCACGTAAGTGCCGTTCTTCCTTGTGTGGGTCTTCACGAACGACGCGGCGCGAGTGGGGGGCGTGCCAGATGTACATGTCTGTCGTCATGCAGTTGACATATATAACAAACAGATAGCGATAAAAATAGTGTAAAGAAAAATAAAAACAATTAGCAACAAATATATATAACATAAACATATATATTTTCATACCTCCTCGTGATTAAATCTAGCATAACTTTTAGATCCCGTACAATGAGGAAGGTCATTCTGCTCGCGCAGCCTCTTCATCCGTTCAGAGGTTGCCTACGCATTTAACATGAAAATAAAAATGTAAGCATTGACACACTTAAATTAAAACTAAAATTAAATAAACTGTTATTAAAAAACCACAACATTTTCTTGGCCTACATACGATTTTTTGCTCACGGCACCAATCTCTCAGCAGGAACTCTACATCTTCTGCGTCATAGTTGCCAAAAAAATTGTCCGGCATTCTCGCACGGATACTCTCGGGCGTGTCACCGTCTCTAATACATAGTTTGGTTTTGAACCTCGACTTCCACGAGCGGTGCTTACGGCCAATATCACATAAAGCCTCCTGTTGTGCCCTGCGCGCGTCTACTGATACAGGTAGATAGAACTCCTCCTGCACATTCAACACATTTTTATAGGTTTAAAAACTTCAAGAAAAACATTAATCTCAAGTTTAATTCAAATAAATAATTAAATTATATTCATAGACATACCATCAGCGCGTCCCACATTGCCTGCTTAATCTGCCTATTTACCTTCGCCCATTCGTCCCGCATGTGTATGTAGGACCCACTCCTGATCAGCTTGCCCTCAGCCCGCCGAAATCGATTGCAGGCCCGTCCTACAGGTTGTATAGCAGCATTGTACTGCAATACATCCTTCTTCCCCCTCGGGAGGACCCAGTTTCTCGATGGGTCGTCAATCACCTCATAATAAATGGTCCCGTCTAGGTTGTACCCTAATGAAAGAAATATTCAACATTTAATCATAAGATTAAAGAACATATATATATATATATATATATATATATATATATATATATATATAAACAATTTGTAATCAAATATTTATTTATTTCAAAACCAAAAAAAAAATTATTTTGGTAACAGAATATGAGTTTTAAGGATGTCTAAATATGTACTTACCCATCAACCGAATCTGCTCAATCCGTATGTGCTGGGTCGCCCGCAACCTCCTCGCCAACCCCTCCGGCTTGTGGATCCTGCTGATCATCATCTGAATCCATATCCTGGGACTACCGGGGGCCAACTGATCGGTACCCAACATCGCAACGTCCTCTTCATGGGTACTCTGGCTCCCCCCCCCCCCATCTGGCATCTGACTCTCACCGGAAAGTGGCATCTGGCTCTCACCAGATAAAGGCATCTGGCTCTCTACATGCCCCGGGCCCTAACTCGCCCCCGATGCTGGCATCTGTCTCGGCCCCAAAATCTGGCCAGGCATCGCCGCCTGTGCCGGTATCTGTCCCAACCCCACGGCCGGCATCTGCATCTCCCCGGTCTGTGACAGTGGAAATCTATCATCCTGCGTCTCACTATCAGGGTTACACGTCATAGGTCCGCTATACGTATACGGAAAGTACGGCGCATAACCCTGTGACCTCATCCCCTCTCTCACCCACCATCGATAGGCGTTACCCGGTTGGGTGAACCCTATCTGAAATAATGTCGGCAGCTCCGGCAATGGAGAGCTGCAAGGTCCAGCTGTGCTGGTCTGCCCGTGATCTGACATGGGCACGGCCACCGTACCCGGCAACAATGGTCTATAAGCCCCGTCTGGGTGGTGTGGCCACGCTGCAGAATACAATGCCGTCGAAACAGTGGGCGTGGTCATGGGGGGCACGGGTGGGCTAGGTGCCCGATACGCATAATGAGGGGGTCTCTGGTCCATCAATACCTGCGAACAAATGCAGACAAATTAATTAGAATATGTTTTTTTAATATGTTTTTAATGAACATACTAAAGAACAAAGAAATTTATGCAATTAATAAAAATTTGTATTGAGTACAAGCGAATTGTACAAACAATATATATATATATATATATATATATATATATATATATATATATCAGTCAAGTGTATTGAGTTCAAGCTAATTATACTCACAACAAATACATCAATCTTAAGGGTTTAGGGTTAGGGTTTGTAAGGGTTTAGGGTTTAGGGTTAGGGTTTGTTAGGGTTTATGGTTAGGCTTTTTTTTTTTTAAAAAAAAAAAAAGTGTAGGATTTTGTTTAGTTTTTCTTTTCTTAAGGGTTTAGGGTTAGGGTTTGTGAGGGTTTAGGGTTAGGGTTTGTTAAAGTTTAGGGTTTAGGGTTTAGGGTTTAGGGTTTAGGGTTTATGGTTAGGGTTTGTGAGGGTTTAGGGTTAGGGTTTTTTTTTTTTTTTTTTAAAAAAAAGTGTAGGGTTTTGTTTTTTTTCCTTTTCTTAAGGGTTTAGGGTTAGGGTTTGTAAGGGTTTAGGGTTTAGGGTTAGGGTTTGTTAGGGTTTAGGAGGGTTTAGGTTTTTTTTTTTTTTTTTTAAAGTGTAGGATTTTGTTTTTTTTTTCTTTTCTTTTCTTAAGGGTTTAGGGTTAGGGTTTGTAAGGGTTTAGGGTTTAGGGTTAGGGTTTGTTAGGGTTTATGGTTAGGCTTTTTTTTAAAAAAAAAAAAAAAAGTGTAGGATTTTGTTTAGTTTTTCTTTTCTTAAGGGTTTAGGGTTAGGGTTTGTAAGGGTTTAGGGTTTAGGGTTAGGGTTTGTTAGGGTTTAGGAGGGTTTAGGTTTTTTTTTTTTTTTTTTTAAAAGTGTAGGATTTTGTTTTTTCTTTTCTTTTCTTAAGGGTTTAGGGTTAGGGTTTGTAAGGGTTTAGGGTTAGGGTTTGTTAGGGTTTAGGGTTAGGTTTTTTTTTTTTTAAAAAAAAAAAAGTGTAGGATTTTGTTTAGTTTTTCTTTTCTTAAGGGTTTAGGGTTAGGGTTTGTAAGGGTTTAGGGTTTAGGGTTAGGGTTTGTTAGGGTTTAGGAGGGTTTAGGTTTTTTTTTTTTTTTTTTTAAAAAGTGTAGGATTTTGTTTTTTCTTTTCTTTTCTTAAGGGTTTAGGGTTAGGGTTTGTAAGGGTTTAGGGTTTAGGGTTAGGTTTTTTTTTTTTTTAAAAAAAAAAAGTGTAGGATTTTGTTTTTTTTCCTTTTCTTAAGGGTTTAGTGTTAGGGTTTAGGGTTTGTTATGGTATAGGGTTTCGGGTTTAGGGTTAGGGTATAAATTTAGAAAGTGTAGGATTTTTTTGTTTTTGTTTTTTTTTTTTTTAAGGGTTTAGGGTTATGGTTTGTTAGGGTTAGGTTTTTTTTTTTTTTTTTTTTTAAAAAAAGTGTAGGATTTTGTTTTTTTCCTTTTCTTAAGGGTTTAGGGTTAGGGTTTAGGGTTTGTTATGGTATAGGGTTTAGGGTTTAGGGTTAGGGTATAAATTTAGAAAGTGTAGGATTTTTTTGTTTTTTTTTTTTTTTTTTTTAAGGGTTTAGGGTTATGGTTTGTTAGGGTTAGGTTTTTTTTTTTTTAAAAAAAAAATGTGTAGGATTTTGTTTTTTTCCTTTTCTTAAGGGTTTAGGGTTAGGATTTAGGGTTTGTTATGGTTTAGGGTTTAGGGTTTGTTACGTACGTATTGTTCTCTTTAAAACAAAATGTTGAAAGCTAACTTTATACGTACGTGTTTTTGTTTTTCTTTATACTACCGAAACTATCAAGATAATGTTTTGGACAAAGAGTCCCAAAAACGAATTGACAACTTACGACACTTGGGAATATATGAATTCATTTCTTCTATATCTACCAGCATATTCGCGTAGTAACGATTTAGTGTAACCAAGAAATCAGTATATATATATAAAGAAATCAGTAGATCATATCTTTAAATATTATGCCCTTTAATAGTGCCACAAGCTGACTATAGATATCAAAATAAATAGGTCAACAGGTCGACTTTAGGAATAGTGCCCTCCCAGAAACCGCTTGGCCACCCCGAATTTAATGAGGGTGGCCGAACCACCTTTAACCGCTCTTTTAAGGGTGGTCAATCAGACGGAGATGGCCGAGCCACCTACAAAAATCAATAAGCCATCCTTGAAAATTGGTAGAGCCACCCCCCATTAATTTCAGGGGTGGCCTATCCATCCCCTGGCCAGGGGATGGCAGAACCACCCTCGAACACTTGAGGGTAGTCTGGCCATGCCACCACCTCCCACAGACATTCCAAGCCACCTCTGAGGGGTTCTTTTTTTTTTAATTTTTTTTATTATTTTTGAGTTGGGTTAAATTCAGTTAAAAACCGGTTTAGTAAAACCGGTTTCTAAATTATGAAATTCAAAAACCATCTAAAAATGTTATTGAAATATAATATAATATAATCAAAATTTTGGTCACATCCAAACATCCCCAACTTCCTCAGTAATGTTAGGAATTATTCTTTATATTAATCATGAGATACCTCAGTCTTTTCCTTCAAAAGAAAGAACTGATCAGTCTTTCAACATCATATACGTATCAGAGACACACAGGCTAACAACTATCAGACCCGAACAAAAAAAAAAAGGAAATCGTAATTATATATGTGTGTGTGTGTGTTTTACTGCAGAATAATTATTTTTTCCTCTTCACTCCTTAATTTAGAAATTAATTAACTGGAACTGTTTTCGTTCTATATGTATATATTGGGAGTCAAGGAGTAAAAACTGGACACTTTTGCTTGAAACTAAAGAGTGTGGGACCATAATTTGGCGTAAACCTACTTTGAAGTGTGAATATTAATTAGGGCCCCGGAAGATTCAGAATGAGAGTGTTATTTAATTAATAACCAATTTTAATTAAAAAGAATTCTGTGCTTGATTATAATTATGATTATGTTTGTATTTCTGGATGAAAAATGAACACCCTTCTTAATTTTAATATAATATACATGACGATCGATCCCTCGGCTTGAGTGCTAGAAAATTAAATGCATTGGTTTCACTATTGATGTGGACAATTGCAGTTGTCAAGTCCTTTATGATCATGATGTTCAAGCGGATATGTTATTGCACTATAATATTAACGACCTCTATTTTTTTTTTTTTGAATCAATTGATTTGGTTTGAATACTAGCCTAAACTTATAATTCCACCATAAGATTGACCCACTTGTACGTAATTGCTTTAACTCTTTTATAATAATGTTTATATTATTCAGTAACCTTTCATTGGATCAATTTTTTTTTTTTCTTTTTTCCAAATATTATCATGCTCCCAAAATATTAAGGTGATCAAAGATTAATCAAAATATAGTTTTCTTATATTTTAAAAATGTGCTAATTAAGCATATGGGTTTCAAATTAGACCATAAATAATATATTATTGATGTAAAATTTGATAAGGGAATACATTTTATCCGGATGAGTTGTAACTCCTCATTTTACAGTAACCAATTATAAGTGGATAAGTCATCAAAAACCACAAAATACAATAGATATGAAAACACCAAATCCTTTAAAATAAATTAAACTCACTTGGTTTGTCTTGCCCATTCAACACCCTAAATCCCACTCAAAACGGAAACCTTGAAAGCAAAGAAGAAAATGGATGGATTGATGAAACTAAACTAGAGCAAGAATATTTCCCTGATCAGCAACACTATTGTTATATCAAGCCACGAATTCCTAGTCGCAATACAAATGTTTTGAAGTTTACTGTTGTGGATACAAGTTTTGCTAAAGGGAAAACAACCAAGGTGAGAGAACTAAGAAGCTTTCCATTTGGAGTTATGAACACTGGAAGAACCGTCTCAAAACCTGGTAAGAAAAAACATCAAAATGAAACAGAGAGACAGAGAGAGAGAGGCAAAAAACTTCATTGAAAATAAAGTGAATGGGTGGTGGCCTTTGACAGATTTCGACGTTGGCTTTCAGCAGATTTCTATCCAGCGACTAGGTTTGGCTAAGCAAGTGGTGGGTTTTTTTGGGCAAATCCGATGGGATGGTAGGGTCTCTTGTCCATTTGCTTAGTTTTTTAGTATAAAATCCGATGTTTTCATGTCTATTGTTTATTATGTATTTAGATGATGTGTCAATATTTTATTGGAGACTGCAAAAGTTAAGTTTTGTAACCTATCCGCATCAAAAGGGCTCTCATTTGATAAATATACAAAAGGCTTATCAAAATATTAATCTAATAAAAAGTATTAAATAGGGTATATACACTATTGGAATACTATTTAGTATTTAGACCACTTTTTTTTTTTTTTTTTTTGTGGATATATATAGAAATAGGATTATTTTTACTTGATCCGTAAGAGTGTAAGAGTTAATGCAAGTTGGACCCAGCTGTAGTCTTCCTTGGGTTGTGATCAATATTTGTTTGGGAATGGTCTCTCAAGGAGTACAAAGCGGACTCCTTCCAAAATGTCTTTTTCTATAAACAAATCCCACCATTTTTCTTTCCTTTTATTGTTCTTTCACTTGGTACATACGAACGTAAGATCTACACTTTTGTTCTGTTATTTCTCTTTATTTTGTAAGCCATTATTTATTTATTTATTTATTTTTAAATTTCTATATCTGTATTAGTGTGAAAACAAAAAGGTGTGATTATGGTATTAACTAAACTAAACTTGTTCATACTTTTTCTTGATGTTGTTTTACTCGTACTTTCCCTATGCAGAGGTCTATGACCCGACAGGGTGAGAGTATCTCACGCTTCAAACTGAAGCAAAGGAAGGTGGATGAGGTGGCGCTTTCTGATCAAGACGTCGCACGTGTGGCACGCGTTGCCTCCCCCATTAAAACGTGGACAGAGTAATAATTAATAATTTACAACTATGAAGGAAAATAATAGTAATAATAGAACAATACAAATGCTATTTAGTAGACTGTTATATACAGTTATTATATAACTGGGATAACGCGACACTGAAAATTAATTTTTGATTTTCCTTTTTTTACGGGCTCGTGCTGATTTAAAGACTAATTTTTACAATCACATCGTTCAAATTGTATGATGTTTGCTAAATAGCATTACTCGTAAAATAATAAAATAACACTACGTCCAAAGTAGCTTTTTTTTAAAAATAAAAAAAATAAATAAAGGGAGAAGAAAAGTCCATCTAAGGAGGGTTTGTTGTTTATATATGTAGGTAGATGTGCCATACACTACCTTGTTATCTGTATATCTCTATTTCTGTCTCCCATTCTCTCTCCTGAAGAAGCAGTATATTGGGTGTTTTGAGCTTTGGGTGGGTGAGGATGGGGAGGCAACCATGCTGTGACAAAGTTGGGTTGAAGAAGGGTCCATGGACAGCTGAAGAGGACAAGAAACTCATCAACTTCATTCTTTCCAATGGCCAATGCTGCTGGAGAGCTGTTCCTAAGCTTGCAGGTCTCCCCTCACTTGCCTTTCCCTCACTTATACAGAGAAACAAACAGAGATCTTTTCAAAACTTTGAATATTGGTGGTTTCTTAAAATGGACTTCGTTTTTGCCTTACAGAAATGCAAGGAAAGCAAGCTTTGATCAATTTCAATCTGTTTTTTTTCCCCCCCCCCGTAATGGGCTTTCTTTCTTTTTTCTCCTTTTTGTCTTTGATCATCCTGAACTTTGATCAAACAAGCTGGTTTTGGGTTTGTTTTGCTTTCTACGTTTTCTTTTGGGTTGGATTGATAATTCAAGTGGACTGGACCAGAAAAAGCTGACTACCCAAATGATTCTAAACTGTTCATAAACTATGAAGACTTGAGACACAATCACTTTATTGATTAATTATGGTAATGGTGGGTATGATTGCAGGATTGTTAAGGTGTGGAAAAAGTTGCAGACTAAGATGGACAAACTATCTTAGGCCAGACTTAAAGAGAGGTCTTTTATCAGAATCTGAAGAGCAAATGGTCATTGATCTCCATGCGCAACTTGGCAACAGGTTCCTTCTTTTGTTCTTTTCTCACCTTTTTGTTCCACCTTTCCTGTGTCTTGGCTCATGGGTTTTTCTCTAATGAAACTTGTGTTTGTTTTCAGTGCTAATTAATTTGGTAAAATACTCTTTTGCATTATTATTTGCTTCGTCTCTGCAAATGGTTGAAAGCAACTTTCAACAATATAATGGCTTTCGAGCACTACCTTTGCCACTACCTGCCGGTGGCAAGGTCGATTCTCTTCAATTTCTACAATATTTGTGCAAATCACTTGTTTTTTTTTTTTTTTTTTTAAAAAAAAAAAAAATCCTGGAAGAGAAGACTTCTTATTACTGATTTTTCACACTGAATCCCATATGTCCCATTGTTATTATTAATTTTTTTTAAAAAAAAATTTTGTAAATGTAGTTCATTAATCATTTCTCGGGGAATCATTGGTCTTCCAAAAAATAAGTCCAGGGGCAATTTGGTCAAGTGGACAATTTTCCATATTTTGGGTGTCTAGGACTTGTATGCATGGACCTTTCTAGTAGCCATAAAGATATATAGTCTTTTCATTCCTCTGAGTAATTCCAACAGATAATTTCTAATTTCTAATAATATTTTCTACACAATTGACAGATGGTCTTTCTTTTTTTTGACAGATGGTCTAAGATTGCTTCTCATCTCCCTGGAAGAACTGATAATGAGATCAAGAACCACTGGAACACCCACATCAAGAAGAAGCTGAAAAAGATGGGCATCGATCCTCTCACCCACAAGCCAATCTCTACTGAAACTGATCAACCCCAACAAGAAGGAGAGCAACAAACTTGTCTAAGTGATACATCATTGCAGTCATCCTCTGTCACTGAAGCCAAAGAGGAAGAAAAAAGCATGACAAGCCCGTTTGATCCATTGGAGGTAGTGAATGGTTTCTGCACAGATGAAGTTCCATTGATTGAACCCAGTGAGATTCTAGTCCCATGTGCTCCTTCTTCGTCGACTTCTTCCTCTTCATCCTCTTCTTCCAATTCCTCCAACCTTTTCCAAGACTTACAGTTCCCAGATTTTGCGTGGCCCTGCGACTACAACAACTGCCATAACAGCATGGGCCTGTGGGACGATGATTTCGTCAGTTGGGATTTGTTGATTATTGATGATGATGATGATAACAGAAAGCAGAGTACTGTTGATCCTTCGTTAAGTCAGTGCCCAAGAATGGTTTTGGATCAAGAATCTTGGATATATACTATATAGCCTTTTGTGAATCGAGAATATCCATGTGGCCTTATTTGTAATTTGGTTAGTTTTCACAGAGAGTTCAATAAATCAAGATCCGGGAAAATCCCATCTCTGAATTAGCCTTTTTATTTTACCATTTTGAAAGGAACATAAAATAAACATTTCTGTACATGACAATGAAAATATTTTGGATTGTAATCTTTTAATGTATTGTGGGTTTTATTTTCCTTATTCATATTTTGCTTTCATACTTTTAAGTCTTTATTTTTTAGACTACACATCTCATTTTTAATTTTACCATTTGATTTATATATGGAACTCACAAATACAATAGTAAATTTAAAATTTCGTTGTTTAGAGATGTGTAAGGTATATGCGTGCATCACTTCTCTTTTCTTTTTTTTTTTTTTTTTTTTTTTTTTCCGTTTTCTAGCCATAATATTTTATTCCTTTTTTATTCCAATGATTTAATTTAAGTTTCAAAGGTTTAAAGTTGTGAATTTGTTTACACAATTTGCAAACTTAACACGAAATTAATTGGTTAAGATTAAGGTCGGGTCTAAACCGTTTAATTAAATGGTTTAGATTAGAGTTGACCTTTGTAGTTTCGCCCCATGCCTTGACACTATATATCCAAACCCGACATGCGATATTAAAGCTATCAATTTTTGACACAATTCGTAAACTGGACACGAACCCAACACAAAATTAGGGGTAATTACCTTTTCTCCCCATTAATTACCAGCCATTGTCAACATGCTCCCATGAACTGACACCTTGACCAAAAGAGAACATCCAACTACCAACTTTATACACTTTGCCCTCTTCCGTCAAGGAATTTCGTTAACTTGGACGGAATATTCTATTTTTGGGCGTTAATTTTGGTTTAAAGACCAAAATGCTCTCCAACAGTAATTAATAAAAAAAAAAAAATTTAATATGTTTAAAAAAGTTGAGGGCATTTATGTCTTTTTACGAATTAAACTGACGGAATTGGGCAAAGTGTGTAAAGTTGGTAGTTGGATGCTCTCTTTTGGTTGAGGTGTCAGTTCATTAGGGCATGTTGACAATGGCTGGTAGTTGATGGGGGAAAAAGGTAATTACCCTACAAAATTAACATGTTAGGATTGAGGTGCCGGTTTAATTAAATTGGCTGAGTTAGAGTTGACATATATAATTTTATACCGATGTCTTGATACGATCCGAATCCGACGTATGAACACGAATTTTACCCTTAGTTTACTAAAAAATTGATATTATGTCTTCTACAATTACAAAGGATCAGTTTGTTGTCAAAATTAGGGAGCTTAAATAAGTTGTTGTCAAGTTCTTTAAGCTCAAGTTAAACCTTGCTTAAGCTCAAGTTATATAAACCTCCTTTTTTTTCTCTTTTTTTTTTTTCTTCTTAAAATTAGCGAGCTTAACCAATTAATTGTCAAAAACAGTTTACTAGGGATGTTTATGTTATTGTAAGTGTGAATTGATGAATATGTGGGTTTACGGAGAGAGAGATTGACATCATGATTGTTGAGAACACAACGAATTGATGACCTCAGTCTTCACTCGCAATCTTGTTTCTTTTCAATAATTAAAAGTTGTCCCAACTTAAAATTAATTGGAAATATTCTACCATTCTTCCTTACATATATAGGTTTACACTTTTTCTAAATAAGTAAAACTCAACACCTATATATATATATATATATATATATATTAAATACTTAATAAAATAAAAAGTAAACGAGTGAGACAAGATGAGAATCCAAGACCCTTGATGGCTTGATCTAATATTATCTTAAATTACAAGTTGTCATAAAAGTTTAAATTGATAAAAAAAAAAATAAAGAATTTATTTATTTAATTAATATTTGAATGTTTTTCTTTCCTTTTTTTTTTAGTGATACATACTAAACATCTATGTTTGGTGTTTGTTAATAATTTTTGAAAGGAGTGATTGATGCACAACAATTATACACCACTCTAGAGACATGTGATGGGTCTCACGTAGGCCCCATGTGGTGAAATCCATCACATTGAACCAACCCCATGCCTCTAAGACCTTGCACAACTGTAGTGCAAGAGTCATTTTTCAATTTTTTTTATTTGGAAAAAAGTATTCTTATTAGACATAAAAGTGAAAGTAATTTTATTGAGTGTTTTGTTATTTTTGGATTATTTATTAATATTTTTATCTTGAAAAAAAAGACAATAAAAAAGAAAAGGAAATTAAAAATCAGGGAATAATTTTTTTTTTATAAAAAAATCCCTTCCTCACTTTGTAATTTGTATAGTAGTGTCTGTGTAATGTGTCTCTATCAAAAAAATAAAAAATATTGGTTGTTTTATAATAGATACACTTCAAATTAGTGGATTTTAAAAATTATAATCTGGTCAATTTCACATGTCCGACGCTAGCAAGTGCGTATAAAACTTTACACAAACGTGTTAGTCAATAATCATAGACCATTTGAACTTGAGTAGTTTTAAAGCTATGGAAAAATAATAATAATAATAATTAATAATTATACATTAAAAGTCAGCTAAATATAAATGAGTTGTGTACCAAGCATGTGAGTAAAATTAACAGAGTCGGAGTTGACTTACGCGGTAGTTTTTTCAACGGTGCAGACTTAATTTTATTCATTTTTTTAATAAAAAATTTAAAATTAAATTTAATCCGTTAAAAAAAAACAACATATATGTTATAATTTATTTATTTTTTTTACAACATTTAATTAAGCGAAATCAACGGACACAAAAGCATATTATTTTTCTTCAAATTTGAATGAGGTGCACATTGTGGCACTGAAATTTTTTCCATAACATAATAGAAAGTCGTCGGTCAGAAGCATCTCCAATTAAACAAAGGTCATGTCATTTTGTACAAGTTCTCAAGGAAGACGCAATTTGTTGGCCGTTGCTGAAAATGTAAATTAACCAATTAATACTTTAACAACTCTGAAATGCCTTCAGGTTCACAGATGATCAGTTTGTTTATATTTTTCTTTTTATTTTTTTTGTCGGTGTTTTAGGCCAAGATTTAAATAATACAAGCTGAATTAATTAATTATTACAGCAATGACTTGATCAGCATGCTTTTCATTTGTTATTCACTAAGATAATTATGATATAAACAACTTGATCGGATACTTGTTAGTGACTGAAAACAACTTTCAGATATGCTTTGGTGAATCAATATTGAATCCCTTAGTCAACATTTATAATATATATTATATGCTGTTTGCATAAAATAAAGAAGAAGATCTGTGCAATTTTTCCAACTCAAGATCTTGACTAAGCTATCAAAAAATGCAGTGCCAATTAATATTAACTTCCTTGTAATTGTCTTTATATATATATGCAATTCAATGCCTTTACTTTCTAAGAATTACAAAGCTTGCTTTGCGTTTTGGGAGGAAATTGTCTAAGCAATTCTTGAGTTTTGTTACTTGATTTGATGAATAAGAGCTTAAATTTCTAATTTTCGTAATTAAAGGTCCAAAAATGCGCCACATATATAGTGATTCTCATCATCATGCCACATACGTAATTATGCGTAATAATTATTATTATTTTTTTTTAAAAAAAAATGGTGTTTGACCTTATTGATCAAGATCAAATACATAATTTGGCCCATTTCGCAACCCCTTCCCCTCCTATTTTTTTTTTCCTGTTCACTTCTCGAAAAAAACATTCAACTTCAAAACATTCTCAATTTTTTTTTATTTTTTATATTACATCAACAATTTTTATTACTATTTAAATAAATAAAAAACTTGACACAATACAATATTTTTTTTTCTTTACTTTTTCATATAAATTCTTTTTACTTTATAGTACACCAATCACTTATTACTATTATTAAAAAAAATATCAACTTTAAAACATTTTTCATTTTTTATATTACATCAACAATTTTTATTACTATTTAAATAAATAAAAAACTTGATACAATACAATTTTTTTTTTTTTCATATAAATTCTTTTTATTTTATAGTACACCAATCACTTATTACTACTATTAAAAAAAATTTCATCCAATAGGAAAAGAGAAAATTGCTAAACGGGCCCAAAAACATGTTCTAACATAAGGATATCCTAAATACAACCTAGACCAGAATATCTTCTCTCCATGTCTCATCAAATGGCAGTGGGGGGGTGAATAAATTCTATATGACGCTATTGTCAAAATGCCAAAAAGTCAGACATGTAATTATCAAAATTAGAAACTGAGACTTTTATCGAAGAAACCCAGATGAGGTTTTTCAGGACAATTTTCCTCGTTTCATTTATTTTTCTCGAAAAACAAAGATGGCTTTGCCGTGCAGGTTAAAACCGTAGGACCCAAGTGACAATGACAGATACATGGGAGACCAATCACCCTATAAAGTATAAACAAACGAAAATTTGAATAGCATGAGGAGCGCAAGGTTAAAAAAAATAATAATTGATTAACCTCAATTACATTCCAAAGACCAATCATAATCATTTTCATTTTCCTTTTTCTTTTGCTGCTTCTCGACTTTCTTGCTCTGGAGGATGCCCCCCCGCCCCCAGGCGGCGCCCGCGAACATGAATAATACTCTAAGATCTTGGTCTCGTATATATAGAAAAGATGAATAGTTCACATTTAAATGGATTATTATGACACTTATAGGTGTTTAATCCAACATTAATTCATTACTAGGTGACTATGTGCTCTATATGTGATTTTTAAAAAAAAAAAAAAAATCAAATTTACTAATCCTTTTAGAGAGATAATGCATATGTGGTTAATATTTTTTTTCTGAATAGTTACAAATGAAGCAAAAGCCATAATCTCTTCAAAGTTACTCGATTCTAAGCCTCCCCACTCCCCTATCTCCCTTTGTAGGAGTAACTTGTCTTCTCTATGAGGAGGGAAGAGCCCTCCTCCTCCCCTCTACACCTTCTTTCATTTGCCTTTATTTTTTCTTCGTTTTTGTCCCCTCTTGGTAGCAATTTGGAAGTCAAATCTAACGCGCATTCCTTCCCACTTTCGCCCCATGTGCCACACCTTTCCCTTTACGGACTTCTGCTCCACTTGAGCTGCCAGACTCCATCATACGTGCACCCCCGCGAAGCCATGGCGAGCATGGACTACATGTATCGTTACCACGTCAATTTTTTGGCTCCCCTGCTCTCTCTCTCTCTCTCTCTCTCTCTCTAGATCTCCATAGCTGGTACCCATTTTTGCTTATGGAGACCTCCGAATCCAATTGCAAATCCATATGCGGTGTCCATTTACCTTTCATTGCCAAATGCCTTTCTCGTTAGACAATGTTGTGGTGATCCTCTTTAGCAGCTCCGATCCAATCATTTTCAGTTCACCCCCTTCCTTTTGTGATTCTCAAGTTTGTTTGTTGATATAGTATATGCATTGCTTTAGGCAGTCCTTTCTTGGGACTGTCCTAAAAAATGGCCGTTTTAAGCAACCCCTTTCTTGGCTGGTAGACCAAGAATTCACTGGGTCAAGCCATTCATTTGGCCCATTTTAAGTAGATTTTAAGTTTTTATTGCACTACAATAATTATACTAAGTCTTTGTTGGATTGTCACACCCTTCTTTTTTAATTTATCTTCTCCGTGCTTAATCGTCTTCCTTGTTTCCTTGTATTTGTGTGTTAAGAGATGATTACGCCATAACAAGTGTAGTCATTCTCACACCCTATTATCTCTTTTAAAAAGGTGTTCATTAGACAACTCAATTTTATTTTTTTTTTTCTCAAAAATTGGTTTTCAAATGATGTGTCATAATCTCACGAAGTGTAAAAGAAAAAAGGGTAATGAATTTTTTACATCACATTGATATACATCAACTCTACACCAAAACAAACATATAAGGTGTGAGATCCATGAGTCCCATATGCATAGGTCCTACGCTCAATGTGTTTTAATATAATACAGACTTAATATAAACCAAAATAACGTAGGAATAACACATTAAAAAAAAACATATGCAACCCTAGATAAAGAGGTGCATACAGCATGCCTATCTATAAATAGGAAAGGATTTGGAGGACAAAATTCATTCTGTTTTTCTCTAATTATTTCTCGTTGTTTTCCTCCTTAATTTCCACCCTAATGGACTATGGGTCTGTTTGGGTTTGCGATTTCAAAAAGTGCGATTTAAAAATAGCGATTTTAAAAAGTGATTTTTAAAAACGCAATTAAGCGTTTGGCAAAATCACAGTTTGGCCTTTAAAATCGCAGTTTAGCCTTTTAAAATACTGCGTTTTCAAAAAAGCACCACATTACCTGCGATTTGAATAAGCACTTTTCTGCGTTTTCAAATCGCAATTTTTTAAAAACGCAGTTTCCAAACGGTTCACTTTCTGCGATTTGGTTTAAAATCGCATTTTTTCTCTACGAAATCGCAATCCCAAACGCACCTTATATCCTTCCAAACAGCTCTTTTTCTTCTTTCTTCTTTCTCTTTTTTTTTTTTTTTTTTTGCCGTGCTTTTTTCCTTTCTTCCAAACACTTGCATTCATTTTACTTAAAAAATCCAAAAAAAAAAAAAGAAAAGAAAAGAAAAGCCCTATCCATCCAGTGAGCAACAATTAACGACATATCGCATGTCTCGTACGGTAATTGCAAACGCGCTCCAGCCCTAATAATTCTCTTTTTTATTTGGCGACCAATGAAAAAACCTTAAAGCGCGCTGTGGACCTGTGGTTGGAAGGTAAGACAAACTCATGACCGTCACCGACTCACCGTTGCAATGGTCCTCATATACCAACTCAGCGACAGTTGTCTTCGATATTTGATAAATATGTACTAACCATATGACGGGCCAACAATTAAAAAAACAAAATAAACAATTTTTTAGGCTACTTGACTCACTCATTCTTCCATTATATATTTAAATTAAGAGTAACGTTATATGTAAAATTCTTATTTTCATAAATATGACATAATTTTTAAAATTGTCATTGAATTTGATAAGAAATATTATTGAATTTTAATCTAGTGATAATTTTAAAAGCCACGTCACATTTGGAGGAATAAAAAAGAGATATGAATCTTGAATATAGCATAACTCTTAAACTAAATGCCATCATTGAAATTTTATACCTTTTCATGAATCCATATTAATTATTCTTTCAAAAATTTGAAAAAAAAAGCTATTTAATAATTATTAAGATTATATCGTTTAAATTAATTTTAAAATAGGTATTTATAAAATCAAATTCATCAAACTTGTATTTGTATATAACAACACATATATAATGTTTTATTAGGAAATTGAGTATTTATATTATATTTTATGATTTTGTCTACAAATTTAGACAACTCAATTTTGAGTCTATATAAGTATAATTTATTTTTGGAGAGTTGGTTTGTGTGTATATGCATATATTATCAAAACTTGTGTTCACAAAGGATTAAAATTCACTTTTTCATCTTTTTAAATATTAAAAATGTTTTCATTATCAAATTAAGTGGAGCCGAGCTTATGCAAATTGAACACATTAAGTTAACGAGCCTATATTTTTATTGAAATTTAATTTGCTTAATAAATGAACCAGGTTAAATTTGAGTTTATACTAATCAATTTTGAACTATTTATGAATAACATTTCAATTTATTTGCAACCCTAAATCCTCTCGCAACGTTTGGCAAGCCATTCCTATTTTTCAAAAAATTCAAATTAAAAATATTTTTATTTTTTAATCACATCAATCATTTTTTATTACTATTTAAAAAAAATTCTATTAAAAAACATTAACCTTTTCACTTTTCCTTACAAAAAAAAAAATCAAACTTTTTTATACTTTATATCATATCAATCACTTCTTACTATTATTAAAACAAAAATTTCACTACAAAATTATTTATCAAAATACCCGTTATGTCGGAACCATTCAAGTTGGATTTCTCATAAAAAAATAAAAAAATAAAAATTTAATTACTCATTAAGTTATGCCAAATTGCCAATGATGAAAGTTTCTACCGATTAAAATAGAAGCCCACTTGTAATTGTGAGATCTTGTATATTATAAATGTAGAATCGGATCATATCATGCGCTTGTATTTTAACATGTTGGAGTTGCATGTCAACTTTCATGCCCACATTAAATACCTCTCATTTTTTTTTCTTTTGTTTTGTTTTTTTGTTTTTTTGTTTTTTTGTTTTTTTCCTATTTTGGTATTTATTAGTTTTCCAAAAATAAATGCTAGTAGCCAAGCTATTTTCATATAGTAATTCTAAAAGTCTTTCATGTGTCACTGATCTTGTTTCCCTTCAACAATAAGGTGGCTTTTAAAATCATCATTTAATCAAAATTCAATAGTAATTAATTATAAGCTCAATGGTGATTTTAAAAGTCATCTCATTTTTTTAAGAACACAAAAGTGACATTAGAGGAACTTTTAGTATTTCTCATTTTCATAACCTTGATTTCATATACATACAACTTCTGAAAACTTAACAAGTTCATGACAACAAATGTGAGAGAGATTTAAGAAATAACTGATGTATATTTTCTCAATAAACCTTGCAAGTTTTAAGAAATAAGCTTGGAGAGTTTGGATTGTTAACAATTCAAACATAAAATGTGAAAAAGTTTTTATAACGTTCATCTGTCCGACAAGTTTTAGATAGCTCACCACTTTGCTTGGGCATGTGAGTTCTATTAAAACAATAATAATAATAAAAAAAAATCTCGTATTTATTGTCAGAACAATAAATAACTTAGAATATCCATCCTTGTTAAAATCGAAACCAAATCCTCTCTAGAGGAGTCAATTCCTTATATTTAAGGTAAGCGTGTACAAACAGTTACGGTTAGTTGTTATTGGCTATAACCGGCGAACCGCTAACCGCAACTACCTAAGATGGTTATTAAATTTTAACAACCGCAACCGTTCTGCTTAGCAATTAGAGGTTAATTTATAACAAGCGGTTATTAAAACCTATCACCGACGGTTGAAAATTGCTTTTTATATGTGGGCTTTTGGACATTTTGAGCCGGTTTTGACTTCATTATCAAATTTTAGACATAAATACATTAATCTATATTTTAATCTTTCTATTACCATAAACAATAACAGCATAACAAGAAAATACATGGGAAATGGAGTTCGCAACTGTGCAATGCTAATCTCTCTGTTAGCCTCGTGATGCATGGCACAACCGGAAGTGCCAAAGCATAAAGCTTGAGATATGTTATAGATATGCAGGCTAGACCAATACACTGAACAGATGAAGATAGCTTATTTGATGTTATGTTTTTGTATTAAATATATAATTTAAATATTTAAATTATTTATATAAAATGATAGGCGGTTAGTAGTTTTTTATAACTGCTTATACGGCTAACGGTTAGCATTTAGAGAGCGATTATAACCATCCGTTTGAACGGACCTAATTTGAAGGGCATTTTTGTTATTTCATTATTTTTGTTGACAAAAATGCCCTTAAAATATAAGGGAATTGGGGATCCGAATTCGCAAAAACCTTTGGATACTTCGAAAAGATACACTCTAAAGAGGTTGACTTTGGAATATTACGATTACAGTCTGGCACATATAATTTAAGGTTATGGGTACACCAAGTCAAAGTGAACCCAAGAAGTTTCCTCAAGGTCAGGGACCAAAAGTACTGCAGCTTCTGAAAAAGAGGACCGTTCTTTGTGTGCCATTGACTTGTTAGCAAATTAGTTTTTGTTTTTGTTTTTTTGTTGTTTTTTTTTTTTTTTTTCTCACTTATATCAATTGGCATTTGAATTTAAAGGCTAATAGATACGGTCACATCGACCCGGCCAATAAAATAAAAATAAGATGTGAGTATAGTATTAATTTTATCTTTTAGTGGCAAATTAAAAGAATCTTTATGATTACAATAGTAGTTCTCACGCGGCATTACACAATCAAATCTTATTAATTTGTGGAAATTTTCCACTTTTGCCTTCACTTTTTATTAGTTTTAATTGTTATGCAAATATTTTAATTTAATGTCAAAGTATTATCATTCGTCTCTAAGTCTCAATAATTAATATTTTACGGGTTGAAATTCTCGAATTAAGAAAACTTGAGCTTACTTGTACGGAGCATTGGAACGATATTATTAATCAATAAAAAAATTCTTTAATTTATATTTTACATATAAATAACAATTTAAGTCATTAATTTTTTAAAGCATAATATCGTCCACATTAATGAATACTTGATCTAAAGGGATCATGTTGCATATTGTATATATAAAAGACTTTGTGCGGCTGAGTAAACGCAACGTATTCTATTGTGGTTGATCTACGGTCACTGTCGCCTAACATAGCCATGGAGACCCTTCCCCATGTCATTAAGCTCTTTTTCTTTTTATTATTTTTTTCGTCTCATTGTCCTTTCGAGCAATAATATTTAAGCCTTGCAATTATGGATGACCACCAAACCGCGTTAGACGGCTATATATAATATATATTGCGTAAGAAAAAAAAAAAAAAAATTTCTCGGATAGTTTGAGGGAAAGAAAGATGTAAACGCAAAGCATTCAAAGACAGTGAGGGGTGGGAACTGGGAAGTGCCGCTCTCGCTCTTTTCGCTTTCCGAATGTGAGATGCCATGTTTTATGGGCCACTTCCCTTCTTAGTTCTTGCGTTCACACTCTTTCCGGCTCTTCTTCTTGTCTTTGCCGGCTGAATTTTAGTAAATTTGTTGTAAAAAGGAATCTCCCATCAGTTCCATGTAATCACCCTGCGTCATTGATTACGTGCATTCCCCGCTTATCTTTCGTAACCCCCCAAAATGATTTTTTTTATTTTTAAGTGCCGTACTTACCAAACTAACCATCATAGAGTTTCCTCTTAAATTTTTGCTGATGCTTATCTATCTTCGGAAAATAAAGAGATAAAAAAAAAGGCTGAAATCATTGGTCTAGAAAATAATCTTTTTGGTTAGTTGTGCATCTTTTGTTTGTTTTGATGGGTTTAGAAAAGCTGGAAAAAAAAAGAAAAAAAAAAACAGCTCTAGTTGTCTTTCGGCTTAATTACCTTCATTAATTTGCTATAAATCATATTTTATTTCACAATGTTTATTTATCTGTTTCAATTATTTTTTTATTTTTTTTAATAAATAATGACTGATCTAAAGGTTGGTTGACACTACTCTATCAATATTATAAAATAATTATGAGATAAAAATGTAATTTATAGCATTGCTCTTTACATTATATAAAATTGTTGTGTATCTCACGGTTTAAGAGTTACTTGTGCAGTTAAACAATTTTTTTTTTTTTTTTTTTTTTTGAAAACTCAAATCATATTATAACACATCTTCAACTGGTTGGTGGTTGTTGGATTATCAACATTATATTTATACTATATATTTTAAATAAATAATTATTCTCTCTCTCTCTCTCTCTCACTCTCACACATGCACACACGCATAAAAAAAAATCTCTCATATCTTATATCTTATAAATCCCGTATCTGACTATATATATTTATATATCCATATCTATGGTGATCGAATTGGAGACCCCCCTTATTTTAAAATGAAATACTATTAAACCATAAAATCATTGAAAAATATAATAATATGTAAAGGGGAAGAAAGGGGATGCATCATTTTAAAAATCAAGCATTGATCTTGATCGAAAAATTAACTTTTTACTGCCACATCTTCCAGATACATGACAATTATAGTGGAAGCATTTCTTTTTTGGTAATTATAAAGGGGCCTTACAAATTTCAATACATGGTTTGTGCACTAAAGGGATTAGGCTAATCATATTTGCTTCCTCCTTAAAGAAGTTAACATATATATATATATATGTGTCAACATCATAATCATTTGGTGGGGGCCTTCACTCATATAATCACCCAAATGACGGACAAGTAGGCCAGTTGTGTGTTCTGGTGGCTAGGAGAAGAAATTGCGAAGTGGGCACTCTTTTATCATTGCAAATTTGCAATGGTCCTCTTTCTCTCATGGCATGGTTTTGGAGCATCTTTCTAAGCCCTAGCTACATACATACGCCCATCTACATTTTAAAAATGATGGCCATAATACATTAATTGTGTTTGACCTTTCTTGTAAAATTTGAGTCAGTAAAAAAATCTTTTGCAAAGTTTTTCTAATAAATCTTTAATATTTGGAATTTTTTTTTTAAACTAGTCCCTATGGCTTGACCGTGTGACAAATAGGTTTTTGGGGTTTCAAAAGGAACAAGTAACTCTACGACGTGATATGCATGTATAACAATGCTCTCTGGGTAAATAGATCTTTCATTGCCGGGCATCTCTCTCGCTGGACATTGCAGTGGTGTTCTACTCCAGCAGCTTCGATTCAAGCACTATCAAGGCTCCCTCTCCTCTTGTGGTTTCCAAGTTTGTTTGTAAGTATTGCTATATGTACTTTTGCCTCTTGACTGCCCTTACAAATTATCATTTAAGCTGACTCTTTTCTTGGTGTTAAGCCAAAAATTTACTGGGCCGAGCCATTTATTTGACTTATTCCTTATAAACTTTAGGTTTCTTTTGCATTGGGATCATTTTGTTAGGCTACTCCACCCATATTTTTTCTTTTCTTTTCTTTTCTTCTGATATAGTTCCCCTCGGCCCCTTACTTCCGTTGTATTTAATTGCTTAAAAAAAAAAGGTATGTGTGTTCACTTTTAGATTATGAAGTATATTTTCCCATTGGAATCATGTCCATACAATAGAAGTTAACAATTCAAGACCGAGAGTCCACCAAAATTAATAAATGAGAGCAATGACAAATCACAATCCTTGATGGAGAGATGAGCCAAAATGAATGTTATCAATATTCAATAGGATGTGGATAGATAACATTCTTTGCGTTTTCCCCCACTCCCGTAGACTATACAACAAAACACGACGTCTCTTTTTCCTTTCTTTCATTCTTTGCATATATTTCCACAGTTTTCTAAATACAACTCTAAATTTCCTTTGCATAAATCGGTTTCTTCTTCTTCTTCCTCTTCTTATATTTTATTTGAGTACAAGACTCTATTTATACATCTTTACATGTAATTTGAATAATTTTAAATTCAAACATATCCTTTGAATTAGGGCTAACAAATTCTTAATATATGATTATCAAATCATCTAAATTCATTGATTTATGAGATACAAATTGACATCTATCAAAAAAACAAAGAGAAAAGATTATATCCTTTTATGGAGGAGCAATGCTACATACATCCTAATTTTTATTTTTTATTTTTTATTTTTTTAGAAAATTTGATTATCAAATGATATGTCACAATTTTATTTAATCTATTATTTTAAGAAACGTGTCGATCATCTCATGAGATTATAACACATTATTTAAAAATCAAATTTTAGATTTTTTTTTTTTTTTTTTTTTTTTTTGAGAATTCTATCATTTTTCTTTCTCGTTATGGAGACAAAATTGATGTCATAGTTTCCAACAGCCAATTATCTGGGAAATTGTGGGCAATCACTGTTATCACTGTGTCTCCGCAGCATCATGCGCATCAGTCTCAATCCTCACTTCAGCAATTACAGAAATTTGTTGGTCGGTAGATAATTTTCTATATATTTGTCTTTTGGCATAAAAAGTAATATTAATAATAAAAAAAAAATACATTCTTCTCGTATGCTCAAAAAAAACAAGTATCCCTTTTAAATACAAAATTTTGTACTTATATCTATATAATAAAAAAATAAAATAAATAAACTTGTACTTATCTAAAAGCATTCAACTCAGATAACAAGTGGCACTCCTAGGCAAAAAGTCAAAAACCACAAGCAGAGACAGTCGACCAGCTCTCTCCGACCCAGTAGTCAAGACAAATATGTCGTCATTATAGGCCTGGTTTGAAAATCCCTTTTCCCCTCCCCTAATTTTTTTCTCCCTTTTTTTTTTCTCTCACATGCCCACTCAACAGGCCTTGTCAGAAAAAATCTAGACATTTTTTGCCCACTCAAAGAAAAGTTGGATGCACAAGTAAAGGAGCAAAAAATGTCCAAATTTTTTCTGACAAGGTCTGTTGAGTGGGCCCAAAAGAGGGAGAAAAAGGGAGGAAAAAATTGGGAGAGGGGGAAGGGGGTTTTCAAACAAAGCCTATGAGTTTTTAATTTCCTTAGGTTCACACTTTTTTAATTATCTGAACGGTCAATGTGTTCAAATTTATTAAAAATTCCAAACAATTAGTTTCAAAATTATATAATTAGTGAATTTTTAAAATTTAAATCCTAATTAACGTATTCAAAATTCCATCAAGGTTAATTAGATAAATACTTAATGGAATTTAGGGGTTGAAGCCTGAAGGTCCAGCCAGCTTGGGACAAAACCCATCGCGTCCGGCGTCCTCATCTAGTTTTGTCTAAAGAAAGACGGTGGGCCGAACACTGGGTATGCGCGTGGGATTCGAAACTCTGACTTTGGATTCATAGAGGCGGAAGGCGGGTCCCTCAAGGAGCAAAGTCATGGTGGGAGCGTTTTATCCCGCCGACAAACGCGTCCCTCCGGGGACGCGGAATGAGAATGCTGAGAACGGAGATGATTGGTGCAAGACAGCGTATAAATGCACGACCGACTCTACGCGTCACTATCAGCGTCGCTTAAGTCCATCCGAGTCAAAGCAGTTGTGATGTGGCACTGGTACATGTACATGTGGTCAGTCTGAAGCAATCTGTGTTCCCACTTTGTGATTCGATAACATCCAACTCATTGAATCGTCAGTATAGTCCCATGATTAGGATGGGTGTTTTGTTTTTTGTGGGACCAATTTTTGAGATTCTGTCTTGCTTTATGTGAACTGAAGTTTCCAATTCATATCTCCTACATTGACAACTCTAATGGCTACTTTATAGTAGGTGTAAAATAAATGTGATATATTTATGCGTAAAAAATAAATTTATACATTTTTCTTTTGATAGGTATAAAATTAGGTATCAGTTGAATCGGTGGAGGTAGAGGTCTTTTCATATATTGAATTGAAAAAATAGTTGGTTAATTAACTGACTTCGTACTGACAATAATAAATATAAACTATTTTGGTTAAGCCAGTTAAATATTAGTCAATTAAGTCGGTTAGTCGTGGCCTTTTTATATTGGGTCAAGCTTATTTCTATGGGCTAAAATGGATTGTTTTTTGGACTAAACAGATTATGCTAAAAACTGAGGGTCAAAGTCGGTAAAGTCAGTTTGGTTAGAGTTTGTTAAGTCCATTCGGTTCGTTTTGGTTAACCAACAAAATAAAAAATTTACCGCTTACCGAATAGAATTGACGTCGAAATAGTTTTTTTCATTCTGACTACCAATCGTCAGAGGTTGGTGGTAGTTGGTAAGTGACGATCAAATATTCTGCCTACCCCTAAACATGTAAAATATGGACGTGTTTCTTATTTCTTTTTTTTTTTTTTTTTTTTTTCTCCCATTTATTTTTCCTATTGAAAACGTAACCATCAACAAACAACTCAAATGCAAAATATATAAAATTATTTTCACGCATCACATTAGACACTTTTCAGGTAAAAAAACAAAAAACGCAATTTAAAAAGCATTAACAAAGCCTATGCCATTAGGATGTCTAAAAAGGAGGTTATGGACATATGGGATTCATTAATTTGCTCCAAATTACCTAAGATGGGAGACCTTTTTGCTTGAGGCTGGGTGAACTCCGCAATTCTCCTATTTTATACTGCCTAAATTTTTATTATTAAGACAGCTTAATAACAGAACGTTCCAATCAATAAAATTTGGCTACCACAAAGAAATGATCATATAAAGAGCTATAGCACCCACTGGGTGCATGTCCTAGCTAGGTTGGTATATATATATGAAGCTAAATCCAAATGCAGTTGATTAATTAGTTCTTCGAATATGAAACATAGTTTAATGTTACAGCATTTTGATTTCTAATCATGGTGTACTTAATTTCATTGTGATCAATTATGTTTGATTCACTAGAATTTGAATGACCATTTTATATGTTGGCCTAATGCAATAACTTATTTATGCCTAACTTTAACTCATTATCCATTTGACTGTCTAGTTTAGTGGATAACACAGATGATGATGTGAATTCATTGAAAACATCCGTCAGGCAATCTAGAAGAGAATTTCTCTGATCTTGGATTAGTCTCCATTAACCCCGAGCAACTAATTCGTTTTCGAACTTGTTAGAATATATATATATATATATATATTTCATATTATGTTAGTGTATTTTTTTATAAGAATATTTACCATTTAGGTTAATTTGATTTTAATCTTTGTATTCTCTTTTATTCTATCTTCTTGTAGGATTTATTCAATTCCTTAATTAGTTTAAATCTACTTTAGGTTTACTTGTTCATCATTTCTAATTTCTTTATAAATTGAGAACATTGTAATATAGTTCAAAATAGTGAATATACAAGATGTACGTAGTCCATACATCTCTTTCCGCTGCTCTCTTTTTTATCTCTTTCATATTTTATCTATATATTTCTATTTAACCGTAATTTCAAAACGTACACATACATTGGGACCAACTCATGTAGGAGATTATAACGGATCCAAAAATAATCTAATACAAGGAATTATAACGGATAACACATATATAGTACAAAATTGGAGGGTGTTATTATCAAATTATAAACAAGTAAAGAGAAGAAAGAAATGATTAACAAATGCACGAGTTGCTCAATTATTGCAGCCACGCAAGAGGGATATGTATACAAATTGAGACAAATAGAAAAGGAAAAAGAGGTAGTGGAGAAAAGCACGAATTGGAAGGAGAAAGATGAAGCCATTTGGAAGCATTTTTTTAATATATTAAGGGAATTAAAGAGAGGTTGGCAAATATTTTATTGTTTTAGGAGCCACTTTAACCTCTTTGTTGATGGCCTCATGGGATAGGGCGATGTGGCAAGGAATAGGCATGGCAGCATGCTACAGTGGTTTCTAGGGTGGGGCGGTCGCCAATCGAATTATAGGCCCGTCGCCGCACGCGCATGGGTACTACTATTTGGGCTCCTTAGTGGATTATGGGCCCCTCTCTTCGTATCTGGCATTTTTCATTATGAATAAACAGAATCAACGCACGAATGAGTGCATAGTCACTCCATCTACCCATTTCATGGATCAATCATAACGTGACACTTGGTTGTCTTCCTAGCTAGTGGAAAAGGGTTATAGGTATGGTTGATTGGTTGTTGTAGGATTCCGCTTTTCTTCTTCGTAAGCATGACTTCAGCAACTGACGAAAGTGACGCAATATCCACGTGGAACCCAGGTTGCCTCTTTTTACTATTAAAAAAGGATCCACGTTTGCAGGCTCCATGATGAAGCAGTAACTGGTTTTTCTAGCTAGTGTGGAACAGTCGTGGGGTCCGCTTCCGCTGGCTGCTTGCCACCGCAACAGATCGAAAATTCTGAGGATCGAGGAGATGAAAATTCCAGAACCCTCTTTCTTCCCTGCTTTTGTTTATACATATCACTTTTTCTCGTGATGATGACTATTCCAAAGCTTTTCGTATTTGATTCTCTTCATCCCATAACATTAAAAAAAGAGAAAGAAAAAAGAAAAAAAGCCTTATCTTCTGCAACCACATAATTATATATGTATATTGTATATGCTTCTACATTGTTCCTGCATGTAACGTGGCGATTGTTTTGTAGCATATTTTGTGAGGGGGATATTAAAGGGAGACAATATGTTTTGGGCGGCACTCGGCCATTGATGGATCATTTGCTTCCATTTTATAAGAAGACATGGATGAGTAGATATATAGCATAGTCTTTAAGATTATCGATTGGATTTGTCGGTGATAATTAAACATGTACTTTTGTTGGGATAAAGCTAAATTAGCTTCTTTTTGGGTTTGCAGAATATATGCTTTATTAGTTGGGTACAACTCTTTTGAATAACCATATTTAAACACATGTTAGTATGTTATTAAAAGGTTTATGAATTTCCGGATCATTCTAATCTTGGAGGGTCCTTGAGAGAGAGCTTTATTAGTTTCTTTTGGTGCCGCTTAATTAGGGTTAACCTTTTTTTTTTTACTTTCTTTTCAATCGCATCATAAACTTTCTTTTATCTCTCTCTCTGTTTTTTTATCGCCCATTAGCTAAATCATTAATAAATAGTTGTCATGTGAATTAAGATTTTCTAGAATTGTTAAGGGTTGAGATTTTATTTGAAATTTAAGGGTTGTGATTTTATATTAATATCAGCAATTATCACTTTCAAATAATTTGATAAAGGCTAAGGTGGTGATAATTGTTGATTTTTTGAGAGTGATAATCGTTGATATGACCAAGTCTTAATCATTGAATTTTAAGCCAATAATTTGAAAAAATTGATTTTTTACCTTACTTTTATTGTTTAATTTACCCAAAAAAAAAAAAAAACTACTTAGAACTGTTTTCTGATGTACACGTAGGCAATGTCACATATGATATGACATCATTGATTTCTTTTTTGTTTGAATCCTTGCCATAGCTATACAATCGGTCACTCTGACCTCTTACTACAGGCCCATAGAGCGATGAGCACATGATGCCATACAGAATCCAGAGTTAACTAGTGCCCCAACTAGCTAGTTGGCCATTTTTAGCCCAAACCACAAAGTCCTGCTCAAAACCTGCACCCCAAACTCCCGAATGAGATAGCACATGATTACCGATAACCCTCAAAATTAATTAACTATTAATTAAAAAAATTAATTAATAGGTAATTGATTTAAGAGAAATGCTTGGTTGTACACTCACATCCCACTAATATTCCACTCTTGTTTACGTGGACTAATAAAGTTAAAAAAATCAGGGTCCCACTACACTTTTTCTACTATCTCTCACATTATTGGTCCATGTAGATAAGTGTGAGATATTAGTGGGATGAGAGTGTACAACCAAGTTTTTTTTTTTTTTTTTTTAATTCAAAGTGTCACCCTAATATTTTCGAGCTTATTTAAAAAAGGTAAAAGACAAAAAAGAAGAAGTTAACATTTTTTTTTTTTTTTTTTTTTTTTTTTTTTTTTTTTTTAAATATCCACACAAGAGGGGGAGAGGGAATTCGAACTAGTGACCTCAGCTTCATAATGCGTGGTCCCCAGCAAATTGAGCTATCTCTTAGAGACAGAAGTTAACATTGTTTATAACCCATATTAACTCAACCTTCTGTTGAAGACCCCTGTTCCTCTTCATGATTGCTACGACCATCGTCGTAATTATCGTGTTTCGCGTGCTCATTCGTGTGATAGCGGAGCGGTATATGCGGCAGCTTCGTTGGCGTCGTCAATTCGATTACCTCGATGTCCTCAAGAAGATGTTTGAAGTGCATGCATATTTGAGAAGGGGTTTTGGTAGGAATCAAGGGAGCAAATTTCTCCCATTCCCCTTTTTCAACGTATTCATAGTGCGTTGCAAGAGCTTCCTCGAACACCTTATTTTCCTCCCACGACCATTCGCTTGCCCTTGACATGCTTTCTTTTACAACCCAAACTATGACGGTGGTGATCATCAACACAACAGGAAAGTTGCTCGAGAATCAAAATATAATGCATGTGGCTTCATGCCCAAAACTAAGACCTCGTCATATATGGGGTGCGTAACATTGTTTGTTTATTTATTCTTTTCTTTCTGTAGGGGGCTGGAAATTACAAACATCAGTTCAAAATCAGTCTATAAACAAATTAATGCTCATCGAAATGCATATACACTCACCTGCTCGTAATCTACCTCATTGGCCGTCTTTTGATGGCCTCTTTGGGACAGTAGCTCTTCTCTTTTTGTTTCTCCGCCTGTGTTTGATTTGTTACTTGTTCAGAACATTTGGAAAAAAGAAATGACAAGATTAAATTAGTGAATAACAACCTTTGTATCAGTTTCTAACTGTCATCTATTGTCCAACAAACACAATAATTATTGTTTCCTCTATTTAAGCATTTACACGTTTCAAAATAAAGCTAATCTCGATCTCTAGTTAAAGCTCCAGCTTTATTTCTGGGTTTTGAGAACCCATGCATTCTTCAACCTTCATTACGTTGGTTGCAACAATAATTCCACCGTTGTAACCATCCATCAGCAACTTTGCTATCTTTGATCTCCACTCTGAGCTGTCCTTCTCATTCTTCCTATCATGCACAACTCTCTCACAATAATTAAGCATTGTTCCCAAGCCGCTATTTGGTACCCAACCATATTCCATCAACACCTGAGCCTCTCCTTTACTCAAGTCTTCTCCCACCTTTTACCAACAGATTCACAGGAATGAGACGATTAAACCACAGCAAAGAAGGCACATAGGCAAACAGCATAAATTTTATGCCCATAAATCATTACACAAGTATAACGTATTCATTTTGAACGTACAAGCTTTCATTTAACCTTTATCTTACTATGATTAACCTTCATGTTGCCTAAATACATACGTAATCAAAATACATTGCTACTGAGCAGGTAGAAAATTGTGATCAGTAATCAGCAAAGTTAAAATTAGAATTATAATTATGATTACAGTAATAATAATATAACAATTATTATTAATAGTATTGTTATTATTATTACTACTGCTATACATTTTTGTTGTTGTTGTTGTCATTACTATAAAAATCCATTTATCTGAATTTTTTTCATTTTTACTTTTTAATCCTATTTCTGTTTCTTTCCATAAGCCTACCTATACAACCCACACTTTTTTTTTCCTCTCCGTAAGGGTATGGGGTGAGGGTGGCATGACAGCGTGAGGGTGTGGGTGGGGGCTGGCCTGACGGTGTGGGTGGGTGTGGGGTTTCAGATGAGTGTGGGTAAGAGAGAGAGAGAGAGAGAGAGAGAGAGAGAGAGAGATTCCATGCCAGAAACGGTAGGTGAGGTGGAGGAAAGAACCGTGGTTTGGCTGAAAGAGAAGTCAGTTCTCCTTCTGACCAAAACAAAATTGGAAAACTTGAAGTGGTTCTGCCGAAACCACTTCACTAGGGAGCTACCAAATGGGTGAAGTAGGGCAAAATCACTTTTTTGAATAGAAAGTGCTTAAAAACCACTTAAAACTAGCGGATCCAAGCATGAGGTTAACTTTTCCAACCATAACACCAGTCATCTCAAGAGATATGCACTAAAAGCTGTTACCACTAATGCTTTGTTCTCAATTAGCAAAACCCTGCCACAGCTACTAAGCTTCATCACAGCCACCAAACGCTTGATTTGCCAATCAATTGGTATTGAACCCTCTATCTCAAAAAAGTATGTTGCATAGCCATATTCAGGACGTTCCAACACTATCCTGCGTTCAAGAAACACCAACATTACACAAGTAGACAAAAAGATGGACTTAAGACATCAACCATATTAAAAACCATCAATTCCTAAAGTTTAGCTATTAAGAATTGAGTCAACATAATATTCAAACTCACAAAATAATAACAACACTACTTCCATTCATGTGTAGATCCCTCAAACATTGTTGTCAAAACGCAAATGGTCTCGTGAATTGATTTATAATTCTTCTGCAACGTGTATCATATTGTAATGTAAAATACATGAACTACAAAATCTATAGATATACATGCATAAAGGACATTTGTTACAAACTTGTCACATAATCAATTACTAACCTATTCTATAATCACTTATGCAATAATATTTAAGAAATCTAGCTAAAATAGACGTAATAAAAATATTTTTGAAACATCCACAATTTAAATAATTATCATATCATTTTCAAGGAACACATAAAATAGATGATTCCAACGCACTTTCAAATATGACTGACAATTTTTGACACGACCGGCGAACCTGACACAAACTCAGCACAGAATTAGTGAGTTAAGGTTTTGTATAATCAGGTTCGTATCAATTCGGGTCAAACCTAATTGACTTGTTTAATAAACAAGTCAATCCCGGGTCAACTCACATAACTCGTGGGTGATCTGCATAACCCATATAAATTAATTTAGATTTTTTTTTTAACAATTAAAATACAAAACCCTAAATAGGCTAAAATTCATATAAATTATTATTATCATTATTATTATTATTTTGCTTTTAAATTCATATACATGTCAAACAGGTCGTGTTGGACAAACGGGCCATGTTGGGTTGATCCAACACGACCTATTTATTAAATGGGTTATGCAGGAAGTATCGTGTTACCCGCTTATTTAAATGGATCGTGTTAGGGTTGAAGAATTTGACCCAAACTAAAGGTGTCGGGTTTGGGTTGACCCACCCGTGAGTCAACCCAAACCCGACACACCAACACAAATTGCCAGCACTACCTTCAAAAGGATCACACCCACAAGTGACAATAGATGATATATAATGCAAATAATTATCTTTCTCATCATCTTGTCAAAATACAATAGACTATCTAAACACAATTATACAAAATATAAATATATAATAAATTTTATAAAAACACAAATATTCCCAATCTAAAGTCTCCACAACCCCAAATAAGAACAAAAAACAAATGATAATGAAATTATTAAAGAAAAAAATTACGTTCAATCCCAAAGATGATTGTTTCCTCTCTATTGAAGAACAGAACAAATACAATGGTGGATGAAAAGATTTTGGATTTACAAAATCCAAAATATATTTATATTAAGATGGAAAAAAAAAAAAACCCGACAAAAAGAGCCTTAGATAACCTATTTGTGTGTATGTCTTAAAAGACGTTCAGTAGCCCTACGTTCAGGAACCCTTAATAGTTGAACTATCCTTGAAAATAAAATAAATAAATATATGAAAAAGATGCATTTTTTATTTGGATAAGCAGAAAAGTGAGAGATCCCATCGTGCCTTGGTAATTCTCAACATTTTTACAATACACCCCTATGAATAAAACAATTCTTGAGCCTTTTCGATATACCCAAATGATTCGAAACTTTCTACAAATAATTTGATAAATATCATTCTATACATTATGTGATACACCCTATTCTAACAACAATGACATTGAATAACAGAATAACACCGTTCCAATAGAAAGCCTTGCACTAGCACAATAGAAGATACTAATAGCATTCAGGCTATTGAGACTTGAACAATGATTTTTTAGACAAATAAGGCTATGATATCCTGTTACAAACATAAGTCCCGTCTCCCAAAGCTCAAGCTATTAACTTATGAACCTACAATGTAGATCAAGCTGACGACATACTAATAATTTATGTTGAAAATCACTCACCTGTTATGTCTCTTGAACACAAATATAAATGATTGGAGGTCTCGGCACCATCCCCATTCAACTGGCCATTTTCGAAATTGTAGATACCGCGTCTATAAAAAAATTAAAAAAAAAAACAAAATAAAATTGAATTAAACTAGAAAAAAAGTGACTAATGAATGATGAGAAGATATAATACTACAACTTATCATAAAATATAAATTTAAGCCAGCTAATAGACAAAAATGAGTATTATGCCCACTTATTTTAGATCACCAGGTTACAAGAAACTCATTACCTGTTCCACAAGTGAAAATAGACAAGCGAAGCAATAATTAACTCTTGAACCCTTTGTGCATCGTGCGGAAGGAAACTTTAGAAAGGATTCGCGCTGAGAGAAAATCTGTTCCCACGAATTCAGAAACTAGCATTAGAAACCAAATATACTGAAAGGTGTGATGTACTGCATGGCTCACTCAAAAAAGAAAGAACCATTTCAATTAAAGCATTCTGATTCTTAGAGACTTTGACTAAGAGAAGTGCCTAAACTTATTTTTAAACGCTGTGCCACCACATGCCAGATGATAAATATTCTATGAATTAGGCAACAATTAATAAATTAGAATTAGAATGTAGAAACCGGTTTACTTTTGCTCAACATATACTCTCAAATTTGTTCTTAATGTAGATTACACTATTAGGATGAGAGAGAAAAGTAGGACATAATGTGGTCAATTAGTATTGTTATAGTTCATTTGTAACCAAAATAATTTTTTTTGACACATCATGAACCAAGAATTGACTCTTTTTTTTTGTGATCACTATCATTAGATTTAAATAACCGAGTGTTTCCTGTTAGAATTTTTGTGATGATTTCTGTATTCATAGATTCCTATTTTAAGAAGGTAATACTAGGTTGAATATGGTTACTATGGGTCCAACAAATATACTTGGTTAGATCTCTTTTGGTCCAAAGGTTGGATCATAAGCCTAAAAGGCTAGTGTTAGGGTTGTAGTGAGAGTAATCTCTCCGGCTTGTGTCATTGAGAAGCTCGAAAGATGCACTACACCTAGCATTTCTTTTTATCTTTGTATCCCTTTTATTGCTTTGAAGAACCCTAACCTCAAGTAAGTTACATCAAAAGTGCAAGGTATCAAGCAAACTGCATTAAGAACATAAATCTATCTTCTTCTTTTTTGATAAGTAAATGAAATTTTATAAAAAGCGTAAGGCGCCCCTCTAAGTACACTGGAAGTATACACAAGGAAACATCTAAGAAGGCAAAGAAAAACGAAACAGAAAATCAGAGAAACTAATAGACACGAGTGACAAAAAAGCCTCCGTCCAAAGATACAATATAAGAAAAAACGAAGCAATAATATCCTCCATGGAATTCTCCAAGTCTTCAAAACACCTAATATTTCTCTCATTCCAAACACACCAAAGAATGCAAATAGGCACCATCTTCCAAACAACAGCACTCCTTGACCTACCTGCCTTCCACCAACAAGCAACATGACCCAAGACAGACCAAACCGAGAAAAGACATGATTCCACAAAGTAGAAGCCACATCACAATGAAGAAGAAGGTGGTCTACAGTTTCCCCATCTCTTTTGCACAAATAGCATCTATCCACAATGATGATCTTTCACTTCCTGAGATTATCCGCTGTAAGAATCTTTCCAAGGGCTGCCGACCACGTGAAGAAAGCCGCCCTCAGAGGAGCCTGAGTCCTCTACACACTCTTCCAAGGGAAATGACTACCCTCACAACCGGCCAAGGAGCTGAAATAGGACTTCACCTTGAACACCCCTTTCTTAGAAGGGACCCACCTAAGCCTATCAGCACGATCTCTACTCACCGTGGCTAAATGCAACACATGATAGAAAGATGCAAATACACCCACTTCCCAGTCATGCGCCTCTCTAACAAAGCTCACATTCCATTGGATAGATCCACCCAAAACCTCCATATTATCCGCAACAGAAGCATCCTTCATCCGAGCAATACCAAACAGAACAGGAAAAGCTTCCTTCAACACCCTATCCCCGCACCACAGATCATGCCAAAATTTTGTCCTAGCCCCATCCCCCACTTCCAATCTAGAGAGACCAGAGAAACTCCCCCACCATTTCCTGATATTCTTCCACAGCCCCACCCCATGAGCACCTACAGGCTCGCGAGAACACCACCCACCCCACAAACTACCAAACTTGGCATCCACCACAACTCTCCACCAAGCTTCTCTCTCTATTCCATACCGCCACAACCATTTACCCAACAAAGCTTGGTTGAATAACAACAAATTCCGAATACCCAACCCTCCATCTGAAATTGGGGAACAGACTTTCGACCACTTCACTATGTGAACTTTAGATTCTTCACCCAATCCACCCCAAAGAAAATCCCGTTGTAGCTTCTCTAATCAAGCAGCAACACTCCTCGGGAGATGGAACAGAGACAAAAAATAAGTAGGCATATTTGCAAGGGTACTCTTAATAAGGGTTACTCTACCACCCTTAGAGAGATACAACCTTTTCCAACTAGCCAAACGATGTTCAATCTTCTCAACGACCCCGTCCCAAATATGAGTAGACTTATAGGAAGCCCCCAAAGGAAGACCAAGATACTTAACCGGTAAAGTGGCAAACCCACACCCTAAAATATCGGCTAGCCTTTCCGCTTGATCAACATGCCCCACTGGAATTAAATTAGACTTTGTCAAATTAACCTTTAGACCCGAGATTGCTTCAAACAGGAGGAAGAGACTCCGCAAATTACGTAACTGAGAAGAATGAGCACTACAAAAAATCAGTGTATCATCTGCAAACAGAAGATGCGAAAAATCTATGTCACCTATTTTAAAACCGTCCAGCAAACCCCCCATAACTGCAGCTGAGATCATACGGCTCAAGGCTTCCATCACAAAAACAAACAATAGGGGTGACAAAGGATCCCCTTGTCTCAGACCTCGGGAGCTACTGAAAAAACCAAAAGGGGAGCCATTGATTAACACCGAAAACCGCACAGTTGAAATGCAATGAGCTATCCACCTACACCACTTTTCCCCAAAGCCACACCTCCTCAACATATACAAAAGAAAATCCCAGTTAACATGATCGTATGCTTTCTCCAGGTCCATTTTGCAAATGATGCCTGGCACCCCTGATCTAAGCCTACTATCAATGCATTCATTAGCAATAAGAATCGGATCAAGAATCTGCCTCCCTTTGATAAAAGCGCTATGAGATTTGGAAATGACCTTCTCCAAGACTGACTTCAATTTGTTTGCTAGAACTTTAGCAATAATCTTGTAGATGCCTCCCACCAAACTAATAAGCCGGAAATCTTTGATGGAGTTAGCCCCTGGAACCTTCTGAATAAGAGAAATAAATGAAGCATTCAGGCTCTTCTCAAATACACCTCTGGCATGAAACTCATCAAAAACCTTCATAATGTCCACTCTCACGAATCTATCAATTCATGCCAATAAAAGTTTGAGGGGGGAGAGATAAAAAAAGAATAGAGGTAACAATTAACAAAACAAAGGAAAATATAGGAGTGTACTGGATTATGTGAATACTATAGATACAACTAGAATGAAACTTGATTCCTCAATGAAAATCCAACATATATCCCTATTTTTCGCCAATAATTTGCTGAAATTACTTACTTAAGGCAAACCCTTGATATGAATCAAATACAGCTGCAAATTTACTTTACGGTCTCACAGGAAAGGCCATCTCGCAGATTGATCCCATTAAAAGCAAATCCTGGCAGGGAAGGTCATATGCTCCTAACCTTTTTATATCCACATGATGTGGCCACTCTCAAAGATTGGATCCATGCCCATGATCTTTGTTCATTTAGTGCTTTTATACAAGCAAAGATCATGTTTTTTTTTTTGTTTTTTTATTTTTTTTATAATGATATTATGCCCTGGCAGTGTCCATGATCTATTTCTCATAACTTTTGGCATCAATGTGTCTATGGCATGTAACATCTATGCTCCACATCTGTGTCTCAGCCAAATGAACAACGAAAGCAGTAATTTTTTTTTCCCCCATTCTCCTTCACATACAAGGGAAACATTTTCACATCCAACAGGGAGTATGTCTTGGATCTTTAGGAGAAAACTAGGAAGTTTATATTCACATTAAGCAACACCCCAGACTAAGCACACAAATATCAGGTTAAGCTTGTTATTCTTTAATATCGTTCTACGAGTGTGGAAACAAATTGGGCTAGATTTGTTCAAGATAAACAGTTGTTAACAAAGGGAAGTCCAAGGCCAAAACAAATGATACATGAAATAGTTGAAGCTCCGCCTTTTCTTGCAAGATATGGGGTATCCAATTTGCAAACAATGAACTTACAGTAACAAGGCAGACAAGCATCGCTAATAAAATTAAAACAATATGAAGAATGACTGACAAACATCTAACTTAACAAAGTGACAAATATGTCTTATATGAGTTCCAAACATAACCATTAATATAGCTAGTTGTATATACAATAACTGAAAATGCTGGTATGAGCTATCACTATAAGGTTTAGCAAGCTAAGAATTGTTCTTTCCACCCACTATTTTGAAGAAAGCAGTGGACAGTATGATGATTGACATAATAACCAAAGGAGGAAGTCCGCCCCATTATCCAACATATTATTAAATTTTTAATCTTGTAGAGGCAAAATAAAAAGATCTAACAACAATTAGAGACTGCCAACCCCAAATTTTCTTTCAACTTCAATTCTCAAAAATCTGCATATTCATGTCAATTCTTTTCTTTCAACCAAATTCTGTTTCTAACTGCTCGCTATTTCATCCTCTCAACTTTACATACTAATCTTAAGCGATTTCAACAAATCATTTTCAAAATGGCTTATTTATACTGTTGAAAAGCACAGAAATCACAAAAGTAAAAGAAAGCCTTGTAATATTGTGATAGCAATGCAAAGGCAAGAGAAATACATCTAAATCTCAGAAATGTTGCCAACCTTTGATATCAAATCTTCAAGCTCTGCAAAGCTTTCTTCACTAAAAGACTCATCGAGCGCTTCATCACTCTCCATCTCCCCATAAAGCTTAATTTCATCAACTGACACCCCTTTGTCAATCAATACCTGCCAATTGGCATTTCCATGAAACTTGATCCAAATGTCACAGGAACTGAAACAATAACATGGACATTATACCTTCAGGAGTCCAGGAGCATCTTCCTCCAGGGCTGTTTCAACCGAATCTCTGCAATTAGTTTAATAAGCAGAGAATACTAAGAAAAGTGGCATAAGGCTGGAAAAAAGAAAAAAAAACATAATCTATATAAAAAAAATCAAAAATAGAAACTACGTGGCTGTCTTTCTCCTCTTCCGTGGACGGTTGACACGTATTGTTTCAGCAGACTCCAAAGCAATAGGGCTGCACCCAAGTTCAGACGGCACACTTTTTTTCAAGCATCCAATGTTCCTAGCTATCTTTAGTTCAGAATCCTCTAACATTGTAGGCATCTTCATCCGATCTCGCAGTCGCATATGGTCTAACTCATCTCCATCTAGTGGATCAGAGACTTCGAATTCACTCTTCAATTGCAGTTTGCTAAAGGAAAAGCTACGGATGGCATTCCTGTCAAGGTTGTGGAAATTATTGTCGTCCTTAGGTTCAACCTTGACCTTGAACAATGTTGATAAAGTTGAAGTATGCACACTACTTGTGTTTGCAGGAACATAATCCTGTCCCTCGCATGAATTTGGCTCCACAGCCATTCTCTCAGATACATGGTTTCTGTTGCTTGCATGAATTTTGATACCATCACCTGATTGAGTTAATTCATGTGAACATTGATTAGTTACGGAAGATTCTGCAATAATATCTTCTGATGAAGCAGCTACTGAAGTTCTGCAGAAAACAGAAGCAATTCTTTCAGGATCAACACAAAGCTGATTTCCAGACACCGATTCTCCATCAACAAGATGTGCCGCTTCATTTCCTTTCTCAGCACACTGTTGCATAAGAATTTCTGACAACCCTCCAGAACTACCCTGTGTAATATAAAGTTAGCAACAACAGCAAGAGATTAAAGTGTAATACTATATTCATAAACCTCATTTTTCCCAGTGTGCATCACATGGAAAACAGAAAGAAAAAATAAACCAACAAGTAAAGAGTAAATGCAAGCATACATATATAAATAACATACGCATCAACTCCATTACAAGAAGTCAAAACAGACGTTATATAATATAATCCTTATTCTCTTTTTCTTTTCTTTTTCCCTTTTTTGGACATCCAAATTCTTTTGAACCAAGTCATACCACTCAACCATACTGATTTTAACCAGCAACATAGAGATATACTCCTCTTCTCTAACCTCTGAGCCAAGTTCACGCTGAGAGAGAACTCTTTCTCAACTGCAGCAGAAAAAGTATAGACTGACTGGGGCCAAAGATGAATTCCATAATGACCCTTTGTTATATGAAATACCTCAAACACCCTTTGTTATATTTCCTCTTCTGGGAACAAAATGTTTCCCAAGCACAAAGCAGGAACACAAAAATGCTTTAGGAAAAACAATTATATACAAATTCATCTACAATTTAGTGCATTTATGAGATGTAGATATGAATAAATGTTATGCACTACAAGCTACAGCATAGAATCGTATATGTTAAGATACTTTGGTTTGTGCAAGAACTTGCAGAATTAAAAGGCAAACTGATCATTTTAAAACAGGTTTTGTGACAAAAGTGCATAATTTAGTAGTTTTTTTTTTTTTTTTTTTTTTTTTTTTTATTTTTTATAAGTAATAATCAGTCTTATTAAAAGTGTAAGGCGCCCCATAATTTAGTAGTTTTCTTCTAATAAATAAATTCAGTAAAAGAATACCAAGGGAGACTACTACCGTACCAGAATTATACAAGAGGGAACTGACAAAAGGAAAAAGAAGAAAATGAAATAAAAGATAGAAAGAAGATTAACATACAAACAAAACAAGGAATGAAAGAAGTCCAAAACATATCCTAATGAAAGGGATGTCAGTTCATCATCCAGGCATAAAATGTGTATAGGAAAAAAATTGATATCCTTAGAGAAATACTCTACACCAAAGAATTAAGACAATTCCTGTCAGTCCAAAAACACCAAGATAAGCATATAGGAGCAACTTTCCAAACAGACCAAGTTCTCCTATTTCGAAAATGATCACTCTAGCTAGATGGCACCTCATATACAGACTCCAGTAGAACCCAAGACATTCCAAACAGTCCAAAAAGAAGACACCAAACTTGCAAGTTATTCACAGCATATTAACAGTGATTGACAGTTTCCTCCTCACATTTGCAAATGGCAAATCAACATGGTTTCACCATTAAATTGTATTATAGAGACTAAACTGCAAGAATACCCTTGTACCTATCAAGAATTACTATAATATCTTCTGCCAATCAAATAACAAGAAAATAGATTACCTTTTCAACCGGTTTTGCCAACTCCAACAGTTTCCTACAAAATAACATAAGAAGACCATATTCAATAAGTTATACCTCACATACATATATATGCAACCACAGACATATAGACACAAATATATATGTATGTATGTATGTATATGTAATTTATGCCTGTGTTGTTTGTTTGACATGATATTGAAAACAGAGTGCTAAGAAAAGCAGACATAATGATGAAAAGGACCCACCATAACCTATGCAAAGAAAAAGGGTCAAAAACTGAAAACAAAAGGGCACCTTGATAGCAGCATCTTTCGCCGCTGTTTCAGTACAATGTGATCAAGATCATCATCAGCAAAGTCACTGGGGATCTCATTTTTCACTGTAACTGCTGACACACCAGCACCAGCAAAGCCATTTATACCATTACTCGATGAATTCATCAAGTTGTCAAAATACTCAACCTTAACTTTGGCAGGAACCACTGGCAGTGTCTGACCTTCGTGCAAAGTGCAAACATTCACATCGAGTTTCTCTTGTCCAGCAACATCAGTGTTAACTCCACTACATATTATCTGCTCAGAACAAACAAGTCCTTTTACTTGAGTGCCTTGGCAGTTACAATCTCCAGGCATATCCTTACATTTTTGGCAAGTGGCACTTTGTAAACACTGATCAATTGGAGAGCCTACTGGAATTCTACAGCATGGATCTTCAGAAGTAACTCCCTTGGGATCTTTACAATCATCATTTTGTCCCTTCGACAAGCGTTGATCTCCGTGTCTGGCAGAGCAAGCTGAAAGGAAAGAGAGAACACCCTGCAGAACAAGTATATTCTATCAACAAAAGAGGAAAGAAAAAAATACAGGAACCACATGTAGGAGACAACGGGTACAGAACCCAAACTTCTCATAGTGAATCATCCGTAAATCTGTCTTCATTTCTCAATTCATCAGCTGCTTAATTCCTAACTGCCTTTTCGAATGATTTACAGAGACTTATAGATATACAATTTTCGCTGCGGTTTAATTAATCTGATTACACAAGCAACCTGGTATCCACTCTTTCTGTGGACTATGTCTCTCCATTGCCTCTGACATTGTAAATTATCTAAAGAAAATTAATGATAAATCCTCCTCTTAACTCTTAAATATTTGCCAATCTATTATTTATACTAGTTGCTCCTACTAGTTAAGCATTTTCTCTTGTATACTTTTTGTATATCTGGGAGCGTCTTATGCTTTTAATGGCATCTCGATTACTTAGCAAAAAATTAATATTTGTACTAGCATAAGATTTTTTTTTTTTTTTTTTAAATGTATTTGCAAATATTAACTCCTTAATAAATTCTTGTTTCAATAATCTAACTTGATTTTCATCCTTCCTCCAGAAAAAAGTAGGACTTTCACAAATAACTAAGCTCTACTTTTATGAACCTAACTGAATCATCCATTACCAATGTATCCTAGATGCCTTTCTTGTATACTTCCTGTGTACTTGATTGCGCTTTGCGCTTTTTAATGATATTTCTCTTACTTATAAAAAAAAACCAATGTGGGGGTGGGGGGGAAGGAAAAGGAAGTAGAGAAAAGAACCTAAAAGTTTCATTTTCATCAATGGAGTAAACCATCTCTGATTGGAAATTTCTTAGTTTACTTCTTAAACTCTGAGTAGCCAATTTATCGAATATAAATACATCAATATAAAATTCTTCCTATCCATCTCGCACTTTGCATAATCTTTGCTAATCTTTGCCAATTTCTATAACATTGAATATGATATCTTTTTCAAGTTTTCCAGATGCCTCAATCATGTTCTACCCTTCAAATTTCCCAAACCAAAGTACCTAACCCCACAAATTTAACCATTACTGGAAGAATGTAAACTATTTCCATCACAATGCGAACAAAATTAAAGGTCTCAAAAGCATATAGCGAGATACAAAATATCATAAATGATCTTTACCGATAATCAAGCACTTTAGAATCAAAAACTAACAGGGAAAAAATAACTAGAAAATAGGATTCGTTCCTCGATGCTAAATTACCTGCGATGAAATACAGTGTCCATCCTCTTCTTTTACGACGACATCGACAATTGACCTGCATGTCGGTTAAAAGTGAAGCTTCTACCAATAAATCCAAAAATTAAACGATTGCAAATAATATTAAATTTTAAAAATAAAGAAATTTAAATGCCAGAGCTTACATAGACTTTCTTTCACTTCCATTCTCAACAACGCCGGGTTTCGGATCACCCGAACCGGAACTCCGTTTATCCACCTGTAACAATTTCCGCCGAAGCGTCAAGGGAAGATGCTCAAGCTCGATTCCACTCTCGGAACTGGTTGATTTGACATCCGAACCAAAAAGTTTGGCCATTTCGGAGCTCTCAGTTTCGAGAATCAACGGCCATAACTACCCCACAAATAAAAATAAATAAATAACCAAATAAACCCTGCGAAAAAAAATAAAAGAAGTTTCTGAATTTAAGGTTTTTTTTTTAAAAAAATAAAATAAAAAATTGCAGAATTTTTATTATTATTATTATTTTAGGTAAATGCAGAATTATTTTAAACGAACAGAGGGAGGGGCGACTAACCCAACCTAAGCCCTACATAAATTGGTAGAAGGAGGGACTGTTCAATCATCCCAAGCCCGACATAAATTCCAACCTAGCCCAATTCAAAAGGGACCGACTAATCCAACCCAATAAGAATAATGCTAGAAATAGGTAAATGAGAAGTTTGTGGATGAAGATGACTAGATGAGTGATAGAGAATAAGATCTGGTGTTTTTGTTTCAGGATTTGATTTTTGCACTACATCATCACAACAACTGTACAATAATCCCTCACATGAGGGTGGGCCCCAATGTGTAAGGGTGGGCAAATTATCCACCTACCGCCTACCGACCGCTTACCGAACCGAACCGAACCACCATCGACCGCCTACCGACTTTAACCGACTAATTTCGGTTCGGTAGTCGGTATAAAATTTTATTCCGAAAGTCGGATCGGCAGCCGAACCGAACCGAACCGAACCGCATTTTAAGCGGTAACCGAACCGAACCGAATGCTATTCCGACCGATTAACCGAACCGACATAAAACGAAACGACGTCGTTTTAGTAAGAATGAAACGTATGATCATTTTTTTTTCCTTTAAAAAAATCAAAACGACGTCGTTTCATTACCCATTTGAACTAAATGTTAACCGATTTAACCGACTTAACCGACCGCCTATTAACCGCTTAACCGAAATAAATTCACCGACTACATTCCGACAAAAGTCGGTTAACCGACCAAATTAACCGACTTAACCGCCTACCGAACCGACGCCCACCCCTACCAATGTGTGGAGTCCACTCTCATGCGAGGGGTTGTTGTATTGATGTTGTAAATCTAACTTTTTTTATTTTCCTTTAATTTGTTGTTCCAGGCTGATGTGGCATCCTCTTATTGGAAGGCACAAAAGACTTGGTTTATGCCAAGACCTTATAGAAGTTATTCGCATGCTATAAAGTATTTTTTTAGCGTACGACTATCTTACAATGTTGATGTGGCAATATCAATCAACTTTTTAATTAATCATCATTTAAAAAAAAAAAAATCTCTAAAAGTTGGTTGCCGACCACATCAATATTGTGGGATAAGAATAAAATAGAGGTGTAGATATATATCACAATTTTATTCCATAATAGCATAACTATTCCACGAGATTGATAAGCATTAGCGCTTGACTCAACCCTTGTTAATAAAAATAAATAATTAAGGGTTGAAGAGCACTACCATCAACTTAGTTGGATAAGTGTTAAGTTAGTCTCCTCTTGTTTTCTATTTGAACAAATTACTCATTGAACGTTGTATTTGTGACCATCAATTTGTTTATTTATTTATTAAAAATATATAAATATTGATCGGGCTAAGAGTCGGATAACTCGATTATGAAATAGGCATTTTTGCATTTCGCATCGCCATGGTTGGTAAAGTTGGAATTTCACCGACTTTTTTTGCCAATATTTATTTTTGTCACTAGCATATCGGTTAAGGTGACAGTCGTTAATTTCAGTGAAATGCTTATAGTCATCTCAAAACAATTCCGTTTTAGATAATAAATAAATAATAATTCAAAACGACGCCGTTTAATATCATGCAGTAATGTTGGGTCGGTGTCGGTCGAAAATATCAACTTTTCAAAAGTTATTCCGCCTATTGTCCCATGGAAAAAGTTTATCGCCTATTGGCTGCCGATTAAGTAATGTCAGTCAACACTCGGTCGACAGGAGGTAGGCCTTTTTTTTTTTTCTTTTTTTTTTTTTCACATACCTATATATTGTGTATGATAATTACAACCACGTGATATTCATACGGCTTTTTTTTTTTTTTTTGAAGAGTCATACGGCTTTTTTGTCATATTATCAATGACGGTAAATTTTTTTAAAGAAATTGTTCCTTGAGTATTGAGTTTTGTCATTGGACATATAAGAACCCGAAATTTTAATTTTGGCAATTAAAGCTTTTAGTTTTTCTTAAGTGACAAATAAGGTTGTTCTTTAAATTTTCTATTTAATCTTTAATGGAAACTTGCTACATGCCATGCAATGAAAATGTAAAACATGTATCAAAATACACGTCAACTTGTCACGTAAGCAATTTATGTTAAAAAAAAATAAAATTGAGGTCCACTCCATCGCCACACTAGCCACTTAAAAGAGAGAAACAGTGAAGGGTATTAGCTCTGCACCCATAAAAGGACGATAAAAGTAAAGTTCACCTTATACAGAAACAAGTGAAGAGCTGTATCCTCGCACATTAGATCCATCCTCATAAAAAGGGAATGATTGGGATGGCTCCATCCCTGCCCGTCTTTGTGAACGTGGAGAACCACCACATGGAGGGGATGGCTTCACCCCACCCCCCTTTGTGGGGTGGAAATCTACCACTATACAGGGAGCCAGGGGGCGATGGGGTGGCTTCACCCTTGCCCACCCCCACAAAGGCGTGTAGGGGTGGATCTCTCCGGCCACCTTCGTCATCTATAAGGGTGGAAATAGGGTTAATAATTTTTTAGACGATTTACGAATTTAATATGAAACCCAATACAATATTAGTGGATTATGGTTGAAGGATTTGACTCATTTAATTAAATTGATAGAATTCTGGTAGTTGACCTATGTAATATTATACCAATTATTCGACATGACCTAAAACTAACACGCAATATTTAGGTTTGACAATTTTTTATATGATTTGTGAATGCGACACGAATCCAACGTGAAATTAGTGGCAAGTTTAATTTATTCAAAGACCAGATGAAAAATCTGACAAAAAGAACTATTTGTCAACAAAATTCAAAACTTTAATCATCAAAATTAAATCATCAGAGTCGTTGTCTATTACATAAGCAAAACTCAAAAACTTTTAAGATAATTTTCCTAAAAATTTAGAGAGATTGAAGGATTCGAATCTCAGGCAAGCAAATGTAAGATAGCATTTATAAAGCTCACTTGCCCCAACAAGTGAGCGGATTGCCCAACAAAAAAGCAGACTGCTTGAAATTGGTTCAAACAGTTAAACTCTATAAATTTTTCTTTTCTTTTTTTTATATTTACCGTCTAAATTGTCAATAAAATTGTTGAATATCTCCGCCATGCATATTGAGTATGTCACTCGACGTGGAATATTGTACCCTTTAGTTAACCAGGTCCACTCTGCTAAAAAGTCTTACCTTGTACTGAAGACGCAGTAGCAGTACCCAATTTATAATGGGAGCTGAATCAGATTCCTCTTCAATTTATCTAAACCCTCGTCCCAAGCATGTGAAGGCACTAACATCAAATTAACTGCGTACTAAATAGAAGCTGAAGCGGATCATTCCACTGTAGTTCTTCTAAAACCTTTGTCCCAAGCAATTGGAAGCTAATTTATCCTTTCACTATTACCCCTCAAAAGACCTTCTGCAGGCTGCAACTTGCCTTGGGTTGCGTTTGGAAACAGCCGTCACGTACATTATCCTTCCAATTTTTTTAATTTTTTATTTTTTTTTTAGATTTATGCAAACATTCTTATCCGATCCGGAGTAAATAAGGACACAGACATGAGCGTAAAAGATGTTGGTATATTCTTTCTCTATGCCTAAACTTTTGCCCATCCACTTGTAATATAATGACAAGCCTAGATATGTATCCTAGAGAAAGTGACAAGCACAACAATTGAGGGTCCCAAAGTAAGCCATGCATGTCACAAACCATAACACCCACTTGAGAATATTCTGTAAACCTGGAGACACGCCCTGCTCACTATAAAAGCTATTAGAGACATTATTTCATTACCCACAGCTGGCAACATCATATATTGCAATGACTGAGATTGCCAGGCTCGAGGCACGTTCAGGTGGAGATAAATTCAACAGCAGAGAAGTTATATGGCTTCTTTAGGAACAAAATGCACCATTTGGTTCAAATGTTCCCCAATAACGTTAAAAGCTTTCAGTTGCTAGAAGGAGATGAGATCAGGGCTGGCTGCCTGACACATTGGAAATACGACCTCGGTGAGACAAATTAGTGGCTTTCGATCTATACACCATGCTTTGCTCTTTTAGTTATTTATGCTATTAATTCTGCGTTTTGGTGAATCTGTGTTAGGGAGTCCCATGACAGCAAAGGTGAAAATCGAAGATATTGATGATGAAGATATGTCGATCACTTTCCATGTCATTCAAGGGGATGTTTTGAGATTTTACTAGAGTTTTAAGGTGAAACTTGAGGTTATCAAAGTCCATAAGGGTGTAAGCTCTGCGGAGTGGACTGTGGAATTCGAGAAGGCAAATGAAAATGCCCCTGATCCCGAACACTATGTGGACTTTGCAGTAAAGATGTCAAAAGGGTTGGATGCTTACCTTTGTAAAAACTGATCAAATAAGTCCTTGCATTGTAGTTGCATGTAATCATGTCGGCATGCATTTGCTGATCCTAAAATCTAAAGCATCTAGCTAGCTCCATGTAATAAGTGAAATGCGTACGAGCTTGCTTAACAAAATTGAAAGAACTAGTTATATATTGCGCTTAAACCGTTAAATGGGTAAGATCTTTTAATTCTAACTTGCTACTAATAGAGTGACAATTTGTGTTTGAGTGTTGGGTTCGAATCATGTCGAGACATGAGTATAAGACTATATAAGTCATTTTAACTTGATCTATTTAATTAAACAAGTCAAATCTATCGACCATAACCTATTAATTTTATATTTGGTCCATATCGAAAAGTTTGGAAGAAATGGGAGGAAGAGAAGAATGAAGAAGTTAGCTTTAGATCTGCTGCTCCGATGAGGCGACACATAGATGAACTGGCAAGTAAGATCCATATGTGGATGGGTGCATAGGACACAAGTGTGGTGTAGAAGGGATTTTGGGTACGGAGATCAGGCCGACAAGGGTGAAGTAGTTGCAAGTAGATGACGGTGGTGGATGGATGTAGAGTAGTAGACCTATGGCTTAAAAACCATAGATTTGCCGCCCAAGGTGTAGCATGGGGCACATGTTTTGAGAATAAAAAATGCTATACTTCTAATTTATTTTTTTTTTAAAAAAATGATCCTCAAATGATGTGTCATTATCCTATGAGATGATGACACATTTTTCAAAATAATAGATCTCATTCGTGATTGACACATCATTTGTGCATCAACTTTTGGAAGAAAAAAAAAATGGTAAGTGTAACATTTCTCGTCCATAAGAATCATAAGATTTCATATAATTTGAATATGCTATTTTGAGGTCAATCTATTAGGAATGAAAAATGCTAGGGTACCAAACTTTTTATAAAGAGATTGGTACCAAGATGATGCGGAACTTTTTCATTGAAGATGATCAAAATAATTAATAAAAAGAAATGCTACGAATATCAATGAATAAGCTCTATATTATCTTGGTACCTCTAGCATTTATTTTCTTTCTTTACTCTTTTTTTATTATTTCTTTGTTTCTTTTCAAAGTATCGTATTTTTTTTTTTTTTTCAAACGGTCATATTTTCAATGATCTTTATTTTTTTGTTCAAACAATCATTTTTCTAATGGTAATATTTTCAAACAGTCGTTTTTCTAATGGTCATACGTGGAGAGAAAGTGAGAAATGAAAAGAGGAAGGGGAAAAATCTTAAAGAAAGAGAAAGGGAGAGACATAAACTAATAAAAAATTTATGCATTGGAAAATGATATCAACCCCAATGGCATTTTGCATAACAGAGAGGGTTTTTGGAGGAATAATAATTAACTATTTTAACTAAAAAGATAAAATTGCTAAGCTATTGGGGATGCACATAAAAGTTCTTTTCAAATGAAATAAGCTTTCTTTTCAAATGCCTTCATACCAAGAACAAATTTTTTTCTCCAACTCCGTTTGGAGGAGAACTGTATATCCTTAAATGAATAAAAACAAAAGTGAATTCTAGTTTGAGAAATGGTGAATTCAAATTTAAGAGACCTACTTTCATTTACTTGGCCAATCTAAATTAGAAAGCATATCATCAAGTATAGAACAGAAGTAAAATATTAAAAAGTAAAGTCTTAAAAATGGCTCCCTTCATAGTACCATTCATCCATCCTACAATAGATAAAAAGTTCACAAAATAGTACACAATTTAATGTAACAAAATAAATGTGATTATTTTTTGAAAAATACTCTCTTAAATGAGTCATATATGTCTGAAATTATTCCATACTAATATATTTAATGAAGATTTGATAAGAATGACAACAAAGATAATAATAAATGTACGGCATTTTATGACCGTTGAGAGGCCATCTCTGCGCGTTCTCGGCGTCCCTACTGAAGCTCTTCTTTGTCTGTTTATCCAACTTTTTCAGTTTTACCTCGTAAAAAACGCACATATTAAACACAAAGACAACACTTGAATGATACTAACAAAACTGAAAAAGCTTGCAACGGCTATTTAGCAACAACAAATGACCTTGGGCCTTGGCCCTTTGGCATCTCTATTCTCTTCACCACTGCTCGGTACTGCTCTTGATCCCTATCAAACTCCGCAGATGATTCCTTAGCCGTCAGATCATCCAGACAAAAACTTTCCACGTGATTTGTGGGTACCACTCCTACCCTCTCCGTCTTGTATTTCCCACACCTTTACCCCACTTTCCTCTCTTCATTTAGTTGTTTCTCCACTCTCACACTCTTACACAACTCTCTCTCTCTCTCTCGCTTCATTGTTGGATTTTCTTTAGGTTCTCTGAACGCTTGTCATTTGGGGGGTTCCCACTGAAGAATAATGGCTGTGCTTATTCTTCTTGTTCTGTTAGCAGCTTCCGCAGTTGCAGCTGATGAAGGTGATTTACTTTTCTCCGATGCTTGGTATTTGTTTTTTCGAACTATTTTACTCTGTTAACAGTGCTTGATTTTGGTATTTTCACCTTTTCAATTGATTGTAGGTTTCACTTAAGATTGCAATGTCTGATCAGTTGTTTCTTAGAGTTTATTATGCGCTGACGTTGTCTGCATGTGTTCTCTTTGAGGTCTTTGTCTGTAGTCGCCCCTCCTTGCTTTAAGCCCCTTTGGAGGATTACATTCTAAGGGCAAATTAATTCATTAAAGTTTGGGAGGGATAGACCAACTTTTGATGGGCATGTGCCCAAAAAAAAACAAATTGGCTTCTCTTATTTGTGTGTACTGGCCACTGGGTGAGTTTGTGTGTGTAGCTTCTTCTTCTTCATTATCTTCTCTCCTTTTTTTTGGTCCCAAAGTCTGTTTGTCTTCTTGCCTATGACGTTTAGTAGGTCAAATATTAAAAGTGTAATAAATGAGGACAGAAGGGGAGTTGGGGTCTTAAGTACGGGAAATGCTACATGTAGTTTAAGGTGTTTACTCCTCTTAAGCGTATACTTGGCGGCCACGTGACAGTAAAAATTACTATTAAATTTTGAATTGTTTACTATTAAATTTTGAATCTAATAGTGATTTTCCCAAGCACGTTACGAGTTAGGAGTATGCACTTAAGTGGAAGCGCCTTAAATTCTTGAATAATTTTGTTGAGTATTTACTGAAGATGTGCCTTAAATACAAAAGAGTATTAATGAAAATAACACAAGTTTCTGTGAAAATCAATGCCCTAGTCCCTGACTTTTTAGATTATCTCCTTAGTGTCCCTTTCCTTCTTTTTATGCATTAAAAGATGATAAGAATAATAAAATAAAGACTAGCATTGATATTTGTCTAAATGTCTTCCAGCTTATGGGGCATTTCTTCGGATTCCAACCCCTATTTATCTTACTTTTGTTAGTGGCCTTTACCTTGGTAGTGTAAATGGTCAAGGGTTGGAGAATTTAGGCACTTTTGCTTAGGGCTTGGAACTTGTTGAAGGTATGGGTGCTGCATTGTGTGACCACTTGCAGTTCATGCGTGCATTGAAATGTTTTCTATATATTTTTTTTTGATGAAGTATCTACTGTAATTTATTAGTCTGTAAATTCAAATAAAAACAATAGCACCATCTGATATTTAACCCCACAAACTGAAAAATTCACCCATTAGTAAATTTTGTTCTATTCTACGGAGGCTTCCTATATTTATGGCATTATTATCACTCCATTTCCTTCTTAAGGCACGAATATAGGACCTCATTGCTTTCCCAATATGGTAAACATTGTTTAATAATTCACAAACCTTGATATCCCTTTCTATCATATCATATAAAATGGAAGAAAACAGTGCAAGTAGAGAGAGAAGGAGCAGACACAAATTTTGGGTGGTTCGGCGACCTTAGAGGCCTATGTCCACCACTAGAAAGAACCCATTTGAGCTACATGTTGTGTTATTGACTTAAAGATATATTTGCAATACAAATGACCCTATTTATAGGGGAAATGGGGTAGGTGGAGTGAAACAAGAAAGGTAGGATTTGATTTCAATGACACATCTCTATAGCAAATACTTTAATTAGGAAAATCTCTCAAAAGCTAATATGGAAGTCCTATATTGTTAGTTGATTTTCAAAACTAAAGTTTGTGCACATAGATTGATGAAATTAGGATGACCTCTTATTCTCTTTCAGTTTATGAAGAACTTCAAAGATTTTAGTTTTTATTTTTTGAGTTTTTCTGGAAAACGTTTTTAGAGTCTTCCATATGGGCATATTGCCATGTGTAACATTTTTCGTGTTAGACGCCCCTCATGTAACTTGTAATTTTATTTTATTTTGAAAAATGTTAGACGCCCCTCATGTAGCTTTTAATTTAATTTTTTTTTTTTTTTGGGTTGTGTTTTACGTATAAGAATTTTGAGAAATACAACAAATCACCTACTTTTAATGTCAACGGAACCGCTGATAAGAAACGTTCTTTCTAGTGTGAACATTTTCCAATTTTCCTAGGCTTATCAGCATCTTCTAGCCCACATTATCAACCTTGTATTTTGTTTCCACTCTTTTTCTCGATTAAGATGATGCATAATGTTTACAGTGTTGCATAATTTTGACAATTAGAAAATAAAAATGCCCTTCCATACAATTAGAGTACGATCAATAAATGAAATTGGTCAAAATGCAGTTTTTTTTTTTTGTTTCCCCTTAAAGTGAAAGCATTACATGGTTCTTGTTTGTCGTTAGAATCTATATAGGAAATTGATATCATGGCCAGATTATCTTTTGATGGTTTCCTTGGACTGTATACTGGATAGTTTCTCAAAAATTGGCTACAAAATCAAGTTTAATTTGGTCCAGGCCAGGCTGTTGGACTGAATGTTATGCACTTCCTCTAGGTAGCTTTACATCCCCATATGTGCTAAAAAATTGTAAAGGCTTGAGTATTTTTTATTCTTTAGTGTTTGATCCTCCAAAATGGGTTTTGTTTCCTTGGAATATTATATTCTATTAATGGTTGGAGTTGTAAATCTTTATATCTACTGCTATGATCTTCTGCTCTAAGATCTTTTGCCTATTGCCACAGAAGTTGCAAGTTCTGTTGGGTTCTATGGTTAAGAATCTGATTCTTGCAACACTTGCGGGTGCTTTGCTGCAACATTTGATAAGTATTTTGTTTTTTTACTAATGCTGATGCTTCAGCATTTGAAGGTCTTGTTTCTCTCATCATCTAGAATAAGGCAAACATTGTTTAATAGTTTGTTTTGTGCTATTGTTAGCAATTGGTTCTAATAACCAGATAATATGCTCTCACTTGTTCAGTGGGACACGTAGGTTTCAATTGATCCTACACATACTGCCAGCTGATCGTGATTCAATTTCATAGCTTAGGTATATGGTGGCACGGACTAGTCCACTTTCGTTCATGTTCTGAACCAAAGATTGTTAGGTCTCAAATTTGGGATCTTGTAGCTTAAGCCTAGTATGAGTTAGATAATACTAGTTAATATATCCTCGTTAGAAAAACCAAATTCATATTGTCCTCATAGATGTTGTTTGCAATTTGCGTCTACTCATGTTTCTTTTACAAACTACAAAAATTTATGTTTCAAATAAATGCAAATCACAATGGTTGTTGTTTCATTTTTGCAGATGCATTTATTGGTGTGAACATAGGAACAGACCTCTCAGACATGCCGCACCCGACTCAAGTAGTAGCCCTCCTTAAAGCCCAGCAAATCCGACACATCCGCCTATACAATGCTGACCGTGCCATGCTCCTTGCTCTTGCAAACACAGGCATCCAAGTCATGGTCTCTGTCCCAAATGAACAGCTCCTTGGAATTGGCCAATCAAACTCCACTGCAGCTAACTGGGTCTCCCACAATGTCGTGGCACATTACCCAGCCACCAATATCACGGCCATATCTGTTGGTTCTGAGGTGCTAACCACTATTCCAAATGCAGCAACAGTCCTTGTCAATGCCCTCAAGTTCCTTCATTCAGCCCTTGTGGCATCCAATCTTGACCGTCAAATTAAAGTTTCAACACCTCTTTCTTCCTCTATTATCCTTGATTCATTTCCTCCCTCCCAAGCCTTCTTTAATCGCTCATGGAATCCAGTTTTGGTCCCCGTGTTGAATTTCTTGCAGTCCACAGGCTCATATTTCATGCTCAACATTTACCCTTACTATGACTATATGCAATCAAATGGCGTAATTCCCTTAGATTATGCACTCTTCAAGCCTCTCCCTCCAAATAAAGAAGCTGTTGATGCTAATACGCTTCTCCATTACTCCAATGTCTTTGATGCAATGGTTGATGCAACATACTTTGCCATGGGTTTTCTAAATTTCACTAACATTCCTGTGATAGTGACAGAATCAGGATGGCCCTCAAAAGGTGATTCTAATGAACCTGATGCAACAATAGAAAATGCCAACTCCTATAACAGCAATTTGATAAGGCATGTGCTGAACAAAACTGGAACTCCCAAGCACCCTGGAATTGCTGTTAGTACCTTCATTTATGAGCTCTATAATGAGGATATGAAGCCTGGGCCGCTGTCGGAGAAGAACTGGGGATTGTTTGATGCAAACGGGTTGCCCATTTACATTTTACACTTGACAGGATCAGGAATGGTATTAGCAAATGACACTACGAACCAAACTTACTGTACTGCAAGGGATGGTGCTGATCCAAAGATGCTGCAGGCTGCATTAGATTGGGCTTGTGGACCTGGCAAGGTGGATTGCACACCTTTGTTGCAGGGAGAACCATGCTATGAACCAGACAATGTGTTTGCTCATGCGACTTATGCTTTTGACACTTACTATAATCAGATGAGGAAGACTTCTGATTCGTGTGATTTCAATGGGGTGGCTGCTATCACCACCACAGATCCAAGTAAGATCGTATATACTTGTAAAGAAGGCAAACTGCCTCTTCTTCATTTCTTTCTTTCGTTGATTTTTATTTTTCTCAGGTCATGTGACTTCAAAATGCATTATCAAGTTCTAACAGTTTTGTTGTTTCAATGACGCAGGTCATGGTTCTTGTATATTTCCAGGAAGGTAAACTTCAAATTTCTTTATGAACAACCTTTTTAACATTTTTTCAAGTTTCCCCTATGATTTTGATTGAGGAACCATAGAGCACTGTGTACAGTACTATCCTAGATGAGTGATTAAAATGTTGATTTTCTTGTAGTGTTGGCAAGAATGGCTCTCTGGCAAATATCACAGCTCCATCCATGAATTCCACAAGTTCGGACTCTTCAGGCCACAATATTCACATCAGTGGTTTAACAAGCATCTTCATGGTTATCAGAGTTCTGATATGGAGTCTAGTTTTCTTGTAGATGGCATCTATTGCAGCCCTCATTCAAAAGTTTTGAGATAGATGGTTCTTGGAGGAGCTTTTTTCCCCTTTGGAGATTGTTCAGTTAGTGAACAGGTAGTTTAGAGAAGGTGGTCCAATCAATTTTGTACAAAACAAGCAAAACAAGCTGAAGGGGCTTCATCTATATTGTTTTTCTTTTCAATTGAATTATGACCTGTTATTCTTCTTTTATGGCCTGCATACATGTTCCTCTTAAAACATTGCTTCAACTGCATCTTGTCCACTACTGGCCCGCCAGCCGGATGATACACCTTAGGCTTTAATGGTGGTAATTTGTGTTCGCATGTCGAGTTTGAATTGTGTTGAAATATAATAATACTATAGATGTCAACTTTAATTCGACCTATTTAATTAAACGGATAAGACCTTTTAATTTTAATTTGCTAATTTTGTGTTGGGTTCGTATCGGGTTTACGGATCGTATTAAAAATTGCAAGCTGTAAATATCATGTGTCGTGTTCGGTTCATATCAAGGCATAAGTATAAAGTTATATGTTAATTATAATTTGATCTATTTAGTTAAATGAATTATACTCCTCAATTTTTATTTGTTAATTTTGTGTTGTGTTTATGTCGAAATTGTAAGTTACGGGTTAAAAAAAAATTGACAGCTGTACGTAACACTAAACCCAATTCGTTTATAAATCCAACGGCACGAGGTGAGCTCGAGTCCGACCCATTTGCTATCAGGCTCCAAAATTTTCTGCCCGGACCCGCGAAAGATTACTAGGCCTAGCCCACCAAAATGTAATTTTGTAGAACATTGGGGTCAATTAATCAGCGCATTTCACGAACCCTAATACTCCCCTCTATAAGAATCATTGAATCAACTACCATCCGTCACCCCCCACAGCCCCTTCTTAGTTCTTTCCAATATTCTTATTTCCTTGAATTTTTTTTTTTTGTGATTTCTAATACTTCTTCTCTGAAGGCATCAATAGTCATTCAATACTATGATTCTCCGTGCTCATTCGATAGCAGTAGGGGATACGAAGAGATGCGAAATCAGATTCTTGGGTACCTCTGGACTGGTGGATTCCGAATTCTCAGTGGATTCTAGCCCTTTCTCGTAGGTTCCACAACCTCTTCTTCCGAACATTTATTAATCTCTGAAATCACATATTGTTTTATTTTATTTTTGTGTCTAAGTTTGGGAGCTCGATGATGATAGATTTCGCTTTAACCACACCGAAGAGAGAGCGAGATTGGGTTTTGATTTTCTTTGGTTTAAGCCAATGGAAGCACTTTTGGTGCTAGATGGGTGCTTGATGACTCTTTTCTCTATCAGTAGGAGGTTAATGCCTCTTCTGATAGAGAGAAGATGAAGGCTCTGTCCAGCATTTCAAGTGGGTTTGGCTTAGACTTGAGAGGGTCACCCCCCCTTCAAGTTCTCTCATGTGGAAAACAATGGCCCTTTAACTGAGAGCAACCAATCTTGTCATTTTTCTTTGATAAATCTTGAGTGATAATCTAAAGAGTTTTCCTCCTTTTGATTTTTTTTTCTTTTTTGGAATGGTTATAAGAAAGAAAAGAAAGATTAAAATAGAATTATCCCCTATAATTGACCTTCTTTCGACGCTTAGAATCCTTAGATCACCAAAATTTGACATTTGTTTCTTTTCAAGTACCGTGTAATGACAAGGTGTACCTGTGTTAACATCGCTTTAAGGTGTACCTATAAAGGTTGTTCGGCCACTTCAAAATAGTTAAATAGGTGGCCGAACCACCGCAACATTGCCAAACCACCTCCACAAATTTGGGAGGTGATTTGGTCACCTTGAAATGGGTGGGGTGGTTTGGCTAATCCTTTTACTTGAGCCCTCACTGAACCGCCTACAGGGTAGTGGGGTGATTCAGCTATCACCTTACCAGTTTCGAATAGCAAAACTACTATCTTTCACTAAGAGGGTTGGTTTGACAGCCTATTAATTAAGTAAATAAATTTTAAAATGTAATTATATTTTTAAAGTGAAATAAAATATAATTAAAGTTAACTCCTGAAATCCCATGCCTCCATGATAGGACATTTCAAATTTTCTAGAAATGATAGGACATTTTATTACTAGATATTGTATGTTTATAATTTTTATACAACTTTTTTTTTCTTTCAAATTAACTTTTAGATCTATTTTCTTACATGTACGTCTTCATCAAATAAATTTTAAAACAACTTCTTGGCTTTCTTAATTTATATGGATTAAACATAAATTAAGGGTCTTATGTTTTTATTCATTTTAATGCTTTTTATGGATTTTTTTGGCAGTGCTTGGTAGACAGAATCCGCAACATTTTAAAAATAACCGAATTTGATGGTTTTTGAAGATAATTATCCTCGCATTTAAATTTAACTCAAAGATTATCTGTCTTTAACTGAGAATTGTGTGAACCATGGTAATGCAACCATACATGATCTAAGCCGGTTGAATTAGACATAGAAAAAGACCCATGAGTACAGATTTGTTGGCCATCAATGATGACTTCAATGCCATGTCAAAAGAATCCTCATTTTGTATGTGCTATCTGAAACCAATCACAGCCGAGAAAGCAAACATTGTATTGTCCGAATCCAAACCTCTTTACGATGGTTAAAGCAATCTGGAATCTTGTGACACAGTGCTCGTGGGCATGTGGAGAACACGCCACAGCGCATGTTTGCTGGACAGAGACGCATCTAAATGCGGATTGAAGTGGAGGAACGCAGGAATAGCGCGTGTGGTAGTGGAACTTCATGAAATTGATAGAGATCTGATATAGAAAAAAAATCACATTCAAAAACTTCAAGAAATGGGTGGATCCGATCCGATGATGAGAATGGCAGGAGGATGCTGGAGAAACCAGCAGAACTGTAGAATCAAAGATATATCGCCAAAGGGGAGAAATAATACCTTCAAAGAGACGAATAGGACTTTCGAAGAGGCGTGTAACGCCTCAAAAGATGTAGAAAAATGGTGGGAGAAAGAGGAAGGGGGAAGAGGGGAGAGTTACAGGAGTTGTAATAACTCCCTCCTCCCCTTTCAGCGGGAGATTAAAGAGAAGGGGGATAGGCTGAATTGTTAGTTGACAATTGTGTGATTCTCCGTTCTCTCTCCTCCATTCTTTTCTCCCTGATTTTTTTCCTGTGCAAGCCGTCATGGGAGGGAAGCTCTGTGCTTCCCTCCCCACCACCCATCTCCGTTTTCCTCTCTTCTTCTTCCACCCCAACATCCGACTACCCTTACTTCTCACGTTCCATCATCTATCTCTTTAACCTTCTACCTTCTTTCCAGTTTTTCAAGCCTTTGGAGTTAAAGCATAAGCTTCATCTACCCACCTATCTTACATGCTTTTTACTGGTTTTTGTGTCTCTACAATGTCTGTTCAGGCTATTTTCCTCCGCCTTCCACCGAGTTTTTTGTAATTTTTGGCAAGGGGTTTTGTTTCAATTTTTCAGATCTAGATCTATACTCTTCCGAAAACAATTACAAGACACGCGCCTCACCACCGAGTTCCCCGGCATCTCCGGTTTCCACCGACGGTCGTTTTTTCCACAGCCGGCTTCTGCTCCCCCGCGCGTGGCACACACGCTCCAGCGAGCTCTTTGCTCTCCTCCGCGCGTGTATGCCACGTTTGCGCTCCTCACTTCCCCCCTCGACCGTGTCTGGTGGTTCTGGGCCACGCCGGCGAATCCGGCTGATGAGAGGCCTCTCCTTGGCGGCGCGTGTTCCCCACGCGCCGTCATGGACAGCTCCCACCCCTCCTTCCTCTGGACTGCTGTTTATTTTATTGTTTTTGTTTTACTGTTTTTTTAGGCTTACTTGTTGTACCCCTCTCCCCCTGTTTACCCCTGTTTTAGTGTTTGGGTCCTTGTGACTCAATACACTTGTGAAATCACCTTTAATGGTGACCCCGACTTTGTGGCATCCGTGCCTCGAGTCAAAGGGCCCGCATCTTCGGAAGCATTGCCCCCGCGTACTTACGTTCTTAGTTTAATATTTGGGTTGCCCATACCCTGTTGTATTTGTGTTTTTTATTTTTCCTTGTAATCGGTTACTGTTGTATTTTAGGAGAGAGAAAGAGAGTTTTTCCGGAGGATAGCTTTTTCTAATTGGACTAGTGAGAGAGTACAAAAGTAACCAAGCATATCCCAAAACGGTAAAGGATTACTAAAGTACTAAACCAAACCTATCTCAAATCACTTGAACTAACTTAGCATGGCGCCATCCCGGGCCCAGGCCATAAAGAGGACACCCACAAACACAACGACAATTGATGGGCCTCTTTTTTCGATAAACGTAGCATCTTTTTTTTTTAATAAAAACATAAAAGAAAAATCAAGCTTAATTTTTTTTTTTTTTTAATTAAAAACAATATAAGATGTTATGTCAACGTAGAAAAATCCCAAAAAACACGGCTCTCTCCTCTATTTTATTGGTCATTTCAACAAGTAGGTAAACAACGGCTTGACAGTGGACTCCATCGCCACTTAGCCTCTTCACCTTTACCATCCATACGCGTCTCCTACAAACATGCCGCGCAGGAACTCATCAGATCCAGTACCGGCCCTCCCATGGAAGACTCGCCTCTCCATCGCCGCCGCATCAGCCGCCGCCGACGCCGTTCGCCGTTCCGACGGCACCCTCAACCGCCGTATCTTCACTCTCCTCGATTTCAGATCACCTCCCACTCTCAATCCCATCAACGGCGTCAAGTCCTCCGACTTTACCGTCGACCCCAACCGCGACCTCTGGTTCCGCCTCTTCACTCCCACCAGCAACACCACTTCCCTCCCGGTCCTCATCTTCTTCCACGGTGGCGGCTTCGCATTCCTCTCACCCTCCTCCAAAACATACGACGCCGTTTGCCGTCGTTTCGCACGTAGACTCCCTGCTGTTGTAATCTCCGTGAACTACCGTCTCGCCCCCGAGCATCGCTTCCCTTCTCCATACGACGACGGTTTAGACGTTCTTAAATTCCTCGACCGCGACCGCGACCGCAACCGCGACGTACAGGTACTGCCTGAGATCGCTGACGTGTCCAAGTGTTTCTTTGCTGGTGATAGCGCGGGCGGGAACTTGGCCCACCACCTGGCGGTTCGGGCGTGTCGGGAGAGATTTCGGGTTGTAAACGTTGTCGGGTTGATATCGATCCAGCCTTATTTCGGGGGAGAGGAGCGGACCGAGTCGGAGATCCGCTTAGCGAGGGCTCCGTTGGTTTCGATGGCCCGGACGGATTGGCTTTGGAAGGCGTTCTTGCCGGAAGGGGCTAACCGGGACCACGAGGCGGCCAACGTGAGCGGGCCGAATGCAGTTGATATATCGGGTTTGGAGTTTCCCGATACGATCGTGTTTGTCGGGGGATTCGACCCGTTACAGGACTGGCAGAGGAGGTACTACAATTGGTTGAAGAAATCCGGTAAAGAGGCGCTGCTGATGGAGTATCCGAACATGATCCACGCATTTTATCTGTTTCCCGAATTGCCGGAGTCGTCGCAGTTGATTGGGCAAGTCAAGGACTTTATCTGCTCTAAAATCTAAATGCTGCACGGCTGATTCATATGACAAGCTTTAGCACTACTTTATTTTATTCTGCTTTTCCTATAATGAAGCTCTTGCATTATGAATAGAACAGGTGCTTGTTGGAATGAATTTTAAGATTATTTTTGTTACATCTGCCCAAGTAATCGATCACCAAGTCATTGATTTTTAGATTATATCTACCAGCTGCAATTGTTGGTTTGTGTAGGTTTATTTTATTTTTTTAATGACAAGGGACCAAGCAGGGTCACTTTGTATATCCAGTCATGTCGAGTAAGCTCTGGACCTGTGTAAAGCGTCTCCTCCACACAGATCAGGTAAGACTCTAGTTTGTGCCGACGGGGTTAGCCCAAAACCAAAGCTCTTAACAGTTAAAACTTGAACCAACCCCTAGTGTCCTAGAGGTTAGTTTGAGTAGGACTTTGTGACTTTCTGAAGTGTAACATGTAAGATTGAATAACCCTGGCTTCCTTTAACAAAAGTATGAATACATGAATCCTCTGCATTAAGGGTATAAAACTCTATAATTTAGACTAAAATCTTTTTATTACTAGAGATTCTTGAATCAACGCGAGGGAGTCGGTGCAATGGAAGGTGCGGCGACGGCAGAAAATAGGGTGGAGAAAAGTTTTTGAGCAAGCACTGCGTTTGCCGCGTCGGAGGGATGGAATGCATCCCAGAAAACATACTCACTGCGATTGCTGCATAACTTGGAGTTGGGCAAACACAGCCCTCCAATGGATGTGTCCACATTGCAACACGATGTGTTGGAAATCTTAAAACCTGCAGAAGAAAAGGAGTACTTAGATTTAAGACAACGTTTATACCTCTATCAAATTCATGGCGTCTTTCGTGGCCAAATTAAAAGAGACTTTTGGGTTTAATTACCATAAGCAGTAGGATTGTCGATCAAGTCCAAAACTCCTGGATATGTATCTGCAAATATCAGTTTTGCATTTGGGAGGCGCCCGTTTAGAGAGGCTACAAGGTTTTGAACTTTGGAGTTGAATTCCAGAACCCATTGATTCACTCGCTTTAAGCATTGGCCTGTCTTTGATTTCACCCTCTGAGAAGGAATGCAGCCGAGAGGGCCAAGACCATGAAACACCATCTTTCGTGCACCAAGTTGGTAGAGCCTCTAACATAACAAGTCCGGGTTCTCACTAATTATAATTAAACACACTTTGGGGGAAAAAAGTATACAGGGGAACTTCACTTACATAAGTGGTTTTGTATTTGTTTAAAAATTTATAACGTCGATATCCCATGTTCAGCTCATTTTAATTTCATTTCTTTCTAAAAATACAGAAAAGAAAAGAAGAAAATATCAAATAGGGAGTTAAATTTTGTACCGATAGTTGATGGTCTAAGGTGGAGATTAAGAGTTCCATAAATTCTTCAGGTGTGTACTGTTGACTGTCTGCTAAAAAGGGTTGCAAGAAATTGTTGACATAATCGTTACTTCCTGAAAAATAACACATAATTTTGTTGCTTTCTGACAAAAACACCTTGAAAATGGATGGAATAGAAGCATAATTAAGGAAGTGCGAGATTAATGATACAATTAAGTACCAATTCCAATGAAGAACATGGCTTCATTGCAAAGCTTGTTGGCAGCCACTTCTCCTATTTTAGTCTTGATTGTTTCCTTGGTCTTTGCAAAGTAATTTATTTGGTCATCGAAGGATAATCTTTGAATCTACAATGCACGAATTATTAAACCCAGAAAAATGATCAGAAATGTAATGAAAAATACTTGTGGGTTTAATCAACTTAATTAAAATTAAAAGCATAATAAATCCTTACAAAATAAAGTCCAGTGTCGTTGAGAATTCCCGCCCCACCGGATGCATAATTAACCCCTTTGAGGACTGCATCATCATTTTGTGACAAAGAAAGGTAAGGTGGTGGCGACGAAATCCCAAGCTTTTCAGCTGCAAATTCAAAACAAAAAGATTAGAATTATAATTCTAATTAACTATCAAAACAATTCAAAAACAAAGGGTGGATGGAAATTAATTTAATTAGATTACATATTATGTCACCAATTGTCCTCCCATTTGTGAACCTTCCAGTGGCCTGCCCACCAACGTAATCGATGCCATACCAAGGGTAATTGGATTTTGCAAGAGAATATTGCATATAATTGTTGTTTCCAACCTCTGTTAAGGAGTCACCAAAGACAAATGTGACTGTCAGTGCTGCTGCCATGGATGTTGTAGCTGCCATGATCAATGCAGCAAAAGCCAGCCCTGAGACGGCCATTTTTTTTCACTTTTTCTCCCACTTGTGGGTTGTAAAAGGAGTGACAAATATTTATAGAATGTTGAGAAATAGTACTGTAATTAATATCATATTAAGTCATACCCAATTCTCCAAGTTTGGAGATATTAGGTGATTATTTTCCAAACCATAGAAGATACTTTGTGGTACTGTGAGCCTATAAGATCCTTTCATCGATCAGCTGGTTCACTGCAATTTCTTTCTCGATCACTTTCAAGGCGTTGGCCAACTCACATCATATCGTACGTAAGTTTTGTTAGGTTTTGCCCCCCTTGGCGTGAAAATGGCAATCATCTTTCCACTCAACTAACCACTCCAAGCTGCTCCAAACGCACAATTAGCTTTCATCTAGGCACGCCAATGTTTTCCTCTGTTTTGTTTTCTTGATTCACTTGCTCGAGTTAGTTAAATCCAACTGCTTGTGGTGGAGTCAGTATGATTTTTTAGAGAGTACTACTTTCTTTTTCTTTTTCTTTTTTATTAGCAGAACTTTCATTCAACAAACGAGAAAACAAACAATCAGTAAAACAACTGAAAACAAAACAAGGAGCAAACAAAAACTCCTACACACAAGCATCAGGCAGGAAGCCTAACACAACAAACCAAGCCCCAACTAAAAACCAGAAAATGGCCAAAACTACAAGACTATTAGATCAATAAATCTGTAAGAATGTTCTAAGCCTAACAGAGGACAACGTTGGCCCTAGACTTTGGAAACTTCCCCTTTTCTAGAATTCTGGATCTTACTTCCCAAAAAATCACCTTCAAGTGCTGCTCCTCTAATTTGGGATGACCATAATGCTTGATCTCATTCCTAGAACTCCATAGATTATACACCGAGTAGCTCAACACCAGCTTACACAGGGTAGCATGCAAGGAATTGCCCTCCCAAATCCTACTACCCAAACTCATTACCTCTTACCAACGAGAAGGAGGATTATCCACAGTGCAATGGTACATTCCAGCTTTCCAAATGCGATGACTGAAACCACACTCAGAATAGATACTCACGGCTCTCCATGCCATTCCTTCAAAATAAACATTGTACATTCCCATTGAAACCCCAACTAGCCAAATGGTTCCCAGTAGACAACCTATTTCGCATAGCTAACCATAAGACAAAGGCATGTTTGAGGATAGCATATGAAAACCAGACAAAGCTGCCACCAATCAACCACCCAATTTTTCTTCTGAAGATATTCCCAAGTATCAGAGCATACATAGAAACCCTTCTTAGAGATAGACCAAATAGTAGTGTCACAAGCACCTATCTTGATCTCAGGGAGCTTATTTTGGATATCTACAAGAGTATTAGAACGAACAGCTTTCTACACCAAACTCAACTTTTTATTATAGAAGAAAGTTTAGCTTCCAGTCTACTCTGAGCATCATAGGCAACTCGGAAACAATAAATATCGAACAATATTCCACAAGGGTGCCAATGGTCCAGCCATAAGCAAATGTTTTCTGCATCCCCCACATCAAATTTGAGGAAGTGTTTGGCTAAGTCACATAATTTCAACAACTTCCTCCAACGTCAAGAGCTGTTTTGAGGGATACTAATATTTCAAAAACTCTCATTTTTCAATATGTTCTATTTAATCCAAGCAACCCATATGGAACCTGATCTAGCAAACAGATTCCAAACATGCCACAACATGAAGGCACGATTCCAAACCTCCAAATCCTTCTGCCTAAGCCCCCTTCTTTTTTAGAATAACATAAATCAGTCCAAGTAACTTTTGCTTTTACGGCACCAGAATTGTGACCATTCTATAGAACCGATTAAACTTTTGCTCAATAGCCACTGCTGGGAGTATTTTGAAGCTTTTAGGTAGTTTAAACTCAAACTTTGAAGTTTTAAATGTACAACTTTGATTAAGACTAGAAATTGCAAGAAAGAAGGGCTTCGAATTTGAAACATACACGTACGTCCATCAAGATTGAAATGAAATTTGTAGAGCTAGTTTGGCAAATCGGTTTTTATTTTTATTTACTGGTCTAATTTCATTTAGACAATTGTTTTAAAATCAATTTCTCTTCTCACAAAGATATTGATTTATTAAATATTTTACAAAAAATTCATATATTAAATATTTTGCAACTCACAAAAGTTGTATTGTATATATATAAATAGGAAAGAAATATGAACAACAAAGGCAGCCACGTACGTTCACAAATCAAACGAGAAAGGGAAAGCTCCAACTTTCACATTCCCTCTACGACATTATTTTCATGTATAGAAAAATTACAATTAATTCATATAGATCGATTATGTCTCCCAAGTTTTTTTTTTTTTTTTTTTTTTTTTTTGGTAAATACGCTCTTTTTTGTACACATACTCACATTTAGTGTGTGATCCATCTCATATGCATGAATCACACACCAAGTATGAGTGTAAATACAAATAACACATCTCTAGTATTAAATATTCATGCAATATCATATGTAAAAAATATTTATAATATAAAGTTAATATAAATCGCCACCCAAGCGCATATTTAATTTTTTATATAATAACACATCTCTAGCATTGATTTGACTGCGACTCACTAAGAACTGACAGATTACATAGATAATAGACATAAAGACTCGAAGTTTATGGTAGGAGGAAATGTATTTATGAAGGTTGCACTGAGGAAGGAAGTGGCCTGTTTCGGGATGAGGGTTCATGCAGAGGACTCCAAGGAAGAGCCAATGGAAGCTATTGCACAGCAGAGACAACATCGCCGACTACACGAACTACCAGATTTCATATATTTTCTTCGATGGACTAAGCTATAGAGTCCGGGCAATACTCGTGCACCTCCACTGAGTTCTCTAGTGATGAGGAGTATCTACCTGTCATGTTAGTGTAAGTATACCATTTACGCTTATAATGTTTGATGGAATTTTCTTAAGGGGGGAAGATTGTAACAACTTCAATTCTAAATTGGAGTAAAATTGTAAGTTTGGCTAGGTGGATGGGCTTAGAGATGTGTATGCTTATTAGTGTGATTGGTTGGTTTATCTTAGTTAAATGGATCGATGCATATTTAAAAGCATAACATATATATTTCTATTTTAAAGTCCAATATCGAAGACATGGTTAATTTAATGGTTAATTAGCAAATAAAGCATTGAGAGGGCATTAGACCGAATCTTCACAAAACAAATTTTATATTTTTGCACAAATATGACCTATTTCCTTACAATGAGATTTCTTATAAAAACCCTAGTTCTAAAAACCCTAGCCGTCCATGCATCTTAAAGACTTCAAGTTTGAATTTTAAAATATTATTTTTAAGGCAAGTTAGTAAATTGCATCAATTAACTTTAATTCTCTTGTCATGAACTTAGTCCACATTACACCTTTATTCAAATGAAACAAAATTTTATAGAATTAATGAATAAAATGAGATTATGGAGAATTTTATTGAAGGATTTAAGAGAAAAATCATTTGTTCTTTATTAATTCTTACAAGATTTTCCACCATCAATATGCATCGACAAATTTATTTCAAATCACATTAAGATCCTATGCAATCTTTCCTTAATAATTTAACCCATATGTGCATCCCATCACATTTAGAAATTGTATGGATTAAGGTTAGCTCAATATTTTGCACATTTTATACATATTAATGGATTAAAATACTTTTCCTTTTAGCCTTTCATTATCACATGCAAATATTTTTCATATCACATGTGATTCCATATTTGAAATTGAAAATTTCAAAATAGTCATAATTTTGTCCCATTTCATATTCTATCTACCAGGAAAATTAAGTTAAACAAATGCAGTTCTATTTGATCCGTACAAGAACATGTCCCTGAAGTTCTCTTTGAGCTCACTATTTACAATGTGTGGCTTCCAAGATCTAACCAATATAATCACCTACTCCATCTGGCCGGTTAATGTTGCTTCCTCTTCCTCAGCATCTAGTTCTTGCTCCACACTTTTGACCTGTAAATGCAGGAGATTTGCATGAGGAAACAAACTGGAAAGGAAAATAGAGATTGGTCCCACTTGCTAGTACAACAGAAAATATGTCCAGCCTGTGGCCATAACTTTATATATGAAAATAAATTGTCACAGTAAAAACATAAACTAGCAATAGCGTAAGGCAGAAGCACGGGCTAAAAAGATATTTAAAACCAAATAATTTTCCATGTGAGCTAAGTAGAAAAACCAGCTAGTTTATGCTCACATGCGCGCGATCACACACGCACACAGAGCAATCCCATCCCTTAGGGTTTAGTATTTCTCACCTTTTTAACACCTTCAAACTAACAATATTTTCTTCTCAGGAGTCTCAATCGGTGCTGATCCAAGCTAGAACATATCATGCATTGTGACCAATGTTTTTTTTAATTTTTTCTTTCGAAGGGTTCCTCTTAGTGCACCCACAGTTTCTTTGGTTTAAACCAATGAAATATTAAGGGCTTAACAATTTTTCTCCCAAGAAGAGTAATCCTCAAATTACATCATGTAAATTGTTTTCTATAAGCAGATCATAATCATCATGCATATAAATAACATAAATGTTTTTCTTTACCACTAATGAACTACTCTTGTGCCTACTCCCTTTTTTAGTTTTGGAAACGCCGGGGGTATGGGTTCAACTTCCCAACAAGAAAATGTACCTATGGCATGGAATAGTATTCGGGATGCACACACAATGATTAAGGACTATGCTACTCTTTCTATCTTCTGAGAAAAAATATATACCAGTTCTTATCAGTGGCTAGGGAGAATGGAAGGTGTCAGACAACAATGACAAATGTGTATATAAACGTAACTCCAATCAATACTTATCACTAACCTCTGGAACATAATGCATCAGCATGTTTTCAATGCCAGATTTTAGTGTGACAGCTGAGCTAGGGCAGCCACTACACGCTCCTTGCATTCTCAGTTTCACTATTCCACTTTCTCTGAAGAAATCATACCCATAAACTTATAAGTGTTACGTGACAAAAACACATAAAAAAATGTGAACAAGTTAAATTCATGAAATATCAATTCTAAAACATTCATAAGATATTTTCAGCAAAATGAAGGAAAACCTACGGATCAAATCCACGATACTCAATATCCCCACCATCATCTTGCACTGCTGGTCTTATACGGGTTTCCAACAGTTCTTTGATCATTGCTACAGTTTCAGAGTCATCCTGTATCAACAAACGAAAAGGCTCCCATCTAAAAGATTTATTCACAATAAAACTAATTGACCATAACATTTAAAAACAAAAATCCTCCAGAATTTATGTTCCAATAGTAAAGTTTCTGGTTGTCCCTAGCGCTCTGCACTTGTCCATTGAAATGGGTCTAGGTCATCTCACAAAATGCCAATGATATTTCTGTTCAAAATCACAGAAAATTTGTAGGCTGCAAATCAAACAAATGACACCTCAATTTATCCATCTCTCTAATATATTCCCACAAAAAATGGTTAATTTTTTTTTTTTGGTTAAATATACTTTAGCCATCTCAACTAACAGCCATTTTTTATAAAGCCTTACGAACTGACAGGTGTGATACTTAGATCTATCAAACTACCATTTTGTTGCAATTAAGCCACTTTTCTGCCACTGTTCAAAAAATACCCCTATTTTCTTAAAAAAAATTAAAAACAAAATTTCATGCAAATTCTTACCATACTAATCGAATCTTATCGAACCTTACTATGTGTATGTATTTTTTTATATATAAATTTATTTACTTTTTTAAAGAAAATAGGGGTTTTGTTTGGGTATGACATAAAAGTGGCTTAATTGCAACAAATTGGTAGTTTGATGGATCTAAGTTTTACACCTGTCAGTTCATGGGGCTTTATAAAAAATGGTTGTTAGTTGAGGGGGCCAAAGTATATTTCACTTTTTTTTTTCTATTTTCCTGGTGACAAGCTACTCATAGTCAATATAGAACTCAGGTTGACGTGCTACTTCATTACAAGCAATTCGAATATTCAAGATAATGCACTAGAAAATAGTAGAATCTGAGTTTTCAAGAAGACCTGAAAAAGTGTTTGTAAAGGCCTCTGGTGATATATTAAAACATTAATAAAAAAAAATGAACAAAAAGATACCCAAGAAATGACCATGCAAAGTGATAATGTTTCCACAAATTTCTGACGAGTTAGGCAACAATAACCTTTTTTTTATTAATAATTAATAAGTAGCTAGGAACGGTGAAATTTGTTTTTATTTCTAAAAATCGATATTTCAATGTTATCTCAAAGAACAAGGAGACCATAAATAACAGATCACCAGGAACACCACATAGAAATAAAGTCTTGTGCCACTTGGGGAGTAAATGTGATTGCCATAAAAGGAAAGCCCACTCTCTCCTATTTCGAAACCCTCTTTGACCTGCTTCCTTCGGGTGTGGGATGTAACGACCCATCCTCAATGACACAATATTGTCTATTTTTTGCTCTCCCGACAAACTTTCCAGGAGGTCACCAATCCCGGTACTACTCTCGCATAAGCACGCTTAACTGCGGAGTTTTGATAGGTTCATCACCATCACGGCTTTAAAATGCGTAGTGTCAAGAATAATGCGAATATACATATAAGCACATTCTCATTCCCATACCCAGGCAATGTGGGACGTCACAATCACTTCCTCTTGAGACCCAGCGTCCTCACTGGCGACCCTCATGGGATCACCCTATTCTTGGCGTCCCAGCAAGTGTTCACTGATGACCCTAATGGGCTTATACACGCTCCCCCCATCTCAAGCTAGACAATGACTCTGATACCATTTGTAACGACCCACGTCCAACGACACAATATTGTCCGCTTTTGACTCCTTCAAACTAGACTTCTAATGAGGTCACCCATCCTGGTATCACTCTCGCGTAAATACACTTAACTGCGGAGTTTTGATAAGTTCATTATCATCACGGGTTGAAAACACGTGTCAAGAAGGGTGCGAATATACATATAAGCACATCTCCATTCTCATACTCGGCGATGTGGGATATCACAATCACCCCTCTTGGAACCCATGGCATCACCCCATTTTTGGCGTCCCAGCGAGTGGGATAACAAAACAAGTAAAGCGACCATATATGTATTATACCTCCTATGTGCTGAAGATGGATAAATTGAGTGTTCACCTCACACTAATCTAATGGACAGATTCAATGTGTTTCCTCAGCTTTTTCTTTTTCCAAGCCTTCTTAGTTTGACAAAGAAACTGTAAACCACAAACTTCTCAAGCTTCTAGCCAGTAAAGCCACACAAAATTTATATTGATCCTTCATATACATATACATACATATATATATATATATATATATATAGAGAGAGAGAGAGAGAGAGAGAGAGAGAGAGAGAGAGAGAGAGAATTGGAAGACCAAATGTTAACCTGTCACCAATTATATCCCATCAGGGTTTTGGATGATTTTGGGTTCAAAATTAAATCCCATCAGGGTTCGAGGGGGTTCTAGTTTTCAGCGTTGGTAATTGACCCCAATGTAATTACATAAATTAATTGCTAAAATTTACTTAGTAATAAACAATCACAAGTTCTATAGCCCTTAAGCACCACTTCTCTCTATCTTTCTCATTTAAATATAGTAAAAACCTATGTGACACAGAATAATTAAATGTAATTTTAAAGTCTTTAGTATCTCTAGATAGAGATTATATTATCAATTATGATAGTATGTAGCAGCTATAGTATTTAGATGGTGTCGGATGGGGTTGAGGTATATTTTTACAACAAGTACGTGTTTGGGAAGGCTTCTTCCATCCAACACCCAACCCCTTGCCATTCCTAGGCCAGGAGGTACAGTGATATGGAGGTAGGGGTGGCAAATAGAAGTTCACGATTGTTCTGTTGCAATAACAGAGGCAGTAGAGTGGCAATGCCAATAGTTACAAGACACGAGCATGTAACGTACACTGATGCTGGTGGAGTATTTGTTGGGTTAAGTAAAATAGAATTTGGAATGCTCAACTAAGCTGCCCCTTGTATGGATTAGGTTTAATTGAAATTAGCAACTCAGACATCAATTGTTAGTTGAAAAAGATAAGAATTTTTTGTTAAGTAATCAAAATTCATTAAAAACCAAATGGCTCTCTCAAGTACACATGAAGTATACAAGAGAAACACCTAACTAGAAAAAGAAAATATATCAAAAAAGTAAATAAAATAAATTTTGAAAACACTCATAGACAGCTATCCACTGGAAAAAGGTACTGAAAAAGAAAGCCTTTAACTCTCCCACCGTCCTCTCATTGTTTTCAAAGCTTCAGTCATGTCATTTCATTTCTTTCTCTCCAAATACATCATATCAAGCAAAGCAAAATCTTCTAAATAGCTTCACTTTGAGTACTGCCAAACTGCTCTCTCCAACAAGCAAAGAGATCTCTCACTCGGCGAGGCATGACTCACGCTAAACCAAATATAGAGCTCTATAAGACACTAGGGTCTCATTTGGTTAGCGAAATAGACCCTTAGAATGGAATGATTATTCCTATGAAATAGTTATTCTTTTGTTTGGTAAGGGTCTATTCCTTGGAATAGTTATTCCCATTGGAATAACTATTCCCTTACGAAGAAGAATACCGATTCCTATCAACAATGAGAGGATTAGTTATTCCAATGGGAATGGACTATAATTTCCTGGGAAAAAAACAAAACCCAACCCCCTACCCCAAGGCGTTCCGGGGGTGGTCGCACCACCCCCGATTCTCATCAGGGGTGGCCACGGGTGGTCGGCCACCCACCATTTTTCAATTTTTTTTTTAGATAATTTAAGTTTTTTTTTTTAATATATATATTATGTGGGGTTTTTTTTAGTAATTTTGATTGGATTCCAATTAAAGTGTATGTGTTGTTGCCTAACTAAAGATTATGAATAATCATTCAATTTCACTGTCTTTTATTCTTGGGAATAACTATTCTTTTTCCCAATGGAATACTCATTCCGCAAACCAAACGAGACCTAGTTGTCTCACAATGGAGTAAAAGATGGTCAATGGTTTTCCCACACTTTTTACACGAGCAACACCAATCTACCACAATGATACGCCTATTTCTTAAGTTATCTAAAGTGGTTGACCAAGCAAAGAAAGCCACTCTCCAAGGGGTCTTCCTCTGCCAAATACACATCCAAGGGAAAGAAGTGTTGTCATGAGAGATTAAAACATTATAGAACATTCTTACATCAAACAACCCACTCTTGAAGGGGTTCCAATAAAGCTTGTCTGCACCATCTTGTTTCAATCTGATGGAATACAACTGATTGAAAAACGAGGAAAATAATTTCGACTCCTAATCATGCGCCACTCTAATAAAATTAATGTTCTACTAAGGAAAGCCATTAGAGAATTGAATATGATATGCTACAGATACATCCCTAACATAGGCAATGTTAAACAACATTGTAAATGTTCTACTAAGGAAAGCCATTAGAGAATTGAATATCTAAAGTGGTTGACCAAGCAAAGAAAGCCACTCTCCAAGGGGTCTTCCTCTGCCAAATACACATCCAAGGGAAAGAAGTGCTGTCATGAGAGATTAAAACATTATAGAACATTCTTACATCAAACAACCCACTCTTGAAGGGGTTCCAATAAAGCTTGTCTGCACCATCTTGTTTCAATCTGATGGAATACAACTGATTGAAAAACGAGGAAAATAATTTCGACTCCTAATCATGCGCCACTCTAATAAAATTAATGTTCTACTAAGGAAAGCCATTAGAGAATTGAATATGATATGCTACAGATACATCCCTAACATAGGCAATGTTAAACAACATTGTAAATGCTACCTTAAGGGGTTACCCCCCACACCACACACCATGCCAAAAATTAATCTTGAAGCCATCACCCACCTCAAATCTAGTACATCTAGAAAACTCCTCCCAATCCCTCCTAATGAATTTCCAGAGACCCACCCCATAAGACCCATTAACTCCATTAGAGCACCACACACCCCACTGACTACCATATTTAACGTCCACTACCAATCTCCACAGAACCTCTCTCTCATAAGCATAACGCCAATACCACTTTCCCATAAGAGGTCGATTGAACATGAGAAAATTTTGAACCCTTAAAAGTCCCCCAAAGGTCACAGAACACTCCTTGGATCAGCCTATAAGGTGAAATTTGACCTCTTCACCCATATCTCCCCACAAGAAATCCCAGTGTAACTTCTTAATTCGATTGGTAACACTAGCTACACAAGAAACCCTTATTCACTGCAACATGGATCATCTTACCCAAAGCCTCCATCACCATGACAAATAGCAACAGAGACGAGGTCTCCCTGTCTCAAGCCATAAGAGCTATTAAAGAAACTGATGGGAGTGTCGTTTATCAATACAAAAAAACACACAGTAGAGATGCAATGAGCTATCAAAGTACACCATTTCCTCTTTAAACCGCTCCTCCTCAGCATGTACAACAGAATATCTCAATTAACGTGATCATAAACTTTTCCTAAATCCAATTTGCAGAGCACACCCAGCTCCCCATATCTGATTTTGCTATCATGACATCATTAGCATTGAGAACGGGATCTAGAATCTGCCTTCCATGGATGAATGCATTGTGAGACGAGGAAATAATCTTCTCCAATACCATTTTCAGCCTGTTAGCTAGAACTTTGGTAATAATTTTGTAAATGCCACTCACTAGACTAATCGGAAGAAAATCCTTAAGATCAACGGCCCTGAAATATTTGGAATGAGAGCAATGAAAATCGTATTTAGGCTCATTTCAAACTTGCCTCTAGCATGGAAGCCATGAAAGATCTTCATTATGTCTTCTTTTAAAACATATCAGCAAGCTTGGATGTATGCCGTAGAGTAATCGTCAGTGCCCGGGGCCTTATCACTATTTATAGCTTTCACTACCCCCAAAATCTCCCCCTTCCTCGAATGCTCTCTCCAACCAATTGGCCTCAACCTCACCAATAGAGTAAAACCTATAATTTCTTAGAATACAGATTTTACTCATAAAGGAGGACATTAGGTCAGTGCAGGCTCATTGGCCTCAACTTCAAGCAGGCTCATTGTTCCTAAAGCAATGCCCAAAAGTTTCCAAGCAAATGAAATAACAATGAAAGAAGGACATTAGGTCAGTGCTCCATTTTCTTGCTGAGTATGACAAAAATCAAGTCTTAAAACGTAAGGCCTAATGACATCGGTTCTTCAAACTCTAGGGCATAGGTCCTAAGGGATTTGTACCACGAGGCCAATCAAGATCTTTTTAAACTATGTTTGCCCGAAACTTCAAAATATATAATCCTAGTATCTCTGGCATACTTTAGGACCTTTGTACATTGAAAAGCTTACTGTCCAGGGGGCATTTAAACATTGCAATATTTACTTCATAACACCAAATGCTAATACAGTTAGAATGCAAGCAAATCTTAATTTAAGATCAGAGGAAATAGTATAAAGTTCGTGAATCTAAGCTCGAAGTTAAAAGTTATACCTCACCGATAGCAGTGTCCATGGCTGCCGCAGTTTTGGAATCCAGAAACAGTGGCTCACCAGAAGAATAGAAATCCATGATAGCTGCAAAGATTTCAGGCTTCAAAAAATCCCAAGAAGCATCGTCTGACTTTGTCACCGTAACGAAATCTGATCCAAAGAAAACTCGAGTAATACCTGCGTTAAAAGGAAGCGTACCAAATAAACACAATGTAAAAGGGCATAACGCATAAAAATAAAAGCAGAAAGAAGCTGACCATCGATTCCGAAAAGCGCTTTTGCCAGCGGAGAATTCATGGCCGCACGCGCATTCGGAAAGTCAGCGCTCCCAACTTCCATAACCGGCTTCCCCGGATGGAACATCAGAGAGGAAGGGTTGGGCGTGGACTGCGTTTGTATAAACATGGTCCTCCTCTGCCCTGCGCAAGAATATTATCAACAATAATTGTATACTATAAATGAAAAAAAAAAAAAAAAAAAACAATTAATCAAAAGGGAAAGAATTACTTAAACAAAAGAGAGGAACCTCCGAATGGGGAAAATCTCAGAGATGCAAGATTTGAGGAAAATGAAGCGATTTGGCAGTCCCGATACGACGCCGTCACGGCTGAGGAAGAAGAAGAAGAAGCATGTAGGAGGCGTAAGCTTTGTTCAACGCAAGGCCTTAGAAGTCTTTGTTGTTGAGATGAATACCAAAGGGCTCGCCCTATCAATCTTCCAAATCCCGTCATCGCTGCTTCTCTTCTGCAATCGCAATTCGCCTCTCTCTGTCAGAGCTTCGAGTTTTCTCGCAACTTCAGTTGAGCAGAAGCCTTCGTGTTCGCTATGTTTGGCATGCCAATAGGGTGTGATAAAATGATCTGAAGATTCTACTTTAAAAAAAAAAAAAAAAAAAAAAAAAAAAAAAAAAAAAAAAAAAAAAATTTTTATTAAGCTATTTTGAAAAAAACTTACCACCGTGGCTACATTCCAAAACCGCCTATTCTCTGGGTTGGATGATTTTGCCTTTTCGGAGTAGAAATGTAGGATGAGATGGATTTTGTTTAGATGGCTTGTGGCTTGCGCAGAGATTGTTAACCGTATTTATCTTGCTGTGGTCACGAGAACCACATAGAGAGAGTCCTAAGAAAAGAATTTGATTCTTACACACCACCATCACAATAAGCGTATAACACCACTATCACAACAAGCGCATAACACCACCATCACAACAAGCGCATAACACCCCTTCATATGAGGTGGGCCTCACACACTGGGCCCCACCCAATATAAGAGAATGTTGTGCACTTGTTATGATGGTGTTGTAAATTTATCATTTTTTCACCAGAAAAGTCATGAAAGTGGGCACAAATCACGTGTCCTGGGAAAGTGGGAGGCATGAAGCAGGAGAGAAGGCTCGAGATTGTGTATCTTAAGGGCTACGTGTCAAATAAGTAACGGCTAAGATCAGAGCAGGCTGAGATTATTATTTAGCACGTATGGAAGAAGGATAACTAATTGGACTTAGCTGGAGGTGCAAGTGGGCTGGCCTAACAAACTTGGCGAGTTTAGTTACTGTAATTGGGCTTGTTGGGTCATTCTCAAATTCCCAACATTTTCATATTCAATCTACTTCGTTAACTCATTCACCATTTCAATTCTATCTTCTACATTTACAATTTTCACCATTGACATCGATCACTTCCATACTCAAATGGAGACAAATTCCCACGAATCATGTTATAGTCATAAAGAGGAGATCCTGCCAGATGGACGACATCACAATATGAATGGGAATTGAAAGACATGACCAAAACCTATAAGGAAATATCACTGCATATCAATCTCTAATCTCCGGTCAATCAATCACACAGAAGAATGAAAGAGAGATCACTGCGATGAAGGAATCATGTTATCACATCAATGGAAAACAAACCTTGTTAGGAAACATATAATCAGTCACATGTAATACCCATAATTTTTCAGATCGGCCTGTCTGTAGTGAGATTATTCCCAACCAAAAAAACAACAAAAAAAAAAAAAACAATAATATTAGCAAATTAGGATGATTAATTTCTAGCCATCATAACACCTTCGTTTATTATGGCGGTAGGTAAACAACCACAAAACTATTACGTTTCTTACAAATGTCTCAACCCGTCCTAATCCTTTTTATTACCGAAAATATCGGATTCGGGCGGAATTGGCTGGGTGGTGAAACTACTGTCCTAGGCGTTTAACTTTAGCAAATGCTACACAGTAACTACTGGCCACGACCCTCGCATGCCACATAGATACAAAATAAGTCAAAACGAATCTCAGTACATAGAGACAAAAATGTCATTCTCATCTCCGGTTGAACCCAGCACGCCGGCCGAGCACGATCCCGACACTGCCAAAAACCCGAACACCTCAACCCACCATACCCACGCACCCCGACCCACCAAACCCACGCCGGTGTGCATGGGTTTCCAGCTGGATCTCTCAAAGGATGCACAACGCGACTAGAGCAAGCCGGAAACTCTAGACCTCAACCACAGGAGTTTCCAACATCGTTGGGGCTCTAGGGCGTGCAGGTAGCCCATGGTCGGGGTGGGAGTTTTTCGACTTCCACTAAACCCACGCCAGTGTGCGTGGGTTTCCGAACAAAGAGAGATCCGAGAGATCTCGTCGGTTTTCAACAGTGTCGGGAGCTCGCCGGTGGTCGAGGTCTGGATCTGGAGACATTTTTCTTAGAGCTGTAGATTTTTGTTGGGGCTGGTGAAGGGCATTATCATCTTTATATAAGATGTCACGCCAATTTGTAAGCCTCTCTTTGAGAAAGTGTAAGTACCTGTAGCATTTCTCTAAACCTTAAGTAAAGCCTAACACCACGCAATTCAAACAAACTCCAGCAGAAGTTGCAAGATCCCACATTTCCTTTTCTTTTCCTCGATTTTCTCAGCAACTAAATAAAAAACAACTACAAAACCAGATAAAAAACGATGAAAAAAATGAGGAACATACCTGATTTGGGAGAAGAAGACCCTAGAGAGACCAAGTCGAGAACGAACGAGTCGAATTGGTCTCCGATTCAAACCAAATCCAAAAGGAGTTCCTTGTCTTTCTCAAAAAGCATGAAAGTTCTTTTTCTCTCTTTCAAAGGTTTTGAGAAGAAGAAGGTTGTAATGGTGGTTTTGTTGTTTGAAAATATGGAAGATGGTTTCACTGGTTACAGCCGATCGGCCACGGCAACGTTTTTATATAACTCTATTTGTAAAGAAGGGCTTTTGGTCTCCATACACGAAGAAGAAAGGGCTTTTGGTCTCCTTGTCTCTATGGACGAGTGGAGTCGATGGGCGACGACAGTGCATGGAGTGAATCTGTTAATGAATAAAAAAAAAAAAAAAAGGTGAAAAACATAAATTGCGGCTAGGGTTTTATAAGTCTAACTTTCCTTCTTCTATTTCGGTTTTTTTCTTTAAAAATAATAATAATAAAATAAATAAATGTGTCATAAATGGGTTGACTTGTTTGACCCGAACTCATTTAGCCTAAACTCAAACCCTATAACTTCGTGTTGTGTTCGTGTCGAATTTACAAGTCGTGCAAAAAACTGTCAACCCTGATTTGTATGGAGTATAAAAATCAAATAATTTCATACCTGATGGTATAAGCTCATTTATAGGCGGGGAGTCCCGTCAACTTTCCAGCTCGAGTCCCTGATTGGCTGATCTGGTGGAGGCCCATCCCAAAAGATCCAAGACGAGGGCTGATTTCGGGATTTAAGCCTGTGAACAATATTCCGAGAGTTTTAGGATTGACTCTTCCCAAAACTCTCTCTTGGCCAATCGATACCAGATTTGGCGTATCCTGTGAAAAACTCATTGGATAATTAGGGGTGTACAAACAGTTATAACCGGAGATTATTAGCTAAAACCGCTAAACGCCTAGGCGGAGGCGGTTATTTTTATAACCGTCGGTTAGCTGTTATTGTTTTAATAATCGGCGGTTTTAAAACCACTTTTCAATTTATGTTTTGGATCAATTTTGGGTCGGTTTTGTGCATAATTTTTTGACATTTTGCCTTTTGGTACAAAATTAACAAATCAAAATACAAATCCAAAATATTTATTAAAAAAAATACAAATCCAAAATACAAACAAATAACCACATAACCAAATCCAAATCATTACAAATCCAAATACAAATCCAAATAAGTAAATAACCACATACTCCAAAACATTACAAAATACAAATCCAAATACTCCAAAACCATTATTCAAAAAAAAAAAAAAAAAACTCCAAAACCAAACAAATCCAAATAACCAAATACTCCAAAACATTACAAATCCAAATAACCAAATACTTCCAAATCCAAAACCAAAACATCACAAATCAAAATACAAATATCCAAATAACTAAAACCAAAACATTACAATAACCCTTCATTGCATATATTCTTCTAGATATAAAGTCTCTAGAAGTCCAAGGATGATTTGGTCATTGATTGAGCGCCATCTACAAAAGAATAAGGTTTAGTTAATTGAAAAGTAAGTTTCAAAAATAATAATTGCACAAATGAAAAGTTTCAACTAATTTACAATCATTTACCTTCTTCATCAAAGCTTTCCACAAATTCCTCAAGCTCTCGAATGCCAATTGGAATACTCCTTATACAATTAGTTACTTGGTTTGTAGTTTGTAGTTTTGCCTCAAAGTCTTAATCAGGTCATTCTCCAGCAAACAACAACCCAAAATGAAAAACTGAAACCCTAGAATGAAGAAATAATATCTTCCAACATCTAGTAAACACTAAACAAAGAACAAACAGAACATTATATAGTATATACACAAAGTTTAAAATCAACCCAAAATGAAAAACCGAAATCCTAAAACAAACGAAAATCACACACAGTGACACACACTAAAAAAGCCTAGACAAAAGCCTTAGATAAAGCAAAACTGCACACAGTACACCCTAAAAAAGCCAAGACAAAAGCGAGAGAAACTGAGAAAGAGTGGAGAAGCTTACAATGTAGCAGCGGCAGAGACGAGATGGGCGGAGAGGTCTGAACGGCGCTGGAGAGTGGAGGGGAGACAAAAGGCAGAGGCTGGGCGTCTTGGGCGAGCGGCAGACTAGACTGATTTTTGGAGGAAATGAATCTAAATGAGTAAATGAAACCCTAAACCTAAAAGATGCTTATATATGTTCTAAAAAACGGTGTCGTTTTGGGCATTCAGCAATGCCCAAAACGACGCCCCTCTCTCAGCCTCCTAGGTTTTTAATTTGTTATATATATATATATAAGCGGTTAGCGGTTACTAACTGCTTTTCCTAAACCCTATAACCGCTTTTAAAAGCGGTTAACGGTTTTAAACGGTTAGCGGTTAGCGGTTATAACCGCTCCGTTTGTAACCCCTATCGGATATGATCTTTCAGGGCATACTTGCCTCTCGAATAACATGGCACGAGTCCCCAAGGGGTAGCTCAATCGGTTGGAGACCACGCCTCATGAAGTGGAGGTCACTAGTTCGAATCCCCCTTCCCCCCTCTTGTGTGGACATATCAAAAAATAATAATAATAAAATAACATGACATGAGTATCTTTCTCAGTATCTCCTCCAAGATATCCTCAGTGAGCACCGCACTAGCAACGTCTGTAGAATTGGGTCTTTATAAGTTCAGCTTTAACTATCAAGTCTTATTGGCCTTGCGTCTTCATGAGCCTATGTAACTCAATAGGCTCATTAATTAATTGTGGGGAAAAATATTTCCCAATAGAAAGTATTTTATATTTTCAAATAAATAAACATGTAATACACATTTTTTTCTTCAAAAAACACACACAATTTTTTTTTTTTTTTTTGAGTTAACTCTTAATTATTAAGGAAAAAAAGAAAGTAGCTATGTGGCTGTTCTCAACCGAGAAGAAGGGTAGCCGTGTTCACCACTCCAATCGAATAAAGACTGGTCGTACAATTATTCTTGGCCGATTAGAGTGACTACATAACTCTTTTATTGTAGTGGTTGCGCAACCACCTATAATAAGAACCAAAGTGATTGTGCAACCTAGCTCCCTTATTTAGTTAGAGTAGTGGCACACCCACTTCCGTCCAACAAAGATGACTTGCGTGCCCACTCTCTCTTTTGTCAGAAGCGGTCGTATTTTATATTTTTTTAATAAAAATGTTTTGTATATTGCCTTTAAATAACTGCATTGTTTAATAAATGTTATTGAAGTAGAAAAAGCTATTTAATTTTATGAGTGACAATTTGTATTCACATATCAGGTTCAGGTCGTGTCAAGAAATTGGTATAAGATTATATATGTCAACTCTAATTTGATCCATTTAATAAAGCGGGTCACATTCTTCAACCTTAACTCATTAATTTCATTTGGTTTGTGTTGAATTCGCGAGTTGTGTAAAAAAATAGGGTTAAATAGGGTATTGATACTTGTGGTTTAAAGGGAATAAACCAAATTGATATTTCTATTAGTTTTTTCGTTAAAAAACTAACTGTTATTCACGTGTCAACTCTTGAGAATAATATGTGTCATAATAAAAAAAAGATTAAAAAACAGAAAATAAAAAGCTTTAAAAATTAATAAAAAATAATAAAAATAATAGAACTTTTTAAAAAATTAAAGTATTAAAAACTTTAAAATTTTGATAAAAAAAAAAAGAAAAAAAGAAGAGGGGTGGCTAAATCACTCCAATGGCCGGTTTGGGGGTGGCCGAACCACCCCAAGAGCCAAAAACACCTTCATATATATATATATATATATATATGCTCTTTGGCCTTGGGGGTGACTGAACCACTCCCACTCCCATGGGCCACGACGTTGGTTTGGCCTACGCCCAAGGGCCAAACCTTCTTAATTTTTTGTTTGTTTGTTTTTTTTTGTTTTTGTTTTTTTTTTTAAGTTTTCAATTTTGTATTAATTTTTAAAGCTTTTTGTTTTATGTTTTTTTTTTTAATTTTTTTACATTATGACATGTGTCAACTCCTAAGAGTTGACACATGGACCACCGTTAGTTTTTGGACGAAAAAACTAACGGATGTACTAATTCAGTCTTTTTCCAAAACTCAAATACCATATGTAATACGAATTAAAATACAAGGGGCAAAAGATAAAAACTTTAAACTACAAGTATCAAAAAAGTGTTTAATCCAAAAATTATCAACCATAAACGTCACGTGTCAGATTTAGATTATGTCAAAGCATACTATAAGACTATATAAATAAGAGAAATGTTATAGCTCCTTCTAGCGTCATTCTGGATAATATAAATTTAATAAAAAAAACCTCAAAAGATCATCTATGAAATGCAATTTTTTAAGTAAAAAAAATAAATTTACGTCATTCAGAAGAATATCAAAAAAATGCTAGAAAGAATTTTAACATTTTTTTTATAAAAAAATTATAATCCGGCTAATTTAATTAAAAGAATAACATTAATTTTACGGCTTATTTGTTTCCAGAGTACCTATCCGTACATAGCACGTGATGACAAAAACCAAAGGAGCATATAGAACAGAACAACACTATTCTCACAGGTCCCATCTCACAACCCATGAACGAATAAGCGTACCTACGAAGCCTGTCAAAATAGCATCATTCAAGCCTAAGTAATCAAGAATAATAATTCGAGAGAGAGAGAGAGAGAACAGCTGACGACATAAGTGATCAACGACGAAGCGAATACCAATTGTCGCATTTACGGTCGACGAGCTCGCTTTCCACAGACTCCGATGGTAAGTTCAGTGATGTTTTAGAGGACAGGTTGACTTTGAATTTTGTGATTATGAATTTATATTTCATTTCTCCTCTTCTGTCCAGAAAATTCACATGATGATCTGTGCGGTAGTTGATGCTTTTGATCATGATCTATATGCAAAAAAGCTTCTTTTAATTTAGTTTAGCATTCTAATTTTGTATGAGAATTCTCTTTTGTTGTTACTTTCCATAGGGTTTGCCATTTAGAACAGACATATTAGTTTTTAGGTTTTTGAATTTGGGTATGGTTCCAATTAATAGCTGCTACAAGTATTTGTTACTTCAATTTGACCATGAATTTTGATTGCCATATATACTTAAGTGAACACTGCACTGGCTGCACTTCTCATACCCATACAGGCACTTGGAATTTGATTTGTGGATTAAGTGAATTTTGGGGTAGTGATTAGTCAAATGAATTGGATTAGGTGCTTGAAGAGTTGAAGGGTAGCTCAAGAGATACGGCGATAATGATCAATCGACAGAGGCACAACATAAGTGGTTTCGAGGGAAATGGAACAGAATGTAGAGAATGGTCTGATCTTCCCGTCAATGTTTTAGATGTAATTGCTGCAAGACTTGATGCTCTTGACCAAATATACTTTCGTGCTGTTTGTAAGAATTGGGGACAAACTCGGCGCTTTCCAGTTAATAAGACACTTCCATGGCTATTGGAACACTGTTGGGGTTTTGATGAGAATGTCTATAGTGTATGTAGCTTCCATCGCCCATCTGCCAACCCTAGTCACGTCCCTTACAGCAAAATCGAGAGAGAAGAGTTCAAGGTTTTACATGGCGCAGCCATCTGTGCTTCGAAATTTGGTTGGTTGCTTTTACAGAAATCTAGCTTGTCGTTTTTCTACAATCCCTACACCAAGAGTATAATCAAACTACCTGATCTCAACCTCAGCTTCAATCGAACTACATTCTCCTCGGTTCCAACTTCTCCAGATTGTTTCTGTTTTGCCATACAAAGTTCCAAAAACGACCACAGGATTTACCTAAGCATATGTCATCCTGGTGACCGTGAATGGAGCACACTCATATTAGATGGTTTTAGAAGGGCAGTTGAGGATGTGGTTTACAGTAATGGAACTTTTTATTGTGTCTTTACCAGAGGAGCGTTGGGGGCCTTTCGTGTTGCAGACCAACATTGGAGTTTGCTGACGAATAGGAAACCGATTGCCAGGGCCTTGTTCCAGTCGAGGGCTCATATGGTTGCCTCTAATGGGGAGCTCTGGTTGGTTTGTCCTTCTAAGGGCTTCGAAGTATTCAGATTTGATTGGTCAGTCATGACCTGGGTGCAGGCAAATACATTGGGAAGTCAAGCATTATTTCTCGGCTGTACCTCGCTGTCAGTTTCAGCTGAAGGAGAAACTTCAGGTTTTGCGGAGAGGATTTATTACCGTTATGGCATTTACAGTTACTGCTATTCGATGGAGACTAAGCAGCGTTGTCGATGTACATTATATCCGCGGGATGCTAATGGCGGGACTGAAAGAGTTTGGATCCAACCTCCTGAGATTTAGGTCCAAATTGTTTAGACCCCAATCTATGAAACAGGTTTGACTTTAGCCGTGTAGCCACATAGCCATCTTTCTTTGATGGCATTGTGAAATAGAACATAATTTGCTCTTTGATTTTGAAGTTTGAAAAACTTACTAAGTACTACTTAGGGAACTTGTTTGAATTCTATCACTATGAAGTAGAACGTTGTTTGCTTTTAGAATTTGAAGTTTGAAAAACTAGCACTTGTTTGAGCTCTATCGCTGTGAAGTTTAGAGGATTTACTGCTCGTCTTGCCTTGAATACCAAGCCCCTGAATTACATTGTTTGCTAATTTTAATGGCATATTATACTGTGACTTTGTTAATTGTTATTTTCAACGCCTTCAATGTTTATTATTATTTCTTTCATCTTTTTGAAAATACTGTAAATACATGCAAAATCCTGGTCCCTGTTGAAAGGAAAAGAATTCAAAATTGTTTTCATCTTTATATCAGCAAAGGGAGGTGCACCCCATTCGGTAAGATGAAAGATTATTCTTCATTTCGTAAGATAAGAGATTAGTTGCAAAAGGGAGAATGGCAACTAATGGCTGCTGCTCTCCAAAGGCAAAACTGTCCTTTTAATGAAGAACTTGCATGTTTTCCTTTATTCAGTTCCTCTGCTTTGTTTTTTTCTTGATTCACTTGCGCCATGCTTTGCTACTTGCTAGATTAGCTGACAAGTAATTCCAACTGCTTGTGAAAAGCTTCTGGAATTTTTGGTTGTCACCCTAGCGCTATGTTCTGCAATTGATTTGATCACACTCCGTTCCTCCAATTACAGTTAACCAAAACGCATCTCGTTTTCGACACATGACATATGGACTAATCAAGATCTACCATGGGAGTTATTAGAAAAGGTCTAGAAATAATTTTAAAAAATAAAACGTGAAAAAGGAAAAAAAGAAATTTTTTTAACAAAGCTTGGGATTTAATTAAGAGAACATGAGAAGACGAAAATGTGAGTACTCAGGATTTTCGTATTAGGGTGCCAGACTAATAAAATAATACCAGAATCCACAAAATGCTAGAGTATCATGTCTAAAATTGAGAATTCTTACAGTATGAGCAAAAGTAAATAATATTCCGTTTGTTTCGTCGTAAAATATTTTCGACGAAATTAGTTTTTAGAAAAAATGATTTTTCTGAAAATATTTTTCGGTATTTGGCTCGCATGAAAAAATCACGAACGGTGTAAAATGGAATTTGGCAACCGTCGCCAGAATCCTGCAAAGTCGTCAGATTCTGGCAGAAATTTTCAGATTTCGGCCAAACTAACTGGATTTTGACAGAAATTTCCAGATTCCAGCCAGGTGGTAGCGGATTTCTACAAACGTTCGTGCAATAATGAAGAGTTTAAATCCCTCAAAACCGTAAATCATTTTTTAAAAATTATAAAAGTTTTTACAGTCAAACTGAAAATGATTTCCTTTGACCATTATTTTTGCTCCAATTAAATACTAAAAAATGCCAAAAACATTTTTTATAAAGTATTTTACATCAAAACAAACAGAGCATAAAATTATAACCGCATTATAAGTTTTGCCCAATTATTCTTTCAACTTTATCCAATACATCATATACGCAATTATCTCAACTTCTTCGTAATAATATTCCATTCAAAATTATCACATAATGAGTCAATTCATGAACTATACTACCATGAACGTTTGTTGGCACATTGACACACAGGTCAATCCGTGAGAGTGGGGCAATGGGCAGTGGGGGCATGGGGTTTTGTTGGGAAACTACTCTAAAGGTTTTGTGTTGCGACGACTCAGGACTTCAATTATTGGCCTTGTTTGATAAATGACAGACATGTACATAGTAATGGGTTATTAGTAGGTTGTTAATTTTAAAATTATAAAAAATGATAAATTTAATATAAAGTAAAAAGTGTTTGTATAAAAAAGTAAAAAAAATTTGTATTGTAGTGAATTTTTTATTTGAATAGTAATTAAAAAATTATTAATATGATATAAAAAGTTAAAAAAGTTAAAATATTTTGACGATATTATTAAAAAATGTAAAAATTAAATAAAAAAAATTAAAATCTCTCTCTCCCACTACTCTGCACACGGCAGAGCGTTTCCAAACAAGCCCATTAATTTTTACAATATTTTGGCCCTTTGTCATAGATTCTTTCCATCATATTTTCGGCCCAACTTAACCACAAAAGCGTCAAATGTCAACTTTTTTGCGTAAGCTTGATAAAAAACATGTAACATTTAAGCGCGTAAAAATCAATGCTACCCCCCCCCCCCCCCCCCCCCCCCCAATCCGTGTAGGGACAGAGCCAAAAAGTCCAATGAAAAGGGGCAAAATTAAAAGAAAATTAGGCCCCGCTCACATTCGTCTTTGCATTCTGCCACGTCCGAATACTCTCAAAAAAATTCTTACATTAAAATAATAGATAAAGAAGCTACAATGCAAATGTTTAGAAAATGCAGATTACATGCTACATTTGACTTTTTGGAAATTTTTATAAAATTTTCCTACATTTAGAAAAGAGAAAAAGCTTTAAAAAAGCAACTAAGAGTTTCATAAGAGCAGTGATACATGGAGAACGATTTTTCGTCTCCATCACCCCCTTTTTAATTTTTAAATAAAAAAAAATATAAATTTGTGACCATCAAAGAACAAATTTATATATTTTTTTTATTTAAAAAAACTAAAAGAGGGTAATGGGGATGATTGTTTGTCCCCCAACTATCATTTTCCGTGCCATAAAGGATGGATCTCATCCGGGTGGTAGAGAGGGAAGAACCACCCTTTCGGGTTTTTTTTTTTTTTGTGTAACTCTTTTTTGTTTTCTTCGCGGAGCATTTAGTCACGAGAATTGTGTTTGTTAGCATATATTTTATACATGAAATATAAGTTTCACAAATTTAATAATAAATGTGTACATTAAAAATACACAATAAAATAAAACTAAACATCATCTCACAAATTTAATAATAAATTTGCACATTAAAAATGAACAAAAATATACAATAAAATAAAACAAAACATTACTCCATCGCCATGAGCAATGTGTTTTTTATCCCACTTAAATTTTAAAAGCGTGAGAACCGGTTGCAAACGCTTTCCTCAGAAAGTACTACCTATGCGTGCGTAGCACGTGATAGAAAATAAGCAAGGGCTAAAACGAGGACAGGATCACGCTAATCTCACAGGGCCCGTCTCACAAACCATGAAGAGTACTATAAAAGCGCGTCATTCGTTAAATTTGCACCGTTCAAATCAAGCCTTACGGCACAAGCAATCAAGAATAAACAGATATCAATTGTGCCATTTCACACTCGACGAGCTCGCTCTCCCCAAACTTCGATGCTAAGTTTAGCGATCTCTGGAGGACAGGTTTAATTTCAATTATGTAATTGTGAATTTAGATTTCGTTTCTCTTCTTCTTCTGTCTATATAATTGATGCTTTTGATTTTTTCCAAAAAAAAAAAAAAATTGATGCTTTTGATAATCTCTATGCAAAAGGTTCTCTTAATTAAGTTTAGCATTCTAAATTTGTATGAGAATTCTCTTGGTTTAGGGGCAAGGTTTTGTTATTGCTTTCCTTAGGGTTTGCTATGGTTTTTGAATTTGGATGTGCTTCAAGTCAATAGTTATGGTTTTGAGTGTGAATTTTTAATTTGTGCCCTAGCTGCTGTAATTATTTTCTAATTTAATTTGACCGTGAAATACTCCATGAATATATTCTGATCACAGTCAACAGTTGGATTTTCTTCTTTGTCCAAGACTTAAGACAACACTGCACTTCTCATTCCCATGCAGGTACTTGGAATTTGATTGAGTGGAGGAAGTGAATTTTGGAGTGGTGATTAGTCAGACGAGTTGGATTGAGTGAACTTTTTGAAGGATAGTTCGAGAGATACGGCAATAATGGTCAATCGACGGAGGCAAAACATGATTGGTTTGGAGGGAAGTGGAACAGAAGGTAGACAATGGTCTGATATTCCCCTTGATGTTTTAAACATAATTGCTGAACAACTTGATGTTGTTGACCAAATATACTTTCGGGCTGTTTGTAAGAATTGGCGACAAATTCAGATTGTTCGACCTAATAAGAAACTTCCATGGCTAATGGGACTCAGTTGGGCATTCGATGAAAATGTCTACAGTGTATGTAGCTTCTACCGCCCTTCTGCCAACCAGAGTTACATCACTTACTACAACATATTCGAGAGAGAAGAGTTTAAGGTTTTACGTGGTGCAGCCATATGTGCTTCAAAATATGGTTGGTTGCTTTTACAGAAATCTAGCTTGTCATTCTTCTACAATCCTTATACCAAAAGTATAATCAAACTACCTGATCTTGACCTCAGCTTCAATCGAACTACATTCTCCTCAGTTCCAACCTCTCCTGATTGTTTTTGCTGTGTCATACAAAGTTCCAAAAGCAATGATAAGATTTACTTAAGTATGTGTCGTCCCGGTGACTGCCAATGGAGTACACTCAAGTTAGATGGTTTTAGAAGGGCAGTTGTTGATGTGGTTTACAGTAATGGAACTTTTTATTGTGTCTTTTCTGGAGGAGCGCTGGGGGCCTTTTGTGTTGCAGACCGTCATTGGAGCTTGCTAACGAATAGGGAACTGATTTCCAGGGACTTGTTTCATTCGAGGGCTCATATGGTTGAGTCTAAGGGGCAGCTTTTGTTGGTTTGTCCATCCAAGTTCTTCGAAGTTTTCAAATTTGATTGCTTAGCAAAGACTTGGCTGAAGATAAATACATTGGGATGTCAAGCATTATTTCTTGGCTGTACCTCATTCTCAGTTTCAGCAGAAGGAGATACTTTAGGTTTTGCAGAGAGGATTTATTATCATTGTGAACTTTACAGTCACTACTACTCAATGGAGACTAAGCAGAGTGATCGATGTACATTTTATCCATGGGATACTAAACGCGGGACTGAAAGAATTTGGATTCAACCTCCTGAGATTTAGGTCCAAATTGTTCAGACACTGATATGTGAAGCAGGTTTAGCCATTTAGCCATCTTTCTTTGCTCGCATTAAGAAATAGAACATTGTTTGCTGTTTGATTTTCAAGTTTGAAAAACTAATTTGCTTGCTTAGGGCACTTGTCTGAGTTCTATCACTAGGAAGTAGAACACCGTTTGCTATTTGATTTTGAAGGGCACTTGTTTGAGCTCTATCTCTAAGAAGTTTAGAGGATTTACTGCTTGTCTTGCCTTGAATAAAATACCCTGAATTACAAAGTTTGGAAAAATTTAATGACATCATTATACTGACTGTTATTGTCATTTTCAACTCAGATGTTTATATTTTATTTTTCATCTTGTTGAAAATACATGTAAAATCCTGGTCCCTGTTGAAAGGAAAAGAATTCTTCCTTTCAGCAGAGGGAGGTTCACCCCATTTGGCAAGATGAAAGATCATTCATCTTTGAAAATGTATATCTGGATAATGATTCTTCATATACCACTCTTTGAAATAGTATATATATATATATATATTGGGTAAAATTTTGATGCATGATAACTTGCGTAAGAGGAATGTCGTAGTGATTGAGTGGTGTTGTATGTGTAAGAAGAATAGGAGTCTATGGATCATCTATTGCTTCACTGTGAAGTCGCCCGTGATCTTTGGAGTTACATTTTTAGTTTATTTGGGATAGAGTGGGTTATGCCATGAACGGTGTTGGAGTTGTTGATTAGTTGGGGCGCGTTGGTTGGGTATGGTTGTGCTAAAGAAGCTTGGCGGTTAGCTCCATTGTGTTTATTGTGGTGTATTTGGCAGGAGCGGAATGCACAACTCTTTGAAGATGTAGAGACATCAATGGTGGAACTACGGAAGCACTTGCTTAATATGTTATATCTTTGGATAGCATCCCATCATTACTTGAATGGTTTTTCTTATGTAGAATTTTTAAATCTATTCTCTTCTTGTCCCTTTTAAGAGCTCTCTTGTATACTTCCCGTGTATAAAGGTTGCGCCCCTCTGCACTTTCAATGAATTGAGTTGCAATTACTTATCAAAATATATATACACACACATAATTAGCGACATTGTCTCTGAAAATAAATAATGCAGAAAGTATTTTTTGTGATCTCTCATTTTCAAGAATGTGCTAAAAATGTGATCGGACATGGTTTTTCTTTAATTGAACAAACGTGGAAATATTAACTAAAAAAAAAAAAGAGAGGAAAGAAAAAGGAACTGAAGAAGCTGTTTGAAGTTTTCTTTTCAAGTATTCATTGTAGAAACTTGAATGTTAAGCAGGTTCATGGAGTCATGTGGCGTATCTGTTTCTCTAAAAACAGATTATCTCAAGGTGATGCTAATGAGATTAGTTATAACGGAAACAATCCATGAAGCTTCTCTACCCGTTGGGCCGTCGGCCAAATAGTTGTCACATCAAGGCTATGATGTTTGCTTGCATTATACTTGTATAAAAGGAACAAATATGCACCCCTGAGATTTGCTAAAATGTTGTATCCTTTACTACAGTAATCTTAAGATTTTTAGACATTATATATTCCCTGTGGGGTTTCTTTTTGTCATCAGTTCTTTGTATCTAATATATTGAGAATGTATTTCCTAATTGTCTACTCATGGAAAGTAGTGGAAGCATGCATATGACTTCTTAGATGAATGTAAAAATTGCTGATAAGAGTTCTAGCAGATGCATCTTTCATGAGGCATAAAAACAGGTGGTGAGGGAAAGAAAAATGAATGATGTCAATAGGACTTGATTGTCTAGAAAGTGAACAGGATTGAAAATTTCGATTTGGATTTGTTGATGTCCCAACATTGGCTGTTCCCTTGATACAACAATTCTGATCGAGTTTTATATCCCACCTTTTCTTTTTCTATTTTCTCTCCTTTTAGGTTGGTAAAAAGAGTAAAACCCAGTATCATTCTCTACCCCATTGGTACCATTATAGATTTATGCTGTGACAGCATTGGCAGCATTATTATTTGCCTGCAAAAGCTTGAAGAGAGAGATTAGAACTTCTTTCCCCTACACTCATGCAGCATTGCTTGCAGGAGAATAAGATCAGAGACAGATAGGTCTTGATCCCAAGAAACGTGAAAATCAATCTTTTAGCCAACTAATAGATTCTACAATGTTAACTGTCAAGTACTTTACAAAAGGACTAGAATCTTTAGACTTTCAAAAGTAAGGAATCAGTGCTTTCCGTCACTGATTTGCCAAATAAAATCATCTATACATTGAAGAGAAAAAAGGTGTATGGTAAAATATCTAGCTTTCTTGACAGAAAGGAAATTATCAGGCTTCTTTTATATCTGCCGACGTATTTGAATTCAACACTCAAAATTAAAATTAACCAGATTGTTAGTTTGAAATATCTACCTGCCGCCATCTTGTTATCAATGAAATGTGAAGTTGCATTTAGCACTTAAAGTTATCTCTTATATAACAACAACCGTTCACAAAACGCTTAGTCTGAGTGGTTGTATTATTAACAATGCTCCATTAAATTACATCCAACTGCCAAAGCAAGTGCTGTAAAGTTCTCTCGCTGAGCCTTCCCTTCCATCTTCTCTCAAACAGCCCCCTCAGTATTCGGATATATAGTATTAACAATGCATTTTTTACTGTTGGGAATTTCGCACTTCAATAACTTCTTAATATAACATCGTTCACAGTCAGTAGACCCCGGGATGCAGCATAGAAAGATTTAACACATATTTGATTTACCGTTATTTTGGTTTAAAACCAACTTGTTTATTTAAATTTTGAAAACGATGTAGATATGTAGTGGTTGAGGTTGCTTTGTTAATTATATATAATTCAACAAAAAAAAAAAAAAAATTGATCGTCTCTTTCATATTGTTTCCTTAGAGGAGAAGCAATACGGCCATGCGTTGGATTGATTTCTTTAATAGGACTCTTTATCAAACTTTGAAAAAAAGAAAAAGGCCGTTGACGTGTGATCGATGTATATATCTAGAACGTAGAATACGAGTAAGCCTTTTCCTTTTCTTCCTACCCTCAACCTCAACCGCGTGCTAAAAAACTTGTCCGTCAAAGATGGAAGCGATGGTTTTGACAAATCCTACCCTCGACACATGGCCGTATGTTATGTTCTGGAATATAACGCCCTGTTTTGTCTGGTTCCCTTTACACGCCTTTAACAGCCAACTTCCCCAAGCAAAATAAAATGGGAATAAAAAAAAGCATTGGCCTCTCTCTCAATACTCAATAGTCTTTATCATAAAAATCTTTTGACCTGAAGGAAAATATTTATGCCAATATACAGCTGTCAAAGGTTGTAAACGAACAAACAGATGAGATGACGGGTCGATCGATCAACATGTCCAAATAAACACCTGCTAATCTGCTATTACTCCCCCACAGTAATGCAAAGCGAGCGCAAATGCAATTCGCACACCCTGAACTGAACTACGTCGTATCAAACTAATTCGCATTCTCTAATCTCTGTGTCTGTGTGAATCTGAGTCCCAAATGTCCGTCTCCTGCGGGATGGAGTGCGTGGTGGTGCTGGGGTGCATGCGCTGGGCGTGGAAGCGGTGCACCTACATCGGCTCCGACGACAGCGCAGCGTGGCCATTGGCCACGCCCGACGAGTTCGAGGCGGTCCCACGTGTCTGCCGGATAATCCTGGCCGTCTACGAGAGCGATCTACGGAACCCGGAGTTCGCGCCGTCCGGCGGGTACGGACTCAACCCGGACTGGGTCGTCAAGCGCGTGACGTACGAGCAGACGCTGGGGCAGGCGCCGCCCTACCTCATCTACTGCGACCGCGACCACCGTCAGATCGTGCTGGCCATCCGCGGACTGAATCTGATCAAAGAGAGCGACTACAAGCTCTTGCTTGACAACCGTTTGGGCATGCAGATGTTCGACGGCGGGTACGTGCACCACGGGCTGTTGAAGTCGGCGGTCTGGCTGCTGGAACAGGAGTCGGAGACGCTGAGCCGCCTCTGGGTGGAGAACGGGTCGTGCTACGAGATGGTGTTCGCGGGGCACTCGCTCGGGGCCGGAGTCGCCGCGCTGCTGACGGTGGTGGCGGTGAACCACCGGGACCTCCTGGGCGGAATCCCCAGGGAGAAGATCCGGTGCTTCGCGGTTGCGCCCGCCAGGTGTATGTCGCTCAATCTGGCGGTTAAGTATGCGGATGTGATATATTCGATCGTTTTGCAGGTATGAGACTTTCTATGCGGATGCCTATTGGGTGCTTTGTAAATTGACTGAATGAAGTTGTTCGTAGCTTATGATAGTGTAGATGTCGGGGATTACATATTGCTGTGTCGCAACTGAGGAATGCTATTTTCTTGCTGTTGTGTTGGTCTGGTTGATTGTGAAGCTCTGGTTGGTTCTGGATGTTGTTGGTGAAATTTTGTGGCTTGAGTATTTGTTGCTAAGCTTATATGGTTGATATTGGGTTATTTGCCTTTTATTTTCTATACAAGGCTTTCGTCATTTGTGGAATCATTAGTAGAAAATGTTTCTCTTCTTCCATATGCAAAGTTTGGGTAAATGATTCCTACTAGTTTTGGTTTGAAAATTTCTGGTTACCGTTGGTTCGAGAATTTTGATATTCTTTTTGGTTATTTTACCTGAAGCTGCATGTTTCTCTTCAACTTGATTTAGCTTAAATCGCTCCATTCAATTGCACTGAGAGTGCCACCTTAAATTATTGTTGTCCAGGATGATTTCTTGCCAAGAACACCCACCCCCTTGGAAGATATATTCAGGTCAATCTTCTGGTTAGTATTCGTCTCTCGATATTTTGATGGCCACATCAGTCCTCGAATCTTTTTACCATGCAAATTATCCACTTTTTAGATTTAGTGGAGTGTTCATCTCTTAATCCAGGCCTTGATGCTTTTGACAGCTTGCCCTGCTTATTATTTATGGTGTGCTTGAGGGATACCTTCATACCAGAAGGTAGAAAGCTTAGAGATCCGAGGAGACTTTATGCGCCTGGACGAATGTATCATATTGTAGAGAGAAAATTTTGCAGGTACCAGTGAATTCAAACTATTGCTGAATTATATGTTAAGCACAAATATGTTTTGTGCTCTATCATGCCCTATATAAAGCACATGTCAAAATTTCAAAAGTCTTCCAAAACTAATTTGAAAATGAAAACCTCATCCTCCCTCATTATCATCAAGAATTGTAAATATAGCACATAATCAGCTCGTGTATCATATCATAATGGAAAGTTGGAAACCATTCTGAATAATTTATTTCTTCTGTGTTCTCATAGATCATTTTATTATGTCTCGTTAATAAACTTTTTTTCTTTTTCTTAAGGTGGGGTTTTCCCCCCCTACAAGAGATGGGGGAGGGTGGTTGGCAGCATTGAATCTTTGACTCTTCTCGATGATTGAATGGGTATCAATGCGATTGTTCTTGTGCTATAAAGCTATATATCTCTATCCCCCCCACCCCCAACCCTCAAAAACCCCACTTCAAAAGCACTCTATTCATGATGCCAGTCATGTTTCTGCTGTTTGTAGTTAGGGTCTGATGAATGAGATAAACTGTTCAAGCTATTTATATTTATTGTGGTTCCAATGTAAATCCAATTCTAACATTGAGCTTACCCAACTAGTTTCTAAACCTTAACTTTTGTGTCAAGAAAAACCTTCCTATTTATGTATAGAGTTTAGTAAATTAGCACCAAATTCATATCTCGAAAGCATCATATTAAACTATTGTAAAATCTTCTCTTCATAGAGGACTGTAGAAGTTATTTCTGGAAATGCTGTTGCTCTTGTCCTAGGACTGAGTTCCTAACCACTTGGTATATTGCAGATGCGGGAGGTTTCCTCCAGAGGTCAGAACGGCCATTCCTGTTGATGGGAGATTTGAACATATTGTTTTGTCTTGTAATGCGACATCCGATCATGGAATTATTTGGATAGAGAGAGAAGCAGAAAAGGCGCTAGAAGTAAGTAGGAAGTAGCCATTGAGATTCTTTAACACTTTGCTTATCTTTTTCTTCATCCTTCTTGCCAAGAGGTTAAATTTCATGGCTTCATGTTCCATTTCTTTCTATGATAATGAAATTTCTATCAGTGCCAGGAAAAAAAAAAAAAAAACAGTAAAATCTATGATAATATGCTCTGGTAAGCAGTTTTACAGTTGGTCAAAACATATTCTCCCTATATATCTAGGTCAATGAAAGTTTTCTGACATTCTCTTTGGAATGAAATGATATGGAATATCCTCTTATTCTTCCTGTTAATCCTAGCATAATCCATAGATTAACTGACAATACATAAAACAAGGAGCCAATATGTTCAGAAGTTCATATTAGAAGGGATTTAATGTTTGATAGTGCAAGGGTACAGGTGTGGTATCAAGTATCTCAAGGCTAGGGTTTTTTTTTTTTTTTGGGGGGGGGGGGGAGGGAGAGAGGTTCTTTTACATCTTGGGGTTAGATGTGCTCTTGTGGGGTCTCCCTAAAAAAGTTCATACGGCTATTGTTCATGGGTACACATTATGTTACCAATCCAAACAAGTTATTTTGTTCATGTGTTTCGGATGGTTCTTTTTCCTACTTAATGATTAGATGTTAGTAGGTTAGCTTGAAGATGGGTTTTGAACTTGAGCTCTAGGGGAAACTGTACACATTACTCTAGCTCGAATCGCCCCCCCTCCCCCACCCAAACCCAACCTAATTCTCTCCCGTTTTAGCGTATGTTATCTCTTACCAATCCAAAAAAAATTATTTTGTTTATAAAAATCAATAGATAGGCATGTCTAAGACATATCTCATACTTATTTACATACCATGTCTGGCACCAAAATATCCGTCTATTTTTTCTGAACAATAAAAAAAAAAATATGTCTTGAATTATTCATTCAACTGTACTCTGCCCATATGACAGATTAACAAGCTGATCAACTGTGTATGATTAGAAGTACTCAAGATTTGGGTTGATGGGGTTCTCCATATGCATTGCATCAACTTTGGCCTCGGGAGTAACTAAGTACATTGCAGCAAATATCATCAGTTGATCAAACTGTCAATCAAATGTCTGTCTTGTGCATCCAATAGAAATTATCAGCAAATTTAAGATATTATTAAAAATGTGGAATAACTTTCTAATTGATTGTGTAGAAAATGCAGTTAAATCTTAGAGATTCTCTGATACATGTCCACCATATATATGCATGTCAAACTGTATGTAAGCAACTTCTGCAGGACGTGTTGAATATCTCCCAGATGATAAACTATTGCTACTATTGTTTTCTTATATAAGACTGTCCTGCTAACTATTGGACTTCTAGTGTTTCTTGTCCTTTTTTTTTTTGGGAGTGGACTTGTAGTGTTTTAAATGTCTGTTGAATAAGTTACTAAGTTACTAATACCATATAGCATTCTTCCCTTAGAGAATAAAGGAAAGCAGTTCCAAGACTGTAACAACCGCTCCTAAAGTACAAAAACTCACGAGGTTGCAGACTATTGAAAAAGAACACAAAGATGCATTGGAAAGAGCTGTCAGTTTGAATGTCCCTCATGCAGTGACCACCCCAGAGGAGGTATCCTCTCAGGCCCACAGTGCAGAGCCTTCAGAGAGTGGGGGCGAAGATGCCTCGGAAACTAAGTCGAAGTCCACTAGTGGAAGGACAAACTGGAATGAAGTGGTTAAAAAGCTTTTCAAGAAGGATGAGTCTGGAGAACTACATCTAAAAAGCGATGCAAATGCTCCACAATAACAGCAATTACTCTTTCTCCGCATTTTTCTTTTCCTTTGTCGCAAGTTTGAGGTTAGGTGTCCTTTTTTATTCTTGGGTTTTTTGCCCATTGTACATCTCTTTTGTACAAAGAATTATCATGATTACCTTCCACCTGCCATTAGGGGAAATACCAATATAGGAAGGAAAAAAAAAAAGGGCAAGAAAAGGGGTACCCTTATCTATTGTAAAAGTCCTCAAATCTTTTTGTGGGCCTCTTGCCTTGATTGGATCTATTGGTTTAAAGGTGTATAAAGTATTGGATTGATACCTTATTTTTCCAGAAGCAATATTAAACATCAAGCTTTATTTCAATTTTTTTCTTTTGTCATTATTTTTAGATTTATTTGGTTCTGCAGAAAGTTTTCCACTAGCGGGCAAGTCCTCACCACATTACTAGAGTACTCTTGGTAAAAATGGGAACTTATGGAAAGTCTCTCTTATTTCAACCAAGTTTTCTGAGGGGGGAGCTGTTCATGAATCTTGACACAGCCAAAACTTCGCGATGCATAGGGAAATTATTTTTCAGAGGATTCAGCAATTAAATGAGAAGCTAAAAGTTGTCAAATCAATCAACAACCAAGTCAGTCTCCAGATGCTCCCACAACCCTAGTGGTGTCTCCTTTCTTCCCCTCCTTTTTTCTCTCCTCTTTATCCCTTTCCTTCGCAAGTGATACTACGGCACTTTATTTAGAATTCATCTAGGAAAAAGTGATGCTCCATGGTGCATTTGTAATATATAGAATTCTAAATAAAGTGCTACTCTGTAGAGATTTCACCTACCGAGAGGACTAGCTATCATCCCCTTAAATCCTAGCAAAATTTGATTCCAACCAACCCCTCCCTCTTAAGTTTAAGATCAATAGAAGGGGCAATCTAGACTGTAGTTTAACTCAAGTATTCTCGACAGGTTACTAAATTTATGTCTTACTATTGTGGGACTCTGGACCACATTTCATGGAGTTGTCCCGAACAAGCAGCCAACCAACCTGACTCTCCAAATGGGCTGCACTCCAGGCTATAATCGAGTCGAGTTGAGCTGAGTAATGAATTTTTTGACTCGACTCGGATGAGAACACACATGTTCAAACTTGGCTCACAAAATCCCTAACCAAGGTTGAGCTTGAGCTTAAACTCGGCTAGGGTACCCATTCAAGCCCTTATCAAGTACTCAATCAGCTCAACTCATATATATACTATTTTTCCTATTTTTAATTTTAAATGATCTCGACCCTGAATCAAGAGTCCTATGTAGTTTACCTCAACAATCCAGCATCAACAAGATTGGAATAAGATGATTGCATGGGAGTTCATAAGCAATGGCATGGGAGCACATTTGGGCCTAGAAATATTGTTCACAAATAGTGGCTCCGATGCCATTAAATATATGGGTGAATACTCACGGTCCAAGAAATAATCAGGCCCACTCACCTGCAGCCTCACGTACCAACCAGAAAATGAGGAAACCCACGACGCCATGCTGTCATTTGCGACCACGGCAGAGCTTTGCTAGTGGAGTACGTAACGCCATGTTAATAGGGCAGCGACAAGAATATATATATATATATATATATATATATATATATATATATATATATATATATATATATATATATATATATATATATATATATATATATATATATATATGGAGCTTCACTTGAGCTCACACAAACATGAACACCACGTAGTATACTCGAGGCTCGAGCTGAAGTGTCCGTCGTCTTCTGCCCGACACATGCCTTCCAGCTGTGGTCACCGTTGCCTTCTAGTTTTGCAGCCACCTGATATGACTGTTTTGAAGCTCTGTGACCAGTGCATGGCCATCACGCGCCAGGGTGTTTTCACACATTGGGCTGCGCATGATGACCACACTCCGTCTTTTTCACCGTTTGCAGTGGTGCCCGGGGGTTACTAGAGATCGTTAGCTGCAAGGATTCTTCCAGAGGCGGCGCGTGTAGCGTCACGGGTGACAGTTTTCCTATGGATGGCAACCCTATTTGGTTTTTCCTGTATTTTTGTATATTCTTGACCTTTGTCACAGTCTATCGTTGGTAGCTACTTTAAGTCGGAATTTTTCCTGGCTTAGTGGGTGAAAATTCTTCATCTCTAGTCATTATGTTGGCCTACGGGCAATGATTTCACCTTCGGACATTGTACTAGCCATCTGTGCTCTTGTATTTGTGTTGGCCTTTGGTTAAGTAAAATCTCCTCTAGGGCTCATTTCCAGTAACGAAGGTTCTTGTGTTAAAAAAAAAAAAAAAAAAAAAAAAAAAAAAAAAAAAAAAAAAAAACAGCATCAATGCACCATTGTTTATATTGGAACAGCCATAACTCATATTGGAACTATTTCTCCCTACAACTATTATGTAAAAAGTGGGACAGCAATTTTCCTTCTTGGAGAGGTTAACAGGGAAGGGGAACCAATAGCAAACTTTTTATGGGTTGGACGTCAAACAGGTAAGAAATTCAAACATTTCTGCTATGTGTAAGTACTTTGTGGGTTCGAGTGACTGGGCGCCTCGTCTGCCGGCATACATATCATTTTGTGGTCCAAACAAAATGATTGCAACCAATCTTGGAGAAAGATCCTCAAGTGAGGGAGTCTATTTAAAAACACCCATCAAAGCAAAGATCCTTGCCATTTGCTTAGATCCAACAGATGGGGATGCTTTTCTTCTCTTTCTTTTCTCATTTCTAATTACACAACTCTATTACCACATCACATGCGACTCCCATGGGAACGAATTCATGACTTCACCTCCAAGCTATAGCAAGGGAGGCAATGTCAATTGGTCTAAAGACCATTGGCAAATAAAATGCCAAAATTCCTGTACTTGCAACAAATAGGCGATGCACAAGTAATTAATAACATAGATGGAAGCATAAAAAATAAAAATTTGCAACGAAAACTACGTTTAGAGAATCATCCAAAAGCTTCATTAGCGCTGATGCAAGCTTGCAATCTAAGCATTAAACAAGAAAACAGATACAAGCCACCAAAGAAATAACCAATTTGTACAGCTGACATGGCTAATGTTGACTACTAACAGGTTTAATTCCAGAGCCAGAGCAGTTCCACAGCTTGAAAATCAAGGGTGCTTGGCTTCAGCATGATAGTTATCCAGGTCCAGATTAAGATCATCAACGGACATCTCAACAGCTTGATTCTTTTCACGGCCGCGGCCGCGGCCGCGGCCACCACCACGGCCTACGCCTACGCCTCCACCTCTGCCTCCGCCCCCGCCTCGGCCTCGGCCTCGACCTCGGGCACGGCCACTCATACCACCACGACGGCCCCGACTACAAGAAGATCCAGCAACATATAAATTAGTTGGCAAATATCTATGCCAGATGCTTAATCGCAGTTACAACATTTGCATTATACCTATCATGCAGCAGTTACGCTTGACAGAACTTCCATTTATGTCACAAAAATAGAATCTTAGAATAATCAAGCCCTCAAATACCAGCAGGAAGACCAAGTCCAACTAGAAAATGACATTCAAAATTCCAGTTGAACAGCTTTAAGATTCTCCTTTTGACAGGCATTTTGATTACATATACCCACAAAAGCACATAATAAAAACTGTTCCAGTGAACATCTGCCATGCACCAATGGAGACTAGGACCCACCTAATTGCTGAGTAAGGTCTCATCCTAAATTACATGAACCGTTTCAACAATAGGAAGATTAAATCAGGTTCAAGAACCAGTTAAGCTCAGTCAAGCATATGTGAAAAAAAATTGCTGACTTGGTTTGAGTCAAGCTCAAGCCCAGGTCAAGCTTAATCCAACTTCAACCAAGCAAAGCTTAGAGGCCACACACTCAAGTTCAGCTAAGCTCATCTTCTCCACACATCTTGGTTGATAAGTTCTCAAACACACAGACAAACAGCCTATGATATATCCTTCGAACATGCATAAGGCCAGCTAGACTGGGCAAACCAAGTTAGACTCAAACTCAAGTTTAGTCACAATTGATCCAGCTTCAACCAGCAAGCCAAGCCTAAAACACCACAATACCCAAGCTTAGATAGGCTCATTTTATTCCCAGACAAGTGTCTCAGATAAAGGAAGTCTCAACCAACAAGGAACATAGCCCATGATACTTCATCCAATTTGCACAAGGCACACAAAGCGGCCTTATTAAATAAAAGGTACACTAGAGGATCAAAAAATATGAAAGAACAGCAAATTATTCATAAGTGATCTTGATATCATAATGCAATTATATTAACAGCCAGCATGTATATAATAAGACCACAATAATATTCGCATGCGAAAGATTTACCTGGAGCCTTGCTGACCAGTAGCAAAGCCTCCTCCACTTGGACCTGCTCCAGGCCTGCATAACTTCAAGCATCAGTAGAGTACTAGCAACAGAGTTAGAAATCAATAAATAAATGGAGAATCATAAATTTGTAGAGCTTTTATTTATAAAGCCTTGGAAAAATTTATCCATCATGTCTGACTTAACAAGAATAGCACCTCATACAAAGCATCCATGAGTGGGAGATAAAATTGCAACAAAATATCAAAGTTTTAGAGACACAAAAATGATCTTTTATTTTGTAGAAATTTTATTTAAATGGAGAGCATAAATTTGTAGAGCTTTTATTTATAAAGCCTTTGAAAAATTTATCCATCATGGCTGACTTAACAAGAATAGCACCTCATACAAAGCATCCATGAGTGGAAGATAAAATTGCAACACAATATCAAAGTTTTAGAGACAAAATGATCTTCAGACAGCAAGCACTACAATATCTTGAATGATAACATATTTAAGAAATCAACAAATCTTTGATAATTCTGCCAAATTACAACTACTATAAGAAAGATTAAAAAGAATATCTAAATTTGAGATCAAATAACTTAAGTCCAGGCATTAAAGAAACGTGGTTGAAACAAAACATCATTGGATAAACCCCAGAAATCCTTCAACAAGAACATGCCAACAAATTCAAAACTGATAAACATCATATGTAATTTCAATCATTTTCCTTTTGCTGCAACAACAATATGAACTCATCAAACTTTTGTCATTTATATTCAAGTATTCTGAGAGAGAAAGAGACGAAGAGTGTGAGAGAGGGATAAAAAAAATAGCGTACGTCATAACAACTGTCCTCTTCCTTGTTCCGTTTAATCCAGAGACATTCACACGAGCTGACACAGGCATTCCTGGATTCGCACCTACAATTTCAATCCTCATGGGCTTTCCATCCAAGAGAACATTATTATACCGCTTAAGAGCTGCAAATGCATCACTTCTTCTGGTATACACAACTTCAGCCGAGCCCTATAACCAAGTATAAAAATTACATTTTAACAAGTGGACTATAACTACCGTAGTAGAAATTACAGGTACTAAACATAAATTCTTACAGTTGGGCGACCATTTTTGTCATAATGAACTGCATATCGTTTCAGTTCACCAATCTCCGAGAAAAGTTCCTGAGTTGCATATCAAGTTTCAAGTGAACTTCAAGAAAAATCCTCTACAAAAAGCACTTAAGATGAAAACGTATGGCTTGAGTTGTACCCTTATATCTTCATTAGTCACTCCATAATCCAAATTGGAAACATATAACCTTGTGCCAATTTCTATCCCTGATATCCCTGCAGCTCTAAGGCTCTCTTCAAACAAATCATTCTGCCATGGGAAACTCCTGGTTCTGCGGATAGACTGATGAAAGCACACAGAAAAAGAATCCAGATGGGAAAAAGGACACATGAGCTTATGACCAGATAATATGCAATTCACCATTCTTCAAGATCAATAGGAGATCAGCAAAATTCCCATAAACAGTAAAGAAACTGATAACAGAGTAGAATGGAGTTTTAATTAACATACTCAAACAACCCAATAGTCAGAAATCGGTAAATTAAGCTAATGGATTGTAGATGGGAGTAAGGATTTGACCCACTGCACATAAACCGGTGCTATGATAAGATTGAGAGCTCCAGTTCTGAAGCTAAGTGAAGGAAGCTCCTTTGCAAACACACCATGAACTAGGATATGGACTGAAATCTTGCACTGAAGAAATTCCCCATATAGCAGGAGGATCCATCACAAACTCCCGGTCAAAAGAAGCAGTCATCAAACACTAAAGTGATTGGAACTATATTATACGAGTCAAATATGAGTCTAGAGAACTCAACCCCAAAAATTCTTAAGTAATTTAATGCTACCGGTGAGAGCTCCATTTCAAAAATTCACCTAATGAAGCTTCTTTGCATGCAAAGCTAGGAAGTAGCATTATAACTTATTGACACCACCAGAGAGCTTCCATACATAATCAATGTGCTCTGTAGCAAAGCCCCCAAAGCATAATCACAACAACCCACAAGTACATCTAAATTCCAGCGATAATGGTACAAACGCAACCGCAGCATGAGGACTTTAGTGGCTGAGTCATAATGAGCTTCTCCATAAATAAATATAACATTATAGATCCTCGTGTTCAAGTCTCTAATTCTGAATTAGAGAACCTCTTGTATTTGGGTTGTTTAAGCATATCAGATTCTCAAGCATATGTATAGGCATCCACAGTTTTGAGCTTGCCTTGGCAATGGTATAAGATGATGGCCGAGTATTTACTGCAAGAGGACCTCTATGAACTGCCCTGGGCAATCTTCCACCACCAGATGCCCTGCCTGGTCCACGGCCACGGCGGGCCCTACCTCGTCCTCTACCTCTCTCACGGGAGCCTCTGTTCTTTATAAGATCATCAAGTGACATATCCAAAGCAGTAGCCATAATATCTGCACTGGAAGTACCTGCAATTAACTAAGAAAAAAAATTGATAAGTAATCAAATTTCATTAAATCGCAAAAGGGCTGAACCCAAGTAAAAAATTGAGAATATCAATTAATAATGACTACCATAAAAAATTAGGCACATGCTTGCTGAAGATAGAACTTTGATATATCTATGGTTATTTTTGTGTGTATACGCTGACAGGACAAAATCAATTGCACAGCATGAACATTGAAGGCACAATGGGTATCATCAAAGCACCAGATCAGCATGAATGGGACAGACCAATTGCCTGATTAATTCATGTGCCTCTTAAAAACTAACTATGCATTGTTAAACTTTATGATCCACTTAGTATTACAAGTGTGTGCGCTTGTGTAAATATGATGATTTATTTTATAAGTAAATAGAAAATGCAAGTAAACAGATAAATACAATGATATCTGAAACAAAATGCAGTTAATGACAGCGAAGAAGTTACCAATGAGCTTTAGCTCAAATGGTACTTCCTTTGTAGCAAGATGGAGGGTGAGGTCATGGGTTCAAGTCCCCTTGGTTGCGTGATTAACTTCCCAACCAAAAAGAAAATGACAGCAAGGAAGTTAGACGGTATAGATGGATTGGTCAATGAGCCTGTCCCTTGGATCCATCCCATGATCAGCATTAAGAAGGTAAGTACTTCCTAATCTTTACTCTGTTGGTTGTTTGATTTACATGGAATGAAATCCAGACAGAAATCCCATTCGCCTCCTAGTCTGGAAATGAGATTCCATCCTTTTAAGGAAAAGTATTCCAGCTTCTTAGTGATTCCAGGCCTAATTCCAGGTCAACTAACTCAACTGAGAACTCAAACAGGATTCCATATAATAGCATTCAATTCTTGCAGCCATTCTACACAAACCAAACGAAGTCATGAACTATTACCCCCGAACAGATTTTAGAAATAATTATAAGAGCAAAGCAAAATCATAGCCCAAAACTGGTCCAATACAACTTTGGCTCAGTTGACCCCAATTTGTTTCCAAGTTTTGGGAATTAAAATGACACAAAGCCTATATGATCGAAATCATTTACATCTTGTCTTTCCACTCATTTATCGGTACCCAACAATAAGGCAAACGTTTAAAAAAACAATTAAGAGATCTAAACTGGTATTTACAATTGTACGGTTATGCAGTAATAAAAAACTAAAGACCACAAACACATATATGTATCCAAGTGCATATCTACGTATGTATGTACGTACAATGTATGTATGTATACACGTATATATTACATGATAGAGAGACAATCAGATCGAGCATGTAAACATCAAAACACCGCCTCGCGTTTAATTTACAAGCGAGAAAAAAAAAAACCCTTGATATATAAAGTTAAAATTGGACAAAAAAATTCTTCCAAAAGCAAAGAAAGAAAAAGGGAGACTTTGACATTGAATTCCTGCTCTCAAACTTAAATCCAGAGGTCAATAACACACGAAATCTCTCTGCCTAACAGATCAACATCAACACACAAATCCAGAGCCCTCAAAACTTCACAGTAACAAGTAAACGCGAGGAGAGAGTGAACAAACTACCTTGAGATTATCGCAAAGAGCAGGTGGAGCAATTAGGGTTTCTGAGCGAGAGAGAGTTGAGGTGATGGGGGGAACGCCTTGTGAGATTCGGAGGAGATTTTTACGAAGGGGGCGAAGAAGAAAGATCCATGTAAATGATGTCAGGAGAGAGAGGTGTGATATTCTTTTGTGGGGTTTTAGGGTTTCTTTCGGAGATGTGAGAGCTTTATCGACGTGTCTTGGGTTCCTGGAAAAAGGAGGTGCTGTGGGAAAACGCGCTTTTCCTTTCCTTACTTGAGGGGCTTTTCGTTTCGGGGCATACGGATGTGTGGCCTGAGTTAGCGTGACCGTGTTCGATTGTTGTCACGTGTGAAATCAGCCCCATGCGTTGGATATGCTTTATAGTTTATACCAAAAACAAAAGAAAAAAAAAAACTTAAAAAACTAAAAATAAATGGTATGCTTATGGATAGGAGTACGGAACCAAACGATTTTTTTTTCCCCCCCTAAATATTGCTTCTTTATTCAAATCAACGTAACAAAAGCTTTTCTTATTTTTTTCTTATACTATTTAAACTAAATGTTAGAACAAATATAAACTATTTAAATATTATTTCAAATAAATAATAGAGTAAATATAAATTTTTTTTATATTAAAATAATGTTAAGATAACCACTTTTACTTTATTGGTGTTCCTTTACTTTAGGTAACAATAAAAAATTCTGTTTAAGGGGATTTTTCAAAGTTTTCCATACATTTAGGGATTTTAATACTTTTTAAGGAAACTACTACTAGTATTCTAAATAGAAAAAAAAAATTGCTTAGGCTCTGCTCTCGTTCGGTTCATTTATTTAATGTGTTATTCGTGAACACAAAATTACGTTTAATTATTAAATAATACAAATTCAACTCATTAATTTAGCTCTTGAGGAATCTAAATTTATCGTGTAAAATCATAGCAGATAGAATAGGCACTTAGGGGTATTTATAAATACAATAAGAATCCTCTTATATTTTCCTTTGCATTTTTCCATATATCATGTGACTCCATGTATATACACACGCACATACATTTCATGTCCCCGCCTATAAAATTGATATGTATACACATATGTACATGTATACTCATACATTTCACGTCCCTTTTAGTGTATTTTGATGCCGTGGGCGTTACTCATTCAGTTTAGAGTAACGTTAATGTTATTTTGTTATGTGAATAATTTCTCAAACAAATAACAGGATAAATTGTCAAGTTCTGATAAAATTTAGATCTTAGATTCTAAGAGAACTTAAACCTTTTCAAATACCAGGCTTGAGATTAATTTTCTGTTTTCTTTTTTTATTATTCATTCAATGGCATCGTTTAAATATAAATAATATAAGACTTAGACTTGGAGTATAACTCATTAATAACACCTACTTCGAGATAACTCACATTCGGTTAGGAGATAACTCGTACACAACTTACAGTTTTACTCCCTTACATACAAATAAATGCATTGTAGTGTTACAACCCAATTGACTATAACATTTAATTATAATACCTCACCGACACTAATAATAAAGATAAAGCAAGCTACAAGACTATGATATGTAATTAACTACGTGACTACCATATGCAATCTGATTGCAACATTGACATGTAAGAATATATACTAAGTACTCCTAATGAAACACTAACTTCACAACAAAAATAGTTACTATGACATGCTAATCCCTTGCACTTTATTATCATAACACATTCCTCTTGGGCTACCCACTGCTATGCGTCTTGTATTTTATTACATTTTTTACTTATGTTCATATTGACAAATAGACAAGGCGACCACTAAGCATATCTGCAGAAAAAATTGGAAGCAATGTACAAAATTTTGTAAGCACTAACATAGCAACATCTTTATATAAGTATCTCATTATGCCCTGACTCATTTTGTCATATCAGATTAAGCACCTTTAATCCATATTGAGTCCAATATATTAGAGCAATTCATAGCCTCACAAGTCCCAAAGGAGTAGTCCAATCAGTTGGGGACCATATTTCATGAAGCGGAAGTCACTAGTTCGAATCCCCCATACCTTTCTTGTGTGGACATGTAAAAAAATAAAAAATAAATAAAAAAAATCCTGACCTCACAAAGCACGGTGTACCCACAATTATAAAGCAATACAACTTGGAAAGAGTAAGTACAAACATAATTAATGTGTTATCAAATAGTATTTCATTCGGAAACGGATCCTCTCCATTTCAGTTGAAATGGAAAGGAGCCGTTTCCTTGTAAACAAGGGACAAAATTACAAAATTGTTATTTTAAAGAAGGGACAGGCTCCTTGCCATTTAAGTTGAAATAGAGAGGATCTATTTGCACTTATTTCGCCCTTATGCAAGTCGGTTTTGGTCGAGTTGCTTCCCTGCTTTAGGTCTCTTAAGGGAAATTTTGGTCCACATATTTTACCCAAAAAGAAGAACAAAATTTTTTATAATGTATAAAATTTTACACGACCGACATATAAGATTGACATGTATCACTTAGTATGTGAGAATCACATATTGTTTTAATAACATATAATTCTCACAAGCTTTTTTTAATAGTATTAATAAAAAAAATATGTGATTCTTACATGTCTAAAGAACACATATTTTTTTTTTTATGTGAGATGAATGTAATTTACTAAAAATCGATTTGGAAATTTTTGTCCAAAAAAAAAATTACTTTGACCATCATGCCTTAATTGGTGTTTATGCATGGTTGCAAACAACCTCTTCGCGGTTGCACGTGGGTCTTACAGGCTCACACGCGACTCATTTTGCGCATGATTGTTATTTTGGGCGCGCCTCTCTCTCTCTCTCTCTGCGCTCAACAGTTCAGAAAAAATGCGAACAAGGGACGGGTCCAAGCGACCGAAACAATCTTCAGGTACTTCACTTTCTTAAGCTCTAACAATATCGTAGTTTCTTTTTTGATGAATATATCGTAGTTTTCTGTCGTTGTGCTTTCTTTTCAGGGATATGTTTGTTTTCCAAGGAAACAAGAGGAAATAGAAGAAATAAAAAGGAAATTTACATATATATTTGATGTCTGATTCTGGTTTGGTTTCCAGAAAGTGAAGAGACCCCACTTCACCTGAAGCAAATTGATGTATCATGATGTCCTGAATTTGAGACTTGAGAAGTTAATTTCTTTATTTCCCACACTTTATAGGCATCCAAAAAGAGATATAATGCTTGCATTTTTGTGGTTAAATTTGAGTGTAAAAGAATTGCTGGAGTGAGGCAAAGAGATTAAAAACTCCTGGGGTTGCTTGAGATTGCTTTATAATGTTACTGAGTGATTGTATCTTTTTAGTAATGTTATTTGTGGTGGCTGAGAAAATGGGGAGAAAGAAGAGAAACTGAAAATTTGAATTTTGCAATATTGATGGTATGAAACAGGAGAAACAGTATTCTGTACTTAACCTAGCTTCAAAAATTAAGTTGGGTCTGTTGAGTTGTAAAGTTCATCGTCTTTTCCTCACTCTGAAATTAGATGGTTAAACATATTGTTTTTAAGAAATGATAGCTGCATGTGCATTGAGATTTATGTACACTTTCATGGTAAATCCTTTTCCTCTTTATACAGTGACTTTGTCACGTGGTTGTTTGTGCAATTTGAGCAGGTATGAAAAATGCAAAGAAAGCTCTTCATGATTCAGATAGCAGAAGCCGTTCCGAGTTGCTCAATGACAGTGGTATATCTATATATATATATATATATATATATCCTTAAAGCTTTTGTTAGTTCAAGTGTAATGCATCTCAGGCAAGGGTTGCAAAAGCACACCGTGTCATTGAAGTGTAATTGACATTTGTACTTGATTTCAGGAACTCTTGCTGACATATCACAGGAGGCTGTTGGCAGACTTCTAAGACGTGCCAATAACCGCAACTCTTCTGGGAAAAAGAAACGTGATAATAACCCCAGACAACATGATTCAATTGGCACAGTTGGTCCTGTTAACTTCTTTTGTTTCTTGGATATAGTAACGATTTGACTTGATATAATCCCATATGGAACCTTCGGCGTAATGAGTGTGCATATACATCTTCATTCTTCGGAGTTTGATTTGCTGTTTGCGTAGTTTATAGCCATTAGAGAAATTGAATCTTCTCTCAATTTCTAAAATTTAATACTTGTTTATATTTTGTTTTATTATATTTTTATTTCAGCCAGAGAGTGGGCAAAAAAAAAATGACAAACTAGATGTGGATCCAGGAGCCATATTGAGTACTTCAAAGGCTGAAGGTTGCGGTAGAGATGCAATTGGAAAGACTGCAGGGGAAGAGAGATTTGACAGGGGAAGTTTACAGAATACTCTTTCAGAAAATAGGGAAGAATTGAATGACTCAGATTGGGAAGATGGTTCAATTCCTAATTTGGATTCCACAGACAATCTTCCAGTTACTATTGAATTTAGTGAGACAGCAAATTCTGATAGAAGGAAACCTGTGCGTCGATCTTCTGCTGAGGATAAGGTGAATTACACATTTAAAATAGTGTTGGACATGGGATTGTCTCATGAAAACTTTCTCCCACTAAGGATAATTAAGTTTTCAGTTCCCCCCTACTGGTGCAGGAATTGGCTGAGCTTGTGCATAAGGTTCATTTGCTTTGTTTGCTTGCACGAGGCAGATTAATTGACAGGGCTTGTGATGATCCTCTTATTCAGGTTGTCTCTTGTTTATTTTAATGATCGACATCAGCATTGTCATTTTGTATAACTACATTTAAGGTTCTCAGAAGTCCATTTCCATCTGCATATATCTTATTTCTCATTCTACTGTAATTATGTTACTATTACATCTGGACAAGGACCCATGTTTCTTATGTTTTATGCTAATTATTATTCATTGTTGTTGTTGTTGTTATTGTTTTGTATCGGAGTTCATAATACATTGCATCATGGAAGGCAGCGAAACCCTTCCCAAAATTTACCTCTCCCATGGTTGAAACCAAAGCCTCTGTTTATAAGATGTACAGATACTAGTTTGGTTCAAGGGCCAGTTATTCCAAATAATGCTTGTTAGATATGTATGGTCTATAACATTCATAAAAAAAGAAGATATGGATGATCTATAATATTTTTTTTATGTTTTCAGTCTGTTTACTTTTTTTGGATTAGTACTTATTTTTGCCATATCAAGTGTTTACTGTCTTGAGCAGGAAACTGCTTGAAAAGTTGTACTTTTCTTGTAATCGTTAGGAGAACTTTTATACACACTCAGCGTACTTAAGAATTCTACTCTTTTCAATAAAATTCTTATTACTTAATAAAAAAGGACTTGTTTCTTCATTGTTTTTAACGTGTTGCTGTCACCTATCAAGTTTTTTTTTTAACGTGTTGCTGTCTAGAGCTGAGAGTCTCTTCGTTCTTCTCTCTCTCTCTCTCCCCACTTCCAAGTATTAGTTCTCTTATCTTTTTTCATTTTGTGGTCACCCTTTGTTATTTCTGAATAAATCTACTTATTGTGGCAGGCTTCTTTATTTTCTCTTCTACCAACACACTTGCTGAACATATCAAAGTCCACACATCTTACTGCAAATGCTTTGCATCCCCTTCTCCTTTGGGTATGCTTTTGTTCACTCATTCTGTATTTCATTTTCTTGTATAGTATTGGCTGTCTTAGGTTGTACTTTCATGACATGTCACTTGCTCTGTCTTGTTTGATGCCTAAACTTGCAGTTTCAAAATAACTTCCGTGTTAGAAGCCCAACCAGTGCAGAGAGGTCATTTGACTTGGCTTTGGCCTTTGCTCTTGAAACTCGAGAAGGGACTCCGGAGGAGGTAGTTTCTTAATCTCTTATGACAAAAATCTTTTTGAAAGTCTATTGGTTTCTCCTGAATTTTATTTTTTCCTTTGTAGAGTAATCTTCTTGTGTTAATGGAAATTAGTGTTGGTGAAGTACTGGAGTTTATCATCAAGTGCCTATTTAGTAGTTTTTTAATTACTTCTATGGCTGTTTGTTTCTTTTCTTGGCCGCTTTTGCGAGAAAGTATTAAACTTTAGACGTTTGTAAACTGATTTCCTGGAACAAAGTTTGATCAAATTTATCTTGAGGTTTTGAATAAAGATGGATTTATCATGATGTGTGTAAATTGTGAACAATATCATACATGTGTGTAAATTGTGAACAAAGAGCCTGTAGTTTATGAGATTATATTGCAGACAAACTGAGGGCTTAATGACATTAATTAATTTCTTTGAATTCAATTCCTGGTGAAGTACAAATTGGAGAGTTGTCAAGTGCAAATCCTTTTTTGATAAGTAATTGTAATTCAATTTATTAAAAGCGCGGAGGGGCGTAACCCTTATACACGAGAAGTATACAAGAGAGCCCCTAAATGGGACGAGAAGACAATAAATTTAAAAAGTCTACATAAGTAAAATCATTCAAGTAATGATGTGACGCTATCCAAATATATAACATATTAAGCAAATGCTTCTGTAGCTCCACCATTGATGTATCTACATCTTCAAAGAGCCGCGCATTCCGTTCCTGCCAAATACACCACAATAAACACAATGGAGCTAATCATCATGCTTCTTTAGCACGACCATACCCAACTGACGCACCTCAACTAGTCAACAACTCCAACACCGTTCGTGGCATAACCCACTCTACCCCAAATAAGATAAGAATGTAACTCCAAAGATCACGGGCGACTTCGCAGTAAAAGTAACAGATGATCAATAGACTCCTCATTCTTCTTACACATACAATACCACTCAATCACCACGACATTCCTCTTACGCAAGTTATCATGCGTCAAAATTTTACCCAAAGCTGCTGAACATACAAAAAAAGCCACCCTAGTCGGAGCCTTAACACGCGAAATACTCTTCCACGGAAATGAAGGGTCATATTTCCTAAAAAGCACTCCATAATAGGATCTCACCTAAAAAAAACCCCTTTTAGAGGGGTTCCAAACTAACATGTCGCCCTCTCCATGTCGAATCGAAGTGGAGTAAAGCTGTTCGAAGAAAGAAAGAACCATCTTTATCTCCCAATTCTGGATATGCCTCGTAAAAAGAACATTCCATTGAATAACTCCGTTATGAACGACCAAGTTATCCACCACTATCGCATCTTTGTTCCTCACAATACTAAATAGAACTGGAAAGCACTGCTTCAAAGATTTATCCCTACACCACCAATCATGCCAGAAACTAATATGTGACCTATCCCCCACCTCAAAACGAACAAAATTATAAAACTTCTCCCATCCCCTCCTAATATGTTTCTACACACCCACTCCAAAGGAACTCGACACCTCTTTCGAACACCACCCACCCTTTAGGCTCTCAAATTTTGCGTCAATCACCAATCGCCATAAAGCCTCTCTCTCCCTACCATATTTCCACAACCATTTACCCAGAAGAGCTTGATTAAACTGGATGGAGTTGTGAACTCCCAACCTACCTGAATGCAAAGGAGTACAAATCCTGTTCCATTTCACTAAATGAAATTTGGCCTCATCTCCAATACCACCCCAAAGAAAAGCCTTTTGAATATTATCAAGATGATTAGCCACCCTCACTGGAATAGGAAACAGCGACAAGAGATATGTAGGAAGATTGAAGAGCGTACTTTTAAGAAGAGTTAGCCGCCCACCCTTTGACAAATACATTTGCTTCCATCCAGCCAACCTCCTTTCCATTTTCTCAATAACACCATTCCAAATAGACATGGATTTGTAAGAAGCACCCAATGGCAAGCCCAAGTATGTCAAAGGCAAAGAAGCGACCCGACATTCAAGTAGGTGAGCCAACCTATCAACATCCTCTACCGCACCAATAGGAACAACTTATGATTTTCCTAAGTTAATCCTTAAGCCCGAAGCTGCCTCAAAGCATTGAAAGATACACCTCAGATGTCGAAACTATTCTTCTTGCGCACCACAAATAATAACGTGTCATCAACAAACAATAAATGATTCACAACTAAAGCCTTGGACTCCCTGGATCCCACTGAAAACCCTGTCAAATTGCCCTGATCCAAAGCGGCAATTAGCATCCGGCTCAAAGCCTCCGTAACCACCACAAACAATAAAGGAGAAAGAGGATCTCCTTGTCGCAAACCACGAAATCCTTGTGACAGCCTTACCCAAAAAAATAAAGGGGGGGGGGGGGGGGGGTTGTGGAAGACTAACACGATATAGAAAGTTGGCTTAAAATATGTGGTGGATAAATTTTCAGCTAAATCCCAGAAGAGTTTTCCAGTTACCAGCCAATTCTTTGGCATTGGCGTTACTTTGCTTTTTCTTGATTTATTTTATTCTTAGTTAAATAAAATGTTGGAGTCAATTTTCTTGCTTCTTTTTTAGGCAGTGTATGTGCTGTTGGATCTGATGCATCGTTAACTGTTTGCATAGCAGTTGTGAGGTATTCTCACTTTTGTTTGCTTGGATGATTCTTCTATTTTCTGTGCACTTGGATATTGGGAGAAGGGCTTATATATGATAAACTCTACCTTTCACATAATTAGCAATGCCATTTAGATTGGGTTAACTATGCTGTTGGAAGAAGGAAATTTCAGTTTATGTACAGTTAATTCTCTAAAGAAAAGTTACAGGGTCATTTTTTTCTTTCTTGCAGATTGTTGCACTATCTGTGGCACTATTTAGAGCTTTGAATCTTACAACCCGGTATGGCATTTGTTATAATAAAAATCAAAAGAATATATCATGCTTTCTATTATAGATGCTTTTGAAGAATGAATATAACATTGTTTTTATCTGCATTTGAAGAATGAATTTAACATTTTTTTAACTTCTTGATGTGTGAAACTTTAACCTGGAGGTTGTTCCAGGAAAAAAGAAGAAGAAGAAGAAAACATAGCATATTAGACATCCTCTGCACATACCGACCTTGAGATGTCATTTCAGCATCACTTACTCTCCAAAATGCCGATTTCATCAAAAGATGAGGTCCTTGTAGCCATTAATTGAGCCTAACATTTTTAATATGTTAGGGTCACGTTTATTATTCATATAGGATTCATTGCGGAAAAACCCTAACCAGAGACATGATTAATTTTAACCATAACTCTAGTGTAACAATCTAAGTTTGTTTTGATTCAAACCTGTTTTAATACGTACATGTTTTTGAAGAGAGAAGATCTATCTACAACATTTTGATAATTATTGTTGAATAGTTTAATTATGCACTGTATTGGTATTGATTTGAAGAAGCAATTTTGGGGAAGTTAGGAAGTTAATTATGATTTATTATTAACTTCAGATTCCTTAACTATTTAGAACAGTTTCATGCACATGTTTCTTAGTCATAATGCTTCTCATGTAATGAAGACATTGTTTGCTGAAGTATTGAAAGCATGACATGAACCAAAGAGATGAAATGAAGTTTAGGTTATGTCATGCTTGGTTGCTGATTGAGATATATATGTAAGATATTAGAGGTAAGTCTTAAGATATGAGTTTTCCACCTCGTATACATTTCAGATGTTGAGGCCTATTCCCTTATAATATTTTGCTTAAGCTGCACTTAAGAAGCCTTTCAGGCGTAGAGTGCAAAAGTCATGGAGTAAGACCTAATGGATGTGTGTGTAACTTACCAATTAGAAAAAGAAGTGATGTTGATGATTTAAAGATCATGAATTTAATGTTTTAGCTTTTGATTCCATAGATGAACTGGCCAATTGGTTGTCAACAGCCAATAAAAATTAAGCCACTTGTACTTGACTCTCAATGTCACTAACTCTTCCATTAAATTCTGTAGGTGTGTATTTGCTTGATTATCTTGATCTAGATATGTTATTAACCCATGGGCTTGTAAATTTGCTTCTGTGTCTCCATTTGGATTACATATCAAAGGAGTGCTGCAAAACTACTCCTAGTTCAACTTTGTTAAGCAATATTTGTACATTAAGACATAGTAGAGATCTACGCTGTTGTAAGTCCTATTAAAGCTCAGGATGACGTTTTTTTCTATCTCTTGACGTGTGTTGGTTACTTTTCAATAATGATAGTTAGTGAAAAAAAATTTTGTTAGGTTAACTTCTTTTCAATCTTTCCTATTATTTTCTGGATTTTTGATTCTTGGAAAACTTCATCTCTTATGTTAGTTTGATATGTGAAGGGTGTATCTTGTACTGAGTGCATACATTTGTTTTCAGGTTTGTGTCCATTTTGGATGTTTCTTCATTAAAACCAGATGCTGACGAGTCTGAAACTTTCAGTCAAGATGCTAGCAGATCGAGTAAGGGGATATTCAAGACTTCAACCCCAATGGTAGCTAGGCCACAACAGGATTCTGTCTCTCCCATTAAATCATTTTCATGCAATGAGAGAGGCAATATCTGTGAAACTTCTCATAGGGGTTCATGCAAAAGTATGGACCGCTGCTCAACAAGCAACATCACTCAATCCAAAGATTCTCCTGTTATTAGTGAGTTGGATGATAAGATGTCAGATTCATTAGCTTGTGAGGCAGGACATGGTATCTCTGAAACATGCCTTACCAAGAAATCCAAGAGACCAAAGAGGAAAGGAGATCTTGAGTTTGAGATGCAGTTGGAATTGGCTCTTTCTGCGACAACAGTTGTGACTGGGGAGAGCAAAATAGAGCCGATTGCGAGAGATTTGAACAGTAACTCGTTGAATTTCTCTTCTCCTCTGAAAAGAATGAAAAGAATTGTAAGTGAAGAATCTCCAACTTCTTCCCAGGCGATTTCTACTGCAGTTGGCTCAAGAAAAGTAGGATCTCCTTTGTATTGGGCAGAAGTATACTGCAATGGGGAAAACTTGACAGGAAAGTGGGTGCATGTTGATGTTGTCAATGCAGTTATTGATGGGGAGCAGAAGGTTGAAGCTATGTCTGCTGCATGCAAAACATCTTTGAGATATGTAGTTGCTTTTGCTGGGCAAGGGGCTAAAGACGTGACGCGCAGGTTTTGCCTCCTTATGTTTGCAGTTGTAGAGTAGAATTGCTTTCTGATTCAGTTGTATCCTGCTTACCTTTCTTGATACCATCAGCTTTTATAGGAAGTTTTTTGCTGATTGCATTATTTTTCAGTATGATGTTGGTCATGTATCATGCCAGAAAATAAATAAATAAATAAATATATATATATATATATATATATATATATATATATACAAAGGAGAAAAATAGTATGAAAAACAGAAACTACAAAAGTAAATAAAAAAGAGCAGAGGATTTTAGCTGGAAAATTTCAAGTTCTCATAATATAGCAGAATGTGCATGGGTAATTTCAAATTACTGTTGTGCTTAAATCTATGCATTTTGCCAAATAATGTCCATACTTAAGTTTAGAGGTCTCCAGTAGAATGTGGAGATTCATACTTATTTTACAACAATGCCTATTGCCGTAATTTTGAGAAAACATGGGATATTTTTTTGATGAAATCCTCCAAAAAAGAAAAAAGAAAAAAAATCTGTTTATAATGCCTATCAAACACTTAGGTCTTCAGTGAACATTTTAGCTTGGAGACACCAGAAATTATATTATATTAAAATGTTAGCTCTAACGTATTTAGTAACTTGATCTAGAGCCAAATGCAACATTCATTTTTTAAACTATGTACCTATACTGATGTGGCTTAATTGAGCTGCAAGAAGTAAAATGAAAATCTGATTACTGTTTATGTTGCTGTTGACTAAATGACTCTTTTGCATGTATTCTACCGATCCTGAATGTTATAGACAACTGCAATTGGTGGCAGGGATGAACATCAAAAAAGAGTGAAAGAGAGAGCAGGAGGATGGGCTGGAAGCATCTGATTCCTAAAAGAGTTAGTATAGGCATGAATTTGGTAGTTTAGGCACTATTGTGGTGTACGACTTCCATCCTAATGGGTTTTTCACAAATTTCTGGGGTGGAGTAGAATCTGTATTCACGAGGCTTCTATCTAAATTACCACGGAAATCCAAAATCCTTGAACCTGATGATAACTCTGCATTTAATTTACTTGCGAATTCAGGGCATGGTGTCCTAATTGACTTCAGGTAGAAGTAATGTTTACCAAAATATTATTTGCTACCCAACGAAGCTAATTGTTATTTGTGTTCAATACAGGGTTGACAAATCTAAGATGTTAGGTAGCTCTAAGGAATTAATGAAAATAATTTCTTTATCTGCAAACTTTTATTTGAGGTCCAACTCCAAATAGTGTGTTGATTATGTAAAAAAATTTGTTGTGGTGAGCTGGGACTGATCCAAGATGCCATGGTAGGGTTTAGACAGTAAGTTTTCTATGGTGGTTGCAAGTTACAGTAAACCAAGAAACCTGTGATTCCCTGATGAGCAGAGTTACTTGTGAATTTTTGTTTTTATTCCCTCGTGGACTGGATATTTGGTCATCTTTAATTGCCAATTACAATTACCTTTTCTTTCTCTTTTTTTGGTGACAAGAACAAGTCATTCGCAAAATTTAGATTACAAAGGCACTTAATGTTTGTGTTTTACCTCACGTCAATGCCCCAGTGTTTGTCATTGATGATTCTTGAGCTTTCTTTATCAGATACTAGTGTCTCTGCTTATTAACACACACATACGTATGTACCTGTTATACCTCACTTGCCAACATGTGCTATATGCCTGATTCTTGCCACGTAAATGACTAACAGCATAAAAAAGGGTTTGGTTAAGACTTGCTTCAGTCATGCTCATACTGGAATGCTCATTTTCGGAATTTTTATGCATGACTAGTTTCCTGTAGTGTTTACAAAAAACAACACATAAAATTTTTATGAGGAATAATGTCCATGATTGTGACATTATGAGTGCAAATAGCATTACAAGATTCTCTTTTAATCCCTTTACTTAAGTTTATCAAATTGCTGTAATAGTTTTCGGTACAGGTGAAATTGCTTTAAGCAATAGTAATCATCTCATTACCCAGAGGTGGTACTAAATATGAGCATATTACAGGTATTGTTTGAAGTGGTACAAAATAGCATCACGGCGAGTTAATTCATTTTGGTGGGATGCGGTGTTGGCACGTCTGAAAGAGTTAGAGGCTGGAGCCACTGGAGGAATGGTCCATATGGAAAAGCAACAAATTGAGGCTTCAACTGAGCATGAGAAAGTAAAAGCATCAAGAAAGTTGGATAATCCAACTCTGGATGATGTTCCAGGCAATGCCATATTTGGGAAGTCAAGCCTGGAAATCTCAAAAGAGTATGGCAAGAAGATTGGTGTAGAATCTTCTCTTAGCAATTCTTTTGTTGCTACCAGGAGCGCTCTTGAAGACATGGAGTTGGAAACTAGGGCATTAACTGAGCCTCTTCCGACCAATCAGCAGGTAGAGTGAACTGCTATGGTTGGACTGACATGGTGGTAAAGTTTCAAAATTTTGATTTTTTCTTAGTAAAATTTGTTTTACCATTTGCAGGCCTACAAAAACCATCAACTTTATTGTATTGAAAGATGGCTTACTAAGTATCAGATACTTCATCCAAAGGGTCCCATTCTCGGTTTTTGTTCTGGTCATCCAGTTTACCCACGGAATTGTGTGCAAACACTCAAGACTAAAGAAAGATGGCTGCGGGAAGGGCTGCAAATTAAAGCTAATGAGCTTCCTGTAAAGGTTGATTATGGCTTATAGGATTCTACTATTTTTTCTTTGTTAGAGTTTTGAGCTCTTATTCTAGTTAGTTTATATGTTAATTTATTAATTTATTCTCTCTGGCTAGGAGTTAAAACGTTCTATAAAGCTTCAGAAAGTACAGGTTCCTGAAGATGATGAGTGTGGTGGGGTCAACTATGAAGGAACTATTGAACTTTATGGAAAGTGGCAACTAGAACCATTGCATCTGCCTCGTGCGGTTAATGGCATTGTGCCAAAGGTGAATTGCTATTCCACAGAATTGGTTGTTATTGAAAAATGCAAATCTTGTGGAAAAAATATTGAAGTAATATTTTCTGCTTTATAAGCAGTTGGCAATTCTTATCTTGCCCAATTATTTTCTGAAAATTGTTGTTTCATAGCCTTTAGTTTGGATGGGGGTACAATTGCATGTAGACATGCTTTGATATGTCGTGCAGACTTTGAAATGCCAAACCAGAATCAAAATGTAGTTTAATCTCTTCATAATAGCTTATTAGATAATTCTCATATTCATTATAGGAACTCAAACCTGTTTTGCTACAATAACAAACTTAGATTTGTCTAAAAATATAGAAATGGTATCCATTTTGCATTGCCACGGACTTCTTTTTTGGTGATTACAGCCTCTGTTTTGTTATTGGGGTCTTGTAGGCGTAATAGCTTTTATAATAATCCTTGATTAAGTTTGGACTCCCATCAGTATCTAGGGGCAATATGTGGAGGGTGGTTTCTCAAATTAGAATCCTGATAGCTAAGCCTTATGCTTACTGCACAGTGCCAAATCCGTTTTTTTTTTTTTGCCATGCACCTATTCTGAATTTTGTTTTGCTCCCCCTTGTTAGAAACAGTATATACCTTACAGAAGGAAGTTGCTTAGTTGGGTTGTTGTCCCTTTAGACTTGGATTTAGTTCATGGTCAACCAGAACATTAGTTCTTTTTCTCTTATTCGTTCTTTTTTATTTTATAAGCAGAGAACAATTGTATTTCTGTGTTATTTTGGACAATATATTGACGTGACTAGGTTTTTCCAATTGCATAGTCCCAAGTACACTCAAACGGTAATAAATGGTCAACAAGATTATCTGCAGGCTCTACTAGTTTACTATTAGTGCAAATTTGTGAACTAACGTAGTATAGACACCTGAATAAGTTAGGCTTGTGATATGTTGTATTGGCGGGATTGGTTTGGATATTATTCTCAGTTGTCCGGTGTCTAGCCTTTCTTCATTTGTTGCATACGTTTCTGTTGGTGCTATATTTTTTAGTAGGTCCGTTATAGAAACTTATTTTTTTCACTCACTGGCATTAGGCTTTCCCCCCTCTATCCTTTGTTGTTTGTTTTCCCCTTTTTGTTGGTACACTTTTTTATGAGTTATGTACATTAACTTAGCTTTTAAGGGCCCCCCTTCTTGTATATGGGCTGCAGGATCGATTCTTTAGGTTCATGATCGGGTTATAACTTATAAGCATATTTCTGTAGGTGATCTAACTATGACTAACTGAGCAGACATAGTATAGTTTTTCGTTTGGGATGCATCAGACTAAAGTATTTTAAGATGTACTTGATGTGTTTACTTGGGAATTTTGCTGTTGACTTTTATGATATTGGGCAAGGGAGGATATATATTGGTGTCAATTTTAAATCTGATTAGATAAGAATTCTCTGCTGCCTATGTTCTTAGTTGAAAAACAAGATCTAAGGCGTGAAGATTTGTGCTTGAGATTATACGTTGGCTTGCCAAGATTCTCTACCAGTTTATATGTGGCAAAAGTATTTGTATCCTATAATGGAGAATTAGCAGTAGAACATTTTTTTCCTTTCCTATCCCTCTGCCTTTCTCTGATTATCCAAGTTTTTGACTTATGAAATGCTACTTTTGTATGGACCAGCTTCATAAAGCGGATCCATTTCTGCTTGATTCTCCAGCTCTTTATGAAGCTCTATTATCACTTACAGCTAATTTCTGTATTGAACACCTAGAATGAACGTGGTCAAGTGGAAGTTTGGTCTGAGAAGTGCCTCCCTCCTGGGACGGTGCACTTGAGGTTACCGAGGGTGTTTTCTGTTGCCAAGAGACTGGAGATCGATTATGCGCCTGCCATGGTTGGTTTTGAATTCAGAAACGGACACTCGCATCCCGTCTTCGATGGTATTGTGGTGTGTGCTGAGTTCAAGGATGCAATATTAGAGGTAAATATTCATATTGCAGTTTTATGGATTGGGTTAGGGCGCTTGAGAGGACTTAGAAACTTCTAGGATTTATTTTATATTGTGGTGATTAATACTGTTCTCTTTTCCCTTTTCCTCTGTAAAATTCCATGGCATACATTTTTGTTTTTCCGTGAAATATGTTAGTCCAGAGTTTTTAACATATTTGATGGCATGCAAGTTGTTAAATAAACTTATCAAAAAAAAAAAAAAAAGAAGTTAAATAATGTTATGAATTCTGTGTGGAAGATGGTACATTCGTGCCTTTTGTGGTATCTTTGGATGGAAATAAATAATAGAAGTTTTGAAGATCGTGACAGAATTTTAGAGGAGATTAAGTCTTTCTTTTTCTCCTTTGGTGATTATTTTTCAGGATTTTATAGTTCTCTTTGCTCCTAGTAGTTAGGTAGCTTTTCTTGTATATTCCATGTGTACTTTAGGCAATTTACGCTTTTAATGATATCTTGAGTGCTAATCAAAAGACGAGTCCTGCTGATAATATCAACTTTTTTTTGGGACTTAAGACAAATAATTTAGAAGGAAGAGTTCGTACTTGTACATACTCAAAAGATGCTTTTTATTTTTCTTCATTTTCTTCCACTCAAGAGATTTCTTCCTGAATTGCCCGAGAACTTCTCATAACATCCTTACATTTTGTTCCTGAATTCCAAGTTACTAACTCATTTTATCTAATAAGAGGTCTTGAATCTTAATATTTATTGGGTATCTTTTCTGCAGGCATATGCAGAGGAAGAAGAAAGAAGAGAGGCCGAAGAGAAGAAAAGGAATGAAACACAAGCCACTTGTAGGTGGTATCAGCTTCTCTGTTCCATCGTAACTAGGCAAAGGTTGAACAACCGTTATGGCGACAGCTTGTCATCACAAACATCCACTGACATCCATGATATGAATAAAAAATTAAATGCATCAGTCGGTGGATGTCAGGAAGACAAGCAATCTATTGTATGCCAGCAGCAAGAAGACATACATCAAGCTAAGGTGGATGCTCCATCGGCTGCCCTGCCTGAAGAGCATAAGCACGTATTCTTGACAGAGGACCAGATTTTCGATGAGGAGAGTTTGGTGATGATAAAGCGATGTCATTGTGGATTTTCCGTCCAAGTGGAAGAATTGTAAAGCTGTTCTACGTAATTAGTGTTATGTTTGTTTCCATATAAAAAGAATTTATTTCAGCATTATCACCCCACCAACAAACCTCCATTTAAGTTGCTTATGAAATGGGAAAAACGAATTATTTATATCTTAAATTGATGGAAAAAAATGAAATTGGTGAATTGCCTTCAAATTCTAATTCAAAAAATGATGATAGGCATAATGATAAATTATGTACTAGTTGTTACACAAAATAGAAGAATAGGGAGCTACTCAAAGTGATAAAAGAAACATGAATTTTAAAATTGCAGAAGAATTTTGATAGAGATAGAAGAAAAGAGACTTTCATGTGTTTTAAACTGGTCTAAAGTGGGCTATATAAAGTGTCAATTTAGTAGTTTGTGTATATATTCATTAATGGACATGCAACTATCAAAATGTTAAATGTTACATACACGTCTAAGTGAATATTCCTTAACGTATCAGTAAAAATCACAATTAAATTTTGGATGAATCACTATTGAATTTTGGATCCAATGTGATTTTTATAGTCACGTTGAGGAGTGTACAATTGGGAGTAAGTTCTTAGAAGTGGATGTAGCAAAAAATTACTGTTAATTCAACGACCATTAAAATCTGATCATTGATGTTAACATACACTTAATCTTGACTATTATAATAAATTTATAATTAACCGTTATTTAATTATTATCGTTAGATCATAATTGTCAGTAATGATTAGATCAAATTTACTTTAATCTTACAGTTAACTTTACTAACAGTTAAGTAAATTTAATAATTTATTTTTAAAAACAAAAAAAAGAAAGAGAAGAAGAGAATTTAGTGGTTGTTAATTAACTCTTAATCTGTACAGTAGCAGAAGGTTTAAAGGGACTGGAGGGCCAAATTGAAATTAGCTGAAAATAGGCCTGATGCAAATTGAAATTAACCCTTGTCATTCGGTAGGCGGCTAAAACGTACGATTGGAGTTGTGACAAATGGTCAGGCACTTTTGCCTCCAAAAGACGTTTAAAAACTCTCAAGCCCGCAAGTTGCCTCGAGTTCTCTCTCGTTCACCTTGTTAGATATAAAATTAAGCAAAAAATTTCATGATCCAAATTATGGCTGCATTTGCATTGCCTTATTTAGAATATTTAAACGTCATCAAGAAAGAATAGACAATCGAAAGTAGAATGCATTTGAAAAACCTTTAGCTAAAATAGAAAAAAATAACGTGAATTAACTGTTTTATATCAAAATTAGAGAAGCGGATGAGCAGGTCATGAAAATAGCCATTGTATTCGATATCCTATCCGGACAGTTCTCTTCCAAATTGGATCGGAAGAAATTACTTTACCAATCTATTAAACTGATATATGCCAAAAATATATATGATTCTCAAGTGCATTTTTTAAAACACGCATCGAATATCTCAGAGGCCAAGAGAGAGAAGACTTGCATCAAGCTAAGTTGCAACATCTATAAGACTATGCACTATTCCACGAATTGCCTTAAAACGTATACAACGATGAGCTTTCAGACAATGACAAATCTGCAATGGATATAGCAAGTTGTGGGTCAACGCTCGTAGGAGTTGAGAGCGTTCATTCATGGCTGAAATCCAAATTTCCAGGGTCCATAATGCACGTTGAAAGCATGATGGTAAGAAGTTAATTCAAGCGAACTATGCAAAGGTTTATATTGACAGAAACCATTTTCAACCACCTCCGGCCCCCACATGAAGTCACGAATGCACAAGTGAGCCAAAGACCCTTTGACAAAGACACACACACAAACACACCTACGGCAATGGATAAAGACAAGACCCTCACCCTATTAAAGAGGCGGATTCTTCAATTCGTACAAGATTTGGAAAAGGTCCCGTACGTGGTTCTTTCAGTTTCAGATAAATCTCCAACCTTTTTAATTCATTAAAAAAAAAAAAAAAAAAAAAAAACCTGCAACCTTCCAAACCCAGCACCAAAGAGCAAGAACACCATTTATTAGCAAACAAAACTCACTTGCACATTCTCAAATTCTAGCCCAATTAAATGAAGAAATGCATGCAGAATGATAAAAAAAAAAACACAAGTAGACAAATAGCTCGAGCATCATTAGAACCAGCCATATCTTCAATTAAGATTAGAAACCAACAAAGCCTCAACAGCAGCTACATCACATTGTACATGCAATTACACAAAGCGCATAGACTAGAACACACACCAACCCAATTCTACAAGGGAGGAGGACATAAGGGCGTACAACACCACTAACACCATTAAAGAGTCTTATTGTTGAACACTCACTTCAGTCATTGGAGCCTTCACCTTTGGAGGCCGACCCCTTGGCTTCCCAGTAGCCGTCGAAGCTGGCGTTGTTGCTGTCGACCCTCCCAATCCTCCACTAGGCCTTGCCATCTTTCTTGGCCGCCCTCTCGGCTTCCCGCTACCTGTTGAGACCTTCACCTTGGGTGGCTTTGGAGGTGCATTTGGGTCCTTAGGTGGGCGACCCCTAGGCCTTGCCGGACCCAAATCGATGCCCAGTGGCAGCGGAACCTTTGGCTTTGGCGGCCTGCCACGGCCCCGCTTAGGAGGCGCATTTGGGTCTGGCTTCATGTAGTTGTTTTTCAAAAATACCAGATCTCCACTGTCTTTCAATTTGTTGAGGTGGTGTGTCAGGAGTGTTGAGTGCCCAGCAGGCAAGTCCCCATATGTCGACTCAATGTGCTTCGATATCGATGATTTATTCGAGCCATTCTTCTCGTTTAATTCTTCAATTGCTTTCAAAATAATCTGGAATTCCAAAACCCAAGCATTATCAGAACTGGTTATCATTCATTTTTTTTGTTTCTCTTTTGTCTTGCGTGATAAAAAGTTTTTTAAGTGTTGTTGGTATAAAAAACCAAGTGTGCTTCAATATTGACGATTTATTAGAACCATTCTTGTCATTCAATGCATCAAAATTGCTTTGAAAATCATCTGGAATTCCAAATCTCAAGCATTATTGGAAACGATTATTCTTTGTTTCTTTTATCTTTTTTGCCTGGGTGATAAAAAAAAGAAAAAGAAAAAGAAAAAAAGGTGGTGTTATTAGCTTAAGGGTTGGTATCAAAAACCAAGTATGACAAAATTCATTTCACTGCTTCAACTACTTTCAAAATCATCTGGAATTCCAGTACTGAAACTGTCAAACATCATAATAAATTATTAGTCATTCTTAGTACTTTCTTCTCCTCTTGGATGGGTAATTCTAAAAGGTGGAATTATTAGTTTGAGAGTCGGTATCAATTGCCAAAAAGTACGATGCAAATTCAGATTGATGGGGAAAAATTATGAAATCGAGCATGAGATGTGCTAAGAAAATAGCGTTAGTTAAAAAAGACGTTGGATTCTTGAGCAGCAAAGTTTGTTTTTTTTTTCTTGGGAATAACGAAAAATTGAACTAAAGTAACAAGAACGAAAGCATTTAAAGATAAAGAATTTGAACGAACAGTAGCTCAATTATGATCAAGAAAATTTAAATTGAGGGTCTAAAGGGAAAAAGAAAAAGAAAAAGAAAAAGAAAGGATCTTTTATTTATTTATTTTATTTTTCAACTTCATCAAGAACTCCAATTTTCTCTTCAATAATACCCAAGATTGGAAAGAAGTCGCATGAAACAAAGAAATATAGATCAACTGGAGCACATTATGATGAGAACTAGTAGAAAATGAGGGTTAAAAAGAAAAAGGAAAGAAAAAAAGAAAAAAAGAAAAAAGAAAAAAAAAAAAAACGGGAACTTTTTTGAATTCTTCAGGAAACCCATTTCAAAAAAAATAAAATTCAAAGATTAAGCACAAGTAGCAAAACCCAAATCAATGGAAAACCAAGAAAATTTAGATCCTCTAGAGCCCACTCTTGACAAAGAAGATGAAAAACAAGGATTAAAAGGACAATTATTTTTTAAAAAACTCTTCCAAAATCTCCATTTTTTTTAAAAAAAAATTAAACCAAAACCCAAATCATTGAAATCCAAACCAATTTAAATAAACCAGAGCTCAACCCAGATGAGAAAAGTAAAGAACTATAAGTGTCAAAATGAAAAAAAAAAAAAATAATAATAATAAAAAAAAAAAAAATAATAATAATAATAAATAATTTTTTTTTTTTTTTGAAAGATTTGTGGGAGTAGATTGGTGTACCTCTGGGTAAGGAGGGAGTGATTTAGGTTTATTAACCTCTTCAGCCGCCATGAAAATTGAGAGAAGCTTTTGCTTTTGGAGGCTTCACAGAGTCCTACCCCCAACTCAAAGCACAGAGAGCTACAGCTACAAACAACACAGCCTTTGTTCAAAACCCACAACCCAACTGTTTGATTTGAAGGTTGGATTTAAAGCAATAATTGCAAAAAAAACAATTAAAAACAGTTATTTTTTTAATGGACGGCTGAGAATACCAAAGTGGATGACGATCGGACGGCTACGGGTATATCAGTAGAGGTACGCACGGATCGATGACGTGGGGGTTACTTTATTGTTAATTAATTTGAATTTCGTTAAACTTTGAAATGACCGGGCTGTCCTTCTTTAGTTCTTTTCGTTTATGGATGAGGTTTTTGGGTAGCTATCGTGTGGTCCCCTGCTCACCAACAAAGATATTAGGATCGGAAATTTTTGTGATCCTATGCATGTAGGGTCCGAAAATGGACCAATTGGTAAACAGATTTGAAACTGACCCTCGTAAGTTCGAAACTCGTACCTGAACATCTCCACACGTGCGGATTGTTGGGGTTTAGGACCTGTATGGTCGGTCGAGACGTGATTTATAGGGGACGAGAACCCGTCCCCCACCCGCCACTTTTCATTAAATTTTTTTTTTTTTTTTTTTTTTTTTTTTTTTTTTTTTAATTTATTTATTTAAAAGTAACTTCTGATGTACTTTTGATGTTACATCATAAATTACTTTTTGATTAAAAAATTATCTTTTAATCAAAAGTGCCGATTGGAGGACGGAAAAACGTCCCTCCCAAATCATTTTCCATGGTCGATCACATAGATTTTTATCATTATGCTTTTTTATTCTTTTTTTTTTTTTTTTAACAAAATAACCGGAACTACCATACATAAATCTAAAGAGACCCGAAGGCAAATGCAGTGAATGGAGACACATCGACACCCTATCCACTAAGCCAGAAAAATCTGACTTGAGTGCTGCCTACAAATAAACAAATATTACAATGACAGATATTTGAGCTACTCTTTAACAGTAAAGCACCCATAACAAAGAAAAGATGGCTGATTTAATTAACAAGCTATAAAAAGTTCAGTAAAATCTGTAAATTTAATAGACAGATTTTCAAAAACTACTCTAAAAAAACAGAGAAAAAAATAACTACATAAAGCACCCAACACAAGTCGACGTCGAAAGAGAAACTGCGCGTCTTTCAGGAACCGGCGAAAAAACATAGATTTGGCCTCAAAAGTAGATGTAGGAGAAGAAAGCTCAGCCAAACTTTCGCCGATACATTAGTCGTAACAAAAAACGACCGTCTATATTTTAAATATAAAGTAAAATTGACAGTATTTATTAAGATTTTAAATTGATGTATTTAATAGTGTATATTATATTATATTATTTAAAATTTTCAATAAACACTTCAATATTACCGTTGTGTACACACCAAAAAATGAATATTTCTCATTTTTATTTGAACTAGAGATGATCTTTATCCATTGCGAAGATAAATTGTTTATATTTTTTGGGTGAATTATAAAGATACTCATAAATGTTATTAAGTGAAATTACTAATTAGTTTTTATAATTTTATTTTAAAGAACTTTAATTATAACCTGATTAGTCATTTTAAAAGAATAACACTTTTTAATTCTTAAAAAAAAAATGGCTTGAAAAACAAACATGCGCAAATCAAGAAATAGTCCAATCGGATGTACTTGGGTGATATTTATGCTCTGTTTGTTTCGACGTATAATGATTTCTGAAAAATAATTTTGGTATTTTCCGGTGTTTGGTAGGGGCAAAAATAATAGTCAACCGGAAAATAATAGTCAACCATCACCGAAATTCGACAGCATCCGATCAATGTCGCCAGATTCCGACGACGGAATCCGGCCATCTTTGCCAGAATCCAGTCAGCCCAGATTCATGCGACCGTATTCCGGCCATCTGGCCGGAATTTGCCAGAAAGGTCAGATTCCGGCCGACTGGCCGGATCTACCCAGAACAACCGGCCGGCCGGATCTGGCCAGAACGGTCGAATTCCAGCGGTTCTGGCAGATTCCGGCTAGTATGCCGGAGTCCGGCCGTTCTGTGTCGGAATCCGACAGTTTTGGCCTAAATCCAATAACTTTTGGCCAGAATCCGGCCAACCCAAATTCCGACAAAACTGTTCGGATTCCGGCCTTTATCTTGGATTCTGGCTATAGTAGTCGGAATGGCGGAATCTAGTAAAAGTGGTCGGAATCCTGTCGGTCAGTGACGAAATCTCGTCTTCGGTAATTTTTATATTATTTTAGATTAATATTTATATGTTTTGAATAAAAATTGATTTTTATAAGTTAATATGATTGAATAAAAATATTAAAAATATTTGTAATTTTTCATACGCGTCAAACACCAAAAAATGCTTTTGGCGAAAAATATTTTACAGAAAAATGAGTTTCCTGAAATCATTTTACGACGGAAACCATTTTATGTTGAAACAAATGGAGCATTAATTGGACTCCTAGAATGATATCTATGCCCATATTTTGCCTTTAAACTTGTATAGCGGAGGAGAAAATACAAATGTGATCACAATGATATGCAATAAGCTTTATTTGATATAAAAATGTTACAAGAGTTCTTTGTGGTATGCAAAAATAATAATGTTCCGTTTGTTTTGACGTAAAATGATTTCCGTCGTAAAATATTTTCGACGAAATCATTTTAAAAAAAAAAAATTTCTCAAAAAAATTTTCCGGCATTTGGTTCGCACGAAAAAATTATGAAAAGAGAAAATGCAACTGTTGCCGAAATCCAGCAACGTCCGGTCGCCGTTGCCGAATTTCGGCGAGACCGTTTGGCCAGATCCCGGCCATATTCCGGTCGGAATCTGGTCCGCTGGCATCCAGTGACGATGGCCGGATGTCGCCGGATTTTGGCGCCGGTAATATTCCGGTGGCCCGATGTTGCCGGATTTCGGTGCCACCTGGATTCCGACGATCGACCATTGTCAGATTCCGACAATCGGATATTAAACGTGTGTGTAAGGACGAAGAGTTTAATTTCGGAAAACAATTTACTGTTTTTAAAACCGTAAATCGAAAATAATTTTCGTTGACCATTATTTTCGCTCCTACTAAACACCGTAAAATATCGAAATCATTTTTCAGAAATCATTTTACGCTGAAACAAACTGAATATAAATATGTCATTGCACCCAACTTTCTTCTAATTTTTTTTTATTAAATTATTACACGGGTCAGCCCAAATAATCAATGGTGGTTCAGTCGCTCCAAGGCGGCTCCAAGAAGTGGTTTGAGATAATAGCAACTAAACAAGCAATCCACTGCTTTTGAAGGAGGAGAATGTTCAAGCTGATGACACATGTCAACCCAAGTGGTCAAATGATGGTTCAGTCACCCCAAAAAGGCAGCTCCAAGAAGTGGTTTGAGAATCTACTGCTTTTAGTTGTTTGGTTTGAGAAGGACGAGATTGTTCCAGATGAGGCTGTTGAAGGTGGCCACGTGTAATCTGAACCAGTGGGCTATGGATTTCGATTGCTACTTGAAGAATATCAAAGGAATCCATAGCCATGGCTAAGCAAACCGGCGTTGTGATTAGAGTACTCGGACCCCAAGCTCGGTACCGTCACTCATCCGTAAGTTTTCTCTACTTTGTTGCTGTTATAATATTTGTTTTGTTTTTGGTTTCTCAATTGTTGTTTGGAAAAGATGTAAACTTGGAGCTCAATATATAAATTTTTAATTTTTATACATTTACATATTTATAAATTTTTTATTATGAGTGACACGTGTTATAATCTGATTGGTGATGACATGGCATTTAATAGTTTCTATTAAAACGTTAGATGAAAGTTTTGGTGTAGCGACCTATTTGTTATATTTGCATACCACTTGAATCTTTTAGAACATTTTTAAGAAATGCTATAGGTACTTAAACTTTTATAAATAGAGCCTTACTAAATAATGTGTACCTTATTCATTGGAGATGATCAAAACAATTAATAAAAATAAATGCTACGGATACCAATTAATAAATATTTCCATATCATCTTAGTGCCCATCTCTTTTGATACGAAAGTGAAACTTTCATTAATCTCCCATCAATAGATACAATTAACCTCTAAAAGTTTACACAGAACAACACCCTTAAGGTGTGAACTCCAAGCTGAGCAAGAAAGCTCAGACAATACATTAATAAACAAGAAAACATCCAACCAGAGCTACAAACAGAGAAGACACCCCACCAACAAGTTAGCCACCAAAACTACTTGGCGCCACCGAACCACGGCGAAAGGGAACAGAGTGTGGTCCTCACGCGCCTCCTATAAAGACAAGAAAAACTTGGCGCATGATGACTAAGCGCCGAACACAGACCATCGAATCGGCCGTAGCAACCGGCAGCTAACCTAGAAGGCAGCGGAGTTTCATAGATCTGGTCCTCACTACATGCTTGTTTCGCTAGAACCGGCCAGGACCGCCACCGATGACACAAGCGGAGCACCACTTCTCCTTCGGCACCTCATTGGGTGTTTTCCTGCCATGATCCAAAGAAAAACAACAAAATCAAAACCATCATAGTCCAAAATGACTTAAAGGGACATAAACAACCACCAGATCTAAGCCGGGAAAATAAAACACCACACAACCCTAATGATTGGGGGACTCTAGCCTCCACTGGAAAAGCCAGGGAGGAAAACAAAACCCCTTTAGCCCTACAAGGCTAAGAGGAAGAAAAACAATCGGGAGGAAAGCTTAAGGCCTCCTCTCGACAAGAAAGACCAACGGAGAAGAAGAAACTTTCTTACTTAGAGAGAGAAGCTCCGGAATGAATGACGAAAAATTATTCCTTAGTGTCCATCTCTTAGTAAAAAAATTTAGTACCTCTAGCATTTTTCAACATTTTTATATCACATAGAACTTAATACAAATTGATGTAACTATAATGACCGATTTTACATTTTTCATAGCAATTTAATTAGTTTGACGAGGTCCCCAAGGGCCAAGGGACAGCTCAATCGATTGGAGACCACGTCTCATAAAGCGGAAGTCACTAGTTCGAATCGCCCTTCCCCTTTTGTGTGGACATGTAAAAAAAAATTAGTTTGACATTTTTCAATAAATCTTTCATAAGTTTTAATATATCCCTGGTAAAACTGACACATTACTCAATAGTCCATATATAATATTATTACTTTTTTTTTTTTTTAAGTATTGTTTACATTCTTTGGCGATATTTTACTAATAAATATGGTGTATAACAACGTCGGATTTACATTCCTTACATTGTACATCTATATGACATATAAATAGGCATTTTCACTGTATTATCAAACAAGTCAACATAATCAATCGGACATTATAAATGCCTACTTTAATTTCACATTTTTTCATGTAGGACTCTCTTCTTCGAACTCTTTTAAAAACCTTTATTCAAAATATTCCCACTCCATAAACATAGGTATATATATAATTATACTAATTTTCAAAACTCTATTAATAAAGGATTAGTTAAAAAACAAAAAAAAAAGGTAATAAAAGAGATACAAATTGATATTAGTCATCGAGTTATCTGTGGTGTATAATAAAATATGGACACAAATTTTCTAAAAACCGATTTGTAGGAAATTTTATATAATCCACATATAAGATTGATATGTGTCCCTTCATATGTGAGAAACACATGTTGTTTTAATAGCATGTATTTCTCACATGCTTTTTTAATATCATTAATAAAAAAACATGTGATTCTCACATGTTTAAAGGACACGTCATTTTTATATGTGGGTTGTATAAAAGTTTGTAGGAAATTTTTGTCCATAAAATATTATAACCATAGCATATTATTATCATACTGGTTATAACAAGAGCGCTGTTGGCACGTTAGAGGCATTAACATCAAAATATTCAAACTTTATGATCCAAAATATTGGCTCCGCTACTGTTCCTAGTGCTTCACTTGTTCTAGTCAAAGTCCATTGACACATAAAAGTTGGTAATTGTAATTTCAAATAGTCTCCAGTTCCATGGTCTTATCAATCTAGTTTCTAAACTTTGTTGCTTAATATAACAGAAAGTGCACAAGCAGTAATGCTACTTCAAGTCTATTAGATTGATCTGTAGTATACTTTTTCTTCCACTAGTTTTGTGTGTCTTGAATCATGGTTATATCTCTGAACAGTTTGGTTTATACTGTTGATTCATCTAAGCCAAAAGGGGAAAAAAAAGAGAAAGAAAGTGAAAGCACAAAAGATAAAGATATGCATTGGATTCTTCTGGTTTTTGGCCTTATTAAACAAGACTTACTGGACAGACTGCTATTGTGAACTTTGAAGTGAAAAAGATAAGAATTCCAAAGTATAATCACCTTTATTATTAGCATAAAAAATTAACCTTAGCTGCTTAACTACCAAGAACTTTTCATTGTCCAATTAAATATTGTGGAATTACAACTTGATTTCTTCTACATATGATGCAAAGCTTTTGTCCATGCCATGAAACAAATTGAAGGATATAAGCAACTAGAACATTAATGACAACCCTCACTCAAAAATATAGACAGCTGATACATTTGGTATACAAATAACTCTGGCTTCCAGACACTGGAAGCCTATATAACAACAGAAGAGGAGGAGAAGAATTTTCTCTTCTCTTTAAGTTCTTTCCTCCCACATCCTCTAAGAAAGAAACAGGAATAAAACTATAAAAGAGAAGAAAAAAGAAAAAGAAAAAGAAAAGTTGAGGCCCAAGTGTCCTGACCTACACACTAAGCCTAAGGTCAGGCAGAGAAGAAGCTCCTCTACATCTTTCACAGTTGCTTAGGAAAAAGTGGTAATGAGGAGGTCCTGCAAAATCTTAGGCTTCTCACCAAACTTGTAGTAGGCCCAATTCCAAAAGACAAAAAATTGAGGCAGGCTTCAATTCTGAACCCTGCATCTCATGCACCAATTCAAACAAACCATATCAGGAATGTCCCTCTCCATCAAGAGACTTCCTAGCCCTAGAAGGCATAGATTTTGATGAGCTTTTTGTCGTGCTCAGTATGAAGTGGTTTTGCTAACCACTTACATCTGAAGAGCCATCTTACAAACCTCTGAGAAAGCAATCTGCATTTGTCAAACAAATTTATCATATACAAATTCAAATCTGATATTATATGGAGTACAATTTCATTGCAGTTCAAATTCAGAAAGAAAAATAAAGACATTACCTCTTGTCATTCTCATTTGTGGCAGTCATCTGCAACTTCAATCTAGATGATCATCAGTCATGTTCTTCACGCGAATTTCCACAGCCTTGAGATCTCGAAGATGTTGTAAGATTTCTTGAAGAAGATCCACTCCCTTGTCTCCCTTCTTTATGGAGCTCATACAATGCTTGAGAAACTCCCTATCTGCTTCAAGAGCTTGTAGCCGCTCATAAACATGATCTACCTCATCTTCAATGGCTAGTTTTTTGCCATCCAGTTCAAAATTGGATACCAAGGAGTTTTGCATTTCAACATATTCAGATTCACTTTTTTCTTCAAATAATAACCCTTCTTCGTTTTCATTACTGGTAGCATCCAAGAGAGGAAGGAGTCTCTTTGCCATTGAATTCATAGTTTTTCCATCTGGATAATGTTTATCCTTCAAAAATCCATCTGAAATCCCATTTTCTTCTGGACTAGTAAAATCATGATCTTCAAACTCTTTGACACCATACAATGAGGAATTCCCAACTGACTTCCCATCCTCAAGAAATCCTTCATCATCACCTAATGTGATTAGCTTCTCCTCCAGTGCTTTGAGCTGATCCAGAATGGATAGCCTCTCTTCCTCGTATTCTGCCAAGGATTCATCAAGAGAACTCATATGCTTCACACAGTCCAGTGCAATTTCCTCCAAATTCAAGACTGCATTATCAGGACTAGTGTTTTGACTGCTATCTTGATGGCCGGAATAGCTACTGTCTTCATCCTTTGCTTCGCGATTCAGATCAATTGATAATTCATCACTGTCGTCCACATTGCTGCAAGAAGCAGAAGAGTTTCTACTTCTTAAACTTCCATCTTTAATTCTTCTCATCATTCTCATCTTCTCTTTCGTCTCATAATCCAAGACCCTCTTACGAAATATTTCCAACTCTTTCTCAAGTTCTTGCTTCTCCTTCTCTCTCTTGATCATCAGCTCATTCAAAAGTTGCAAGGCTTCCTGGTCATATTCAGCTTGTTCTTCCATCATCCTCTGGTATTGGAACGCTTCCATCTGCATTGCTGCTTTCTCTTCTTGAAGCCTTGTTATCATAGCCATTGTCTGGTTGGCAGCTATTGCTGATGCACTCCTCTCTTCTTCTAGTTCTGCATATAAAGCACTTAAAGCTTTTCGTTCAGATTTTAGTGCTGCTTTCAGCCGTTCAATGGTATTGACTGCATCTCCGCCTTCCATTTCACTCACCACACTTCCATCTAAAGATTCTTCAGCTCCTGGTTCTCTCTTTTCAAATAGTAATAGTTTCTTCTGCAAGTAATGGAGACTGTCAGCCGAAGTTGGTGTATCAGGAAATTTCTCTTCCTCTATTTCGTTAGGCTCTGAAGGCATGGATAAATGATTGTTTATCCCTTCTTGAGTCTTTTCAACCAAAATTGTCTTCTCTTGCAGGGTAGATTTCCCCATGGACTTCAAACCTAGCAAAACCAATTTTGTGTAAGAACCTATCTTTCTTGTGATAGATTACCAATTAATTGGAGAGAAGATGTGAGGCTTACCAAGGTCATTCTGAGCCATAAATACATCAGGGGAAGTAGAAATTTCAGTAACATCATTTTTAGTGGAAGACTGATCTTCTTGTCGGCATGACAACGAAGAAACTGTTTCTTCACACACTTCTTTACCTATCAAGGTGTTGGCTGAAGTTTGATCAGATGACAGATTTAAGCTGTTTATATCTTTCCCAGATGCTTCTTTTTTATCAACAAATTGAAACGCATGACATGAAAAGAGAAGCAATGTTGGGGAAAAAAAATAGATTTCATTAACAACAAGAGTTTGTGTGTACCTGGTAGATCATCTGGTTCTTCCATGGCTACTACTACTTCTTCTTGAGTAATAGCAACTTGTCTACATGCCTCACCGACCATATCTTGTTTTCTTTCTACCACCTCTAGAGTTGAATGATTGTCATTGTCACCCTCACTGATCTCCAAGCTTTCAAGTTGTCCTTCAGCTGCCCTCTCTGCTAAGACATTGAGTTCTGTTTCAATCTGTGCCTCAGAATCAGACGGTCTATTTCGATGATCATGCTCATGCTCTCTCAGATCTTCCTCTTTCAGGTTGTATGATTCTTGGTTTGCAGTAGTTGAAGAATCAATCAACTCAACAGGGATTAAACGATTCAACTCACATGCAGCATAATTCTTGAAATGCATATTTATTATTTCAAGCGACTCATCTTCCTTTGCCACTTCTTTGAAGCTAAAACCTCCAACATCAGAAAGTATCTGATGCTCATTTTCTTCCCTGTTGTCTTCATGGATCTCATTGTCGTTTTCCTTGTGATTTGATGGAGACTCACCTTCACTGTTGTCATCATCCACCGCTTCTATGACAAAATTGTCTTTCTGGGTATGATCCAAAGCTCCCCAAGAAGGTTTTAATAGCCAAAAAGGAGGATACAATTTGCAGCTCAAGCTCTCGTTGCAGCATGAACACCTGAAAATCTTTTCACCATTTTCAATATGGTTATCACTCACCAATGAGATAAAAGCAATCCTCTGCGTCCTTCTTATGGAGCTGTCGGCCAAGCATTCCTCACACATATTATGCGGTTCAGCCAATTTGTGATGAGTTGAACAGTAGCTCAAGTTGGAAATTTCTGTGGCGTGAGTGTCACATACAAGATCTCTGTAAGAGTTTCTGATCTTGTTAGGCTCCAAGAAGTGATCAACTCTAGAACACCATAGGCAGGGTGGTTTAAGGCCAAAGTAAATGGAAAACTTTTTTATCAAATAACTGAACAAAGAGTTGAGGAGGAGGAGGATTATCAAGACCCATTCAAGGAATGCATAGACTAGGGCTACAATGATTTTGTTGGTGTTTCTATGCAACATGGTTGCAAACTTGTTGGTTGCCATGGATTTGCTATCTTTTCTTGTTATTTACACACAAATGCATACACATGGAGAGAGAGAGAGAGAGAGCAACGTAAGAGTGTTTTTGAAGTTTTGAGAGAACAACAAAAACTGAGTGGGAGCAAGAGAAGCAGGGACGCTTCTCAGGATTGTGTATGAGTTACTCTACCAGCATATTGTTAATTAACTTATGGCAATCTGAGTTGTGACTGTAATTATACCACACTGCCATTAAAGTATACATCTTTATCCATGGTCGATATCATGATTATGAAAATATAACATAACCCAAAAATGACGTGAGGAAAAAAAACACAATTGTGAAGCAATGGAATGCAATTTACCCTTGAATACTTAAATTACGAGCCAAACATTCGCTGGTTTGTTACTTCAAATACTTCATTATATTACACCAAAACATGTTTTCTAATGAGGGAAATAAGGTTACTGTTGAAACCAAACATACCCTTGTCCTTGTGCCACATGGGTCCACCCAACTTTATTTGGGCTACACCACGCGCATGAGTTTGGCCCACCACCATCCCTAAAAATGAGTTGGTGGGCCACGAATGTGAAATGTAAAGTAACGAGTGGGCCCTCCTGCAAAGCCACAATTAGACAGACGCTCTATACCAATTAAGCTTTGGGGATTATTTATACAACCCATGTACTCCATTTTCTACTCTGCATTGCTGTCCTCAAACTTGATTTTCTCCCAAAAAAAATTCAATTTTTTTTTTGAATATTTTAATGAGTGTAGAACTACATCAATCATATACAACTTTGGGATACTAATTCAAAATTGAAGTGACTGGCAGGGAATGATGAAGTATGGTTGTCAAAACAATGGCAGCCATGATGGAAAGGCTAGGAAGAGAGAAAAAGTGAGGGAAAAAGGGGAGAGGATTGGATCAAATTGGGAGACCGTGATAGTGATTTGAGACCCTTTGTATGAATAAAGCTGATAATGATGTTTGTGGGATCAAGCTCTCCCTTGTTGCTTTTACTTTTTAGGCTCAGCTTTGGGTTTTGAAAAGTTCCATTCCTGGGTTTAAGAAGCAAAGAGAATATTAATCAAAGAATCTAGCTTAAGCTTATAATAAGCCTTAATTAAAGGAGCGGGAAAAGGCAAAAATAGAGACAATTACTGAATGTTAGCGAGCACCATGAGTGGATGATTTTTAAGACATTTAGATTGGAGTAGCAGTCCCATATGTTAGAGAATATATTCTTCATATATTAGGGGATTTCATTGTCGATGGCGATGAGTGGCCGGAGGTGATCGGGGACAGTGATTAGAGATGCGGCTTAAACTTTAATAGGCTAATTATGAGCCAAAATCAAAGTCAAATATGGGCCAAACAAGGCATGGGTTTTAAACAATACCACAAATGCCAAAAAGTGGGCCAATTATGGGCCAAAATGATAGCCAACTATAAACTGAAATTAGCCTGAATTTTTAATAATACCACAAAAGCTATGTATGTGTATTTAAACAGTACTACAAAGGCCAAAAAAAAAAGCCAATGACCAAAATAATGAGCCAATAAAGGGCAAAAAAAAAAAAAAATATGGGCAATTGGGCCTCTATTTTTTTCTTGAACGAGAATTTTTTTTTTTTTTTCTTCTCACTTTCTTGAGAGAAAGTACACAATACAAATACAGAGATTCAGACTTGCATGAGCGAATCTGGAGAGGTGTAAAGCACGGCCTGAGATGGTGTCTTATGGGCAACAGGCTGACGGAGGGCTGCTGGGGTCTGGAGAGAGATCTGCTGGAGGAGAGGAAATCAAATCTGCCGGAGGAGACGAATCTGCTGGGATTTTAATTTTTTTTTTCTTCGATCTGGTAGCAAGTCCAACCAGAACTTCTTTCTCTCGCTCGGAGATTCGAACTTGCAATTTCCTGGTTGGTGGAACAAAGAAAGTGAAACCCCACAAAAATCCACACACCATTCTTAAAATGTATTGACTATCAAGAAAAAGATAGAAATAAAAGAAATGAAAAAAATTCACAGAATCATTGGATCGAACACTAATATTAGCCTATAGCTCTGATACCATAAATGAAAAGATAAACACATAGAAAAATAAAGATAATAGCAGAAATAATAAAATAAGAACACAAGAGATTTTACATAGTTTGGTTTATAACCTACGTTCATAGGGTTAAGTTCAAAGGGTTACATTATTCTTTTATTGCTTGATATTTTCACAATACAATAGATTTCTATTTATAGGAGGGTTTTGAAAGATAAGTATGGTAATCAAATCATATTGATTGATTAAAAACAAATCAATCAGATTTGATTGATTATAATTACAATAAATTACTCAAATTAAATCCCCTAATATATAGAGAGTATATTCTCTAACATCATATGCGCCTACACATGAAACACAAAGGTTCTATAGTAGGAAAGGAAGATGAATAGCTCACATAGAGTGGGTAGTTTATAAAAACACTCATGGGTGTTAAAGTCTCATATAGCTTACTTACTAGGTGAAACTTAGCTTTATATAATTTTAGAAAAAATTTTAATTAACTAATCTTTTTGAAATGATAATGTAAATATGGTTAGCGCTAATTTCCTTAAGTCGTTACAACAACTCATGTATACTTAGTGACTCACTATTGACAGTTGAGAAATGCCTTAAGCCTAGTCCATGACTAGCATATATGAGTTTAAATTAAGAGAGGAGGTTGGTTCTGTAGTGTCTGGTTCTTTGTCTAGTCTGTTCCTTAATTTACAAATGAATGAGAAAAAAAAAAGAAAAAGAAAAAAAAAAGACCTTTCAACCTAATTTAGGTGAGGAATTTTTTTAACTGGTGTTATTTCAAGAACCATTTGGTTGCCGAAATAACTAAGTTTTTTTTTTTTTTTTTTTTTTTGGTGATGCAATCAAATAATAAAAAGAACAAAGAAAAATGATATGAGCTACTTCGAGAGAGCCGTGATATCCAATGGCTACTTCGAGGGAGTCGTGACCTCCAAGATACCAACAAAGATTCTAAGTTTTCATAATATTCAGCCTCATATTTTATTGATTAGGGTTACACTTATATAGAAGACAACTAGGTCATAAGACATAACCATTAGGTCTAACCATCATTACATCATGCAGGAAAATAATTAGGAATGAAATAAACTAATAGAAAATGCATTCCTTATTAGCTAAAACACTTATAGAAATAATATATGGAGATTATACCCCTTATTCTCTGCCGACTTGAACTTTAGGATTGCCACGTGTGCTGTCACATAAGCCCTAAAAATCTGAATGTATCATCCCTATCCCCTAACATCTTCCTTGTCCCCAAGGAAGAACTGTGGTTTTGCAAAATTCACTCCATGCCCTTCCAACCTTGGCTCCATCTCTTCTTCCTTCTTATTCCATTCGGTTTCAGTTCTGGTTTTGTAAAAATTACCCCATGCTCTTCCAACCCATGCTTCCTCTCTTCTTCTTTCTTCTTCACATTCTGCTCCAGCCTCTCCTTGTCAAGAACATCGTGAAGAACAACCCCATATATATATAACTAACCTGACTTCTAGTATCAATGCAGCTCAAGTGTGAGTTTATGGTTGTATTCCAGAAACGAATACATCGGTCTGCAATTCCTCCCCCAGGTGCAAGAAGTCCATGAACATGGGAAGACCATGCAATAGCTTTTACTGCTGCTGTATGCTCTCAGAGTATCTCAGCACAGGCTGAGTTGAATTTTGATTCCAAACGAAAAGTCTATTGTCCTTGCCGCTGGATGCTAATTCACGATCATCATAAGCCACTTTAATCCACAAACCTCTGACTTGCGTCCAGAGAGTTTACTAGGGACAAAATCTTCTAGAGCACACATATCCCTTAAGAAAATACTCTTGTCCCTTACCTTCTTACAGCGAGATGCATCCTAAAGCTCGGCTTTCTTGTTTATGGTTCGTGTCTCTAACACCGCTTGGGGTGTTGGCATCGTCCGGTCACTTTTTGTTGTCGGTGGGATAGGTTGTATGGGTGGGGCTTGGCTCGCTGGAGAGGTGCGTGGTGGAGAAAAGCTTTCAATTTTGCTTGATCTCCTCCATCCATTTGCTCGATTTCTCTTTCCAGACGAGGAATTCTAACCGCATCTTTTCTATCCTTGCTTGTTCTTCTTCATTCCAGAAAAATCGAGAAGACATGATGATGATGTGGATTGGAGATTATTGTAGAAAACAATCAACCTTTGCTCGGATACCACTAGATGCAATCAAATAATAAAAAGAACAAAGAAAAAGGATATGAGCTACTTAGAAAGAGTTGTGATCTCTAATGATTACTTCAAGGGGGCCGTGACCTCCAAGATACCAACAAAGATTCTAGGTTTTCATAATATTTTTCAGCCTCATATTTTAATGATTAGGGTTACACTTATATAGAAGTTGGCTAGGTCATAAAATATAACTATTAGGTCTAGCTGTCATTACATCATGCAGGAAAATAACTATGAATAAAATAAACTAATGGAAAATACATTTCTTATTAGCTTGAACACTTAGAGAAATAATATATGGAGATTTATACTCTTTATTATCTGTCGACTTGGGCTTTAGGATTGCCAGGTGTGATGCCAAATAAGTCATGAAAATCTGAATGTATAAGAGGGGGTGGGGGTGTTCTCCGGAGAAGTAGTGACTTTTATTCTATGGCAAGGGTACCTCTATTTCCTAGCAAAGATATATAATATAGTTGAAAGAAAAAAGTTACCCTCCAAAGAGTACCAGAATTGTGATCTTTTGCTCATCCAAATAGAAATTATTTAAATTTCTATTAATAGGAACATGATTACTTACTTAAGGGCATTCCTAATGACTTAACCATATTCTATCTGACATAGCTAATCAAAATCTGCTTTATTTATTTTAGCTAATGACTTTTAAAATGCATCTACATCCGATTATCTATTCTTTCTTTATATATATATAATTTTTTTATTTCTTTTCTAATAATCATATTTTTCCGACGGTCATTTTTTTTTTTCAAACAATCATTTTTCTAATGGGGTTTTTTTTCTTTTCAAACTGTCATTTTTTCCGAGGGACATATTTTTCAAATGTCTGTTCTTCACTAAAGAGAGAGAAAGGAGAAAAATCTTAAAGAAATAGAGAGAGAAACTAATAAAAAAATTGTGCATTGGTAAGTAGTGTCAACCCACACGCAGAGTGACTGTTCGTTCACCAATGCATGAAAAATGCAACTTGCACTTTTATTTTATTTTTTTAATTTTTGCATGATTCAATAGAGACGGTTTTTGAAGGAATGGTTAGCTATTTTAACTAAAGCCATGGGGAATGCTGGAAAGGTCTTCAATCTTTCATCTTGGTTAAGGCTTGTTTGCCTTTCTTTAAATGGGGTAAGATACACAATATCTAACTTGGTAGGCAATGGTCATTCTGATTAATCAAACCATTCATCGCATCATATTATGTATGGCTGTACACGTCAGGCCCAAGTTTGCTTCTACTTCAACTTTGTCTCTGTATCATTAAATACAAGGTCACATGCAAGGACAAGCAGATTTGTATGCATAGAGCATGAACTTGGAAAATAAATTGAAGAAAGAAAGGCTAATATAAAATATGACTTAATTTTCCTCTACATCAGCACTAATCACTTTGTGGTTATCAGAGTCTATCCTACAACTATTGAGACCTTCATGTAAATATCTACAGTTAATTGTCTTTTAAGTATTTCAACTTGTATCTGCATCATCATCTTCAACTTCTTGGCTATCTTTCTGCATGGTCAATTGGTTCATCATAAACCTCCAGCTGTCTCCTTCCTCTATCTCCCACTGTTTCTTCAGTTCATAGATAGCTTTGGATGCCGCAGCAGCAATTGCTGGATTACTATCTTCTGCGAGCCTCTGAAGAAAAAAAAGAAAGAAAGAAAGAAATATCAGTTTCTACGATTTTGGTTAAGAAACTTTAAAAGTATGTTTGGGATTGCATTGAGAAGCTTGAAAAGAACTTTTACTACATAAAAAGCTGTGTAAAGCAAAAATGGGTTTGTTTGGTAAAAACTTTAAAAAGTACTTTTGACTTTTTTTGTTCTAAAAACTATGAAAACGCACTTTTGGAAAAAACTTGAAAATGAAGATTTCTCTCGATAGCTATTTTTTACTATAAAAGCTCTATTTTCAAACACAATCCAAGTCATCTATTGTGTTTCTTTAAAAGTTTAGAATCGACTACCTGTAATGCTCCCATGCCGGCATTTCCAAGAGTCCACATGGACGGGGCTGCAGCCAATGCATTGGCTAATGCTTTTCTATACAACAGACGATAACAAGAATATATCATCCAAAGAAAATTATATATATCAACCAGGAAAGATTAAGTGTTGTGACTAAAAAGATTTGGGCTTCTGTTTTGGCGTAATTTGCATATAATCAGAAGTCCCTTCAGAATTTGGTTAGACGCATTATCATTGATTGATATGGATATTAAATTTGTGCTTATCTAAGTAGTGCTACTTCATAGCCATTGGTATGGTTGTTCTTCATATAATGGGATGATAAACATATGTTCAAAAAAGCAAACGAGACAGTGCCTATACATAACAATACAATCTAGTGTTGCTGATCTAGGTGCAGAATCATATACAATCTTACAAGAAGCTGTGATGGGCTAAAAAGGTACTTCCCCTAAAGGAAAATACGTAACTTTTTCACCTAAACCATGCACATAAGATGGACGAATTAAGTATATAACACAATTTGATTGAATTGTTACAATAAAACTTAAAAAACCAAACTTAAATAGCTTACCTAGTATTGACATCGGGAGAACTTGAACACTCTGCCAATAGCGATACACTACTTTTACCATCCATTGCATCAAGATCTATAAGAGTTGCAATCAACAGCTCGAGCTGCTCAGATAGTAAAGAGTGGTAAATAGACAGACACTGAAACATAATAACATTAATGGCTCACTCAATCAGGAGCATGAACACGTGGAAATTTCAACCTCTTCAGGATCAGTATAGTCAATCCCATCAGCTTCAGAGAGAGCTGATGCCATACTCCAGTAAGCTTCCTGCATATAATCAAAGAGAGCACTATGAATATTAAGATTCCTGGTGCAACTGAGAAGTATATAGTTTTAAACAACAAAAAGAAGGACCTGAATAGCAGTAATGCGATCAGCAGACACTTCCCCAGGGAAGTAATCAAAAGTTTTCCCATTTTTTTCGAGCGTTATACTGCCCATCGCATAATTTGCTGACAGAGAGCTTTTTTCCCTACGCAGAGGACTGAATTGCAACGTATCAGAAATTAAGGTTTAAATACTGCTTACTTTTCCCCTCCACTGGGGGTGGGGGGAAGAAGGATACAGAAAGCAAGAATAACCTTACAATTTGTACATCTTGCTCACCATCATGTCATGGATATTTCTGACAAACTGCATACTCACGAAGAGAAAAGACCATAAATTCTAAGAAGCATCATTAAGAGAACATTCAAAAGGGAAGCAAGTGAAGAGTGAATACAAGCAAGTTGTGCATTACTATACATGATTAGAATACAAAGAAGAGATTATCCAACAAATTATGCGATTAATTATCAGGGTCACAGAATAGATCAGTTCACCTCCAAAGCCATGAGGGCGTCTTCCACTGCACGTTGTTTTGCACGGAAGTCGGCAAGGCGCAAATCAGCCTGAAAATAAGTCAAAAGGTAGCATAAATACGCATCATAAACCATGTATTACTTGCGACAGAAGTCCAAAAACAAGGCTGCATCGTAATGTAGTTGTATCACTCACAACAGGTAAAATTTGGTTACATGAGAACACATAGATATGCAGGTATTCTGCTTGCAACAGAAGTTTAACTTTATGAATGTCTTTCCCATTATTGTCTTTCTTACCCAGACCCAGCTATTTCTCTGTATCTCATTCACCTTTAGCCCCTCATCCAAACCAAGTCACATTGATGCTTCTTAAGGCGCTATGTAACAACATTAGAGACTTGCCAGACTTTGACACCCCACATCTTTAAACTAGTAAAACTTCTCTCTCAGTTTCAAGTCATTAATTAGAATCCACAGTAGAATAAAAATTTACGACCTCTTTCTCTTGATCAAAAGCATGGATTATTAAGGAAAAATTGCAAAATTAGTCCGTGTGGTTTGACCTAGTAACAAATAAATTTTTGTAGTTTCAAAATGAACTTATAAATCCCTATATTATGCATCTATAACAAAATGATCACTCTTCATAAATTCCAGTCATTTTTCCGGCAATTCCCTTATAAAATTATAATTTTACCCTCAAAACAAAAAATTAAAAAAAAAAAACAAAAAAACAAAAAAGATGAAGAACTTTCTATCCACCCCCTTTGGCCCGTTCTGGAGGTGGTCCAAGGACCATTGAGGGTAATTTAGCCACCCTCGAACGTCGGTTATGGGGTGGCCAAACCATCCGCAACGCCTTGGGGGTGGTCTGACCACCACCTCAAGTCGATTTTGGGGATGGCCGAACAACCCCTATAGCCCTTGGGGGTGGCGGCCTGACCACCCCTTTAGTTAATTCTAGGGGAGGCTGTACCACCCCCATCTCCCTTGGAGGTGGAGCCACCTCCTTGACCACCCTCAACGATTGGTTCTGAGGGTGGTTTGGCCACCCCCCATCAATTGGTTTTAAGGGTGGCCGAACCATCCCCTTAGCCTTGGGGGTGGTTTGGTCACCCCTGGCGGTCAATTCTGAGGGTGGCCAAACCACCCGTAGCCTTAGGAATGGTTTGACTACCCCAACGATCAATTTTAGGGGTGACCCCACCCAAGAGCTTGGGTGTGGTTCAGCCACCCCTAGCATCGGCCTTCAAGGGGGGTCAAACCACCCCCCTTGGGTGTGGTCGACCACCCTCAACAGCCTATGGGGGTGGTTCGGCCACCCTCAAACCATTTATTTTTGTAAACATATAATTTTTTATTTGAGGTTATAATTTATAATTCATACGGATTCTATCATAAAGATGCTTGAAATTTGTACAGAGAGATCATTATGTTACAAAGGCATACCGAAGAAATTTAGACGTTCATTTTGAAACCACAAAGATCAAACCACATGGACCAATTTAGCAATTTTCCCAATTATTAACAATATATGTAAAAAAAAAATGTAAGATGTACTTTCATTTAACACTTGTGTTCAAAACTATTTAATTTCACCCTTTTCAACCAACTAGAAGAACATAAGCTTTACCGAGCTCAGAATAATGTTAAAATTTATTTAGCTTGCACATTCAATTACATGCATCAAATGAAGCAATAATCACAAGATAATTTATTTTTTTGACAAGATAATTAAATGTTATAATGTAATTGATAAGTTTACTTATTACTTATCAAAAAAATTAAATAGTAGAGGCACCTCTAGGGCTCCATCACTCCAATGCTTATCAGCAGCCTTTTTTAGTCTAGACTGGGCTTTGTCTGTCAAGCTCTGCAAGGGGATACAAAGATCACCAAAAATACTAACCACAAAGAAGCCAGTAATTCATTCATCATCCCAAAGTAAACCAATATTCAAAAATCTAGCAATCGCATACAGCAGCAATATGACTAAGGCGTTCAGCTTTTTCTTTCACACGGCGGTCAATTTTCTCAGTATCCTCTCTTGCCCGAGCTACACGACAAAAGCACAAGGAAAAGCAATAAGTCAGATAAAACCCAATAAACAAATAATTGAACGTTCAGGAATCATGTAAAACGAAATGATTCCATTTTTGTTTGGAAAAAAGCCTCCCCCCCCCCCCCCCCACAAAAAAAGAAAAGAAAACAAAAGAAACAAAAGAAGAAGAAAAAAATAAATCAAGTGATGGTATTATTCTACAAACGCAAGAAAAACAAAGTCCTGTGACGCTACAAATTGGGCTCATGACACATGCTTTGCAGTACAATCTTAAATTATTTCACTAAATTCTAGAAAACAGATATTTAGCATTTAAAAAGCTAGTGAAAGTGGACAGAAAGGTTAAATTTTACCATCAAGCTTAAGGAACTCTGACCCAAGAATAGCTACACCTTGACGTGCTCGGGCGTCCAACCTCATTATCCCACTGTGAAAGAGTGGCACATGATGAGCAATAATCTCCATGTATTTAGAACCAAATAGTTAAAAGGCATGTGTTTATATCATATATTTAACACTTCTAGCTAAGCTAATACCAAAAACCATATAAAGCCATCCAAACAGAACCATTGTGGCTTATTTCTATGATTTTATGAGACAGGTTCAATTTATATATATTTTTTACGAAACCTTACTCAACCTGAATTTGTTGCGTGTAATTCAATAAATAGTGAATCATTCATTGTAAGTGCACATTTTTGCTATCTTTTGCAAGTTGTTCACAAAATTTCTTATACATTGACAAGGCATGGGATTCACGATCATTGCAAGCTTTGTGAACAAATAATCATGCCCAACATTAGAGTGCTGAATATTACCGAGAAAGCAAGAAAATGTCATTACGAGCCCTTTCATTTACGAACTTTGCGTCATTGTAGACAAATTTACAAGCTTCAGCCAAGCCTTGACTGGAGTGAGTACTCTTAGGCATGACTAGATGCTCATCTTCTTCAACTCCAATTTGTGCACTGATTTACAATAGAATTTCAGAAACATAAATAAAATACATCAAAAGCTCAACACAAGTCATTGTCAGAAAGCATGAAATCCCATAATTATTTGGTAAAGAGGCATGGGTGCTTCTCCAAGTTACAACTGGAGTAATTTCAAAAATATAATAAACCATTGTAAAAGATCCAATAAAAGCAAAACGAGCAGGGATTAAATTACAGAAGACAAACTGAAAAGGAAAAAATACAGTGAATGACCTCACTTCATAAGGTGGAACAACAAAAATTTGAGAAAAAAATTTTACATTATAGAAGTGAAGTTTAGGAAAATAAATCTGAGCACACATATATCGCAAAGGAGAAAAAAATGGTAGAGGCGATTTACATTAACAATAGCCATAGTGAAATGCACGTGCCCATGTTCCCTACTCTTGTTACACGAGTGAATTCATTATCTTCTTATCAATAGATAATTACCCTTTCATTTTTTGCTAGTCCTCCAGTAACCATGGAAATGCATTGATGATACTTTTTCCAATTCCTAGCTTTTTAGATAAAAATAATCATTACTGGTCCTTCAGAAAACAGCCAAAATCACAAGCATCATATTAAGCAAACCTAGGAGATTACCTAGATGCATACAGATCATAATGTCCAATTTAGTTATATGTCTTTATTATTTGGCAATCTAAGAAGCCTGCAGACTGAAACGCTTGCATGTTTTAAACAAGGGCGAAATGCTTCAGTCCAATAGCTCATATTAACAACTAGTGGTGCACACCACTAATCCCCATGGATGATCGGTATTCGGACATGTGTTGAGAAGACAACAATGATGCCCACCTGACACATATTGCTTTTACCTTTGAAAAGGCAAAATAATAACTATTATGCTTTTTGCTTAGCAAAACTGTGACTTCAAAATTCTTCACATTTATGTTTCATGGTTGTTGCACATACAAATGCAGTTATATCCATTTCAACACAGTGAAATAAGAAACAGTGACAGATAAAACTGTCTCCCCATGTCTAGATGTCAAGGATTTCCGATCTCCAACACCATTTATGTTAAATACAGTGCCCTTTTCTGTGTTTATGTATCATGGTAAATCATATTCCTTTCAGGCTACTTAACAATACATGCACCATGGTCAAATTTAAAACAAAAAAAGAAGGTTTAAAGTATGTAAAATATTGATATGATAAGTAAGAATTTCAATGTAAGTTCTGCATGTCTAGTCAATTAGAATTGATCATCGGTACTTCCTCGTTATTACCTCGTTACGTCTTCACAATCACCATAGGTTCTAACACATTCCTTTGCTTCAGTCTTATGTGTTCCTGTGGACCGGCATAATAGAGAAGAACCCCGCGAGACAATGAAACTAAGAGGTTTTCGACATATGCGCCACAAACCCACATCAGAAAACCTTGATTTCGCTCCCAAGATATGTCCATGGCTCCGTTGCCTATGTTCAATTCCATGACTTGTAAAATGTGTTTTATCGTGTTGTGGTGACATGGCAAAAGAATATGCAGTTCGAGGTGATCTTAAGACATTTGTCCTCTCAGTCACTACAGGACCACTTGAAACCTTGCTTGCAGTAAGTGCCATGGAAAGGATCAACACAGGAATGAAATGACCTAAACCAGCATCTCCCTTACAGAAGCTCAAAGATCTAGTAAAACCAAAATGGAATTATCAGGCAGTGTTACATATTCATATGAAGTTTTAGGTAAAGGTTCTTGTAGAAAATGAATATCTAACTGCCAAATCATTTTCACATAGCAACTATGATTGCATTGGAAATGGAACATGACAAGAAAAATGAAAAAAAAAAATAAAAAAAATAGAAGTTAACGTCCATATGGTCAACACACTACAAAATAGTAAATTGATGATAAATATAGCACTCTGTCTGACCTTATTGACTGAAAAAAAAGTTATTACTTTCAAGTACAGGTCACTTTTATGGAGAAATACCAACAAATATCCCAGAGAAGTTGTTCATGGCACATATCCACCCTTTAAATTTTTGCAATGGCCATTGAGTTTTAACACGTTTAACAGGAAAAAAAAAATATATCTTGGATATAAGCATTATTAATTCAACCACATATGGCTCGCGCCTCAGGGGAATCTTATAATACTTTTATGTAATTTTACCCAAAATATCTTGCCATCCTGAATCTGAATCTGTATTGAAGCACGACAATCATGTCTGTACCCATAAATCATACCCCAAAAGTGTTTGATCCACTCTGGTGACACTTCCAGATGTTCAAGTTAGCACCACAACAAATATAATGAAGCTTGGTTTATATCAAAGCTGGATTAAGCAAGTAAATCTAGAAAAATGACATGTCTACAATCTTTATAAACCATAGATATCTCTTCCATGGGCTTATAGTCAATTGTGGGGAAAAAATGTGCGTGTCTAAAATATTTTTATAGGTTGGGAAAAGCCTTATTGATACATTTCCAGCAATTTGTAACTCGCTCATCCTTAGCCCCGTTATCGCTACTCAACACAGAAAAATAATGCTTAAGTGGCTACTCTCCACACCAGACACACTGTTTCATCAAGCACCTCAATGAGACGCACATCTCTAGCTGTCCAAGTCTGAATACCTCACCATATTGCACCACAACCCACCTTGTTTTAAGAGAGATTTTATCAGACTTCATACCATCAGATCTACCACCCACTAAATTGTCTCTCACATTGCAACTTTTTTTTTTTGATAGGTAATTAAAGTTTTATTAAGAAAAGAAGCGTAAGGCGCCCCTAAGTACATAGCTGGTATACAAAGGAGAACCAAAGCTAACCCAAAAACCCAACAAACAACCAAAACAACACGAAAAGTAAACCCAAGGACCCAAGAAACAAACCACAAAAACCCCCAAGGCATACAACCCTACATCAAGTGGGTCTTACCCTTACTACGCCTAGAAGAAGTTTTAGAATCGCCATAATTAACGGAGCTTTGCAGATTCAGCAACTCCTTTTTGCCCTTAGTCTTCTGACGCTTAATCATTTCATCCGAAATAGCCCTAATCCTCTCGCCATGCTCCTCAGACACCGTCCATACAAACTCTTGGGACAACATCTCCCAAATCCCAGCAGCCTTCTTCCTGACATCTAACTCCCACTCTGATGTCAACTTCTCATCCACCCCAGATTCTGACCCCAAAGAAATCTCTGACAAAGTCTCCGGCTGAATCTCCGTCGGACCCGAGCCCACATCTCCGTCTGGATCAACGTGCTGACAGCTAGGCCCACCCCCGGAAGAAGACAAACCCAAAATAACTATGTCCCACATAGACCCCTCATTGGGGTTACTATCTGCCTAAGATGTTCTAGCCATAATTTTGATTTCAAATTATAAACTCATTAGAGAATCATACTGTGTCCTGTTTTATGTATCTTTTGCCATATGATAGGTTTAAAATCTGATGAAATTTAACCAAGGCAAAAAGAATAGTTATATACAAACCAAAAATAATATATAGACATGACAATCAAACGTGACATGTTATATTCATCGTCTCCATCACTATTCTTGATGGCAGCCATGCATCAGGTCGAAATCTAACATTTAAATAAGGATCGGATGAGCTATTATTTAAACAACAGTTATGCATTTTTTTTTTTTTTAGAATCACCATCGTTGCGACAATATTTTGCCAGTATCTCCATGTCCCGATTCTTGAAGATCACTTTATCAAGCACCTCAATTAATCTGGTAACCAGCATTTCACTCTTATAGTTTATTACCCAGGAAACGATCTACCTTATAAGTTTAAAATGAAGGGACCATACGTGCCGGTTGAAAATCATTCCACACTTTCTCTCATGAATGGCAATGGCTCAATAGTTAAGAACTTAATTGAAAAGGGCTCCTATTCACCACTCACACGGTTGCCCATGAAACAAACCACAGTGATGAATTGCTCCTGAAACTATAATTCAATGTACTCTAATACTATTTACTTACCATGCATCATCACTTCAGAAGTATCGAAATAAAAGTTGAAGCGGGTTCCTATGCACAAATTACAGCAAACAAAACCTAGAAGCATCAGAATCGTGCCACATAAAGGAAAAGTTTTGCACCTCAATCTCACTAACTAAAGCTTAAACAAAGAAAATAAAGAATACCCACTAAGTAAAAGTGTAGAACAACAGCATAAGCCAATTGAAAAGCCAGTCCAGAAAGCAAGAAAAGCAATGAGACTGAGTGAATAACCTGTGGAATGCAGCACTCACTTTCCACAGAGAGAGAGAGAGAGAGAGGGGAAGAGAACTGTGAAGAAAGCTGGTATATTTCTAATCTAATGAGAGAGAGGGAGCCAAGAAACTTTGAGAAGAGAATTTGCAACCACAAGCTCAGCCTGTGGCCCCGTGAAGGCCAACGCTACCAGACAAGGAGTGGGAAATTGGTAATGGAGAGACATATATCAGCTCCTCTGCATTTATTGGTTTGCAGTAGCTTACAGTTACCACATCTCATGGAGATAAGCGCGCCACGTCGCTTATTAATTATTTCGGTCGGTTTTCTTTTCTTTGTTTCCCATTTTTCTTGCTAAGCGACGGAAAAGCCCATCCATTGTGGATAAATATGTCTGAGAGTACGTGTTTGGCATGTGGATTAGCGTACTCCGCTGTTTGTAAGGTCAAGCTTAGGGCACATTGTTTCATTTCATTCACAAATTGTGTGATTGGAGTGGCGCTTCAAACAAACATGAGCTTTTTATATAAAACTAAATGAGAAGTTCATGTATCGAATTTTTAGAAAGAATATATTTAAACTTCAAATTGTCTTAATTTAGGATATTTATTTTTTAAAAAGTTTCAATTAGAGGTCATTCGTTAGGATTTCCGTTAAATTCTATCAAATTTTTCAAAATACCCTTCATTTTTTTAAGGAAAAAAAGAAAGAAAAAAATTGCTAAGATTTAAGAATTGGTTAGAATTTAACGAAATTTACAAAAATACCCACACATGAATCTTTGAAAAATTTTATTTTCTGAAAAAAAAAAATAAACACATGGGTATTTTGAGAATTTTGATAAGATTTAACGAAAAATCTTAACGGATGACTCCTAATTGAGGCGATTTGAAATTCATGTATCTTCTCTAAAAAATGGTGAAAAGTACCCTTAAGTGAAGTTATATAAACCACCCTTTCAAGTTTCAACCAATCCATTAAAAAGAACAATTTCTCAAACCACATAAAATTTCTACAAATTTGATTATAGAAAAATAATTTTAATCCATTTTTTAAAACTTAAAAGTGTCATGTATATCTTGAATATGTGAGAAGTACATATTTTATTTTTTTTTATTAATACCGTTAAAAAAAAAAATATGAGAAGCACGTACTATTATTGATTAATATGTAGAAATTTTTTTTCCTATTACTCAATTTGTCGGAAACTTTTGTCCTGGCCTCTCTCGAATGGCCAGCTTGTAATTGATGGCATAAAAATATATATGGAACTGACTAAAGACATTTTAAAGGTAGGATTTATAAATTCAATTTCTCTTAATTATTTTACGAATTATTAATTATTACGCATTAATTATCAGCTAGATTTTTATAATGCGAAATCAAAAATCAATATAAGTAATATATATATATATATATATATATATATATATATATATATATATATATATATATATATATTTGATCGAAGTGTACGTCCGCAACGCAACCTAAAAAACATGGCATATATAGAAGTACTATCCCTTCACAAGGGATGAAGGGAACAAGTAGATTGATCATGTGGGGCTTAAGGAAAACTGCGAATAGAGAAGCATATATATACTGTCTCTTATGAAATTAAATTGCTGCCATTAATGCTACACAGTAGCATAACATGGATTGCAGCTGGCTTATTACAAATGTGGAAAGAATATATAGTTTTAAGGGCATTTGGGTCCTCCTTGCTGGGTCTTCCAGTTGTTGTAGCAAGGGCACACTTGCTTGTTGCCGTAAGTGCCAGGAGGAACACACAGACACTTGGAGCAACACTTTAGGCAGAAGAACATGCATGGCTTCTTGTGAGATGTCGCCGAGCAACGATAGGTACACTTTGGTTTGCAATCTGTATGCATATATATATATATGCCACATTCATCATATCACCAAATTTCTTAACATGAAAATGGAGCCAGCACATATAAATCATGCTCTTGATCACAATTATGAGCAAAAAAATATTGTGCACACAAATTATGTACCTGAAGGACGAAGCTTTCCACTACTAGAAGCCTGTTCCAAGAATTAAAGACAGAGAGAAGTTAAGTCAGATTCACATAGATTCACATGAAGCATTGGGTATAAGGTTCTCGAAAAGTCGAGCTTTACCCAACCCGCGCTTGTGGAAAGAGCGCTTAATTTGCACGGTGTACGTCTCGGGGATCTAGTCGGGATGAAGCCCTAGATATCCCAGTTATTAAAAGAAAAAAAAACAAAAAGAGAGTAAAGTAGAGCCTCTTATACCTCAGCAATAGTAGAGAATGTGAGTAAAAGAAGCAGAGAGAACAGCAACAAGAGGGAGGTGTACGAACGTCCTTCCATATCTAATCCAAATAAAATACCTCTCTCTCACGAAGCACAAGGAGATGGATGTTGTGGAAGTGATGATGAAGGGTTGTTTATATATAAAGGGGATCGTGGCCGGGGATGACCAAATGCAATCATGCATACAATTAGGAGTAGACTGGCGGGCTTTGAGGCGAGAAAAATGGGGGTGGGATTAAATCTCCATGTGGGGACTTCACGAGGACATGATCATGATGATGGAGCGCTATAACCGGCGTGTCCATTGCATTGTTTGTTTTGCGTTTTGTCAACTTTGTCAAGCTGGTTAAGATCTTTCTTAACTGTTATCTTCCCTTTTTAGATACACTTGTAAAAGGTGGTTAATTATATTTTTTGTTTTGAAGATTGTAATAGGACGTGATGTGATCTCTTATGTCCTGATATATGGTACGGTTGGTTTGGTGTGACATGTGAGAGAGCACATGGCCTTCGTTTTCTTGGAGGAGTGAGAACATGGCTTTCATCATCGATCGATCCTTTACGCAATTGATATACTAATTAATCGCAAACCATAAGTTTTCTCTAATTAACTTGTATCGTCGATCTGCTCGATGATCGATCTCAAGTCTTATGTTTCACGTACAAGGACAACCAATATTGTATTCCTATGAACGTACAAGATAACATTTAGTTAGTACATAACAACTGGCTTGAAGATAGGGTTGTCGATTTCTGACGAGATCCGTAAACTTAACACAAACCTAATCCGAAATTAATAGGTTAGAGTTGAGGAGTTTGATCGATCTGTTTAATTAAATTAGTCGGATTAAGTTGACCTATATATATAGTCTTATACTTATGCTTCGATACGACTCGAACCTAACATGCGACATTTAAGATTGTCAATTTTTTACACGACTCGCGAATCTAAAACAAACTCAACACAAAATAGTGGGTGGTTGAGGGGTCTAACCCATTTAATTAAATGAGTCGAGTTATCTAAGGCCCCCAATTAATTAAAAAACATTAATGGAGATTTGTTTCCGAAAAAAAAAAATATTAAGGTCTTAATTACCATCAATATTTATTAATTAAGGCCCCAAATTATGGTAAAAAAATATTTATAAATATTAATGATATTTATGGTAGAAAATTAAGGCCTTAATTAATGTCAATATTAATTAATTAAGTAAGATTTTAATATCATTGCAGGAGATATAGGTTTTTTCTTTTCTCTCTCTTACATGTGTTACTTCAGTACACACACAATGTTAAAAAATAGTACATTTATGATTGGAGTCCATCGTTCAAAATAGAAGGGACAAAAAAAATAAAAATGAAGTAAATGTTAAGAAGATAGAAAGTTTTTAAATATTTTATTCAATTACAAACCACTCTCTTTATAAATTTTCATTTTTTTTCTTTCAATTTCTCTATTCAAGTCTTATTCAAATTTGAATTCCTTTCTTCTTTTCCAATTTCATTACTTCTCAATAACTTACTATTCAAGTCCTTCAAATTATTCCATATTTGATTAGTGATAAAAAAAAAAAAAAAAAAAAAAAAAAGAAAAAAGAAAAAAGAAAAAAGAAGAGGTTAGTTACCAAAAACTCAATCAGTCAATTACATTAATTTTTTTTTTATTCGATTTTAGGAAATATTTTTACACTAATTTGCCTTTTCTTGTGCAAGTTAAAAGTACTAGATAATCCTATCATAAAGATTAAAGAGAATTCGAAAATAGTTATTTTGACAAATCATGTTTTATTGTTCAATTTTAAAATTTATTTATTCTAGTCATAATATACATTTCTTATTATAAACCGTGTTTATTTAATTTGTAAATATTTTTAGTTATAGATTCTACTAGAAAATATGCTTCTAGATATGAAAAACTTAAAATAATAATAATAATAATAAATGTATCTTAATCAATTGTTTCAAATATTTATGACCGAGGTTAATGAAAAAAATATTGATGCAAAATTTATTAATAGAAAAGGGTCTAATAAGAGATAGCAATATAAATTTTCCTAAAAATGAGAATTATAGACATTTTTTTAGTACATTTTATATACGAAAATTATTAAATGGAGAGAAGCATGATAGAACATGGCTAGTCTATTCAAAAGATTTAGATATAATATTTTGTGTCCCTAAGGGGGTAGCTCAATCGGCTGGGCCTCATAAAGCGAAGGTCACTAGCTTGAATTTTTCCTTCCCCCTCTTGTGTGGACATGTCAAAAAAAAAAAAAAGATAAAATATTTTGTTTTTGTTGCAAGTTGTAAAAAAAGAAATGCTAAAAAAACTTAAATATAAAAACGTAAGCAGTAATTTTACATCCCAAAAAGCGAGAAGAATGAATTTTAAATAAAAATATAATATTTAATTTTAAATAAAATACATCACTTAAACTTTTCGTCTTAAGCCTCAAAATTTTGATTGGCGGTCGTGTGTGCATGGCCTACTTCAATTTCGGAGGTGCCTACTGCCTAAAAGTAGTCTTTCCAAAAGTTGGAAAAATAAATAAATATAGGTAAGCAAAAATTGGCGTTTTCTTGGGTTTCCTTTATTTATTTTTCTGTGGGCAAGTAGAGAAAACAACCAAAACAGAAAAAGGAACACAAAGGAATCGAAATAGTTTGGATCAGATGTAATATTAAGAAATTGCGTAATTCTTCATCCAATACAAACGAAGGTCTGTCCGGATGAGAAGTAACTTTGGTTGCCATTCGACATACAAACAGAAGATGCCTGCACCTGTTGCCTGTTGCCTGTTGCCTGTTGCTGTTACCCAACCAAACTCATTTACTCTCAAAAGTTTTTACCTTTTGTTCCGTCATTTTAGGATTAGCTGCTCCTAGAAATTTAATACTATTACACGGAATGGAACCCTCGACAAGATCCATGAAAAATTAATCTTCTTCGAAATCTTTCTCGTCTTTTTGATAAAATTTCCCGTTAAATCAACTTTGACGGAGCAATATATATATATATATATATATATATATATATATATATATATATATATATATATATATATATATATGTTGGTAGCTAGGAAAGAGCCAAGTGAAGTGGGTCACCATTTTCAAAGACTCGTGGGAAAACTTCTTGCTAGTTGCAAAGATTTGATGCTGCTACCATGAGATGAGGCCCTAGCTTGGGCCGTCCCGTAATTCAAGGATGATAAGATGCTCTTATTTAATTACTAAAACAAAAGTACCCGAGTGAGGGAGTGAGTGTAGTGCTCGATCTACAGGGTTTCCCATCAATCAATTGGAAGATTTTGACATCTGATTGAGCATTTGATTCTAACGGGCTTGATATTTATCAATTAGCACAAATGACGTGCCTATGACCTATGGCACCTGCACCGCTAAGCAAGAAAAGCGTCCAGGCCCCACTGCAAACTGTCTCCCATTATAAAGCAGGTCGATTGGGAGACTGCCCTGAGCAGCTGAGCTCATGGATGGCTCTAGTTTTGCTGCCGATAAAACTTGACCTGCCTGTAGAGTGTAGGCTCACCTATTTGTTGCAGCGAGCATCCTAGAAGCCGAAATTTCTTTTGGTGAAATGCTATTTAGTATTATTTCGTCATTCTTCTATCATTCATTCTTGAGAATTAACTATAAAATCTCTACGACCCAAATAGGTGAATGTGTAAGTTCTAATCTTTTGAAACAGTAGGTCCAGCTTTTGCGTCGTCAATCCATGGAAGTAGGAACCTCGGCCTGGTCTAGTAAATGTTTGTATAATTTGAAAGTAGTAAAAAGTGATGATGTGGTATAAAGTAAAAAAAAGTTGTATAAAAAAGTAAAAAAAATTTGTATTGTAGTAAATTTTTTTATTTGAATAATAATAAAAAATTATTGATGTGATATAAAAAGTAAAAATGTTTAGCTTGCTTATGCGAGCAAAAATCAAGATAGTCAGGAATTGTGTCTTTGAATAATAATATATAATATCTCAAGCTAAAATTAGCCCATTCGACGCTTCTTTCATTGTATAGCCCCTCCATCCTTCGGAGGTGGGCATAGCTGCTGGCCTGAAGAGTGAGGCTGATCCGTAACATCAACAGCAGAAGAATGAGGTTCGAGTTGAGAGAACATAAATTAGTGGCAGGAATTAGAAAAGGTCGCATTAAAAAGAGCGCATTCATTTGGAACTTCCTTTGAAGCATTTATTGATCTCAACATTCGTTTCCATCTCTGTGTAGTCATCATGCACGTTAAAAATTTAACATAAAAACAACCCACTATAGATTAACCATTATGAAAGGAAAACAAGTCATTGACCCGACCCACAAATGAAAACCAGGCACAACACCACTCCGTAAATGGTCAGCCCATGCACTTTGGGCTGCAGGTGCTGCTGCTGCTCCTCATCCTATTCTAATTTCACTAAAACCCAATAGAATTTGGTCACAGTATTGGAATAAATTACTCATCCTCGGCCCATTTAGTTACAGGGCTTCCTGCAGAACTGACCTATGCCGGACATAATTAAACCTATATGGCAATAGAGTGCGCCACTTAACTGCGGCCAATCCTCTGCACGAGACTAAACTCGGAATGTTTCAGGGGAAGTTCAACAATTCTGAAAGTTTCTTGTAGTCCCAAGAATGCATGTTTTGGGACGTAATAACAGCACCTACAGCCAGGGCAAGAGACACAATGACCATGCTCTTCATGCATCCATGGCCCTGCGACAAATGCCTCGAAATCACCTTGCAGTACTTGTCCGCGTCCTTCAATGATGCATAGTGTGCACCGTCATCTCCCTTTGCCAATGCTTTCTCATTCTAAATGACCACAAAAGTGAAACATGTGAGCAAGAGTAGTACACTTCCATTTACACATGATAGTAGGTACAGTGAACTTCAAGTTTGGATCAGATACATCCCAAAGTCGGCATATTTTTCCGGTAAAAAATACACCAGATGAATTCTATGTAAGGAATCATTTGGCAAAGGACATTCAGAACTATTCAAGAGAATCCTTAAGATGCAAATCACAAAACAAAAGTTGACGAGCTTAAAGTGCTTTTCACTTCCCACACCCCCTTGGTAAAAAGGGTAGGGGGAGTGGTGGGAGAGGTGTGCTTGGTGGTTAAGGAGAAGAAGACAAGGGACATGCTGGCATGCTGCTGTTCTAGGGCCACGTTTCTGAGCAGTTTTCTATGAGAAGGAAGCATAGAATTATGTAACAGGGTTTCAATGTGCTTAAACCAATATATTATCTTGTCTAGAATATCTGAGAAAGGCTTACCTTCTGCTTGAAACTCTGAAGAGTTTCCCTCAAAGTGTCCAGAGTAGGATGTTTGGCAGAGTGCTCCTTCCATTCATGAGACAGCTTTCTCAGAATAATTACACTTGCTTCAAGATTATCCATGTAAAGCATGTCCTGTTTCCAAATCAAAGACAAAACTCAATGATGTGAACATAATTGGATATACTATTTAATTGAAAGATAATTGGAATTAAAACAAGGAATGTAGTTCCCCAACGTCCTAATGCAACATAAAGGAAGCATTGGATAGCGAGGAGAACAAATATCTTGGGCTTCACATCAACACAGCCTCATACAAACAAATTTTAGTGCAAGCCAAAGAAAAAAAAAGGATTTGAAGCCCTCAGGCCTCAAAATAGGGAAATTAAAAAAAAAAAACAAAAATATGTTGGGAGTGCTAAAATTCTCAAATTGGAAAATAAAATAATGTAATAATGAGTTTCAAATGCTCACCCATTGCCTGTAACATTCAGGGTTTTGAGTCAAACACCAAACAGAAATGTCACTTGCTTCCCTTGATAGGTCAGTGATGCCTGCAAGTGAGTTTTAAAGTCAAACTCTGATACAAAGTCACAACCATACACTCCTGTATTGCGAAAGTAGTCTATATGTCGTAAAACAAGAGAAATACCCCCCCGCCAAAAAAAAAGAAAAGGAAAAGAAGATTTAGAGTGGAGTGTCTACTATGAGTTTGCCACTACCTTCTCCAACAGCTTTGATTGTAATGTCCAAAATCTGTTGTGTAAGTTGCCTCATTGCTTTGCTTCCCGGGGAACCAGCAAGGGCAACCTCTTTCAAGGTCGGATATACAACTTCAAACCTTTCAGTTGCCTAAGCAAAAGATAGATTACAAGTAAACTTTTTTAAAAAAAAATACATACCATATTGGAAATATATAGCAGATACTCCAAAAAATACCCACCTTTAGCCGAGCTGATGGTGCTGGGAAGGTGAATCTCATCAAAAGCTCAAGAGCTGATGGTGGCACCACGCGCTCCCCCTTTCTGACAGCACCGTTTAATAGAATAGGGCGAGCTTTTGGGGAAGCTAAAATTCTGATTTCAAGGGATGACAATAATAATGATAAAAAAAATTAAGTGAGAAAGAGGAGATGATAAAGTTCCAGAATTAGGAACTAAGCTATAGTTTAGATCCAAAAAGTACAAGAAAAAATGTATAAGATAACAAATAAAACTTATGTTCAATCTCAAAAATGTCTAACCTCTCAACCAACTGTAAAATCAAGTCTCTGGATAGCGGATTACAGCCTGACTTGCTAGCCAGTATAGGCAAGAGACAATAAACCCACATGTACAACCCAACAACTAAATCTCCTTGAGATGCCTATACAAATCAAAATCCAATTTCTGGCTTTAAATTCATATTATATTACTTATTTTATATTATTTGAAATGACCATACTGGGAAGATTAGATTATCACTGAAACCAAAATTCACCTGAGCAATCACCCAAATAGTGACTGGAAGCTTATCCTGTCCTTGATATTTCGGGTTTTCCTTAATTGTAGGCAATAAACTGATCAACGCATCAGGCTTTCGTCGTAGTGCCATTGCTAAAACGACAAATATGGCAACCTGCAGATCCAACATTATACCATTTCCAAATTATTGACTCACTTGGCTGACCAGAAGATAGGAAACTCATGAATTACCAATTCCATTCACAATTCCAATTTTTTTAACAAATATTCTCGTAATATACAATAATTATTAGTGTTATTAAAAATTCTTGGTACATCAAAATGTTTTGCTGTAGTATGATGATATAGACAATCATGACAATCAGATTGAAAGGAATCAATCTGATAACCATACTTTTTTTTTAGTAAGTAATAAAACCAATCTTATTTAAAGCGTAAGGTGCTTCTAAGTGCAATCCGATTACCATACTAACCTAATACTCCTGTAAGGGTGGTCTAAAATCTAAATTGATCTCAAATCCATGAACTGCAAGGTTGGGAGAATAAATACTCTTAATCCACGGATCAATATTGATTCACTTTCCACAAGGTAGTTTCATCAAACGCTTTTAGTATTCCTTTGAAAACTCTAGTGACTTATGGACTTCTGGGGTCGTGTATTCCTGAACACAAGCAAGTTAACCACTCTACTTTCACACTATATATGCTTACTTGTGAACCTTTTATTTATTGATCTGAAATATTTTCATGTATAAATATTTTATTTATATACTGACAGGCACTCTTTGACACCGTGTGCCTCAATGTTTACTTCAATCACAAGTTTTGAAAACCCTTGAGCTACAGCAATAAGCCAAGGAAGGTCAAAGAACATAAGGATAACGACCTGTGGGAATGGTGCCAAAGCTTGAACTGCTGAAGTTGGCACATAGAGCACGACAGTGTGCACCAAATGATTGTGCTGAAAGGATGGGAGAGAGAGAGAGAGGAACCTCTCTCTCTCTCTCTCTCTCTCTCTCTCTACAATTGGGTTTACTTAGATAATGAATTTAATGACATGAGGTCAATCTTTGCACCTTTATGGGTTAAATAACTAATATTTAGACGTTCAAATTAAAATTCCTCATTTATTATCAAGATAGTTGTAATGTGATTTACTAAATCAAAGTCAACAAAAATGCAGTTTCTATTCCTCCAAAAAAAAAATGTGGTTTCTATTATCAGCATGTCTAGTGAAAGTTGGCAGCTTCTTTTTTCTTTTTTCTTATGGCAACTTCAGCTAAAGCAATCAAAGTAAAAAAAGACCAAAAGATTAACATAAAAACAGCCGTTTTCTTACATAGTAAGTGCATGTGCACCGCAACTGTCTAAAGCCATGTATGGCCAAGTAATGTCATTTAGCCTAGCACTTGATATGACAATATTCAACACAGAATTCAAATGAAGGAAAACTATGAAGTGAGAAAGGAATCCCGATCCCCTCTTTATGGTCTTTTTGGAGTTCCCATTAAACCCTAAACTATCTTCAATGGTTATAGCCCCAAAATTTCGAAAACACAAGGACAAGCCTTTTTATAAAAAAATTTAACATGCTAAAAAAGTTATGGGTGGCAATTAATATTCACGTGTCGGATTCGAGTTGAGTTGAAGCATGGGTATATGACTATATAAATCAACCCTAACTTAACCCATTTAATTAAATGGGTCAGATCCCTCAACTCTAATACGCAAATGTTGTATTGGGTTTGTATCAGGTTTACAAGTTGTATCAAAAATTGTTAGTCTTGAATATTGCGAGTCGGGTTTGTGTCATGTCAAGTCATTATTATAAGACTATATAGGTCAACCCTAACCCGACTTACTTAATTAAACAGGTCAAACCCTTCAACCCTAAGGGCCCGTTTGGTTCGTCGAATAGGTCTTTGGAATGGAATGGCTATTCCATGGAATCAGGGCCGGCTCAACCGTAAGGCGAGTTAAGCGGTCGCTTAAGGCCCCCTAAGACAGGTTTGTTAAAAAAAAAAAAGAAATCAGTGGAATAAGGCCCCAAAACAAGTTTGTTTGAAAAAAGAAAAAAAAAGCCTAATCATAAGCTAAAACAGTTTTTTTTCCAATGGAATAAGGCCCCCAAATATGGGTTTGTTTGAAAAAAAAAAAAAAAGCCTAATCATAATCTGGAATGGTCTTGAAAAAATAAAAGAAGCATGATTTCTTATTTGGAGACTTTTTAACTTCGATAGAAAAATAAATAGTTAAAGGTCCAAGAACACAACAATTAATACCAACAAAAAAACAGTACATTTTCTCTCCTATTAAGAGACTCAACTAAAATGATGTAGACTACAAGAAAGCCAATGAAGAGAGTGGGACTCACAGAAAAAGACTCGTTGAAATACAAGTCATAACTCTACAAAAACAACAATCATTGAGAGTGGGGCCCACGAAAAAAGGTCTCGTTTAAAATTCTCGCCTTAGGTCCCAAAATATATCGAGCCGGCCTTACATGGAATATCTGTTATTTTGTTTGATTGCACTTCATTCCTAGGAATAGCTATTCCCATGGGAATAACTCTCCTATGAAGATGAATAGCTATTCCCAGATGAATAAACTATAGTGTCCAAAACAAATCCCACATCATTTTCCTTTTTCAAAAAAAATAAATTAATTAAAAATTAAAATTGAAGGAATCATTTTTCTCGGCATTCCAAACCCAGAATGCAAAACATGAGAATCAGAATCCTACACCCCTGGCTTCTTCATCTTGAAAGACGTCACAAGCAAAAATTTCATCCTCATTATCATTGGCAATTCGCTTCTCCAGCAACTCTATTACATCATTAGATGATCAATTCTGGATTGGGGACATCAAACAATTACAAAACAGTGCACCAGTGGCCTCTGCAGCCGCTCAACCAGCACCCTGATCTGTCACCGTACCTTACCTCATAGCACACCTCTCTCGCTCCAAGTTCACTTATGTATTCCCACGGGTCACTGCAGGCAAAAAATTCATCCGACTATGCTTCTACCCTACTACATACCAAAACTTTGAGCAGTCTAAAGCCCTCTTCTTTGTCAAAGTCGGTCCCTCTTCCGGCAAGATTCTTGGTGGGTTTGGTGCCTTCATCTCTGTGGGGTTTTTTTTCAATTCAGTTTTTTTTTTTTTAATTTGGGTATTTTAGTAATTTTGATTCAATTCTACTAAGAACATAAGTGTTATCACCAAACTGAAGAATAAGAATAACTATTTCATTCTACTATCCTCCATTCCCAGTACTAGCTATTCCTTTTTCTAATGGAATACCTATTCCGTATACCAAACAAGGTCTAACTTGCTAATTTTGTGTTGGATTTGTATCAAGTTCGCAGGCCGTACCAAAAATTGTAAGCCCTCTAAAAGTTGTTCAGCCGCTTATAATGGTCTCCACCACCAACTATCTTTTCAAAATTTAGAACAAGAAGCTTCATGTGTTTTAGAAGAGCATCCATTATAGCACATAATGCTCACAAATTGATGACCAAATGATGCCTACGGAAACATGTCATATATGTATAATGGGCAAACGTCAATGGTTCATCTAATAGAAATTCTCTAAGTTTTCAGATTTGTCTTATCCAATGCTTCATTTATTTGTGAAGAGATGACTCCCATGTCTGTGTCCATGAATCTCAATGAACACTAGCTCTTTGCACTTTGACTGTACTCTAACTTTTAGTACTTTGTTTGTCGTACAATTTTGTGCGAACCAAAGCATCGGATATGCAGGAGTAAACTACAGAACACCAAGCTCTCATACCAAACCAACATCATGGAATCACAAAACAAGATCCAATGGAAAGCTACCTGAGACTTTGAAGATGCTTGCTGAACCACCTTTTTGGATCCCTTGGCAGCTGCTTGGTGACTGGCAAGGTCAGCGAGAATGCTATCTAATGACCATAACATAAAGGAGCTAAGTGCTTCAGAAGACCGCTTGCCCATCCAGTCAACAGATGTCTTATAAACGTCTTCAGGTATACTGGAAAGAGGAATCTGTTGGAGAATCAAATAATGATTAAGAATGAAGACATTCGCTACAATTTAAAAATTGAATTCCAATTTGAACAAAAGATAAAATAAATAATGATTAGACATTACAAAAGTAAAAAATCAGTAAACGAGAGACCATGGAAACAGAATCGTAAATGGATAAAGAATAATTAGACAGCATACCCAAGATCAAGCTAAATGAATCATGTAAAATCAATTTGTCGAACATCAAAACATATCAAGGAGCAGACATCATAACTTTGCTGAAAAGGCTTACAATTTGACAGAAAACAAAGTCACAGAATCACAAGGTACACTTCACATTCTAACCTAAAACCCACATGCATGCACATAAATTCATCATAGCATACATCATTTCCATCATTGAATCAATCTCGCACGAAAAATGCATACATCCACATATTATACGCCTTAAATCGAAAACTGCTATCTCTACAGTCCTTTTGCCCTGAACTCTCTTTTCAACTATAAATATCTCTATCAATTTCAAGCTACAGATCCATACGTTCAACATTTTTCTCATCGCACAAATTCAAAGCGAATTAGAAAATTAAAATTGCAGCGAAAACTTACATCAACCATCTTTGCAACACTGGACTCTTTGAATGTCTTCAACCACGGAAATTGAGCCGCACCCACCGACGCGAATCCGCGGCCAAAATAATCCGCGAATCGCGTTAGCTGTATATCTTGTTGAGATTCGTACGAAGCCTAAGCAAAACACCGAAAACGAAATCAAAAGCTAAAATTGCTTTCTTTTATCACATCATAAACGAAATTGAATCCGAATTTTATGAAAACGACCAGATCAGAATTTGTGGATGGGAAATTCGATATTGTTTTTTTGGAAGAATAGGTGGCGCTTACGGTGATATCAATTAGAAAAGCACCGAGATCAGCGGCGTCGATCTTCGAAGCTGCTTCAGCGACGGTCACCTTCGGCTTCTTCGGCTTCTTCGGCTTCTTAGGCTTCACCTCGCCATTCTCGACGGCGCCGGGGGCGCCGGCGGCCTCCGCGTCGCTATTCTCATCGTCGTCAGAATGCCGCTTCGATCCCTCTCCGGATGCGGCCGCTTCGGCGGCGAGCTGAACCTCGAGCGCGCGCCGGAGGCGCTCCTCAGAGTGCTGCTCGATCGGGCGGAAGATATCTGTTTTGGCGGCTCCGTTGGGCCGGCGGCTCAGCGGATCCGCCGAATTCTCCCGCGGCGGAGGCTTGGACGCCTTTCTGTTGCGCTTCTGATACGACACCGTTTGCCATCCGATTTCGCTGACCTTTTGGGCGTCCTTGTTCTTGTTCTTGTTCTCTGCCAGTTCTACCTCCTCCTGCTCTCTCAGAATCGCTTCGATGACTGCTGAATTCTCGTCCATAGCTTCAAAGCCGCACAAAACGATGAAGATTCCGCTCTCCGAAACGGCGCGTTCGGTTTGGTGGGGTTTCTCGTTCTCACGTTGACGAGAGTGAGAGAGTGCGAGCTAGAGATCACAGAGACACAAATGGGAGTGCGAGTCGGGTTTTGAAGGAGATCACTGGCACAGGGACTCTCCGTGTAAATCGACACGTGCGTTGCTGAGTTTCTTTGGTTCCGTTTTGTGACTTTTGTCCTTATCATTTCATTTAAATAACGGAAATGCCATTTATGCGATAATATTTGTAATCCTAATCATTTAATGCTCCCTTGATTCGACGTAAAAATATTTTTTTGATATTTAGAGCGTAAGAAAAATTATAAATATTTTTTATATTTTCATCTCAACTATATTAATTTATAAAAATTAAGTTTTATTCACAACATAATAATATTAATGTAAAATAATATAAAAATCATAAGTGATGAGATTTCGTCATTAACCAATAGGATTCCAGCCACTTTTATTAGGTTCTAGCTATTGTTGTTGGAATTCTGACAGTTTTATCGAAATCTGATTTGGCCGAAATCTGGCGACAATGACCGGACATTGTTGGATTTCGGCGCTGGCCAGATTTCGGTGGTGGTCAACTGCTTGAACATGAAGGTCCATCATTTAGAAGATGGACAAATGCGCTTGCCGTATGGGAAAAATTATTTACACATTTAAAAAGCGTAAATCATTTTTCCAAAGTTACTAAGTATTTTTTGTCAAATGAAAATCATTTTTCAGTTGACTATAAAAGGGATTATAGATATTATAGAATATCTTCTTTTTTTTTTCGTGTAATTTTCTAGATTGAAGCTTGTTATGATAATAAAGTGCAAGGGATTAACATGTTATAGTATTTGCTTTTGTTGTGAAGTCAATGTTGCATTAAGAGTATTTAGTAAGTATATATTCTTATAATTTTTTATATGTCAGTGTTACAGTCGGATTACATATGATAGTCATGTAATTGATTACATATTGTAGTATTGTAATTTGCTTTATTTTTATTATTAGTGTCAGTGTGGTATTAGAATTAAATGTTAGAGTTAATTGGATTGTAGCATTACGATGCATTTATTTGTGTGTAAGGGGTGAAACTCTAACTCCTAGCCAAATGTGAGTTGTCTCCAAGTATGTGTCATTAATGAGTTCTATTCCAAGTCTAAATCTTGTATTATTTCTATTTAAACGATATCATTAAATGAATAAAGAGAGGAAGAAAAAAAAAAAAAAATCTCAAACTTTGTGTTTGGAAATATTTAGGTTGGCTCAGAATCTAAAAGGTATAGATTCTTTCATAATTTAAAATTTAAGTTCTCTTGAAACTTTACAATTTCAATTTATTGTGTTATCGAGAAATCACTCGCATATCAAAGCTATGAAAAATTGGATTACTTGTAAATTGGTATAAATATTTTGGGTATTTGGGGCAATAGCATTCAGATAAAGGTAACATTTAGTGCAGTACAAACTGCGTGAAATTTAAGTTCGATTTTCTTTTTTTCCCTTAAATTCTTTCATTTGCTATTCATTTTGAAAGTGAGTGTAGGGAGGATCTAGTCTCTAGATCCATATATTGTTCAATGGCTATGACTCTTCCCTAAAATAAATATTCACAATGCAAGCAAATATTTGATTTTAAGTTTGTAATTGGTATATGACAAACAAAAACTTATCATCAAAACTTGTATTCCTAGATTTAGCTTAGGTGATGTAAAAAAAATAAAAAAATAAATAACATGAGATTTCTTGTAAAAATAATGAATGGACAAGATTAAATTTTACAATATTTACACATTCTGAGACAAAAAAAAAGGGTTTGCACAATGTCGAGTACCGTTCCAAATTCCAATGGTGTAGACTGTTTCAATAACTCTCGAGAAACGTTCGAACGTTTTTAGGGTAGAATGTATAAATTGAGTTTTTTTTTTTTAAGCATAGATTAGGGTTTTGCATAGAACTTTAGGTAATATTATAGTGTAATGCAAAGTAAGGAGCTAATAACTTTGCGAGAAGCTCATGTGTGGAGTTGTGGCGCTCGAGATAAGTAATCGCCCCTAAAAATGCTAAAATAAATTATCATTAAACATGAATATTTTCACATATAAATTGTATATATTTTTGTGTACACGTTTCTCTTGAAAATATATTGTGAACACTAATAATTTTACAGTTTACTTTATTAATAGTCAAGTAAATCCAACCATTGGATCTACCTTACAAGCATCATATGATCCAAATCAAATCACTAGATCGTATGATAATGATCTTCAAAAAATAAACGGTTATGATCTAATTGCTTCGAGCAAGTGTACCATTAGAGCTAACTATCTCACACACATGCACACGTGGGTTCGTTTCTTCACATCGTGCTAAAGCATACACACAAACATTGCTTGCTTTAAAACAATAATTTGGTGTAAATTGGGCCTTATAAATGCATGTTTTAATTTCTTTTTGTTTCATGTGAGACTCTTGTTTCAAGACTCTTTAAAAACTTTTCATTTCAAAATACTCCTAAATTGTAAGATACTAATTTCTAAAATGCTTTTAACAAAAAATAGATGAAAATTATAAATATCATTAATGAAATAAAATAAACAAATATTAATCTTTTTCGGATTAAAAAACAAAAAAAAAATCTCTAATTTTAAACTAACTACTTTTTGTTCTACCGTAATTGTCATTTTCAATTTCCAGTACGACAACTACAAAGTCAAAGGCGGCTATTTCCCTAGCGGAATTGTGACTGGGTTGATACACGTAATTTGAAGGAGCTTGAAGGGTAAAATTGGAATGGAACTATTCCCGATATGAACGAGGATTTCTTTCCCTGGTTTTCTATTGGGACCCAACGCCAACGGAGCCAAATGGCGAGACTATTTCTGTTGGCTCATGCTGATCACCCATCACTTTCTTAATTCCATTCCTGGGCCCACAGAAGATACCACCTATGCAATACCACTCAATCCACTTGCCGTCCGATCTCCAAATTATGACGTCACCCGTACGTAGCCCCAGTGCCATGATATTCAATCCCTCGGTTTAAAAAGAGAGATTTTTATTTATTTATTTATTTATTTTGAAAGGAAAAAGAGAGATTTTAATGTTATTATCTTACATATATTTTTTAGGTATCTTTAACAAATTTATTATTAATTCAGTTTTACATATTCGGTGATAAATTGGTATATTTCTTATACGAAAAATGGGCAAAAAAAGAAAAAAGAAAAAAAGAAATATTTACCGTTTAAAAATGAGTGCCACTTTATGGCATGCGATGGTGTCATTTTCTTTAATTTAGGAAGAGATATGGAGACAAATGGTTGGTGTTTTTTAAATTTATTCTCCAAATGATGTATTACAATTTTATGAAATGATGATATATTTTTTAAAATAATAATTTACTTAAGATAATGACATTATTTGGAAAGTAAATTTGATAGAAATTTTTTGAAAAGTGTAGCATTTTTAGGGAAAAAAATGAATTTTGAGAAAATGTTTTATATATTAGAAAAAAGTTTTCTGCTTTGGCAGTTGTATATTTTGGATGTTATCTACAGCTTTGGGAAACACAATAAACTTTTTCTAACCAAAAAAAAAAAAAAAAAAAAAAGAGTCCAAGTTTGAGGTCCACACACGTAATGTGAACTGGAACCCCTTTGGGCATGTGAAACAAGTGGCAAATATTTGTGTTTTGTAGTCGTTTTGTTTCTTATGCATTGCTTTTTGTTTTTGTTTTGTTTTTTTTTTTAAAAAAATAAAAAATAAAATAAAATTTTGACTTGAAGTAAATGTAAAAATAGTTTTGTGTTTTGGATTATTTGTTAATTTTTTTGTTTCCAAGAAAAGAAAAGAAAAATGTTAGAAGACAAAGTCTTAGTACAATGTCAATAACCTGTTTCATCTTCTCTTTGTGGGTATGATATTGTGATTGGTTTAAAGTTAGGGATGTAAGATTTAAACATGAGACATATTAGATATTCATCTCCTAGTTATTTTTTATTTATCTCTATTCAATTAAGTTTTAAATTCACTATTGAAATTGTAGGATTCAGTGTGAGTCTTACAAATTCAATGATAAGAAATGGATAAAAAATAGATTTGTATCATTTTTTTTTAAAACATGGATTAAATAAAAAAGAGAAGAGAGGGAGTGATGAAGACACTTTCCATATGCATTGCGGTTAAGCTTTGATCCACAAAGTAAATAAAAGATTACCAAAAGAAAACAAAGAAACTTCCATATGTACAAATAAGCATATGATCTCCCTACCAAAATTGGAGATCCTACTTTTCAACCATTTCCAACAATAGAAATATTTTATATATTAAAATTTTAGAAATATGAGATTAAAAAAATATTTTATTATATATTAAAATTTTATATATTTGATGCCCTAATTAAATAATTGAGTCTACATTCAACTCGGGTGGGAGCTTAAGTCCACAAAGAATCTTAACTAAAGATAAATGTCAACCAATATCCAATGAGGTCGATGCATGCACCCATCTGAAATAGTGAAAGGAGAAAGGGAAACAGGGAAGAAAGTCAACCTCCAGGACAATCGATCTGTCTGATTCCCAATCACTGCTCTCAGTCCCATATATATATATGAAAGGACATCTCTCCCCTAAATAGGGTGCGTTTGACAAAGTCTTATGATGTAATATAAATGTGAAATGTGTTTTAATTTTTTTTTTTAATTTTTTTTTTTTATTTTGAGAGACTTTTTAGATTACGAGAGAACCTAAACATTTTCAAACACAAAGTTTGAGATTAATGCTCCGTTTGTTTTGACGTAAAATGGTTTCCGTCGTAAAATGATTTCAAGGAAGTCATTTTTCTGAAAAATATTTTTCGCCGAAAGTATTTTTCGGTGTTTGGCACGTACGGAAAAAAAAATCACAAATATTTTTAATATTCTTATTCAATCATATTAACCTATAAAAATCAATTTTTATTCAAAACATATAAATATTAATGAAAACTAATATAAAAATTACTGAAGACGAGATTCTGTCACTTACCGACAGGATTTCGGCCACTTTTACCGAATTCCGCAATTTCGGCTACTATTGCCAGAATCCAAGATGAAGGTTGGAATCCGAACAATTTCGTCGGAATCTGGATTGGCCAGATTCCAGCATACTGGCAGGAATCTGCCAGAATCGTCGGAATCTAGATTGGCCGGATTTCGGCATACTGGCAGGAATCTGCCAGAATTGCCGAAATTCGGCCGTTCTGGCCTGATCCGGCCAGCCAGCAGATCTGGCCTGATCTATCCGGCCAGTCGACCGTTCTGGCCGGGATGTTCTGGCCAGATCCGGCCAGCCGGCAGGAATCCATATATTTCGGTACTAGCAAGATTTCGGTGACGGTCGACTGCTTGAAGTGAAGGTCGACTGTGTCGTTTAATAGGGGTCGAATGCGTTTGGTGTCTTCGAAAAATGATTTATGATTTTAAAAAGCGTAAATCATTTTCCTAAATTTACTAAGCATTTTTGGTCAAACAGAAATCATTTTCCGATTAACTATTATTTTTGCCCCTACCAAACACCGAAAAATGCCGAAATCATTTTACGTCGAAACAAACGGAGCATAATTCTCCTTTTATTTTTATTAATTGATCACCATTTAAATAAATGACTACATGACTACACAACTCACACTAAACCAAACTAAAAACTATCATTATTTAATTAAACTATTTATACCCAAAAATAAGAGCAAATATAACTTTTTATGAGATATTTTTTCATGATAAAGTTATCTAACATGCAAATTCTAATACCATCAGTTTTGTGATGAAAGTTAGTTTTTATTGTTTCGACTTTTTTGGTAGAAAGAAAAAGAAAAAGAAAAAGGAAAAAAGGCATTAGCAAAAGGGGAACTTCTTATTTAAGAAATCTCCAAATATATTCTCTCGTGTTTCCAACAGATGTTCAACTTATAATTGCCCTTTGTTTGTTTGAATGAAAGAAAGAACCGAGGAAAGTAAAGGAAAATTATCAAAATGTTTTCCTTACAAAACCAATTATTTTCAAATGCAATTTTATGATTTGTATATTTTCTTGGATAAAGCATTGCTTTAGTTTGTTCGGTGGGCATATTTTCAACTTTTGATGAAGTAAGAGTCTAGTTAGGAAAAATTATTATTATTGTTGTCGGTGTTATTATTTCTATTATTATTCTGACATAATCTATTAAATGAGACACTGCCTCAAGATTGTTGATATTTTTATTTCTATTTTTCTGTTGTAACTTTGAATAATAATAATAATAATAATAATAATTAAAAACCAATCTATCTACCCCGGCCACTTTTGTGTAAGAGCATGGCCCATACATACTTTAAAATCTACGCTAATAAATAATGGGCTATTGAGTATTGAAAAAGTCTATCAAAGCCTAGAGGAATTTATTCCACCAATCTTAAATCGCCGGTGACCCATGTCACTGCACCTTTTTCAACAAATTTTAGGCTGTTGTTGGTAAAATAAGTGGGAAGGGCCTATCCACGTAATGACTAGTTGTTAGGACAACTACAAGGATTAATGCTATATGTCACCTTTTTTTTTTTTTTTTTTTAATTTCTTTTCATTCCAAGCAGCTTAGATTTTTCAATTAAAAAATCAATTTTCATGTAGTAAATATTATGAAGAACCACGTTACATAAGCGTTTGGAGGATCAAAAAAATTATTCAAATTTTAAACACGCGAGTGTATCAAGCATCCCTTCACACGTGTGAGTCACTCACACTCTCTTTGTGGGTGTGAGTCTAACACATTTTTAGATATGGATTGAATTAGTATAATTGTGACCTTTGATATAAATATGTGTATGTATATACATATGAATGGGTTTATTAATCTGTTGGCCTTCATATATGATTGTGCCTATCATATTACAAGTGCCAGCATACCGTGGCTTCAAGCTACACAAAAATGTTCGTCAAACTACACAATATCTACATGGGCCATGGCCCATTTTCCTGTACAAGTGAATCATAGTGATTGGACATGAAGAGAGTTGTCGAGAACCAACCTCAAGCGTCGTGCCAAGACCTCCAATTCCGCCACCCGTTGCTCGTGCCACCGCAGTGCCTTGGAAGACCCGACAACAACCATCCGAACCTCCTTCAAACACTCATCAAACACATCCAACGCGGCTTTCGCTGCCACCCCACCAAGCCCACCGCTTCTCCGCCTATCAAACCCCTCTTCCTCCTCATACTCAGCATTCACACCACCAGCGTCATCATCATCATCGAATTCCTGGAAACGATGGTTTTGATTCGAGTGAGAACTCAAAGTAGGCAGGGCCGGCAAGAAACTAACCCTAACCCCGACCAAACTGCTCTCGCCCTTCTTCTTCACATTGCTACCGTAATCGCTGGAATTGTTACCAAACGGCGACGAGGACGATAACTCGGGGCTCCAGAGCTTCTCGGAGAGCTCGTAGAGCGCCTGATCGTGCTGCGAGAGCCACGACGGACTGAGCCCTCCGGCGAGCCGCGATGAGATGTCCCGGAATTTCTTCCTCAGGCGGCGGAGCTTCTCGGAGAGCTGGGACTTGGCGTAGGGCTGCGACATCGTCCCGGAGAAGCGGTCGTAGAAGACTTGGAGGTCTCTGGGGAAGGAGAGCCCCCGGGACGCGCAGTCCAGGAGGCCCTGCAGGAACCGAGTCTCGTCGGGCTCGGTCCAGATCCGGGGGAACTTGAACGGCGGTGGCTTCGCGACGGCGTTGCTTTGGTCGAGGGTGGACTGTAGCTTGGAGGAGAGGAAATTAGGGTTAGGGTTGGTCTTGCGTTTGATGGGGAGCTTGCTAGGAGAGGATTTGATGGAGACGAGAGAGGGACCTTCGGGTTGGCGTTGGGGGCTGGTTGGGGTGGAGTCCATGGCTACGGTGCGGGTGCGTGTGTGCGGGTGGGTCTGTGACTTTGGTGCTTCAAGGGTGAAACAGTTTTTGGATTTCGCTTAATTGCTGGGAAAAAAAGAAAGATTTATTTATTTTAGTTTTTTAAATGGTCTAGATTTAATCTTAAGATTTTTTTTAATAGAAAAAGAAAAGAAAAGAAATTTATTAAGGGTGCGTTTGGGAATGCGATTTCATAGATAATAAGTGCGATTTTAAACCAAATCGCAGAACATAGATCGTTTGGAAACTGTGTTTTTAAAAATTGCGATTTGAAAACGCAGAAAATCTGCTTTTTCAAATCGCAGATAAGATGGTGCTTTTTTGAAAATGCATAATTTTAAAGGTAAATTCACGATTTTAAAGGCTAAACTGCGATTTTGCCAAATGCTTAATTGTGTTTTTAAAAATCATTTTTTTCAAATCGTACATTTTAAAATCGTTATTTTAAATCACACTTTTTCAAAATCGCAAACACAAACAGACCCTAAGAAACCATTCATTAATAACATCAAAAAGAAGCTGTAAAAGACGGTAAATAAGAGCTAAAAGCCTAAAACAGGTTAAAACAAAAATAAGGCCGGCAAAAATATTACTAAAAATAAAATAAAATGAAAGCACTCGATCATGTCTCAATGTTATCCTTAATTCCTCTAATGAATTAAAGTTAAGAAGCACAAAATCACTCGCCCAAGACCCAACCTTTCTATAACTTAGATGTAAATACTAAATAATTTAGTGTCAAATTTTTCTAACAATTTCACAACAAAGATATATATATTTTCTAAGTTTCTAGTGTTCTTTCTTTAGAATCCATGCTAAGTATGCTTGTCGGGCCTTTGGGAGGGTTTGTAAAGGACAATTGGGATGCGGCTGTGGACAAAAACAACCGGAAGATGAGTATTGGAAAAGTATCTCAAGATTGTCAGGGTGAGGTCTTTGCTATTTTGTCTGCTCTATAGGACTATATTATTGACCTCTTATTGTTGAAGCCACAACCGCTCGGCGAGCCATTTTGTTATGTTGTGAACTGGGACATCAACAAGTGAAGTTGGAAGGAGATACTTTCAAGGATGTGCAAGCTCTGCGGAAAGAAGATTTTAATTGGAGTAAATATGATCATCTAATTGAGGAGGTTCGTAAGGTTTTAAGCGGTCTCCAATAATGAAAAGTCACTCATGTCAGACGAATCGCCAATAAGACTGTCCACAATCTTGCGAATGAAGCTCTTTCTTAGAGGAACGGGTTTTCATTGAAAATATTCCTTATTTTATTGCTAATTTTATCTCTATAGAGCACTATGCTTAATTTGTCTTAATTTAGGGTTAAATGCAATTTACCCCTCAAAGTTGTCACTTGTTTTCAATTTGGCTACCAAAGTTTTAAAATTTGCAATGTGCACCCACAAAATTTTTAGAATTTTCAATGTCGCCATTCGATCTACCTTATCAAGGCTTTTGTGCCACCAATGACAAATTGACACGTCATCTCAGAACAAAAAATCAAGTGTTATTGAAATAGCGTATCATAGCAAATGTCCCATCCATTTTTCGTGAAAACATTGTTTTATCCCCATTTCCCTCTCAGACAAGTTGAGAGAAAAGAGACCACCGCCCCTGCCCAAATCCGCACTACCACAGCCAGGCTGGACGCTGCCGGACCACACCGCCACTGCCCGGGTCAAAACACACCACCACAGCCAGACCAAACCCCAACACTACCGAACGTTGCTCCTCCTACGGTTCAACCGCTGCTCTCCACCTGTAAGTTCTTAATCTACTTTCTCGAACTTTCAATATTTTTCTCTGTGTCTCTCTCGAAATTGTTTTGCCAATTTTCTCTAATTTTCCTTCACTTTCCCTCATTTTCTCGCTCTCCAAACAAAAATCGTTGGGATGGTATTTTGTATTCAAATTCTAAGCTTTACTCACATTTTTTAGTCACCCATTGGTAATCATTCTTGCTCTTCGTGCAAAAAGAAATAGCCATTGGAGATGACATTTAGACTCAGGTATTGGAACCTATTGCCACCGAATGTTGCTCCTCTAACGTGGTTCGGCCTAGGCGGTGCCAGCAACCTTTGGCTTGGTTGTGGTGGTGCGAATTTGGGCAAAGGCGGCGATCAATTTTCTCTCAAGTGCTCTTAGAGGGGAAATGGGGTAAAACAAGATTTTCATGAAAAATGGGTGGGACCTACGATATGGTGTTTTAGCAATATTTAAGTTTTTTTTATAAGTTTTTTTTGTTCTAAAATGACTTGTCAACTTTTTATTGGCAGGCAAAAAGAGGCCTTATTTTATGCCATGATCTAACTGAATTTATACTCAAAGGGAAGGCAAAATATGCTTGAAGAATAAGACAACGGGCGCACTAGAGTCCGAGTCATATGGAAGGAATAACCATAAGCTATAGGTTTGGACAGCCAAAATAGCATCTCCAATCACCTTTATTAATTACTACTACAGTCTACAATCAAGGCTGGCCACCAACATCAATCACGTACCAAACCTCATTCCAATGGCCTTCTCTTCAACCATCTCACCTTTTCACGCTTCAGCCCATCTCAGCAACCCCAACAATGGCTTCAAAAATCACACAAGAACCCCATTTAGAGCAAAATCATCTTTGTTCCAACCATTCCTTACTGAAGAAGTGATGACCAAGTCACTCCAGAACCCTTTATCCACATTTCAATTCGAAGAATACATGGAAACGAAGGCGAAAACTGTGAACAAAGCTCTGGATGCCGCCGTGCCCTTGCGACCTCCATTGAAAATTCATGAGGCAATGAGATACTCACTCCTTGCCGGTGGAAAGCGTGTCCGTCCGATTTTGTGCATTGCTTCATGTGAGTTGGTAGGAGGGGATGAGTCTTCAGCGATTCCAGTTGCTTGTGCTGTTGAGATGATCCACACAATGTCACTAATTCATGATGATCTCCCTTGCATGGACAACGACGATTTTAGGCGCGGCAAGCCGACGAACCACCGGGTTTTCGGCGAAGAAACTGCCGTCCTAGCCGGCGATGCCCTCCTCTCCCTTGCCTTCGAGTATGTAGCGGCCAAGACCGCGAAAGTTTCTCCTGAACGTGTCATCCAAGCCATTGCTGAGCTTGGTTCCGCCGTCGGCTCGGAAGGGGTTGTGGCGGGGCAAATTACGGACAAATGCAGTGAGGGAGCACAAGTGAGTTTGAGTGAATTGGAGTACATTCATCTCCATAAAACAGCAAAGCTCCTAGAGGCTTCAGCGGTTTGTGGGGTGATTATGGGAGGTGGGAATGCGATTGAGATAGAGAAGGTGAGGGCTTATGCAAGGTGTATAGGATTGTTGTTGCAGGTGGTGGATGATGTTTTGGATGTGACTAAGTCGTCGGAGGAGCTCGGAAAGACGGCCGGGAAGGATTTGGCAAGCGACAAGGCCACATATCCTAAGCTTATGGGCGTTCACAAGGCTATGGAGTTAGCCGGCAAGCTGGCGGATCATGCAATGCAGGAGCTTGCCTATTTTGAACCTGCAAGAGCTGCCCCGTTATTCTATTTAGCTGACTACATTGCCAATCGACAGTATTAATGTGGACTTTGACGGCTCCTTTGCATGTTATTTGCTCTCTTTTTTGAGCACTCCTCTGCAAAAATCTTGTGGATTTGATTTATATATTTATTATTCGTTAGACCATATAAATATATTATGCCCAACTAACATGCACAACGAAAAATAAAAGATAAGGATCTAGGCTTATCTCTAGCCATCTTTGCTCAAGCGTTTTCACGATCTATCTGAAGAACGAAAAAATGTTATTTGAGGGATCTTCTAACCTATGTCTTACTATTTTGTTGTAATGATGGTGTACACAGACTATATATTTATAGGCTATGTCAGAGACCCTCAAATATGGTAAACACTGTATTGTTCCTCCCATCAAAGAAATAATATTATTAATTGATTTTAAAATCCAATTAAACGATTTCATAACGGCAATTTAAATTAATAGAAATTACCATAACCGTAATATTGTATATTATATTTATTTATTAAATATAATAAATATCGTATATGTGGCATATAGGCCATATATGGAGATAATATCTTACATTCCCCCACTTGGCCTTTATGAAACATGACCTTAAGGTATTAGGTTCTTTAGTTTGGCCAATTACTTATGGAATCCTCCTACTCAGATAAGAAATGTTTTACGTGAATCATGACGGTAAAACCATTATAAAATTAGGTTGTCTCTTCCATGTATCACAATGTAAAACACTTCTTACATGAGCACTTTATGGATAGTAAAGCTTTATGAATAAACTTCTTATAAGTCATTCGGGTCCAACTTTATTTATCCTCATGAATAAAATAACAAATGTGCACAAAATTTTTATTATAATAACTTCATGTCTATATACCAAAAAGAGACAAACCAACTTAACCAAGCAAAAAATGAATTAATGAGTTTCATATACTCCGCATGACTTTATACTTTCTTTATCGGTAAACTTTTGTCATGGGATCCGCAATCATCAATTTAGTACTTATATGCTCAATAGATCATTTATGTCTCTTAATGTTATCTCTCGTACTGAAACACTTGATGTCGATTTACTTTTGCTTCTACTATTTATTCTCATAAAAGAAAGTTATAGTAGAATTACCACAGAGTATCTTTATGGTCTAACTGTAAAATCAACAATATTGGGACTTTTAACAAAATGTCTCATCCATCATGCTTGTGTACTAAATTCATAGCATACAAGAATTTTAGCTTTCTTGGTAGACGTAGCAATTATAGTCTGCTTTCTGCATCTCTAGGATATATCCCTCAATAAGAAAATATGTACCCTAAAATAGACTTTCTACTATTTACACAATCAGCAAAACTCAAATCTAAACAACTAACCACCTCCAAATGGAAAGTGTATCTTCTTTTTAGTTCCTTGTGTATACCGCAAGACTTTATTTGCAGCACTTTATTGACCTAGTATTCTTATTGTCAGTCCAATAGTTAAGTCTAGTGCAAGTCTATACTTGCATTAGGTTGCATAATGTAGATGCTTATAAAAGACTTTTCATCTGCCCTTGTTCCAATACATTAATGTCCCTCTTAGTTGCTACTGAAGGTGCAAAATCCTTCATTCCAAATCTTCTCAAACATTTTCTTTTTGATTGTAGGCATTTTGAGACAATGTTAATGTACTTTATGTCTCTGTGAATCTTTATATCAAAGACATAAGAGGTTTCACCCAAATCCTTCATCTCAAAGTTTTGTGAAAGGAACTTCATGTAGCAAACCTAAATCACCACTTGCAAAAATAATATCTACATATGAGTTTAGAATGATTAATTTTCTCCCACTGACCTTAAGGTGTATATACTAATTAACAAGGTTTCCAATAAACAATGAAGCAATAACCTTGTAAAAAGTATACCACCGATAAGAGATCTGTCACAGCCCATAAATAGAATTATTTAATTTGCAAACATTCTGACTATTATTTATAAAACCTTTTGATTGTTTCATGTAAACCTCTTACTTAAGATCCTCATTTCGGAAAGTTGTTCTCACATCTATTTGATGTAGCTCTAGGTCAAAATGAGCTACTAATTCTATGATTATTTTAATGAACCATTCTTAAGCATTGGAGAGAATATTTCATGATAATCAGGCCTTCCTTATGAGTAAAACAATTGACTACGAGTCTAGCTTGACTTTTTAACCATGGATTTATCTCTTACATCATGACATTGAACCACAATGTGGAGTTATCTCCACTAATGGTGTAACGACCCAAGGAAAAACGCAAGCCAAATCTGCACTATCACCTAAAAAGCACTAGTCAATTTTATGTGAGTTATTTATCTATTCCCAATATGGGACCTGGGTGTTACAAATGACTTGTGAAAACAATTTGGATCATTTTTAGGTCCGCATCAAAATCAGACTTTTAAGGTATACAACATAATCACTAGAGATTGTTGATCTTCTTATTCTATAGGATTTTCTTAATTCTACTTCCTCTGCATTTTGCAAAGTCTAAGTAGATTCAAGCTAAACTTATTCTTCATGAGTTGACAATTCTAAAACTGATTGTATCAATTTGGTTTTCCGTACGTACAATCAAACATATTTCATATGAATGAGCTTCAGTCAACTCTCGTGTTTCCTCTAAATAAAACCTTTTGAGGATAAACACTCTTACTAGGTTCAACATCCTCCAGAAATTTTATAATCAACAACTCTAAGATTATATGAAGGATAATAAAACATAAAAACCTCTTAGAGTTTACTGGATAGCCTATAAAAGATCCGTTAGTTGTCATTGAATCTAATTTCCTTAGGCGATGATTCTAAATCCCATCTTTAGCAAGGCAACCCTATATGTGTAAATAATTTAAACTTGGCTTCCATCTATTTCATAAAATGTGTCTTAAAGACAACCTTAAATGGAATCATGTTTAATATATACACAACGGTCTTCAAGGCATTACTCTATAAGAGCAATAGCATATTAGTATTACTAATCATTTCTCTTTTGTGTGTACCTATCATAATACTGTTTGCCTATATTAGATCTTATGATCTTCATGTTGTTTCTCTTCTCTTCCTTATAAGTATTGAAAGCATTTATTACCTCAGATTTATTATTTAGAAGGTAGAGATACATAAACCTTATATGGTCATCACTAAAAGAGAAAAAATATCTTTGACCATCTAGACAATGAGTATGAAAAGGTCAACACCTATCAATGTACATGATCTCAAGAATCTCAAAAGGCTCTCTTTTGCACCGTTAATAGTCTTGTTGGTATGCTTTCTCTTATGCAGTCCACACAAGTACCAAAGTCAGTAAATTATTATTTATTGACTTTTATTTTCTGTATGGAGATATATTTCAATCTCCAATGCCATAACAAAAGCATTTTTAAATTCACAAAGACTACACTTTATGTTAACATCAATATGCAAAAATAATTTTTATTTCAGAAATTGGGATATAGGACAATTTTAAATAGACTTTAAATAGACCCTCAACCAATATTCCACCCAAAATAAGAAAAAATTTCAAGTTTAAAATTGAAATTTTTAACTAACTAAACTAGAAAATAAATTTTGAAAAGATTATGGAATATAAAATATTTTTTAGGTCAAAATAATAACTGAATTTTAAAATTAACCTATAGATCCCAACAACCTCCAATTATAAAAACACTTGTTCTGCATTTGTGTTGACAATGTGGATTGTTATACCATAATCAATCCACAACATATTTGAATGAGTCATTAAAAGAGATTCACGATACACTATATATATGAGATTATATTTATTTTAAGTTATTTATTATACTTCATGCAATCTTTCTTTATATGCCCTTAATTTTTCTTATTGCAAGAGAAATAGATATCTTGATTGCCATAATACTTTATTGGCACCTTATTCTCATGCTTATCTGTTGGGCATGATTACATTTATCGATCTTTTCCTTAACATGAATAATCATGTAAATACTTTATGGATTCTCTCATCTTCTTGAACATATATGGTCAGAAGTTTATTTACTAACAAATTATCCTTATGTATGCCTCAAGATAAAATTTCATATTTAAAAGAGATAATTCAAAAAATGAAATAGACCAATAATGACTCAAAATCTCAATCTTTAGGGACTTAAACTAAGTTATAATATTCTTTATTCCCATAATGGGATTAGAAACACTCAAATGAAAAAAGCATATTAATCTTTTTCCAGTCAGAAAAAATATTACCATAAAATATTAGAACATAAAACTATCAAAAGGTATAGTAATAAGAATAGCTGCAATCATCAAGAAAATTAAAATAATAATACTTTAATACTATGAAGTAACTTTATTTTAAATTAGCCAATGAAAATTTAAACAGTAAATTTCATGTTACCTTTGGGTAAAGGTTGCATCACGAACGGAATTTACTCTTTATTAATAAGACTAATAAATTTAAATATTAATAAATAAAATTCTCCGTACCTTTGGGCAACCGAGAGAAATTTTACTTTTAATACTAAATTTGTTATCTTATTCTAATTAAGCCATAAAAATAAAAACTTCCCTTTGGGTATAAGTAATTAAATTTATGAATTAATTACAACACGATATTAATTTTTCTATATGAAGTTCATATGTACGATCTTTATGCAATTATTATAAAATTATGATGCTTTGGCTCTTCCAAAATCATAATAATCACGCTGCAATTCATAAACATCTAATAAAATTCTTTATGAGGTTCATTCGTGTAATCTTGATGTAATTGTCATTAAATATGGGATGCTTTGGCTTTCCTAGAATTATTATGATAATTATGTATGTGTAATCTTGATGTAATTATCATTCAAAAATTGGGATGCTTTGGCTCTCCCAAAATATTTAATAATAATTGTGACTTTATTAACATCTAATAACTTTATAAATGCCCACAAATGGTCCCAATAATATAACAAGTCAATACCTAAATGGGGTAAACAACATTTTTTAAGGTGCAACCAGGTGAGTTCCCTGGAAAGTAAGGGGATTCACTTGGCACTCTTAAATCTTAAGACTTTTATAGCCAGAACTTTTTTAAACATTGCATTCTTGGATATTACTGTAAACACGCTATCATATATGGTATTGTTAATTATTCTTAGGTCTAGGCATCAAGCAATTTATATATAAATAATATAAATTAAACAATCAAATATATATCCAAGATCATTTATTAAAGAAACAATAATTTTAATACACAACATTGTTAATAATAAAGGGAGTAAAATCTTAATGTGAAAGCATAAAATTAAGCCTAACTTAATGTTTTGAAACTTGTCACTTAATGAATTCAAATGTCACAAGTTCAAATCTCCACCTAAGCCTAATTTTTCTTTATTTTCACAAAATCAAAATGGGCCACTGTATTGGGTTGATCCAATCGAGTCAACCCACGTAATCGGGTCGGGTCAGTACATTTAAGGCAAACCAGATTGGGTTGAGTTTCTGGGTCTCTGTATAGGGCTGCCCAAACCGGATCAGCCCACTTACATGGGCATTTTTTTTTTTTTTTTAATATTGGATCGTTTCTCATTGGGCTGGCCCATTCAGGTTAGCCCACTTAATGGCCCAAAACTTGTATGGGTTTTTAAAAAACCCTACTCGGATTCCAACCTATTAACTCGATTTATGACCCGAAAACTGAAAAATCCTAACCCGAAATTCCTTTATCCCTATGTCGCCACCCTCTTCCTCTTCCTCTTCCCAGGTTTTGGTCGCCACCGTCATTCCTCATGCGCCGGCCACAAAAGGCCGTCGCCCACTGTATGCGACATCACGTCGCTGTACCAGCTAGCCAACATGCAGCTTGTATAGGGCTGCCGTTGCCGTCCAAATTGGTGGCCCCAATGAAACCCTAAATGTCGCGCCACCGCCTCCCGTAACTTCATGCGGCGGCCATGAGAGGCCGCCACTCAGCAGGCCACAGCGACCCATGGGGTCGCCGTTTACGGGCCGTCATTATCAATGACACTGGCCTCTCCCACATTGAATGGCACTGGCCACGATGGGCCGGCTCTCCCACGCGGACGACGCCGCCTACAGCGAGCCGACGTGTGCTGGCTGCTTGGGTTGACGAGATATCCTGCTGGTGGAGGGAAAAGGGGAGGAGAACGGCCACTGATTTGTTGTGTTCATCCATGGATCTCTCGGGTATACAGTAGGTTTCAAGGGCAAACCAGTAAATAGCGAATTGAAAATGCCCATATCAAATTTCACAGCAATTTGAAATAGACCATATATCACAATATTGACAGAATATTGGTAAAAAAAAAAAAAAAAATACTTGTATCAAATTTTCATGGTTTTTCAACGGTGTCTCCAGAATGTGTGAAAAAAGAAGAAGAAGAAGCTATTTTTCACAAATATTTACTAGATTCAATGCAAACCAAGAATCAACAAAAGCTTAATGTTGAACAAAATAGCATAGAGACAGGCTCTGATACCACATGTTAGAACGTATAAACATATTATGCTCAACTAACATGTGCAGCGAAAAATAAAAGATAAAAATCTAAGCTTACCTCTAGTCATCTTTACTCAAGCGTTTCCACGATCCATCTAAAGAACAAGAAAATATTATCTGAGAGATCTTCTAACCTATGCTTTATTGTATTGCCATACTGATGGTGTACACATGCTGTATATTTATAAGTTAAGTTAGGGACCCTCAAATATGGTAAACACCGTATTGTTTCTTACATCAAGAAAATAATATTATTAATTGATTTTAAAATCAATTAAACGATTCTATAACGGTAATTTAAATTAATAGAAATTACCATAACCATAATACTGTATATTATATTTATTTATTAAATATAATAAATATCGTATATGTGGCATATATGTCATATATAGAGATAATATCTTACATTATTGCCATAGAAAAATGTTTTTTTTTTTGCACAATATAAAGGTGCACAACAAGGCAAATTGGTGGGACCCATGCATGTAGGTCCATATTTTTTTTAATAAAATTTCTTTCAACTTTGTCTCTATTATCAAAAAAGCATGTAATTTTCATATGCTCAAAGAACACCTGTCATATTTATAGATTGGGTTAGAGAGACTTTCTCTAGCCCAATTTGAATAAAAACTTTATCATTTCAAAAGGAATGATGTTTAGAGACGAGTCTCATTTTTTATTAGCACCACCAAATTATTAACCCTTATCAACAAAGCATATATGTAACGACTTAGAGAAAAACATTAGCTACATCTGGGCTATCACTTCAAAAGGATTAGTCAATTTGGATCTTTTATACAATCCCTTATAAAGCTCAGTTTCACGTAGTAACTAGGTAATGTGAGACTTAGTACCCATGAGTATCTTTAAAAATCACTCACTCTATGTGAGCTATTCATCTTTTTCCAATATGAGACTAGGGTGTTATAAACTCTCCCCTTAAACCTCTGATATCTTCATCAGGGCCATGTCATGTGGTGCTCCAATACCTGATAAGCGTCGAATGTTGCACATTCAAGCCCTTTAACTTATATATGTTAATTCCTTAGCATTGTTATTTATTTGATTTTGTGTTGTTTTATTGTTTTCAGGTTTTAAATAAAGATGTAATTAATTTCATTGATTTTAGGCTTAAAGCACACTTTGAGAAGACTTGGAAGATATGTTTAAGCTTAACCAATCATAATAAAAGACCTATATGATGTGGTTAAGTTTAATCAAATCAAGTGAAGGATTAAATCGAAATTTCTCCACTAAGAGTCAAAATCGGATTGGATTTAAATTTGGATTCTGCACATGTCTCAGTGTTTTAATCATAACTTTTGCATCAGATATTGGATTACGATGAAATTAGTGGCGTTGGAAAGCTAACAAAAAAATCCAACAAATATATCAGAAATAGCTTTTCCCAAATTCGGACGTTTACTATATCAAAATCGCCTCGCAATAAAGGACCGCAATTCTGGCCGAATTTGGAATCCTTTTCCTAGTTGGATTGAAGTTTCAATCTCCTACATGGACAAGAAGACTCAAAAAACGATTTTTTCTGGAATTACAAGAGCTTCTAGGCCTCTCCTAATCTCTATAAATAGGCCTCTAAACATTGAAGAAAGACACACTGCTACCTAGAGCAAATTCAGAGAAAAACTTCTTGAAGGCTTGAAGAGTTGAAGAGAAGTAATCATGGCAGGAGGCCATTGCAGCAACTTCATGAGCGGCTAAAAACCTTTGTAGAGTATTGATGTAGCCCTTTTCCAAGTAACAATGGTTTAGTTGTATTTTAGTTTGAGATTTTCTCTATGCATGATGGTTGTATAACTGTGAGAATTGATTTTAATGTTTATATTCAATCATTATGAATTTCTTATCTTATCTTAGAAAGTCTTTTATATTGATTGAACTCAATCTTTCATATTTTCTGTGATTATGTGAATGATTGTTATACAACTGTTTTAATTGATATATGATCAAGAGGATTCAATAGACCATGCCTAGGGAAGACGAATTGTACTACACCCTAGTTTAGTGTAATTTAGGTAGACAGTCCGTGCCAACCGAAGATGGGTTATACTATTCCATTGATTGTGTGTATATCCTATTAAAGACGTAGCTAGTTCATGCCTAGGGAAGACGGGTCGTACCGCATCTTAGTGGTTAGGTGGACGGTCCATGCCAACCAAAGATGGATTATACTTATTCTTTAGAGGTAATTTCTTGACTACTCGAGTGAGACGAGCCCTTTATCATGCATAGTATGAATTTTCCTTGTTAATTTATGATTAACCATTGTTATGCGGTGAGTGGTAAAATCAATCTCCTATTCTTAATCTCATCCCTACTATCTTTACTTTTATGTCTTTTACTTTTATGTATTTCTTTTTATAAAACAAAAAACCAAATCAAACATCTTTTTAATTAAGTTATATTTAATCTTGAAAAACTTGATAGTAATACCCCTACAGTCCTTGAGGTTCGACACCCTCTCTATAGCCTTATCCTACAAGGATTCGTCCTATTGCGAGTGGTTATTTATTATTGATATATTTTGGTAAACAAAAGACCACATCAGTACCACATGACCTTGTGTTACTAGGTGGTTCTGATACCATTTGTAACGACTAAGGAAAAAACGCTAAACACATCTGCGCTATCACCTCAAAGGACTAGTCAATTTGGAGTTTCCTAGAATCCCTTATAAAGCCTAGTTACGTTTCACCTAATAACTAGACAATGTGAGACTTAGCACCCATTAATATTTTTATAAACCACTCACTTTATGTGAGCTATTAATCTCTTACCAATACGGGACTGATTTGTTACAGTATTTACCACCTCTCACCTCCCACTTATTAACAAAAACATAAAAAGATGAAGCCTACTTTTCCGCAAGTTCAGCTGCCCGTTGTTAGGGGTTGGTATCCCAAATCAGTAATGGTAGGGGGTATTCCTCCTACCATTCCGATAAAGTTGGTGAAGTTGGCAATTTCACTGACTCCATTTTGATAAGGGCATTCTAGACCACTATCGTCACTGCCAAGTTGGTAAGCGGTGGCGGTCAATAGACTGAGTCGCAAACCAGGAGAGAAGATGAAGGTGGCACTAGCGGCAACTTTCAGTCTTCGATGGGTCATCAAGTTCAATAACATCAATAAAATAAACCAATCATTAAAACTTACTCACACCAAAGCCATCAATATCCAATACCAACAAGACAAAATCAATCATGAACAACACTAGCAACCAATTAGAAAAAAGAAAAAACACTAACAACCAAAACTGAAACAAAAACCCAAATGAACCAGTAAGAACAAAGACGTGGTTACACCCACCGGATTGCTTCCGAGAGAGAGAGAGAGAGAGAGAGAGACGGGCTAACTCCGAGAAGTGAGAGAACGGTAGAGTTAGGGAAGAAAGAGATGAATATATACTGGGTTCAAAACGATGTCATCTCATGTCAAATAAAACGACGTTGTTCGGTTTAAAAACTGACTTTTCAATTTTCATTTTTGACTACCTAACATAACCGACTTCGGTAGAGATTTTTTCTACCGCCTATCGGTCTCCCAAAGTTAGTTGCAGGCTAGTGACGATTGAACGTGGGAAATGATTTGTGGGGGACCGGACCGTCCCCAGTAGCCTATTTTGATTAAACAAATTGATTTTAATTAAAAAGTTATTTATGATGTCACGACGATTGAACGAGGGAAATGATTTGTAGGGGACAGTAACACTTCATTTATATTATAAAATTTGATTTTAATTAAAATAGGTTGCTGGGGACGGCTTCCCATCCCCTATATATTAGGCCTAATTGAATGATGGTCAGTGGGTGGCTAGTAGGCAATGAATGGCCATAAAGCTAAATCCCAACTCTTAGATGTATTATCTAAATCTGAAGAATTATTACAAATTAATAATAGCAATATTATATCTCAAAATGATGAATATTTTAATAGTAAAATAAGATTATGTTTCTACAATAATAAGAATGCGTGTAGAAAAGATCCAATCCTCTCCGTTGTCATCTTTATAATGTTTCAGTAAACCTCGTTTCTTTTCTTTTCTTTTTTTTTTTTTAAAAAAAAAATCTAAAGTCAAAATCTACACAGGACACCTTCTTCTTCTTCCTTTTTTTTTTTTTTTTTTTTTTTTTTTTCACACCTAGGACACGGGCCCCAAGAATGTTGGGAAATATATTCCGACTGGACCACTTTGGGATGCAACTTGAATTATTTTTGTATTTAGTCGGTGGAAGTTTCACCAACAACCATAAAGTATGGTGCTACAAGAAAGTCGATGATAATTTTGGAATTTTTTTTTATGCAAACATTCCGTCTTGCCAAACCTAGCATTTTGAAAGCCCAAGTGAAGGATTTTTTATTTATTTATTTTTAGATAAGTGAAGGATCTTTTGTTGTGGATGCTTTCTTCCATTTGGGTGGAAATCCGAGACTGGGAAATAGACTCTAATTTGATGGCAGAAAATTGTAATGAATAAACTATTGCCCCCATAGCCTATTTATAGGCCCCCTTGCATCTCTTTATGAAGGGTTGCAATCCCACGAAGGGGTTGTTTTTTTTTTTTTGAAATGACGTCGTTTGGTTTGTTGATGGACGCGAATCCAAGGTGTGAAATGACATTATTCATTTTAAGTGAAATGATGTCGTTTTGATCTTGAAGAAATACACCTATTTGACTATTTGTTTTATTTTATTTGTCAAAACATCGTTTTCACCAATATGAATGTCTTCATTCTCAATGCGCACGAATGAACCAGCAACATAGGGACTATTAGAGCTGTAAATAAACAAGTCCATTCGACGATGCACTCGTATAAACTTGACTCGAATTCTGTTTGTTTAATGAATGAGTCGATCATAAATACAAAATTAAATTCAATTATTAAATAAGTTATACTCTTATAAATTCGGCACAACTTGTATAACCACTCACCATGATTTGCAGAGGTTTTTCATCCAGTTTGGCAATGGATTGATGAAGATAATAAAATGCTATGGTGGAGGTCGAATCAAGGGTTTGTCTGTTAATGGTCTTTTCAATCTGTTGCAGGACGTCCCTGTAATGCTCTTCACGTTCTTCTTAACTTCCCCCTCCAACCTAGCTATTATACCAATTGAAAGATCTTTAAATGTTTTTGTTGTGGATAGTTTCTCTCATTAGGGTGGAAATCCACGAGGAAAATTGGCTTACAAGAACGAATAAACCACTATCGCCCATAGCCTATTTATAGGCCCCATGCATCTCTTCACGAAGAGTTGCAACCCCATGAAGGGTGATTTCTTTCATAAAGAGATGCACCTCCTCAGCCTATAACTTTCATGGAAGTTATTACCATCTATGTAGATTATAGAGTGCATGGATGACTACCATTGTTATTGTTGATGCAGTTTTCTGGTATATGACGTGCCACTTTGTCATTCATCTTGTTCTTCTCTTCTCTACAAAATAAAAATAGATGAGTCGGAGGATGCTGACAATCCCACTCCAATGCTTAAATCAGTGGGCAATTCCAGAGAGTATTCAATATAATTTCAAATAGACCAAAATATAGCCTCAGTTTGATACCTGGTGTTCTCCTATATTTTTAAATGTTTTGGTGCGGTTAAATTGCTTCGGGGATCCCGATTTTCTCGGGATTTGCAGTTGAGGGTGAGGTGATCTCAGGTGTACGGATCTTCCGGGATCCGTAACTCGTCGATGTGATCTTGGCTGCACTAGGTAGAGCGAAGAATCTGGGATTCATATCCTGGGTATTCTGGTTGGTTCCGTGATATCCATTGGTCTTAGATATGACGATGTGCCCGAGCGATCTTCCCAGTCGGTTGGCCGACTGGGCCCAAAATTCAGAGATGGGCTTATTGACCGAGAGGAATGATAATTTCTCCGACAGTTATAATGTAACAACCCCTTTACACTATCACAAGTAGCTGATAACCTTTTAACATTCTTCCTTCATGGTCATGTTCATAGCAACACTGACATGACTGCATCTTTACATCATGAATTAAACCACAACTGCATGAGCCCCTACATCTCCATACACTCCTCTTTATGCCTTCCTCCCACACGGTAATGAGGAAAGTCATACGCAAGAGTCGACCAATTGCTTTTGTATGTATATTTAGTGTAAGAAATCTATAATAAGTCCATTCCTAGAAAATGCACGATTTTTTAAACTTTAGAAGGCCTGCAATACTTTCAACTTTCATATGCATGATCCATTGTCACTAAATTCCAGTACCCTCTACATTTGGGCAACGTAAATGGAAAATAGAATCTGACAGTCAATAATAAAGGAAGTGTTTTAATCGCATTCAAGTATATAATACATAAAGAAGGTTACGAGTGTAGACCTGTAGAGCCCTCCTATACAGAAGAAGCTAAAGAAAATTTAACCCACGACTTTTGGACGCCAACCGGCAATTACATCCTCTGGCTGTGCACGTGTTTTAATAAACGAATCCCTTGAGAAAATAGCCTGCATGTCCAACTCCACAATATTATGAATAAAGAACTTACAATCAACCTAAACAAGAAATTTTACCAATAAATTAGTGGTCGTAAGACTTTCTAAACATGGGAAAATTATGGATTTAAAAGAAACTAGCATTCGTGCGAGTTTAAGACAAAAAGCTGCCACGTATGGAAGGCAAGAAAGCGATAGGGCGAGGATCTTAATAGGGTTGCTAAAAGGATCATTTGAGGTCACATTCAAAGGCAGAAAAAGTACTTCATATAGAAAGGACATTGTAATTTTGATATAAGGCCAGTGACTGCATCTGATCCAATGAGGCTACCATTGGAAAGGCTAGGGAATATTTTTTTTCTTTTTCTTGGGAAACTTTTGAAATATATACATGCATACAGACACACAGGAAAAGGGTGGACAGTTAAGGGCTAAGGCATCAATCTAAGAAGAGTTAACACAACATTGTCAGAATCATTGGAAGGTGAACACGAGTAATACCTAGCACAAATCTGGTCATATTATTTTCAGAGTTATTACAATAGAAATTGGAATTCTGAGGAACTAAGAATTTCCAGTTTGAGCTGGAGAAAATTTACTTTCTATTTTGAATCGGAGATGTCTTCCAACTTGAAATTTTTTAAGTCTAAACATTCATAATTGGCTTATATATTTGTGAGTGTGTTGTGTGAAATTTTGTAAGCTTGAGCATTTATAATTGGTGCTTGTGTGACAAAGTTTAAGCGCTGTGTAGAAGTGTAAGAGCAATTCAGTTTCAAACTTGCTTGAATAAGTGGTCCGATGTTGAAACATAATCAAGCCTATTCTAAGATTCCTAAAGTTTTGATTTAATAAGAATAAATCACTCCTTTGGAAAACCTTTAATCTGAAATCATATATTTCTGATAGAGAAACACAAATTTACCATTCTGGGGATCTTATTTCAATTTTAGTTGGAATCAAGCACATTATGACCAGTTTCTGGGCTATTCATACCCTCAGAGCTCTCCCCACCCTCCCTACTCCCCAACAGAAAAAAATAAGGTCAAAGAATTTTAAAATGAACTAAACAAAATAGATAGTAATTTTAGCTGCCTTTGGAGACAAGTTTTACTTCTTCCTCCAAAGGTGCAGGACTGCAGGTCCTCGGTTCAAGCCATTGCAGGAGTTGGGAATTGTGAAAAAGCTATGAAGCACAATTACTAGCTAAATAATAACAACTTAAAGTTTGCTCACATACCTTCATGTAAGACTTTACATGGGGAAGAGACTCTGGAACTGACCAATTCTTGTAATGCCCCAAAGCAATCTCTAGATGATGCAGCTTGGGTCCAAGTGACAAGTCCACAGCAGAAACCTCTTTTCCATTGATAAAAGGACCCTTCATGGGCGAAAACAATCACAATAAAGTGTCATGAGATATCATTTATTAATTAAATTTGGTTTATGTACACATGCCACCAAAACAAGTGATCAAATTTCACAATTGAGATTGCATCAAAGGGGTTCCTCTACACAGAAACCGTGTGTTGTGCGGAATGAAATTCTTCCGCTGGTAAAAAAGTTCTGCTTAAATTTTCAGGCATGTTTGAAAGTGACTAAGCTTGATTTTGACTACTGAAAATTGGGAAGCCATTAATATCCATGGAAGTGAAGCTATCCTCCTTTGATTTTCATACCAATTGGTAATCCCATTTGGGTTTCATATAAATCGAAAAAAGTCATTTCCATAGTATGCATAGATTCAGTTTTAGTGATGTAGGATTTAGAAGTCTTTAAACAGGGAAAAAAAATGAAGAAACCAAATTTAGTGAAAATTGGACTTTCGTTGTGGCAACAAAGCATGCAACACCCTAGACCCACCCAAGGGTAATTGTAACATTGTTTGCTTCTTCTTTTCTTTTTTTTTCTTTTTTCAAATTTGTTGTGTGGTGGTTGTTTGTTTAATTGTTTCTTTTAATTTCTTTTAAGACTTATAAAGGACTAAAAAGGTTAAAAAAAAATAAAAAATAAAAAAGGAGATTCAGTTTCACAAACTAAACCCTGCACTTGCTGCCAGTCTTACAGCCCCCAAAATAACCCTAAGTTAGTTTGAAAACTCATCTCTCTCTCTCTCTCTCTCTTTCTCCAAACCAAGACCTAAAAACTACATCACTTTGCATAAAACATTCTCCCTCAGAGCTGTACCAAGAAACAGGAAGGATTCTCCAGATTTTTCTCAAACTTATCTATTGAAAACTTTGCATATAGCCTGCCTAAAATTTCTGTATTGTTTCTATGCAAAATTAGTTGCAAATTGAACTCCAAAACTGATTCCTAGAAGCTGTCACTCGCTGTACAACTTCTAGTCAAGATTGTGGTGAGTATTCTCAACGATTCTTTCAAGTTTTTGTGAATTCCTTTGCAAGAAATCTGAGATAAACTACGCCTTTGTGTTTTTCCTAATCCCTATGTTCTAAATCTTACAAAAACAGTAAGAACCTTATTCTTGCACAGAGAACTCTTGGTGCCCCAAAGAACAGACTCTGTCTCTTGGATTTCTTCTAGTTCACGGCCAGATTTTGCTTAGGTATGGTCACTAATAAGCCTTGTAATTGATGCTTAGTTATGCTATTATGAGAATCATAATAGCCTTGTCTCTGCTGTAAGGATTCTCCTTTGCCTATTGTCCTGACAGTATGGCCCTTTGCCATACGATCCCAGCGGCATAGGGCCAATAACAAGCCCGTCGGTAAAGTTCTTTCTTGAGTAACCCCGTCGGTAGTAACCTTGTCGGGAGTAATCTTGTCAGTATGACCTTCCTGTCCTGCATCAGATGGGAAATATTGACGGCATCAATAGTCCTAGACCCAACAAAAAGCTTGATAAGAGACCCCCGTTCACTATAGCAGAAATCATTTTCCATAACAATAGCAAACAATAAGGGAGACAAAGGATTTCTCTATCTCAAACCACGAGAACTATTGAAAAAACCCGTAGGAGTACCGTTCACCAATATAGAAAAGCGCACCGAATAAATACATGCACTATCAAAGTACACCATTTCTCCCCACACCCACATCTCTTCAGTATATAAAGCAAAACGTCTTAATTGACATGATCATAAGCCTTTTTGATATCCAGCTTGCAACAACACATTTGGCTCCACAAATCTAATCCTGCTATCAAGACTTTTTGGTAACAAGGACAAAGTCTAGAATCTGCCTACCCCTGATGAAAGTATTTTGAGGCTTGGAAATGATCTTCTCCACTACCATTTTCAACCTGTTAGCTAGGACTTTGGCTACAATTTTGTAAACTCCACCCATTAAGCTAATAGACCACAAGTCCTTCATATCAATGGCCTCGGGATTCTTCGGGATAAGAGTGATGAAGGTGGCTTTGAAACTTTTTTCAAAAAAACCTTTAGCCTGAAAATCATGGAAGACATTCATGATATCTACTTTAAGAACATCCCAACAAGCTTGAAAAAATGCCACAGTAAAACTGTCCAGGCCTGGGGTTATCACTATTTAGAGCTTTCATCACCCCAAAGACCTCATTTTTGTCAAAAGCTCTCTATAACCATATGGCCTACTCCTCCCCAATGGAATCAAAAGTAAGCCCATCCAACTTTGGTTGCCGGCTAAACCGTTTAGTAGACAGGTTGTCATAGAACTGCACCTTGCGATCTATGATCTTAGACTAGTCTAAATAGACTGTCCCATTTACCACCAACTGCTCAATGGAGTTATTCCTCCTATTCGAATTGGCCACTCGATAGAAGAACTTTGTACACTCACCACCCTCTCTTAACCACAATACCCTTGATTTCTGCCTCCAACTCACCTCCTCCAAGAGAGTTGTCCTCCCCAAGTCATTAATAATTGTATCCTTCCTCAATTTCTCCTCCTCACTTAATACTCTCTCTTCTTCCAAACCCTTAAGAACCCCCGAAAATAATCTTTTTCTTTCTCTCAACAATTCCAAACATCTCCTCATTCCATACTTTTAAATATGCTTTCAAAGTCTTCAATTTGCGAACTATGTAACTTAGAGAACCCTAATAAGAATTCCCCCACTGTCTCACCTTGTCTACAAAATCCTCTGACTTTAACCACATAATTTCGTACTTAAAATACCTTCTACCTCCATGTAGCCCTTTTATGCATCCAATACAATATGTTTGATAAAGGGTTTAAATATAAATGATTTTATGTGCATGCTTCCGCTATGTCATGAATATATTATGAATATTTTATGACACTTGATGAAAATTAAATGAAAAGAAAGAAATGAAAAAGAAAAACAATTGTATGAAAGCATGAAAGGTATTTAATTGTTTTTGGCCCCATAAAATGATGTGCAGTGGTACCGGAGCTAATGAGTGGGTGCAGCCACCTCGTATGGTCCGCTGCGAATGGCTCACTCGAGTACACCATCGTTTATCAAGTGATATCCATATCCTGGACATGGCTTCACCTGTGACCATAAGAGCAGAGTCGAAATCCTTCTGATCGCCAACCCTTACACACAAGGTGTAATTGTGTGTCGGCCATTCAAGAAATTGAAAGAAAAAGAATGTTTACGATATGTGTGAATGATTTACTTGTACTTTTCATGTATTTGAAATGAAACTCGCTTCCAATTTTTCATTTATTGTATGTTGTATCTACTTACTAAGTATTCAACTCACCCTTTGATTTTATGTTTTAGAACAACCTAGATAATGTCGTGGATGGTTCTACAGGCCAGGGAAACTAGGGTCGGAAGTCTTCACCTAGAAGCGGATTAAATAAGCGCATGTAGAGGTTTAGCGATTAAGTTTTAATGGGTTGAGTTGTAATAACAATGATACAATGGTTGAAGTTTTAATTTTTATAAGACGTTTGGTTTGCTTGATTTTTAGTTATGGAATTCTTGTATCCTAATATTTTTTGTTCGAGCGATGCAAAATATTGTCTTCCTACAGGAACGGGGTGTTACAAAGCAGCTCTCTACAAGTAGTGAAAAGTACTTGTTTGTGAGTCTAAAATAAGAAACCACAGGCTTATAGCCCAAATAGAGGTATTTTGAAAATTATGACCAGTTTAATTTTGCCACAGTAGCTGCTTAGTCCGCCTAAAACTTTTATTTATTGAGCCTAGTTATTAGTCTTGTCAAATTTGGCAAGTCTTGATAGGTCCCAACTCTTAGAGTTGGCTTGCCTAGCATGTTGCTGGGCCACCAAATTTACTTGCTCATCAAGCTCATCCTCAATAGATATGATGCACTAAGCATAATAGTAGAGACAAAAGGAAGAATACGGAAAAACCAGCTGCTTTGCTTGATGCGTGATGCGTGATGCATCTTTCACTTTGGTGTGATGCACAAAACCCATAGGTATGGTGCTGAGAGACACAAGTATGATGCTCGGTCTGTCTCATTCATTTCTCTTTCCATTTGCTCTATTTTAGATCTCAAAAAGTTGTCCATCAATCCTATTTCTTTCACAATCATAGATACGATCAAGGCCAGATTATTTAACTCTTCAAACTCTTTATTTCCTTGAACTTGTTTAGAGAGCCATCTGAACCCCAGTTATTTATTTATTTACATTCTCATCACCTCTTTCCTTCTTCTTCATTTTTTCCTTCTCTCCTGTTTCATGTTTTGCTAATACCTAATCAGGGTTTTGGAAGACCATGCTCTGGTATAACTGACCCTGGATGACAAAACAATAAATTTTTGGGATATCTTCTACCATTAGGTTTCACAATAGTAGTCTTAGTATAACTGTATCATTACATTCCACATGACATTTCAAGGATGTATTATGTATATTGTAAAAAACAGAAAAAGCGTCGGGAAAAAAATGATTTCAGTGGTTTTGAAAATGCCCTTGGTAAAATAATTGAATTTCCTAATAAATACTGCCCTGTTACCATTCTCATATGTAAGTCTTGATGGCCAGATAAAAAAGCAACCATACTGAAACATCTCAATAGCCTGTTCTCGGTGTTTGGTAAGCACTCCACGTGTGCCATAGGCCTCGAGGATTGTGGCAAAACTCTGGGTAAACCATAACTAGACATTTCTTTTCCTTCTTCAACAACATCATATATAAGGGACAAACAAATTCTCATTGAAGGAAGCTAATATAAATTTAATGCAACTATTTTCATAAGAGGTGATTGACAATCTTTTGCCCTAACCAACAAGGAATTATGGAAAGATAGATAGGGAAAAATAAGGATAAAGAACTTACATTTTCTTTGAGATAATTGTTTAAAGATCTTAGCTCGTTCAGTAATGCTTGCTCTGTTCCATCACTGGGGTTTTTGCTCTTGAGGAAACCAATAAATGTGGAGAAGATCTTTGATCCACTACAAGACAGTGTTTAAAATAGCTACCATTTATTTCAGTCTTTAACTCCAAACAATTTAGAAACACAATAAGACATAAAACTTAAACCATGATATAGACATCTAACGTCTAACAACAATGGACTGATTTACAGAAGTTACTTTCTCCAAACATCAAACACACATGCATGTGTGCACTTGTAGGGCCAGGCAGAAAACCGAAAAAAAATGATCCAACCAACCAAACCGACCATAGACCGACTGAATATGTCGATTTCTGGCCTTGGTTGGATCACTGTCAGGCAGGATGCTAAAAAAACTGATAGGGTTCAGGTCGGGGGTGTGTTGGAAACCCAACCATTACCGACCAGCCCAAACTTCTTCTTCCAAAACCTCTTTCTCCCCCAAATTCTAGTCCTCACTCACACGGAAAATGCAACATTCGCCTTAAACTAACCAGCCCACCGACACTTGACTGACCGGCACACTTGTTGGTGTTAGTGCAGTTTGAAAGCTATGAATTGACCTATCAATTTGGGGTCTGATGAAACATAGGAATTATGGAAGTTGAAAACCGTACTCTTTACCGAGCATTCATTGATCTTATATAGAGTTTGATTACAGAGTTTAAGCTAAACACTAACTCTAGTCTAGCAACCGGTTTCTACCTCTAAATACATTCAAACTATAACACTTGGAATCTTTATCTAGTTATGAGACTATTGCATTAGGACTCTATAACATATCTCGGCTTTTGGATAGAATTAGAGAACTTCTTAGTAGAGTCCCGGTTGGACACCTCCACAGATTGAGCTGCACAAGACTCCTGCTAAGACTTTGAGTCTTGTGTGAGAGGTGTTCTAATACCCTCCCGCAAGCTCAACGGGGGAGATCGCACGTTGAGCTTGAAACAGAGTTGTTGAAACTTGGCCGAAACAAGTGGTTTTGTAAGGACATCGGCAAGCTGATCGGAGCTAGGAACAAACCGAACCACCAATGACTTATCAGCAACGCGATCTCGAACAAAGTGGAAATCAATTTCCACATGCTTGGTACGCGCATGGAATACCGGATTAACGGACATGTAGGTGGCACCAATATTATCACACCAAAGAGTTGGTGGTGAGGAGGTCCGAACACCAAGAAAAACACAATATGCACCGGTGGAATGACGATCGTCTGGACATCCAGCCCAATCAGCATCCGAGTAAGCTTGAAGAACATTGGAAGATGAGCGATGGAGAAGAAGCCCATGAGACAGTGTATACTGCAGGTATCTGAGGACTCTTTTAACGGCCTGCCAGTGTGGTTTAAGTGGACGATGCATGAATTGGCACACGCGGTTTACAGTAAAGCTTAAGTCTGGTCTTGTGAGAGATAGATATTGTAGGGAGCCGACTGTACTGCGATAGAGAGACGGATCTTCCATTGGATCCCCTGAAAAAGCAGAGAGGACGGACGAGGAAGCCATTGGAGAAGTAATAGGCTTTGCTTCATGCATGTTTGTCTTCTTTAAAAGATCCATAATATAGCGCCATTGAGAGAGAAGAAGACCTGAGTTCAGTTTGTGAACTTCAACACCAAGAAAATAGTGTAAATCACCCAAATCCTTAACTGCAAATTCAGCATTAAGGAGATGAAGCAAGTCTGGGATGGCCGCTGGATCTGAGGCTGTGATGATGATGTCATCAACGTAAATGAGCAGGAAGACGGTGACTGACTGTGTTTTGTAGAGAAACAGGGATGAGTCGGCCTTGGACCCGACAAAACCAAGTTGGATGAGCTTTGTACTTAACCTGGAAAACCAGGTTCGAGGCGCCTGTTTGAGGCCATATATAGCCTTGTGAAGCTTGCACACATGATGAGGAAAGTTAGGATTGGTAAATCCCGGTGGCTGAACCATATGAACTTCCTCGGACAAAAGACCATGAAAAAAAGCATTTTGTATATCGATCTGTTTCATTGACCAACCAGCAGAATATGCAAGGGACAGCACTGTTCGGATCGTTGTGGGCTTAACAACTGGACTATAAGTTTCTCCATAGTCCACACCTGCTTGTTGATGGAATCCTTTGGCGACCAGCCGAGCTTTGTGTCTCTCAATGGAACCATCGGCCTTCCTTTTCAGTTTGAACACCCATTTGCAACCTACTGGATTTTGGGAGCTATGTGGAGGTACAAGAGACCACGTCTGGTTATGTAGAAGAGCATTAAACTCAAGTTGCATTGCATTTCTCCATTCTGGAATACCTACAGCATTTGAGAAACAGGTCGGTTCCTGAGAGGCTGAGGCATGTTGTGTTAATAAACCCCGAGGAGCAGGGTATCGGACAGTGCCATCTGTGAGCTGTCGTGGCTGAACTATATTGTTCATAGACCTGGTATGCATGGGATGTACTCGGGCAGGAGGAGTTTCCTCATAGGAACTGGAACAAGAGCCGTGTGGTTCTGCAAAATTGGAAGAAGAGGAATCGGAAGAAGAAGGTGGTGATGCAGAAGGTTGTGGTGAAGATGGAGCGGGTGGAGGGACAAGAGTAGGAGGAAAATTAGGAGCTTGAACAGAAGTGAAAGTGGAGGTGGTAGATGAGGTTGAGTGGCTATGGAAGCCACCGAACTGGCAGAAGCACTGGATTCAGAATCGGAATGAGCCATAGCTCAAGACGTGTGTCTTTGAGATGGCTCTGATACCATGATGAAACATAGGAATTATGGAAGTTGAAAACCGTACTCTTTACCGAGCATTCATTGATCTTATATAGAGTTTGATTACAGAGTTTAAGCTAAACACTAACTCTAGTCTAGCAACCGGTTTCTACCTCTAAATACATTCAAACTATAACACTTGGAATCTTTATCTAGTTATGAGACTATTGCATTAGGACTCTATAACATATCTCGGCTTTTGGATAGAATTAGAGAACTTCTTAGTAGAGTCCCGGTTGGACACCTCCACAGATTGAGCTGCACAAGACTCCTGCTGAGACTTTGAGTCTTGTGCGAGAGGTGTTCTAATAGGGTCGATTCCCGTTTGTGAGGTGACTTCCCAAGAACCTCGGTTGATTCTCGTTCAACTGAGGTGCTGCATCACACATTAACCTGAGGCATTTGGTTGAATCTCGGTCAATCGAGGGCTTTCTTGCAATGTCTCGTTTCAAACGAGACCTCAACTCATTCAAAAGCGTTTCGAAAGAGTCGGTTTATTTTGCTTTTCTAGTAAGGTTTGACTTCTTTTTCTATATAAACTCAATTAGGACAGCCTTGGCCGCATTGTGTATTTTTCATCAATTTTCAATAACAAACTCCTTACAGTTGAGTTTTCTCTTATTTGCCCTCAATTTCTTGATTTTTGTTCTTGAATTTGGAAAGAGTTGTGAGTTTAGTATTTTTGTTAATTTTGCGACCCATTGCACCACACTACATCACTTGCAATCACCCCCAACAGAAGGGGTGGGTCGAGACCATCCTGTCTGTTTTTTCTTTTTCTTATCTTCTTCTTCTTTTTTAATTTTTTAATGGAAATGACATAATAGTATTTTTCATGTCATTTTTGTTATTTATTTGAGGGAAAATTTATAGAAGTTTTAGATTTAAATCTTCGCAAACTCGGGTCTTAAATTGGCTTCCAAAAGGCAAAATCCATAAAAGCAAACTTTATTAAATTAAACCTCGTCTTTTCCCTTCTTCTTATTACTCCTTCCGTTTTGCTTTCGAAAAATCCAACCTTGTCTTTTCAAAAAAATAATTTATCAAAATTCCGCTACATTTAATTTTTAGACATTGAATTTCCTCTTTTCGAAGGTGATGAATACTTCGTTAATTAAAGATAAATCTTGCACTTGGTATACAAAAATTAACTTGAGATTCAAAGAGTTGCAAACTCCAAATATGCATTATGACTACTGATCTAAAAAGTGAGAAGGTACCAAGTAAGATTGCAAGTAGTGACATCTAGAACCATAAAAGAAGAGAAGCTCACAGTGTGTGAAACAGAAATCGCACTACAGAAGAAAGAGATTACTCAATGGGGCCTGCAATCTCGTCTTGTTTTAGTGTTTGAGGACAAGACCCAGTTATATGTGGATACAAGACGAAGGAAATGATTACAAATATGAAATGGAGCCCCAAACTACCCTCATCTAAGAGGCAGACCATAAAATGTGGGATAAGATGGGGTATCTGCTAAAGAACGGTGTCTAGCACTTAGTTGCACAAGACTGTCAAAGTTGAAGAAGAAGAAGAAATTGTCATCTCCAGGACTTGGCGGTGAAGGCATTGTTTAAGAGAAAAAAATCAGGGTAAGAGATCAATCAGAGAGCAAAAGTAGTTTAAGAAAAAAGTGTTCGGAAACCAGGATATAAAATCAACCCTTAAAAATTGTTGTTTCAAATACTACAGAAAACCAGTCCAAAGGGATCCATGATTATTTAACATTTCATGGTGAATTTCCATGGTTAATCAAAAAAATGAAAGTGAAATGGAGTAACCATGTGAGGGGAAAACCGGAAAAGGTGGAGTTGGAGGGTTCTTTTGGGAAGGGGGGGAGTTGAGTTGAAGAAGAGATAAGAAAAATTCATCGAAGAGAAAACTATAGATACCACCTACAATGTTTCAAAAGGAGGCGGGAACCTTCCTCAAGGACCTTAAGAAGTCCTTCAATGACGCTACCACAAAGCTTGCCTCCATTAGTTTTCAGTTAAATCCAGTCTCAACAACCCAAAAAAAAAGGCTCAGCAACATTTTACTTCAAAATGATATTTTGTGACACCTTAGCAGCTAAAGTCCCAGCTTCATTCACCCTTGAACACCAAACCTGGAACCAACCATCCACCCTGTAGTTGGAGTCGACCATCCTCACCTTCGATCAGATGTTCACCGATGATTTTAAATGTTAAATTTCTTTAGTAATGAGGGTTATTATAGGTTTCCAATGTTCTATACGTCCACCTAACTTAATGCTAGGATTTGGGTACAATTAACTATTTGAAGAAATGAGAGAGAGAGAGAGAGAGAGAGAGAGAGAGCTTCAGTAATGAGGGTTATTATAGGTTTCCAATGTTCTATACGTCCACCTAACTACAATTATTCTTAATGCTAGGATTTGGGTACAATTAACTATTTGAAGAAATAAGAGAGAGAGAGAGAGAGAGAGAGAGAGAGAGAGAGAGAGAGAGAGAGTTTCTACTGCTATGGTAGCATGCGTATTTTCTTGCTACAACCTATATACAAGTCTAAACCAAAACGAAATCTGACCATCCAGTCAGAGACTTCTGAACATTTACATTTTTAAGCTAGGAAGCTAAATCCAGGTTTCACAACATTGCCAATATGCACCATGGATGGGTGAAAAGCACTCAAGCTATAAGTAGTTTCAAGTGATGAGCATGTATAACCATATGGTTGACGCATAAAAACCACTGAATATAAAACATACACTGAAGCCTTCTCAGGTGGGGTTCCCAACGGTGGAACAGGGTACTTTTCTTCTAGTGCTTGTGAAATAACATCAGAATCTGGAATCCACTTCTCATCAAGTTTAAGTGCAGGAACTTTACCGGCTGGATTGATTTTTAAGAACCTAGATACCAAAAAAAAAAAAACACATTAGCAAACTTATAAAAGATGAAGACAAATCCTGAAACAAAAGCACTTGATGTTTATTAAAGTGCTACTAGAATATGTAATTATGAGTGCATGTCGTCTTTGTGGTTATGCAGCTGGTTTTTGACCAAACAGATGGGTCCTATTCACTATATGAAGAGAAGGAGACATAATTCAAAGAGATGAAATCAGATAATTACCATTCTGGTTTGTTGGCCAAATCTACCAACTTCAAGTCATATGGGAGATGCTTCTCCTCCAAGGTCAGCAATACCCTCTGGCAAAAGGGACCTGAGAAAATGATATAGAAATATCAACAATTAACTTTGTTTGCACCAAGAATCGAAATCTGCACCCCTGAAGAAGCTTAAAATATTACACCATCTTTAACCAAAATAACTTTTCATTAATGTATCATTTTCAAAACAATAAAAGGATGACCATTCTACAATCCTTGATAATTTTACAATTATTATTATTATTATTATTTTGATAACTAATTTTTTGTTCCCAAGGAGAGGGAAAAAAGGAAATTTGAATTAATGAGCTCCGGTTCATGAGGCATGGTCCCTAGCTGATTGACCTAACCCTTAGAGACACGAATTTTACAATTATATGTTAGCAATTCTCTATAATTTGGTGGGCTGTCATAGTCTTTTTTCTATATATATACACTTTTGGGTGTTCTATAAAACCTGGATTAGATGGAGTGTACTTTGTAGGCTCTATAGCAAATAGTGATCACTGCATATTGTAATTGTTGGACTCCTTTTGTTGCACCTTACTGATTAGGGATGATTTTTTGTATATGCATGTGGGGGCTTCTCTTGGTTTTGGCCTTGAAAATGTGTCTCAAGAACTTGATCTAAACATGGCAATCAAATTTGGATTTATGTCTTGCGAGTTACAACCCAAAGAGAAAGGAACGAAAAGACTTAGAGAATGGTAACAAAAAAAAAAAAAAAAAACACTTTGTCTGATGGGTGTGATTCTTTACTACCTATTATGGCTTATAAATTACTTTTAGCTATGTTTCTAAACATTCTGATGTTCGTTATGACGATGAAATCATTTTTATTAATGATTTCAAGGTTCTCAATTCCCAACACTTTATAATGATTTCCAGTATAATGCAGTATCTTATTCCCAATTAAAAGGAGAGAGAGAGACTGAGAGAGAGAGTTCTCACAGTCGCCGAGCTTGTTGGGGGTAGTGATGGAAGCTTTGACGCAGACTTCAAGAGGGTTCGACTGCGAAGCAGAAGACATTGACACCGCGAGGGCTCTTCTGGTCCCGTAGCGTCTCGACTGGTTGAAGCTCTTGGAAGAAACGACGCCGTCTCGGGGCAGCCGGAGATTGAAGAAGCCGATGTGCCTGACGGTCGAAGAGAGCGCACACGCTGTGGGTTGAATTTTGACGGTCGACATTGGCTTTGGTTCGTGAGAGAAACTTGAAACTTTCTTCTTCCGCAAATGAGAAACTTGGGACTTTGTTCGTAATTTGCTTGGTTGTGCCAAAAAGAGTGAGATTTTAGCAAGGAATTGATGAGGTCCTTGTCTTTGTGAGGAAGGTAAGAGTAGAAGAGCCTGGATTTTACCGTACAAACGTCCATGTAGGCACGTACCAGCCTCAATTGGTTTGCACGTGGCACGGTTAGTTTGTAAGAAAAATGATCCATACACTCATTTCTCACAACAGACCCACAACAAGCTGACGTGGCTGGTAATATTTTATTATTTTTTTGTTTTGTTTTCATTTCTTTTTGTAAAAAAATAATAAAATATTACCAGCCACGTCAGCTTGTTGTGGGGCTGTTGTGAGAAATGAGTGTAGGGATCATTTCTCTGTTTGTAATCACCCTTTTTCATTTAAAAAAAAAAAAGAGGGAGAGAAAAACTAAAATATTTACTCATATTTTTTATTTTGTTTTCTTTTTCACTACAAAGGAAAAATAAAACATAACATAACTACAAGCATCTTTTTCCTCCCAAAATAGTTTTAGGGACAAGAACTAGTAGGGAATCAAAATAAATAATAGACCTTCGATATCCCTTCTTGCCATTTTTCACTATCTCTAACCATAAAACATAAAATTTTTGCTTCCCAAACCTATATTATAACTTTTTAATGTACATGCATTAGGCATCACATTATATTCTAAAAATTTGTAAATCAATTCATTTACACTATAATTCAAGTTTGGTTAGTTAAGAAATACCGAGTGAAATAATGTTTTAAGAGTGCATATGAGAGATGGTATCAATGGTAAGTGACCTAAGAGCCTTCGATCTTCACTGCCTTTTGCATTGTTATAGTCGATGCAACTAGTGAGGTTTTCATTATCTTTCGGTCCATAATCATCACCATCGGTACAAGGCTCGTCCCAAGGTGCCCATGACCCAATATCATCTGGGTAATATAACCAATAATTCAGGTAATACAAGTACGGAACTTCCTTAGGCTCCTTATCCATGATGTCTTAATTCCCGACGTCTTCCATCATATTCAATGTTAATGTCGATGTCTTCGTTATAGTTGATATAATTAGATGTATTCATTATCTTCTGGTCCATAATCATCACTATTGTTCTAAGGCTTGTCCCAAGGCATCCAAGGCCCAAATATCATTTGGGTAATATAACCAATATCCGAAATTCGAGTAATATCAATACGGTACTTCCTCAGGCTCGCCCAAATCCCAGCCAATACCTTCATCTTCGGCTCCATCCTCATTTCCTCCATTTTCATTTATGGTGTCACCTCCAACCATAACTTCTCCTCCATTTTCATTTCCCGCGTCGCTTCTGACTATAGCTTCTCCCCCATTTTTGTTTCCCATAGTTTTTCCTCCATTTTCGTTTCAGGTGCCTCCTCCAACCATAGCGTCTCCTCAACTCCGTTTCCTGCTTCTCAACTTCCGTTTCCTACAGATTTAGTTTTTCGAATGCACACAGTATTTATAGAGGTATCCAATGGAGGGAATTCATGAAGTGTTATAAGCGTGACTTCAGTCTGACATCACTATGACTCCACCAGCATACGTCACTATGACTCCTCAAGGACCGCAAGGCAAAAGCTTATGAGATGAGAATGGGCTCCAGTGACGTGCTTTGTTTTCAGGTTGAATACGAACAACTATTATTTTATAAGGAAATTTGTTAAGTAATTCATCCACGTCTATACTGGAATCTCAATCAGAACTCGTCAAAATTGAGATCTCAACAAAACAAACGTTTGTTACATTTTTATGTACGTCTTGCAATTTATGTGTGTTTTGGGAAGGATAAATTATTTTCTAGGTTGCTGAATGTTTTAGCGGAGCTTAGTGCAGCATTAGGGCAGTTTTGGTGTACGACTGATATGGCATTTCTTGTATTGTGTAACATGTATGTTTTTTTCGTACTGATTTTCTCTCATTTTCTATAATCAAAATTCCTTAAAGATATATAACATTATTTGCTTCTTAATATTGACTATCATCATCTTTCTCTATTATGACTCCAATGCGAAGGAAAAACAAAAAGGTAAAATAGACGAACAACTTGCTTAACTGTTCAAAGAAATTTAAAGGAATGAAAGAAATAACAAAATACTATGTATTAAACTCTTAAGATCATTAGAATACTACAATTTTGATAAATATAAGTACTATTGATAGAACTTTTGTTCTTTTCTTTTTTGCAATAATAATCATACAAGTCTATCATATATTATCACTATACTATCTATATCAAAATTAAATTTTTTCTTGGACAAACTCAAACTTTATTAACAAAGTAAGAAATATAAAGTTGAAGAAAGGTTGCATTAGTTCAAGATGTATTAAAAAATGAGAACACAAGCTCCAATTTATTAACAAAGTAAGATACTCAATCTACTCATCATCATCAGACTTCGATCTTCTTTTCACCAGATTTCGACCTTCTATGGGTAGAGTCCTTGGAGCTTCTTGCTGATCGGGTTGGCCAAGTTCTTCGCCTCCAACATCATTTCCATATCTGCCAATATCTTCAACTCCGACTCCGCACTCATCTTCATCCCCGATATCTTCATCATATCAACGTTCATGTTGACGTCTTTGTTATAGTCGATGTAATTAATGACATATTCGTTATCTTTGAGTCCATAATCATCACCATCGTTCCAAGGCTCTTCCTAAGGCGCTCAAGGCCCAATGTCATATGAGTAATATAGTAAAATGGAGCAAATACTTTACTTTTCATGGATAGCGAGTTCAATAAACTGGTGTGAAACAGAAAAATTCTCTCAGATGTATATATATATAATATATATATATATATATATATATATATATCAAGTTTTACTGGTACGTATCTCTTTTGATAAAGCAAAAATGCAATGGCTAATCCAACCCGAGAGGCTCATAGTTTAGTCGATAAAGAGCATGTATAGAATTGCGTTAAGGAGTTTAAAATATGTTTTTAAGACATAAAAAGCTATGAGGCAAAAATTTTGAAAAAAAAAAAAACTTAAAAAACAGTTTGTGATTTCAAAAAGTGCGATTTAAAATAACGAGTTTAAAATGTGCGATTCGAAAAAAGTGATTTTTAAAAACGTAGTTAAGCATTTGGCAAAATCGTAGTTTAGCATTTGGCAAAATTGTAGTTTAGCTTTTAAAATTATGCGTTTTCAAAAAAACACCATCTTACTTGCGATTTGAAAACGCAGAAAATTTGCGTTTTCAAATCGCAATTTTTAAAAACGCAGTTCCCAAACGATTTATGTTCTATAATTTAGTTTAAAATCACACTTATTGTCTATAAAGTCACAATCTCAAACACAACCTTAACAAGCTTAAAGTCGTATCTTGTGACCCTTGTAAAGTTGTAATGGGAAAAATCGAGTGGACAAGATGACAATAATCAAGGATACAACACCCAGCCCAGGTGAGTAATCTTCCATGGTGTTATGTGTAGAGAAGTGAAGAGCTTAACCCCAAGGGGTTGGTTCAAATGGTAAGATGTTTAGTCTTTGTGGCATCCCCATCAGGTTTAAGGTTCGAATTCTCTCGGGTGCAAACAATTTCTTAGGGTCACGTCCGTCAAAGAAGCCAAAATCTTACCAGATCTGTGTAGAAGAGGCGCTTTGCTTGGGTCCGGAGTTTATCCGACAGGAGTAGGTACACAAAATGATCATGCCTCAAAAGAGTTCCATGTCATAATAACTATAATAATAAAAGAAAAAGAAAAAAAAAAAAAAAAAAAGTGTGAAGATCTTGGATAGATCATTCAGAAAGGAACGAACCCAAAGACCTCTCTCCTTTGGGCCCGCCAGTCCTACACAACCCAAACCAGCAAACATTTTGGATTAGTCTAGCCAATTGACCAAAACAAAGAGTATTGGTTTGGCCCAAGCGAGGGATATGTTGGGCTATTTTAGCACTGTTTCTAGGCTCAGTGGAAGTCTCCCATTTCACCAAAAAGAAAGACATATTGGGATCAATTGTTTCAAGAATTGAAAAGAAAAAGAAAGAAGTCTTTTAACTTATAATAAGAGGTAGTAGTTTTCACTTTTGGCCTTCATCCAGATTCATTTATAGGACTTGGGATCCTATGCTCAAAATCACGTGGGAGTTGTTTGGATCAAGCAACACCTGCCCTTTCACGGAAAGCCCACCACCATACATGATAGATACATCTCTCTTTCCCTTTGCCAAAGGGCAAACCAGCTGTCTCAAGAATGGCTATAGATAAAACTGGTAAAGACGGGCCAGATATGAAAAGGCTAGGGTTTCAGATTCCACTTGATGTTTGTACTACTGGCCGGTAATAATATGTATATATTAGCCAGGGAACATGATACACGTGGGAGATCGAGATTGTGTAAATTGTATTATGGCCCCTACCAAAAGACGTGTAATGATATGTATGAATTGAAAGGGGTTTGGAAGTTGGCTGAGAGACATGTAATGATATGTATGATCGAATTCATCTCGAGGTAAATCTTGAGGAGAGAAATGATTATCAAAAAGACTAGATCATATCGTTTAAAAACAAGAAGAGACAGCAGTTTACACACTTTCTTCTCTCACTGTTCTTTTTGTTAAATTAATCTTGGGTCAATTTTTCTCATTTCACCTCTAGCTAGCTCTATCAAAATCAGTTTACCATAGAGTAATCATTGACACCATAAGACTTTACCATAGAGTAATACACCGTACCACAAGCTGGTTGCAATTCGATCGTTTCTAGCTATGGCCAAAAATCTTTGAGAGAGGACGCATTGGATCCCGGCCACTGTGATTCTTCAGTGCCAGACCCCCCCCTCCCCCCTTCAACCCATGATGGACAACTGCAAAAGCATTACCAAAATGTCCAAATCCACCACACAGGGCCTCCCATCACATGCAGGCCTTCTCATCATGGGAAGTTGTTGTTGTCGATAGCAGCGGAACTACGTTGAGATTTGGGAGGCTTTAGCCCCACGCTGGGCCTCCCATCACATGCATGCCCTTCTCATGCCGGGGCGGAACTACGTTGAGGTTAGTTTGGAGGGCTCCAAGCCTCAACGTGCATGTTTCCCAAATTATTTATTTATTTTTTTAAAAAAATATCTCTCTATAACTCTTTAAAAATTAAAATTTTTAAATCCTTATGCATTATAAGTAGGATTAGACAGTGGCGTGTTGGAGGTAAGGGCCAGACATGGGCTCCTCTGTCTCTTCATTTAAGCATTTCCAACAGATTCTTTATAGCCCGGGCCCTTTCATTCTCTACCTATAGGAAAAATGTAAAAAAAAAAATATATCAAAAACCACCCACAACAAATGTACCATTTTTGTTCCTTAAGTATTGGAAATGTTACAGTTTTAACCAATGTGTAGGGAACCAAAATAGTTCCTTATCTATTATTTTAATACAAAATATTTTTTTTTCCTCTCTAATCTCTTTGACTTTTATTAGAAATTGTGTTGAAATTTTGTAAAAAATGTGAAGGTAGGTAGAACCTAGCTTATATTTGTAAGAAAGAGTATTTAATTGATCATACATGGAAATACAAAGAAAGTTATTGTGCAATGTATTTAAATAGAGATGCTATAAAAAAGTAGTTTCATTTTGTAAATTTAAGAAAAATAAAAAAGAAGCTGTTGTGAATGATATTAATCATAGAAAAACCACACCAAATTTTAGAGATAGGGTATTCTTTGTTTTTTTTTTTTTACTTTTTACTTTTTCTCTTTATTATTATTTTTTTTTGTTTTTTAATTTTATTTTATTATTAATTTTTTTTTTTTTGTGCGCGCAATCAAGATATAGGAAAAGGGGGGCTACAAACAAGAGATGGGCACTTTGAGTCCACATTGCTTTCACTTTGTCATCTTTTCTTTTCCACCACTACCAGTCGACTCCTTCTTACTCCTACAATTCTATATCCCAAAAGAAAGCACTAATTGAACCCTTGGTCGATCAATGGTTTATTATGTAGTTGAGTTACATTGTTGTTATTTGTGTGAGAGAACTTTACTTATAATTTTTGATTTTTTATTACTTTTAAAAAAAAATGTACTTCAATTTTAAAAAGTATAAATTTAAAGTATTTATCTTTTAATTTTTTTTTTAATTTCAACCTTTCGTTAAAATTTTTCATTACATTCTATTAAAATTCTCAAAATACGTACCCCTTTGTTTTTGTTTTTTTTTTTTTTTAAAAAAAATAGATTATAATTTTTTATAAAGATTTAGGCGTAAGTATTTTTGCAAATTCCGTTAATTTTGACCAACACCTAAATCCTTACAATTTTATTTTTTTCCTTAAAAAAAGAGGGGTATTTTGAAAATTTTGACAAGATTTAACAAAAAAAATCTAACGAAGGGTTAAAATTTTAAAAAATTTAAAGATGAATAATATAAATAGACACTTTTTAAAGATTGATACCTTAATTGCAAAAGTAATGAAAAATTAAGGGTAATTATAAGTGAAAATGATTTATAACAACGCTGACGTGAAAATGATTTTTTTTTTTAAAAAACATTACTTATTTTTTTTATTATTGTGAAAATTATTTTCACATCAATATCATTGTATAAACTGTATACATTTATTATGCAGAAAACATTACTCATCAACTTTTAACAGTGACATCATTCACACTACTCAATTAATATTGAACTAAAAAGAAAAAGAAAAAAATGTATTATATGGAAGGGATTTTGTTGTTCTTTTTTTGCCCAAATTTAAATGGCTCCCAAGTGGTTAAACTGAGACAAATGTGTGCAGAAAACATTAAAAAGGGATGATCTTTAAAGATGAAGTGAGTTTAAAGTTTTGAACTCCCAAAGGGCAAAAGCCAGCATGATTGATTAGATTAGATAGGGGGGAAACAGGGTGGTGGCTTTTTACCATAATTGGAAGACTGTGCCAGTCTAGAGGACGTAAAGAGGAACCACTGAGATGATGTGGTGAGTGACTGCTGAATATTACCTTACCATCTTATTCAAAGCTTTACCGTCCTTTTTTACTAGATTTAAATCATTTAATTACCATATATAGTTACGTGCAGGGCTGCAGCCTTTTAGTTATGAAATGTGAGATTCTGAGAAGCTTTTTTGTGATTTACAGAAAGACGTCTCTGCTCTCTACTCCCCCCTACTCTCTGACCCGCGACCCGCCCTCCTTTTCTCATAATTAACTTTTCCAAGGTGAGCTCATCAGCTAGCCGTGGAATATTATGATTATCTTAATTATAATTTTTATATATATATATATATATATATATATATATATATATATATATATATATATATTCAAATATTAATATTAATAATCAGAAAGGAGTAGATTAAGATTAGATGGGTGATTATTTAACTCTCAATCATATTAATTAATCTAGGATGAACAATAATTTGATAGTAATTAACCCAAGTTTATTTATAATAATTGCGATGTGCTCCGAGATTGGGAATTAATTGTTGGTTTTTTACATAACGAGACAATTAATTAATATGATGGTATCTTAATTAATTTTATATTTAGGAATCTCATTGACTTCTATTTGAACGAGGAATTCAATCCAAATAGCTGGACTAGGATGTCGTGACAAATGAAAAAATTTGGACATGGGGTGTGATAAAGTAAAATAATGCATGGTTTAATTATTTATGATTTTAATAGTTTATGATCAGAAAAAAGAAAAGAAAAGATTCTTATAGTTGATCATGTTGGTGTTTTTCGTGATTTCCTAGATGGCCATTGGATTGAAAAGGGAGCCAGTTCATGTTCAAAATTACTTCAAATCTAAACATTTCTCCGCATCAACTGGCTTTATAATTAATTAGATGAAAACAATGATACGGTCGACTTTAATATATATATATATATATTATTACTATACAATTTTAATAAACATAAAATCAAAACTTTTCATCGTCTTATTACTGCCAGAAGTGGCCAGTAGCATGCAGCTTCTTTTAAAGAGATGGTTGTGTTTAATTATATTGGATTTGGATTCGGTGAAGATCCTTTGTTTTGGATTTTTGTTTTGTCTTGTGTTTTTTTTTTTCTTTTCAAAATAATACTAATAACAGAAAGCTCAAACAAAAAATATTATTAATTAGAAACATAAAATTAGTTTTCACCTCTATGTAACGTGAGAACAGTTTTTTAAAGATTCGCCCAGCGATCCCAAACAACGCCTAAAAGGAGGGTGAATAAAGTGTTTTGCAATAATCACAACCAATTAAAAAAAAAAAAGAAAGTATTTTGTACGAACTCTCTGTGACCGCCAATTCTGATAGAGTATTTTATGAAACTTTTATGTGGTGCTTTGACTTGTCCGAACATGGCGCAACTGTCATACTGACTGACTGGCTCAATAATTGAAAACGTGAACTCTCGCAAAATGTCTCGTTCAGACGTTCACCAACCGAGGTTCCAACCGAGCATTTCTATTTTTCAGAATCAATATTGTCCAAGATTCTAGCTTTTCGTCTAAGTACCAACTTAGATAAACTAACAGACTTATACCAAACTCAGTTTTGACTTTGAATTGGTCTAACATAAAACCTAATTGTTTTCTATTTATTTTTTTTTTTATTAAAAAAATCAAAACAAAACAAAACTCCGAAGCAAAATTAGAGACAGAGCCCTAATTGTCCCTAATTTATGCAATATGAAAAACTAATTTGTATTTTCAAGAAATTAGATTACCTAATAATCGTTTTTTTTTTTTTTTTTTTTTTTTTTTGTGTCTTTTTAGAAATAGGAAGTACCTTTTTTCCTAAGCATAAATAGGAAGTAGTTTTTAATACATGCACTTATTACTAAAGATAATAACATGGATCAAATCAAATCAAGGCTTTTAGGTAGTTGTCTGGGACCCATCAATTAACCAGCCGCCCACTGATTATTGACAAGCTAGGGTCAAAATCATAGGTTCTAATCTGGATTTGTGCTAAATACTTCTCTAATTAAGGTAACATGTCATTACAAATCAAGTATATATATATTTCCTGCTTGGAGCTACGTACCTACAACTGCTTTAGATTCCCTTTTCCTCCGAACCACATTTGCTGGTCAAGGGGAAGAGGAAGAGTACACAGAATCAGCAACGTCCTTAATTATAATTATCATCCACTTTGGCATGCAATTTAACGATTTTTAATTTCCTTCCTTTTTAATTTCTCCTAGTCTTTTATAATCAAACCAAGATTTTATTTATTTATTTATTTTCGTTAAGAAATTCTCATGATATATATATATATATAAAAAAAAAAATGCAAGTAATTAATTAGTGTAAGATATGAAGTTTTAATCATAATAATTAAGCAGAGCTTTTCACCAGTTGCATGCTAATTAGCCTATATATATATATATATAGCCTACCGGCCACTCCTAGACGTAACCCTAAAGACACCGGCCACCGCCAATTGTGACGTGGATTCGTGATGATATGATGATCAGGTGCTTTTGTTTTCTTTCATTTTAAAACTTTAATTGCCTAATACGTCCATCCTATGATGGATGCATCATGCATGGTCGATCTTATAGTTATAGACTAGCAAGCCTTAAGATCGAAGAGATAAGATCAGACATTAATGCACGAACTAGAATTCCACACAAACACAACGACCAAACTTCAAACCAATTTAACATGGGACATTTCTGCCCTAATTATATTGTTCTTCATTTTTTTTTTTTTTGATAAAAGGGTACTGCTTTCATTAAAACAAACCAAAGACCCAAAGGTCCTATTACAATGTTAAGGAATACCAAGACTCCCTAAACAGAAAATCAGAATTAAGTTCTAATTTGTGAGCAAACTACCTAAAAAACACCCAAAGATTACAAGATTATACATTGGAAGCCACCCCAATCAAATAAGCACCACTACTAAAAAAAAAGATGGCTGATCTACGCTAAAAAGCGAAAAACTCCAATAAAATCCAAGCATCTAACAGGTAGCTTGCAAATCTAACTAAATAATACAGCAACCGACAAACACCCCCACAAATGAAGATGGCCGGACCACTGCAACTAAGAAAACCAAAAACCATTACAACCCAAACAGAGCCTCGGTGAAGTGAAGGAACGATCTTTCGAGAACCGCCATCCGACGAGGGAAAGGAAGCCGAGAGAGTGGCGCGTGGCCATCACACGCTAGGAAGGTCTCTGGCGTGTGATTGCCACGCGCCGGTGAGGAGGGGGCGGTGGAGAACACGCCGAACGTCGAGGGACTCGGAGGACGCCGAGGAACCCAAACGTGAGGTCAGTGTTGTGCAATCATGGAGAGAGAAGCGTAGATCTAGATCGAAAAATTTCGATCCAAACAAATCTTCCAAAAACACACAACACACGCCATCCTCCCCACGGAGCTCACCGGAAAACCCCTTAGCACCTGAAACCTCTACTTGCACCAAAGAACAACAGAAAAACACAGAACCAACAAACCAAAAAAACCTCCACCGATTCAAAACAACCGTGAAGAAACAAACCTCCAACAGCCCTAAAGCTTGGAGAAACGGACCATCCACCCCTGAAAACAAGTCAAGGAGGAATAAAAAAACTACCATAACCATAAAGGCTAAGGGGAGACACTAGCACCCGGAGGGAAAGGCGTGAAGCCCACCCCCGAGCAAAACCAAGCAAACTCAAAACTTTTCCTTCTTCGATTTTTCCTCTGGAGAAAAATATCAAAGCTTTCTAGATAAATTAATCAGATATTGTTCTTCACTTGTGTGGGGTTGGAATTGCAGGCCGGCTACTCTAGTACTTCCTGTGCTTACTAATTTGGAAAAGAAAATTTAATACTGGATGTACTTTGCGAGTAAATACATGCCCATCTATGTTAGAACAATCAAATTAAATGCTTAACTAAATAAATATATTATATATACACTCCACCAATAACACCATTGTCCCGCATTGAAAAAAAGAAAAGTAGTATATATAAAGTGAGTGATTTATAAAAATAGTTACGAGCGTTAAGTTTTAATTAGTTATACGTTACCTAGTTACTAGCAATGTAAAATTAAGCTTTATAATTAATTCTATAAAAGTTTCAAATTGACTAAAAAAAAAAAATTATCCGACAATAGTGGAGAGGAAACAATAATCAAACTAAATACCTTGTTCAACGTGAATTTTTTGTGTTTTTGGCCAAATATATACATACCAACATTTCTACGACAATGTTTGGCAACGCATAGACCAAAACAGAGTAGTATGTGTCTTTTTTCTTATTTTATTCACATTTTTCTAAAACAATTAACATCAAAACATTTAAATTTTTTTCACTTTTGTATCACATTAATATATATATATATATATTTTTTATTACAATTCAAATAAAAAAATATACTAAAATACAAAATTTTTTCACTTTCTTATACAAATTATATTTACTTTATATCACATCTATTATTTTTTACCAACTCAACAATTCTTTTCTTATTATTCTGATTTATTCCCTCACTTGCCAAACATACTCTATATTTCACTAAGCTTCTTAAATACGTATATTTATTTATAATTAATGACATGACATCTCAAATCAATCACTTTACTAGCTTTTTGGTGCGCATGCGATACGTACATATGAGTATGAGTTTGAACTATCCAACCAATCAATGAACCAATTGAAGAGAGAAGAAAGGGTCCAAAGGGATAAGGAAGAAGAGAAAAGTTGACTACTTACTAGTATAATTATGTACTACACCTTAATTTCACCCCAATTTTATTAAGGGGATGTGCAATAAAATTATTTATTTTTTAACAAAGGATTCGATCCAATGATAATAAGATAGCTAGAGGTGTAACATATAATACCACTCATTAGTTTAGGTTGAAAATGATCTGATATTCTTACCGAGTAATGTTAAAAATTATATTTTTTATTTTACTAACTATGCCACAATACTAATGTAGTAATCCCATACAACTAAATGTGAGATAGTTATAAATAATATTGTGGAATAGTTATAAGATATGAATATAGTTTATACTATTACTGATTCGATCATATTAAGTACTTTTTTTTTTATCTAAACATTTGATTATTTTATGTTATGTTGTACAATATTAATTATTAAAGAAGCAATTTTTTTTAGAATTTTTTTCAAACTAAAATAATAATAATAATAATTTATTAGTTGTTAAGATAAATAGAAGCAAATTTGAAATAGTAAATGGTTTTTATAGTTTTAAAGTTTTTTTAATAAAAAGATAAGTACGAAAATTTTAAAGCTGTAACATTATAAATTATAAAAATATCTAATACTATTAAAGTATGATTTGATGGTGAGATAATTTGAGATGGGTATTAGGTTGATCAAGTCTGGCCATTCTATTATAATAGGATATTAGACAATTGTTAGGACCCTTCAAAATTTCTTAAAAAATAAGTACAAATTGGTCTATGGTTATTGAATTGGCGTATCAAATTCACCTATCCTTTTAAGAATTAATATGTAGAATACACGTCCTAAAATTTCACATTATACTTTCTTATAAAAAAATAATAATAAAGCTTGCGACTTTCATTAACAAAATTATGAAGTAGCATATTTTTCGGTTAGTACAATATCTCGTGTTGGTACAATTTTCAGTATAGTTCTTCACGCTTTCCAATAATCTGCAAAACAACCAAAACTAAAGATCCTTCTGGGGGTCCTATTCCAATGCCTAAATTAGCTTATGTGAGAAAGTAATGTTCTGTGAATAAAATATTGAATCTGAGTTTATATTTTGGGTATGAGCCTATTTATAGGTAAAGAAGTGAAAGCAAACCTGAATTAGCTAGGATTTCTGCACCTTATCGATCTAGAAGTGCTCATTTAGGAGTCCTATTCCGATTCTACCGAGAATATGACTACTAACTAAATTAGACTTGAATTAAAAGTCCTTGTTAATCGGATTATGACTCGTACTTCAATTCAACTTGGAGTAAAGTCCTAATCCGGATCTCCTGGATAACTGATACCCGATTTTCCTGGACAAGCTTGTCCAATGGGCCTTGGCTAGCTACTGACACTTGGTCCCGGGCTGTCTATAATCCTGGAACCCAATCTAGATTTACCTATTGTCGCATATTTTCAGGAATAGTTGCTTAGTATCTTACTTCTGGGATAGGATCTTCTCGGGAGTGCTGCTGTAATGATTGCTTAATATCTATCTCACAGGATAGGATTTCCGGGAGTCCTGTTGTTTCCTTCTAGGGCCGAACTGAGTGAAATTATTCTCAATACCTCGAATGAAACTAAAAAAATCTTTCATCCATATTTGATCCAATAATTGATTAGCGGCTACTTCCACTAAATAGTGATCGGTGAAGTTGGCTTTTCTTTTGATGTGCCCTACACAATAAGATTGCATACCATTCAACACAATTTTGGCATCTTTAATCTCCAGCTCCTTCAATTCCCTCACTCTTTAAAGCCTGTATTACTTGTAATTTTCCTTCAAGTATGACATGCTATAATCTCAAATATTTGTTGAACTCCACCACTAACCAGGCTACCAAAGCTTTAGCCACTCTTTGGTCTAAAATACACATTCCTCATGGTCTCATACAAAATACAATCACTCCAACATCCATCTTATGTGTTTTATGTGTTGTATTCGTCGTCGTATCCAAATTCACCTTTGCAACACTCATTGGAGGTCCTTTCCATGCTTGAATCAATCTAACCTAATTAATAACTTGTTGATCCCCCGGTCTTGAAGACACCTTTTGGAATTCCTCCGAGGATTCTTTTATGCTTCACTAGAGCATTTTTTAATCTTTCTATTGCATCTTGCCCAAACATTCATCGGTGATGCCCGAGCTAGATATTTTGTTAAAGTTTGGCTCATTTAATTTTATTTTGAATACGGCTCAAGTTAGAGCTTATCACGAGCTACTCAATTAACTTATTCATTTATTGTATAAAGTAAATATCATAATTGTTTATCTTTTCGTAAATTCATACTAATTATTAATTAATTAATTATTGTTTGAGTTAATTAAATAAATGAACTTGAATTTTAAATAATCTAATCTCAAGTTTATATGTATGTATATTAATTCATTATGCACATGCATAAACACACGCATGCACACACGCACATATATATATCCACACGTACTCACAAACACACTCATGTACACACAAAATCTCTAAAATTAAACTTACTATAACAATAATTCAAGCTATATCTATCATTTTAGGAAGATAATTCCCTTTTACTTAAGATGTTTTTATTACAAAATTAAAATAATACTAAAAACATTTGTGAAAATAAAGTTATATGAGTTTATACAAACTTATCTGAGTCGACATGAGTTTATACGAATATATCTTGCTTAATATTCGAACATATTATTATATTCATGAACGGCTTATTTATTTTTCGAACTGAGACTGAATTGACTTTAACCGTCAAATTGAGTTTATGAGCGACTAGACTCATCTTCCACCCCCTATATGAAAGTCGATGAAGAAGATGGTGATATTGAGACATCGTCTAAAAGATGAGAGTGAAAAGCCAAGTGCGAGAGGAAGTGAGATGGGTTTGAGTGGGTCAGCGTTCGTTGATGTTGTTTTCGGTGGGGTTGTTGATGGTGGAGAGGTGTTGCATAGGGGAAGATGTTGCGGTTGTTTTCGGTAGGAAAATTGATTTTTCGATGATGCCAGGCTGGTGATGGTGGAGACGAGTTTTAACCTAAATGAATAAATTTCTTTTTTAGTTTATAAAATAAAAAAGAAATTTATATAAGCAATTGGATCCAGGTTTTGAAAAGAGATTAGCAAATAGCTTTTAATTAACTATTTTAAATAGGAACACATGTTATTAAAAAAAAAAAAAAAAAGTACTTTTAACATTCTAATTTTTAAATGACATGATTTTTTTAGAAACCAAATTAAAAGAATTTTTCTAAAACCCATTTTATAAAAAATTTCTGACATTTAGATAAACCGATATAAATGCTTCCAGAAGTTTGTACATTTTTGTTTAGAAAAAAAAAGAAAAAAAAAAAAGAAAAAAAAATAATAGGAGAAAGTAAGAAACAGACTACAAGGCGAGAGAAGGACACCGCGGGGACCACCTGAACAATGGAATCTGGAAAACGTGGCAGAATCACATGGCAACGGACCAATGTGAGGGACGAGGTGTCAGTGCGGCCTAGCCTGGTCTCAATGTAGAAATCAAAATAATATTAACAATTTAAAAATATATAGATATATATATTATATAAAGAGGGATGCCCCATTCGTTCCTAACGTCAAGTCCAGATAGGGACGCCCTCTTGCACCCAGCAGGCAATGAACCTGTACCTGATCGACCAGAGAGAGAGAGAGAGAGAGAGAAAACCGTTTCCTTGAACGCCGTTACCACCCTTTTTTCCCCGTATATTTTCCAATAATATATATATATATATATATATATAATATTATACGCTATGGGTCCCATTGGGTGTGATGGTCCTAAATCCAATGTTGACGTCTGAATCCCCCTCTTGATCTCCCCCATTCTCTCTCCTTGTGACTTGTGAGGTCCCACAACAAATTCAATTATATGCTACTACGCGTTGGTTTACCTATCATAGATTGCACCTGCAGCGCGTGCGCCACAGTGGGCGACAGTGGGGCACCACGTGGCTTTGTGAGGGACACTAACCTCTCCTTTACTGGTGACAGGTTCTTACTTGCCATGATGGTGCGTTGAAATCAAAAGTTGACCTCTGATCTCTCCCCTCATGTGGGTCATGTACGAACCAAAACTCCCTCACTCGGCGCAAGGCGGTTGTGCCACACGTGACGCCTGGGAACTCATGAGAAGAATGATTATTATTATTATTATTATTATTATTTGTTGTAGAATGATTGTGTTTCAGAGTTTTTCTTTTCTTTCCCCTTTGTCTATATACGACCATTTTGGTAGTGGAAATTTAATTTCAATATTTTTTTAATTAATTTACCTGCCCAAATTCTAAATTTACATATAATCTGAAATTTAGATTATAAAATAGCACTTAAATAAAGGCTTAATTGCATTCTTTTATACAATTTTTTATATCAGTATAAAAAATTTGAATTTATTGAACCTAAATATATTGATATGAATATCTTAATTTTCTTGAGCTCCCTCAACATTTTTAGAAAGTAATGGTCTAGAATACATAAGTCAATACAAAATGATTCATAAACCATTGAGAATATTTTAATTAAACGCATTAATTTAGGGAAGGAGTTAATGGGATAAGTATCTGTTAAGCATTTCCCGTTCTCAGGCATATCCCCCACCAACCTTCATGATGGTATGGCTTGATTAAATCCTCTAGCTTGTTCAACAGCATAGATTTTTCCTTATTGGCCAATTTCAATTTGACTCCCTACCATATCCAACCATCCAATTATAATGCCATCAAGTAAAAAATAATTAATATATTGAAGGAGATTAACAAATGATACAAAAATAATGGCAGTGGCAGATAATGCATGTTAAAATATTGAGAGGTAAATGTGAGGGTGGGTGCACTTTCGAATAAATGAATTCAATTCACCATTATAAGAATCCCAAATCCACCATTATTTTCCGGAGCAAAAAGAAAGAAGAAAAATGGTAAAAATGGAAAAAGAAAACCAAAATCCCTTAAAGCAGCGTGTAAAGTACGCGCCAGGGAAAGCAGCGAGGGTTATGAAGATGATGCAGGCGTATACAAATCCCCATTTCACAGCTGGGCCCCGCATCTCATCCTCGGTCCCCAGAACCCTCAGTAGATGAAGCGTACGGCCACCTGATTTCCTAGTGTGTGGTCGTCTGTTTGCAACCGAGCTGTACCCTATCACCAGCATCTTTTTTAGCAATTCAATTTGCGGTGCTGCCACGGCTCTTCGATGCCTTTAAGCACTTGCCGGAACCCAATTTTTTTATGCCCACCCAATCAGCCACCGCAACAACCAAACAAAAACAAAAAAACAAATTTTTTTTTTTTTTTTTTTTAAAAAAATCGTTATAATTTCTAAAACCGAAAAAGAAAATCCCATTATTATGGCCTCTGCTTGTTCCTTATCTCTTCCAGCCCTAGCTCCTCCTGTTCCTTCATTGGACCTCCCACCCATCTCAACCCCTTCTTAGATAAAAGAGAGAAAAAAAGAGGAAAAGAATTCCAACGAACCAGTCTAAAACAAGAACCCAATTGGTCACCCATGTGCAAATTCTAACTCGCTTTGCTTTGCTTTGGGCATTTTTGTTTTGTTTTGTTTCGTTTTTTTTTTTTGAGAATCGTCAGAGAAAGATGAACAAGAGGAGCCACCAGGAAAGCTCCGGTGGAGCTGGCTACGGTGGTATAGGAAAGGGCCAAGAATGCTCATCAGCGTCGTCTATTGGCAAGGCTAAGATGTGGGAGGAAGAGCAGAACGCTGGAGGAGGAGGCATGGATGAGCTACTGGAGGTGTTGGGGTACAAGGTCAAGTCCTCGGAGATGGCTGACGTGGCGGAGAAGCTGGAGCAGCTGGAGATGGTCATGGGCACAGCGCCGCATCTCCCCTGCGATACCGTCCATTTCAATCCGTCCGATCTTTCTGGGTGGGTCCAGAGCATGCTCACCGAGCTCAATAACCCAGCCGCCAATCTTGATATTCTTGATCCTCTTCTGCCTCCTGCTGAATCCTCCTCCGTCAGCACCGTCGGCTTTTCCAATTCTCACCAGCAACAGATTGAGGCCACCCAGTCCTCCCGGGTCTTCAACGACGACTCCGAGTACGATCTCAGAGCTATTCCTGGCTCTGCTGCGTACCCACAAATTCAAGAGGAGGACAGTAACCGAAAGCGAATGAAAACTTCAAGTGGGTCTAGTAATTCTGCGCCACCGCCGACACTACTGCCATCTTCTTCGCAAACAATTGGCACTGTGGCCGAACCGACTCGGCCAGTGGTTCTGGTTGACTCGCAGGAGACCGGTGTCCGACTCGTCCACACCCTCATGGCTTGTGCGGAAGCAGTCCAAGAAGACAACCTGGAGCTCGCGGATGCTCTCTTCAAACACATCGAAGTGTTGGTGGCGTCGCAGGCGGGCGCCATGGGAAAGGTCGCCGCGTATTTCGCCGACGCTTTAGCTCGCCGGATTTATAGAAGTTACCCACAAGATTCTCTCAGCTCTTGCTACTCCGATATCCTGCAGAGGTACTTCTACGAGACCTGCCCTTACCTCAAGTTCGCGCATTTCACTGCCAACCAAGCGATACTAGAAAAGTTCGCGACCGCCAGCAGGGTTCACGTCATTGATTTCGGGTTAAAGGAAGGGATGCAATGGCCGGCACTCATACAAGCGCTTGCATTGAGGCCGGGCGGGCCACCGGCCTTCCGGTTGACCGGAATCGGCCCGCCCCAGCCGGACAACACTGACGCTTTGCAGCAAGTGGGTTGGAAATTGGCGCAATTGGCCGGCACCATTGGCGTCGAATTCCATTTCCGGGGCTTCGTCGCCAAAAGCTTGGAGGACATCGAGCCGTCCATGCTCGATATCCGCCCCGCCGAAACCGAGGCCGTGGCGGTGAACTCCGTGTTCGAGCTCCATCGCCTGTTAGCTCGGCCCGGCGCGATCGACAAGGTGTTGTCCTCGATCAAGGCCATGAAGCCCAAGATTGTCACCTTAGTCGAGCAGGAAGCCAACCACAACGGGTCGCTTTTCCTGGACCGGTTCACGGAGGCCTTGCATTATTACTCCAGCCTGTTCGACTCGCTGGAGGGGTCCGGGTTGGTGCCGCCCACTAATGACCAGGTCATGTCCGAGATGTATTTGGGAAGGCAGATTTGTAACGTTGTGGCCTACGAAGGGGCCGACCGAGTCGAGCGGCATGAGACGCTGACCCAGTGGCGGGCACGGATGGGTTCGGCAGGGTTCGAGCCGGTCCACCTGGGGTCCAACGCGTTCAAACAGGCCAGCATGTTGTTGGCCTTGTTTGCGGGCGGTGATGGGTACAGGGTGGAGGAGAACAACGGGTCTCTCATGCTTGGGTGGCACACTCGGCGGCTTATCGCCACCTCGGCTTGGCAACCCGCTATAGATTCTCATTGAGTCAACTCGGTTCAATGAGTTTACGCAACCGAAGGAGCGAGTGGGCGTACTTGTCTGAGATGAGTGGGTGAGGTAAAGGTTAAAAACCAATCCAAGTGTGTAATTCCTCTTTCCCTAGCCCTTTTTTATTTTTATTTTTATTTTTTTTCCTTTTAATTTAATAATTTGATTTTTAACTGGGGTGAAAGTGGAATGCCCTGTCCATGTAATTTCTTAGAGAGTTTTTTTTTTTTTTTTTTTTCCTTTTTTTTCTTGGTTGGATCAGTGAGAATGTGAATCTATAATTAACCTCTAATAAATGGCGAAGCATGACTCTCAATTAGGGCCGTAATTGAGAGCTCAGGCGATCTGAGTATTAGATTTTCGGATTCGGTTGGGAAATTTGAACACATGTTTAAATTTGGCTCGGACTCAGGTCGTGCTTTTAATGTGTTTAAACTTGGCTCAAGAACCCCTAGCCGAGGTCGAGCTTGAGCTTGAACTCGGTTAGGGTGCCCTTGTTGAGTTCTTGACTGGCTCGGCTTAAAGATTAAAAAAAAAAATCCGAGTTAAAAACACAAAATTTTATAAAATTAAAATGAAAATGAGAAAAAATGTCCAACTTTATTTTAGTAATATTCTACCGACTACAAGAAGTTTGAAAAATAAACTATATAATTACAATTTCAACCAAATTTAAAAAAAATTCGGTGTTTTCGCAATCAAATTCCAAGACTTTACGCGAAACAATAAGGGAAAAATATAAAATTAATCCTTGTGATTGGCTTAATTTACAAATCATTTCATATGATAAAAAAATTAATTTAGAGGTTCCTTTGGTAGGCGAAATTGACCAATTACTCATTGAAGTCAATTTCTGTCCAATAACTTGATAGAAACCGTTGGGTTGCTGATAAGTGCTAAATGTTACACATTCAAGCTCTTTAATTCACATATGCTAATCTCTTGGTTTTGTTATAGTTTTATATTTTGTGTTATTTTTATGTTTTCTTGCATTTTGCAGGTTTTGAAAGAAAAGCACTCAAAATCTATCAAGATCCTAACTCCAATTCAATTTTGGAGTTATTTGCCATAGAAAAGAGAAATCGGTAAAATCTGTTATTTTTTTAAATATTTAAGAATGAGCACGTCTCTGTATTTTAACCATAACTTTTGGTTCAAGTATCGGATTGCAGTAAAATTAGCAGCGTTAGATAGCTAATACAAGAGACAACAAATATCCCTGAAATAGGTCTTCCCCAATTCGGACGTTTACTATGCCAATATCATCCCGCAATATAGGATCAAAAATCTTGGCAAATTTGAAAGATTCTAATCATTTTCCTTCTTGAATTGGGTTTTCAGTCTCCTACTTGGACTAGGAGATTGACTTTCAATTTTCCTAGGATTTCTATGGCTTCTAGGGTTCTCCTAATCCCTATAAATAGATCTCTAATTCATCCTTTAAGGGCATGCTACAATAGAGAATAGAAATCAATAGGATTAGTGGTTAGTTTTAGGGGGAAATGTGCTTCAAAATTCCAACAGCTTCTTGGGATGGATTTCTCTCTGACAAAAACAATTTTCAGCAACTCCGTGAGTGGCTAATTTATCTGTAGAGTATTGATGTAGCCATTTCCAAGTAATTATGGTGTAATTGTGTTTTTTTTTTCGGAAATTCTATGAATATGAATGATGGTTGTTTAATTTTGAGATTATATTTTAATATAATTTTGATAAACCTTTTATCTTGTCTTAGAAAATTGTTTATCTTGATGGAACTTAATGTTCATATTTTCTGTGATTATGTAAACGATGGTTTTACAACGATATTAATGGACACAAAATCAATAGGATTTGATAGGCCATGCTTAGAAATAATGAATTGCTCTACACCATAGTTAGTTTAATTTAGGTAAAACAATTCATATATTGCCGAAAGATGAGTTATGCTTATCCATTGATTACATGTATGCTAATTTAGAAATTTGATAGTTCATACCTAGGGAAGACGAATAGTACCACATTTTGGTGGTTAGGTATGGGCTATTCTTATTTCTTAATAAAAGAAATTTATTGACGATATTGTTAGGTACTTGACAAACACACACGAGTCATATTATTCATGTAAGTGAAATCCACATGTTAAATGCAATTTATTATTATTATGAGGTTAGTGGTGAAATCAATTCCCTATATCTTCTCCATACTATCTTACTTTTACTTCTATGTTTTTATTTAGTTTCAATTACAAAAGAAAAATCAAATGTTTTTTCTGAATTAGATTAGAGTTAATTTCAATAACTTAACAACCCACAGTTCTTGAGGTTTGACACCTTCACATAGACTCTATCGTACAAGGATTCGTACTATTGCAAGTTATAATTTATTATTGATATATTTTTACTTTAAAAAAACCACATCAGTTGCCACGTCAACGTCGTGAGGCCCAATAAAAATGTGACATGGGTCACTCTCAATAAACATATTAATATATTATTATCATTATTATTATTATTATTTTAAAAAAAGGGGTTTGGGAGGGGTGGCCGCGCGCCACCCTAACCCCATATGCGGTGGTTTTGTCATCGTCCAATGTGTGCTATTGCTGGAGAGTACTAGAGTATTCAATTCTGGTCTCGTCGCCAAAGCCTTGTTCTTTTCTAGCGGATTGACGTTGTGGAAGCAACAATCAATCTTTGGAGCTCGTGCTTCGACGGCGCTCACGATTTCGAGCTGAGGGCCGTAGTTTGGTTCAATGACCATGAGCTCGAGGATCAGCTCCGAGACTTGTTGGCAAACCGCATGATCGACAACGAGGAAGTGAATATGTGGCACAAGAAGCTCCAGTGTGTCTCGGCTAAGATTAGCAACGTCTTGGGCATGCTTGGTCAGCCATGGGTAACGAGATAAAAGGAAAAACGTGGAATTGATGAGGGCTTTTCAGTCAATATTAATAAATGCTTGGGATGAATGACTATTCCTCCTGCGACGTTCGAACGATAGAAGTTAGATTCGAACAATCATTTCTTGGAACATTCAAAGTTGGATTCGAATGATCGTTCTTGAACAATCGAAGTTTCCAACGAACGATTTATCTGTCCATACAGCTTTTTTTAAAAAAAATAAAAAATTTGCAAACCCTAGTTGCGAGGGTTGCCTTATTTTAAAGCAATGGTGTAGTCTCAAACTCATTTTGCCCACATTTCAGAACCCTATACCTAGAGAGAGAGAGAGAGAGAGAGAGAGAGAGAGTAGGCTACTCTTGAGGGATTGTCTCTCCAAAGCTTTGAGGACTCCTACCTAAGGGTAATCAGTCTTTAGCCTCTTAGTTTTATGCATATTTTACTGCTTTAAATCATGCTTAAAAACATGTTTTAAGAGAAATATGCGACTTATTAAATGTGTTGATTTTATGGAAAACAAATCTTGCATGAAAATATGAGGATTTCACATTGGACTTTGTATTTACGATTTAATAATAGTTAAGTGCCTATCATGTAATGTTTTCATCACTAATGCTTAATGTTTTCACAATATAAACGCGTAATATAACCTTTAAGAGTTTTAAACGACATATGATTGTAAACCTGATCGATCTATGCATGAATGATGTGTTTTAATATTTAGGACCTCTATGATGTGTAGGAGCTAAGATTATTGCATTAAAATAGGACTTAAGCTTAATTTTGGGGTTTTTAGTTCCTGAATCAGGGAAACGAACGTTTGACCCATGAGGAAGGAATGATTGATGATGCCAGGGAATGGATAATTAATGTTTTAATGACAGGTTAGAGTTTCGACCGCATGATTTGGATTTTTATGTGTGTAGATTAGTATTCCTCACATGTGGTGTCTAATATTAGAGTATGCGTTGTAGTGAATTGGTGATTAAGACGTCCGAAAGTGAGGAGGATCGCCTGAGGTAAGTACATGCTTATAGAACCGTCTTTTCTCAACATGCAATATGGTAATGAACTGAGCATGCATTACTTTTCAAAAGAATATGTCCTTAGCTTATTGATTTTTATAACATGTTTATAAATGCTTCAAATGAATATTTGCTAATTATACGATTTATACTAATTGAACAAATTGCGTGGATTGTCATGTACGGATGGCAGACACATTGTGTATGGGTTAGATCATATGGTCAAATAAATTTATTTTATATTTAGTTTGGGATCCACTGGTTATTTGTGACGGGTGCACCATGTACGAATGGGTCACCATTGCGGCTTTGCTAGTAAAGTGGGCCACTCGAGGTCGAACTTGATCGGACTGCTAGTACATAATGGTATGCGACAATATCCGAGACATTGGTGTTATACTACATGTCCCAAAGGATAGTGCAAACCCGAACGAAAAGGAATTAATGGCTCGAATATACCATACAAAGGAAAGCTATGACTACTAATACTTATATATATATGTAAAATGCATGATTTCTTGCATTAAGATACAAGTGAAGTGTTATCGAAATTATTCTTATTTTGTCTTAAAATAGGACACATTTTTTTTTTTGGGCATAGTAGCAGGGACAACACTAATGATTTTTGTGAAAGAAAACCTATCCATGATCTAAGTAGGTTACAAACTATTATTTAAGTTTTATTGTATAAACCAGTTTTATGATAATTTACTTATTAAGTCGTGGACTTACACAGTTACTTCTTTTTTCCACTGTGAAACACCTCGGTATTTTGCAGATTAGCAGGTTGCTAGGCTGTAGAGTGAGAAATTCGTTGGGAAGAAGATGTTGAGCGAATGGTTCGTATTGTTAAGTTTGCTTAGATAGATGTTAATCGTTGTTAACGTTATAGTAATGTCTGTTTGGAAGCTAAGTACTTCCATTGGCCAGTACTTCTCTTGTTAGGCTAGCTAGTAAGCAAGGTAGACGTAGTTGGCAAGGCTTTCGTGCTAGTAGCTTATGAGTTAGATGCCTCTTCTCTCTCCTTTTGAGCCTAGGCTTCTGTTGGATATTGCTTAGTTTATATGTCCATCTTTTTCCTTAAACTATAGGGTTTTTTTTCCCTCGAATAAGTGGAAATACATACACCATCGCTTGTAACAGGATTGCTAGTTGGCCTCCTTTTAGCAATTTCCCCTTCAAACATGAGTAGGATACTTCTAGTTTTCTGAGTCTATATTAATGATACATGATGTTGTTTAAGGATATATGTTAGCTGTCTCCGATCATTTATTTCCTTTATAGTAAACTCTAATAATTAGTATTGTGTAGTGAATTCAGCTAATTACCAGTTAATTAGTTTTAAGGCGCTATGAGCAATACTCTAAGTTAAAGTAAATTTAATTATTTAATTCAAGGAGCGTTACAACCATAGTGATAGGAATTGTTAATATGTCCTCTATCATCTTAGACAAGATGCAGTACTTGTAATAATTAACTTTTCACTATTCCAAAGCATCAAACTTCATATATGAACCCTCCTGTAAGATTGAAACATTAACCAAACAATTTTAACACTCCGTACAACAACTCCAATATAAGAATCACTAGAAGAACCTTTACGGGCGCTTTCTTGTACACTTTGTTCCATGGGAGAAATGACACTATGGAGCTGAATAGAATAAGAGAGAATGGTTCTTTGGAATGACCCACAAAGGTACCTCATTCGTACAATTGCTGATTGGAATAGGACCCCATGGTGCTTAAAAACTCATTCATATCCCGCTTCATGGCCGATGTGGGACAAGCCATTTTTTTCTACATAATACCAAAGAAATTAGGAAAGACAGAAATGGAACTATATGGAGCTGAATGTGAGAGAATGGTTCTTAGGCGGAACCCTCAAAGATATCCCATCTAGGCAATTGCTAACTGGAAGAGGGCCCATAATGCTTAAGAACTCATTTATCTCTTGCTCCTTGGGCAATGCATAACCCGCCTAAGAACCATTATAAATAAAATCTTTAGAGGAGACCCATAATGAGGGCTCCTCCCAAGGAGACCCATAGTGAGGTCTTTGATCGTGGGTTTCTAGTAGATTTTTTTTTTTAAAAAAAAAAAAACTAAAACAAGGGCTATTATTATCATTTTTGTCATTTCTGGTTTAATTTAATGAAAAGCCTTAATGGAAGGGGCTAAGTGAAAGATAATAGTAGTTTGGAGGGCACCCTTTTTATTATTATTATTATTATTTTTAACATCATTACCATTAAACGGAGGGAACTCGGATTTTAGATGTAGGGGATGAAAAAAAAAAAAAAAATATCAGGGGATAAAATTTTAAAATAACTTTTGAGGGTACTTTTTTTTTAAAATTTTGAAGTATATTTTAAGCCCTTCAAGAATAGGGGTAGTTCCGGTGTTTCGCCCGGGCCATTAAATCTAGAGTAATGATTCTTGCACAACTTTTACACAATTCTTGCACAACTCTAACTAATTTTTGGGAAGTGATCCTTACACTCACACTACACAACACCAAGGCACAATGGGCCCCACTCTATTGTGCCTTGGTGTTGTGTAGTGTGAGTGTTTTAATCATTTCTCCTAATTTTTTTATGATCAATCATTAGATTTGTTTTCTTACATGTGGGCCCTAAATATTCAATGATTGATCTTGAAAAAAATTTGTTAAAATTGTGTAAAAATTATGCAAGAAACAATACTCAATTATTAAAGCCACAGCTTGTAGTTGTAGGAACATAGAATCGTCAAAATCACGGGCTTCTCCTTATACTTGGCTTCTCAGAGATGACATTGATGAAGCCTTTTTATTGGTCAGCATGGAGAGAGAGACTATCCTCCTCCTCCTCCTCCTCCTCCTTCTTCTTCTTTTTTTTTTTTTTTTTTTTTTTTTTTTTTTTGTAAGCCTAAATTAAATATTGACAATCGTCAGCATTAAAAATGCATGATTTTGAAACTGCTGTTGTAATAAAATGACCTAATTAAAGTTGAAATTTCTGGAATTAATTACTGCCATACATTGATCAATTAATTAACAGGCACATATCGGGTATTTAACCTTTTTTTTTTTTTTTTAAAGAATAATTTACTTCCTCCTAATTTTATGCTACATAATTGCATATATTTGGAGTGAGTGCAGGTTTTGTCCTCTTTCCTTCTACTCTTTCACCTTAATTAATTGACCAGCATGAGAGCGATCCCTCAATACGCATGTCGTTGGTCCTTATTGAAGGGATCTGGCCCGTTCCTGTCCAGTTCTAATTATGGAATCATGTCTTGTTTTGGGATATCTCTCATGAGTATCGATCTGGCCATGTCCAATTCTCATGCGACCATATATGTCTTATTTTGGGACATATGTTGGCCGTGTCACATTGATCAGCTTGATAGGAACCAAAACCTACTTCAAGTTTTATTTGAAAATCTGATCTTCTATATATCTCCAATTTAGGAGATATAGGACTTTTTTTATTGAATAAATATTTATATCTCATTCATTAATCAAAGGAGCTAGATCATTTCGCTCTAGAAAAACAATATCATTGATGCATATGAATTTCTTTTATTCAAAACTTATCTATGATTTGTTTAATGATAGCCCTAGCTAACGTACGTTTGTGCCACACAATTTGCCTTATGGGAAACGTGGTTGATTTGCGGCCAACTAGATGAAGAAGTCAAAACTGTCCTTGTATTGCCCACTAGCTAGCTAGGAGAGAGGGCTTTTGAATAAACGTATTTGGGAAGTGAACTTGAAAAAAAACAAAACAGATCGAGGTCACTTTTTCCCTCGTTGCAATTTACTAAAGAGTGTTATAAATTATTGTTTGAGTTTTGTTATTTGCATACGCACTTTATACACATACTCTCACAATGGGTGTGTGTGTGTGCAAAAACCATTTTTCTTAATGTTTAGATGACTCAAGTGGCAATTTGTGTTGGAGCGAGCTTTTCACCATTAACATTGATAATTGCTTTGATAACCCATCTAGTATTGATAAATATTTGTTTTGAGTCTTTTGACACCAAGGATAGAATCACTATTTATTCATTTATTTATTTTTATATTTTTGTGATTCTTAAAGGCAGCAAATTATTCTAAAATTTTCTCCAAGCTGGCTTACAACAAAGTTACAAACTAAACTCCATTTGTTTCAGCGTAAAATGATATTGAGAAAAATTATATTTAAAATAATATGATATTTATGTATCTCACTCTCTCTCCCACCCACTTTTCATTATAAAACGTGCATAATAATGCATAATATGATTATTGAAAACGAACAAAATACTTATGATGCTAGTGAAATTGAATATGAACAATGTTGAAGATCATGTGTTAATCAAATTAGACGCAGTGGAATACCGATCCCAAATTTTTTTTTTTTTAAGATGAACAATGCTAGATAATATAAACAAACATGTTTAGAGTATGTACTTGAATGTGTTTAATAATAAACTGCTATGCCTTGGCTATATATATGGGCCAGTCGTGTTCTTGAATCAACTTTCAGATCTTCTCTTTGATGGTTAAATATGATCGTAAGTGTAGACTAACAACTATAACCCTCTATTTATAAACTTGGATTTACTCATATGATAGAGTCAGGAGATAATTCAAAAGTTGTAGCTGAGATAGCATAGGAGTCATAGGAGGAGTGCATAGCTACAATAGTGCACAACCAATGGGGAGATAATATCTCCCCATGCATGCATCTAGGGAGAGGTTTTTAACCCTATCCCATTACTATATATTTTTTCAGCATGGACTTGGGTTTTATCCTTAAAGCTCAATGCCCATTTAACTCTACTTAAGCCTTTAGAATTAATTCCAAGAGTACATAGCTCTTTACTGCTTAAGCCCATAGAAATTAATTACTAATCATAATTATCTCAAAGTAATGAGCCACTTACGAATCATATTTCTCTAGTCCATGTTTTATTAAATAAAACAATCTAACATAAATAAATATATAAACGATGCTTATAGTAACTGGTCAATTTACATCAGCTAAAAGATGGACATAAAGAGAAAAATACAATTAGCTTTAAATAGGCCTGTGAGTATTTCACTTGACCCTATTTAATCACAATTGATTCCACTAAACAAATGTGATTGCACTCTAATATGTATTTTCAAATTAATGAATCAAAGTCAATACACTGTTACTTAGTTCACTACCTCTTTTCCTTGATACTCTTGATTTTATTATATGATATATCATTTTGTACCTTGTGAGTTTTTTTTTTTTTTTTTTTTTTTTTTTTTTTTTTTTTTTTTTTTTTTATCTCACCTCGTACAAAATAAAGTTTCAATAAATTCCACCGAAACACTCAGGCGTGAGCTTTAGGATAATCAACCTCATTAAATCTACATCAAGGGGAATATTCTTTATTGCTTTGTTCTTTCTGACAAAGGATTTGGATTCCTTCTTGAAGAAGGTGTTCCCACAATACTACACGCGATCACCCAACGTTAATCAGTGATTTGATCTTATTCTTGTACATCAAAGTGACCTACATTTCACATCTGAGTTCACAATCTTCTTAGGATTTAGACTAACTGTTTTAAGTTGTCGTGCACGTACATCATTCTTAATCACAGTGTTGAAAGAATGATGACTCACGTGTTCACCGTTCGGTGCATGGCACTACCTTGTTCTTACACTAACATATCAACCTAAAGTTCTACCTGCTTCTTATAATCAAGATAGATCGTTAAGATTGAGATGTTATAGTTTAGATGGATTTCCCAGTTCCATTTATGACTACAAACTTTTTTCTTTTCTTTTCTTTTCTTTTCTTCTTTTTTTTTTTTTTTTTTTTTTTTTTTTTTTTTTTTTTTTTTTTTTTTTAAATTACAAGAACCTATGAGTATGATTTTTTATGTAATAATCTCATTACTCACACCTTAATCAAATACAATGTAACTTAGGAACCTTACACGTATATCATATGAAATACTCAAACATATATGTATATGTAAAGCAATAATATATATATATATATATATATATATATATATATATATATATATATATATATATATATATATATATATATATATGTCAAATATTCAATACTATAAAATTTACGAAAAACAACTTAATGCAGTTAGAGTTTTGGATATCAATTCCAACAAACAAATTGATGAAACTCCTTATGTACGTACAAATTTCTCACGAGCATACCATTGGATTTCTTGAATGCATTGAAAGGCATGTAAACATTAGGGATTGTCTAACTCATTATCAGCTGCAATATGACCTTATCAAGCACATGTGGCAATTGCATTGTCAATCTTAAGAATTATTAGTCTTATTGTATGTTTCTAGTTGCTTTGTTTTCTTTTTGCATTGTTGTTTCTATTTTTTTTTTTCATATATTTTTAAATGATCAATTGATTTGTTTTTGGTTGATTTGCTTTCATAAATTGTGTAATTTTGCTATAATATTGAACTGGTGTAATATTCGTACGATATAACTCAAAGAATGTGTGGAAACTCAATATTTTCTCTGTCATTGTGTTGGCAAAAATATTAATAAAAAAAGAATAAGAAATAATATTTAAATGTAAGTAAAGAGTAGAATAGAGAATATATTGGAGAGAGTATAGAAAAAATAGTAGCTAAAGTAGAGAGTTGCACATTTTCAATAGCTACTTTAACTATTATTACTGGAGATGCTCTTATCTCCGACAGGTTCTCTATTCAATTCTTTATTTTCTTTAAATATTATTTTGTGTGGAAGAATGTGTGAAAGAAAGAGGGAGGAAGAGTGTGATAGAAGGAAATGAAGAGAGAAAAAACAATAAAAAATAGTTTGTAGCGTGAATAGTGAATATGTTTTTCTGCTTATTTACTATTCACACTAGAAGGAAAAATTATATTCTACCTATTCTGTTGGACACAAAAAATTCCTTATAATAATCAAATTTGGCTATTATAAGCCATTTGCCTTTTCTGTTGAAGATGCTCTAAGAGCATCTCCAACAAAGTTGTTAAAAGGTTCATAATAGCTATTGAACTCTTTTTTTTCTTCAGCAGATTAGCTCTAGAGTAGGTAAAATACACTGTAGCACAATGTCCAAATTTTTTAATTTTTTTTCTCTCTGAAAATAATACTTCAATAATATTTAAATAAAATAAAGAATGAAATAAAAAATTTGCTGAAGTTTGCATGAAAAAATTGAATAAAAAAATAATAATAATAAAAAAAAAACTTTTTGACTACATAAAATACCTCCAACTACCAAAAATGCTCTAATAATTCCGAAACCTTTCCCTCCCATGAAGTTAGGATCTGGTTTTTTTTTCTTTTCCTAGTCACACATGCCCCGATACTAACATGAGACGATTTATTATGTTGTTGGGACACGTTCGATTTATTATGTCTATCACAATGGTACGTGCAACCATATCCTTAACCTAACTCATCCTACATCCCCGACATCTAGCCTGTAGCATGCACTCCAAGGACAATTTGGTGCTATACATTCCTGAATGAACCTCGTGGAAAGAGTTGGGTTGAATTTTCTTTTTAAAAATAATTAATATATGCCAGCCGACCTGCTAAAGGAAATATTCAAAACCCAGGTTCAACCCTACAAGGAGAACCTAGAAGAAAAGATCCCTGAGATAATTAACTACCTAATTTCATATTAAACCTTTGACCTTCAATATCTTATTTTTCTACCCTATTTGCCGTATCAAGGGCAAATTTTGTTACTGTGTACAATGATGATAAATAATAAGGAATCGAAAAGAGAGAACAAAAAACAAAAATAAAAAGAAGACAAAATTTATGTAGTTCGACAATTTGTTTACGTCTATAGGATTGCGACTATATTCAATAATATCATTTAAGGTTACAGCATAATATATTTATAGTAAAACCCTAATGTATGAACAGTTATGGTTTATTGGTACTCTCATTTAGTCGTATTACTCTTTATACCTAAAAGAATATGAGCCACTTGTTCTAACCGCAACCTTATAAAGAAGATCAAAGGCCTAAGCACACAATTCACACATTCTCTCTCTTAGCTTTCTACCATTCACATAAATTATTCCACTGACTTAGCTAAGCATCCAAGTGTCCCCGTCGGTGTTTTCCGGCAAGTTTCGCACCCGTGTCTTTGATGTTTCGTGGACAAAGTTGGGTTAATTTTTATTTTTTTAAAAAAACAAGATTATTAATATACCAGCCCAACTGCTAAAGGAAATATTCAAAACCCTGGTTAAACTCTGCTAGTACTGTTATTTGTTAGGGAAGAAATTAAAAGAAGACGTCGACATTAATTAGTTTTATCTACTTTATTGTCGTCTATTATGTAATTATGAAGATGCATGCGTGGAGAAGATCGATGAAGCTAGCTGCAATCCAACTGTGGGGATAAGTGGGGAAAAAAGCCAAGGCTAGTGTTAAGGTTATCGATCTATTATTCAATTATGACTGCGAGTAGGGAAAAGCTTTTAGTTTCTGCCTTCAATCTGGTGATTATAGTATTTTTCTTTTTTAGAGTGGTTGGAAGAGATCACAAAGTGATCAGTGCAATGGTGATCGAAGATATGATATAGGGAGGGAAGTGGTAAGGTTAGTAGCTAGGCATGTGAGGCTGCTGGCTGCATGCGTCGATGTGGGCTCACTTGCCCCTATTGCTTTGCTACCAACCAATATCACGACGTTGCTTGTAGTACTATGAAGTTATCAATTCGATTTGTTGAGGGTAGGGGCCATAAAATACTTGGTGCTCTTTAAAGAAGAGCATTAAATCTAAAACTAGCTAGACCAGGTGAGCACTCTAATAGGTCTAAAATGTTCTGCATCTGGCTCACCAAATTGTTGAATGGTGAGCGTGAACGGTTCGTCACAAGTCTTAGCTTGTTTTTTGCTTGCCCTTTTCAAGGAATGAATTAATAAAGAAGTTATTGACAAATAACATTTAAATGGAACAGTACAACTGAATAGCTAAACTTTGTTTGAAAAAATGAGTAGTTAATTAAGATAAAGAAATGTGAGTTTTTAGCTAAAATGAATAGTAAATTTGTTGAGCTGAATGTGTATGTCGGCTAGAAACCACTTCGTCCTATGCTATTCAATGGATGGAGGTCGGCTTTTGTTGGGAAAATTATCATTCTCTGAGCCCAAACGAGCACATGACCGGGTCAGTGGGCCTAGCTGGTCCAACAGACCCGAAGAACGGCCCATGAAGATCGGGTCGGTCTTATAAAGATCCTCAGTTGCCAGAACCAGGGATAAACATAGTCTATGAGTCTCAGGAACACGAGAAGATTGCACACGGAATACCAATATCTAGATAGTCCTAGGAACATATTTTTCGGGACTACCACGAGGTGATTGGAATGGAATATGTTGGAACCTTATCCCGAAATTATCGTAAAGAATTATAGGAAGATCTGATCGATGATCTTTAAAGAAGTCTAGAAAGACTCTATCCCAGATTTTCCGGGATAACCTCTTATCTCACACGATATGGGATAAGATCTCGGAGATACCAGGATCACCTCTTATCCAACATGATATGGGATAAGAGACCTATTCGAACTCACTTGAAGATTAGTCCTACACGAATAGGACTCCTTAAAGGATAAGATCTAATCCCACACAGTCTAGGATTAGAATCCTAATTGAACTCTAATCAGAGCATACCTAGTGTATCATAGCTATATGCCTATAAATAAGCCACTACTCCAGGTATCAAAACACTTTGATCTCTCTAAATTTACTGTGCTATCATATTCCCTTAAATTTGTCTACAAGAATCTGACTTAGACATCTGACTTAGGCATCGGAGTGAGACTTCCAACAAGCTCCTGTGTTTAACCTCGGCAACATGTCACCATACCACCGCAAGTGCTTCATAACATTTTGTGATAGTACGTTTAGTGGGAGTCTATACATACATCACTAGGTTGGATATGGCCTAGCTGTAGTTTTTTTAAACAATTCATATTTAATTCACTATTTCCATTTTTAATAGAAAACTTAGAATTAAATTTGAACTGCTATATCACCTCTTATCCAACATGAAATCGAATAAGAGACCTATTCGAACTCACTTGAAGATTAGTCCTACACGAACATGACTCCCTAAAGGATAAGATCTAATCCCACACAGTCTAGGATTAGAATCCTAATTGAACTCTAATCAGAGCATACCCAGTGTATCATAGCTATATATATGCCTATATATAAATGGGCCATTACTCTAGGTATCAAAACACTCTGATCTTTCTAAATTTACTGTGCTATCATATTTCCTGAAATTTGTCTACAAGAATCTGACTTAGGCATCAGACTTAAGCATTTGAGTGAGACCTCCAACAAGCTCCTATGTTTAATCTTGGCAACATGTCACCATACCACAACAAGTGCTTCATAACATTTTGTGATAGTACGTTTAGTGGGAGTTATCTATACATAAATCACTAGGTTGGATTTGGCTTAGCTGTAGTTTTTTTTAAACAATTTATATTTAATTCACTATTTCCATTTTTAATAGAAAACTTAGAATTAAATTTGAACCGTTGTATACTAGTTTGATAAATTACAGTAAAAATATTTAACTCAGCATGCAATTGGAACAATGAATAAGCTTAAGAGATATTGAAATTAATGTCAAAGTTAGTGAAGGCCATTTTAAAGAAAAAGAAAACAAATATATATTTGATGGTCATAGTTTATATAGGCTTCAATTAGTAGAGTAGCATCCCGGCCATTATGTGCTGAAGTAACGGGAATATTGTTTAAAAGAAGAGTGTGAATTAATTTCAATAACATCTTCAATTGGTTTCCTAGACAAGTTTAAAGAGGCCATAGGGATAGGAGTCGAAGGTTTCATTCAAGGTGTGTTTTTCTATTAATTAGCTAGCTAGACACATCTAAATTCCATTATTGAAAATTAAAGCAGTAATTGGTAATTAAGCTTCATTATTAATTCAACTCTCTAAGTTGACCACCACATATATGCATGATGAATTGTATTAACTTTTCTGCTAAGACTAATAAAATGGGCGCCGCAAGCTAGCTGTGCCCTATTTCTTGATACACCCACTCGATCCGTCTCAGGGATTTAATGATTGAATTTTGACATTTGTGAATTCCATTATGGAAAATTAAAGCAGTTTTTGTAAACTTGGCATTAAATCAACTCTCTAAGATAACAACGATCGATCTACTGCAAGGTACTATGTAAGAGGCCCCATTTGAAGGTGATTTTGATAGGCTTTACTGTGAAGCTTTGGAAGCTGAGATGGTATAATATTGACTAGTGTTAATTAAGTGTTAAGGTGACAAGCATTGGCTTCCAACTACACTCTTTTGTCTGATCTGGCTCTACAGAGCCCTTAATTGATTGGTTAAGTGTCAATATATGATCCCTCCAATAAGCCCATGGCAAAGAGTTTTACGGTGTTGGGAACTTGACAGTGACAAGCAGCTCTACATTTTCTTCATAGAGCAAACATAGGGGCCCCCAAAGCATGAGAAAGACATGCACACTCCCCCCACTTTGAAGTTGCAGAGGCTTTTCTACTACTCTTAAAGTCTCTCCCTTTTCGACCGGCGTGAGTAACCACTTTCTCTGAGTCCCCACTACTTTTTAAAAGAACCCTCTGGATTAAAAGATTTCATGGATCTTAATAAGCTTCATAACCCAATATTTCAGGTTCTAAGCTACTATAGTACTAGTTGGTTTGAAAAGGTTGCTATCTTTACAACCAGCTGCAACTGAAACAAGGATATTGATCATTATAAGACACAATATTGTTCGTTTTTTAACTCTTTTGAACTAGATTTTTCAAGAGGTCATTTATCCTAGTTTTACTCTTACAAAGCATACTTAACTGTGAAATTTTGATAGATTCGTGGCGTTCACAGTTTAAAAACTCGTGTCAAGAAAAATGCTGCGGATATAAATATAAGTACATCCTCATTCCATACTCGGTCGATGTGAGACATCACATACATATATCCGTTATTCAATGATGGAATTTTAGGGTTGGATGATAAAAAATTAAGTTTGAAGAGTCTTATCTTTTAATAATAATAATAATAATAATAATAATAATTTAAAAGAAAAAAAAATAAAATAAAATAAAATTTCAGGGGACTACTGACTCGGAGCTTATACATGGTTCCACCCCTGCCATCAAATAAATTAAACAAAGCCAGAGCCATGCAGCTGTTATGATCATCTTGGGTAAGATAAGGAACTGTTGCAAATTATAGAAAAGTTGTGTGTAGATAATGAAATGTAATTAGAGGTGAATAAAACATATATAGTGCAGCAGTGTTTTCAGTCACTTTCTCACCGATCAGTGATATCCAGCATATATACTCTGACCTTTGCATGCTTTCTGGCTGCACAAACAAGAGCTGAATCTATTCTATTTATTACTAGTCACCGACCAAGGAATGAAAGTTGTTTATTTGTCGCCGAAGCTTCCTAAATGACCCAACGCAAATTGCCCAATGATTCGACACATCCACTTCAATTGTAGACTTAAATCCACCTACAATTGATTGACTAGCTAGCTAGCTAGCTAGGCATCCACGTTCTTTTGACTTGCGTACCGTGTTCAAATGATTTCAATTGTCTTCTTGCATCTCGTTTTAGCTTTACATTCAGATTTTATTGAAGAAGTTCACAGAAGGAAATAGAAGATGGAGACATGAGAATTCTTGGGTGGTTACCTGTTGGACATTTGTGTTTACCATTTGAAAAAAGTCCAAAAGGGCTACATATTATGTTATGTTATTATTCCTTGATTATTACAGTACAAATGGTCCATATTTGTATAGAAACTGTGGTAGGCAGAGATAATACAAAATGGTAGATAGAGATAATATCCAATCTGATTACCCACAAGGTAAGATATTACAATTAAATTTGATCATATATTCTAATATTTATGTAAGCATGGAAGTATGTACTTAATGAGTAATTTTTCTAGGATCCGGCTTATTAATTATATCCTATTACTAAAATAACTTGACATCTCCTGTTACTAAAATTGACAATCGACATTCATTTTTACACATATAAACGCCTCATTCATCCCCCCATCTATCTCCTTCTCATCAACCTCCTTGCCTTATCTCGCCTTCAACTTCACCTGTCTCATCGGCACCCCTCTTCCTCTCCACCTTCATTTTTCTCTATCTTCTTCGTCATCATCATAACTGTTGTGACAATTTTTGGTATAATGTGATCGACGCATTCTTAGGTATTCTTCACGCTCTCACGCTCATTGCAAAACAAATAAAACTAAGAGACTCTTCTAAGGGTCTCGCTCCGATGCCTAAAGTATGTTCGATGCATAAAATAATCAGTCTGTTGTTTATACCTGGGGTATGAGCCTGTTTATAACAAAGATGTGAAGTCAATCCTGAATTGGCTAGGTTTACTACTCTCACTTAAACTAGAAGTGTCTGGAATTTGATTTAGTCTGAAAGTCTCATTCCCATTCAAATGGTAGTTGGACTATTGATTAGATTTTTCAAGGAGTCTTTATTGTACATGAATTGAGACTACTACCCCAATTTGAATTGGAGTAGGATTATTCCCAATAGTTATCCCACAATTTCCTTATCCAAGACATGTTCAAATAATGAAAATTTTATGTCTTGAAAAATTAGAACCTTGGCTTATTCCAAAACTTGAACAATCTTTAGCTGCCTACCTTCGAATGTCTCGGGTTTAACTGTTGTACTTCTTAAGGACATCGGACATGTGAACACACTCGAGACACGCCTTTCTATCCTGATGGATACTGACCTAAGCCCCCGCCTTCGGATTCCGAGGGTGGTGCTCCTTAGTAAATTTTGTTGAGAATATCTTCCGAAAATGTGGATGCATTTGTGGTTTCTAAAAACCTAAAACTAGAAAATTGAAAATCGAGGGTCGTCTCCCTACCTTGTTTTCTTTGCAGGGTTATCTCTCTGGATTTGCCCTAGTGTTTTCTCTACAGTGTTGTCTCCCTAAATTTGCCTTAGGGTTTTCTCACATCCTTGTTTTGTCTGTCTGGATTTACCTTAAAGTTTTCTCTCATCCTTATTTTCTATGCAAGATTGTCTCCCTGGATTTACCTTAGGGTTTTCTCTCATACTTGTTTTCTCTACAGGGTTGCCTCCCTGGATTTGCCTTAAGATTTTTTCTGATCTTTGTTTTCTCTGCATGGTTGTTTCATTGGATTTACCTTAGGATTTTCTTTCATCCTTGGTTTCTCTGCAGGGTTGTCTCCCTGAGTTTGACTTAAGGTTTTCTCCCTATCTCCGGGCTAGGCTTTAGTCTCATTGTTTTTAAAAGGGTTGTCTCCCTGGATTTGCCTTAGGATTTTCCTCCTGATTGATAAATTCTTTTACCTTATCCATCAGGCCCAGCAGGGTACTTGATTGCTTCCGGGCCAACTTCTTCATCAGAGACTCCTCGGGTGAAATGCTTTGAAAGAGGGAAGCAAAATCCATATCAGGTATAAATGAAAAACTATTTATTTTATACATTGAGCATACTTTTATCTCATAAGCTAATTTAGGCATCGGAGCGAGACCTCTAGAACCGTCTCTTAGTTTTAGTTGTTTTGCAGTGATCGGGTGAGCGTGATGAACACCAAAGAATGCGTCGTTCACATTGTATCGGAAACTGTCCCAATAGTTTAGCATCGTTTGTGGAAACGATTATTCGGTTCTCATTAAAAAAAAAAAAACTGTAATGATGATGAATACACGTTCTGGAAGCTAGATCAATCGGCAGGGTAAAGTCAGACCGGAGCTAGTTATTTAGCCCAACCCGAATCTAGGAGTTCAAAACAATCTACAGTCTCCACAGTTCCCTCCCCCAGGCGGTCGAGACCAAGATCGCTATAGCAGCATTGGAAGCTTAGAGCCATTGGAAGCTTAGATTGAAGCCTTAACACAACAGAATGCAGAGTAGCTGCTCAGAATTCTGGGACAATCCCATCCTGAGGTGAACCGAGATGAGCGTGAAGAAGAAGAGCATAACAAACGTACCAACGACCACAATCGTCGGTGGGAAGATCAACGGAAGGACGATCATTAAGAAGATAATTTTTGGGAGGATAATCACCGAGAACAAAGGAATGGAAGAGCCAACCGTCATGGAGACAGATGAGAAGATGCAGGAGATCTGAGCAAAATTGTTACTGAGTTGGAGAAAAGGTGCACGTACGTGGAGATGGAAAGGAAGGACAAAAGAAAATCCATAATAGTGGACAAGCTCTTATTGAGTACTGGCTCACCCTTCACCAGACGAGTAACAAACTATCGGCTACCCGAGAAATTCAAGGTCCCTCAGATCCTGAGTTATGATAGAGACGAGGATCCTCTTGATCACTTGGAGAATTTCCTAACTCATCTAAATCTTCACAGGACATTTGATGAAGTGGCATGTCGGGCCTTCTCTCTTACTCTCTCTGGGAATGTCCGGGACTGGTTCAGGAAGCTACCCCCGAATTCTGTTGATAAGTTCAAGGAGTTGTGCAAGATATTCTTAACGGAGTTTTTGGCTTTGCGAACACAGAAGAAGCCCTTGCATTACTTGTTAACATTGCATCAGTGCAACAATGAAACTCTTTAGGAGTTTATGGCCTGGTTCAACCGAGAGAAGATGGCGGTTGAAGGTTCGACTTTTTATAGGTAAATATATGGAATTAAACCTGAATTAGGTTTACTACTCTCACTTAAATTAGGAGTGTCTGTAGTTTGATTTGGTCTAAGAGTCATATCCTATTCAACTAGGAGTTGGACTATTGACTAGATTCTTCAATAAATCTTTATTAGACATGAATTGAGACTACTACTTCAATTTGACTTGGAATATGATTATTACCAACAATAACTATTGCCACTACTTGAAGCCACCACTGGCGAAGACAAACTGTCACTCTCGGACTCTAAACTTTTGTATTCTCTTTTTCTCTCGCTTCCACTATTCTTCTCTTATTATATATATATATATATATACATGAGTTACTTTCATTTGGACTCCGTTTTCCTCATACGGTTGAGTCTTCACGCGCCACCATTGGAGAGAGGAAGAAAATATAAATCAACCTAATAAAGAAAGCCAAGATTTCTTCTCTAACAAGACATAATAAGCACGAGCGAGCGAATTAAGTCAAAAGGAAAATTTGTGATAAACAAAATGATCATCTGAGTTCCAGAGAACTACTGTAGTCAAGTACCTAAAGAAAGCCTAAAATATGAGATGGAATAGTTTGACTATCGTTGACAGTGATACTCAAGAGATAGTTATCCACCCTCTCCAATAAAAATTGGCAAGAGGCTCCAATGATCATGCGAGTAATCATTGCAGAGATCAATTTTTTTTAAAAAAAAATTAATTAATTTCCAATCTAACATGTAGGAAAACTTTATCCATATTAGGTCAAATATATATATATATATATATATATATATATATATATATATATATATTTTTTTTTTTTTCTTGCTCTTGATCTCCATAATAACAGCTTTGGGCTTAGTTTTTTAGTAGAAAAACGTGTGATGGCCCAAAGACTTCTAATTTATGGCTCCCACGTATTTCTCTAAAATTAAAACAAAACAGCCAGGCCCGAAACATGATTTATTTGTCAGAAGGTCAACACATATGAACCAATTTAGTAAATTTTCATTTCATTTAGTAACTTTTCCCGGATATGGGCAACCCCGTGAGCCACCCCCAAGGGAGCATCCCCACCGTTAAGGGTGGCCAGCAGTAAGGATGTCCATAGTAGTTTTTATTTTTTATTTTTTATTTTTATATTTTAATTTATAACACAATAAAAAATATTATTTTAAGATGATGTGGCACTAACGAACGTTGCAAAAATGGATAGAAAACACATTGACGGACCTCTTTCAAATTCACAAAAAAAATTACAGGGTAAAAGTTTATTTTTAAAAAATGATCGAGGGAATAACTTCAAATCGTGCATCGACTAAAAAAATTTATAACACATTTACCCTTTTCATTTTCTAAGAATAGTACCCTATCATACTCTTGGATCAAGACCATCACTATTTCAAGTGAAATTGAGAATATAAATTTTGTAATTTAAATTTTGTTTTGTTGTATTTAACGGTACACATAGTGGCACATCATTATAAATTTTCAATAATGTGACAACATATAATCACATATATACTATTAAATATTTAAAATCTAATTTGATCTTCTCTATTCCATACTCTTTATCTTATATATGTAAACTCAACCGATAAAATTTCTCCAACAGTCGAAAATAATAAACATTGAAGGGTGTTTGAATTGGAGACCCCGTTTAATCAATTCACTACAGAACCAGTCTCTTGCTGAATCATTACATCAACAGTAAAACCTTCACATAATTTCTATCAGTTCTAAAGAAGGTGGGCCTTCTACAACTCAAACCCCTTTGAACCTGAGCCTCGATCTACTGTACGTGATGAAGTCATGTCCTTTATTCTCTGGGGAAAAGCAAATTAAAGAAACTTCTTTTTCATTCACCTTCAATTCCTTCCCCAGGGTATGATCCTCACCCTTTTTACCAAAAGCACTTAAAGCATTACATATTATGATTACAATTACAGTGATCGACAGTAAAGTGTGAGAAACACGCAAATGTATGTAAATGTTGACATGCCCGACACACGACACACGATGTACCTAGCTAGCTCTTGATGACTAATAAGAAAGTCACAATGAGGCTGCAGACATCTTAATGCCTTAATGGAATAATATCATTAAACTTAGGGACCTGTTAATCCAATTCTTGGAGCTACCACCTCGCTTTTGAGGTATCATCTCTGACATCCCTTTTGTAATCTGCGGCAGGCTCTTCTTGTGGAGCACAAAGTTCCTTGCCCCATTTGATCCTATCCTTGCCCATGGATCCAAAGCTACAAAAGGAGTTCGAGATTATAAGAGTCCAATAGTAGTCGCAACTCGCAACCTTAAAGAACCAAAACAAATAGTTTACAATCTTAATTAATCTTTGCCAATTATGTTGCAAAAATCATTTCCTAATATCAAGAAACTAGCTAGTTCCTTGCTTTATTCAATTTATTTCTTTATTTTATTTTTTTATTACGTACAATTGGATATCCCACCCCGGCCTTACTCTTAACATTGATGAAGGCAGGATTCAACCACATGTCTGTGTGTCTATGCGCATGTGAAAAGATTAAGACAAACAAGGAACATCCCCAAACAAATATTCATTTGGATTTGATTTCTTCAAACACATATACACACATGCACGCATACTCAAATCCTCCACTGCCGCGCGCGCGCGCATCAAAAGAGGAACTTACAAATACATGAAAGCATGTAGAACAAAACTGTCCAAAGAACTTCTGGCAACATATTAAATTGGATGGACGTCCAATCCATTTTATTGCCCCATGCTGCCAAACACAAGGCTAAAAGATTCGATCCCATCAAGATAAGAACCAATTAGCACTATTTGCCACCGCAAACACACAGTAAAGGAGCTGAGGAAATTAACCATTGGCAAAATTTAATTAAAGAAAAAAAAAAAAAAAAAAAAAAACTTGAGAAAGAAGGAAGATTTGCAAATACCTTCGAACACGGCATTTGCCTGATAGAGAAGAAAATTGTTGACATCGGAGCCGAGGACTGGAAGCCGGCCTACGCGTGCGTATGCTTTGAGAATAGTGTCAATGACCCCAGCAACAACATCATCCTCGTTCACCATGAACCTTACTGGTCCCGCGCTTCCATTAACGTTGATTGTAATCAAGAACCTATTCTTCTTAACATTCTTCACGCTTTGAGTATCGGTGGTATTCTTCTTGTGCTTCTTCAGCACCATTAATTTATCCGACACACTCCTCTTCAACATTTTCTATGTTTTTGCTTTTCCAAGAAGGAAGGTTTAGACGGCGGAGAGGGACGAAAGGACGAGATGTTTCAACCATTCAAGAGTACTCTCAAAGCGGGAGTACGTTCTGATGGATTAAGAGAAGGTTTGCAACGAAAGAGAGCATTAATTGACTCTCTTATATATTGATTTTTATTTTACTTTAATGAGTATTTTATAATATTATTTATTCGGTTATTTGGTTCATTTATATGTGGGTGGGTCGTTTTAAAAGATCGGTCGTCTGTATATTTCATATTTTACAGAAGATTAGTTTTATTTATACGATACTTTGTATATATATATATGAAAATGTGAAATATGTAAAAAAGATAGATAGTCATAGATATGAACTATGAATTATTATATATAGACAAAGCAATAAGCATGCAATTTCTATTCTGGATTATTTAATTCACTTCGCAAATTCTAGTATATATATAATCAATTGTCTCATTTGCCGACTGCTGTGCCTAAAGAATAGTTAAATGGGAAAGTATATAGATTGGTGGCACGCCTGGCCAGCAGGATTCATGCTGAATGCATATAAGATTATAAGCGCAGTTCATGCAGCGGTCGACGGATGCAGGTGGAAAAGGCTACCACGCGCGGCATTGTTTCTTCAATATGACGGTGGCCTGTGGGCGCAGCAGATGTTTCAATTCTTTTCTATTCTTTTTTGTAATTTCCTTTTCTCTAATTTTATTTATTTTGAATATTATAAACTCTCTTTAATTATTATGTGCCCTAGACTTAAGCTTGTGAGTTGTGAGTTCTTCTGATCAAACAATGAATTGGATGAACAGATTAATTAATTAAATGAAAGACCAAAAAAATTTCTATGATTGAATTTCAGTACAAGTTTGAGGTTAATTGATACCGCCCGCGCGTAATGCTGTGTACAATTTATAAAACTTAATTGAGGATATATATATATATGTACAGTATTCGTTTTCACCTTTATTGTTTTAGCACATCCCGGCCATTTTGTTAGATATAAATCCTTTTTTCTGTTTCTCTAAATGATGGACATGGTCCTAGCTAGCTTGTACACAAACTTCGCATTCAAGGTTTATCATCAATCCTTTCTGTCCATTGAAGTTTGAATTGCGTCCCTATTAATTCCTACAGTTGACTATACAGAACTGGTAGTCCAGTTAAGGCCTACTAAGACAAATAATAGGCAAGGTTGATTCACCGGAAGTACAGGCAGAGAACATTCCAATCTCTAAGTTAGTGAAGTATTTGAAATTAGAGAATCCAAGGAACTAGAGAATGTAGAGAAAAACATGCATGTTTATATATACCCCAAATTAATCAAGTTAATCACCTTCACTTATAAAATTGCCGTTGTTATGATAAGTGGGCTCGATAATAGCAAGGACATGGATGTCAAGAATCTGGTATGGAAGGTATCATATATTCTCATGAATAACTTTTCTTCGGGGGATGCTCTAATTATGGAACATTCCAGCGGCCTTTTATTGAGTTAGGTTTTAATAGGTAAGATCGTCAATGGTGGATACTCTTCCTTCTATAGTCTCCTTACCCCGTGTCCATAGCCATAGGTCAGCAATTCCCTCAAGGGAGGGCTAACCCGCAAAGTGCAGCCTTACTTAAAGGCAGATGAACCTTGTTGAGCATGTAGGGATAACAAGCTTTACTGGTTTGAGTACGTAGGCCGTAAAAAGCCTCTAATAAATGGTATCACCAGTCCCAATTTCCGATCATCTTCAACTTTGACCAATAATGGGATGAACTATAAATTAATGCATTTCAAAATAATTTTTAAGTTGATGAATTTCACAAAACTCCATCTAGCTTGTCCATTCTCGAGGAAGGTAAAATTCAAATCAGACCCTAATTAATTGATACAATGTATATATTCTAGGACTTTCTTACCTAAACTAGTTAACACCTTCATGTGATTATGGTGATATGAATCCTAATATTCAATATGCTAAGAAACTAATTAACAAAGACATTAAATTATTAAGAAAAAAGATATAACTATTCAGGTTGTGCTCATCTCAGGGAGCTGTGATCTCCAGATATACACATTGTTCTCATCCGAGTCCACATTTGTCTTATATTTTGTTTTAACGGAGTTATATATTTCCGAGTTGTTAGACCCCAAAGTGTCAATCTTCCCAAATCAAATGCAGTCAAAGTTAGGACTGTCAATTTTTGACACTACCCGCGAACCCGACATGAACTTGACACGAAGTTAAAAGATTAGGATTAAACTTAAAAGGGTTTGGACCATAAAATGGTTAACCCATTAGACTCGTTTAATAAAAGGGTCATTATAGGGTCAGCCCGCTTGACCCGTGGGTTGACCTGTATACTTAAACATTTTTTTTCAACATTAAAAATTTAATTTAAACAATCATATTACTTCTCTCTTTCACTCACTGTCTAAAGAGTAAAAACTAAACTAAAAAAAAACTAGTCTTTTTCTTTTATTGAGTTAGAACTTTAACAAAAAAGGCAAAGACTAAAAAAAATTAGCGGAGTTTTTTTTTTTTTTCAAGTTTTCAAACTTAAAAGTTGAACCAAAACAAGTAAATAATAAAACAACTCAATATTTTATATTTCAACTATGAAATAATATGATTATTCAAACAATATGATTTTTTTTTTTTTTTAGTTTAAATTTGTGTTTTTATTTTTATAGATTTTATTAATAAACGGGTCAAACGAATCAATCGGATCGGGTCAACCCGTTACTTAGCAGGGTCGTGTTAGGGTTTAAGAATTTGACCATTTTATCTAAACGGGTCGTATCAGGATTGACCCTTAACGTATTCACGGGTCAAACGGGTCGTGTCAACCCGTTTTGACAGCCCTAGTCAAAGCACTCGAACGCCATTAACAGCTAGTACTTGACTGATCCTTTTGTGCAACTTTTATGACTCGTTTGAATGTGCGATTTTTTTTTTTTATATATTTGAATGGTTTAAAAAACCTAAGACCAAATTAGAAAAAATTAAATAAAATTTGAGTAGAATTTAAATTCTAAAAAACAGTATTTAAAAAACAAAAATACCCAAACATGCGCTTAATCTTGACAGATTTTTTTATTATTATTTATCTCTTTTAAACCTTTCCTAAGAACAAGTAATTCAAGAGATCGAGGTTACTGTAGTTGTTCTTTTCTTTTAAAAAAAGAAAAACCTAATCCACCCATAATTTAGAACCTTGTCTTAATTCAATCAATTTGTGAGATACTTTATTTTGTCAATTTGACTGTGGTTTTGCCAAAAGTTGTGTCTGAAACCACCTTGGTTTTGTGTTTTGTGAAAATTAACCGCTGTCGTTGGTTTCCAGAATTGATAGTTCTAATTCTTGCAAATTTTGAAATCCTCCTGTGGCTGGTTTTATGAAAATTAATTGGGATGCTTCTTTGAATGTAAAATCTGCTTTGATTGGTATGGGTTGTGTGATTAGAAATGCTGAAGCTTTTGTAGTTGCAGCTAAATGTGGCATTTCTAAGGCTGTTGCAGAACCGGTTTGTGCTGAAGCCATGGCTGCCCTTTTTGCTTTGGAGTTCTGTTGTGAGTTGGGTTATGTGAATGTTGTGAGTGAGGGTGACTCTTTGCAAATTATCAAAGGTGTTTGTGATTCTGATTATTCCCTCGACAGAATTGGTCATTTTTTGGATGCCATTAGACAAAAAGTTGGTGAATTTTCTGTTTGTAAGTGGAGTCACTGTCTTAGAGATGCCAATGAAGTGGCCTACTGTCTTGCTAGAAGGGCTTCTTCACTTAGTCTTTGTAATGTCTGGAATGATAATATGCCTTTGTTTATTTCTTCTGTTTGTATTAGAGACTTTTTAGTCTCTAGACTATAATAGTCATCTTTCTTAATGAGAAGAATTACTTTGTTAAAAAAAAAAAAAAAAAAAAGTATTCTTCTCTTATATATATCAATGGCTCCATTCATACCGGTAAATAGGTTGTACGTGCGACCACTGAGTATACTTGCTTGAAACTTCGAGAGCACTACTCTTAGTGCTATTATATATATAATATAGAGTAGTATATATAGCGACATCCTTACAATTAATGCCCCGTTACGTCTCAGACTTAATTAAATTAGATTAAACATTTAAAATAGCTCGAGTCTAATGTCTCAAAATTATGCTTAACAATATATCATGCATTACTAAATAGTCTTTTCATCGCCCTAGTGCTACTTAGTTTTGGTCTAGTACGTCGCTCTCATAGCAACGTCTTTTTAGACCGTATTCATAGCTATATGCCATGAACCTTAATCAAAGGTCAAATAGAGCATACTTAGGGTCGACTTTAATGATCATATAGTACTCATAGGACTCAAATAGCGAGGAAACAAGGATCACTTCCCAGTTCCATTGCCCTTTCTCCTCCATATTTTGTGCAGCATGAGTACAAGTTAGATCACCATGAGCATATTACCCCCAAATGATCAGGGTGGTTCACCACCCCAGGTCGCGCGGTAGGTGGGGTAAAAGAATCATTCCTTGTTTTAGCTACGATTTTTTTTTTTTTTTAATTTAAATTTTTAATTTTTAATTTCTAAGTTTTTTAGTTTTTAGTCTTTTTAGAATTTTTTTTTTTATTAAGAGTAATTTTGTAATTGCGGGCAAGGATATCACAATTTTTGATAGTTTGAAGTATGTGGACATTGCCGAAATGTTTAATTTTGAAAGGACATTGATAATTATGTGGTAGTTTGACAGGATATGATAACTTTTCCTTAATAATTTACACCAAAGAGAATCATTGGAAGCATACCAAGGACGCACCTTGAATCTGTGCCCCAAGACCCTAAAACCCCTCATAAATCCAATCAATTTAGTGCACCCCTTCGCTCAACCCCTTCCTCTTCTTCTTCTTCTTTTTTTTTTTGTAAAGTGTTTTCTTTGATAATTTTCCTCAAAGTTATAATGAAAATTTCAAATGAATTTTGCTAGAAAGGACACATGAAAACTCGTTAGTGAGTTTGACGGAGAAAATTGCTCATGCATGTTAAAGAATTTTTTTTTTTTTTTTTAAATTAAAAGCAGAACCAAGATTTGGATGGAAAGTCCTATTTTTCATATAGGACAAAACACAAGGGCCGGAGTAAGATTATTTTCAAGGTTATATTGAAAGTTTCAAATGAATTGTATTATAGGGGATACATGGAAGATTGAAAGCCTATTAATACGTTTGACATATAAAATTGTGCATGTAACGATCTATTATTATACGGTCTTTTTTTTTTTTGGATGATTTTTTTATTATTTATTATTATACGGATCGAGTTATTTGATAAAATTTGATGCTTAAGGAGATAATTGTAAAATTATACGAGTAAAACTCCTGATAACTAGGTAATTTCCCGAAAATTCCTCTACGTACGTTTCTGAAGGTGTAATTATATAAGCAATAGAATTTCGGTTCTTCACATCCTCTTCTTGCCTACCGACCAACGCACGTACGTACGTACTTCACTGATCGCTGTGACTCGATCATAAGCAATTACTCCTTTTTCCCGCAGAAATCCTGTAAAAGGTAAGTCTTTGTTTTTCTTCTGGTCTCTTTTTCTTTAACCCTAGCTAATATAACTTTACATACATGCAGATTGCTGTGAAGAAGAGATGAAAAGCATGCGCAGCTAGCCTCAAACATGAACGATATTAGCAATTCAAAAACGTATAAAAGGAGGAGATCAGCAAGCGATCATGAGAGGATGGCCGGAGAAGAAGACTACGACGTCGTTTTGTGTCTCGCCATTCTCAGTGCCGAGGGCCTCGACAGCCCGAGTAGCCATCCTTCCGTTGGTAAAAGGATTTATCGCGTTGTATACTGGGTTGAGCCGGAATACAAGTTCTGCACGTTGGAGGCTCTAGGATTACTGAATCCGGTTTGGGAGGAGCAAAGGCGCATTGTACTAGGCGTGCCGGGAAAGTATCGTGAGTTCTTGAACTTGGAGGTGGTTAGGGTTTGTTCCAAGGCAGACCCAGGTACCTCTTCTGGTGTAGTTGTGGTGGGCAGAGCTCAGATTCCCTTACCATGGAAGCTATACAAGAACAAATCTGGGCGCTTTGGACTCGTTAGAGTTGAAGGGCTAGGGTTAAAAGCTGAAGGGCATATTGCATTGTCCATGGAACTGAAGAAGATTAGAAGAAACGAGATTAATTAGTTTATTGATTGTTTCATTAAACTAGCGATTGTATTTCTGTTCAATTCTCTTTCTGGTCGATCAGATCGAAAGCTATTAGATATTTAGATAACTCTAGTACGGATTTTTTTTTTTTTTTTTTTTAATTTTATTAATATATATATGGGATTGGTCTTTCTATAATCGAAATGTTCAAAGTATGTTGAATTAATTTTATTTCTACCGCGAGTAGAATTCGAGCTTAATTATTACCAAGTTAAATAATTTGCTAAAGCTTATCTTCTTTATTTTTTGAGCAAACTCGAGCTCAATTGCCCAGTTAACTTATTCATTCATTATATAAAGTAAATATAATGATTTTATGTTTTTTGTAAATTTAGACTAATTATTAATTAGTTAATTAATTATTATTAAGATTTTAACATATATATATATATACACACACATTATGTACAGACACATATATAACAATAATTTAATCTATATTTATTGTATTAAGAAGAGAATTTCTCTTTACTTAAGATGTTTTAGTTACGAAATTAAAATAATATTATAAAAAATAATAAAAATAAAGTTATATAAGCTGAGTTGAGTTTATATAAATATAGTTTATTTAACAATATAATCGAGTATAATTTTATATTCACGATTGACTCATTTATTAGACATATCAAATTTTAGTCAAGTTTATACGGATGGATATCGAGCAAGCTAAGTCGTCGTACATACTTATTGATCATTTAAGGCCCTACTTAGTGGAACGTGTCGGTATGCAGTAAACTCAATATTTTACAAAACAAATGAGAATAACGTACACACATCATTTTGCAACCTGATTTCTAACAAGTAAATAAGTCAAAAAAATCATGCTGACACGTTGCATAAACATATAATATCATGCACATAGAATTACCCTTCCCCCTCAATTGATCTGATTTATGTATGCTAATGTCAGTTTTTATTTTTTATTTTGAGAGATATGCTAATCTAAACTTGAGACTTCGAGATGTTGACATTAACATAACAATTTGATGTACTGGCTATATATATATATATATAATTAATAATTTTCTAATCTGAAATCTAACCAACAAATCTTAATTATTGTACTTTAATTTATTATAATTTCACTTGGCACTATTTGACTTGGATGCTTTCTGTAAGTTCCCATGGAGAAATGCTAGAGCATCTTTTGGTGTTCTTCTAGTATTCTCATGGCATAGCATAGATGCAATTTTTGAACACCATCTCAGGAGAACACTAAGAAAACACCAGAAGATGCTCTAGCATTCATCAAGTCCATGATGCTCTTCAACCAAAATTCTAGGGACAAGGATTACAGATCGAACCTTTAAACCATAGCCTCTATTTTGGCAAAGTATATTTTCTTTCTTTGAAATCAAAAGCTTAAATTAATTCTTCGCCGACCCACCCCTCCCACAATTATGCTAGGGCTTTGTCACTCTACTCCATCCAATTATCACAACCGTCCCTTTGCCAAAAGTAGCCCAAACGAACATTAATCAAACACGACAAAAGATAACAATGGTAGGAATTCTTTCTAAAAAAAGAATATATTTAGAGACTGTGTCGGAGAAATTTTCAAAGTTTATATGCCAAATAAGATCCAAACGCAATCCAAAGTCTAATATAACCACAAAGGCATATTTTTGCAATCTAATAGCACCAATTAAGCATCAAAGTTCACATTTAATTACAAGCAGAATAATATATTATAAAGCGTGAGAAGATCGAGACAGTTACAGTGGAGGAACTGAATTCACTGATAAGAAAGAAGATTCTCCAATGACAAAGACAGAGCTCAACGGGACAATATGATTTTGCTGAAGGGCTTGTTAAGCCATGCTTTCCAGCTACCACTTCGCTTTTGAGCTATCATCTCGGCCGGCCTCCCCTCTGTCATCTGCGGCTGCCCCTGCTTCTTGCACAGCACAAAGTTCCTTCCCCCATGTGAGCCTATTGATTCCCACGGATTTAAAGCTACGTACAAAAATTCATTTAACAAAAAAATAATAATTAATTAATTGTTCAATCATGATGATCAATAGAAAGCAAAGATAAACAAATTTGAACAATATTATTACCATTGAATCCTGCATCTGCGCAATAGAGAACGAAACCATTCACATCGGAGCCGAGCACCGGCAGCCGGCCTTCGCGGGCGTAGGATTTGAGCGCGGTGTCAATGACGCCAGCAACAAGATCAGTCTCGTTCACCACAAATCTCAACGGTCCGGCGCTTCCAAGAACGTTGACTGTGATCAAGAATCTGTTACTCTTCACTCGCGGCTTCACGTTTTGACCGTCGCTGTTCTTCTTCTGCTTCTGAAACTGATCAGTTTTCTCAGGGACGTTAATCTTTTTCATCTTTGATCTTGTTTTGAAAGACCCAAATGGAAATTAACGAAACTAAATACGTAGAGTTTGGACGAGGGAGAGCGCGCGCTCAAGGGTCCAAGCCAAGGCAACGATAGTACCAGGCTTGTTTGCAGGAACCATAGGAGGAGGGCAACGCGTGTGGCATACGCGCAGTTGCTATGTGGAAGAGAGAGGGGAGAAAGTGCGTGAAAGGAGATGTTTCCACCATTCAAGATTCAAAAAAGAATGAGTTGATCGAACAAGAGTAAAAGGGATCGGAGTTAGGGTTAATATATAAAGGAGAGCAGAAAAGGTAAGCCCCGCCAGGTTTCCTCCATTATTAGGATCCTTTATAATTTTTTATTTGAATTTGAAAGAATTGAAGAGATGATTACCTAATGAAATTAATAAAAATTTGACTTTTAACCATTTATATGATTAAATAGGTCTTGTAAGTGGTCTCTCACAATTACCTGCTTAAATTCTCTCGTATTAATAAATAAATATCGATAATTTGATCTGATTTGCTACAAATTAACTTGAGAGAGTTTTTATGGTTGATGACTTGATGGGCTAATTTTAAATATTTTTAATATTTCGACCCTGCATTGTTTATTACTTTATCTAGGGTAGGTAATATGAGACAAAGAATTAAAGAATATCGGTAGGTTGTCTAATTGAATAGTTGATGTTGTGAAAAAATAATATTATAATTATATAGTTGGTGTTGGGATAAATTAAAAGATTTTGGATAGAAAATAAGAAAATATTTACGGGTTTCTCATAAAAGGAATATGTCCTCGGGCAGAGAGAGATAATCATGAAAAATCGACTAATAAAAGACGTAATATAAATGATGGTGACAGTGGCAGACCCAACATTGACAAATTGAGAGGGTTAAATTGAAAAAAATAAATTAGGGGGACAAAACTTAATTTTTCTTTTTTGTTTTTGTTTTTTTTTTTTTTTTTTTTTTTTTTTTTTTTTTTGAGAAAAATAAATATATCGAGTTGTTCATGAGCTTGTTTTTATAAATTCCACTCTAATTCGATTCATTACTAAATGAGTTGGACTTGGACTTGGACTTGAATAGGGGTGTAAACGAGCCGATTCTAAGCGAGTATTGCCTGTTCGGGCTCGACTCGTTTAACAAACAGTAAAGCTCGAGCTCGAGCTCGACACGAGCTGAAAAATCTTGTGTGAGCTCGGCTCGCGTAACAAAAACTATTGTCCGAGCTCGAGCTCGACCATTTTGGTCGATCCTAAGCTCGAGTACTCGGCTTGAGCTTGGCTCGTATCATAATTTAAATTATTGACTTTAGCAAAAAAAATTAAAAATTAAAAATTAAACCACAAATTTTCAAAATAATGTGCACTTGCACATATTAGAATTTTGCAATAAAAGCAAACAATAAGGCAATTGCCAATGAGTCTAGAATCTGAATTACAATTATCTATGAATCTATAATAAGTAGGGGTGTAAACGAGCCGATTCTGAGCGGGTATTGCCTGTTCAGGCTCGGCTCGTTTAACAAACAATAAAGCTCGAGCTCGAGCTCGAGCTCGACACGAGCTGAAAAATCTTGTGCGAGCTCGGCTCGCGTAACAAAAACTATTGTCCGAGCTCGAGCTCGGCCATTTTGGTCGATCCTGAGCTCGAGTACTCGGCTCGTATCATAATTTAAATTATTGACTTTAGCAAAAAATAAAAATAAAAAAATTAAACCACAAATTTTCAAAATAATGTGCACTTGCACGTATTAGAATTTTGCAATAAAAGCAAACAATAAGTCAATTGCCAATGAGTCTAGAATCTGAATTACAATTATCTATGAATCTGTAATAAGTAATTAAATATAGTCAAATTGATCATTATGAATTTATGAGTCATAAATCATAATTTATAACTTCCTACTAATAATACTAATATTATATGATCATACGATCTAAGTATTATCATATGATAGCATATTTAATGTATTAACATGATTTAACAACTCGTATGATCTTAAATCTTAGATCTTAGATCACGTGATGTAATGATTATTAAGTATTTAATGATAAACTCATAACATATAATAAAGTGATTGCATATTTTATATTTACATGTCATATGGCACAATGTTATATTATTATATGATCATATAGCCATATAATCTTATTATATAACATGAATAATATGATTAAGTATATAAATTGTCATTATATCATATGACTAATAATTAATTATTGATATTATTCACTTTTATTATTTTATATACCTATAACCAATTAATATATACTAACTAATAACTATTGTTATTTATTACTTAATTTATGCTTAGATATAGTAAATTATTTATTAATATACTATATTATAAAACTAGTTATATATATATATATATATATATATATATATATATATATACGAGTCGAACCTTAATAAACGAGTCGATCCTTATACGAGCGGGTTCACGAGCTTTAGTCGAGTCGAGTCGAGTTTATACGAGTTTGCATCGTTTAATAATCGAGTTTGATTTTCGTGTTCACGAGTAGCTCATTTAATAATTGATTCGAGCACGAGTCGAGTTTATTCGAGCCGATCTCGAGTAAGCTCACGAGTAGCTCAACTCGTTTACACCCCTAATAATAAGTAATTAAATATGGTCAAATTGATCATTATGAATTTATGAGTCATAATTTATAACTACCTACTAATAATACTGATATTATATGATCATACGATCTAAGTATTATCATATGATAGCATATTTAATGTATTAACATGATTTAACAACTCGTATGATCTTAAATCTTAGATCTTAGATCACGTGATGTAATGATTATTAAGTATTTAATGATAAACTCATAACATATAATAAAGTGATTGCATATTTTATATTTACATGTCATATGGCACAATGTTATATTATTATATGATCGTATAGCCATATAATCTTATTATATAACATGAATAATATGATTAAGTATATAAATTGTCATTATATCATATGACTAATAATTAATTATTGATATTATTCACTTTTATTATTTTATATACCTATAACCAATTAATATATACTAACTAATAACTATTGTTATTTATTACTTAATTTATGCTTACATATAGTATATTATTTATTAATATACTATATTATAAAACTAGTTATATATATATATATATATATATATATATATATATATATATACGAGTCGATCCTTATACGAGCGGGTTCACGAGCTTTAGTCGAGTTGAGTCGAGTTTATACGAGTTTGCATCGTTTAATAATCGAGTTTGATTTTCGTGTTCACGAGTAGCTCATTTAATAATCGATTCGAGCACAAATCGAGTTTATTCGAGCCGATCTCGAGTAAGCTCACGAGTAGCTCAGCTCGTTTACACCCCTAGATTTGAACAATAATTTGGGCTTGAATTTAATGTGCTGAACTCATTTAAGCTTGGACAAGCTCGGATTAGGCTCTGATTACATCAAAACACTTTATTAAAAAAAAAAATCAACCTCTAAATTTTTTTTATCAATTCTTTCAGCACCATTGGAGAGAGAGAAAGGGGCAGAGAGAACAGTTTGATATGTAGGACACCCATGGCTAGATACGTATTTTATTGAAATACCAACTTGCAGACGACTTGCTCTTACATCACTTGTGGTACCAAGAAAAATGTCTCTTTTTGGGCGGTTCCTTCCTTTGTAGCATCGACCTAGCTTGTTAATGAAAGCGCTGTAGAGTGCACTCCAAGTATAAGGGCCCCCCCCCCCCCCCACCCAAAAAAAAAAAAAAAAAAGAAAGAGAAGAAAACGTCGTCGTATTTCTCTCCAAATTACCATAAGAAGTCGTTTAAGTAAAGAATTTTTCTTATAAATGAAACATTCATACGTGACACGTGAAATGCTTCTTTAACAATATTTCACAACCCAATCCCATCATCGATCTTCACCGTTGATTTTAAAAATTAAATACAAATTTTTTACAAGCGCAATGTTACTGTAAGAATAGAGATGATACACAGTGAATCGATTTTTCAAGAAATATTCTTGTCAAACTTCTAATAAGCTATGCTAGTCATGTAAACGTACAAGTTAATATAAACAAAGTCAAAAGTCAAAAGGAGCTCATCCACGTCTGCATTAACCATATTGACTAGAACAGCAGACCTGCAGTTATTTCACTATTAACAAGTTGTTTTTCAGTAGTCCCTCGCCAACTGTAGGGTATTCTGGGGATAGATGCCACTCTCCATCCACCAAGAACTTGATTTCGTACCTTCAAAACATAAAATTAGGGTTCAGAAGAAGAAGATGAAGAAGAGTTAAGTTAACTGACCCAGTTGAATTGGCACCTTCCAGGCCTAAGCATTAATGTTGTTGAGAACTTCGTCAAGGAACCAGTGTATTCTGGTGATAACTGCTCCCCTTGACTCCATCCATCAAATGTTCCCATTACTTGCACGCTCTGATCCAGAATGAAGCAAATTTTACATTGAGAGGAACTATACCATAGAAAGAACATGTAAATATTCTTACTTCAAATTAAACAAAGCCAGGCTGTATAAGGAAACCACAAAGGTCGAGGGAACTCAACCCAGGAACAAGTATGGAGAGAAGCCAACAAATGGAGAGAATCATTTTCCCCTTCCATTTTTCTTTTGGAGATAGGAAATGCTATATTTGAGCTAACAAATGGAGAGAATCATCCCTTTAGGTTGACACTTTGGCTCCACGCTAAGTTATTCTGCTTCAACTTATTAGAGCAGACGGCTGAGCGCACTTATCTTAAAACCTTTTCAAATTATAGCTCAACCTTTACCCTAAATTGAAGTGCTCCATGTCATCATATATCAATAGGACAAGATGACCCAATATAAATGAAACTCTATTTTCATGAGCAAAGAAAAATCCAAGGTATATGAACAGAATGATTACCTCAGCCATGCCACACCAGAATAAGGGAACCTCCTTGGACTGTGCGGTTTCCACATCCTTTATCTGTTCCGTCAGCTTTCCATGTACAGCTTTACACATGGACACAAAGTCAGAAGAATCTATGTCAGAACATGGAAAAACTTCATACCAACAAATCCAAGTCTTTAAATTTGAAGAGTTAGTCTCTCTAATCAATTAAGGCAAACAAATATATTGATACAGAAACCTAATCAAGTCCAATTTGACTTCCCTCCCTTGATAATCAAATAAGACTAAAAATTCTTCTGTAAATCCCTATAATAGAGAGGATTCACAAGAGAACTATTCCAAAGAACCTTGCAATACACACACACACATTTTACATCCATCATATAAGTAAGCACCAAGAGAAATTGACAGGACTTGGTTTAAAGTGGATGAGTCTGTCAATCTGGAGCAAGGACAGGAACATGATCATACCTTCTAATCGCGAGAGAAGATGAGATTGTATGTATTTCCCATTGATCTTTCTTGAACCTGCTGGAATGGCAATTTTAGTTATTTCTTCTGCAACTGTGACCAAAGCCTGTCCATGCAAAACAAATAAAAGAATAATCACATAAAAAGTTTGGGTCTTAATTTATCATACGATGCATGAAAATAAAAGCTTAAAACATTATGCTTACTAGAATTATCCATGCAGTGCAGATAGGGGATAAGAATATTAATTTAAACAAAATACATGTATGGTTCAAGTTCACCTTCAAACTGTAATTATATAATAAAAACTAAGGTCAAAGCTGGATACAGTCTCTACATGCTAAGCAAAAACCATTCAGAAAATTTAGGGTAAATGTATCAGCACTCCCTGTGTTGGAGTCCGATTTGAAAATGGTCTCACTTTTTAAAAATTAATATTAATTCCTTCAGTTTTTCGAAAATTTGAAATCAGTCATTCCGTCACTTTTCTGTCCATTTTCGCAACTTCCGTTAATGCCACGTCAGCCTTTTTATCACATCACCTTATAATATTATTTTTTTGATAATTTTATTTAAAAAGAAATATATATATATATATATATATATATATATATATATATATATATATATATATATAAAGAAAAGAAAAGAAAAAGGAAGGGTTGGTGAGGGGGGTGGTCTACGAGCCACCCCCAGGCCTTGGATCTAGGGGTGACCAAGCGCCACCCTCCGGCCCCTGAGGGTGGCTCGCAAGCCACCCCCAAACCCTTCCTCTTTTTTTTTTCTTTTTTTTTTTAATAATTTTATTTAAAAATAATATTATTAAAAAAATAATATTTTAAGGTGATGTGGCAAAAAGGCTGACGTGACACTAATGGAAGTTGTGAAAATGGACGGAAAAGTGACTGAATAACTGATTTCAAATTCGCGAAAAACTGAAGGAGTTGATATTGACGTTTAGAAAGCGATGGGTCATTTTCAAATCATGCTCCGACTCAAGAAGTGTTGATACATTTACCCAAAAATTTATGTATCCACGATGAAACAGGTTAGCTCTAATTCTTCTATATGCTTCACAGAAGCAGGTTTCAGATGCAGGGTAATGTTTTAAAATATTGTTATTGCCTGAGAAGTAATATCATCAATGCTGAAACAATCTGGATAAATTGGAGTTTCCTAAAATTATATTCCAAAAGTACTAGTCAAATTATAATTGGAGTTTCCTAAAATTACTTATAAAGCTCTTTCATCTAGTAAAGAACCAATATGGGACTCTTAGCACTCGTGAGCACATTTATAATCAATCCACTCAATGTGGGCAATCCACCCACCCAATGTGGGTCTTAACTTCCAAGTGTCACGCCTGATATATTATTTTGGCCATGTCAAAAGCAAGATCAAACAATATTAGTCAAGCCACCCTACTTAGCCAGAACAGCAGATCATCTTTATTAGCTTCTGATGCTTGATATAATTTTTAACCTTTTTTTTTTTTTTTATTGAATGCTTCAAGTGATAACATGCCCTAGTGGTGATGATAAAGGAGCAGGTTGGGGATCCAGGTCGGGGGTCATTTGAACAATGGTGGCAAGGGGGTAACTGGAGGTTACACCTTTAACACAAATGGATCCCGACTTTCATGGTTTTCAACTGTTACAGTATTTAAGCTAAAATAATTTAACCAAAATGGGAACTTCTCTGACACCCCCTGTCACATGCAAGACAAATAGAACTTGGAGTCCAATAACATACGATAACCGGGCTCTAAAATCATATTTGAGCATCAAACCCAAAAGTTTAAGCTATTGCATGGATAGGCTTACTAGTACACAAATCCATGTCATATTCCTCACTCAACCAACATTGGCCTTTTCTAACATCAACACTTGATTCATGTCAGACAGAATACCACTATCTTTGTTAATATCTGAGAAAGAACCTCTTATAATTGAGCACTCACAGTTTTCTAGCCAAATGCACTGGATAGAAGAGTTACTATTCTGGTATATAAATAAAAATCAAAACAAGGAGTCTGTGGTCCTCCAAAAATCAAGGAGTTTTAATTGAAGTTTACTTGTATTACAAAGAATACAAACAATTGACTTGGATAAGTAGATAAAGATTTTACACCATACAGATTATGATTGAAAAGGCCCAATATGGAACCAAGAATGTTGATCTTCTTGGGGCTTAGATTTGTCACATGTAATAGCCATATTGCTCATGAAAGACATCATAAGATTAAAACCAGTTTTCAATAGCATAACCTGAATTTCAAGTTCCAAGACAGCAAGTTCGCTTTTGAAATTAACCAATGCATCCTCCGTCATGTGCAACTGTAGAGATCAGAGATTAAAAAAAGATCTCAGTCCAAAGGCTTTGCAATTAACAATAATCTAATTAAAATTCTGCTGATCCAAACATTTGCTTTGGATCTCAGAAACTAACAACTGCACCCTTCCAAATTGGAGATGTTGGAGGCAAACTTGTGCAATATATCATTCTGCACTTAAATAAAGTTCCCTTTCTAAAAACCTTTGCTTGAAAAACAATCACGTTGAATATAATTTCAAAAAAGGGTGAACTATAAGCATAAATGAGACATCTGAGAAGAGGAAAGTGCATGATTTATACATTTCGACTAATCAAATTAAAAATGATTCACCACTCATACCAAGGGTAAATGTAAATTTTGACTCATAATATAACACCATTATGTGGACAAATTTGCCCACATAATGGTGTTATTTATTTACTCATTTCTATATGTTGAAGCATTAGCCAAAAGAAATGGATTACTAAAGCAGAATCTTACATGTTTACTGTCGTGAAGGTGACTTGAGTTCTACCTTTGTTGTATCAAACCCACACATTATACATGCCGCATTGTTAGTGGGCCATTTGATTTAGGGTTGGCCATCTTGTTGGGACATTCTCTACTATTTTGTAATTTTTTCGCCATGTTCACCCATGCACAAAGGCCAAAAGCCATAACACATAAGTTAATTTGCATGATTTGTGCGATTGCATTCATTGTTCATTCAATTGATTCCTTCTGTCATTCAAAAATGAAAGGCATTGCTTAAACATTTTCCCACCAGAACCAAAAAAGAAAAAAGACCTAGTGAGTAAATAAAAAGAATCTTATTTGCTACTAATCGATTTTTGGGTTACTATCAATAACGTATAAGCCATTATCATGCAGCTATTCTTACAGGAGAATGTGATCCAAAAAACCAGCTTTGAAATTCACAAAGCTGGCAAAATATGTAATGTGTTCTACCGAAAAATATTTATGAATTCAGAAATGCACCAGATTTTAATTTAGGAATAGTTACAAGGGACATATCATGTAAACATATACAAACCTGTCGTTTGAGGAAGCGGTTTTGTTGATTTGCTTCACTTAGTTTTTTAATGAGCCTTTCTCTTTCAGAATCAGCCAGCAGTGACTTCAGCTAGTATATAATTACCACAAACATTAGCTCTAAAATTTAAAAGCAGTATTTTGAGTATGTTAGTCACAATACCAAAGTCAAACAATAAGAACAAAGGAATGACTTAAGCAGACTGGGTCATCACTGTGCAATTATTTATAGCACGTGTTTCAATCCTGATTTGAGATCCAAGTAATTTTGGGTTCACCAAATTATAACTCATTGGAAATCCAAGTTTACAGTCTCATAATTTCAAGCTCAAGGAGCTAAAACAAGGTTACTGCCCACTCTTGACGACACATCACTGATAGTGATATAGGGCTGATACAAGGATCCAACTCAGTTTCCACTTTAAATTTCATGTAGATACACAACTTCTAATCTTACCAAATAGTTTTTTTATAACAGGAAAGTTTATCTAAGAGAGGAATCCTGCTGCCTACCAGAAGTAAACAATAGGTTTCCCTAAAGAATAACAATCTAAATTTCAAAAACCTACCAAATCTACATAAGATACAAGTTGAATCATTAAGAAAAAAGGCAATCAATCTTTCATTAACTTTCCATCTCCAAACTTGTGCTAGTTACAACCGGAAGCTTGAGATGGCACTAGAGGATTGTCTTGCAATGTCACTTTAGAGAGATTAAGATGAGCTATGATTTTTGGGAGTAAATGAGGTGCTGCAATATGGGTCTTCCTTACTCTTACTTCACTCTGTCGTTGATCATCTCTCTTCTCAGTTTTCTATGAAGGATTTAGGTTCTTTGCATTACTTTATTCAGGTTGCGGCTGTTCAACCACTTATACGCTTAAACTCACAGTCCCAAACCATAAGGATGACTACTTCTAGTTAGCAGAAAAAGAAAAGGGCAAAGACACTAGAGAAAGAAAAAAGGCTTGTCGCATTTCCCATTAAAAACAGAAAGTGATAGCATAGATAATAAAAATGTGGAGAGATTCCTTCGGTATCAGCACACAAGAGAATCAGAGATTATATGGACGAGAGGATTTATGTTTCCTACTCAATCATATAATAGCTCTAAAATGAGAACATGATTTTACCTCATCACTGCTTAGCGGTTGAGCAAGGACATCCTCTGGCTCATCATTACTAGAATTATCTTCCAAACTTAGGGCTGAAGATTCCTCCAAACTAACAGGCATTGGGTAAGTTCTCCAGAACATATGGGTCATGGGATTCTTTCCAATAGAAGATTGATGTGAATAAGTCGACCTTTGATAGCCCATCCTCGGATTCCAAGCAGCCACGTTATGTGGAAGTTTTTGTATATTTTCCCAACCTAATGTTCTTGAATTTCTTATGAGCCATGACACGTGTTTGTCAAGGCAACACCTTTCCAGATCATAAAGAAAGTGAGAGTTACGATATGAAGTGCCTAGCAATTAAGAGGGAAGGCTTAAGGGAAGATAAGGTGAATATTGCAAACAACGAACACTTTGATTAAAATCTTTAAAAATAAGTGAAAGAACTGCATAAAAATCATAACATCAAATAAATATTACCAAAGGATTTAAATCAGGAAAACATTGGCTAAACTCCACAAAAATTACTTTTCCTAGAAGAAATAAATGATCTCATGTATAAAATGAATGTCAAGCATGCTTACCTTGCAGTAGCTACATCCATGTTGAAGAGTTCCTCCTGAAAAATAGATGCAAAAACAAGGTAATGGCCGGGACCCTCATTCGTAATATAAGAGATTATACACTTAGAACACTTGGAACTGCCTGAAGTAGCATGAGGCCAGCAAGAAGTCTATCTTCTTATACCAGTGCAATACACATGATAAGGAGATCAATGTTCCAAGTCAACAGGTAATGGACATGTATCAAATGGTTCAACAAGGAACTCTTAGTTGTACCAGTGACTAGTTAGCTCCATACGTAGACTCCCCAAAACTTGGAACACCAAAATTTGAGATTCAATAAGACTTGAAACATCTCTTTCTTCCTCTCTTTCTTGAAAATTGCTCAGAAATTTTATCATTTCTGATAGTTAATCAAAAGAATCAACGTTTCCAGTTTTAATGGGTAAAGCATTTACTCGAACATATGATGGGTTTCTCTCCCACATATTGCAATGCGAACCACACTGAAGAAAATTCTTTCAACTTAAACCTAAGTTTCGATCATCAGTCAAATTCACGCATTAGCCAAAAGAAGAAAACCCCCAAAACGGTATCATACATTAATCTACGATACAACCATGAAACAGTTCACATTCGACGTAGTTTTCATGCAAACAGAAGCAGAACAAAAACTATGAATTCAAATGCAACACTTTTTGGCACTTACAAAGTTCAGATTTTGGGGAAGGCTCTTCGAAAGCTTGAGGCACAGAGGCCAGAGCGCGTGTGGTGTCTGCGTGAGGATTTTATGACTGGCAGAGAGAGGTGGTGATCCCAAAAATATGACACGTGGTAGGAGGTACTCCAGGCACGTGGCGCATCGGAAGAGGCCCAGTTTGGGGAGAGCACGTGATAAAAATAGTGGGAATGGGATGGGCTAGCCCAGTCCAGTAAGAAAAGTTCTAAAGTGCTGTAGGCCCTAACAAATTTTTGTGCAAGCCTGAAATCAATTCAGACAGTGATTAGGGCTGTCAAATTTTAACATGACTCGTAAACTCAACACGAAATTAAAAAGTTAAGAACTTATGATTGAAGAGTCCGACCCGTTTAATTAAATTGATCGGATTATGATTGAACTATATAGTCTTATACACATGCTGCGGCACGACATGAACCCGACACATGACATATAATGGCAGACAATTTTTGTCATGATCCACAAATTCAACACAAACTCAATACAACATTAAATGCAAGGGCGTAGCTAGGTGAAGGCTTGGGGGGTCCATGGCCCCCCAAGCCCCAAGCTTTTCCCGAAAAAATAAATAAATAAGTTTTACCCATAATTTTTTATTATTTTTTTTAATTTTGGCTCCTCAAATTTTATTTTATTTTCAATTTAGCCCTTTCAAAGTCTAAAAGCTAGCTCCGCCCCTATTTAGAGGGTTTTGAATAAAGAATTTAACCCATTTAATTAAATTGATCGAGTTAAAATTGACCTATATAATCTTATACACATACCTTAATGTGACTCGAACACAGCACACGAATACAAACTGTGACCCTTAGCATGCACCCCAAACTCATTTATTTGACTACATTCCAATACCATATTAGAATCTCAGCCATTCGTTCGTGGAGATATTGGCGACAACTTTTTTAGTGGCTTTTTTCTCATTTTGCAAGAGCCTTATCGTTGATTCCGGCCATCCAAAATTCTGCGTCAAAGCTATTTTGATTGAAAAATGGGTTCGATTAATTGATTTGACTTGCACGTGAGACGGTGAGAGTGTTTTAGGGATAAGTGACGAAATTAGTCATTAAATTAAATTAATTACTGACAAAAATTAAAACGTCAGGAGTACCTAGGGTAGGTCTACATGGAGTTCCCCAATGAAAATGTTATTCATAGCATAGGTTAATTAAACATAATAAAATATTCCAAATTAAACTGGGTAGCTAAGATGATCTGGTTTTGATTGCATCAACTTCGACCATTTCTCATCTACAACTCTTTATGTCATCTCAGTTTATATTGTAATATTTTCTTTTAATCGTACCTTATAAATTCATTAATTACATCCAATAAAAAAAAATTAATGCGACTGAAGACATGTTGTAAAAATAAAAAAAAGTGACATGATAAATCCTTCAAATCTATTACACCCTAAATTCACGGAAGCATCAATACTGTGAAAGTCGAGACTTTGGAATAATTATGTATGCTACGATTGTTTTGATATAAAATGTTTTTTTGAAAATTATTTTTCTTATTATTTGAATGTTTTGTTTGTTTATGTGTAAAATGACTTTTAGAAAATGTTTTTTTTAACATTTTCTGGTATTTGGTGAGAGTAAAAATAATAGTCAACCTAAAAATTATTTTTGTTTGACCAAAAATGCTTAGTAAATTTCGAAAAATGATTTACACTTTTTATTAAAAGCGTAAATCATTTTTTCCAGAAGGCAGACGCAGTCGACCTTCTAAACGACGCAGTCGACATTTACGTTCAAGCAGTCGACCATCACCGAATTCCAATAAGCCAAATTCAAGCACCAGTCGGTGCTGAAATCTAAAAAATTTTGCCAAAATCCGGCGACGTTCGTACACCGTCGCCGTATTCCGACGAACAAGGTGCTATGCCAAATTCCGGCCAGATTTTGGACTTCATCATCGGAATCCTGCCTGTTAATGATGGAATCTCGTCATCGTTTATTTTTCGTTGTTGGTATTTTTTCGTACAAGCTAAACACCAACAAATTTTTTCGAAAAAATCATATTTTCTGAAAAATGATTTCGTTGAAAATATTTTACGACGGAAACCATTTTACGTCGAAACAAACAGAGCATAATAGTATGACTAAAAATCGTAATCACACAAAAAACATTTGTCGATTGACCACAAAATTTTCTTTAATTAACGTAAAATGCTTTTTCTTTATTAAAACTGTAAAATATTTTTTAAGTTTGAGCATCTACTTCTCAAATCGCCAGACCACCGCCGGAACTCAAATTTTTAAGTTAATTTTTTTTTTAAAAAAAAAAATTATATATATATATATTTTATGTTGTGAATAAAAAATAATTTTTATAGGTTAATATGATTAAATATATATATATATATATATATATATATATATTTATTTATTTATTTATTTATTTGTGATTTTTCGTACGTACCAAACGTTGTTTTCTTAAAAATGATTTCCTTGGAATTGAAATCATAAATATTGAGACTATGAACCCAATTGACGACTAAATTGAAATCATAACAATAACAAAAACAAAAAATAAAAATAAAATCAAATAATTAATTTTTTATTTTTATTTTTTGACAAACCTTAAACATGAAGTTGAGACTATGAACCCTTTTGACATCTATCTTTTTTCTTTTTTTTTTTCTTTTTTTCGAATAGAGTTAACCTTCATTAAAAAATCCCAAATGGCCAAATTACAATGAATAGAAAGATTTTATAAAAAGACTCCCTAAAACACTAAGTCAGAAACTGACTTGAAAACAGCTACCAAACAAATACAAAGGATTACGGGACAACAATAAAGAACCTATCTTTACAATAAAGCTCACTAAAAAACTAAGAGAAGGGTGATCTAAGTTAAAAAGCCATAAAAAAAAAAAAAAAAAAAAAAAAAAAAAAAAAAAACAACCAGCAATCCAAGAACATCCATCAGGCAAACTGTAAGAACTGACCTAAAAAAACAAAAAACAAGACAATAATAAAAACCACCAACAGAGGCCCAGTGAGGGGAGGGGGCGGAGCCACCAGCAAGAAAGCACCAGATCCTCCAAAAATCGCCGTCAGCCATGGTAAGGGAAGGCGGGAGAGTGGCGTGTGGCCATCAAGAGGCAGGGAGGTCCCTGGCGCGTGTATGCCACGCGTCGATGTGTAAGGGGCGATGGAGGCCACGCCGAACGTCGGGGGACTCGGAGAACGCCGGCAAACCCAATTGTGAGGCCCGTGTTGTGCAATAATGGAGAGAGAAGCGTAGATCTATATCCAAAGATTTCGAGCCAAACAATCCTTCCAAAAATCACGCAAAACACGATGAAAAAGGGGCTAACCGGTGAGCTCAGTGATAAGGGAAAGAGAACGAGGGAGGGAAGCTTGATTAAAAATATGGAATAGAAAGTCAAATCCTTAATTGTGGACAGTTTCAGGAAATTATAAATAATTAAATCGTATCTACGCAAATTATGCCATTTTATTTACATGTCTAAAATCGGACAATATTATAAATAAAGTAATCTTGCAAGTTTTTATAAACTCTTCAACTTCAATAAGGGTGAATAGAGACGTAAATAAATCAGTCCGTTCGACAACCCGCTCGGTTTAGCCCGATTCAAACTCGAACTCTATACTGTATAAACTCGACCGTTACTGTAGAAACTCGCTCGATTAGTAAGTGATACATACTTGACTCGCTCGACAAAATTCAATAGGGGATCGCGATCTCAGCTCGTTTAAAGCTCGACCGGATCGCTTGCCCGGCTCGTTAGTCCGACTCGTTAGCTCGTTCATATCTTACATATATATTACATATTAATTATAATAGATTGATAACAAATATTTAGTATGTTAAATTAATATATTGCGTTATTAATAGTTAGTATATAACAATATTAAATAGTTAGCATATAAGTGTATATAAATATATATATATATAAACACATATATCACATCACACATGGATAACAATAGTTATATATTATACTTACTTAGTTATATAGAATATATTAGACTTACTATTTGTTCACATTATATATATACCATAACTTATACTCTCTAGTTATATATAATAACATATTATTAATTTGTTACGTACTTATAAACTATAATTATGTATTATATTTTATAATATACTTTATATAGTTACATATTATATATTTATGTTATTAATAATTGCATAGAGGTTGTTCATAAACTTGAGCTTGAATTCTGCTTTGATCACTTATTAAAAAATTTAATAGTATACCTCGAGCTCTATTTGAGCCAAGTTTATCGAGTAACCTGGCTCGGCTCTAATGTCATTTTCAACGAACTCGAGCTTGAGCTCAATCTCGAGCTCGTTCGAGTTTTAGAGGAGCCGAGCTTGAACATGCAATTTATAGCTCGTCTCAAATTTGAGTTCGACTCATAAATGAGCAAGTCTTAAAATCTTTAAACTCGACTCGGTTCGGCTCTATTACATCCCTAAGGGTGAAATCTTCTCTGTCTATCTAATATTACATATATTAATTGATTTTTTCTTCTTCTAAATTTATATATTAATTTTTTTATTTTATTTTTTCTATCCAAACATGAGAAAGGGGAAGGGAGCAAAGTACAATTCAACCGAACCGCATCGAAAAAGGCAGCCAAAAAAAAAAAAAAAAAACACAAACACAAACAGTATATATTAATTGATTGACTTGCATGTGAGAATGTTTTAGGGATAAGTGACGCAATTAGTCATTAAATTAAATTAATCTCCCACATAAATTAAACGTCAGGAGTGGTACCTAGGGAAGGTCCACATGGATCGAGTTCCCAAATGAAAATGTCATTCATAGAAGATTGACGTCAATGACGTGGTCTAATTTTATATATTAATTGATTGACTTGCATGTGAGAGTGTTTTAGGGATAAGTGACGCAATTAGTCATTAAATTAAATTAATCTCCCACATAAATTAAAACGTCAGGAGTAGTACCTAGGGAAGGTCTACATGGATCGAGATCCCAAATGAAAAATTCCATTCATACAAAGATTGACGTCAATGACGTGGTTTTGATTGCAACAACTTGACTACTTTCAATTTTTTTATGATGTTGATAATTTTTATTATTATTATTTTAAAAAAAAATACTACAATTTTTTTTTTTTTTTTCTTACAAATTATTTATATTTGATATCATATCCATCAGTTTTTACTATTACTCAAACAAAATTCATTTTAACAATTTTTATCAAACCCGTATGCCTGATATCATACATATAGAGGTATTATCTTGCAATTTAATTTTAACTCATATAAAATTGATGGATAATTACACCAATGGTCCCTAAGGTATGTCATAATTATCAATCACTCTATTTGGTTTAAAAAGTTCATGAAAGGTAATTGTGGTAAATTATAATTACAAATCGATCCCTGAAGTCAAATTCCGTTAAATTTTTTTACAGATTCTGTTAAATGCTGCGTCAGCGCCACATCAAACCAATGAGATGGCGACACGTGTCCATCTTAATAAAAAAAATAAATTTATTAAAAAAAAAATAAATAAATAAACTTAATTTTTTTTTTTTTAAAAAAAAAAAAAAAAGGGGTGGCCTTCGGGCCACCCCTGGACCTTCTAAGCCACTCCTTTCCTTTCTTTTTTTGAATTTTTTTTCTTTCTTTTTATTTTTTATTTTTTAAAAAAAGAAGTTTATTTATTTATTTATTAATAAATTTATATTTTTTTATTCAAATGGACATGTGTCGTCATCTTATTAGTTTAATGTGGCGTTGACGTAGCATTTAACAGAATCTGTCAAATTTTTTAACATAATTTGACTTCAATGATCGATTTGTAATTATAGTTTACCATAATGACCTTCCATAAACTTTTTAAACCATATGGAGTGATTCATAATTATGGCATACTCCAGAGACTAATCGTGCAATTATCCCTAAAATTGTTGGCCTGATCAACTTGGTTTGTTATATGTTCTCCACTTTTTTCTTTAATTATAGAAGGTTATATCCGGAACATGTTTGGGTGTACAATTTTTAATATTATTTTTAACTCATGAATTCAAAATTACAAATATTGAGGAAAAAAAAAATATGTTCGGATGTTTTAGAAAATATAAAACAAAATTTGGAAAAGATGCTCGGGAGTGCAAAATAAAATGGATAAAATTAAGAATTGATGTTGGAGTGATAGTTGTAATTGAGTGGATAAAAAGCCAATTTAAAAAAATAATAATAATTAAATGATTGACATAAGAAGTCATTTAAAACACATCATGCCAACGATTGTAAAATAAATGTGAAGAGTAACATTATTCTAGTATAAATTGGACAATAAGCGAAAAAGCCTAAATAAAATATTTTAAACTTTAATATAATAACATAATAAATTTCTATAGTAAATATAAAAAAAAATTGAAAGTTTTTGTTTAAAAATAATTCTTCTTGTTTTTAGAATAAATGGGCCAATTAAAATCAAAATAACTAATATATAAAAGAGTAATGCTGTATACCACACCATTACTCATTATGTTAATATGACATTGTCAATTTATCCAAAGCTTAGATCAATTCTTATTAAAATAAAGAAAAAGAAAAATCTAATAATAGATTAGAAATGTCATGTTGGAACGTGAAGATTGGGATCAATTTGGACTATATTGCATTTTTGTTATTTCATTATATTTAAGACAAATCATGACCATTCATACGAGTGGATTTTATTTAAAAATTAGATCAGATCCATATAGATCCTTAAATAATAAGTAGGTGACTCAGTCTTTATATTAATTCACCAGCAGCATATTTTTTTCTCTCTTAGGGACAAACTTTGCTTAACCTAATTGGTTACACACCTCGTTTGAACAACCGTGCTAAAGTCAACACTACGAACATCATTATGAAGGCTTCCTCCATTGACTCTTGAGTCTTTAGACTTTGGAAGCTCGATTATGAATCTAGATGGCATTAATGACCCGTGACCCAATAGTACTTACCCTAGGCAAGGATCCTCTCCCGTTCATTTCAACGGCAGGGTATTTAATTAATGCAATGTGAAGAGTAAAATTATTTTTTTATATTTTTAGGAATAATTTTGTAATTCACATTACACTAACGGAATACTCTCAAGATCCAAATTCACTCGCCCTAATGCTCTCACCTTCAAGCAACTGACTAGTTCAATTCGGTAGATTTTTTATCCATGCGCTTTACAAATATGGGCAAAAATTTCATAGAAATTGATATCTAAAAGCAATAAGTGTCCTTAAAACTATTTAAAAAGTATGTAAAAAGTATATGCTAGCTATTAAAAAATATGTGCTTCTTATAAGTGTTTGTTGAGGTTGTTAACACGTGGGAGCACTTACATTCGGCTCTCAACTTTGCTGAAAAGGTTATTTTTTTGGAGCCAAAATGCTAAAATCAGTCCTTTTAGCTTTACATCAGACTTTCTAGTTTGGGGACAGATATTTTACAAACTAACTCTACATTTTACTTTGCTGAAAAAGCTCTTTCAACATTGTCTATAAAAATATCATATTTTTCAATATGAAACTTAGGTGTTACAATATTATATTTCTATAGATTGAATGAGAATAACTTCGACAAGAAGAAACTTAGTCAGGAGAGAGAGAGAGAGAGAGAGAGAAGCCTCCTAGCTTCAATCTAGAAAGGCAAAGTCAAAGAAATCCCGCCGTGAGAGGGAAAGTAGACACGTCTCTCCGACCATTGGACTTGCCAGTCAATTCTAGCGGAGCCCCAGATATACCTAATGCCCAAATTCCCCTTCTTTCAAAGACAATTGATGTTTTAAAGGTTGGGGATGCATTAATACTTTTTTAGAATTTTTAAAGAATTTATGTAAAGTTTTTTTTTTTTTTTTTTTTTTCAAATTATAATAATTATCTTTAAATTATATATATATATATATATATTTATTTTAAGGACTTAAAAAAAAATAATGATAAAATAATAATCCAGGAGCCACCCCCAATGCTAGTTTTGGAGGTGGCCGAACCACTCCCATGACCCTTGGAGGTGGTTCGGCCACCCCCATTTTGGCCCATGGGGGTGGCCGAAACCATCCCCATTTGGCTTGGGGTGGCTCATTTGGTTTGGTGGTAGTTCGGCCATCCCAAGAGCTAAAACCTATTTTCTTTTTTCTTTTTCACTTTTGTCCCTAGGGCCACGGGGGTAGTTTGACCACCCTCATATTGGCCGGTCTAAGGGTAGCCGAGCCACCCCAGGCCAAATGATGTGGCTCGACCACTCCCAAGGGCCATGGGGGTGGTTCGGCCACCCTCAAAACTGGCCTTAACCCACACATAGAATTTTTTTTTTAGTCCTTAAAATAATATATATATATAGTAGTCACGTCAAAGCTGACATAGCTATGAGAACATGTGTCGCATAGGTAAGCTGACACATGTAGGATGACATGGAGAAATGTTAGTTTTGGACAAAATAACATAGTTATGGGGACAGGTGTCACATAGGTAAGCTGACACATGTAGCATGGCATGACGGAATGTTAGTTTTTTTAGACGAAAAAATGAAAAGATGTACCATTAGTCATGTCAATGCTGACATGACTCTGAAAACAGGTGTCGCATAGGTAAGTTGACATATGTAGAATAATATGGTAAAATATTAGTTTTGGACGAAAAAATGAACAGAGATATTATTTACGTATTTTCTCATAACACATGTACTTTTAATAATGAAAGGCAAAAAAAAAAAAAAACGTTTAAACCAAATGTGTGCGCGTAAGGTATTTGACCAAAATTTTGTTTCAATCCGATTTCTAAAGGCCATCCACCTGCGTCGTTGACTCGTTACTATCCAATAAATATGCTCAAGTGGGTTAAGCTTTGATGGCACCGGACTTTATCGACTACTTTACTAGTCTGATCAAGAAAAAGGTCCCATAGCCCTTATTAGCCCTCAGCCCTCAGCCGAACAAGTCGTTAGCATTCCTTACTACGTACGTTGTGTGAATCTCGGCATTCATTTGTCTGAGATGGAGAACCTGATCGGTTTGCTTAGAATTCATATCCAGAAAGGGGTGAACCTTGCAGTCAGGGATGTCAGAAGCAGTGACCCTTATGTTATTGTCAAAATGGGCAGGCAGGTAAACATGTTTAAGCTGTTTTTGCTTCTCTCTGAGCATTTCTTGGTTCTGGTTTCTGGGTTTTCATGCTCTTTTCTTGGAATTTTCCATATGTTGCTTGTTGGGTGGTTGACATTTTGGGAGATGCTTGTTTAATTTGTGTTACAGTCCCGAGGACAGAGGACTCACTCTTTCCCGATTACAAAGGGTTTATCTGATTTTGTGCGTAATTTGTATGGTATTTGGCGTTCAAGTTCAAAGCATTTCAACAGTTAGATCATTTTTTTTTCACTTTTTTTAATGTAAAAAGCAAACCCCCTTGCAGTTCTTGTTCATTCTGTTCTTGGGTTTTTCAGATTCTTAATTTTGTCCTCAATCTTTTACATTTCCATTCTCTTTGTTTTTCCATTTAATCTGATTCATCGTTGGCAGACTAGCAAAGGGTGGATTTTGTCTTTCACCTCCTCACCCACTGGCCACTGGCTTTGGTTACTATGATCAGCAAACTGATTCTTATGAGTTATGACTAGCATAATTTTCTCATATTTAAATACTACTTATCAAAAAAAAAAAAAAAATTCTCATATTTAAGTACTAATTTTGCTATTTCGATTAAGAAAAGATTTCAATTTTTTTTTTGGTTGTTGTAAATCTGTAATTATGCTTTGTATATATGGTTGTGTCTTGCCTCATATTTAGTGTTATTGAACACGGCTGCTTGCTTAGATGTTCAAATTTGGACCACAATAATCCCCAAGGCACGTTTACCAAATTTATACTGAAAAGAAACTTATAATTACTGATTTGGCTTTGTTACTATAGTTTTTTCAACGGTTTAGATTTGATTTGACTCTCTTTCTTTCTCGTAAAAAACTTGAAATTAAATATAAACCGTTAATTTACAGCGGTACTTAAGCCAAAAAATACACCGAGAACATATATATATATATATATATATATATATCATATCTGTTGAATCCTCTGTATATGTTTCCTCGAGAAGCAATTTATTTATAGCAGCTAACGTACATTTTGAATCTTTGATGCTTTAATCATGAAAAATGTTTTCTGATGCAGAAGCTGAAGACTCGTGTAGTGAAGAAGAACATCAATCCGGAGTGGAATGAAGATCTGACTCTTTCTATTGCAGATCCAATTGTTCCTATCAAGCTGGTAAGTGTTATATTTCTTGTGACATTAATGGGGGCTTAGCAACATGTTTTTTTTTTTTTTTTTTTTCCTAACGTTTTCAAAATGTGATTTTTCTAAAACGTGTTTCCAAACGTTCCACTTTCTGCAATTATGTTTAAAAACGTGCGTTAGAATCTTAGATTATGTGTAGTGTAGCATTGTATTTCCACATGGGTTGCATATGCAATACACTCACTATTATTAAAGGGCAAAGCTGATTATTTCCCAACTAGACAAGAAATACAATAAAAAGAACTAGTGGACATTGAACCTAATACACGCTTGTATTAGGTTCAATGTCCACTAGTTCTTTTTATTGTATTTCTTGTCTAGATGGGAAACAACCAGATTCTAATGTTTGGGGGCTTTCCCATGTTCATAGTATGAGTGGTCCACATTATTTTTGTAATTTTTGTTGACGATTAATCACGACACCTGGATGTTTTTAATAAAATCACCTTATAAATTATATATTAGATATTTATCGCAATTTTGCGAAAATGGTTGAAACTCAGTTTTCAAAACACTTCAAAGCGTTTCGTTCTGAGAATGCTTTAGAATATACTCCAAATGCATTTCAGAATATCTTAAAACACTATGATATTGTTCCTCATTTGTCATGTCTGGACACCTCACAGCAAAACATGAGAGCTGAACATAAATTTAGGCACATTCTAGACACTGTTCGTGCTCTCCTTTTTTCCTCTTTGGTTTCTACTAATATTTTGGGTGAAGCTACTCACACGGCTGACTACACTATCAACAGATTGCCTACACATATCCTTGCTAATTGCACCCCCCATAAGACGTTGTTTGTCACTTTTCACATTTATCATAATCTTCATGTCTTTCGTTCTGATTGTTTTGTTTTACTCCAACCGCATGAGCGCACCAAACTTGAGCCTCGTTCTTGATTGTGTTGCTTTTTTAGGTATGGAGTGGAACAAAAGGGCTATCGGTATTATGATTGTATCCCACCACAATTTTCAAACCTTGATTTTCTTAAATCGTAATTCCAAACATTCCACTTTCTGCAATTATGTTTAAAGACTTGTTTTTGTCCTAAATAATAAACGCACTCTAAATGAATATTCTATACTGGAACTTCATCAAATACTGTAAATTAGGGATCAAAGTCTTGTACCCGGTAGTTTAAATATAACAATTCAACCAGAAAAGTAAGCCATTTATTAAGAGATTTTGGTTATGATCGATTGCAGTTTGTGTACGACAAAGATACATTCAGTCTCGATGATAAAATGGGGGATGCTGAGTTTGAGATTGGTCCATTTCTTGAAGCCTTAAGGGCCCGCTTGGAAGGCCTTCCAAATGGAACCATAATCACCAAAGTACAACCGGACCGGCAAAACTGTCTTGCTGAAGAGAGTTGCATTATCTGGACGGACGGCGGAGTAGTTCAAAATATGGTTCTTAGGCTGCGAAACGTGGAGTGTGGTGAGGTGGAACTCCAGTTGCAGTGGATTGACATTCCTGGTTCCCGGGGTTTGTAGATCACGTCTGCTCTCTATTAAGATGTTGTTTTAGAGCAATTCTCAGCAAATAGGTATTTTCATGGTATCGTTCTGGTAGAGTAGTCACAGTTGGTCGTCTCTTGTTACCCTTTTAAATAGATAAAAAAAAAAAAAGAAAAAAAAAAAGAAAAAAGTTATTTTAGTTTGTACAGTGTGCGAGAATCCTTGTAATAGAATGAAAATGACTGTGAGCATCTCTAGCAACTTGTCTAAAACCTTTATATTGTGTATATTTAGTTAATATGAGTAAAAAATTACGTTCAACAAAGTGTTTTCCTATTATCTAAAACACACATTTTGCTTGATATTTAGTTATTTTTAATCAAGTACGTACTCTAGCTTATGTATTCTTTTTTTTCTTTTTTCTTTTTTTATCGTTTCTCTCTCTTCTTTCCCGGGAAAGAGAAATGTTTAGTTTTTATCTTTTGTTCATTTCTTGTTCATTTCCGTATAAGAAATTGACAAATCTATCATTGAAAAATAATATTTAAATAAAATAAAAAACATGTTAGAGTTTGTATATATTGAAAAAGAGAATGCAACGTGCACTTGTAAATCTACAGTACTCCCTGACGTAGTAGTGAAAATTTCAATTTAATATTTTCATTGAAAAACTAGTAAGTAAAGTAGAAAATTATACTTTTTGATTAGCTAAAATGCTACAACGATGCTGGAGAGGCTTTGATATGTATGTCGTAATAGGTAGTGATGGAGTTGGGGGGTGGCCAGTAGCCAGTAGGGGGCCACCCCCCAACTCCTCTGAATTTTTTTTTATTTTTTATTTAAAAAAAAAAGAATAAATATTATTTTAAGCCCAGTTGCCCTACTGAAAGGGCTTAAAATAAAAAATAAAAAATAAAACAACAACACCAACAAATCCTTGTGGGCCTCTCCGTCTTCTCTCTCTCTCAATTACTATTGTCGTTTCCTGCTTTGCTCTTTCTTTCCATTTCATCATTATTTTGCTGAATTAAGAATAAATTTACGCAGTATGACAAAATCTCCCGGAAATAGAGAGAAGTTTGCATCAGACTATCAGAGTGAACTATATATATACATCTTCATGTGTCTTTATTTTCTAATCAAGTAGGATGTAGGCATGTGAGAAATGATTTTAGTATTTTGACTTTCATTTGCCAAACAAGTATTTGGGTATGTATATTCTGTCATTTTTTAAAACAGATCAAACATTGATTAAATAATTTTATTTTATTTTTAGTTTAAGCTTTTTGAATAATTAGTGATTTAATATGAAATCAGAGCATATGTCATAAGTTCAAACCTTGGCTCTAAAATTTTCATTTTGATTAAATATTTTACATAAAGTATAAAGTGAGTGTTAAAATATTAAATAAATGTGTGATTTAACAAAAACAACACAATTAAGTGGTTTTTATCTACTTAAAAAGTATTTGAGTTTTGATTTATTCTTCATTGTAAGTTAAGTGAGTAGAAACCTAAAGCCTCAACCTATGAGAACAAATATATATAAAATTTAACGTCTTATATATTAATTTAATATTTAAATATAACATATTTTTCATTTATATTTTGATCTCTCTATTTTAATATAAGGAAAAAAAAAATTAAAAAAAAAAAAAAAATTGGCCCCTCCCCATGACCCTGACTGGCTCTGTCCCTGGACTAATAGGTATTTAAATATCTGTACGAAGGACAATGATATATTGATATTAATATCACAGTGATAATGATGGATAATGGCCGTATGCATTGTAGGCTTGTGGCGGCCATCGAAGACTATTGTTGAATGATATTGCCCCGATGGCAACTTCTTTTTTTTTTCTTTTTTTTTTTTAACGGAATAGTATGTGCTACTCATAGATCAAAGCCCAAAGGGCATACATGGTGAGAAATGAGGGACAGACCCCTCACACTTTAAGCCAAAAGGATCTGGCTTAAAAACAGCTGCCTAGCAGAATCACAAATTTCACTAGAATTACAATAAATCCCCTAACTAAAAAAATTCTAATAAAACTTGAGCCACACAAAGGCAAACTGTACATAGAAACAATGGAAAATACAATACAAAGGCAAAAAACCCTAAATAAGTCGCCGGCAGTGGAAAAGGGGGCTGATTCGCCGGAGTGACGGCGCGTGTGGGACACGCGTCACATCCGGACGCACCCGGCCGAAGATCCGACACCGGAGACCCCAGACGCCGCCAAGCACGGCCAGAAAGTGCGGAGTGTGACCTGCACGCGCGGATAATAAGCAGAGACGTCCTGGCGCGTGAGGGCCACGCGCCGAGCTTCGAGGACCTGCACGACCGTATCTTCCAGCACCCAGGGCGGAACACGGCAGGGACCTCGGCTGGGTAGCGCGTGTCCACCAGGAGTCAACGAGCATGCGTAGATCTGGCTTCGAAAATTAGAGAAAAACCAGGAAAGTCTGGCCAGAAAACACGCCGTTGACGACACCAAAACCGGCCTCACTCCACCGTCGACTGCTCAATAAAGGTCATCCTGCCCAGAAACAGAAAGAAAACAAGAAAAAACAAGAACAAACAAAGCCACCATAGCCAAAAGAGCTAGGGGCAAAACAACCACCACCGATACAACCGGGGGGAACAAAACTCTACAGTCCTAAGACTGAGAGGAACAAAACAGCCGGGAGGAGGGAGGCGAGGCCTCCCTCTCCGGCGAAACGGTTCAACAACGGGGAGCTCTCTGTGCAGGAGTTTTTCAGAGAGAGAGAGAGAGATTTCCGTGTTTGTGCCCCGATGGCAACTTTTATATGGCAAAACATGATTGTTTTGATAACTTACGTACACCAATTTGTTATATGAAAACTTATTTCATGGCCTCATGTTCGCTATAATTAATAAGTAAGGTCAGATTGTTAATGTATTTATATTGTTTCAAAGTTGACGCGATTTTTAAAATTATAATTTGATCAAAATTTAATAATGATAAATTTCAAATTCAATAATAATTTGAAGAGCGATATCAATTTGAGAGAATAAAAGAAAAATAAAAATAAGATCGTCTCTAACATTATTACTTTTTTTCTTTCTTCTTTATATATATATATATATAGAAGTTCTACACATGGCACATGATCATAGAATGAAAAAGTAATTGAAATTGTTGATATAGTTGATCGCATCCCAATGCGGCCAACAATACTTGCAAAGACACAAATGAACACGGGTGATTTGTCGAACAACACTGGCAGTGAACACTCTAATACCTAAGTTAATAGAGTATATCTAAGAAAATAAGAAGCAAGAGAGTGAGAAAGAAATAGAACACATACCGGCATACCATACGTCATACGTGACATTCTTTATAGGATTATCATAAGTAAGGCAAATAAGTCTGATATGACAAACACGTAAAGGGTTCAACATGGAAGATGGCATGTTTCTGTTCGCCATCCCTTACGTTAGAAACATGATGTAAGGAGGCTTTCTACGTGGAAAGCTTTCAACTTTTCTTTTCTTTTCTTTCTTTCTTTTTTTTTTTTTTTTTTTTTTTTTTTTTTTTTTTAATTTAAAAAAATAGCCAGGTGGCCTATCTTTCAAGTAATTTATCTCTAACATGTAAGGTTGTACAAACAGTTGCAGTTAGCGGTTATTAACTATAATTGCTTAAGGCGGTTATTGAATTTTAACAACCGTAACCGCTCTGCTTAGGCGGTTGGCGATTATTAAAACCTATAATTGGCGGTTGATAACTGCTTTTTATATGTTGATTTTTGGGCCGGTTTTTAGGCTTATTTTAATTATTATTATTATTATTATTATTATTTTATTTTTAAAAAAATGAGTTATCAAATAAGTAATCGAAAGAGTCTATTTCGTATTCATTGACAAAGGTACTATAATCCTTCATTCCCTATAAAATTAAACAATATATACCAAGAAAAGTGTAAAGAATTATATATCTATATACATAAATGAACTTGAAAAAAGAAAACAGTATAAGTTTGCATAACAAGTTTACCTGTTCAAATACCCATTTGGCCGATAAGATTTTCATCAAAGCCCCTTAATTTGTTACCTTAAAGATAAACCGTAGGACCTTGGAGAAAATTGAATAAGACACCAAAATCTTAGATTTAAAAGCTCAAAGGAAGTGAGTTGAACTTTTTGCAAATTAGATATTGATAAAAAATTGTGATCCCAAGTATAATCTTTGCTTGTTATCAAAGACAATAAAAATTTTAGGGTGGATGGAAGATTTTTTTTTAATAAAATTAAATATTTCAATTTGTGTATCGAAGTTATTTTTATATTAAATATATAATATTTATATTTATACTATTTATATATAAGGGTAGATAGTTAGCGATTATTAACCGCCTACCCCTACCTCTAAAACCGCTCCATTTATACAGGTCTACTAGCATGTAGGGGTGTGCATGGCGTGCGGCGAATGTTCGTCCTTTTTGCCCCCGCCCCGTGTAACGCCCCACTTTTACAAAAAGCGTAAGTGAAAATTTTTCGATTTCCACGTGACATTACTAATTCATCAGAGTTATAAATTAGCAGCAGAATATAATTTTCTTTAACAATGACACATAATCTTAAAAATAATAACCTTTTGTTCCGATATAATAATTACATTCCAGAATAATACAATATGTGCCACATGCAGTACTTAATAAATACATAAATACTTTTTTCTCCAAATAATGATTATTATGCTAAAAGTCTCGTCTTTAAGCTGCTTCCTTTATTCCTGCAAAAACTCGCATGTGATTGTGGTTCATGCTGTGATTGAGTGAGTCAACAGTCCTCAACCACAGTGACACACTGATTTATTTAACCATATACAATGCAATCAAATGATGATTGTTATATCCACATAACTCTTTATTTAATCACATCCATTTATCTACTTTAACTCTTTATTTACTTAAGTCATATACTTGCATTCATTCTTACTAAAGCCTTGTGCTTAGCTAAAGGGTTATCTATGAGTCTTGTGCTCCTTAAACTGTAAAGCTTATTTGTTCTTAGGGCCTTGTGTCTCGACTATGAGCCTTGTGCTTGCCAGTCTACTACGAGGCCTTGTGCTCCTACTGTGAGCCTTCTGCCCGCTAGCTTATTATCTTTATTATCTCTTCAACCTTTGGTTTATCCGTTGGTCTAATCAGTGTATTGATACCTTAGTACCTAAACTTTCGGTTTACCGTTGGTTTAGTCAATTGTTTAACGCCTTGGTACATAAACCTCAGTTCATCCCTTGGTTTACTCAATTCACTGAGGCATTGATACCTAAACCTCCAATCTTTTTATTAACCCATTCATAACTCATAACTTTACCACAGTATAATCATGCAAACAACATCATATACATAATTCCAACCAAAGCATGTTAAATATATCAAATGCCAAACCATATGCATACAATTAAATATGAAAATTGAAAATTGACTTCTAATATAACGCAAGTGTGTGTATGTACAATGTGTTAACAAAATAATGCAGAAATAAAATAACACAAGATTTTTGTTAACGAAGTGGAAACTCAAGATGAGAAAAATCACTCCGGGGCAGCCAAACCCAAGATATCAATTATTCAAAAGATTGTCGTTCTCAAGCCTATGGGCCTCTATTTATAGGCTGACAGTTCAAATGAGCGTCTGGCTTGATAAAACTGGGCGCTGTCCAGACGGTGGTCATAGGCCGTCCGGACGGACAACTGTGCGACTGAAATTCCGAGAATTTCGTTGAAAATCTTTCATGTTTGAGAGCTGCGTCCGGACATTGTTGCCCTGTCGTCCAAACAGTCGCACGTTCGCTGCAAGTAATTTCCATATAGAGGCTTCGCTCGTTCGGATTGGGAGGATGGTCGTCCGGACGGCTGATCTGATGCACGCAATTATTTCCATATTTGATGCTCACGCGTCCGGACCATGCTGAATGACGTCCGGACGTCTGGATTTGAATTGCGATACTTGCCTTATGGATGAGCGCGCCCAGATGGGAATCCACGTCGTCCGGACGGTTGCAGCAATCTTCTCATATCTGTGTTTTGGAAAGAAATCTTGAAGCTTTGGTCGAACACTGAGGGTCGTCCAGACGGGCTGCTGAATCGTCTGGACGGATGCAAGCTAGAGCAGTTCGAACCTTCTCGACACAGAGGAAGGTCCAGATGGGAATCCACGTCGTCCGAACGGATGATGCTTTAGTCTGATGTGCGTCCGGAAGGCATGACACGTCGTCCGGACGGTTGGAGCTTTGGACAGCTGGGCGTCCGGACGGTTTGACACATCGTCCGGACGGCTGGTAGGAAACCGAATTTTCTGACTTGCAAACTGTGTAGAATTTTCTAGAAACACTTCTGAATAACGGAATCCCTATTAAAGAGCATCATTACAATGAAGTGATTTTGTCCAACAGAATGCGGCCAATTACAAACTAACAAAACAAAACAGCAATCACTAGTCATTAAAGATTAAACCACACGTATCATCCTTACTGAGTAAGAAATATTCACAGTAATTCTTCTGGCTTCAGGAAAACATTCACAGATATAATCACTACAATATAAACATATAGAATACGAGCAAATAGTAAATTAGTATAATTCACTAAAAATGCATTTTAATCTTATTATAATTTCTAACATTTAATCATTAATATAATTTTCTATTTAAATATTATCTCCGCATATACAATTTGTCAAATTACATTTCATTACCAATCTTTTATGCAGATTTTATCACGGTATTTATTGAAGCATTTAAACATAATATTCCTTTTATCGCTTTTGATCTCTAAATAATATAATGTCGTTTGGACATTATAACGGCATATAAACTAGATTAATTGTAATGCCACATATGTCATATGGGCATTATAACAGCATTTATAAATAATGACCAAAATATCCCTTTTAGTTAAAATGACATTATAAAAGCTTTAACATTAAAAAAAAAAAATTATTTTTATATCAAATAAACATAATAACCTTATTTTATTCTTATAAAATCTGGGCAGAATAACGGCATTAGTATTAATAACGCCTAGAGAAGTTATAGCAATAGAGAAATACCAACCTATGGACGAGAACGCAATCGTGGAGCCACAACCGAAGGTCTTGAAGTGAGCGTCGACGAATCAGCCACGCTTGTAGCCTCTGAGCTCTCCATGGTCGCCAATGAATCTAGACTTCGGGGTTGGCAGGGAGGGGGTGACTCATTTAGGGTTTTGGTGAAGAATCGAAGATTGAAAAAGAAGAAGAAGAGGAAGAGGTGAAGATGGGAGGCTGTGAAGAGAAAAGAAAAATGAAGAGAAGCGAATGGGCTGCGGCGTTACTGGGAGTAGTCTACTACTAGGAAGAAAAGAAACGAAAAAATGAAGAGGGTTGGGCTGAGGCGGGGGGGGGGGGGGGGGGGGGGGGGCTGCGACGCTAGGATTAAGTAAGGGGGTAGGGTTTTTTTTTTAAAAAAAATTTTCATTCTTTATGCGGTGTGTGGTGAGTCCTCGGTATTTTTCAAAAGCCCATCCCTCAAATCACACCACATCGCATGGTTTGCTAAAATTTGGACCGGGGACTGCTTCAAAAAACATGGATTTCATCTTATAGTACTTTCTTTTTAGGCTTTTTACTCTTTTGTCCCTTTTTAAAATTTTCTAGAACGATCAACTGATCGCATATAATTTTTGCTCTTTAATCTCAATTCAGACTTGTTAATTAATCAAACTTTATCCTTAATTATTGAAAACTATTGTCTTCCTCGTAGTTTTTCTAAATCCATAATACTTTTAGAATTTTTCTTGAGAAATTAAAGCCAATTCACAATCATTGATCAACTATTTCAAGAGAGAAGACCAAATCAACCTTTCTTAATAATAATAATGACTCCTTTACCATCTGATCGTTAGTATTGTATTTTTAAATAATGAATGTATCTCACTATCTCCCATAGATGCTCTAAAAGTCACATATTAGTTAAATATTATTAATATCGGCAATTTTTTTTCTCCATACCAAATTAGCTTCGGAGCATATAAAATGAAGTTAAAAATATTCACCTCCCAAAATTTGTTCTAAATTTACTCTCTAAATTATTTATTACAATCTTATGTGTTAGAACAAATAATTTATATTCTATTGGGCATAGAGAGTGATACGAGAGTATCAGTAAAGTGGGCCAGTTGGATGTAATTGAGTTTGTGTCTCTTGGGGACGATTAGGGTTTTTGTTATAAATATCGGTCGCCTGTCAGCCGTCACTGAGCTGACACCGACATTCTACAACCAATAGACAGTACAGATTTTGCCTACCGATGTCGGTAGGCAAAATGAGTTTCCTGCCGTTGGTTTTTGCACCAACCCGAACTGCCAATCTCTTAGCCTCGTATTTGGCCATATTTTCACATTTGTTATAATTTAGTAGACCAGAGTGTCTTTGGAAGCTTCGAAGAGAGAGAGTTTATAGACATTTTTGAGAGAGAGACGAGGGATCCTGGAAATGCGTGGTCCTCGAAAGGCGTGATAATTATGGCTTTCACGTGCAAACTGTGGGAACTATTTGATGTAGCGGCAAGTCGGCAAAGATCTGAAAATGAGAAAGAAGGGAAAATGTAATTGGGCTTGTTTGGCAAGGGAATTAAAATTTTATATTCCTCTCTTTACTTATTTAAAAAACAATTAATTTCAAAACATTTTAACTTTATATCACATCAATAATTTTTTTTATTATTTAAATTAAAAAATTCACTACAAAACAAAACTTTTTTTACTTTTCTATACAAATTCTTTTTACTTTAGAGAAATGTTAGAACATCTCCTGGTGTTCTCCTGCAATAGTATAGATGTAATTAAAAAATTTCATCTATGCCATTACAGGAGAACACAAGGAGATACTCTAACATTCCTCTTTACTTTATGTCACATCTATCACTTCCAATTTCCACTATCAATTCCCCATCCCTTACTAAACAAGGCCATTATGTAAGTCATAGAGACGTGTAAATTAAAGGAAGATTTACTTCTCTCAAAAACAAAATCTTCTCTCTCTTCCATGAATGAATTTTTTGACGTTTTATTTTTTTTTACCTTGACATGTCTCTCGTCTGATAGAGCATTTTCATTGGACTCTTCAATTAAAAAATTTTAACGAATTTTTGTGAAAGTTTTAAAAACACTCATACATCCTGCCTTCAAAATTTCACTAAACTAATTATTATTAAAAACTCTCACCAAATATAATCCAATTTTTCTCAGATTTAATCCTCTCAAATTTTTTAAATATTTGAGATTCTCAAATTGTTAGCCATACTTTACATCTAACGGTTCACAATGTGCTAACTGTCACATGAATTGCAAAAACATTTATTCATACTACTTTTTGTTGATAGCATTTATTTTATGTGGACAATTTGCACGTTGTAAACCGTTAGATATAAAGCATGGCTAAGATTTAACAATTTAAAAATTTCAAATGTTTAAAAAATTTGAGGGATTCAAATCCATTTTTCTCAGACTATTCATTAAAATATTGTTTTCTTTCACTTCCCGCCCGTTTTCTTTTCTCCCTCTGTCTCTCCTTCTCCGTCGGTGGGGTGAAGGCGTTCACCTCTGCTACCTTCTCTAGAAACCCAACAAAAAAATATTGATATTTTGCAATCCTATCAATTCAACAAAAGGAATAACGTAAATTACATTTTGCAAACTTCAACCTTTTCATCAATCTTCCTATTCCCTAAGCCAGAGCCAACACCCCCCAAAGACCCAGACAAGAAGAAGAAAACGAAGAGCAATTTCAAGGGAAAGAAGGCAGAATCCAAAGCATCCAATGACCCAAACAAACCAATTAGAAAGGGGTTTAATAAACACTCACTTATGTGTCCATCGAAGGCTATAACCCAGAGGTCCTGGAGAGCGAGATGATCCTTATCAATCCGTTTCTGGTAATAGCTTACTGGAAAGATAATAAAAGACCCACGAATTGATGAATTTGTTGTATCCATGACAACAACTTTTTTTTTTTTCCATGAAATTGGGTGGCCATGGCAGCAGTCTTGTAAGACTTTAAACAATGCGAGGTAGTTAAAGTAGTTGCTTTTAAAATTGTTGAAAAATAATATCCAGTTAAAATAGAGAAATTTTTAAAGAGTTTGTTATAAATTTTTGGAGTAATTACTTTTTTTTTTTTTTTTTTTCCATCAACTACTAGCCATTGTCAACATGCCCCATGAACTGACACCTCGACCAAAAGAGAGTATCCAACTACCAACTTTACATACTTTGCCCACTTCCGTTAGTTTAATTAAATACCCTAACTCAAATTCAAAAATGACATAAATGCCCTCAACTTTTTTAAACATATTAATTTTAATATATTTTTTTTTATTAATTACTGTTGGAGGGCATTTTGGTCTTTAAACCAAAATTAATGCCCAAAAATGATATATTCCGTCCAAGTTAACGGGATTCTCTGACGGAGGGGGGCAAAGTCTGTAAAGTTGGTAATTGGATGCTCTCTTTTGGTCGATGTGTCAGTTCATGGGGGCATGTTGATAATGGCTGGTAGTTGATGAGGAAAAGGTAATTACCCCTAAATTTTTTTTAAAAGTAATGGTTAAAATAAAAAAAAAAATTAATTTTTTCACTAAAATTTAATAAAATTTTGAACATCCTAAGAGCATTCCTAGTAGCCTCACCAAATTTTACTCACCAAAATAATTAAAAATCACTTTTTTCTATTATGGTGAGCCACTTTATTAAAATTCTCCTAGCAGCCTCACCATTTTAACTAGTTAATATTCACTATTCCATTTAAATAATAATTTTTTCATATTTATTTATTTTTCTCTATATAATCTTTTTACAAAAAATCATTCATATCTATGAAATAAGGACATTCTCGTGTGAGAGATGGGAGATGGGAGAAGAAAATAAGAGAAAAAAGGAAAAAAGTGTGTTAATCATGTGAGAGAGAAATGTGAAACAAAAATTTGGTGAGTGGGTTGTTGAGTGAAAATGCCTCATCTAATTTGGTTAGTAATTTCATTCACCAAATTTTTTTGGTTAAAATGGTGAAGCTGCTGGGAGTGAATTTTCAAGATTTTTATCTAATTGGCTCACCAAAATAGCTAAAAAATTATTTTGATGAGGCTACTAAAAATGTTCTAACGACTAACGAGAATGCTCTTAGCTTTAACTTTTTGAGAAATTTATTTATTTTTATTATTCTTACTTTTGACTTTTGAGAAGTACTTTTTAACAATCGCCTCCTTGAGTCCTTGTCTGTCAGCTAAAGGATCAGGATTCAGGACAATTTATTTTGGTTTCACTTTCTTCCATACTTCTTCCATCTTATTTCTTTCTCTACTATTTTAATTTTCAAACTTCGCACACCGGCTACAATAACAGCCTAGGAAGACTAGCTGACACCCTACTTATATCATGGTTTATTACTAAAAAAAAAAAAAAAAGTCATAAAAAATATTACTCCCACAAGCGACAATTCTCTGAAAAACCAGAAAGCAAAACCCAGCCGTTGATTTTATGGTTTCAGCCTTGAGGGATCCGGATCCTCTCCAGTTCATTAGAACTGGAACTGGAGAGGATCCGGTACATGGTCAAGATTTATTTAAAAAAAATTAAAGGTGTAAAAGTTGCCACGTCAAAAGAAAAAAAGAAAAAAAAATCCTTTGTTCTTTTTCGCAAGGTCTCTCCTCCTCTCTCTTCCCTCCGACCGCTCCTCTCTCCCACCGGCGCCGTCTCTCTCTACTGCCGGCCGTCTCTCTCTCTCTCCCCGGCCGGATCCAAAGAACTCTCTTCCCTCTGGCCGTTTTTTTTTTTTTTTCTTTCTTCTTTGAAAACGAGTGCTGAAGAACACGAAGCCGAACGGTTTAGATCTGTAAATTATCACGAAATAATCGGAGAAAAAAGTGGTGAAAACACAATTTTTGAAACTCGAATTCTTCTCAGATTTGTGTTTATCTGGATTAGACTCAGTGTGTTTGTAATTTGAATTTTGTTTGTCCTCTGCTGTATTCTCGGAAACCTAGCTATTGTTGAATTTTCGGTGAATTCTCGAAAATGTTAGCGGCAAGAGTTGAGAGTGCCAGTGAAGATCTGGGACTGCTGGGTCTTGAATTGGAGGTGGAAATGCGAAACCAGCAATTGTAGGAAGTGAGACAGCTTACTTGGAATTTTGAATGCTTGGTTTTTGGTTACATAGGTTTGGCTGCTTTAGAGGCTTGAAGGTGAAAAACCCAGCTGAGAAAATGTGAGTCCCCTGCTTTCTTGACTTGAGATGGAGCGAAGATGAAGTTGCTGTTGAGGAAGTTCCGGATGCATAGGGGAAACTTCAGGTGGCGGTGTGGAAGAGACATTTATGGAAAGCTTTCCAGTGGCTGGGCATGCTTTCAGAGACCCATTGCTGATGGCAAAGGAGAAGAAGCCCGGCCGTGATGGGTGCACCTTGGGGAACCGAAAAAGAAAAAGAAAGGAATTTTTTTTTTTGCTTTTGACGTGGCAATTTTTACACCTTTTATTTTTTTAAAACAGATCGTGACCATCTACCGGCTCATCTGGAGAGGATCCTATTCCCAGGCGTGATGGTTTTTGTCTTTTTAGTTCAACGATTTGCTGCCCATCGCTGTCGCCGCCGCCATCACTGTAACTAGAACCTTACGCCTCATGAAAGTCAGTTTTCCTCATCGGTCAGACCAATTTGGTTTGAAAAAAACCCTTCCGTTTGAAATTTCATTTTCCCCATCTCTCCCCATCAATTTCAAAACGTTTTTTTTTTTTTTTACTTTTTATATCACATTAAACACTTTTTTATTACTTTTTAAATAAAAAATCCACTATAATACAATTTTTTTTCTTCACTTTTTCATATAAATTATTTCAACTTTATATCACATCAATCTTATTTTTCAATCATTAAAAAAAAAATTCCAAAAAAAAAGAAAGGGAAAAGAGCATTTCAAACGGGACAAAATAACTACAAAGCCTCTCTTTCTAACAGATTACCAACTATAACCTATGATGGTCATAGTCAAAATAGACCAAGTCGAAAAGCAATAGGTAAAATAATTGGCTTCACCGACAAAATCAGAACATTAAACAAAAGACTCCTTACCATCTTTGATTCTCCCGATATGCACTCTTAATTGTGACACATTATTTGAAGAGAATTTGTAAGAATGTTTAAAAAGTGTAGCATTTCTCAATGGAGTATTTGCTACGTACAATAACTAGCAATTTCTAGTTGATTATTGTAGAATAAAATACTGATTTGTGTACCTCTCAACCTTATCATCATTGAGATTAAAATACCTTATCGTTACAATCTTAAGTGTTTCACATGTTTTAAGTATAATCTTAACCATATGTATATAAGTTTTTAGACACCATCCCTTTGCAAATCAGATTTCAAGAGCAAGTTCTACCCAATATTTGTAACATTTTGTATTCAATATTTATAATATTTGGTATAAGAGTGAGGTTCTATGTGTTAATTAACTTAACCTTTTATCCTGAATTTGAACATTATTTTCATCAATTCATCCATCATTTCAATAAGTTAAATATTATACCTTATTAAAGAGAATATTAAAGTAATAATTAAACTCAATGCTTCTTATCGAAGAAAAGATCATTGAAGTGAACATCAACTTGGAACTGTTGCGGAAATGGGGGTATTTTTTCCCAATTAAATATCAACGGACGGACGTAATTAAGCTGTACGATGTGAATTTATAATATTGAAGTGGACATCAAACTTAATTGGAACTGTGTAGACGTCTCGGAATTAGGTACGTAGTATTAAATATTGTTTTAGAAAACAGAACTTTTAAAGTCAAAAAAGATTTTTTTAGAAAAAAAAATTATTCTTTAATTTCAACTTGACCTTTTAGTTTTAATCAAACAAGTTGAATAAGTAAATTTTTTTAAAAAATATTTTAAAAAAAAATTTAAAAATTTTTAATAGAATTTGACAAAAAATTCTAACGGATAGTTGAAATTGAAAAAAAAATTGAAAAAAGATTGATATCTTAAAATTGATACTTTTTAAAGTCTAAATATCTTATTTCAAAAATGATGAAAAATCAGTGATTATGACTAAAACTCTTACTTAAAAGTAAATTTTTTTTAAAAAAATAAAAAATTCTAATGCAATTTTAAACAGGGTTTCTTCGAAGGGATAACAATCCCCTTCCCTTTCCCTCGTAGTTATCCAAGGAAAAAAAAAAAAAAAAAAAAAAGTGATGACAAACTTGTATCTGGTGGCATGGTCTGAAGCACATGTTAATTTTGTGGATATTGAACATGCACGTAAGCTTCGAGGACTTGGGGAGGAAACTATGTCTATAAATATATGAATTCGTGCGTATATAGTAATTACAAACTAACAAAAGTAGTAGTGTACGCTTAGGTCACGCGACTCTCCCAGTCCCAGAGGAAGAAATAGCAGTACTGAAGGTGCAGTAATACGTACGTACGCCAACGCCATTTTTTGTATCGGTAGGCGGTAGGCCACTCCATGGAGAACACTTTCCGTGTTAGAAAGGGTGCCTGGACGGAAGAGGAAGATATTCTTCTGAGGCTGTGCATTCAGAAGCATGGAGAAGGAAAATGGTACCAAGTTCCTTCCAGAGCAGGTAGTAGTAGTACTGCATATCGAAGAAGGGAGAAGAGAGAGAGAGAGAATACTGAAATTAAGTTTTAACAATCTTTTTTTTTTTGGTTGCATTAATCCAAGAAATAATTAAAAGTAAGTTGTGCATGTTTTCAATAATGCAATATTTATTGGAGCTTTAGAAGGTTTTATCGGTTTCTTAATTGCGATTTGCAGGCTTAAATAGATGCAGGAAAAGCTGTAGACTGAGGTGGCTGAACTACCTAAATCCAAATATCAAGAGAGGAGGCTTCGGAGAAGATGAAGTGGATCTCATGATTAAGCTCCATAAGCTGTTGGGTAACAGGCAAGTATAACTTGATCTCAATTCTCATGCATCAGTTCATGCCAAATATCCTCAGTTTTCCTCCATTTTAAAATCCACCATTCAGTTTCTAATTTTATTTTTCACTAATTAAAAAGAGTCGTCAGTTTTCAAAATTGTTCAATTAAAAATTTCCATAACCATGCAAAATTTCAATCATTTCTCAAAAAATTATAAAAAGAGATCGTAATGGTATTCCAGATGGAGTTGTTGTAAAAAAACTCTTTATATGGTAACTAACGTTCCATCACTTTCGACCAAATTTAGTAAGCTAGGTATAAGTCTTATAAAGTATCTAAGTATTTATGTCTTAAATGTTACTACGAAAGAGATATATGACTTAAATACTTTATAAGACATAAATACTTTTCATTTTTTAATGTATTTTTTGAGAGTGAAAAGTCTCATGGACTTTTATATTATATTAAAGCAAATTTTTTGAACGATGAGGACCTTTTCCTTTTGATATTAAACACGTATTTGGTCCAAAATTATCGCACGTGATAGAGAACGTTAGAGCATTCACACGTAGCTTATTTACAAGGCAGCTTTTATAGAGGGTCTTGTTTCTTAAATTTTAACAAAATCACAAAAAGTCGCAGCAGCAGATTTCCTCTATATTTTTCTATTTCTTGAAAATGCTAGAGTACTTCCAACGTTTCCATTCCTTTGTTTATTCACAAAAATACATTTTCTCTCTCCTTGAACGTCTCTCCCCCTCTTGTTCTCACTTCTCTCTCTCTCTCTCTCTCTCTCTCTCTCTCTCTCATGTTCTCCCTCCTCCCCAAATCTGGCGGCCGACAACGAGGTGTGGATCGGACTGGTACTTGGTGATGGGAGTGACCTCTAGCTGGGGCTGGGCCTCCCCTTCCAGCCTCACGTCGACTTCGTAGAACACGCAGTCGCCCCCCAAGTGCCGGCCCTTGGGGAGCTTACTGCTCGGCATCCGAATCGGCGGCGGCGGCATCAGATTCATGATCGCCGGCGACGAGAGAGGGTTGGTGGGGCCGGCGGAGGGGGCTGATTGGGGTTGAGGAGGGCCATGGGTTAGATCGCGGTTCGCAGATCTTCCTCAAGGCAAGGGTATAGTAGCGTCTCATTATTCGCAATAATCGCAAGATTCTGAAAAAAGCTTTGAACCAGAGGACATCGTTAATTAGCAACATATCTCCAACATTAATTACTTGAACATTTTGCTTATATATACGTATAACATAGATATTTATATTCTCTATTTTTGTGTAGATGGTCACTGATTGCTGGTAGGCTTCCGGGGAGAACAACCAATGATGTGAAGAACTACTGGAATACGCACCTGCGCAAGAAGGAAATTTCTCGCATCAAAGATGACGCGAAAGAAAAAGCACAAGACATTGTGAAAGTGAACGTCATAAAACCTCGACCTCGGACCGTAACAAAAAAATTGACTTGGTTATGTGGGAAACCTACAATTGCAAAAAGCTTTGAACCAGAGGACATCGTTAGCAACATATCTCCAACATTAATGCTATCAGAGAATAGGCCGACTAAACGGTGGGAAGGATTGTTAGATCACAAGGAAGGTGATGAAAGAGCCCTATGCACCATAATTGGGTTAGACGAGGAGCCCAACAGAGTTCACTGGGGCGAGAAAATAGCACCAGAAACAAAAATGGGGGACACTTTTGATGATCAGGATGGTCTGAGTTGTTTGGCTGACTTCTCTTTTGACATGAGCCTCTGGGATTTTGTTAACGCAGATCAAGAAATAGTATAATGATCTAGTGATCTTTAGCTCTTATATGTTGAAATATGATTCATCCCTCGTATTAGAATAAGTAAATCAAGGATGGATTAATGTTAGGATTATAGTTATAGCACCACTAATTCTATCTATATATTAGTATTAAGTCTTAGTCTTTTTCTATTTGTGAATCATAATTATTTAAAGGGTTAAATATATTATAGCTCCCCAAACTACCACTTTCTGAATACCCCTCTCTTAACCGTGGGAATTTCAAAGTGTATGAGAGATATTTTCGGATTTCTGTTTAGAATTGACGACACAAATGAACGGATGGGGCCAAAAAATTAAAAAGTGGTAATTTGAGAGGCCAGAATTTAAGCATTGGTAGTTTGGAAGACCAACCGAAAAAATGGTAGTAGTTTGGGGGCTAAAATATATTTATCCCCTTAATTAATCAAACTTTATCCTTAATTATTGAAAACTATTGTCTTCCTTATAGTTTTTCTAAATCCATAATACTTTTAGAATTTTTCTTGAGAAATTAAAGCCAATTCACAATCATTGATCAACTATTTCAAGAGAGAAGACCAAATCAACCTTTCTTAATAATAATACTGCCTCCTTTACCATCTGATCGAGACGCTTAGTATTGTATTTTTAAATAATGAATGTATCTCACTATCTCCCATAGATGCTCTAAAAGTCACATACTAGCTAAATATTGTTAATATCGGCTGGCTGACTGGCTGGCTGCCGGCCGTCACCGTGCGTACACGGAGCCGCCATCGACATTCTAGAGCCGGTAGCGGTACAGATTCGGTAGGCAAAAATGACTTTCCTGTCGTCGGTTTTCGCAGCAACCCAAACAGCCAATCTCTCAGCCTCGTATCTGGCCATATTTTCACATTTGTTGTAATTCAGTTGACCATAGTGTTTCTGGAAGCTCCGAAAGGCGTGGTCCTGGAAAGTCGTGGTCCTGGAAAGGCGTGATAATTATGGCTTTCATGTGCATACTGTGTGAACTATTTTTTTTTTTTTTTTTTGTTTTTATGAAAGCAAACTGTGGGAACTATTTGATGTAGCAGCAAAGATCTGACAATGGGAAAGAAGAAGGGAAAATGTAATTCTGTAAGATCTAGAGACGTGTAAATTGATGGAAGATTTACTTCTCTCAAAAACAAAATCTTCTCTCTCATCCACGAATGAATTTTCTGACGTTTTATTTTGGGTTAAATACATTTTTAGTTCTTGAGTTTTTAAAACTTTATTTTTTAGTCCTTGAATCTCAATTTGTATCACAGATGATACCTCAGTTTTAAAAAATTGAAACTGAAGGACTAAAAAACAAAGTTTTCAAAATTTATGGACTAGAAAAGTACTTAACCCTTTTATTTTTTACTTTGACATGCTTCTCGTCTGATAGAGCATCTTCATTGTATTCTTCGGTTTAAAAATTTTACTGAATTTTGGTAAAAGTTCTAAATACACTTATACATTTGGCTCTTCAAAATTTCTCTAAACTAATTATTACTAGAAACTCTCACCAAATTTAATCTCATTTTTCTCGTATAAGATCCCCTCAAAATTTTTTAAACATTTGAGATTCTCAAATTGTTAGCCATACTTTACTTCTAACGGCTCACAATATGTCAATTGTCATATAAAATAAATGCAAAAGCATTTATTGATACCACTTTTTGTTGATAGCATTTATTTTATATTGACAGTTGATACTATACATTGTGAACCGTTAAATATAAAGCATGGCTAAAATTTAACAATTTGAGAATCTCACATGTTTAAAAAATTTGAGGGATCCAAATCCATTTTTCTCACGCTATTCATTAAAATATTATTTTCTTTTTGCTTCCCGCCCGTTTCTCTCTTTCTCTCTCTCTCTCTCTCTCTCTCTCTCTCTCTCTCCTTCTTCTCAGTCGGTTAGGTGAAGACGTTCACCTCTGCTACCTTCTCCAGAAACCCAACAAAAAAATATTGATATTTTGCAAACCTATCAACAATTCAACAGGAGGAATAACGTAAGTTACATTTTGCCGCTTCAACTTTTATCAATCTTCCTATTCCCGAAGCCAGAGCCAACACCCCCCAAAGATCTAGATAAGAAGAAGAAGAAAACGAAGAGCAATTTCAAGGGCAAAAAGGCAGAATTCAAAGCACTCAATGACCCAAGCAAACCAATTAGAAAGGGGTTTAATAAACACTCACTTATGGGTCCATCGAATGCTATAACCCAGAGGTCCTAGAAAGCGAGAGGATCTTTATCAATCCGTTTTTAGTAATAGCTCACTAGAAAGATAATAAAAGACTCAGGAATGGATGAATTTGCTGTATCCATGACAAGAATTTTTTTTATTTTTATTTTTCATGAAATTGGGGGGGCCATGGCAGCAGTCTTCTTGTAAAGCTTTAATCAATGATGAGAAGTGGTTAAAGTAGTTGCTTTTAAAACTATTAAAAAATAATATTCAAATAAAATGAAGAAATTTTTAGATAATTTGTTATAAATTTTTTAAAAAATAATAGTTAAAATATAATAATATTTTTTTTCTTTCTAAAATTTAGTAAAATTTTGAACAGTCTATTGAGATGCTCTTAGCTTTACTTTTGAAAAGTTTTTTTTTTTTTTGGTACTTTTTACAAGAGTCTATAATCAATTGCGATAGCAGTTATTTGCTCATAATTGCTATCGCAACCGGGGTCTCCGTTTATTTCAATTTTAACAACCGCAACCATAACCGGCCTACCAGTTGCAGTTTTTACCAACCATTCAGTTTTTGGGTTATTTTAAACCGGTTTTCTTTTATTGTTGAAATTTTTTATTTTTATTTTTGGGAAAAGTACACATATCTCCCTCAAACTACCACTCAATTGTCAATGTACCCCTCAAACTACCAATTGTGTCAATTGCCCCCCTCAAACTACCAAAAAATGTCAATGTCCCATTTAATACCAGCAAAAAGACAAAAATAACCCTAAATTTTTTTAATAAGCCAAAAATGTCCTTATAAATTCGAAAAAAAAAACTAAAACTAAAAAATTATTTTTTTAAAAAAAAAATTAAAAAAATTAAATAAAAAACGAAAAAGAAAGTTTTTTTTTTTTAAGAAAAAAAAAAACGAAAAAATAACTGAAAAATATAAAAACAATTTTTTTTTTTTTTTTTTAAAAAAAACAAACGAAAAAGAAAAAGGAAAAACCAGTTTTTTATTAAATTAAAAAAACGAAAAAGAATGATTTTTTTTAAAAAAAAAACGAAAAAATAACTGCAACTTACAAAAATAATTTGTTTTAACAAAAAAAAACGAAAAAAAAAAACAAGTTTTTAATTTTAATTTTTTTTTTTTGTATAATTTTTTGTTATTTTATATTTTTTAAAATATTTTTTTAGTTTTTATTTTATTTTAATAATTTTATGAAGGGTATTTTTGTCATTAGGGGGACATTGACAGTTTTTTGTAGTTTAGGGGAAGACATTGACACAATTAGTAGTTTGGGGGACATTGACAATGAGGTGATAGTTTGAGGGGGTTATGTTTACTTTTCCCTTTATTTTTTTTAAAAAAATGGGTAAGTTGTAAGCCTGCTTTCCATAACTGTATAACATGAAATACCAAATGATTGATAATGTCAATCACGAATTCTGGCAAATTGGCAAAACATAAAAATGCATCCTGCCATTCTGAATAGAAAGAATATCAAATCAATGATTAATAGAGATAAGGAAGAACGCTCAATCTGCAATTGAAAAGCACTGCAATTAACAAGTGAGATTAATAGAGAAAGACAGTAATTGGATACTTAATGGGCTTCGTTTGTTTGGTTAGTCTTGCTTGTAGTACTTGTTGATAAACACCTCCCCTTTCAAGCTCTGGTTAAATGCTTGCTATTTCAGCCACGGTGGTCGTGGTGCGCAATAGTGCCGGTCTTTTCTTCTTTAGGGGCCGGGATTTTGCTCGAGTACTGTTTCATAATATGATTTAAGACCTAATAATAAGGTAAAAGAATAAATATAAATATTTATGAAAATAAATATTTATTTTTTAAGAAGCGTTTATAGTTTTAGTTTAATAAAAATTCAAAAAAACCTTAAACTTTGGAACGACGGAAACAAGGTCAAACGAACTCTGTTTTGATCGATTCAAAAACTGGAACGCTCTTCTTGAAGTCTTCTAGCTACCCTCTAAATTTCATAATTTTTGGATTTTGTTAAGAACACGAAAACACCTGCAAAAAATAGTACTCATAATGATTGATGAGCACTTTTTTTTAACTCAGTCCAGCCCATTTGCTATTTTGTCCACAAACCCGGTCCATATGGCAGCCCAATCCAAGTAGAACCAGCCCACATGTTTAAAAAAAAAAAAAGGACTAGTTTTTAGTTAATAAAAATGTTATAGTTCAAGTTTATTTTTCGTTTCTTTCCCACAAGTCCAGCATTCCTTTTTAGCTTGCATTATTACATATTATTGTGCTCAGCCCAGTCCACGGTTTCCAGCATGTGTAAAAGCCCAACCCAGTTCAATCAACAGAGGAACCAACGAAAGGCAATTTAGTTAGGAATAGACTTGGTGCTAAGTTGAGAACCAATGGCTGATTAGTTAGAGATAAAAGATTTTTATTCACAAAGGACTGCCGCCGCCGCTTGTACATTCATCTCCACCTTTGATCAATTACACCCGTTGCAGATCCAGCCCTCAAAGTTTGCTAAATGCCCAGCCGTAGATCATGAAATTGCAGAAAGAAATCCAACCGTTCATGATTCTTTAAAAGCACATGTTAATTTTGTGGATATTGAACATGCACGTAAGCTTCTAGGACTTGGGGAGGAAACTATGTCTATAAATATAAGAATTCGTGCGTATATAGTAATTACAAACTAACAAAAGTAGTAGTGTACGCTTAGGTCACGCGACTCTCCCAGTCCCAGAGGAAGAAATAGCAGTACTGAAGGTGCAGTAATACGTACGTACGCCAACGCCATTTTTTGTATCGGTAGGCGGTAGGCCCCTCCATGGAGAACACTTTCCGTGTTAGAAAGGGTGCCTGGACGGAAGAGGAAGATATTCTTCTGAGGCTGTGCATTCAGAAGCATGGAGAAGGAAAATGGTACCAAGTTCCTTCCAGAGCAGGTAGTAGTAGTACTGCATATCGAAGAAGGGAGAAGAGAGAGAGAGAGAATACTGAAATTAAGTTTTAACAATCTTTTTTTTTTTTTTTGTTGCATTAATCCAAGAAATAATTAAAAGTAAGTTGTGCATGTTTTCAATAATGCAATAATTATTGGAGCTTTAGAGGGTTTTATCGGTTTCTTAATTGATATTTGCAGGCTTAAATAGATGCAGGAAAAGCTGTAGACTGAGGTGGCTGAACTACCTAAATCCAAATATCAAGAGAGGAGGCTTCGGAGAAGATGAAGTGGATCTCATGATTAAGCTCCATAAGCTGTTGGGTAACAGGCAAGTATAACTTGATCTCAATTCTCATGCATCAGTTCATGCCAAATATCCTCAGTTTTCCTCCATTTTAAAATCCACCATTCAGTTTCTAATTTTATTTTTCACTAATTAAAAAGAGTCGTCAGTTTTCAAAATTGTTCAATTAAAAATTTCCATAACCATGCAAAATTTCAATCATTTCTCAAAAAATTATAAAAAGAGATCGTAATGGTATTCCAGATAGAGTTGTTGTAAAAAAACTCTTTATATGGTAACTAACGTTCCATCACTTTCGACCAAATTTAGTAAGCTTAGGCATTTATTTTCCTTCTCTCCATCATCTCACTTGTTAAAGTCAAGATATGCATGACTCATATGCTTTATAAGTCATTGATATCCTCTTTTTTTAATGCATTTTGGAGAGTAAAAAGCTTCATGAACTTTTATACTAAATCAGAGCAAATTTTTGAACGATAAGAGTCTTTCCCCTCCTGATATTGAACACATATTTGGTAAAAAATTGCCACATGTAAGGGAGTATATTAGAGCATTCACATGCAGCTTTTTTTTTTTTTTTTATAAGGATTCTATTTTCTATATTTTAAAAATAATTTCAAGAAAATCACAAATAATCACCCATAACAAATTTCTTATATTTTTCTTTTCCTTGAAAATGCTAGAGTACTTTCAACATTTCCATTCCTTTGTATATTCACAAAAATACATTTTATCTCTCCTTCAACGTCTCTCTCCCTCTCGTTCTCACTTCTCAGCTCCGAAATTCTCTCTCTCTCTCTCTCTCTCTCTCTCTCTCTCTCTCTCTCTCTCACGTTCTCCCTCCTCCCCAAATCTGGCGGCCGACAACGAGGTGTGGATCGGACTGGTACTTGGTGATGGGAGTGACCTCTAGCTGGGGCTGGGCCTCCCTTTCCAGCCTCACCTACGTCGACGTCGTGGAACACGCGGTCGCCCCCCAAGTGCTGGCCCTAGGGAAGCTTACAGCTTACTGCTCGGCATTCGAATAGGCGGCGGCGGCATTAGATTCATGGTCGCCGGTGACGAGAGAGGGTTGGTGGGGCCGGCGGAGGGGGCTGATTGGGGTTGAGGAGGGCCATGGGTTAGATCGCGGTTCGCAGATCTTCCTCAAGGCAAGGGTATAGTAGCGTCTCATTGACGTAGCGGAAGACTAAGGTAATTAATCAAAGAACAGCGTCTTCGATTCTGCAAGGAGAAGCGTCTTCGTCTTCTACCCCAAAAGATAAAACAAGCCCGCAGACTAAAATAAAGATAAAACTCCGCAGAGTATTTGAGAGAGAATTCTCTGATTTTATAACAATTCCATTGATTCTGAGTTTTACATAATAAGCAAGCCTATTTATAGAAGAGAAATACTGGTGGAAAAAGTAAACCTATCCCTAGTAGTAAAAGTAAACCTTTCCTAATAGCAATAGTAAACCTTATTCTAGTAGTAAAAGTAAAACTTATTCTAAAAGGAAAAGAAATAAAACAAATCCAATCCTAGTAAGGAAAGAAATAAAGCTACTAGCAAATCTAGTCCTAGTAATTAAAGAAAAAACATAAAGTCTTGGCTTGACGATCAAATCTTTCCTTTTGTACTTCCATTGTCTGCGAATAGGTAAGCTTCTAATTAAATGGTGCTGCTTCAGTATTATTTTGAACATCTTTTCTATTTTCGTTTTCATCGAAAATATTAATAAATTCCGTCCTACATCTCATTATTCGCAATAATCGCAAGATTCTGAAAAAAACTTTGAACCAGAGGACATCGTTAATTATTAGCAACATATCTCCGGCATTAATTACTTGAACATTTTGCTTATATATACGTATAACATAGATATTTATATTCTCTATTTTTGTGTAGATGGTCACTGATTGCAGGTAGGCTTCCGGGAAGAACAACCAATGATGTGAAGAACTACTGGAATACGCACCTACGCAAGAAGGAAATTTCTCGCATCAAAGATGACGCGAAAGAAAAAGCACAAGACATTGTGAAAGTGAACGCCATAAAACGTACCTCGACCTCGGACCGTAACAAAAAAATTGACTTGGTTATGTGGGAAACCTACAATTGCAAAAAGCTTTGAACCAGAGGACATCGTTAGCAACATATCTCCAACATTAATGCTATCAGAGAATAGGCCGACTAAACGGTGGGAAGGATTGTTAGATCACAAGGAAGGTGATGAAAGAGCCCTATGCACCATAATTGGGTTAGACGAGGAGCCCAACAGAGTTCACTGGGGCGAGAAAATAGCACCGGAAACAAAAATGGGGTACACTTTTGATGATCAGGATGGTCTGAGTTGTTTGGCTGACTTCTCTTTTGACGTGAGCCTCTGGGATTTTGTTAATGCAGAACAAGAAATAATATAATGATCTAGTGGTCTTTAGCTCTTTATATATATGTTGAAATATATATGATTCATCCCTCGTATTAGAATAAGTAAATCAAGGATGGATTAGTGTTAGGATTATAGTTATAGCACCACTAATTCTATCTATATATTAATTAGGATCAAGTCTAATTCTTTTTCTATTTGTGAATCATAATTATTTAAACTATAAGAAGATTTTTACCTATAAATAAAGTCAATGTCAATAGACTTTTCCATTGTGATAACAATTAGTTTGAGTTTTTGTAAAACTACTAAAAATTCGGATTTTACCGTCATAAATCACGTAAATTAATGCCGTTAAATTAAAAAATATATGGAATGTAAAAATTTTATTGCCGTTTTCATTAAAGTGCCAATATATTTTCGGCGCAAGATAAAATGCGCTAATAAATTTAACCGTGCTTTTTGAAAAACGTTGTTAAATTTGTTGGTGTTTTGCTAAATGATGTTTGGGTAAACGACGAAATTAAGACGACGTTATATAAAGTGCTGGTATATATGCTACATATGTGTTTTAAAAAAAAATAAAAAATCATTCATTGTGGTTAAAACGATTTGCAATAAGCTACATATGGTTTACAAATGTTTTGAAGCTCTTCCGTGGTATGAAAAAAATAACAAATAGGTCACTGCACCTAGTTTTCTTCTAATTTCTTTTACATAAATTGTCAATTGCCACATCATTACCAATCAGATTACTACACGTGCCACTCATTACCAATCCTCAATTGCACTGTTTGGTTTTCTCCCCTGTTCGACCGCACTAATTAAGCTAGCTAGGGATATTCCTCACCCAAACAAAACTAATTGAACCTTCTCGATCTTTTCTCATTCATTCGTACCTCTCAAGATTAACATTAATTACCTCAAGCATTTCATTTTAGATTTTCTTATGGTATGCGTTTGTTTCACTCATCACCCATCACTCATCTCTTCCTTTTAATATGTACCTATTCATTTTTATGTTTCTGTATCAGTTTGAATAGTACGTACGTAGTATCACTATCAGTCTATCAAGCTCTTGATGATAAAGCGCACAAAAAAAAAAAAAAAAAAAAAAAAAAAAAAAAAAAATCTGATGGGCATTTAGTGATGTGTGAATAGTGACATGTTTCCATGCATGTCTCTAATCAGTTCGTTACTAATTGAGATTTAATGACGTGTCAAAGCACTACAAAAAAACATGATTTTCGCTACTTACATTTCGCCACGTGTACGGGCACTGTACACATGGCAAACTGTTGGCCACGTGTGCCCCACGTAGTGGATTTGGGTGTCACTAAATACACATTTAGCCACGTGTCACAAAATACACGCGGCTAACTGTCAGCCACGTCTAAAATACACGTGGCGAACAATTAGCCACGTGTATTTAATATACGTGGCTAAATGTATTTTTTTGACACGCATTCTTAACACACGTCTCCAACAATAATATTATTGCTTAAAAAAGAAAAGAAAAAAGAACAGATCTGTTCTTTTCTTTTTCTTTTTTTTTTGTTAGTAGCAATGCACCGACTCGGTCGCCGGCTACCTCTACCAGGTCGCGTACGGCGACGGCTCGTACACAGTCGGCGATTTCGTCACTGAGACGCTGTCGTTAGGGAACTCCGGCGCGGTGAACGACGTTGCTTTGGGTTGCGGCCACGAAGACGAAGGTCTGTTCGTCAGCGCCGGAGATCAAAGCGTCGTCGTTTTCTTACTGCCTGGTTGACTGCGACTCGAGCAAGTCCTCGACGCTCGAGTTCAACTCAGTCCCACCCGACGACTCGGTCACAACTGCGTTACTGAGAAACAGCAAAAATCGTACGTTCTACTACGTCGGACTCACCGGAATGAGCGTGGGTGGTCGGGGAGGCCGTCAGAAAGGCCGACCACGCGGTGGTTGGGGAGCTGGCCGGTGGTCCAGTACTGACGGAGAGAGAGAGAGAGAGAGAGAGAGAGAGAGAGAGAGAGAGAGAGAGAACGCGATTTTATTTGATATTTGAAATTTGAAATTTGAAAGCTACCGACCCAAATTCTGGCCACGTGGCCAACTCTCTTTTATATATATATATATATATATTATTACAAAACCTTAATAAAAATTGATAAAAACAATTGGCCACGTATAATTAATACATGTGGCTAACTGCAAATATAAATATAAGAAAAATAAAAAAAAAAATATAAATATTTTAGCCACGCGTATTAAATACGCGTACACATTTGGCCATGTTTAATAAATACACGTGGCTAATTGGTCATGTGTAATTAATACACGTGGCTAACTGCAAATATAAATATAAAAAAATATAAATATTTTTGCCACGTGTATTTAATACACGTGGCTAATTGTGCACGCTTAATAAATACACGTGGGTAATTGGCCACGTTTAATAAATACAAATGGCTAATTGGCCACGTGTAATTAATACACGTGGCTAACTGCAAATATAAATATATATATATATATATATATATATATATATATATGTGGTCACGTGTATTTAATACACGTGGCCAATTAGCCACGTGGCTACAGTAACGGTTACTGTAGCCACGTGGCTAATTACTCTTTTTTTTTTTTTTTTTTTTTTTTTTTTTTTTTTTTTTGTAGTGAAGTTGGCACGCTACCAATTAGTGGTTTGTCACTAAATTTAGTGACGTGTCAATTTTTTACGCGTCACTAAATTTAGATTTTATGTACAAAAGAAGGTTCTGAATTTTCTTTCCTTTTCCTTCATTTTCTTAGCAACCTACCAGAGGCCAAGTATCATACAAATCGAAAGTAAATGGGAAAACGAGTTGAAGAGTATACGATCACAGATAAGTTAACATTGATATTCAGTAAAACAATTTATCAAAAATATTAAGTATAACAAACCAAGAGAGATAGATGGCGATGAGATTGAAAAGGAAACTCACTGTGGATTGGTAAAATGAGCATGGACTGGAAGAGAAGAGGAAACTCACATAACAGTATGTATATGTATATGTGACAAATAGATAAAATCAATCTATGCTTGTTCTATACCTAAATAGCAGGCCCAGTTCTCTATCAAAGTTGATCACTAGAAAAGAAAAAGAAGCAAAATGTAAAGAGCAAAGGAAAAATGTGTAGAGAAGTCGAAATTACCTCATGTTGAGCTCAATGCGATGTCTAAAAGAACCTGCAAATAGAAAAAGAATTACAGAATTAAAAACAAAATGGCAAAGGGATTGGCAGAGAAAAGAAAAGAATAGAAGAAGAAAAGGGGCGGAGGAAGAAGAAAAAAAGTGTGGGGGGTGGGGGGAAAGGAAAGTAAAAAGGGGGGAAAATAAAAGAAAGAAGGAAAAGGGAGGCAGCTAGCGCACGCCTTTTTGATGAGGTTTTGTGACGTGTTAAATTTGGCACGTCACTAATAATTTAAATGTAAATTTATTTTTATTAAAATTATATTGACTTAATATTTAGTGACATACCAAATTTGATACGTCACCAATAATTTAAATTTCAAATAATTTTTTAAAAAATTGTATCAACATAATATTTAGTGACACGCCAATTTTGGCACGTCACTAATTTTGTGACGTGTCAAATTTAACACATCACTAATAATTTAACAAATTAATTTATATATATATATATATATATATATATATATATATATATATATATATATATATATATATATATATATATATATATATATATATATATATATATATATATATATATTGACTTAATATTTAGCGATGTGCCACTTTTTGACACGTTACTAATTAGTGATGTGGGCAACAAGTTGATTACTGTAGACACGTCAGTAAATGCTAACTTTTTCTTCATGCGCATGAAGTACTATGATTGATTAATTATGAGTAGGGCCAGGGAAATAATTGTAGGTTTTTTTCTCTTTTTCGGGCGCGCAATTGTTTGTTGATGCATCTTGCAAAATTATGGTTATGATAGGAGGGAGGCGTTGTCCCGTCATGCAAGTTGAAAACATGTTTGATATCTTTTCTAAGAGATAATTTCATTTTTTCTATGATAATTAATACAATTTGCTTTTGTTGAGAATAAATCCAACTTAGATCGGCCCATCCAGAGTCATGGGCTAGTCATGTCAGAATAGGCCCAAGGAGAATTGGGCAGTTGCAAAGCTAAAGCTCAAGATAAGCATGTTCCGGGAACTCGAAAGATGCACTGCGGCGTCGAAGTGCATGTACCTCAGTGCCTCGTGCAGATCGCTGGAAATATCTCATGTAGGTGATAAGGATGACAGGACAAGGAGTGACTCCCGGGTGTAGGTCTCGAGGGATTGCTTACTTGCTAAGCAAGCTCAACACTATAAATACATCTCATATTCTAAGACAATAACTCTTTTTAACACAAAAAAGATCACACTCAGTACATCTTAGCTGACTTAAGTGTCAAAGGAACTCCAGCCAACCCCCAACGTACCCTCTTCACCTTGCATGTGAAGTCTCACATTGCCTGGAAATGGGAATGTGCTTATATGTATAAACGCACCATTCTTAACACAACACGTTTTAAAGCTGTGATGGCCATGAACCTATCAGAACTTCGCAGTTAAGCGTGCTTCTACGAGAGTAGTATTGGGATAAATGATCTCATGGGAAGTCTGGTTCAGGTGAGCCAAAAGCAGACAATATCATGTAGTTAGGGGTGAGTTGTTACAAATGGTATCAGAGCCATTGCCCAGCATGGGATAGGGGGAGCGTGGACAAGTCCATGAGGGTTTCTAGCAGGCACTTGTTGGGATGCCAAGAATGGGGTGATCCATTTGGGGGTGATTGTAACGTCCCACATCGCCTGGGAATGGGGATGTGCTTATATGTATAAACACACACTTCTTGACACAACGCATTTTAAAGCCGTGATGGCCATGAACCTATCAGAACTCCGCAGTTAAGCGTGCTTCTACCAAAGTAGTACCGAGATGGGTGACATCCTGAGAAGTCTGGTTCGGGGGAGCCAAAAGTGGACAATATTGTGTCATTAAGGGTGAGTCGTTATAGTGCAGGTATTGTAGCCCCAAGGTGATGCAACCGACTGGCGAGAAGAGGGTTGTAGATCTGTGAGAAAAGCTTGAAGAACACTCGAAGGACGTGCTAATTCCCACCATATCGAAAAGTCTGTGGAAACAATTATTCGTTTCTCATGAAAAAGAAATCCGTTATGGTGGTGAACATGCATTTTGGAAGCCAAGCCAATCGGCGAAGGACATCCTTGCAGGAGCAAATTGTTAAGCACAACCCGAATCTAGGAGTTTAGAACAATCTGTAGCCTCCACCGTTCCCTCCCCTGGGGGGTGGAGACCAGGATCGCCAAAAAAGTGATCCCCCAAAGTTAAGTTACGATAGGGATGATCGAATGAGGGGATTGGGAGGAACTACCATTTCCTTTGTGGGGCCGCCTGACAACTTGAACAGGAAGGTAGCCGAGTTGGAAAGGAGGTGTGCCAACATGGCTTGGGAAATGGAAAAGAAGGACAATGGCAAAGCTGCTGCGATTGACAAACTCCTAACAGGTACCAGTACCCTGTTAACTTGATGAGTGACCAAGTACCGCCTACTTGAGAAATTCAAAGTCCCCCAAATCCAAAGCTATGTAGGGATCGAGGATCTTGTGGAACATCTGGAAAACTTCCACGTCCTTTTGGACCTCCACGGAATCCCGGATGAGGTTGCTAACAGGGGCGGAGGCATGTTATGGCATGGCCTCCTTAAAAAAAAATTTAGACCTTTTTTAAAATAATATAGTTAATCTAAAGAAGAATCTATTTTGAAAATAAAATATCTTATCAATTTAAAATTCGACACAAAATGATATAGCCATTATTTGGGTTATATATATATAGGAATGTGACTGATTAATTTGCAATAGAAGTGAAAATAAAGATTATTTGTAGTGATATGATTTTAGAATCAAGATTTTTATTTTTTTAACATTTTATTTATTGTTTTAAATTAAATTCTTTCAATTTCACAACCTCACATCCGATTATTAGTAAGATATAATAAATTAAGAATGAATAAAAGATCATCTAAAAATAATAAAAATAAATTATTTAATTTTAAAACATAAAAAAATCATAAATTAATTATCCTAGAAAATTTAAAGCATGGTAATTGATATGTATTCATTTTTATGTTTCTGTATGAATAGTACGTAGTATCACTCCCACAAGCTATCAGCCTATCAAGCTTTTGATGATAATTAAAGCATGAAGTACTGTGGTTGATTGTCTTTTTCTCTTTTTGGGGCGCGCAATTGTTTGTCGATCTATTTGTGAAGGACAAGAACGATGCATCTTTCTTGCCGGTTGCAAAATTAGGCCACACACAAGCAGACAAGATGTGCAGACCCGACTCTTTTTTTTTTTTTTCTTTTTCTTTTTTTAATTTTAAAAAAAAATTATTTTTTTAAGTCTCGTGCAGACCCGACTTGCCGTGTGTACTTTGGAGAAGTTTGAATGTTGCCATCAGCTGATGAGACGTCTTTGTTTTTTTATAATATATGAGAAATGATATGCTTTTCAAAAATTATTTTTCAAATTTATAACTTTTCAAATGAATGATGGGTTAGAATCTTATCTTATTTATTATTTTGATAAATGCATTATAGAATTGTGACATATTATTTGAATAACAAATTTAAAAGATTAATTTAAAAAAGTGTAACATTTTTCATATTATATATCTCATCAGTTTTAGCGGAGTAGTACTTAATTGGATGCATGTTTGGGTGTTTGGAAAAGCCACCACAAATGGGATTGATCATTTATTTACCAGTAGATAGCAGTTTTGATTTTATGATAGTATTTATTTGAAAGTTCTGAGTCTATGTTTATGATAAATGATATTGTTTAAAGTTGTTTAGTTGTCTTAGATAATTTTTTTATTTTTTATTTTTATTAATTTTCACTATAATATATTCCGAGAGTGAAGAAAATAATATGAGAGCATGGAAATAGCAAGGGAAAGGGTATTGGTAGTCTTTATCTTTGAGTAGTAATTGGCTATCAGTCGAGTCTTAGCTAAAGGGAAGAGTCATTGATCCAACATATTGTATGCCTGTGAACTCCTACCTTAAGTACTGGAGTATTATTCAATAAAATTCCTCTTCCGTTTCTACAATCTATATATCATTTTGGGGATAAAATCTCATTGTGGTCCCATTCAATCAAATTTCATTTAAATAAGTTGTTAGATGGATGACAACAACTATCCATCGTAATAACTCATAAAAAAAGAATCGAATCTCAAGATATCGGAATTTGAATATTTGAAATACTGCAGTTGAGATTACTTCTCAACCATCACATGAACATCAACAACGACAATGACTTAGCTACCAAAAACTTTAAAAGGGACACAATGCATCTGGTAAAAGGGGACAAAATTTTGAGTCCCCCCAAGCCTTTGGGTAGCTCCGCCTCCTGGGAGTGGGATTCAACTGGCACTCTCGATAAGCTTTTTTGTTTACTTTTATTGTTTTGCAGTAATCGGAATAAGCACCAACAAAAATATATGTCGACATTAATTGTACCAAAAACTGTTCTACCATATCACAACCCAATCTTCTACATCCGTAGAATCCTATCATAATAGTGCCTTCTTTACCATCTGATTCAGATTCAGACATCTGGCTAGTATTATAAGTTCATTAATCAACTAGCTAGGAAGAGTTTTATGGTCATTTAATTTTGCTGATTTATAACATATTTTCATTTGTGGTTAATGTGTTAGGATCTTAGTCCATGAATCCATACAATTGGTATCTGTTTCATAACTTTCATGGTTGTCCACAATAATTTAAAGGTATGGTGGGTATGGAACACTGCTATATATGGTATCACTCGGTGTGATTTGATGGTCCCTTTTTCTCATTATCATCTCTTTCGATTATTTAAGCGTCAGCTTTTTGTCATGTCCCAATCCATTGGCCAGTGAGTCTCTCAGTGTCTCTTGAATTTTTTTTTATGTTGAGCTTGGGCCCCTGTCCCGTCCTCACCCCAACCTTATCACCGTACCCTTTTTTTTTTTTATTTTTTATTTTGTTATTATTCTCTGTTAAGCAAATAAATCAAAAAGAAGTCGAACCCTAATTCGTGGTCAAGTGGGAAACACATGTGGATTTTGTGGATAGCGGGCATGCACGTAGGCGTGTCGGAATTGGGGAACCGCGCGCGCCTACTTAATTAGAAGTCGTGCATGCATGCTTCTCACAATACACTAATGGAATGATTTGTGTAACCACACGTGACGTCTAACCCCAAAGAAGAAGAAGGAGAAGAGCGCGCTCTGTATCAATTCCAACGTGCCTTTTGGTGGTACGTACTTTAGCTAGTTGGGGGTATAAGTACGTACGTTTTGCAGGCCCTCCATGGAGAGCTCTTTGGGTGTGAGAAAAGGTGCATGGACTGAAGAGGAAGATCTCCTTCTGAGGCAGTACGTTCACAAGTATGGAGAAGGAAAGTGGTACCAAATTCCTCTCAGAGCAGGTACGTACGACGTATTACAGATCGATCGAAGCGAGACATCGATCAATTCGATCGGTTGTTTTTTTCTCTCTTGAGCTTTTTAAATTAACTGATGAAAATGGAAAGTAAGTTTATATCGGTTTCTTGCAATTTGCAGGATTAAATAGATGCCGGAAAAGCTGTAGACTGAGGTGGCTGAACTACCTAAAGCCAAATATCAAGAGAGGAGGATTCACGGCGGATGAAGTTGACCTAATGATCAAGCTCCATAAGCTCCTGGGTAACAGGCAAGTATAGTTAATATAAGTACTCCAACTGATTACTCAGTAGTTAGACGTACATACAGGGTGTGTGAGAGAACGTATTCTTAACTCTTATTCATCCAAAAAAAAAAAAGTATTCTTAACTCTGCCCATATGCAAATGTAAGGGCATATATTTATATATATGAAAGCTGAGCTGTGAATGAAATATTTGCTATTAGTCAAGAAAGTTATATAAATTTTTCTTCTTTTTTATTGAATCTTGAAAATCATATTAAGTAAAATCTTTTTTTTTTCCAAACGTTCTTAATTAATGCTTGTAGTAATGCCAAGTGCATTACTTTCAACACCTCCACCTCTGCTCCTTCCTTCCTTCACGCCTTTCAACCAATTTCTTAATTACTGTCAAACTAGCTTGAAAAAATGACCTCCTTTGGAAAGCCCAACTCATTCCTTTCCTGCGAGGCCAAGAGCTTGTGGGTTTTATTAATGGCAGTCATCCCTGACCCAGCAGTCCTCCTCCCTTGATCTCTCTAGTCCCACTGCTAATTAATTAAAATTTTGTCGAAATTGGCTTATCTCTCATTGCTCATGCCTCAGCTAGCCCCTCACACTCTTTGGGATGAAGCATTCCAATCTGCCTGCAATCTGATAAATCGTTTCCCATCCTCTGTAACCACACTGATGAAGTCTCCATTTGAGCTTCTCTTCAATTGGAAGTCGACTACAATTTCTTGAAAGTTTTTAGCTGCCTCTGTTGGCCATTCATTTGCCCCTATAACACCCACAAAATTGATTTTCAGTCTCTTCCATGTGTTTTTGTTGGATACAGCAACTCCCACCATGGTTATTGTTGCCTTCATATTCCTACCGGACGAGTTTATTTCTCTTGTCATGTAGCCTTTGATGAAAGGCAAATTCCCTTTTTCTTCAACCTCAATCGGTTCATCTAACTCATCCTTTGCTGCACAAATTCTTCCCAAATACCATACAGATCTCCTCACAACAGTCATTTAATTCTCAGCGTCACTTGTCCATTAACAATTCTGACACCCACGGGCATTCCTCTTCCGAACCACCTGTGTTTGAGGATTTGTCCCACATACCATCTACCATGGAACCATCTGACCAACCTTCCTTTCCCACTCCTATTCAACCCAAGGACTACCCACATTTTTTAACGTACGCAATGGACCCTCTCCAGTAATTTCCATTTTTCCATTTTGGATGCATTACCCCGCGTACCTAATATATATATATATATATATATATATGTGCGTGGAGTCAGAAATCTTTTGGTGGCATTATTCCCACGTACCTAATGGCCTCAAATTTATATATATATATATATATATATATCTGCGGGCGTGTAAAATAAAAACATATAAATCTTAATCTCAACTTCATATTTAGTCATAAGTCATATTTGTATATAAAAATTACATGTCTATAAAATTATATTTAAAAATAACATTTCTTCTAAATACAAGTGTTGTACTTCGCTATATATAGACATGTACAAAAAAAACTTTGTATCTTCTTTGAATTGTGCTGATGATCTTTTAGATCCACCATCATTTCTACAGTGAAATCTTTATCAATTTCTTTTTCAATATAAACTAGTAAATGATCCGCTAAAAATGATTCTACCACGTAATCTAATTTTTACTAGTAGAGTAAATTTTTTGAAGGGGTTAGAATTTTATTTTCGTCGATGTCATCATATGATTAACCCTTAAAAAATAATTTTTTTTTAAGGGTTTTGAAAATTTTTAGGGGGCCATGAACCCCACCCTCTAAGGTGCCTCCGCCACCCATGCACCATCCCGTGCCCTTGTTGCCCAAATTTCTACACATGACGTTGAGCCCGCCTCTGTTTCCACGGCCATTACGTCAAGCCATGAATGTAGTATTTCAAGGGTCAAAATGGGAGTATTTTTGGAACAATTTGGTCAATTTGGTCACATTAATTGCAAGGCCCGTAACCACTTTTTCATTCATATTATTATTATTTTCTTTTATTTTTCACACTTCAAACACTTTTTTCTTTTTCTTAGCCCGAGTGTGTATCTTGGTGTGTTTAGAATTATAAATTACACTAGTCACGTAGTATAGTTTTTAAGCAATCGAATATGTCTTTATTGTTATTAATTTTAATTAAGAACAAAAGACCAGGAAATTATTTAACTTAAATCCTTTGGAAACGGAAAAAGGTAGTATAAATTATATTAAGAGTATTATTAGAGTTCCTTCTAGTGTTATTTTGGTGTCCATCTGGAATAATATAAGTGTAATTAAAAAAATTACATCTATGTCTTTCTAGATGACATTGATGTAATTTTTTAATTTTTTAATTACATTTATATCCTTCTAGACGAACACCAGAAGAATATTAGAAGGAGTTTTAGCATTCCTCTTATGTTAATTGTTCTATCACTATATAAGCAAAAATATATATATATAAAAAAAAAAGGGGCATTGCTCTTGGTTTCTTCCTTGAATAATTACTAGATAAAAGAGGGGTGCTACACATGCACCCCTCATCCCCCTCTCATCCTCCATTTTCATTAAAATCAATTTATTTAATGAAAAGGGGATGAAGGGGGTATGAATGATGTTTCTTAGCATTTCCCTTAAACTTAGCCCATTTACTATTACTGTACCCCTCTCTCTTCTAATTGGGCAGGGACAACTTTTATCAAACATTGATATGACCTCACAGAAAAATTTCAATTTTTGTTTTCAAAACACAACACTTTAAACATGTTTGATAATTAATTTGTTTTAAAACTAATTTTAAAAGTAAAAAGACAGGAACAATTATCAGATATATGTAGTTTTTTTTTTTCTAAAAAAAAAAAGGAAATTAGTATTAGATCTTGTCTAACTGATGTAGGGTGGGTTTCAATTAGACTTGCTTCAATACAAATGTCATATCTTTGAGTTTTTGACATCAGATGGGGGAAGTTTAGTGGCGTTGGAAAGATAATTCAAAGGCTTACAAATTAAGCCATGTTTCATGAAGTTTTGCTAATTTCAATATTTACTAAATCAAAATGGGATGCAAAAAGAAAACTGAAAAGTTGGACAGAAGTTGGCATTCCAAGTTTAGTTTGAATTGAACTTGGGAAGAGATGCTTCAAAGAATATCCAGTAGCTAGAGTTGCAAGTTCAGTTCAAACTGAACTTGGGACAAGTTGAGATTTTTTACCAGTTCGAACTAGTTGTGACAGTTTTTGTTAACCGACTTATTTAAGTATTCTACTAGGTTTTTGGGTTTTGTTACTATAAATACATATTATGTATAATCTAAAAACGCAGTTTTGATTGATTATCATTAAATAAAAGAAAAAAAAAAATCTATAAGCGTGCTTTTTCTTTTTTATACTTTTTGGAAAATAGTTATTAAACCACGAACTTTTCAAAAATAAAATACAATACACTCTTCAGAAAATATTCTATACTTTTTTTATATAAATATTTTTACGTGGGAAAGTAATCTTTAATTGTAATTACTTACAAAAAAATAAAATAAATATTTAAAATAAATAAAGAGGTGGTCACATGTCCACCGGCAAGAAAGGAGTGGTGTAAATGCCTTGCCACCTCTATTTTGGTCACGGCAAAATCTCTTTTCAAATTAAAGAGAAAAAAAAAAAAAAAGAAAAAAGAAAAAAAAAACATTTTTTTGAAAAACAATTATATATTAAATCAATTAAACATACACTTGCTTTTTAGAAACACTGTTAACTGTTTCAATCCACCGGACAAATTTTTCTTTTGTGGACCTCGATCATGACAACTTTTTGTCAACTTCAACCCCCAAAAAAATAAAATAAAAAAGTCTCAATTTTTCAGTTTTTGAGAAAAACTTTTCAAAACTTAAAATCAAAAACACTTTTTGCAAACCCTTAGCTCGATGGGACTTAATTACCTCGTGAATCACCCTACACCTTTCTTTTTGAATTGAGTAGGAACAACTTCTGTTAAATAAGAATGGGGATATTGGTAAGTAGTTGTGTTGTAGAATAAAAAGTGATCTGATATAAAATTTGAAAATATTTTATAGAAAAGTGAAAAAAATTTGTTTTGTAGTGAATTTTTTTATTTAAATAATAATAAAATATAATTGATGTGATATAAAAAGTATAAAAAAATTAAAATGTTTTTAATTTGATATTTTTAAAAAAAGTGAAAAGAAATAAAAGGAGAATAACAATAGGTTGCCGATCTAGCTCACTCTTTCCTTGAACTTATTCTGATTACGTCGCATTTAATTTTGTTAATAACAACAAACGGAGTCCTACCCTTCTATTATAAACAGGTTTAATATATAGTTTAGTGCATACTTATTGAACATTTTGTTGATATTTATATATTCTGTTTGTGTAGATGGGCACTCATTGCTGGTAGGCTTCCCGGAAGAACGGCTAATGACGTGAAGAACTATTGGAATACACACCTCCAAAAGAAGGAAATTTCTCGCAACAAAGACGCGAAAGAAAAAGCACAAGATATTGTGAAAGTGAAAGTGATAAAACCTCGACCTAGGACCTTCACCAAAAATTTCACTTGGTTAAGTGGGAAACCTACAACGACTGCAGAAAGTTTTGAACCAGAGGACAATGGGATCAGCATATCTCCAGCAATAATGGGGTCGGAGAGTAGGATTAAATGGTGGGAAAGCTTGTTAGATGACAAAGAAGATGATGAAAGAGCCACATGCAACACGAGTGCGTTAGATAAAGAGCCCAGCAGAGATCTTTGGGCCGAGAAAATAGCACCAGAGGCAAAAGGTGGGGATACTTTTGATGTTGGCGATCCGAGTTGTTTGGCTGACTTTTCTTTTGACATGAGCCTGTGGGAATTTCTGAATGCTGACTAAGAGAATATGGTCTAATGGTCAATAGCTTTTTCTGTGTTTCTATTGTTCTTAAGTACGTACGCAACATATGTAATGATTCTAGTCAATTATATTTAATTTGCAGAAGCAATTGCGCTCCAGCATTTGCTCGTGTGAACAGTGCTCGGGTTTGGGATAAGCAAGTTTTTCAAATCTTTAGAGGAAAAATGCCTCAAAATAAAATGTGATAGAGCATCTACGACTGCGTTACTTATTCCCAAAAAAAAAAAAATATAGAACTACGAGGGTACGTAAATAAATGGGTAACTTTTCAAATTATCATCCTTTGTTAACTTTTACATATTGACTTATTTCGATGCATGATCAAAACAAAAATTTAAGATTGTAAATTTTTTATCACTTCAATGTTTTGGTGTAAAAAGTTAGGTTTAGGAATACGAAGTTTTGACTGCCATAAGTAAGACCGTCCGATACCAGTCTTAACGGGATGCGTGATAAATGATTTCAAGAGGCTGAAAATAATTGAATTGCAAAGAGAAATTTTTTTGAATGATTTACATGCACAGAGAGCTACATGGACCATGGTAAAACTAGGCAACAAAAAGAAGTCGAACCATAATTCGTGGTGAACTGTGAAACACACGTGGATTTTGTGGATACCGGGCATGCACGTAGGCGTGTCGGAATTGGGGAAGCGCGCCTACTTAAGAAGTCGTGCGTGCATGCATGCTTTCTCGAGTCACAATACTAAGAGTTCGTCTATCCAGCTCCCTCCCATCCCACTTTCATCCGACTTTCATAATCACGTGGCACTTTTTTTTTTTTACTTTTCTTTTTTAAAAAATAATCAGTTCAGCTTCTAAAATACGAATTCCGAACCCCTCCACTTTTCTTACTTTTTGTTCCAAAATTTTCAAAATCTCCCTCCCCACCCAAAATCCTCCGCCCACCGCCGCCCCCCACCACCTACAGCCAAAGCCGCCCACCGCCGACCAAGAGACCTCTCTCTCTCTCTCTCTCTCCGACTTGTTCGTTCTTGAAAGTTTTTTTTTGTTTTTTGGTTTTTTTCTTTGAATCACAACCACTAGAGAAACGGAGGCGTGGTCGGAGCTAAAAGAAGCTGAAGACATGGCCACCACAACAAAGTTGGTGTTGGTAGCTCTTTTCTAGGGTCCTGATTTTGTTCGGAACCCTAGCTATCATTCAGGTACTTCCACCGTTTTATCTAAATTTTTCAGGATAATGAAACTAAAGCTGTATTTTTTTTTCTCACGATGCCGGAGTCTCATCTAAGGAAAGTGTTATCAGAAGTCAGCCCCACGAGGTTTGGAGGCTATCTTTTTGCTGTTCAAACAAACAGTTATGAATTATTTTTTCCTGTCTTGTGTTTTTTTTTTTTTTTTGGGTGGTTAAAAATATCTATTTGGTTTGAGTATGTGAACCAGAAAAACAAGTTGGAGGAGGATCTGGAGGAAGTGACCAACAAAGTTTTCTTCGATATTAAAATTGGTGGAAAAAAAAGGGTATGGCCTTTGTGGGTCTGTGTTTGACCATTTGTTGTGCTTTGTTTATTACCACAGAATTGGAATTTGAAATCGTTTTCACTTGTGCACAAATAAATGTATAAGCCAGTAAGCCTTTACTGTTTTGTCCCGCGGGATGATTCTTTTTTATATGGGATGGACTTGATACTGTGCAATATCTCTATTCTGCAAATATGATGCCGTTTTATGTCGTCAGATTTGATTCTTTGGTGAAGTGCAAATGGTTATTGCATTGCACTACAAAAATGTATGCACTTTGACACGTGCATTTTGACACGTGTACAGTGCTGTACACGTGTCAAACATTTAGACACGTGCACTTTGACACGCGTAAGACGCGTGTCAAATGTGCACGACATTAAGTGTACAAGTTGACACGTGTATCTCAATACACGTGTCAAAGTGTTTTGACACGTGTATCTCAATACACGTGTCAAACCGTTTGACACGAGTATTTTAAATACACGTGTCAAAACACTTTGACACGTGTATTGAGATACACGTGTCAAATTTGACACGTGTATCTCAATACACGTGTCAACTTGTTTTGACACGTGTATTTAGATACACGTGTCAAATTGGTTATATTTTTTTAAAAAAAATCCAAATCGAATTTTTCATTTAAATAAAATTTTAATTTAATTATTTAATTGTATTTTTAAATTAAATTAAAAATACGATTAATTAATTAAATTAAAAATTTAATTAAATAAAAAACCCAATTTGGATTTTTTTTCTTCAATTTAGTTTTGGTATTGGTTATTTAAAATTATTTGGTATAATAATTTTAATAGTTATTTCAAATTTTATTATTTCCGACCACAAATAACAAAATATTGATTTTACAGAAAAACTACACAAAATAATATTACACAAATCATAAGTTAATAACGTATTCGTTAACTAAGCAAATATTTACACATAAAAATTAATTACACAAAATATCTACAAATCTGAAGGGCGTCCCTGCGAATGAGGAGGTACCGTCCCAGGCGTGTTATCGCCAACCGGCGATTGCTGCGCAAGGAATGGTGTAGCGGGCGAAGGTGTAGCGACAATGGAATGCTGGGTCAGCCGTCGTCCAACAGGCGACAACGTACCAACCGTTGTCGAATTACCTGCAAATCATATAGACAATTAAAGTATATAATATTACTTGCAAAATTAAAGGGGTAATTAAAACAAATTGAAATTAATTTTTTCCTACACACAGTATAAATCATACCTGCAGATGCACTACTAACAGACGACGTACTACCTACGTGTGCAGGTGAAGGCGTACCAAGACATGGTGCTGATGCTCCCATGGAGGACATGAAGACCTCAACCTGTTGCAGGCGCTGCTCCAACAGGTCATTCCTCGCTCGCTCAGCCTGTAGCTCCGCTTGCATCTCTTCCATCTTCCGAGTGTTTTCGGCCCAATCCCGAGACGTGCCCTGAGATGGTCCCCCTTGTGACCGAGGCCTATATGAGAAACATGTCCCCCGAACAGGTGTGACGTTCGGCCCAACCTGCCGAACCCTCCCTGCATACTCAGGCCTCCCAACCGCCTGTTCGTAAGCGTCGTTCGGTGCCCAACGCACCGTGTCTGCGGAGACGCTTTGCGTGGCGGCTGGATTACTGGATAAACTCTGCGTCATCCTCTCCTGTACGTCGTCAACATGAACAAGTCATATATTGAATAATGACAAATTACACATAATTTTAAAAATAATAGTAAATTAAATCAGTAGCATACGCATAGGACCCGTGTACGTTCGTTCACGTGAGTGCCGTCCTTCCTCGTGTGGGTCTTCACGAACGACACGGCGCGAGTGGGGGGCGTGCCAGATGTACATGTCTGTCGTCATGCAGTTGACATATATAAGAAACAGATAGCGATAAAAATAGTATAAATAAAAATAAAAACAATTATCAACAAATATATAACATAAACATATATATTTTCATACCTCCTCGTGACTAAATCTGGCATAACTTTTAGATCCCGTACAATGAGGAAGGTCATTCTGCTCGCGCAGCCTCTTCATCCGTTCAGAGGTTGCCTACGCATTTAACATGAAAATAAAAATGTAAGCATTGACACACTTAAATTAAAACTAAAATTAAATAAACTGTTATTAAAAAACCACAACATTTTCTTGGCCTACATACGATTTTTTGCTCACGGCACCAATCTCTCAGCAGGAACTCTACATCTTCTGCGTCATAGTTGCCAAAAAAATTGTCCGGCATTCTCGCACGGATAATCTCGGGCGTGTCACCGTCTCTAATACGTAGTTTGGTTTTGAACCTCGACTTCCACGAGCGGTGCTTACGGCCAATATCACATAAAGCCTCCTGTTGTGCCCTGCGCGCGTCTACTGATACAGGTACATAGAACTCCTCCTGCACATTCAACACATTTTTGTTTTTTTCCTTTTCTAAAGGGTTTAGGGTTAGGGTTTGTAAGGGTTTAGGGTTTAGGGTTTAGGGTTAGGGTTTGTTAGGGTTTAGGAGGGTTTAGGTTTTTTTTTTTTTTTTTTAGGGTTTAGGGTTAGGGTTTAGGGTTTAGGGTTAGGGTTAGGGTATAAATTTAGAAAGTGTAAGATTTTTTTTTTTTAAAGGGTTTAGGGTTAGGGTTTGTTAGGGTTTATGGTTAGGCTTTTTTTTTTTTTAAAAAAAAAAGTGTAGGATTTTGTTTTTTTTTTTTTTTTTTTTTCTTTTCTTAAGGGTTTAGGGTTAGGGTTTGTTAGGGTTTAGGAGGGTTTAGGTTATTTTTTTTTTTTTAGGGTTTAGGGTTAGGGTTTGTTAGGGTTAGGGTTTAGGGTTAGGGTTAGGGTATAAATTTAGAAAGTGTAGGATTTTTTTTTTTTTTAAAGGGTTTAGGGTTAGGGTTTGTTAGGGTTAGGGTTTAGGGTTAGGGTTAGGTTATAAATTTAGAAAGTGTAGGATTTTTTTTTTTTTTAAAGGGTTTAGGGTTAGGGTTTGTTAGGGTTTAGGGTTAGGGTTTGTTAGGGTTAGGGTATAAATTTAGAAAGTGTAGGATTTTTTTTTATTATTTAAAGGGTTTAGGGTTAGGGTATAAATTTAGAAAGTGTAGGATTTTTTTTTTTTTTAAAGGGTTTAGGGTTAGGGTTTGTTAGGGTTAGGGTTTAGGGTTAGGGTTAGGTTATAAATTTAGAAAGTGTAGGATTTTTTTTTTTTTTTTAAAGGGTTTAGGGTTAGGGTTTGTTAGGGTTTAGGGTTAGGGTTTGTTAGGGTTAGGGTTTAGGGTTAGGGTTAGGTTATAAATTTAGAAAGTGTAGGATTTTTTTTTTTTTTTTAAAGGGTTTAGGGTTAGGGTTTGTTAGGGTTTAGGGTTAGGGTTTGTTAGGGTTAGGGTATAAATTTAGAAAGTGTAGGATTTTTTTTTATTATTTAAAGGGTTTAGGGTTAGGGTATAAATTTAGAAAGTGTAGGATTTTTTTTTTTTTTAAAGGGTTTAGGGTTAGGGTTTGTTAGGGTTTAGGGTTAGGGTTTGTTAGGGTTAGGGTATAAATTTAGAAAGTGTAGGATTTTTTTTTTTATTTTTTAAAGGGTTTAGGGTTAGGGTTAGGTTATAAATTTAGAAAGTGTAGGATTTTTTTTTTTTTTTAAAGGGTTTAGGGTTAGGGTTTGTTAGGGTTTAGGGTTAGGGTTTGTTAGGGTTAGGGTTTAGGGTTAGGGTTAGGTTATAAATTTAGAAAGTGTAGGATTTTTTTTTTTTTAAAGGGTTTAGGGTTAGGGTTTGTTAGGGTTAGGGTATAAATTTAGAAAGTGTAGGATTTTTTTTTATTTTTTAAAGGGTTTAGGGTTAGGGTATAAATTTAGAAAGTGTAGGATTTTTTTTTTTTTTTCAAAGGGTTTAGGGTTAGGGTTTGTTAGGGTTTAGGGTTAGGGTTTGTTAGGGTTAGGGTTTAGGGTTAGGGTTAGGGTATAAATTTAGAAAGTGTAGGATTTTTTTTTTTTAAAGGGTTTAGGGTTAGGGTTTGTTAGGGTTTAGGGTTAGGGTTTGTTAGGGTTAGGGTTTAGGGTTAGGGTTAGGGTATAAATTTAGAAAGTGTAGGATTTTTTTTTTTTTTTAAAGGGTTTAGGGTTAGGGTTTGTTAGGGTTTAGGGTTAGGGTTTGTTAGGGTTAGGGTATAAATTTAGAAAGTGTAGGATTTTTTTTTTATTTTTTAAAGGGTTTAGGGTTAGGGTATAAATTTAGAAAGTGTAGGATTTTTTTTTTTTTTTTTAAAGGGTTTAGGGTTAGGGTTTGTTAGGGTTAGGGTATAAATTTAGAAAGTGTAGGATTTTTTTTTTTTTTAAAGGGTTTAGGGTTAGGGTTTGTTAGGGTTTAGGGTTAGGGTTTGTTAGGGTTAGGGTTTAGGGTTAGGGTTAGGGTATAAATTTAGAAAGTGTAGGATTTTTTTTTTTTTAAAGGGTTTAGGGTTAGGGTTTGTTAGGGTTAGGGTATAAATTTAGAAAGTGTAGGATTTTTTTTTATTTTTTAAAGGGTTTAGGGTTAGGGTATAAATTTAGAAAGTGTAGGATTTTTTTTTTTTTAAAGGGTTTAGGGTTAGGGTTTGTTAGGGTTTAGGGTATAAATTTAGAAAGTGTAGGATTTTTTTTTTTTTGTTAGGGTTTAGGATTTAGGGTTCGTTATGGTTTAAGGTTAGGGTTTGGTTATAGAAAATGTAGGAATTTTTTTTTTTTTTTTAAAGGATCTAGGATTAGGGTTTAGGGTTTAGGGTTTTAGTTTCTTAGGGTTTAGGGTTTAAGGTTAGGATTTTTGTTTTTAGTGTTAGGAATTTTTTTTTTAGAAAGTGTAGGAAATTTTCTTTTTAAGGGTTTAAGGTTAGGATTTTTGTTTTTAGTGTTAGGGTTTCTTTTTTTAGAAAGTGTAGGATAATTTTTTTTTTTAGGGTTTAGGGTTTAGGGTTTAAGGATAGGACTTTTGTTTTTAGTGTTAGGGTTTCTTTTTTTAGAAAGTGTAGGATATTTTTTTTTAGGCTTTAGGGTTTAGGGTTTGTTAGGGTTTAGGGTTTAGGGTTTAAGGTTTAGGGTTAGGGTTTTTAAGGTTTCAAAGTGTAGGAATTTTTTTTTTAGGGTTTACGATTTAGGGTTTGGAGTTTAGGGTAAGGGTTTTTTTTAAGAACGTGTAGGATTCAAAGTTTATTTAAGGGTTTATTATTGTGTTGGTTTTATGGTTATGATTTGAAGATATAAAGTTTAGGGTTGGAGTTTAAGTATTTCTTAAAAAGTAGACGGTCAATTTTAATTTTTTTTTTTTTTATTCAAACCCATTTTATTTGTTGTTCCCATTTATTATTTTCAAAAGTGTCATCGTTGGTTTATAACGTTAAACTAATATCGGACATTGTTTGATTTTGTTTGACTAACAAAAAAACATTGTAATCCATAATAACACATTCAAAATATATATATATATATATATATATATATATAACCTCTCAAATAAAAAATTAGGACAGGAAAAATTAAAAACATAAAAAACACAACATGGCAAAAAAGAACATGGCTTTCAAAAAAATAAAAATACATATAACACTAAATGACACAAAAATACAAACGCCTACACAATTTCTAAATATCAAATGTGTACTAACACAAAAATACATGCAGCATTGTTAAAAAAAAAAACACAAACTATAGCAAAAATGAAATACCTACTCCAAGAAAACCCCCCCCAAAAAAAAAAAAAAAAACAGTAATTTAAGCTTACACTGATTCAGCAAAATTGAAAAAATAAAATATAACACAGTCCAAAAATTATTACAATTATCAATCAAGAACAAATGTCCAAATTATTACAATAAAAATTATTACAATATATATTCAATCAGTATTTCATTTACATGTTGAAAAAAAAAATGAAATACAAATTTAAGGGGAAATTACTCACTGTCGACGGTAGGTTGTGGATTTAGGGCTCCTTCTTTATATATATACCTGCATATTCGGATATACATTATGGAGAAAGGAAAAAAAAGTTAGCAAATGTATATATATATATAACACTAAATTTATCTGCAATATATATTAAGAGCACCGGCGACTGAACAGAGAGAGAGAGAGAGAGAGCCACTGACCGGACCGGAGGAAAGGGAACCGACGGCCTAGCCAACCCCTGCCAGAGGGACGTCCCAGTAGAGAGAGAAAGAGAGAGAAAGAGAGAGAGAGAGAGAGAGAGAGAGAGAGAGAGAGAGAGAGAGAGAGAGAGAGAGCGAGAGAGCTAGAGGGAATCGGTGAGAGAGAGACAGTCGGTGAGAGGGAGACGTGACGACGCCGAAGCTCACCACACCGGCCTGCTGAGCTCGCCGGAGAGACAGAGGGAGAGAGAGAAGAAATGAGAGAGAGAGAGAGCGAGAGAGAAGAAATGGGTAGCTTCCTCTGGAAGCTACCCATTTCTTATATATAAATATAAGTATATAATTTATATAATATAATATATATTTATATTATTAATTAGTTTTACGTATATAATATATAATGTTTGGCCAGGTGGCGCGCGGGAGAATTCCCGCGCGGCATCCGGCCAAACAGTTGGAGACGTGTTTATAAATACACGTCTCCACATGCTATATATATTTAATATTTAATATATATATATATATATATATATATATATATATATATATATATATATATATATATATATATATAATATCTATTTTATATAAACCCATGCAACCCTAAGTTCATGCAATGCATGTACTGCATGTACATGCACTGCATGAACTCATGTTAATTATTATTTTTTTTTTTTGGGTCTACATATATGCTTCACAAAGTTGGTTTAATTATGCATATAGTACAATATGTCAATTTAGGGTTAGGGTTTACGTACTTATAAGTACACCATATATATATATATATATATATAACTCATCATATAAACCCTAATCATAAGTGTATGTATTTTGTATAGCAAACAACGATAACCCTAACTGTATGTACTATATATAGCAAAAAACCCTAACCCTAAAATACACGTCCCCCATAGTAGAAATTGTATTTAATTTAAAAAGTAATAAATATATCTATATATATAATAAAAAATAATTATATATAGAAATAAATATATTATTTAAAAAATAATAATTTAATGGTCCAAAAAATTAAACTATAACCCTAAGTGTATATACTATATATAGCTATAAACTATAACCTTAAGGGTACGTACTATACTAAAACCTAAAACCATAAAAAATAAAAACTAAAACCTAACCATAAAATTAAACTCTAACCCTAAGTGCTAGACTATATATAGCTATAAACTCTAATCATGAGGGTACGTACTATATCTAGTCATAAACCCTAACCCTAATCCTCTATCCAAAAGTATATAGCTATAAAACTAAACCCTAAGTAAATGTACTATAACTATAACTATAACTATATATATATATATCGGAACAATCTAATTTTGAACTGCTCATGATTTAACATATATATATATATACTTAAAAGTGTACAATAATGACACGTGAAAAATATATTGACATTATTATTCATTAAACGTAAAATCAATAAACTTATAACACATAGCCTTAAGTGTATATATTATATATACCTATAAACCCTAAAACCCAAACCCTAAGTGTATATACTATATATATCGATAAACCATAATCCTAAGTATATATACTATATATAGGTATAAACCCTAGCCCTAAGTGTATATACTATATGCTATAAACCCTAACCCTAAGGGTATGTACTATATATAGCCATAAATTTACGAGGGACTAAACTATAAGTATTTAATTCATTATGTAGCGCAGAACTCTAAAAATAATTGCATTTACTATATATAGACATAAATAAAAAGGTTACTGTATATAGTTTCTAAACCGTTTACATGCATGCATATCTATATATATAGTATTAATTATAGGTTTTTTAACTTTGTTATGTTTAATTTTTTTTTTTTTTGGTTTCTAAACGTAGATGGTGTACAAAACTAAACCCTAATTTAAACTATTTAGTTTAATTATATATTTAGCACCAAATTTGTTTAATTATGCATATAGTACAATATGTAAATTAGGTTAGGGTTTACGTGCTTAATAGTATACTATATATATATAAATAAGGAACCTAAAAAGTATAAATTCCAACCAACAAATTTACATATAGCATATAGTACAATATGTAAATTAGGTTAGGGTAATCTACACCGTATTTTTGGATTAGATTTGTATGATTAATAATGTAAGGAGTTTTTTTTTTTGATTTTTTTTTTTAAATAATTAATACAACACAGAATTTTTTTTTTAATATATATTTGGCGAATTAATAAATTTTTGACACGTGTATTAATACACGTGTCCATTTGGACACGCATATGGAATACACGTGTCCAATTGGACGCGTGTCTATATACACGCGTCCAAAATGGACACGTGTATTCCATATGCGTGTCCAAATGGACACGTGTATTAATACACGTGTCCATTTGGACACGTATATGAAATACACATGTCCAAATGGACACGTGTATTTCATATGCGTGTCCAAATGGACACGTGTATGTCATACACGTGTCCATTTTGGACGGCTTCACAATTTGACACGTGTCTAAAATGACACGTGTCAATTTGGACGCGTGTCTACAGTAACGGGTACTGTAGACACGCGTCAAAATGAAGGTGTTTTTGTAGTGTTGGTTGGAGGGTTTTGTTTTCTTGAAAGAAAAAAAAACTTGTATTCGCAAAAGATATCCACCATGAAAATCGCAAATTGGATATACTAATGACTTCTGCATATGAAATGACATTGAAAGTGGTTTGTGATGCCTTTGAGGAGACTCTGTTACAGCATTGCTGTTTTTCTTTTCTTTTTTTTTTGTGTGTGTGTATAAGTGAAAGCTAATTTTGTATTTATTTGTTCACGAAAGTCGGACGAGAGTGGTGTTTTTGTAGTTTGTCTATGTAGAGTTTTTTGTTTAGTTATACATTTCTTTTTATTATTGCTCTTACACATTTCTTTTCACATCATTTTCAATTTTTTATGGTTACTAGAGATCTTTGTGTGCTTAAGCATTTTTAATACTCATCTAAGAAGCTATTAAAAATTTTAAAAATGTCTCATTGCATGTCTGTTGCTTGCAGGATGCTTGTGGAGTGCTTCAATCAATGGGATAGCCATGACATCTGGATTAGATGAAACATTAGAGTTATTACCAGATAATATAGAGATGAATGCCCATCTTTTCTCCTTGCAGTCATATGGGTTACATTCAACATCTTGAGTTTCACTGCTTCTGATGTGTTTATGTGAGCTGATAACATGGCATTGGCTATTTTGAATTGCGCCCAAGAATCAGAATTCAGAAGGCACCAATGAGGTTGATGCACCACAGTCTATATGGACTTCCTATATGCATGTACCTTCGTTGAAGATGATTTTCTGTTTTAACGTTTTTTGTGTTAATGTATTGTGTTTTGGAAGTTATTGGAGTTAATACTCAAGTATTGGAGTTAATTTGTTGTGTAATGGGAGTGGATGTATAACGGAATTTGATTTTTAGTGTTTTACCTTTGTGTAAAAGTGTAAAGAAAATATGCAGTGTAATGTCTCTTATCTTTGTGCACTAATCTGTAAAAGAACACTACAAAAAAACATGTAATTAGCCACGTGGCTACAGTAGCTGTTACTGTAGCCACGTGGCCAATTAGCCACGTGTAATAAATAAACGTGGCTTGATGACAGTTAGTCACGTGTATTAATTACACGTGGCTAATTGGCCACGTGTAATTAATACGCGTGGCTAAAATATTTATATTTTTTTTTATAATTTTTTATATTTATATTTGTAATTGGCAACATGTATTAATATGCGTGACCAAGTAGCAACGTGTATTTATTACACGTGGCCAATTGGCCACGTGTAATAAATACGCGTGGCTAAAATATTTATTTATTTTTTTTTAATTTTTTATATTTATATTTGCAATTGGCCACGTATATTAATTACACGTGGTCAATTAGCCACGTGTAATAAATACGCTTGGCTAAAATATTTATATTTTTTTATAATTTTTTATATTTATATTTGCAATTGGCCACGTGTATTAAATACACGTGGCCAACTGTTTTTGAAAATATATTTAAAATATAAATATAAAATAAATATATATAATAAAAATATATTTAAAATGTAAATAAAAAAGAATTCGGCCACGTGGCTTTAGACCACGTGGCCAAAATTGGTGCAGGTAGGTGCGTGGGAGTTGTCACGCGCGCCTACCTGCACCAGTTTTGAAATATATCATATATATATATATATTCTCTCGCTCTCAATTCTCTCTCTCTCAGTGTTCTCTCTCTCTCCCTCTCGCTCGCTCTCTCTCCCTCCCTCTCGCTCGCTCTCTCTCTCTCTCTCTCTCTCTCTCTCTCTCTCTCTCTCTCTCTCTCTCTCTCTCTCTCTCTCTCAGTGTTCTCTCTCTCTCTCCCTCTCGCTCTCTCTCTCTCTCTCTCTCTCTCTCTCTCTCTCTCTCTCTCTCTCTCTCTCTCTCTCTCTCTCTCTCTCTCTCTCTCTCTCTCCGTCAGACGCGCACCACCGGCCAGCTCCCCGACCACCGTGTGGCCGGCCTTCCCGACGTCGACGTCTCTCTCTTTGTCTCTAATACCTTTCTCTCTCTGTGTCTCTCTCACTCTCTCTCTGTCTCACTCTCTGTATCTCTCTCTCACTCTTTGTATCTCTCTAACTCTCGACGTCGAAGGGAAAAAAAAAAAAAAAACAAAAAAAAAAAGAAGAAGAAAATATAATATAATTGTATACTTCAGAATATTAAGTATACGTGGCCCAAAAAAATGTAATATATTTTTTTTTTTAAAAAAAAATACATTTAGCCTCGTGTATTTTAATACACGTGGCGAAATGGCCGCGTGTATTAAAATACACGCGGCTAACCCAAAAAATATAATTTTTTTTTTTTAAAAAACATTTAGCCGCGTGTATTTTAATACACGTGGCCAAATGGCCGCGTGTATTAAAATACACGCGGCTAACCCAAAAAATAATTTTTTTTTTTTTTTAAAAAAAAAATACATTTAGCCGCGTGTATTAAAATACACGCGGCTAATTGTTAGCCACGTGTATTTTAATACACGCGGCCACTTGGCCACGTAGCCAATACACGCGGCCAACTGTGCAGTTAGTGTCACCCGGATCCACCACGTGTATTTACGTGGCCACTTGCACGTGGCCAACAGTTCGCCACGTGTACAGTGACTGTACACGTGGCGAACTGCAAGTGGCAAAAAACAATTTTTTTTTGTAGTGGAAATAGAGGATTTTTTTGATAAAACTTTTATGTCATGTTCTTCTGATGAGATGACCTTTTGCCATTGAGGCAAAACTGTGAAATTGAAAAGAGCTTAATGCTTTTGGGCTGAAAAGTGTAAAACACAAAATTGATTCAATTATGGTCCAAGATTGAAGACTCCAAGTTAAATGGTCCTTCAAAACTTATGCCAAACATTCCATGCCCATTTTTGCATATGCATAATTAACATCAATCAATTTTTAACTTATTCCTGTTTGCGGTTTCTTCATTATCTCTTCAAACAAGCTCTAAACGTGCATATATTGGACAAAGTAAGAATTTTTTGGTCTGTATTGACTTCCAAATTGCGTAATAAGAAGGAAATAAACCCATCTAAGAAAATGATGAAATATTAATAAAATCATATTGGAAATATGTAATCAATCTTTAAACTCAGAGACTCAATCCCAAACAACAAAGCTCGTGAGTAAATCCAATCAACAAAGTGTTGTGCACCACCATCTTAAACACATACACATCAAAACGCCATCCATTTGCATGACAAGAGATTTCTGAAAATAAAATCAACTTTGTAACTATCTACAATCTCAATCAGCAAATAAGATTGGCATCTTCTTCATCCTTCTTCTGTTTGTAAGACTCCATTTCTTGCAAATACTTTTCCTTGTTCTCCTTTGCTATCTGCAAGCTTCAAAGAGTTTATTAAGTCATAATTGACGGGGCAGAAAAAGGAAAAGTTTGTGTCTGAAAGCAATCTAGGTGCTTTAGGCTATATACTGTTAGTCTATATAGGAGCTAAAACAATGAAACATGTATGCCGATCTAATCCGTGTTTGTGACTCCTGAAGTCTACCAGCAAAATGAAATTGAAAGTAAGCCTAAAGCAGGGAGTCTTTCAATGTAACATGTATGCCGATCTAGGTGCTTAAATAATCTATAATGTCTCTGCTTCTAAAATTCTGCTGAATTTGCAGGGAGTCTTTCAATGCCTAACAAAGAAACTTGAAGAACTCATTCACTCAGACAAAACAACATACACTTAAACTGTGTAACACAAAAAAAAAAAAAAAAAAAAAAACGAAAAAATTTGCAAATTAAGCTCTCCGTCGCCATAAACTCTTATCCCGAAGCAGATTAAATAAAAGAAAGTGACACAACAACGTCAAACCTACTTCACCACAAACTCTAAATATACACACATCCAACATGCATAAAAATCAAAACCTATTTCCCAAAGAAAAGCAAGAGAGAGAGAGAGAGAGAGAGAGAGAGAGAGAGAGAGAGAGAGAGAGAGGGAGAGAGGGAGGGAACGGCGGTGAGCGGTGGTGACGAACTCGGCGGTGGGCGACTATTCTCTGGGCGGCGTTGACAGTAGGCGGTGGGCGGAAGGATTTGTTGGGAGGGAGATTTTGAAAATTTTGAAGAAAAAAGTGGGAGAAGTGGAGGGGCATTCGAGCTAAGCGTGTTTTAAAAGCTGGCCTGATAGGTTTTTTTTTTTTTTAAATGCTACACATCATCCTTGTCCTTTTTTTGTCTCCCCAAAATTGATGTGGCTCTTAAAATCACCATTAAATTTTTGATATATCACTTTTGGATTTTGATCTAATGGTGATTTTAAGAGTCACATCAATTTTGGGAGGACAAAAGAAGAACAAGGAGATGATATGTAGCATTACTCTTTTTTTTTTTTTCTTTTTTTTTTTTTTTTTTTTTTAAAAAAGTGCCACGTGGGCACAAAAGTCGGACGAACGTGGGATGCAAGGGGGCCGTATAGACGAACTCCAATACTAATGGAATGATTAGTTTAACCACACGTCACGTCTAACCCCAAAAAGAAGAACAAGAAGAGCGCGCGGTGTATTCCAACGTGGTTTTTGGTGGTACTTTCTAGTTGGGGGTATAAGTACGTTTTGTAGGCCCTCCGCGGAGAGCTCTTTGGGTGTGAGAAAAGGTGCATGGGCTTAAAAGGAGGATCTCTTTTGTTATAAAATTTACTGAGAGTTGCTTTTTTATAAAATGAATCTTAAATGAAAAAGTTTGTCCAAGACTTATAAAATTCACAATCTAAATATACTTTAACAATATGAAACTTTTAACACTTTTGAGGCAGTGCGTTCACAAGTATGGAGAAGGAAAGTGATACCAAATTCCTCTCAGAGCAAGTACGACGTATTACAGATCGAAGCGAGAGATCAATTCGATCGGTTGTTTTTTTCTTTCTTGAGCTTATTACATTAATTGATGAAAATGAAAAGTAAGTTTATATCGATTTCTTGCATTTTACTGGATTAAGTATGTTGAGGGATTATTATCTCCTAGGCTAGGTAGGCCTGGATTGTGCACCCTCGGGATGGGCACCTGGATTGTACCTTCAAGTTATGCACAGGTCGGGCATGATCAAGATCCTTAACATTTATTAGGATCTCCAGCACTTGATAACTCAATTAAATCAAGTCATAAATCATATCAGGTGTAAGTACGGAGCCCCACGCCTAATATCTGTACATCTTATCGGGCATCAAAAAACCATAACTAGTCACTGGTCATATTGTACAATCAGCAGTTTAACTTCTTCTATACACATCAGCAATTGGAAAGAGAGGCCCATATATACACATATAATGGTTAAAGAGGCAATATATCATCTCATATGATCTTTCCCCTTCTCTTACACTGGCCTACTGACTTTGACGTTGGAGGAGGCTCCGCCGGCCAACTCCTGACAGGCTTTTCTTGTCTTTTAGGTTACAGGCGAAGGGACGGATTTGAAGCTGCCATATCACCGGACCGAAAGCTGCATTAACAAAGTAGATGCCGGAAAAGCTGTAGATTGAGGTGGCTGAACTACGTAAAGCCAAATATCAAGAGAGGAGGCTAGCTTCATGGCGGATGAAGTTGATCTAATGATCAGGCTCCATAAACTCTTAAGGCAACACGCAAGTCTCAGTTAATATAACTCCAACTGATCATAATACAAGGTGGTCAGTAGTTAGACATACATGCAGGTCTTAATTAGGACATATTCATCAGGGCCAATAAATTTTGAGGCTTAAGGCGACAAGTTTAAGTGAAATCATTATTTTATATTTAATATCAATTAAATTAAATTTATTTTGATATCTATAGTATATTATTTTTATTTAATATGTCAATTAGAGCACTTTCTTCTATTTTTATAATGTATTTTAAATTTTTTTTTTTTTTTTAACTTATTAGATATAAAATGACTTATCAATTGATTTAAAAACATGAAATAGAATATTTAAAGAAAAATAAAGAAAAAAATGGAAATAAGTTATATAACGATTGATTTTTAATAGAACATAATGTGGAAAAAATTGTTGGACATTCAAGACTCACCGGGGGTGTAATTTTATCTATTATGCACAAAGCAAACAATAGAAATTTATGCACTTTGAAGACTTTTTATATTTTTCTGAACATTCAATTCAAATAAACATTGGAGAAAAATTAATGCATGTTGGACTAATTTCATAAATGTAAAAATGGAGCTTTTAAAAAGAGTAAATAAGTGGGACTTTCCAAGAATTTATTGATTTTTTTAAGACTTTCAATTTGTAATTACTTTTACCATGATTGAGTACCTTAATTAGAGTCTTAAAATTTATTGTACAATTATTAAGGCTTCGTTCGTTCGTGGAATGGGTATCCCATTAAGAAAATTAATAGTTATTACTGGGAATGAGGAAGAGTGAAATGGAATAATTATTCAAATTTCTTAGTTTGGTGACAACACATATACCATAATTGAAATTGACCCAAATTTACTAAAAAACCTACATAATTTCTTATTTTTTTTTAAAAAAAAACTCAGATCTTAAAATATATATATATTGGACCTTAGATCTGTGGGTGGCGGCCACCACATATCTTATCGAAATTCTTTTTCTTTTTCTTTTTTTTGTTTGTTTTTGTTTTTTGTTCTAAATTTTTTAATTTTTTTGAAAAATGTTGTTTATTCCCTCAAGAATAGCTATTCCTCTAAAAAAAATAAGAGGAATAACTTTTTTTTTTTTTTTTGACATGTCCACAAAGAAGAGGGAGGGGGGATTCGAACTAGTGACCTCCGTTTCATGAGGCGTGGTCACCAGTCAATTGAGCTACTCCTTGAGGACAAATGAGAGGAATAACTATTCCTCTTCGTACGTACGGGAATAGTTATTCCTATGGAATACCATTCCAAGGAATAGGTCCCTACTAAATAAAGAAATAGCTATTTTAATGGAATAGTCATTCCATTCCAAGGACTTATTCCCTGAACCAAACGATGCCTAATTGGGGGGACTAAATTAAAGAGTATTTTATTAACTTTTTACCATATTAGAGCCTTAAAATATTTTTTTGAGCCTTAATTTTTTTTACAAAAATATATATTTATTAATTTGAGGGTTTTATTCAATTGTGGGTCTTAGGCGACTGCCTAAATTGCCTAAAACTCGAGCTACCCATGCAACTCATACGAGAATATATAAAACCATCAAATTAATAACTCAATGGTTCTTTCTTTTTTTGTTTTTCCATGAAGTGATCCCCACACACACTAGTACATGTACATATGTTTATATTTCTTATAGCTTTGTATGTGTGAGAGAGAAAGGGTCATATCTCAAAACTTTAAACCAATTGTTGAGATTTGTATATAAATCTAAAATATGATAATAGCAGTTTATATTTCTCATGGGTTTGTATGTGTGAGAGAGAAATGGTCATATCTCAAAACTTTAAACCCATTGTACGTTGAGATTTGTATATAAATCTAAAATATAATTATAGCGGAATAATAGCGGAAGCAAGAGAGATAAAAGAGACAGAATTTATGTGGTTCGATCTATGACTTACGTTTACACGGTAAAGCCCAAAGTACTACATTGTGATTAATAACTTGATTGTTTATAATACATAGGTCCCTATTTGTAGTTGAATAAGTCAACCTATACAAATAAACCTAAATCAATTTATACAAGGAAACACAAATAGAACTAGACTAGGAAATATAAATTAATAATATTATATTTAGAATATATTCTAACATCATTCTTCAAACTCAAGGTGGAAAATTCTGGAAGCTTGAGTTTGAAAATAAAAAACGGAGGCCGGTGGTGAAGATTGACAGTTGCTTCCGGAGGAGACAAGAGGTTGGCAAGCGACAGGTGACAGCCGGTGGTGAAGACTGATGAACGCTAACTTGAGCTGAAACTGAAAAAGGAATGATCCTTTTTTTTTTGGGCCTGACAACGGGCCAAAAATTGAAAAGTGGCCGACTGCAGGCCATGAACAAAAAAAAAAAATTGATGAGCCCAATTGGGCTATTGTTGGTACGTATTGTTGGCCAAGAACCGACTAGGAGCTGACTGTGAGCCAAGAAGGAAAAAGAAAAGAAAAGAAAGGTGAGCCCAATTGGGTAGTTGTCGATAGGCGTACGGGCCAAGAACTGGCTAGGGGCCAACTGTGGGCCTAGAAGAAGAAAACAAAATAAGCCCAATTGAGCAGTTATCGAGTTGCTGCACCAATCCCGACAAGGTGTGTGGCACGCGTGAAGTGGTCTGTTTGGACTACTCTTTTTTTTTTTTTTTTTTTGATGAATCCATTCAATGGGTTCAGATCTGGTGCATGCAGGTACACTCCAAGCTTGTGAGATTGGCTGAAGAATATGATCTGGTGGGTGAGTACGTACATCAAAAGGAGAGTAGGACCTCAGGGTAGCGATCCAGTGTGGCGCGCGCAACATATGGAGAATATACGTACGACCAATAATTCGGTTCGACGCATACACAGGTGCAACTGCGGACGGGATCGTGTGCGACGCCTAGTTGCGAATCTGGTGAGCTCAACTAGAATCTTCTTGGAGGGGGTGCGTGAGGTAGCGTGGAGCCTCTTATGGGCCTGTGGTAGAGGCATTCCGGTAGATCGACCAACTCCAATAAAGAATACGAGTTTTCTTCCTCAAACTGCTGACGACAACGGCGCGTGGTAGCTGACGGTGGCATGTGGAGCTCCGGGTAGGGGTGGGCATGGGGCTGGGTGGGGCGGATTTTCGCATTTTTTGGCCCCGCCCCGCACCTTTGCGGGTTGGAAATTTTCCAACCCGCAAACCACATTTATTAAAGAGTAACCGTGCGGGGCGGTTCACTGCGGGGAGGGTTCGCGCGGGGCGGGGATTGCGGGGATTGCGGGGCGGGGCGGGTATTTTGAGTGGCATTTACGTAATTTTGATTTTATTTTGTAAAAAATAAAAAATTCAAAAAAAATACTGGTTTTTTAAATAAAAAATTAAATTCATATTTCCATTCAAGAACATTTTTCATGAATTAGCCTTTTAAACTAAAAGTCCTATTAATTATAAGATAAAATTCTAAGAAACATGATTTATATTTTCTCCCATCAACAAAGCATAATGAATAAATGACAAGAATAAAAAGCTATAATATTTCACTATTCTATGTCATCAATTTTCTTGTCTTTTCCAAAAGTAATGAAAAGATTATTTCAAATAACAATACAATAAAAATGTATACACTTTAACATCCCATGAAATTGAACCATAAAAATTGTATTTTTCACACAATGAAATGAGTCCACTAGTTAGTAAACAACTAAACATGCAAAAATATAACAGTCCATTGGTTAGTAAACATGCAAAAATATAATAGTGAACCAAAACAATTTAAAACAAAAGGAAAAAATGAAGAAGATGAAGAGAAAGAGAGAGATTCCCTCTTCTAGCCTTCTAGTTTTCTTTCTTTCCTTTTTTTTTTTTTTTTTTCTCCTCCTTTGTGCGGGGTGGGGCGGGGCGGGGCGGGGACCCGCGTTTTTTAAAAGTCTAAACCCGCAACCCGCCCCGCCCCGCATAAATTTCTCAAATTAGGATCCTAACTCGCAAAAAATCTCGAAAATCCGGTCTTCTGTGGGGCGGGGTGGGGCGGGTGCTGCGGGTTTTGCACACCCCTAGCTCCGGGTTCAGACACTAAAATCTTGGCTTGGCGTGTGATGGCCCATTAGTGCTCGGACAGCGGTATTCTTGGTAGATCTAGGACAATCGGCGGCAAATCTATTTAATGGTGTGACTATCGAGGTCGTTGAATGACCAAAGTGGCGTGTGGTTGAATGTGCAAAAATTGGGGCGGTGCGTGAAAGCGCGTGACGATGACTATGGCGGCAATGGAATCGTCTGCTTTAAATCTACCAATTGGCACGACTACCAAAGTGATTGGATGACTTTGGAGGTGCAGAGTTTTCAAGGCAGAAACTCTTGACAACGCAAGGAGTCGTAACTATACTGTTTTAGGCCAAGGAAAAATGGCTCTGATACCATGTTGATATTTGTGTATAAATCTAAAATATAATAATAGAGGAAGCAAGAGAGATAAAAGAGACAGAGAATTTATGTGGATTAGTCTATGACCTACGTCTACAGGGTAAAGTCCAAAGGACTATATTGTGATAAATAACTTGATTGTTTACAATATATGCTTAAATATATTCCTATTTATAGTTGAATAAGTCGACCTATATAAGTAAACCTAAATCGACTTATATAAGGAAACACAAATCGACCTAGACTAGGAAATTTAAATAAATAATATTATATTCATAATATATTTAGAATATATTCTAACATCCATTTTTTCCTAAACTATTTCTTGCTAGGAGGAATGTATGATACGGTTTCATTGATATATATTTTTTACAGGATAATTGCCTTCTAGGCTAGATAGTAATTAGGATTTGTAAATGGGACATGTTAATCCATTGTTTAATGTGGCCGGATTCTACAAATTTAATGGCGAATTTGAAAATTAGTTGTATGTAGATGAATAGGAGATGAGTATGGAATGTGTTTGTATCATTTCTGTTTATATATATGTGATATGATTGTAATTAGGCTAATTACCTTATTTTTATCTTCAATTGTCACCCTTATTCTATTCTAATATAAACATCGATCATCAAGAACAAGAGTACAATGTAGTCTTATCGGACTTTTTCCTTGTAATGAACGTAAGTCCCTAATATCGAACCACCCATAAATTTTTTAGCTAGCTACTTTCTCCATTATTTTCTTTATTTTCCATATCATTATGAATTTCTAACCTTTGAAACCCCGATGAACCAAACCTATACCGCTAGTGCCTTCCCCATCTCGTTGGGGATTGTTAAGACATAATTTAGGAAAAGTAAAGACAAAAGGTGTTAGAATAATATATTCTCATATGATTTAATTTAGTTCCTTAATTATTTCGTTTTGTTTACTTGTTCATCACTTTTGAGTTGTCTATTTATAGAAACTTTTTAACAAATTATTATATAATGCAAATAATGTAAGATGTACGTAGTTCATACAGTCTCTTTTCGCTTCTGCTTTCTCCTCTCTTTTTATTATTCTCTTCTTACCGTCGCTTTCTCCGTGTTATCAAAGCTTTCTACGAAAGGAAAAAAAAGGGAAAAGTACACATAACCCCCTCAAACTACCACTCAATTGTCAATGTACCCCCTAAACTACCAATTGTGTCAATCTCCCCCCTTAAACTATCAGAAAATGTCAATGTCCCCCCTAAGACCAACAAAAAGACAAAAATGACCCTAATTTTTTTTAAATAAGACAAAAATGTCCTCATAAATTCAAAAAAATTAAAACTAAAACTAAAAAACTTAAAAAAATTAAAAATTAAAAATTAAATTAAATTAAATAAAAAACGAAAAAAAAAATTTAAAAAAAAAGAACAAATTTTTTAATTTTTTTTTAAAAAGTAAACAAAAAATAACTGATTTTTTTTTTTTAAAAAAAACAAATGAAAAAAATAAAAAAGAAAAACCAGTTTTTATTAAATTAAAAAACGAAAAATAACAAATTTTTTTAAACAAAAAAAAAAATAACTGAAATTTATTTATTTAAAAAAAAAAACAAATGAAAAAAAAAACCAGTTTTTATTAAATTAAAAAACGAAAAAGAACAATTTTTTTTAAAGAAAAAAAAAACGAAATAACAAAAAATAACTGAAATTTATTTATTTATTTAAAAAAAATAAAACAAATGAAAAAAAAAACCAGTTTTTATTTAATTAAAAAATCGAAAAAGAACAATTTTTTTTTTTAAAAAAAAAAGATAAAAAAAACTGAAAATTATTATTTAAAAAAAATAATAAAAAACAGTTTTAATTTTTAATTTTTTTGTTGGAATAATTTTTTGTTATTTTATATTTTTTTAATAATTTTTTTTTAGTTTTTATTTTATTTTAATAATTTTATGAAGGGCATTTTTGTCATTAGGGGGATATTGACATTTTCTGGTAGTTTAAGGGGGGAGATTGATACAATTGGTAGTTTGGGGGGTACATTGACAATGATGTGGTAGTTTGAGGGGGTTATGTGTACTTTTCCCGAAAAAAAAATACACTAGTTAATTAAACGGTGTCTATATGTCCTATAAGAGGAAAGGCGTAGGAGAGAGAGGAGTGTTTTGCCATATATATATATATATATATATATATATATATGCTCTTTCGGAATCGAGCTACGTTTGAGATATGATATGTTGTCACTCAATAATACAAATTTTTTTTTTTTTTTAAAGAAACCCATAACACAATTATTAACATAACTATTGACTTTTTTTTTTTTATTAAATAAAAATCACAAAATCATGTAAATGGGTTGTAGTCTGATTTTGTGTTTTTTTTTTTTTTAAAAAAATAAAAATAAAAAAGTCAATAATACGTCGTTTCGCAAAATATTATTTCTTAGCTACGTACGTATATATGGGTGGAAATGGAGGGAGTGAGAGATCTGCTATGAAGAGAAAGGGACGCGCGTTTTCCTTTTTATTTTCCTCGTAATTCTTTGCTTTCGTCAGCTCTAGTTTTCCTTTGCTTTCGTTAATTCTTTCTATTCATTTATATATGGGATAAATATATTTTAGTCCCTCAAACTACCACTCTTTTTTTGGATGGCCCCCAAAACTACCAATGCTTAGATTCTGGCCCCACAAGCTACCACTTTCTAATTTTTTGACCCTATCCGTCCATTTATGCCGTCAATTCTAAACAAAAATTCGAAAATACCCCTTCTACACTTTGAAATTCCCACAATTAAGGGAGGGGTATTTTCGAGTTTTTGGCCAGTTTATGTTAGAATTGATGGCATAAATAGACCGATGGGGCCAAAAAAATCAAAAAGTGGTAATTTGGGAGGCCAAAATCTAAGAATTGGTAGTTTGGGGGGCTATCAGGAGAAAGGGTGGTAGTTTGAAATGCTAAAATATATTTAACCCTTTATGTATTCTGATTGACCGATTAATGAAAATTATTATTATTATTATTATTTTACGAATAAAAGCTTTTATAGAAACAACTACCAAATACAACTATACAGTAAAAACTGGAACACAAATCCAACAAAGAATACACCCAACAACACAGGCTACTCACAACAAAGACCTAAACAGCAACAAACAAATTAATCACTACAATCACAGAAGGCTAAGAATGAAAACAAAGCCATGCAGGCTAAAAACAACAACTAAGAACTTCTCAAGATTATGCAGAAAATAGAACACTCAAGTTGCTACAAGCAGCAGATAGACCAACTAGGAATGGATATTCCATCGATGCACAAGCTCCAGGTTCTTTCCAAGACACTTAAACCTTCTTTGGCCAACATTCTAGACCGAACATCCCACCTAATCTGCTTCAAAGTAGCTTCCTCCGTGCGTGGCTTATTACAGTGCGGCAAATCATTTCTCTGCCACCATAAGTGGTATATAGTAGCACCAAGACACAGTCTTCCCAAGCTAGCCTTAAGGCTTTTTCCTTGTAGCTCAGCAGGCCCCCCAACTTTCAATATTGCCCCAATCCAACGGAACATTCTTAAAGGAACATTCAGTCATTATACTAGTCCATATCCTGCAACTAAAACTACACCTAAAAAATAGGTGTTCTCTACTTTCCTGTCTACCATATTAAAAGAGATAGAGGCTCTTCCTAGCATAGCCTCAGCAGCACATCTTTTGCTTAGTCACCAAAGCATCCTGAAAAGTGATCCAAAGCATGAAGGAATGTCTATGAATAGCCATGGGATACCAAACCAACTTCCATGTACTAGTTAACAACTGGATGGACTTCCCTCAACTTCCCCCACGTATCAGAACAAGAGTACTTGCCATTTCTAGAATCCCAAACAGCCATGTCTGCATCTCCTATTTCAACATCATGGAGCTGAATTTGAATTTCCACTAGAGCATCAGATCGAGCTGAGTTCCAAAACCAATCACCATCCTTAAAAATAGCAGCAAGTTTAGCATTAAAAGGAATGCCATAGTCATACATAATCCGGTATCCAAACCTATCAAGAAAGTAGCCTGTAGGATGCCATTTATCAAGCCAAAGAAGCACCCTGTTTCTATTACCATTTATTATTTGTTTAAAATGCATGTTTTACATCAAAACAAGTAGTAGATCTTTACTTTGTAATTTCCGATCGAGTTAGAGGATGATTATGCATGGTCTTGGTGCAAGGTTTCTGAATTTCAGAAATAATGCATGATATAATGTTGCAAAACTGGCCAACACCGTATGCCTCAATAGAGTTAATTAATTAGTGCCAGGTGGAGAATTACTTTGCTCCTATATTTTGGTTGGGAGTTTGTAAGTTGTAAGCTAATCTTCAAGTTTCGGGGACGGGCAAGTGCCTTTCCTTTTAAGCAAAAAATCTTCTGCGTAGGACATGAGAGGTGGGCGTGGGTCTAAATGGTGTACTCATGAGTTAGCTAGCTTCTGACCCTTAGTCAGAGGGTACTTCCAGATTGGAAGAAAAGGTTATGGGTGTGTTTGGTGCATGAAGTACTTTTTTTTTTTTTAATAAGAAGTGATTGATGTTAATATTAATAGTGTTCAAACTCGTTTGGCTATAACCAAGTAATAAATGCGGCTTAGGAGCCGTGCTCAGAGAAGGAGTCCAGCAGCGCCTGATAATGGATTGAGATCATTTTTAATAATTTTGTTGTTTGACTTGGTAGAAATTTGCTGCAGACATTTGAATCATAGAGAGATGGCTCCAAAGACCCCATTGGTTCCCTATAAAAAATGTAAAAATTTAAAAAATTGGAGCGGGGTGACGATCGAGTTGAGCCCTAGTTTCGTCCCTGGACTTGCTCAATAATTCATTATCAGCGTGAGACAAGCTTAAAAAATATGGATACTATTCATCATCATAATTTTATATTTTTTAATAGATGTATTAATATTAATTTTATATATACGGTTAAATGTACTAACTTTAAATCATGACATTGAAATGAATACTATCTCATATTCATTTCATTTGAAATTAAGAGGATCTTATTCTCAAAAATAGTATAAATTTAAAAAACCAAGCTGAAGTGGCCCTTACCTCAGCTAAAATTAGAGCTCATTTACCAATTTACCCCTCTCTCTTCGAATTGGTTAGAGCACTAGTAGCAAATACCTTATAGGTGGTTATCTTTCCTATATATAGGAAAAATATAAAAAAAAAAATCACAAAAAATACATGTAGCAGATTACCTAAGGTTTCCTAAGCATTGGGAATATAATGCTAAAGTACTTCCTAATGTATAATTATCCAAAAGAGCTTCCTTATCCATTATTTTAATATAAAATATTTTTCTTTCATCTTTCATCTCTCATCTTTTTACCTTATATTGGAAATTGTGTTGGAATTTTATGAAAAATGTGAGGGTAGGTACAAACTTATATTTGTAAAGAAAGAATATTTAATTGATATAAGGAAATATTTGGATAGCGAAGGAAAAAATAGTTTTATTCTCTAAATTTAAGGAAAATCAAAGAGAAGCTGTTGTGAACGCTCTTAAAGACAACTTGTTTCGAAGAAGGGTGTTCAACAAGATTTTTTAAAAAACCTTTTATTTTCAAATATTAAAAAACACTTTTCAGACAATATCTAGTTAAACAAGTTTTAATATATGGCCTCCCCACCAAAAACAATTTTCAATTTTGTTTTCAAAACACTTTTCACATGTTTGATACTTCATTTGAAAACTTATCTTAAAAATAAAAGATAGTAAAATTTTATCAAATATGTGTGGTTTTGAAAATAAAAAATAGGAATTAGTGTTAGATATATGTCTAAGAGCATTCACAATGACTTTTTCATAATTTCTCTAAATTTAACTCTCAAAATTTACTTTAAATATTTTACGCCAGTCACTTTTTTAAGCCATCACACAAAAAATTCACTAAATGTTTCTCTACTTTAAATAAAAGGTAAATATATTATCCTTGAGTAAACGCGCGATTTAAAATCACTTCCTCACTTTTTAATTTTGAAAATTAAATGCTTGGGTTTTCGATTATACTAAATAGTTCCTTCCATTAATTTACCATCCAAGTTGACGTAGTGGAAGACTAAAGTAACTAATCAAAGAGCATCATCTTTGATTCTGCAAGGAGAAGCATCTTCGTCTTCTATCCAAAAAAAAAAAAAAAAAAACAAGCCCGCAGACTAAAAGAAAGATAAAACTCCACAGAGTATTTGAGAGAGAATTCTTTGATTTTATAACAATTTAATTGATTCTTCTGTTTTACATAATAAGCAAGCCTATTTATAGAAGAGAAATACTTGTAAAGAAAGTAAACTTAATTTTAGTAGTAATTGTAAACTTAATCTTAAAATGTAAAAAATAAATAAAGCAAATCTAGTCCTAGTAAGTAAAGGAAATAAATAAAGCAAACTTAATCATAGTAAGTAAAAGAAATAAGTCTTAATTGTAAATAAGAAAATAAAATAAAATCTTTGCTTGACAATCAAATCTTTCCTTTTGTACTTCCACTGTCTGAGAATAGGTAAACTTCTAATCAAATGGTTGCTCCAATATTATTTTTGATATTTTTTTCTACGTTTGTTTTCACCGAAAATATTAGTAAACATTTCATCTTACATTAGACACCCCCATTTGAAAAAAACTCGTCCTCAAGTTTTCTTTACGATATGTCACGTGCGGCTCATTCGGAGAAAGATACTTGGAGAAATCTACGTAGATAGCACTAAGACACAACTTTTCCTTTTCGTCTCCTTCCATAAAAATTCCTCCAAATATTTTTTTCTTTGATGTTATCTTCAACTTTATTGTTTTCTTCATAGGATTCACCATTATTGTTTATTTCAGTGGTGATCGTGATGAGCTACGCTTGTGGTGGATATTCTTTCATTGGTATAGTAGTTGTAACCAATGGTTGTGGCTGCACATATTGTTTCTTTGACGGCAACTCCACTTTTTCACTATAACTAACATTCTCTTCATATACAGGTTTCCTATTCGGAGATTCGTAAATACGGCTACAAACAGGTCGAATGCAACTTACATCATCGTCACTAAGATCTTCATAGACCGGTGGTCAGTTTATGAGTGCAGGTCGTTGTTGATGAATAGGTCTCACTATGGACAAGATTGTCCCTATGATTGCGAATAGGACCCATGTGCATGCGCTCCATCCTCTTCCGCATCTCTTGTCGCATCTCCTATTGCATCGTTTGCATGATCTGCCAGAACTCTTGGAATTCGGTTATCCAATGAGCCTCCCTGTCACGAACAACGTTGTTATAAAAGTTGTTATTGTAGTATAAGTTGGCCATCAAATCCGGATAACATTGGCTCGGATACCCTATGAATTTGGCTCTCAAGAGAGCCCCTCCCTTACAAGCTGTGTTGTTGGAAACATTCGTTACCGTTGCGCTAATTGGTCATGATCCGGATAAAGCCTACTCTAATACCAACTAACGTAGCAGAAGAGTAAGGTAACTAATCAAAGAGCAATGTCTTTGATTTCGCAAGAAAAACCGTCTTCGTCTTCTACTAAAAATAAAAAATAAAACAACTCTACAGGCTAAAAGAAAGATAAAGGGTTGACTTCACAGAAGGATACTGAACTATCCCCCGTTTTGACAGAAGGATACCAAACTATCATTTCTCTTGAACCGGGGTATTAAATTATCAAAAACCATCACGTAAGGGTATTCTGTCAGGATTTGGTGTTAAATCTTGACGGAAGTGGAGTCACGTGACTTTTCTAATGTGTTTTGCTCGTTTTGCCCTTGACTTCTACGAATACATTGCTGTTTGTTAGTTTGTGATTGGCTGCATTCTGTTTAACAAAATCACTTGTATGTAATGTTGCTACATATTCAAGGATACCGTTTATTTCAGAGTCTTCGTTTCAGAAATGTGCTTCTCAAAGTTCAAAAAAGATTATGTGCAGTTTCCAAGTCAGAAGAAATCAGATCCCAAGCTTCCATCCGGACGGCCCAGTCATGTATCCAGAAGCCCATCAGTGTCTACTGTTCAAGCTTGCATCAGTCCGGACATCGCAGAAACGCGTACAGATGCTCTTAAGAGTTCCAAAAGAATCTAGCGTTTCAAGTGCATCCGTTCGGACGACGTGGAAATACCATCTTGACGCCAGTCAGTGTTCGATAAGTAAAATGATTTATTTCGCAGACATACATATGGAAAGACAGCTGCAATCGTTCGGACGACAGGTCTACACCGTCCGGACGCAATCCTTGATAAGGCAAGACGTGGAGAGGAATTGCAACTGTCCGGACGTCAGGACAACACCGTCTAGACGCTAGTCCTTATTATGGAAATTGCGTACAACGGAAGTGCAACCGTTCGGACGCAGCCTTATTCAGGAAAGAAAATCAATGCTTTTTGGAAAGCCGGTTGCACAGCTAACCATCTGGATGGCCTCAGCTTGAGTCGGACGCTGCTTAGAGAAAATCGTATTAGATTCGATTTAGGTCTTCTATAGCCTAAAAATAAAGACCTCTAGGCATGTATTATTTATGGAATACAATATTGAATTCTTTAGAGCTTAGAGAGTATATTTTAGGAGTTATTGTGTTGATCCGTTTGTTCTCAAGCCATTGCCGTTGTGTGCAGTTGCTGTGCTATAGTTGAAGTCTATCTTAGGGAGAAGCCCTAAGGTAAAGGAATCCATAAAGACCTATTCAAGTAGGAGACTTTGTTGGGAGGCGTTCACGTTGGGTTATGTGTCAGAGTGCTAGATACGATCGCTGCATTGGGTATGTGAGTGTTACTGTCTATATACTAGCTTTGTCTTCTGATAGTGGATTTCCTGGGTTTGGCTGCTCTGAAGTGATTTTTATCTTAACTGAGTTTCCACTTCGTTAACAAAATATTTGTATTATTTAAATTTTGCATTTACAATATTTTGTTACACATTGTGCACACACACACGGTAAATTAGAAGTCATTTATTTTTCACTCTTACCTTTTCTTTGTACATATTTCTAAGCCTTCCAGCCTCCTCATCCATAGGCTGATCAAGCTTATGATCCAACACCCACATACTACCTTTGGTGTTATCATTCTCTTCATCAATCTCCACTCTTGAAGCCATTTGAAACTCAGTTCAAATGATTCTGCAGCTCTCACCACCTACCCTCTTTGATATCCCCTTTCCGTAGTCTCTCACTCCACGAACTAGAACACAAATCAAAACCTTCAAACCAAACCAATCAGAAGTCACATAAATGACTGAAACCTAAAATCTCAACTTTGATCTTCACTTGAAATCCATGTCGAATCCAACTAAGAACTGTACCACCAATACAAATCTGAAAAAGAACGAAAACTGAAAATTAAACTAATAACCCAATTTAAAACTCTATCATTCAAATAGAAGACAATTCAAATCCAATTACTAGAAATTGGCGTCAATTCGGTAAATATGATTGACCCACAAAAACTGACACCAAATAGAATCTTTTTTTTTTTTTTTAAAAAAAAAAAAAAAAGAAAAAAAAGATGAATGACACCAAAGCAAAGTTGAAAAGACAAGAACCAAATATTTAAGTTATAATTAATCCCACCACGACAAGTTGAAAATGAACCAAAAAGACTTCGCTTGATACTTCAATCCAATGTAAAGAAAGCTAATACATACCAAAACTGAAAAGAAAGCCAATAAAAGCCCAGAAACCCAATTGAGGATAGAAATGCTTAGGCACACCTCACATGAAAAGAGCATAAAGGGTAAAGAGACAAAGAACCAAAACCAAAGATTCAAACTTTAATAACGCCAAGATAAGCTGAAAATTAACCAAAAAGACTAAGTTTTCTTTGTAAGTTATATCAAATTCAATGTCAACAAAGCTAACATATACTAGAACTAAACAGAATACCCAATTAAAACCTAGAAACCTAGTTGAGGACAAAAAAGCTCAAGCACATCTCCAATGCAAAGAACTTAACAAAAGGAAAACAGACAAAGAATTCAGTACTTTGTCAAAAATTCCCAAGTGGGGTTAGCTTGAGAAGAGTCTCAGTCTCAACCACAGGATGACCAACAAAAATCTCACGTACCCATGTGCCAAAACACAGAGATGACCAATACCGAGTCGCTTTCCAGAGCAAAAACGAAGGCTCTGAAACAGAGTCTTCTTGCGTCCCGGCTCTTTTGGCTCTTTGCTCAGCCCTTTCCCTGAAAGAATGAAACAAAAAAACACTGAATTCATGTGGCAAAACCGGCAGAACACATTAGAAAAGTCAGGTGGAAGCCACATGACTCCACTTTCATAAGGATTTAACATCGAATTCTGACAGAATACCCTTATGTGAGGGTTTTTGATAGTTTAATACCCCGGTTCGAGAGAAATGATTGTTCGGTACCCTTCCGTCAAAACGGCGGATAGTTCGATACCCTTATGGGAAGTAAACCCAAAGATAAAACTCTGCAGAGTATTTGAGAGAGAATTCTCTGATTTTATAACAATTCAATTTATTCTTATATTTCACTTGTAGAGAAAGTAAACCTAATCCTAATAGCAATAGTAAACTTAATCCTAAAAAGGAAAAAATAAATAAAAAACCTAATCCTAATAGCAATAGTAAACCTAATCCTAAAATGAAAAAATAAATAAAGAAAATCTAGTCCTAGTGAGTAAAGGAAATAAATAAAGCAAATCTAGTCCTAGTAAGTAAAGGAAATAGGTCTTAATTGTAAATAAGAAAATAAAATAAAATCTTGGTTTGACAATCAAGTCTTTCCTTTTGTACTTCCATTGTCTGAGAATAGATAAACTTCTAATCAAACGGCGCTACTCCAATATTATTTTTAACATTTTTTCTATTTTTATTTTCACCGAAAATATTAGTAAATTTCATCCTACATCACATGTTTACTATATACCGTTAGTGCCATATTAGCATTTTTGTTTAAAATATTTTTTTTGTTATTTTATTAAAAATTAAAATCCAAAAAATAAATTTTAGAAATAAAACTTAAAAGAAAAAAAAGAAGAAGAAGTATTCTTCAACCTAGCCTTCTTCAACCACCAGGTCTGGCAAAGATTTTCTTCAACCTTCTTGAACATTCTTTGTCTCTCCCAATTTTTAATTTTCTTTTACATCTACAAAAATAAGTAAAGAGAGAAACTATGGGGTTTTCCCATTTTTAAATGCGGAATTTAAAAGAGACAAATATTTTGTTAACGAAGTTGAAACTCTTATCAAAAGAAAAATCAGCACGGGGGTAGCCAAACCTAGGAAACTCGCTATTTAGAAGACAAAGTTAGTTACAATGTAGTAATACTCACATAACCTAATGTAGTAGTCGTACCTTTAACTCTAACATGTACCTATACACGAATGCTTCCTAGCCAGACTTCTTGTCTGAAGGGGTCTTCAATAGACTTCTTTAGCTTAGGGCTCCTTCCTAAACTAGACTTCAGTTGATCAAATCACTTACACACAAAACACTTTAAGAGAGATAGTAAATCTAACAATCTTTGTCTAAACACAATCTCTTAGCACAATGGAATTCAGTATCGAATTCTTACAAATAAGCAGCCTAGAAGCCCCTTTAAATAGGCTTCAAAAAACCTAGTTCTACTCAAACTCGAATTCCATAGGTGGTGTCTAGACTTGGTCGATCTCTGGCGTCCGGACTTGCAATAAAAACTTCAAGTGATCACTGAAGCGCGTCCGGACGGTTGCATAAAGTACTTCCAACGTTTGCAGTTAACATATTTGCATCCGGACCTTCATGCAGACTTTTGCTCTCTATAGCTCGAGTTTGGTGGGCAGTCGGTACTCCTTTTGGACTTTTGCTCTCATACTTCAACATCTGTCTGACCGTTCAGACCTTCATAGGACTTTTGCTCTTAGTGTTGAGCGCCCGGACTCTAGCATCTGGTGTCCGAACGAGCTGTTGAGAAAACTGACTTTTTGAGCTATAAAGTCTCCAGAATATTTCATTCAACATGAAATTGCCTTCTTAGGAATATTCTGTGCAGATATCATGTCTTGATCAGTCCATTCCATATTTGGAATTAATATTCTCTAATATTCTTCTAGAAGACTCTGAATTACGGTGTCCTTGTTATAACAGTCCCTGATATGGAAGCGTTTTTATCAAACAGAATGTAGCCAATAAAAATAAACCAAGAAACTCTCCCTTTTGCCATTCTGGGACAAAGGGTAAACAGAGTAATAAAATAAACTACAATGGTTTAAAAACTAATGAACAATAATCAAAGATGTTCATGAAAGTAGCTCAGTCAGAATAAAAATGTATCAAAATACATGATAAATAAATAAAGTGACACAACACTTTAAACTTCTTCATTGTCTGAGCCTTGATGCTGATAATATTTCTCCATATTGATGCTGACTCACTCCACCTTGGCATCCAACACTAGGTGATGAGTGCAAAATATTTCATAGTTAAACCCCATAATTTACTTTAGTTAATTCTTTAGATGTGTCTTAATCTAATGTTTTGTGTTAGATATATATTTTTAGTGTTTTGTAGGTTGTTAAAGGAAACAACAGTTGTAAGGTAAAAAATGCAAAGTTTGAAAGAAAGCATACTTTGAGAAGACCTAGTTGATGTGGTTATGTTTAACCAAATCAATCAAATGATTAAATCTAAATTTCTCTAATTGGAGTCAAAATCGGATTGGATTAAATTTCAGATTCTGCACACATCTTAGTATTTTGACTATAACTTTCATCTAAAGTATCGTATTAAGGTGAAACTAGCAGGGTTGGAAAGCTAACTCAAAACAATACAAATTATTGTGAAATATGATTTTCTTAATTTGGACGTTTGCTATGCCAAAAGTGTCCTGTAATATAAGGACACAAATCTGGACGAATCCTATTCCGGTTTGTACTAAGATTGCTTCCTAATTTGACATAGAGATTGAAGTACTATTTTTATTGGATCTCTAGGACTTCTAGGGTTTGTTTGTTCCCTATAAATAGAATGCTATGCCTTAAGAAAATGTGGTGGGAGACCAGAAACAAATTTCACATATTTTCTCCCTTTTACTTTAGTTTTTCTTTAGGTGTAGGTTTTATTTTTCATAATCATGTGTATCTAAATTCTCAGCTAAGGTTGAGGATGAAGCCTCACTATTGAAGAACAACAATATTTTCATGTAAGTTTATACTATCCGATTTTATAAGTTTTTTATTTCTAATTGTTCTACTTCAATTCAATTATTGAGATGGATCTTGGATATTTATTGTGATTTACGGATACATGTGATGATTTGAGATAATTTCATTTAATTGATTGATTGCTTGGAATTTTATTTATCAAAATGTTGGATATTTATAGTATTTCGTTCTACGGATACATTTGATGATTTGGTTTTAACTGGATATTTTTTGTGATTTGTGCAAAGAACGGATTCATTGAATGATTTAATTAATTGTTGAAGCATAGTAGAATATACATAAGATTTGTATGGTGAGAACTTTGAACATGTATTAATGAACATGAGAATATGTTGCTATGATTTGATGGTGTGGGTTCCAAAACCTTAGTACCTTATCTTTTGATTATTTTTACTTTATTTACTTTATGTCTTCTTTTTATGATAAATCAAATCTTTTTTGGAACTAGGTTATGATTTAATTGATTTAGATATAAAATTGTTTTCAAGAACATAATTCTCTATGGGATCGACCTCGCACTTGCAAACCTCTTTATTGCAAACGATTCGTTCACTTGCGAGTTAATAAAATTTGCACAACACTAGGAATCTCTCATCAACAGATTGAAAGTGCTCAGTCAAACGGGTGTCCATAGATTGGAACTGAGCCTGCATAGACTGCAGCTGACCCGTGATGTGACGGCCCATTTTTTTTTTTTTGTATAAAATATTTATAAAACATAAAAGGGTCATCACAGTGGCACGACTACGTGTCGCTCAGCCAACATACATACATGCTCCATATCATGTACCTGATATTCAGAGTAATATCTAACAGCGGAATAATCATAACGCTGCATCTCATAACATAAAGCACATTCAAATATACATGTGGTCCATACAAAAGAGCCATATATCTGTCTAACTGTTTAAGGCTTACAATTATCCACTAATACAAAAGAATGGCTACACAAAAGAATATGTGACACCTACGTCACTAGCCATATACAAAATACCCCAAAAGAGTGAACTCCATAGTCCAACTCAATACGACTGTCGCGGTGTGCTTCAATCGTAATATCCCAAATACACAGCTACGGGGTCCTCCTCTAAGTCAGGTGTACCTGCAGTCAAAGGGACATCATCTATACGGTTGTGGGGGTTCGCCACATCCATATAGGTGAAATGATGAGTTCACCGCCTCAGTACATAATACCGAGACCTCAGTGATATTAAACTAACTGAGTTTTCGTAAAGAATCAACTTTTTTTTTTTAGTCTCGCGTACACTATAACAGTTATCAATTTATAAAATTTTGTTTGAAAAACCCCCATAGCTGATATAGCAAACACCGACTATCAGAAAACATTTAAAACATACTATGTAGTTGGATTCATATGTAGAAGTTCCAATGGCTTGGAAGCAACTATGTATACACCCACCTACAATAATATGTTTATGTTGGTAGCTTAAATGCACAAAGAGCTAACGTTACTAACTGTGATATTACCATGCCTCAGGGAATTACAACTTCATGTCTATGGCACATAGTTGTCCATGCGGTTACTAGAGTAAAACTCTGATATCCAGGCACTTTTTACTGATGTACCACGACAATCCATCTACCTACTCCCAAGTCACACTGTTATCACAACCAATAGCGTCACAACCAAGTACACCAAGCTTAAAACATGCCATCTTGCTCTTTAGTATGAGCTTACTATCATTTTCTGAATATGGTTAACATCGAATCCTAGGGCATTACAATTTCATGTCAAGGCACATAGTTGTCCATGTGGTTACTAGAGTAAAACTCTGATATCCAAGCACTTCTTATTGATGTGCCACGACAATTCATCTACCTACACCCAGAATATTGTATTACTCATACCGAACAATGACAATACCATTGCACCTCAAAGCTCAATGTTCTTAAATCATGCAACTAGACGATAAAAGTATACATAAGTTCTTTGCCAGTAAAACTCTTAGGCATACAAATACGTCTAGCATAAAAACTACAATATTCTAGATCATGAAAACATTACACAATTTAAACAATGATATACATGCTCATGATTGTCCTTTCATTCCTTGTGCGACTCTCCTTCCCTTTCATTCTTATGAGGCTTACCCTTTCTTTCATTCTTTTGAGGTTTACTCTCCCTTTCATTCTTATGCTCATGCTTTATGCTTTACAATTTAAACTCTATACTCCTATTCTTTGCAAATCATGTTTTTTTCAAATACGATAAACCAATCAACATGTAATTTTATCATTCTACTTTACATAATTTAAATCTCAATCGCAGCTCATATTCAAACACTTTAAATCATTTCAACACATTTCATCCATACATCATTTCATAACATCATTGATATATTTGAACATACTCTAAAGTACTCAAATTAAGCAAAACAGATATATTCAACATACAGTTGGTTCGGATTTATAAAACAACATATATATTTTGCAATTCTATAATATATAAAAATAACTATTTCTCAGTGAGTAAAATATCACCTGACTGCTTGCACACCAACACTAACGAGTCCTAGGCTCAATCTACAAAGTGCCGCTGTACATAACATATTGTATCAATTTAGTTTTTATCCAATAATTACACCAATTTTCACCTTGAATTGCCCAATGACTATTTTACCCATCAATTGCCTAAATTCATAATTAACAATATTCCTAGGCTTATAAATCAATTATTCAAATTATCAACATTAAAACCTAACCCCACAAATATTTATGTTTTAGAAAACCCATGGTTAATTTGGAGTTAATCATCACCATCACCACAATTAACCCATAAATTAACAATCTTATTTTAAATAATTAAAAACCTCAAATTAATTTAATCCATTAAATTAGGGTTTTCCCAAACTTAACCCTAATAACAATATTTTTAACTCAATAGCATTTACTAAGAGTTAACTTCATAAAATCCCACAAGTATCAAATACCCAAAAATTAAGGCTTAAGGAAAAAAAAGCTTACCCAAATTCACCAAACTTCAACCCAAAGTTTGGGTAACCCCAAGTAAGCTCCAATAAGCCCAAATACCTAAAGAATATAGATAATTAAACTCATATTTAGGATTTTACCCAAAAATCACAAAATCATGAATTTAGTATTTTACCTAAAAACAATCGGTAAGAATGTAGATTCGAGTACAAGGATCACGTTTCCGAAGACGGATTGAAGATCCGACCGTTGGATCTTCGTAGATCGCAATTTTTCTTCTTATGGGACTAAGGGCTCACTCCTCCTTTCTTTTTTTCTCTTCTTTTCTATTCTGTCCGAGAGGTGTTCAACCTCTTTTCTTTTCTTCCTGAGACATGCGCCACCTCACCCCTTCTTTCTCTCTCTCTTTTTTTATTTTATTTATTTTATATATATATATATATAAAGAGGCTGACGCCTTTTTTAGATGAAGGGCCGTGTACGGCTCTTCATTTCTTTTAAGGGTGAGGCGCACGACTGTGCGTCTCATCCTATATATATATATATAACTGAAGGGCATCTGACCCTTCAGTCATGAAATGGCCATTCGGCCATTTCAGAATTGGCCGTACGACCTTTCAAATGAAAGGCCGTGCGGCCCTATATATATATATATATATATAAATCTATGTATTTTTTTATTTCTTATTTCATTTGTAATTTTGTTTTTGTAGTTCCTAATTTTTTTAGACTTTAAAAATATTCTCTTGCATTTTATTTTCTTGGCTATAATTTACAAGTCTATAGGATCAAAATAAAACATTTTGTTTTATTTTACCTCACCAAATAGACTTATTTTTATTTTATCTTATTAAACCCATTAAATATTTTCTAGGGCATTACACATGATATGCTCTAGTCACTCAATACTGCATCACCCGAAGGATGCCCCTAAGAGGAAGAAGTTGTTGATGACTCTGCATGGGCACGTGGAGCTGGATGAACTTGCTCCTCTGGATCCATATGCCTCTGCAGTTGAGCATTAGACTTCATCACAGTATGCTTTCCAAAAGCTCCTTTTGGTTTGATGTCAGGCTCAGATGCAGGAACAAAAAACTCATGTAAATCCTAGTCACCAGATAGTCATAGGGTAATCCCATCTGATGTTCCTTCAGCATCTCAATCATAATTTGAACTATGTGCTTGCAAAGACAGAAGGGAACACGTCTGAGGATGGCAAATAAAAATTTGGCTATTCGGATGGTGATATTGCTGTTTCTGGAAAGCGACCACAAATTCTACATCATGATGCGAGCCAGAAGCCGGTGATGAGATTGTAGCCATCCAATGGGAATGTTCCTCATCTCTTCATGCCACTCTTCAACCCCTTGAGGATCAAATAACAACCTCAAGTCTTCAATGGAGGGGGGATCCACAGAATCTGGATGAGGAAGCCCAGGAGCAGCAATCAATGGAATGTGAGTCGCGTTACTGATAAGCTTAGGATCAACTGTGATTGAATGGCCACGAACTTTGGCCTTTAGGATGGGAAAAATTTGTTCAATGTGATCAATCTTCAAATTGCCATAGAAGATTCTCTGCCACTTATTTTCCACGTAACGATGGACAGTGTTGCAAGTGTACATTCTTTGCCACTTATTTTCCTGAAATATATGGTCAATGAAGTCAAATGGAGACACCATCACATCCTGTCTGACAACAGCTCGTTCTATGATAATGGTCCGTAGCTCAATTCTTGCTCTTGCAGCAGCAATCTCAGATTTGGACCTTTTGTTAGGCATATCTGGAATATAGAACAAAAACAAATATACCCAAATTATGCACCAATAATCCAAACAGTTAGATTCCTTTTGCATGTCAGAAACAGTATGACCAAAAATAATAGACCATGACATGTATGACCAAACAAATAGCATACGCATGCAAAAAATAGTCTAGTCTAATAATAATTGCACATGCAAAACTAATGTAGGGCATAAAGAAATAACAGGTCCATGCATGCAATTATATGCCAGAACAAAATTTCCATCCACACCACTCATCAAGCGTTAAATATTCTCATGAATATGTAACACAATTATTCCAACCCCAACAAACATTTAATCTCAAAAACATTTCTCATAATAGCAGAATATTCCAAAAATCCCTATATTCTCATAAACAATAATAAAACTAAAAGGGAGAGAAGGACATACCTAGAATAAAGAGAAAAGGAATGAAATAAAGCCCAAAAATCCAAATAACACCCAAATTCTCGAGAGAAATCAAGAAAACTCAAGAGAAGGGAATGCGGCGGCTAGTGGAGAAAGCGACGGGTTTTATAAACCTTGGTTGCGCGTCCGGACGGGACAAGCTGATTAAAGCTCTGATCAGTGTGTCCCGACTCTAGCCACAGAGGTTCAGACTCTCCACACAGAAAAGCTAAAAATAGAGAAAAATAGCAGACAACCGAATTTTTTCTAATGTTAGCTTTAAAACACGTATGCATTTAAAACTTGTTAGTATTTTGGCCTCATTCTTTGTTTGGACAAAATCACTTGTATATGTAAAGATGTTGTAAACAGGGATTCCACTTGTTAGAGTATTTTCAAAAGACTCTGCACTGAAGATAGAAGATTTCAGATTCCCTGTCAGTCGTCCGGACGCCCATTTGTCCACTGTTCCATCCGTCCGGACGACGTGTCATCCCGTTCGGACTCCAGACAGACCAGCATCATCCGTCCGGACGATGTGTATTTCCGTACGGACCCTCCACTGTATCGAAAAGCTTCTGTTCCAGTTAGCATCCGTCCGAACGTTTCAGCAGCACGTCCGGACGCCCAGTAGTGATCGTCCAGCTTCAGATTCTTTCCAAGTTCAGAATAAGGGAAAATTGATACAGTCGTCCGGACGATGTGGTTTCCCGTCTGAACGCACTCATACATAAGGCAAGAATCGCAATTCAAATATCACCGTCCGGACGTCAGTCAGCCTTGGTCCGGACGCGCGTGCAATTAAGATGGAAATTGTCGATTCAACTTCAACCGTCCGGACGTTTGCCTCTCATGGTCCAGACGCACGCATAGCAGATATGGAAATTGCGTGTTGAAGAATTGCCGTCTGGACGTTCATCCCCCTTGGTCTGGACGCGCGAAGCCTTATATGAAAATTACTTGCAGTGAATGTACGACCGTCCGGACGCGGCTTTTAAACAGGAAAGATTTTCAGCGAAATTTTGAGAAAATCCCGTCGCACAGTTGTCCGTCCGGACGGCCCAGGTTCACCGTCCGGACGGCGTCCGTACATATTACAGCAGTCGCCCATTCTGCACCTCAGCCTATAAATAGAGGCCCCTAGGCATTGATGGATTACTCACTGTAGATCCAGTTGGGAAAAGTGGGGGGTTGGCGTTGATGTGGAAGAATGCAAATGAAGTAAAAATTTAGAATTACTCTCCCCACTATATCTTAGCTTCTATTTCCCTGGTGGATACTGAGTTTGTTTGGAAGTTTACCGGTTTTTATGGGCATCCTGACAGGGAAAGAAGGGAGGATTCTTGGAAACTCTTGACTCACCTTGGCAGGATGAATCCACGGGACTGGTTGTGTTTGGGGGACTTCAACGAGGTTGTTGATAATACTGAAAAAGTGGGGAGATCCTTCAAAACAGCCTCACAGCTCCTACCGTTTTGTTTAGCTATTGAAGAATGCTCTTTGGGTGACTTGGGCTATAAGGGCTCAAAATTTACCTAGTGCAATGACCGCATAGGGGCAGGCTTCATTAAGGAGAGACTCGATCAGGCTCTTGCTACTGAGGGGTGGTGCATGCAATACCCGGATGTGGAAGTTGAAGTTATGGAGGCAAGGAGTTTGGATCATAGGCCCCTTTGTGTTCGACTTCTGCAGGACCATACTCGCATTCACAGAGGCTTTAAAGTTGAAGCTAGTTGGAATATGGATGATGAAAGTTCCGGGGTGGTTAAGGATGAATGGGAAAAGGATGTAGTAGAACCTAATCCACTGGCAATGATGCAGAGGAAATTAGAGAGATGTGCAAGGGCCCTCACTGCCTGGAACCGGGCTAAATATGGGGATATCAGTAAACGAATTTCTTCCTTGACTTAGAAATTGGAACTCCTCCAAAGGGATCAGCAGGAAGGACATGAAGAGGGAATTTGGATCCTTCAAGAAGAACTCAACAATTTGTTGGAGATGGAAGAAATCCGGTGGCGACAAAGGGCAAAAAGAAATTGGTTCCAGGGGGGATCGAAACACGAAATTCTTCCATGCGTGGGCGAATCACAGAAGAAGAAATAACTAGATTCACAAGGTTATGGATGCGAATGGGGGTTCCTGGACTAAACCGGAGGAGATTGGGATGGCCTTTACCACAGAAAATGGAGTATGTTTTTACCAGAAACATTGGAGCATTGTTGGACGACAGGTAAAACAGACTATCCTTAACTTCTTGAATCATGGTATTTTTGGTCCTTTGATTAACTATACCTATATAGCTTTGATCCCCAAAAATTCCAATGGGGCCAAGGTTAGTGATTATAGACCTATAAGCTTGTGTAACGTGCTTTATAAATTGATTGCAAAAATTCTAGCAAACAGGTTTAAGCAAGTTCTCCCTTCCGGGAAGGTTAATAACAGACAATATTCTTGTGGCATATGAAGCACTACATACCATGGATTCCCGGATGAAAAGAAAGACAGGTTATATGGCCATTAAACTTGACATGAGTAAAGCCTACGACAGAGTTGAGTGGGCTTTTCTGGAAGAGATTATGAAGAAGCTGGGTTTTGTAGAGCGATGGATTTCACTGTTGATGACTTGTGTCCGCTCAGCTACATATTTTGTTATGGTCAATGGCACTCCAATGGGTAGCATCTCTCCATCAAGGGGTTTGAGGCAAGGGGACCCATTGTCACCCTACCTTTTTCTCCTTTGTGCGGAGGGGCTAAGCTTGCTGCTTTTGAGGGCGGAAAGTGAAGGGAAGATCACGGGAGTGCCTATATCCTTTCGGGGTACAAAGATTAGCCACTTATTCTTTGCCGACGATAGCCTCTTGTTTTGTAGGGCTAATCTTATGGAATGGAGTAGTGTTCAAGATCTGCTGCACATGTATGAGCTTGCTTCCGGTCAAAAGCTCAATTCAGAAAAGACATCAATATTCTTTAGTCGCAATACTCCAAGGCCTTTAAATAGCCATATTGCCTCTCTTGTGGGTAGTGCAACAATGAACAGTTATCACAAATACTTGGTTTTACTAGCCTTAGTGGGACGATCCAAGACTCAAACTTTTGTAGGAATCCAAGATCAGGTATGCAAACGGTTGGATGGGTGGAAAGAAAGATTTTTTCCCAAGCTGGAAAAGAAATTTTGATCAAGGCTATTGTACAAGCAATTCCTACCTATAGTATGAGTGTGTTCCGTTTTCCCAAGACCTTATGCTCTCACTTGAATTCCTTAATGAGTTGGTTTTGGTGGAGGTCAAAGGAAGGAATGAAGAAGATGGCTTGGATGAGTTGGAAGAGATCAGGAAATTCTAAAAACAGTGGAGGTATGGGGTTTAGGGATTTGGAAATCTTCAATCTTGCTCTTCTCGCAAAGCAGGGATGGCAGATTCTTCAAAATCCAGATTCTCTTGTAGCTCGGATTTTCAAAGAAAAATATTTTTCAAAGTGCTCTTTTCTGGAAACCACTGTTGGCAGGCGCCCTTCTTATGCATGGCGTAGTATCTCCCAAGCTCGGTCTCTTTTGGAAGTGGGGCTTATTTGGCGGGTAGGGAATGGCGAATCTATTTCAGTTTGGCATGATAAATGGCTGCCTAATTTACCTTCTGGCAGAATTTGGTCTCCAATTTCAATTCTCCCTACGGAGGCAAAGGTGGCAGCCCTCATAGACCAAAGGACTGGAAAATGGAATCTGGACCTTATTCATTCTCTGTTTTCTCCTATGGAAGCTGAGAGTGTTTGTGGTCTTCCATTGAGTAGTGGTAGCATCCCCGATCGGTTGAGATGGAGTGCCTCTAAACAAGGTTTTTTCATTGTGCGTAGTGCATATTTTCTTGAACAAACTAGAAGGGCACAAGAGCAAGGTGAAAGTTCAAATCAGGGCAGTGTCGGATTTGTTAAGAGGCCAGCAGGGGCCATGGCCCCTGCTGGAAAAAAGAAAAAAAAAAATTAGTAATTTTTTCTTCAGATTTTTCTAATGTCTTGTAGTCTTGGCCCCACCACTTAAGTCATTAAATCAATCAGACGACTCAACTTATGTTAAAACTTGAAAAAAAAAAAAAAAAAAAAATTTCTCCAAACCATACTCCTATATGCTTAGCCCTTCAGCCTACTACTTTAACTAGTTACTAGTGTCATTGTATCAACTTATCAAGTGTCAAGAACTCAGGAACTTCACATCATGATTCATGACATCATTACATGAAAAATGAAGAGAAAAAAAAAATCAGACTTCTTAAAGACTCAATCGTCAATCGTGTGGTGGAAGGAAGTGGAACTGTGGAAGACAAGAAGATTGAGAAGTGCTCTGCGCTTGGGAAAATGAAACAAACTAACGAAGAAGAGTCTGAAGAGGTAGTCTTAAATTTTTGACTCTTTCACTCTTTGTTACTTTACATAACCAACTCAATCAAGAGAAGACTGAAGAAGTGCCATGGAGACTAGAGAGAGGCACTGTGGCAGCGAAAAGTAAGTTTTTTTTTTTTTTTTTTTTTTTAAATATTATTGTTCATAAGTGCCTAATTTTGACTTTTAAAATTGTAGAATTGTAGTAAATTTTTTCTTGTTTGGTTGTTTAAGTTTTGTTCCTATGAAAATCAATAAAATTGTGTAAATAAATATATCTAATTATAGACAGTAGAAATTATGGAAATAAATTTTTTATGTGGAAAATGTAAAAGTCTAAAAGATAATATTATGTATTTTGTATAGCACACATCAAGTAAATTTCTTCAAACAAAATGATAAATTGCTAGTGCAAATAATCAATTGATCATTATATAATTTATATTAGATTGCCTAAGTTGAGCGATGCATAGTTGGAAATGTTAAATGTGATTAATGTATTGAAAACAAAATTTAGCTTTTGTCATTTCAAGTTAGATAAATAGAGCATATTATTAAATCAAATTTTTGCTTGTTGTGATGATCCCACCCTACACAGGTTGCATTGTAATTCATCTTCTTCTTAAGATTTGGATAGAGCTTTCACACCGAGATGGTATTAGGCGGCATTTACATTGGTATTTTTTCTCTACTTTATCTTATTTATGCTATTCCTATAATCCTATGTCTCTTTCATGATAAACAAAAAAAGACAGTGATTCTATGATTGTTTATATTATTGTTTATTAACTTTGATTGTCTCTTATAGGGTTGTAATTTAACTTGGAAAATTTAGGTTCATTAAACACTTTATATTTCTGTATTTTTGTTCTAGTGACAACATGTTTTTGTTGCTAATATATTAATTTTGGCATATATTTATGAACTTTTATAATATATTTTTGTGATTTACATTGTGTGACAAATTACTCAATTTTTTTTTAAAATTATATTTATCGGCCCCTCCAATCACAATTGTCTGGGTCCGCCAATGAATCAGGGAGCTACCAAGAAGTTTTGGAAAATGGCTTGGGCTTTGAAAATCCCTCCGGTGCTTAAGAACTTCATTTCGAAGGTTGGGATGAATCTGCTTCCTACCAAGGAGAACCTGTTTAGCAAACATCTCTCCCTTGATAATTAGTGCCCTATATGTATGTGTGAACCTGAAACTACCGAGCATATACTATGGAGTTGTCGGTCGTCACAGGCTGTCTGGCAGGAGCAATCTCGCAAGATCCAGAAGATGTCATTCAGGGGGGCGATGGTATGGAATGGATGCAGAATCTCTTAGAGAAGTTGGACGAGGAGGAGTTTGCTCAAGCGATGGGGGTGGCCAGGCTTATTTGGTTGAGGAGGAATTCATTTATTTTTTAGGGGCTTTTTCTTTCCCCTTCAGTTCTTAATAAGCAAGCTTCAGCCTCTATGGAGGGTTTTCTGCAAGCCAATGCTCCTCCCGAAACCGAGGTGCTGGGGGGTCCATGTGAGGAAAGTTCATGGATCCGTCCACCTGTGGATTTTCTGAAATGTAATTGGGATGCATCTATCGATGGACGGTCCAAGAAGATGGGAATGGGGCTAGTGTTTCGTGATTCTTCAGGAGGCTTCAGGGCGGCAGCTATTTCTAATATTCCGTATATCACTGACCCAGAGATAGCAGAATCTATTGCTGCACGGTGGGTTGTGTCCATGTGCGCAAAACTGGGTTTTCAGTCGGTGGTATTTGAAAGGGATGCTCTAGTTGTAGTGAACTCTCTTCTTTCTCCATCTCCATGCTGGAGAATTTGTGGTGGTATTGTGGAGGACACTAGAAGAATGTTGCATCAGTTTAACTCCTGGACAGTGAAGCATGCAAGGAGGTCGGCTAATCAAGTGGCATATTTTCTAGCCAAGCATGCTTTGTCTTTAGTTCAAGATATTGTTTGGAGGGGGGAGTGTCCATCTTTCCTCTAGGATCTTGTGTTTGCTGAGCAACTGTAATTTCTCAGTTTTATCAATAATATTCATATTCATCGTCAAAAAAAAAAAAAAAAAAAAAAGGCCCCAATTATGGTAAAAAATAATATTATGACAAAAAGTTAGTCAGTATTTTTTAATTAAGGCATCAATTACGGTAAAAAAAAATGCAAAGAATTGAATTCGAAGATATTAAGGAGGAAAAGAAAGAAAAATGAAAAGTTACATTAATTGCACCTTAAAACAGTTACTAACTCATAATTTCACGTGAACTGAAAACCAACATATTGACTAAATTTGGTTATCAAAATATTTTTTAGAATTTGTAAATTTCATTTTGTGTTAATTAAGTTCTACATAAAAATAATTATATGTAACTCAACATAAAATATGACATCTGTTGAAATTAAATGTTTTCTGTTGACAACTTAAGTGTGCAATCCCAAGTGCAAGTTATCGCAAGTAGTAAATTCTCGGGAATCCGAGTGTCGAACCACATGGATTTGAGGAACAAAGAACATTAACAAAATTATATTAGAAAAAATCTGTGACAATTGATTTGGTTGAATGACTTTTATAAAATGCAATAAAAGATATAAGGGAAACAATAATTAAAAGAAACTGCTAAGACATTGGGGTTTTACTTTTAACAAAACCATAATATTTATTCCTCTACTCATTTTATAACTCAATTGAGAGGCAGCTAAGGAGTGCACCCAATCGAAAAAAAAAAGAGCAGTGATCATAAAGAGAAAATATTATTTAAGAGATTAATCTTAAAAATTGATTGATTTCGTTACATAAAATTGGTTATTTAATTCGCAAGGAATTTCAAGTATTCGCTTTACCCGTGGTTAACAATGAATCAAGAAATTTTACAAAACAAAAACTATTTTCTAAAATAAATAATGCAATCAATGAAAAAGATTATACATTAAAAATCATAGAAGAGTTGGAAAATAAATACAATAATTTTATTTTAAAGTTTCACCCCTAGCCTTAACTAGAGATTTAGCTACGCATGACTACAAAAATATATTCCATCATCAAGGCCCTAAACATAATGCTAGAAAAATAAAATAATCTGAGAAGTAAATAAAAACAAGGAAAAGTTGATAAAATGCTGAACGTCGCCTTTTTTCTTCTAGAGTTGTGCTCCTTTTTAAAGAGAAGAAAAACATCTCATCCTCTTATTTTACTCTCAATTATCATGTGTGCAGCCGTGTTTGATCCAGATCTTTTTTTCTTTATTCAAAGGTCTCTTTTTTATTTGGATCACTGATTACATTGCACCTTTTATGTACGTAGGAGTCTTCACTCTTCACATAGGTAAGAATTCTCTTGTGGGTCCACTTCTTGTCTTCTTTTTCAATGACTTCTTTTAATTAAATAGGAACTCCTCTTTCTTTTTATTTCTTTTGTGATTCCTACAAAGCACAAATTCTTGCATTAATATATCATTTTAAGCTCAAGATTATTAATTAAATAATATTTCACAATTAAATGTAAAATGCAAGAATTAAATCATAATAAAGTATGACAATACTTATTTTAATAGGGAAAATAAGCACTTTTAAGCTATTATCATTTTCTACCCAAGATGAATTTTGCAAGTGGAAAAAAAAAATAAAGGCAAAGAGCAAAAAAAAAAAAAAAAGAATTAAAATTAAAATGACTTATATATATAAGGTCACACCTAAGTTTGTGGCCTTAGGCTTCAAAACATATCTCTGTCACATTGCGAGGTGACAGAGGCCCCCCCCCCCCCCCCCCCCCTCCCAAAATGGAGGGATATCAAATTATTCAAATCCCTTACGTATACAACATGCATGTGTATTTCTAATCATTTTCAGGAAAAATGATTAATATAAAATAAACCTTACAAAATTACAAAGAAAATCAAACAAACAAACAACAACATTAATTACAAATCTAAAATGTTACAAATTCAAAATCAGTCTAGAACACGGCTCACCAGAAGAGAGATCCCGAGAAAGCTACAAAACACCACGTTGACGACCCAGTTGTCCTCGTTGAAGTCGGAGATCCTCAAAAATCTCAAATAAAAACATCTCATCTCGCAATCTAGTCTAGCTTTATTTTTAACATGCATTACCACAATTGCACAGACTAACCCTATATTCAATGAGAAAGTTGGATTAGGAGATTCTGATGCTGTCAATACCTTGTTCTATACAATTGTAGAACATTTTATTGGCACACCAAGTCACCTTGCGTCTAGGGTCCATGACCAACTAAGTAACCTTAGATGTCCAACCCTAAGCAACTTTAGATGGTACAAAGATGTATTCCTTTCTAGAATCATGCTAGGAGATGATAGCAACCAACCGTTTTGAAAAGAAAAATTCATAAACGGTTTGCCTCACCTCTTTGCCCATAAGATCAAAGAAGTCTTAGTCAATGAGAACAATGTGATAGAATATGATAATCTCACTTACAGGAATATCATAAGTGCTATTCAAAAAGAAGGTCTTAAGATGTGTATCGATATGAAAATATCGAACCAAGCCAATAAAGATAAGAATATCTATATATATATATATCTGCGTGTGTGTGTGTGTGTGTGTGTGTGTATGAGTCTACGGTCTCAATAAGTATTAAGATCATTATCCTTATTATGAGCCTATGTATATATACTAGCGGTTAAGAAGAGTTTAATGTCATATTGAGAGTGTTCATCATTTTGTGTATTGTAGGGTGATTAATGCTCCCTAACTTATTACTCTATAAAACATCATAATAAGCATACACAATACATGAAAACCCTAATTAAGCCACAATGATAAGGCATCTTAGTTTCACACTGATCTATTCTATGTAAAAGTTACACTACAATTGAAAAATATTTTAGACTACCAAAGGTGTGAAATGACCGGTGCTCCCTAGCATACCAAATAAGATGACTCTTATAGGTAAACACATATCATGTCAAATAAAACCATTGCAAAAGGCATCATTCTCTTTCAAGAACGTTAATTTTATTCATGAATCCAATAAACTCATAAACAAGTAAATCTCTTTTTTCATGAATAAATAGATTGGAATATTGATAACAAAACCTTTTAGCATGAGTTTTTAGAACCTCTAGTCTTACACAATCATCACACATATCAAGAAAATTTCAAGAACATCAAGAACACTCCATGACTTAGGAAGAAATTTTGATCAAAACCCTAATGAAGGGCTTTAGCTACACATGATTAAACTAATCTAGACATGAAAATTAATCAAAGACAGTAAAGAAACAAGCTAGAAATTAACTAAGAACAATATATTTAACTTATGGAATTCGGATTACACAAAAGAAATGAAAAGGAAGGAAAACCTAAGCAAGAACATGAAGAACAAAGAAGAAAAAGAAGAAGAAGTTCCTCTTTGGATTTTGGCCAAGAGAACGTGCATCAAAGGAAATGAAAAGCACTAAAATTAACTAAGATACACTTGAGAAAATCGAAACCCCCAAAAGATGCATAAACTAAACCTAACTCTAATCTCATATATATAGAGATTTGATTTACAAAGGAACTCATCAAGGATCAATTCTAGCCGCAAAAACAGAGGAGGTCGGCGTCCATTTCTATCCATAGACACTACAAAAAAAAGGCTTTTTAAGCCGTTTTTATTAGAGCTGTTTTAGAAAAGTGGCTCTAATTAGAGCCACTTTTTTAAAGCGGCTCTAAATAATTTTGAGCCGTTTCCGTAAAAACAGCTCTAATTAGAGCCGTTTTGATAAAAAAACGGCTCTAATTGCAACAATTAAAAAAAAAAAAAAAAGTCTCACATAAATCTTACCACGATCGATCATATTGATCGTATCACTATTGATCACAAAAATTGTACCACGATCGATCACATTAATCGTACCACGATCAATCACATAGATCATTCCACGATCGATCACATGATTGTACCACGATCGATCATATAGATCATACCACTATTGATCACACATGATCGTACTACGATTGATCACACATGATCGTACTACGATTGATCACACATGATCGTACCACAGTTGATTACATTGATCGTACCACGATCAATCACACTTAGATCCTACCACGATCGATAACACTTAGAGCCGTTTTTCTAAAAGGGCTCTAATTAGAGCCGTTTTAGTTAAAACGACTTCAATTAGATTCGTTTTGATATAAAAAAAATAATAATAAAAAAAAAACTGGCTCTAATTGCAACAATTAAAAAAAAAAAAAAAAAGTCTCACATAAATCGTATCACGATTGATCACAAAAATTGTACCACGATCGATCACATTGATCGTACCACGATCGATCACAAAAATTGTACCACGATCGATCACATTGATCGTACCACGATTGATCACATAGATCGTTCCACGATCGATCACATGATCGTACCACGATCAATCATATAGATCGTACCACTATTGATCACACATGATCGTACCACGATTGATCACACATGATTGTACCACAATTGATCACATTGATCGTACCACGATCAATCACACTTAGATCCTACCACGATCGATCACATTGATCGTACCACGATCGATCACATAGATCGTTCCACGATCGATCACATGATGGTACCACGATCAATCACATAGATCATACCACTATTGATCACACATGATCGTACCATGATTGATCACACATGATCGTACCACAATCGATCACATTAATCGTACCACGATCGATCACACTTAGATCCTACCACGATCGATCACATAGATCGTACCATAATCGTGGTACGATCTATGTGATTGATCATGGTACGGTCAATGTGATGGATCGTGGTACAATCTATGTGATCGATTGTGGTACGATCATGTGTGATCGATCGTGGTACAATCTAAGTGATGGATCGTGGTATGATCATATGATGGATCGTGGTACGATCTATGTGATCGATTGTGATACTATCAATTATGTCAATGTTTACCTTTGAACTAACAAAAAATGTCAATGTTCCCCCTAATGACAAAAATACCCTTCATAAAATTATTAAAATTTTAAAATATATATATATATATATATATATATATATATATATATATATATATATATATATATATATATAAGATAACAAAAAATTATAGGAAGAATAAATAAATAAATAAAAACTAGTTTTAATTTTTTTTTTTTTCGTTTGTTTATTTATTTTTTATAATTTTCAGTTTTTTTTTAAACAAAAATTTGTTTTTAATTTGTTTTTCCTTTTTTCTTTAATTTGTTTTTAATTTGTATATATATATTTTTTATTTTTTATTTTTTTTTTTAAAATTATTTTTGTTGGAGCCCTTTTAGGCAAAAACGACTCCAACTAGAGTCGTTTTCTCCTAAAACGACTCCAACTTGGAGTCGTTTTCTCCCAAAACGACTCCAAGTCGTTTTGGAGGGGGTCCGTGAGACACGAAAATTTCGTGTCCCGCGCGCCCCCTCATCATTTTGTTCAAAAAGTTTCAAACATTTTTTATTTCTTTTTCTCTCTTATAAAATGAGCCCACTGAGCACTGCCCCACACGGCCACACGACTCTTTTCTCTCTTCTTTCTTTTTCTTCTTTCTTCTTTCTCCTTTCTTCTTTCTCCTCTTCTCGCCTGAACCCAGAGATATGAAAAGAGAGAGTTTGAGAGAGAGTGAGACTGAGAGATAGAAATCGAGAGAGAACAGAGTCTGAGAGAGGGAGAGACAGAGAAGGAGAGATCGAGAGTGAGGGAGTTCGAGAGAGAGAGAGCTGGGAGCTAGGAGAAACGCTGCCGGTAGGAGCAGAGAGGAGATCCGGCGAACCCGTGACCCAGAGACCTGATTTTCTCCAGATAAGCAAAAAAATCCTCCAGCAGCCTACAGCCTACAACAACCGACTCCCTCTCCTTGATTTGCTCCGGATTCTCCTCAATTGCCTGACAGCATCGACTTGATTTTTGCAGAATCTCATCCCTGATTTCCTCTTCTTTATTTCCATGTTTTCTCCATATCTTACTGCATGATTCATGGGATGTGCTCCCCTTAATGAGCCTATAGATTGTTCACTCTTGTAACTGAAGAATGTAACGAAATCAGTGAAGATGTAGTCTTATTTTTCCTCTTTGTTTCTCTGAATTTGTTTGTTGCTGTTTTTTGTTCTGGCCATAGCAGAGTTTTGTTGCTAACTGCGTGTGGTTGTAGCCATTTAGTCCAGCTCATTAGTGTTCCTGGCTAGAGGGATTCTTGATCGGATGTATATAGTGTATAGAAAAGGGGTTTTGATTTTTTTTTGTTTAATTTTTTTATTTAGAGTTGTTTTAGAGACTCTAAAGCGACTCCAAATTTTTTTGTAAATTTTTTTTTATTTAGAACTGTTTTAGGGACCCTAAAACGGCTCTAAAAAAAATTATTATTTTTTTTAAAAAAAAATATATTTAGAGCCGTTTTAGGGTTTTTAAAACGACTCCAATTATTTATAGTCGTTTTTGTCCAAAACGGCTCAAACCGATTTGAACCGTTTTTACAAAAGCGGCTCAAACCGGTTTGAGCCGTTTTTGACAAAACGACTCTAAATAATTGGAGCCGTTTTAAAAAGCGGCTTAAACCGGTTTGAGTCGTTTTTATTAAAACGGCTCAAATTAGAGTCGTTTTAGTGAAAAACGGCTCAAACCGAGACTTTAATACTTGATATGTTGAGCCACTTTGAAAACGGCTAAAAAAAAAGGGCTCAAAACATTTAGAGCCATTTTTAGGCCTTAAAACGGCTATAAAAAAAGGGTTCAAAACACCTTTTTTTTTTTGTAGTGAGAAATCAACTTCTGATTTGGATTGCACAAAGATTTGGAAATATCTGAACCTTCTGGAAGACACGAAGTCGATTGATCGCATTTAGATCAATCAAATTCTTGGTGCTCTGAGAATCGATCGATCCCATCTCAACTGATCGAAGTTGGTTCAACTGAAAGTCGATCGATCAAATTATTGGTTGTACAAATAATCGATAGTTCGAATTGGCTTAGTCAACTTTTTATCTTTTCAGGATCAACTTTGAACTCTAGAAATGACCAAATTGCACTTGATGTATTTTCAAGTCTAATTCAAGTGTTTTGAACTAAATTTCAACTAAGACCTGCAAATAAGACATAACACAAAACTACAACAAAACGTTATATATACAACACAAATTAGGTATAACAAATGCAAATTAAGGGGTCTTGAATCGAATAATTCAAAACTTATCAGAGATATATAAGAAAAAGATTCTCTTGTAAGGGAGGTAATCAATTTCCTTCCAAATTACATTTACTAGCTGAGAGAAGTTATTTGAATTGACTTAACCATCGGATGAGGTTTTATCGGACGACTCCTGATAAGCCTTTATTGTTTTGCTGGTTATCAGATTCACCCTACTGAAGGTCCACTTGGAGCTCGACACGTCATCATTTGGAAACTGTCTCTAACATTGACAAATAGCATGTCTCTTTCGAAAATAGCCTCTCAAATGCTTTTGTCAAAGGACCCCCATATTTATGTTTGGTCCAAAATCAGGTCCCCCTCTCTTTCCACAATTAATAAACATCTTGAAAAAGGAGATATTTAAATTCCTATGGCGGACGCGTTTGGCTTTAAATTTTGCAGCGAATTTGCCTTTCCTCAAAAATCAGGTCCCTGCTTTCTCTAGGAAGTTGGATCATCTCCATTTGAAAGGGAGGGAACTCCATTTAGTGTAAAAATGAGGGTATAATTATTTTTTTACATTATGTAAAAATGTGAAAAAACAATCATACCCTCCCTATTTAACAAAATGAAGAGAATCCTCTTCCTTTCAAAATAGAGAGAATCCTTTTCCTTTCTCTAGCTAGCATCCTTATCCTTTCTCTAGCTAGCTAGTCTTTAGCGCGCGCCGCCCCCGGCCCCCCCCCCTCCCCCCAACAATATAGAAAATAGATTAGCATCGTTTTAAATGCTAACCAGTAATTAGCACTCTTTTCCCCTTCACCACGTAATCCTAATTGCCTTTTTCACACGTCTCTGCATGTCGTCAACATTAATACGTACACACCCACTACATGCACTTGCAAATTCCAATAAAAGCTTGCCGTTTCCCGGCCCGAAACAGAAGGCCAAAAGATCGAGACGTCTGTCTTTTTCCAAAAAAAAGGAAACCATGCAAGTTCGTGTCATTTTAAGAGAAAACATCAAGCCCTCATCACCAACGCCCTCTCACCTCAAAACCTTAAAACTCTCCCTCTTCGACCAGATTGTTACCAAAAGCTATTTTCCAGCAATCTTGTTTTACCCTACAAATGATGGCCTTCTCAAACTTCCTCAATTAAAGAAATCACTGTCGGAAGCTCTAACTCGCTTTTACCCTTTGTCAGGAAGGGTAAAGGATCAGTTCTCTATCGAATGTAATGACGAGGGAGCCTCGTATTCAGAAGCCCTTGTGGACTACAATATGTCTGACTTTCTCGATCCACCCAAAATAGATTTACTGAACCAATTGCTTCCATGCCATTGCCAGCCTTGGGTGGCTTGCCAAGACCGTGCTTCAGCGGTCTGCCTGGCTATTCAAGTTAATGTTTTCAATTGCGGTGGAATAGCCATTGGTGTTTGCGTGCTTCACACCATCGCTGATGGAATCACACTGAGTGCATTCCTTAAAAGTTGGGCAGCCATCGCACGTGGGGCTAATGATCAGCAATTGTTCTGCCCCGACTTCACCACTTCATCGACGCTCTTTCCTCCAAGAGATCTGCTGTCATTGCCTTGTTCAAATCGATTCATGGTCGCTTGGCATAAAGAAGCAATATCCGTCACAAGGAGATTTGTGTTTGATGCCAACGCGATAGCCACCCTGAAGGCCAAAGCAAAAGGCGAATACGTGTCCAACCCTACGCGCTACGAATCGTTGACTGCACTTATATGGAAATGTTTGATTAATGCCTCTATGAAGATGTCGGGTTTCGCAAGGCCGTCCCTGTTAGAGCATGCGGTGGACATGAGAAGGCGAATGGGGCAACCCTTGTCGGCTTATTCGATGGGAAACGTGACAATAGTAGCCCATACTGTGTATAACCCATCTGACGACACAAATATTAGTATCCTACGGGACTTGGCGACCATAGTAAGACAATCCATCGAGGAAGTCAATGGAGATTTAATGAGAACTTTACAAGGTGATGAAGGGTTTTTGCTGCTTCGTAGTTTCGCGGAAATGATAGCGGAAATGTTTCAAAAAGAAGAGCCGAAATCATTTGGGTTTACAAATTGGTGTAATTTTGGTCTCAACAAGATTGATTTTGGATGGGGGAAGCCACTTTGGGTTGGTGCTTCTGGGGGAGGTAACTTATCCTGTGTTAATTATGTTCTTTTTAAGGATATGGAATCTGGTCAGGGCACAGAGGCATGGGTGACTTTAGAAGAAAAGGAAATGGCTGTGTTTGAAAATGACCCAGACCTGCTTGCTTTCGCTTTGCGGAATCCAAGTGTTTCTCGCCCATAATTCCTGGCCTCTTTCGGAAGTCAATAATCTTCACAGCAATCATCAGTAGGAATCGAAGATGCCAATCAATGACAGTGAGATCGATCCTTATATTGGAACACAAAATAAAATATCCAAGTACTTTCAAGTGATCACTCTCTAACTTAGCATTAAAAAATTATCATTACTTATCACTTTATGAAATTAGCATTACTTATCACTCTATGAAAATATGTGTATCACTATGTTCTCTAGTTTTCTGTATGTCCGTAGTCGATCTGTACACTTTGGGTATATTTTTTATTTTCACTATGAGTTTAATTTCAGAAAATATATGAAATTTAGACAGTTCCGTACGTTTTTCGGTTGTCTATATTGACTGCTGGTTTTCTTTCTCAAATAAATATTATTTGTGAGTATTTACGTAGGAAGAAAACAATATTTTAAGTAGTGTAACTTGACGAGAATTATGACTGAGAATTTACTATTACCAATTTTTCAGGGCTCGTGTATAGTATGAATTAATCCTATTGGATTTGGATTTCAACAACCTTTCACTTATTTAGCAAAACCACTACAAAAATACTGACAATTGGACGCGTGTCTACAGTACCGGTTACTGTAAACACGCGTCCAATTTGACACGTGTCTTATGAGACACGTGTCTAATTGTACAGCCGCCACAATTGGACGCGTGTATGTAATACACGTGTCCAATTGGACACGCGTATTAAATACACGCGTCCAATTTGACACGTGTATTTAATACGCGTGTCCAATTGGACACGTGTATTAAATACACGTGTCAAACTGTTATTTTTTTCAAATATAATTTTTTTTAATTAAATAGAATTTCAACAATTGGACACGCGTATTTAATACGCGTGTCCAATTGGACACGTGTATTTAATACGCGTGTCCAATTAGACACGTGTATTAAATACGCGTGTCCAATTAGACACGTGTATTAAATACACGTGTCAAAATGTTATTTTTTTCCAAATATATATTTTTTTTAATTAAATAGAATTTTAACAATTGGACACGCGTATTAAATACGCGTGTCCAATAATACGCGTGTCCAATTGGACACATGTATTAAATACACGTGTCAAAATGTTATTTTTTTTAAATATAATTTTTTTAATTAAATAAAATTTTAACAATTGGGGACGTGTATTTAAATACACGTCCCGGAATGGTGTAGGTAGGCGCGCGGGAGTTATCCCGCGCCCACCTGATGAGCATTCAAAAAGAAATTTTTTTTTTTTTTTATACACTCTCGTTCGCTCTCTCTCTCTCTCTGCGCGCTCTCACCTCTCTCTCTCGCCTCTCTGTCTCTGTCTCTCGCGGGGTCACGCCGGAGGGCCGGCTGGGTCGCGGTTTTGGTATCCTCTCCTCACGGGTTTCGCTGGAAGATCACTGGAGCCGCCGGAAGTCAGTCGGGTTCCGTCGGACTGCAGCGTACCTGCTGGGTGGTTTCACTCGGAGGCAGTTCTGTAGGGCCCGGAACGGCTTTGTGCCGTTCCTGGAGTGGAACTCGGCGAGGTGGGGGCAGGGCTGGGTTCCCCTGAGCTCACCGATCCAATCAGCCCTCCCTCTCACGCAGGTTCACAGCCACTCCAACCCACTCTCGATCTCTCACTCTCTCGCTCTCCGTCACTCTCTCTGTCTCTGTCTCTCGCTCTCTCTCACTCTCTCGCTCTCTGTCTCTCGCTCTCTCTCACTCTCTCGCTCTCTGTCTCTCGCTTTCTCTCACTCTCTCGCTCTCTGTCTCTCGCTCTCCGTCAACACCCTCTCGCCTCTCTGTCTCTGTCTCTCGCTCTCTCTCACTCTCTAGCTCTCTGTCTCTCGCTCTCCGTCACTCTCTCTGTCTCTCGCTCTCTCTCACTCTCTAGCTCTCTATCTCTCTCTCTCTCGTTCTCTCTGTCTCTCGCTCTCTCTCTCTCTCGTCAATACCGGACCACCGGCCAGTTCTAAGTGGACGACGACTGGTTCTGCATGTGTTTCGAAACTGGTTCTGCATGTGTCAATTTTCTTTTTTGATTTTAGCAATATTTTAAATAACAATTTTCTTTTAAATAGCAATATTTTAGCAATATTTTAAATAACAAGTTTCGAAACTGGTTCTGCATGTGTCAATTTTCTTTTTTTTTAAAGCAATACATTTAGCCACGTGTATACATACACGTGGCTAACAATTTAGAATTTTTTTTTTAAAAAAAAAAAGCGGTTTGACACGTGTATTAGAATACACGTGTCAAACGGTTTGACACGTGTATTATAATACACGTGTCGAACCGTTTTGACACGAGTATTTTCATACACGTGTCAAATTGTGCAGTTCGTGACATGCACATTTGACACGCGTATCACGCGTGTCAAAATGCACGTGTCTAACTGTTTGACACGTGTACGACACTGTACACGTGTCAATTGTAGTGAACATTCATAATTTCATTCTACAAGGAAAAACAACCTTTGGCGACCACATTTTTAACGACTAGCCAATTGTTTTTAATAAGAACTAATTTAAGAATTGATTGAGAATGCTAGCCACATAAGCATTATAGGATATTTGTAGGATAAATATACAGTTTCCAACATTACTCTTATTAATTGTTTTAATGAAATTTATCTTAAAACCACGGGTCCTAAAACTTTTGGTTTATTTTTATTGGCTACATTCTGTTTGACAAAAACGCTTCCATATCAGGAACTGCTATAACAGGGACACCATAATTCAGAGTCTTCCAGAAGAATATTGCAGAATATTAATTCCAAACATGGAATGGACTGATCAAGACATGATATCTGCACAGAATATCCCTCAAAAGGCAATTTCCTGTTGAAGAAAATATCCTAGAGACTTTACAGCTTAGAAAGTCAGTTTTCCCTACAACCCATCCGGACGCCCAGATGCCTGAGTCCAGACGCTCAACATCGAGAGCAAAAGTCCTATAAAGGTCCGAACGATCCAGCAAATGCTGAAGATTGAGAGAAAAAGTTCGGAAAGAGTCCGGACGGCCTAGCAGACGCGAGCCACAGAGGGCAAAAGTTTGCATGAAGGTCCGGACGTAAATGCGTTGACTGCGGACATTGGAAGTACTTTTTGCAACTGTCTAGACGCTAGGGTTGCAAGTCTGGACGCGCTTCAGTGATTACTCGAAGTTTTAGTTGTAGGTCTAGACGCCACCTATGGAATCCGAGTTTGAGTAGAATTAGGTTTTTTGAAGCCTATTTAAATGGGCTTCTAGGCTGCTTATTTGTAAGAATTTGATACTGAATTTCATTGTGCTAAGAGAGGTTGTTTAGGCAGAGATTGTTAGATTTGCTATCTCTCTTAGAATGTTTTTGTGTGCGTGATTTGATCAACTGAAGTCTAGTTTAGGGAGGAGCCATAAGCTAAATGAGTCCATTGAAGACCCATTCAGATAGGAGGTCTGGTTGGGAAGCGTTCACATATAGGTACGTGTCAGAGTTAGAGGTATAACTACTGCAATGAGTTATGTAAATATTACTGCCTTGTAACTAGTTTTGTCTTCTAAATAGTGAATTTTCAGAGTTTGGCTGCCCCAAAGTAGTTTTTCTCTTGATAAGAGTTTCCACTTCGTCAACAAAATATTTGTCTCTTTTAAATTCTGCATTTAATATTGTGTTGTATTGTTGATTACACACATATCAAAATTAAATTATGAGTCACTGTATTTTTTTTTATCAAAAACCAAGTGTAGCTAGAAAATGTATGCATTGCAAGGTGACAGAGACCCCCAATGGAGGGATATCAAATCCCTTACAAATTGCATCTGTATTTCTAATCATCTTCAGGAAAAATGATTAAAATAAAATAAACCTTACAAAATTACAAAGAAAATCAAACAAACCAACAACATTAATTACAAATCCAATCGTTACGAATTCAAAATCAGTCTAGAACACAGCACACCAGATTAGAGATCCCGAGAAAGCAACAAAACACCACGTTGATGGCCCAGTCGTCCTCGTTCATGAAGTCGGAGACCTTGAAGAGTTCAAGAGATTGTGAACTTGAAGATTTCAAGAAAAAAAAAAAAAAAAAAAAAAAACCCTAGGTGCGTGACTCAGTCTCAAACAGTCAAAGTACTGTCAAACCCTTACCCCTATACGCACGCACGCCACACGGTTTTAGGTTTTAATTTTTATTATTTTTAATTTAATTTAATTATATATATAAATTTGACTGTTTTTACAATATATATTGTAAAAACAGTCAAATTTTTCTTTTAATACACATTATAAAATTACTAATAAAATATGCCAGAGCTACTAATTAATTACAAAATAAATCTTAACTGTTGAACATAGTTAATGAAATATGTCACAAGAAGCTTATAAATACAAACTGAGAAGACTGACTTATTGCAAGTCAGTGCTTCATGGACTAGAGACCCTCGAAATCCTCAAAGGAAAACATCCCATCTTGCAATCGAGTCTACCTTTATTTTTAACTGCATCACAATCTATGCAATTGCAGTGCCACCACAATTGCATAGGCGGATATATAAGTACTCCACGGTCTCAATAAGTATCGAGATCATTATCCTTATTATCAGCCTGCTTTTTAGAAAATCTCGGCATGTGAATATAATAACAAATATGTGAGGTTTTTCTTGAAAAAGCTTGACATTTGAGATATTAATATGTAAGATTGTACGTTCCATTGTATTAAGTGCACAGTTAACAATTTTTGAAGTAGTGTTTTGGCTGTTGGTGGTGATGGGCAGTAAGAGTATAGTTGTGGTCCCCTGTTGTACGTTTAGTTGTTGGGATCTTTAATTTTTAGGCGATGGGCAGTGAGAGTAATTAATTAAGCCATCAAGATGGAGTTATGTTTAGTTGTTGGCGATGTAGCTGAAAGTCAACATATGGTTTTGTTTTGTTCGTTGTGGTATATATATATAGGCCGGCGCATATAGGGTTCAGTGAGCGAGAGTAAAACATTCGATCTAATATTCGTTGTGGTATATAATGATACTGTCATATTTTTCAATTACTTTTATACTCCATTTAATTAGTATATACCACAACCAACATTAGATCTTGTCATAATCAGCATTATCATGACATCAACAATGCTAACATTCTGTAGAAGAGTTATTACCAGCCTCCTCAAAGTTTATCAACTCCAATGAAATAGCTAGCAACTGATCATGACTCCAGCAATAGTTTTGCATATGATAAAAATGAAGATGAGGGGATTGGATTATCATGGCAGCTATTGAATTTTCGTCACTGTTTAATTTGTAGAAGTGTATCAATTAAATTGTAATTGTAAATAACTAGAGTTGTTATCTTTTTACTTGATATGTTCATTATCATGATCGACTACTATACATTGTAACAGTGTATAAATTGAATGTGAATACAACATATATAATATTATTGTCCAAATTCAAACTTTATTTATTTTCTTGCATGCAGTACCAATGATAATATTTGCATGTCATCGAATATACCAAATTTCCATTAATAATATATATATCATGTACAAAGCTTAGAGAATTAATTCTGTGTATAACAGCATCCCATGTGACATCTTCATCCCAGACACAAACATATATGTTTACTAAACCCACATGATAGGGCTGCTACACGTACACCCAAGTTTTACATCCAAATCTAACACCCTGACGTGGCAACTCTTTTTTTCCTCCGTTTTTTTCTTTGGAAAGCCAAGATCGGGTGGCTTTCCAAAACCAAAATTGCCCACCCCGAACCACCCCAGTGCCGCCCACTCCGAACCACCCCGTCGCCACCCACCTCGAAATACGCCATCACTGTCCACCACGAACCACACCGGTACCACCAACCACAGACCACGCACCACCCAAGTTCCGGATCGGATCCGTGCGTGGAGAAGAACCATCTGTGCCCGACCCTCCACGCCGCCTGAACCTAGTTGTCGTTCCACGTGGACCCTCTGCGTTGCTGGACCTGACCGATCTCATCACCAGAGTCGTCAGAGCCGTGAGACTCCCGAATCAAAAACACACCCACTGACGAGCAACCGAGGCAGATCCACCTGAGTTCTAGGTCGAATCCATGCGCAACCGAGACGACGACGTGCGTCCCGAACGTCGCCGGTTTTGATGGTGACAGTTACAAAGATGCCGGAAGAACGAAAAAAAAGGAACCACCAATCTGCTTTCAAAGAAAATAAAAAAGAAAAGAAAAGGGAAATGGTAAAAAAACTCATGGCGCACATGTGCACTCCCCCAATGTGTATTGGGGTGGGGCTTACACACTAGCCCCACCCCAATGTGTTTTGAGAAAGTGCAATTGTTATGTACGGAGAGTGCAGTATTCACTCAAAAAAAAAAAAAAAAAAAAAAAAAAAAAAAGAAAAAAAAAAGTAGTGATGGAAGTGTTACCACGTTAGGGTGTGAAATTAAAGTCTCTGAAAAAATAGGTATGTGTGTAGCATTTTCAAAGAGAGAAAAGAGAAAGAGCATCGTATTAAATGCTAACCAGTTATTAGCACCCTTTTTTCCCTTTCACAACTCATAATTGCCTTTTTCACACGTCTCTGCATGTCGTTAACATTAATAAGTACCCATCCACTACATGCAATTGCAAATTCCTATAAAAGCTTGCCGTTTCTCGACACAGAAAGCCAAAACATCGAGACATCTGTCTTTTTCCGAAAAAAAAAAAAAAGAAACCATGCAAGTTCGTGTCATTTTAAGAGAAACCATCAAGCCCTCATCACCAACGCCCTCTCACCTCAAAACCCTAAAACTCTCCCTCTTCGACCAGATTGCTCCCAAAAGCTATATTCCAGCAATCTTGTTTTACCCTATAAATGATGGCCTTCTCAAACTTGCTCAATTAAAGAAATCACTGTCGGAAGCTCTAACTCGCTTTTATCCTTTGTCAGGAAGGGCAAAGGATCAGTTCTCTATCGAATGTAATGACGAGGGAGCCTCGTATTCAGAAGCCCTTGTGGACTACAATATGTCTGACTTTCTCGATCCACCCAAAATAGATTTACTGAACCAATTGCTTCCATGCCATTGCCAGCCTTGGGTGACTTGCCAAGACCGTGCTTCAGCGGTCTGCCTGGCTATTCAAGTTAATGTTTTCAATTGCGGTGGAATAGCCATTGGTGTTTGCGTGCTTCACACCATCGCTGATGGAATCACACTGAGTGCATTCCTTAAAAGTTGGGCAGCCATCGCACGTGGGGCTAATGATCAGCAATTGTTCTGCCCCGACTTCACCACTGCAGCGACGCTCTTTCCTCCAAGAGATCTGCTGTCATTGCCTTGTTCAAATCGATTCGTGGTCGCTTGGCATAAAGAAGCAATATCCGTCACAAGGAGATTTGTGTTTGATGACAACGCGATAGCCACCCTGAAGGCCAAAGCAAAAGGCGAATACGTGTCTAACCCTACGCGCTACGAATCGTTGACTGCACTTATATGGAAATGTTTGATTAATGCCTCTATGAAGATGTCGGGTTTGGCAAGGCCGTCCGTGTTAGAGCATGCGGTGGACATGAGAAGGCGAATGGGGCAACCCTTGTCGGCTTATTCGATGGGAAACGTGACAATAGTAGCCAACGCAGTATATGACCCAGCTGAGACAAATATTATCCTACGGGACTTAGCGACCATAGTAAGACAATCCATCGAGGAAGTCAATGGCGATTTTATGAGAACTTTACAAGGTGACGGAGGGTTTTTGCTGATTAGTGGTTACGAGGCAATGATAGCGGAAATGCTTCAAAAAGAAGAGCCGGAATCATTTGGATTTACAAATTGGTGTAATTTTGGTCTCAACGAGGTTGATTTTGGATGGGGCAAGCCACTTTGGGTTGGTGCTTCTGGGGGAGATAACTTATCGTTTGTTAATTGTGTTCTTTTTAAGGATATGGAATGTGGTAAGGGCACAGAGGCATGGGTGACTTTAGAGGGAAAAGAAATGGCGGCGTTTGAAAACGATCCAGACCTGCTTGCTTACGCTTTTCCGAATCCAAGTGTTTCTCGCCCATAATTCCTGGCCTCTTTCGGAAGTCAATAATCTTCACAGAAATCATCAGTAGGAATCGAAGATGCCAATGAAATAATTAAAGACAGTGAGATCTATCGTTATATTGGAGCACAAAATAAAATAGCCATGTTACTTGTACTTTCGTTTGTTAGACAACTGTTAAAAACATGTTTTCTTTGGTCAGTTCCGTTTTTCGGTTGTCTATATTGACTGCGGGTTTTCTTTCTCAAATAAATATTATTTGTGAGTATTTATGTAGGAAGAAAACAATATTTTAAGTAGTGTAACTTGACAAGAATATTTATATATGACTGGGAATTTACTATTACCAATTTTTCAAGGCCCGTGTATACTTATGAATTAATCCCTAATGGATTTGGTTTTCAACAACCTTTCAATTTTTATATAGGTAGGAAAGCCACCACCGCCTATAAAGCTAATTAAGAAAACCAAACCCAAGAAGAAGAACAAGAACAGTAGCATGAAGAAGAAGAACCCCTTCCCCACACGGCAGCGAGGGCTGTCCTTGCTTCCTAGAACAACCTCCTCTTCAATTCGTTTGTACCCAGCCATCTCGGAAAGTGCTATGTACCAGCTGGTATGCATATATGCATGTGTTTTCCGATTTTATTCAATGGTTATTGCTCTTTGATTGTTTAGAAGCAAAAAGTTACTCTTCAGACATTCTAGCTTGTTTGGATTAACTTCTGGCCGGGTTAAGTTTTTTCTTTCTTTCTTTTTTTTTTTTCTTTTTTTTTTTTTTTCTTTTTTTAAGTTGGAAAAAAAAAAATACAAAATTGGTCCTATTCAACCTAATTTGCAAATTACTCTACGTGGTATAAAACTTAACTAAGAGGTTCGTATGGCATGTAAAATTAAAAAATTACTTCTTAAAGTCAATTTTCGTCTACTAACTTAACATAAACTGTTAGGTTACTATGTCATGTCTAATTAAAACGCACCATGTGTCACTTTTAATAATAATAATAATAAATTATATGGCAGCTACCTCCAAACTTCCATTTTTTCTCGCTTTTATTTTTTTAAAAAATAAAATAATAATAATAATATTTTAAGTTTTAATAGATTAATATTTTTATTTATTAAGAGCGATACATGTTGCGTTTTTATTGGGTAAGACAGGGCAACCAAACAGTTTTTATCAAGTTTGTAAATTAGGCTAACCAATTTTGCATTTTCCTTTACTTTAATGCCGATGAGTTTTGTTCCCAAAAAAAGGTCTAAGAGAGAAAACTTTCGGTGGAAAAAGAATCAGAAATGATTCTATTTAATTGGATTTGAAGGTACGTAGTTTTAGGGATATTGACTACTACTTTGGAAGGAAATCTTCTGGGTACATAAATTATGCTGGAGTTCCCTTTGGTTGCTGAAGAAGAAATTTATAAAAATATAAAGAAAAGAAAAATGAATTCATTGCTGTATTCTTTTCATTGGTTCCTTTAATTATGTTGAAAATTAAGGTTTTTTCAATCAAGCCCAATTAAACTTTTATCATGGATCGATGGTTTTCATTAGGCAGTACTTATTCCCAAACAGAACCAATACATGAATGGTAGATGTTAAGATCCAAAGTATATATTAATTCTACAGGTATATAAGCTTTTGGGCAAACTATTATGCCGAATATGAGATCGAACCGAGTCACGGAAGGAAATTTATAAGTTGAATTAAAATGTCTTAGTATTATGTATGTGAATAATATTAAGTTATTGAATACTAATAAATGAGTGAAGCCGTTTAAAAAAAAAAAAAAATTAGTCTACTATTAAGTCAGTGTAAAAGAAAGAGAACATACCGAATATTATTGCTAAATAAATTTTCCAAACTATGTTTATTTTAATTTTGACTCTCTTTTTATTTTTTAACTTTTGCATTGGTTTGATTTTTGCTTTCAAGTGTCAAATTAAAGTTTCCTCTATATGCATTCAAGATAGACAGAGAGGAAAGGTGGAAATGTGAAATCGTACGAGGAAACAACCTGTCATGCATCTTTCCTGCACAATTTGTTGCTTGGACATGGGTGCCTTGTGGCCCAGGCAACATAGCCTAGTTGATAATTTTACTAGAAAAGCTTTGTTTGTAGTTTTAGGATTAGGAGCCCGTTTGAAATTACGTTAAAAAGTTTAAAAAATAATAATTTTACTGTATAAAAAGTTGTGCCAAGCAAAAATTGGTCTATTTGGTCCAAAAAAAAAAAAATTTAAAAAAAAACCTCTTTTTTTTTTTCTCAACTTTTTTGTTCTAAAAAACTCTGAAGCTGTGTTTTGAGGAAAGTTTGAAAATAAGACTTTTTTTAAAAAAGTTTTATTAGGCTTTTTCAATAGACAAAAGTTTTATTTTTCAACGCAATTCCTCGTATTCTAGATGGTGTTCTTCGTTCAAAAGGTCACGAGGCTCTTGGCAATAAGTTTGGGGGTTAAATACCCTACACACCCTTGTGGTTTGCAATGATTCATTGCTACCTTTTATACAACTTTTCACCACCTTTACCTATGTGGCAAGGTGGTCCTCTACTACTTTTTAAATTTTAAAAATAAAATCAAGTGGGGGACCACCTTGCCACATAGGCAAGGTGGTGAAAAGTTGTATAAAAAGATGGCAATGAATCATTATTCTTATTTTTTATTCCTTGAGTTTTAATTTTTATTTTAAGTAGTATCTCTGGTATGAAAAAAGATGAAAATGGTACCTCCGTTCATTTTTTTAAAGCTGACAGAAATCCACGTCAGTGCCACATGGCACCATTCAAAAAGAAATAGTGTGGCCACGTGTTGCATTTTGAATGGTGTCATGTGGCGCTGATGTGGATTTCCATAAGTTTTGGATGGAAAAATGTACGAAAGTATCATTTTCATCTTTTTTCACACCAAAAATACCACCTATAATAAAAATTAAAATTCAATAGACAAAAAATAAAATTTACAAATCACATATGCCAATTTTGTATTTACCCCTAAGTTTGAAGCATAAATTGCAATTGGTGTAAGAGAGGCTTAGGGATGACTTTTTGAAAAGTCTCTTTCGGCAAGGACAAACTTTTTATTCCAAAGGACATCTTTAACGTTGCTTATCTTTGTTTGTTGCAAATTGAGTATTTTGTGCTTGATTAGGACTGATTGGTGGGCTAGCTTTGACTTGTGAGAATAGCTGGAGAGCTTTCACCCCATCAAGATATTTTAATCTACTCTAGCTAGCCTATATTGTGTAATCGGTTCTTTTTTTTTTTTTTTTTTTTTGTAAGTGGTTCTTGCGCATGCCTTTTCAGCGTACCTATAAGCCCACCCTAACAAGCTAGAGTTCCCATATCATAAATGCATGCATTGACACACACTTACAGAGATTACTTTAGTGATTGTTTGTGAAGTGTCTCCCGTCAAGAGTAACACTATTTAGTAAATTATTATACAGTTGGCATTACTGATGAAGAGAGACTAATTTGGTTGCTTGGCCCGTACGTATGTCAATGTTTTGCGGAGAACCAAGCACTTGGAGAAGTAAGGCAGGATATTGTAGACACTCAAGTAAACCCTGCAGTGTGGGAGATCAGCGGACACATAGTGGTGAAGAGAAGTAAGGATCGATTTTGATGGTGCATCGGAGGCATATATATATATATATGCATGGAGACTTCTTGCTGAGGTTTGTTTGTCTGAAGAGATAGAGGTTCCAAGAGCTGAAGAAGGCTTATATATTTGACGAGCAGGCTTCCAGGAGGTAAATCATGTGGAGGCCAGGAGAATGGATCCGGCTTCAATGCTGTTAAAAAAAGAACAGCATATTTGCTGTAAAAAACAGACGGTGTAGATTGTATGGTAGAAATTTTAAAATAGACGAGGTCGTCTATTTAAAAAACTAATAGATTCTTTTAAACGGTGCTCAAGTCTGATTCTTTTTTTCTTTTTTTTTTTTTTTGAACACGAGAATAGCACCTTCATTACTATGGAAATAAGTCCCAGAGGGAATACAAATAACCAAAGGACGTACATCAGTTCAAAAGGCTAACAACAAAGCTCGAAAGCTAAATCACTGCCCGAAAACCATCACAGTGACTAGAGATGAAGAATCTCTACCCACTAAGTCAGGAAAGTCCCAACTTGAAGTAGCTACCAAGGGTAGACTGTGACCAAGATCAAAAATATACAAAAACTACAGCTATCCAAATAATAAACAAATATTACAAGGAGCAGACATTAAGCCTCTCTTGACAGTGAAGCACAACCAAAACAAATAAAGAGAAGCAGATCTAGCATCAGGCCATCAGACAGATCCTCATAATGTCTGAAAATTACAAAAGATAAACTGTAAAAAACACAAGCAGAAAAAAAACATCTTCAGAGCATGCATAGAGAAGACAACATCCCGGCACCGGCGTGTGGCTTACAGGCGCCACCCCCCGGACTCTCATTTTGCTGTCAAACGCCGACCAACCCGAAAGCACCAACAACCAGGCCGGAAGAAATGGAGCGTGGCCCTCACATGCAGTTCCATCCCCGGCGCGTGCAAGCTATGCTCCTAGCGTGGAGTTCTGACGCGGCCGAAAGTTACAGTGACTGAAACGGAAGTTGACGGTGAGCAACTTTGAAAGGGACATGTCGCAAGATTTCCAGCGTATCAACGTAGATCTAGCTCAAAAGGAGGCCGGAAAAAAAAAAAAAAAAAAAAAACGAAACGGTCACTCCCATGAACATCTCCACCGAAGTGCTTATGCCAAAAGAAAAACATAAAAAGCAAACAAATAAACAAAGCTTCATAGCCCCAACAGCTAGGAGGACAACAACCTCCACCGGATCTAACCGGAAGTAACAAAAAACTCCACAGCCCTAGTGGCTGGGAGCACAACTATCCCCACTGGAACAAGCCAGGGGAACCAAAAGAGCCCTTGGCTAAAGACTATATCATCCTATTCCTTAATTAGCGGACCCAATTCTGCAAACCACTTCTCATGCCTTTCGAAACACTGCGTTGGGTTTCTTCAAAGTTGCACATGGCAACAAGGTCCTTTGAAATCTCGTCCTTGTGGATGTTCTTAATCTCATCACGTGTCTTTCCAGCTATTTTGGGGTTCATGCATTCAAGGAAGCATCCTGGCAGACGTTTGTCAAAAAAGCTCCACTACACCCCTCTGATCGGCAAGCCACTTCGTCAATATCTACATCAGAGATCACTCTTTACCTCAGGTCGTAGCTAAAGCATTCACTATCTTCTTTCTTATCTTTTCTTCCCCTCATTATATTTTTCCCTAGGCCTCCATTGTTAGGCAGATAAAAGACTAGAGATGGCCATGTAGTGGACCATGTGTTAAGGATATATGACCCGTGATCCCCCGGCCAGTTCAAGCACCTTGTGGAGAGAATCATGCAGCCCATAATGATGTTGATGAGGAGCTACCGGTGAGGCACAGCTCATGCTGTATAGAAGGCAAGTGAAGCAGGAAATCCGGTTGCATGCATACAGCCGTGTGCATCACTCCATTCCTCCAAAGGAAAGTAGCGACTACACAAGGCAAACAATGCCATCATAGGCACAAGTATCCGGCCACACTTACACTGTCAATCAATCACTGATTTGGCAGCTATACAATCCTACCATGTTTCCAATTATACCATATTTTCTTTCCTTCTGTACATCTTCACTCATGTATATAATGTGCTGTATATCACACTGTAATATTATTTTTCATTCAATAGATTCAAACCTTCAATATTTCTAACTCCATGATCTACCAGCTAACAAGCCGCTTGCGAGTGCTCCTACAATATGCTCCATCCAATCGCCTTCTCTTTGAATATTATGCTTCAATTATCACATATGACCATGCCAATCACTACTTGGTAACTTGAGTTCCATATGCAAGTTCTCGCTAACCAGTGTGATAAAATATGAACAATTTAAATATGTTTTCTGCCTTGCTTAATCAAGCTTAGGCTGATTGTATTTATAGATGAAATGTAACAAGATTACAAAACAGAATAACAACATAAAAGAGTTATACATGAACTCAATGACTTATCTTAGATAGCTATGATATTTGAATTTTAAACTTGATTGAAGATCTATCAGTTGTAATCTTATCTAATGCTTGTATTTGAATTGGAGTGTTGTAGCTGAGAGATATCCGTAATACGCCCCCTCAAGCTCGAAGTGGCTGAAACAACTCGGAGCTTGTCCCGTAAGGTTGAAAATCTGGAAGAAGACAGTGGTTTGGTGAAAATGTCTGCAACTTGATCTTTGGTAGAAATGAAACGTATATTAAGAGACTTGGCAGCGACCATTTCACGAACAAAGTGGAAATCAATGGCGACGTGCTTTGTGCGAGCGTGAAAAACTGGATTTGAAGAAAGATAGGTAGCACCAATGTTGTCGCACCATAACACCGGAGGTACATGAATTTGAATACCAAGTTCTGTTAACAAAGACTGTAACCAGGTGAGCTCAGCAGCAGTGTTGGCTAAGGCTTTGTACTCTGACTCGGTGCTTGAACGTGCAACAGTAGCCTGTTTCTTGCAACTCCAAGAAATAAGATTTTTTCCTAAATAAACACAATAACCTCCAGTTGAACGTCTGTCATCTCGAGAACCAGCCCAATCCGCATCTGAAAATGCTTGGAGAGATGTTGAAGAAGACTGCTGAATATGTAAACCAAAATTAACCGTCTGCTTAAGATACCGCAAGAGACGTTTAGCAGCCTGCCAATGTGGTAACAATGGTTTTTGCAAGAACTGAGATAGACGATTGACAGTGAAAGCAATATCCGGTCTTGTGAGTTGCAGATATTGGAAAGCTCCAATTGTGCTACGGTAAAGAGTAGGATCATCAAAAATTTCTCCATCATGTGCAGTTAAGTGGACTGAAGTTGCCATTGGAGTGCTAACAGGCTTAGCATCAGACATATTTGTTCGTTTCAGAATATCTAAAATATACCTCCTTTGAGAAAGAGTGATACCATTTGGCTGCTGTGAGACTTCAATCCCCAAGAAAAAATTTAAATCACCCAGTTGCTTGACTGCAAATTCAGACTCCATTTGATTGAGCAATTCAGTAATAGCTTCCGGCTTGGAACTTGTAATTATTATATCATCCACATATATGAGAATATATGTGATGAAAGTTGCAGACTTGTAGATAAATAAGGAAGAGTCAGATTGAGAAGGCACAAAACCAAACTCAATCAATTTGGAGCTCAATCGGGAGAACCAAGCACGCGAAGCCTGTTTCAAACCATATAAAGCCTTTTGGAGGCGACATACATGGTCTGGAAACTGAGGATGAGTAAACCCCGGAGGTTGAGACATATATACTTCTTCAGATAGCAGTCCATGTAAAAAGGCATTTTGTATGTCTATTTGTTTAATAGACCAACCAGATGAGAGAGCAATGGAGAGAACCAAACGTACCGTGGTAGGCTTAATCACTGGGCTGTAGGTTTCTGAAAAATCAACACCAGCTTGTTGATGGAACCCTTTTGCGACCAGTCGTGCTTTGTAACGATCAATAGAACCATCGGCTTTCCTTTTGATGCGGAAGACCCATTTACAACCTACCAAATTTTTGGCTTTGGAAGCTGGAACAAGGCGCCATGTGTGGTTCTTCAGTAGGGCATCAAATTCAGAATTCATTGCCTGTCTCCAATTTGAATCAGTGGAAGCCTGAGAAAAACAAGTAGGTTCTGTGATACTAAGATCACTTGTGGCAGTTAAAGCATGAGCAATGGGATGAGGGGAAGTACCATCGTTGAACTTTTTGGGTTTAAAGATATTATTTTTGGCTCGTGTGAGCATGGGATGAGAATTAGGAGGTGGATTTGGATGAGATAACAGAGGAGATGACACAGCAGAATGGTCTGACGAAGGAGATAATGGAATAGGAGAAATAGAACTTTCTGGAGGTGTTGGGCTTGGTGTGGAGTGAGATATATTTGGGTGAGGGTGGGCTGATGGAGGAGTTGGAAAAGAGACAATGGGCTGGGTTAGAACAGGTGCAGAATTAGTAGATCCAGATTGTAGTGTGTTGGTGGATTGAAAAGGAAAAATGAATTCCTCAAAAAGAACATCTCGGGAGATATATAAACGACCGGTATTGAGATTGAGACATTTGTAGCCTTTGTGACGTAGGCTGTAACCTAAAAACACACACTGAGCTGATCTAGGTTGGAGTTTGTGGGAATTATAAGGACATAAATTAGGCCAACAAGCACACCCAAATATACGTAGATTTGAATAATCTGGAGGAGTTTGAAAAAGCAATTCATATGGTGATTTGTTTTTCAAAAGATGAGTTGGGAGACGATTTATTAGATAACAAGCAGTTTGAAAAGCATCATCCCAGTGAGTTAAAGGAACATAAGCATGAGAAAGTAAAGCAAGACCAGTTTCGACAATATGTCTATGTTTACGTTCGACAGCCCCATTTTGTTGATGTGTATGAGGACAGGAGAGACGATGAGAAATTCCCATATTTTGTAGAAGTTTGGAGAGGGAACGATATTCTCCTCCCCAGTCAGATTGAATTATTTTGATTTTTGAAGAAAACAGACGCTCAACATTTCTTTGAAATTGGAGAAAAATATCACACACATCACTCTTATTAGACATTGGAAATAACCAAGTATATCTACTGTAGGCATCCAAAAAAGAAACATAATATTTATTGCCAAAAGTAGAAACCAAAGGAGAAGGTCCCCATACATCAGTGTATAGCAACTCTAGAGGATGATTAACACGTGTTGAGGATAATTTAAAAGAAAGCTGTTTGCTCTTTGACATGTGGCATGCAGGGCAGCTCACAGGAGCATTATTTGGTATAACAGGTAAATGAAATTTAGAAACAACTTCAGAGCAGATACTAAGGGCTGGATGACCAAGCCGTGAATGCCAATTTCCAAGAGAGGTGCGTTCGCCAACCAGAGCACAGGGTGCACGGAAAGGAGAAATCACAGAGCTATCCGGAAACTGACTGGAACGAGAAGAAGATGGATGGCAACTGGGAGGGGAGGAGCTGGACGACATGGAGGAGGGAAGCTTGTACAACCCATTATCATTCAGGCCTTGAAGAAGAATTCTCCCCGAGCCCTGTTCCTTTACCAGAAAAAACCAAGGATGAAACTCAATGTAAGTATTAGTTTCAAGAGTGAATTTGTGCACAGAAAGTAGATTTTTGGTGATTAATGGAACATGTAAAACATTCTGGAGAAGGAAGGAAGTAGTGGGTGAGGATAATTTTGTGGTACCAATGTGTTCAATCGGTAACCCATTACCATTGCCCATGCGAATTTGGTCGCCTCCAGAGTAGGACTCTGCATTGATGTTCAGATTTGCAAGATCTGAGGTCAAGTGGTGAGTCGCGCCAGAGTCTGGATACCATGCTGAATCAGCCGGAGTATGCTGAGATGCGAAATACACCTGTGGAGAGCCGTGAGCTGAAGAGTCACGCTGGAATGAGTTGTCAAAGCGATGGTAGCAGTCCAGAGCATCATGACCGGGCTTGTGGCATACTTGACAGACCTGCCGGGATGCATTGGAGGTAGGTGGAAAATTTCTTCCACGCCCCCTGCCTCGGGAATTTCGTCCATATGAGGTGTTTGAGAAATTGCCCCTTCCAGAAGAGGGGAAAGAATTACGACCACCACGGCCTCCACGGGAAGAGCCACGTTTAGCAGCAAAATTTGCACTCCCATGTGTGGTGCTTCCTGTCGTGAGATCAACAGCAGGTTGATTTTGTTCTAGGCGCTGTTCATGAGCAAGAAGATGCGCATAGAGTTCCTCCACGGAGAGAGGATCCACCCGAGTGGTCACGGACGTGACAAATGAGTCAAAGTCACTGCCTAGTCCGCCAAGAAGAAAAGACGAAGCCTCAAATGGGTTCAAGGGCTGATCAACGGCTGCGAGAGTGTCCACAAGAGTAGTAAATTTGTGGAAATAATCAGCAACAGAGGAATTACCTTTCTTTAAGGTAACTAGTTGATAGTGAATCTGCATAGTTCGGGCTCGAGCTTGCGAGAGGAACATGCGTTCAAAAGTTTCCCAAACCTCTCGAGATGTGACACAATGTACCACATGGGTGATGAGATGTTCATCAATTGAGGAGAGAAGGGCTCCAAGAATCAGTTGATCCTGGAGGTGCCACTGGATATACTCAGGATTGGAAACAATGGCGTTGTCGACAGTAATGGTTTGGGACGGAGCTGGAGTGGAACCATCAACATGACCGAAAATACTAACTCCCTTCAATTGAGGTATGATCTGAGCACGCCATGTACGATAATTGTCCTGTTTCAGTTTGTGTTGAAAATTGTTGTGAAGGCTATGTAGGATGGGTGTGGAAGTGGGTAGGACAGTGGAAGAAGATGGGGGAACTATTGTGGAAGCGGGAGGTGAACCAGATGAAGAAGAAGATGCCATAGATTTAAACGACGTTAGTCACTATAGGCTCTGATACCATGTGATAAAATATGAACAATTTAAATATGTTTTCTGCCTTGCTTAATCAAGCTTAGGCTGATTGTATTTATAGATGAAATGTAACAAGATTACAAAACAGAATAACAACATAAAAGAGTTATACATGAACTCAATGACTTATCTTAGATAGCTATGATATTTGAATTTTAAACTTGATTGAAGATCTATCAGTTGTAATCTTATCTAATGCTTGTATTTGAATTGGAGTGTTGTAGCTGAGAGATATCCGTAATAACCAGTGACTTCTTATTTATCCCCCCATTTTCCCATAACTCTAGACATGTACTCTTATTAATCACCCACTACGTCGACACAACTACCCATTATATACTGGAAGTTACCTATATTCTTAACACCTCACCCATCCTCAATTCTACCCACGTTGCTCAACTTCCCTGCCCATTAACATTCCTCTATTCACCCCTGTTTTACCCAACAAAAACAGATGCCACTTGCTACACGTTTCCTTCGTGTTCTGATGCTACGGTTATATCATTCCTTGGTTAGTTGTGTCAAATATGACACTAAATATAGTTTTTCCAGGATAAATTTGAATATGGCTAATCCATTGAATATATGGAAGTTACAGATTAAAGGTAGTTACAGAGATCAAAACAAAAGCAATAAAAGATATACATGAGACTAAGCTAACAATGCATGACTACAAGATAATTATAAGTGATAAGTCATACAGAAGATAAATCTAATCTATCGTGATTAGATGAAACAATATCAGTAGTAAGAATCCCACAAGCAGCAGAGTCTCTGTTAGAAGCAGTCGGCAATGTATTTGATTGATGTTTGGCGGGAACAGTGGAGTTATCTTGATAACACTCTGGAAGCTAAGTCGTTCTTTATCCATATCTGATATGTTGACATTCTGATCAACAAATTGTTCAAAGTATTTATGATTGGGTTTCCTGGCCCTTCGACTTTGAACTGTATCATGTTCATTGTAGTTGGAGTGAGAATGCCTCATTAACATTTTGTGTCAAACCAGGCTTTGAATATAGAAGCAAAAAATAGAATCTAAAGCTTATTTTTTGTTTAGTCCATCCTTGAAAGAGGAATTAAGTTCCTCTTTTGGCAGGATTTTTGCAGTCAAATGTTTGCAACAGGGGTAACATTTACCTTAATTAATTAATCTCTGATAGCAATTAGATGTCTGCTAGTTTTATCAAAGTTAAGACAGTACTGTTGCTATTGTACACATATAATTTGTTTCTGAGAATATTCATAACCTTAATTAGCGTTGTCTTCCTGAACCTCAGCATATATAAATCATAAATTCTTTTTGGAACGAATTTTTTATGCTATTCTCCGCAAGAATTTCATCAATCACCTCTTTTTTCAGCTTGATCATGTTGAATAATATATACATGGGAATGGGATCGATCCTAAAACAAATTAAATCCTTCAACTCGATGATTAATGTTTTGCCTAGCTTTTAAACAAATTATAAATGGTGCCGATTTGCTATTTATATGGGCTTCTCATGTAGACAATTGTCTTTTGGTTTTTGCTGCAGATTCGATCGAATAAAGTTATATTATAGTTCAACTTTCAGATCAATGAAATCCTGCAGTGTACGTAATTATATTCATTAGCGATGCTGCCCTTATCCGTTTAGCGGACTTTCTCTACAAATATTAATCCTGAAATCCACTCCAAATCACAATAAATTTTTCTAATTTTTTATTATTGTTATTGTTATTAATGTTTCTCCCAAACCCCAAAAGAACCAAGCATTTTTTTATCTGGTAGAAAAAAGCTTTTAGTTTTTGTGGTTTGATAGAGAAAATTTTAATTTCTCTTTTAAAAAAAAAAAAAAATTTGTTTAGCAAAAGCTTTTCATTTTTTGGAATGACAGGGAAAGCTTTCGTTCTTCTCCAAAAAAAACTACATTCTTTTTTATTTAGCACCAAAAATTTTATTTGTCTATTTTTAATAATTGATTTTGGTCTTTTTTTGGTCTAGGAGACAGACATGCGTAGAATTTTCGTTAACAAGTTAATAATTTTTTTTTTTTTTTTAAATCTTGTTATCGACGAAAACTACATATAATTTTTTTAAGAATTAAGTTACTAAAACCATTATCTAAAAACTCATTATGGTATCAACTTATATCAAATCAATTATTCCGTACAAATTTCTTTTTAAAGCCTTTTCAAAATTATAATTACATCCTCAAACGCAAAAAATATAAAAATAAATATTAAAAATAAAAGTTAGGTAACTTATGTGGTGGCATTCTTTAAGAGTGTACATACAAATGTAATTATTTGTAATATTCGCAGCAACATTCGCAAAACGTAGATATCACCTTTAGACATCTACATTCACGTCATATTTTTACTAATAGCATCCACATGATTATTTCGGTTATTATTCGCTATCTACATATTAAGTAATTGGTTTTTTGGGCTTATTTTATTTATGAGTGTAATTCCAGACCGTTTATAACTGGCAAAGAAACCGTAACCACTAACCAGCTCTGGGTAACCGGGAAACCGGTTTAGTACCCGGAGATGGAGTTGATATATATATAAATATATAATTACACCTATACCCTTTACCCTAATCTTTGATCTACATCTTTCTAGACTTTTCTTTTACTTTCCCTTTCGTTTAGTCTCTTTTCCTTCAAGTGACTTTTCTTCTCTTCAGATGACACTGCTGCTACATCTGGGTTTGGTCTCTTTGCTGCTCGAAACACTTGTGGACAGCGAAAGAAGCGTATGCGAGTAGGCGATTGGTGTTCTTGATGGGATATACAACGGAGAAAAGGGGAGAGAAAATGCCTAGAGGTTTTTGAATTTTGCGATTTGCAAAGAAACTTGCGCCTTCATATCTATTTCTACTTTCTATCTCTTTGCCCACAAACGTCTACCCAAAAGTAAGGAAAACTTATCCTGTTCTACTATATCTCCATCTTGTTTCAACATTTGGTGGACAATAGAGAAAAATGGAGAGAAAATGAAAGAAGCCAAGAACCTTCAGATGTAGAACTTCTAGATTTGGAGGTTCTTGAATCTTCACATGGAAAGGTTGGAGTGCATTGATTTAGAATTATAGACAATAACTATGGTTCTTAATGTTATCTAGACTCCTCCTGCTTGTCAAAATAGCATCAAAACACCATTCCATATTCTGGATCCTCTACAACGATGCCTCCCAATGTGATCCACACTGCTGGTGATCTTCTGTGCACTGTTGCAAAAAGAGACGACATAATGGTGATGAAGGAATTACTAAAACAATGAGTAGATGTTGACTCCAAGGATCGCCACAAGTTAAAAGTAATCCAGATTGCCATGGCCAAAAACAACATTGACATGGTGAATCTTCTAGTGGGAAACGGTGCCGATATTGTTAATGCAAAAATTTACGAGTTTCCTCCGACAACTTTGAATGAAATCCTACAAAGAAGAGAGGTTGGTCATCGGATTACGATAGTCAGAAATCTTAGAGCTAGGACAACTTTGAAAATTCTCGATGAGATTTTTTTTTTTGTACCTAGTCCGGATAACCGGGTACACCCAGGGTAAACGGGTAGCCAGTTAACTACCCGGTTATCAGAGCCGATTATGGATTTTCAATAACCAGGGACCCCGAAGCCGGTTTCCGATTTTAGCCAATAATAGGGAACCGGCTCCGGGTTTACACCCCTAATTTTATTCATTTGGGTCTCTATTAGAGCTTATTTTAAAACGATTTTAAAAATAATTTATGCCAATCTTTTTAGTGTTTTGGGCTTGTTTAAATTTTTTTTAAAGCCATGATCTTTTGAAAATATATTAATTTGACATCACTTTTGTCTTTATGACCACGAGTTACTTGAAAAGCAAAATAGCAAACCAAACAAGTGTGTACATAACCTATATCTAATCCAAAAAGACGTCGTTTTTTGGTGAATTTATTAAGTAATATATATAACCACAATTCGCATTCGCTTATGTGGATAATGATTTTTGCTAATCGCATTCGCATGTGCAGATAGCAAATAGTTACAAATAGCAAATGCAACTATTAATATCCGCCTGCATGTACACCCCTAGTGTCCATGTGGCTGATAGCAGCCACCCCTCATCCATGAAAGACAACCACCTCATAGCTTAGCTTTGATTATTCCGTACAAATTGTATCTTTTTTTTTTTATTATTTTTCTTTTTAAAGCCTTTTCAAAATTATAATTACATCCTCAAACACAAGTTATAAAAATAAATAATAAAAATTAAAGTTAGGTAACTTAGGGGGTGGCATTCTTTAAGAGTATACATACGAATGTGATTATTTGTAATATCCGCAGCCGCATCCGCAAAATGTGGTTATCACCTTTAGATGTCTATATTCGCATCAGGTTTTTACTAATAGCATCCGCATGGTTATTTCGGTTATTAAGTAATTGGTTTTTTGGGCTTATTTTATTTATGAGTGTAATTCCGAACCAGTTATAACTGGCCAAGAAACCGTAACCGAGCACTAACTAGCTTCGTGTAACCGGAAAACCGATTTGGTACCCGGTTATAAACTGGGTACCTAAAGTCGGAGCCAATCCTTCAATTCTTAGAAACCCGATTATAACTGGGTAACCGACTCCGTGTGTAATATATATATATATATATATATATATATATATATACCCTTTACCCTTGTCTTTTTCTACATCTTTCTAGACTTTTCTTTTACTTTCCCTTTCGTTTCGTCTCTTTTCCTTTCGGTGACTTTTCTTCTCTTAAGATGACACTGCTGCTACATATGGGTTTGGTCTCTTTGCTACTGGAAACAATTGTGGATAGCCAAAGGAGCGTATGCAAGTAGGCGATGGGTGTTCTTGACGGGATATACAGCGGAAAAAAGGGGAGAGAAAATGCCTGGAAGTTCTTGAATCTTGCAATTTGCAAAGAAACTTGTGCCTTCATATATGTTTTTACTCTCTATCTCTTTGCCCACAAACGTCTACCCAAAAGTAAGGAAGACTTATCATGTTCTACTATATCTTTGTCTTGTTTCAACATTTGGTGGACAATAGAGAAAAGGGGAGAGAAAATGAGAGAAGGCAAGAACCTCTAGATCTAGAACTTCTAGATCTGGAGGTTCTTGAATCTTCACGGGGATAGGTTGGAGTGCATTGATTCAGAATTACAGAAAATAACGGTGGTTCTTAATGTTATCTAGACTCCTCCTGCTTTTCAAAATAGCATCAAAACACCATTCCATATTCCAGATCCTCTACAACGATGCTGCCCAATGCAATCCACACACTGCCGGTGATCTTCTGTGCACTGCTACAAAAATAGATAACATAACAGTGACGAAGGAATTACTAAAACAAGGAGTAGATGTTGACTCCAAGGATCGCCACGGGTTAATAGTAATCCAAATTGCCATGGCCAAAAACAACATTGACATGGTGAATCTTCTAGTGGGAAATGGTGTCGATATTGTTAATGCAAAATTTTACGAGTTTCCTCTAGCAACTTTGAATGAAATCCTACAAAGAAGAGAGGTTGGTCACCAAATTACGATAGCCAGAAATCTTAGAGCTAGGACAACTTTGAATGAAATCCTATGGAGTCTAAGTGTATTTTTTCTTTTGGTTGCTCGAAAATTCTCAATGAGTTTTTTTTTTTTTTAAAAAAAAAAAAATTTTTGGTACCCGGTCCGGATAACCGGTTACCGGAGCCGATTACGGATTTTCAATAATCGGGGACCCCGGAGCCGGTTTCCAATTTTAGCCAATAACCAAGAACCAGCTCTGGGTTTACACCTCTAATTTTATTCATTTGGACCTTCTTTGGGTTTCTATTAGAGCCTATTTTAAAATGATTTTGAAAATAATTTATGCCTACTTTTTTTAGTGTTTTGGACTTGTTTAATTTTTTTTTTAAAATCCATAATTTTTGAAAATATATCAATTTCACATCACTTTTGTCTTTTTGCCAAGGAGTTACACAAAAAGCAAAACAACCAAGCAAACAAGTGTAAACATAACCTATATATAATCCAAAAAGACTTCATTTTGATGAATTTATTAAGTAATATATATAACCACAATCCGCATTCACATATATGGATAATGATTCTTTCTAACCACATTCGCATATGCAAATAAAAGATAGTTACAAATAACAAATACAACGATTAATATTTACCCACATGTACACCCCTAGTGTGCAAGTAGCTGATAGTAAATAACAAATACAACGATTAATATTTACCCACATGTACACCCCTAGTGTGCATGTAGCTGGTAGTGGCCAATCGGCTACCCCTCATCCATGAAGGACAACTGCCTCATGGCTTTTGAGGGCACCCCCTCTAGCCAATTAAGGGTGGTTCAACTATCCTTCAAATTATATTTATTTATTTATTTTATTGAAAGGGACGCATTCGTAATATGATTGATGTAGATGTGACACTCTAACGATTTTCTTCAAAATTTTAAACAAAAGTTTAAGTATTATTTACCAAAGAGTTTTCGGTCACTTTTTATATCACAAAGTTATTTACAAACCGGTGAAACCCAAAAAATTGATTTTGCATTTTTTTTTTTCCAAAATAAAATGATAGGAAAGGTCCAAACCAGCTAGCGGCAAGCCCAAATAAGTCGATTTTTTTAGAAACCTAAGTAACCCTTAAAAATGCTTACATAAGAGCACAAACAACAACTTTCTTAAAACCTATTCCCTTCTTTAGATATAAGAAAAATTCCTAAAAGAACCCCTCTAAAGCATATTCTATTGTTGTTCCCTAAACTAAAAAAATCACAAGTTGTACCATAAATCTAATAAAGCACAAGTGATTCTCTTTATATTATTTTAATATTAAAAAAATAAAAAATAAAAGTAAAAAAGCTTAATCTTTCCTCCTTCATTCTTTCCTCCCGCATTTATTAATTTGATTTCTCTATTTTCTCCATTTTTCCTAACATTTAATTTAAAAAATATTTAACTTGTATAGAGAAAGGAAAATGAAAACTATTGCAAAATTTATTTGAATAGGAAGACAAAAAACAATTTGGTTTTTGTACATTAAAGAAAATTCTATGTGAAGCTGTGCTAGTGCTCATACTATAAACATATTTTTCGATCTATACTAATAATTGTTAATGTTTTTTTAGATGATACTTTTTATTTTTTTTGATCTGACATAAAAAAAAAAAAATTAAGTATTGTTTTTTAGGTTTTTTCTTTTACTTTTTTTGAAAAACAAAAAAGAAGAAGAGAGAAACAAAAAATTATTATTAAAAAAAAAATTATTTTTATTTGGGGATGGAGGAAAAACTCAGGTATGTAATTCTCGATTACCAGAACAAATTAATATAAAACATTCTAAAAAAGGAAGGGGAAAGAGAGAAGTACACGGGCTAACAGGGTCCCCATGTGGCTCCGGTGATTTCTCTAATCTATTAATTACCCTGCATCAACCTATCAAGGACCTTACTTTTTCCCCTTTTGTTTTCCTATATTTATGAACAGTAGATTGCCCTAAAGGGGACAACACTAAGGCACGTTATGGTGTTGTAATTTGAACATTTCCCTTTATGAACTCACGAACTGGCATAGAAAAAGATTATTGACCAGTTTATTATAGTAAAAAGTAAATACGCATCCAACCGCGCAATAGTTACACATATGTTTGGCAAGCAATTTTCTCTTGTTTTTTTTTTTTACATCTTTCCAAAAAAATCCAAATATTTTTTAAGAGTTATCACCAAACAACTTTCCTTAATTTTCGATCACAAAAAATTCAAATCTTATTTCACCCTTATATTACATCAATCATTCTTATTATTGAACCAAAAACTCTCACACACAAAAAAAAAAAAAAAAAAAAAAAAAAAAAAAAATCTTTACCAAACATACATGGTGCCGAATCTAGAAAGAGTGCTAAAGCTAGCTGTGAAAGAATTGAAAATTCCTTCCCCGAAAGGAAAGGAAAGATAAAAGAATTGCCGCAACTCGCAAGCAAAGGATTCCGCGTTGAGCTCAGCATTGACGACAGACCCAACCATACCGCGTGCGTGAAGCATAAGTTTTGCGCCACTAACCTCCATACGAATTCCACACCAAAAGTTAGACCATCACACTTGACACTTCACACCATGACGGAAGTAACAATTCAATTCACGTGACATGGACCACAAAAATATTAAAAGCAAAAAATAGAAAAAGAAAGTTCACGGGATGTTCATGCATCCCCGGCCCAAACCATAGCCCATAGGGGCAAAATCAAAATCAAGCTATTCCCAATTCCACTACTGTTTGTACATGATGCTTCCACTACTTGTACGCACGCCAAAGTCTAAGTTAGTCAAGCAGCAACAACAGTACACATCCTCACAAGTCACAAACCACATAACATCCAAGCATTCACGAGATTTGCATGAACCTAATCCATAACGGTGAAAATCAAACCATATTAACAATTCAATCCAAACAGATCTACTTCTACTTCCAGTACTCCTATTTCTACTGCTTCCATAACTACCTTAACCAAAGTGCGAGGATTAGCAGTGGAAACGGGAAAAATACTACTATAAGTCCAAACTACGTCAATTAATCTAATAAATCTCTAGTCTACCGTTGATGCTTTCTTTTTACTTTGATTGTTAAAGTTCGTTGTCAATGATGAGTAACCTACCTTTGGTTCCGAGACCTAACCACGTTTCATCATGTTCTTGAATTCCTCGAAATTCACGTGAGCATCGCCGTCGACGTCAACGGCACTGATCATCTTGCTACAGTCCACGAGCGTGCACTTCTCGCCCAGCCGCTTGAGCACCGCGTGGAGCTCACTGGCTGAGATCAGCCCGTTCTTGTCGAGGTCGTACAAGTCGAACGCGTCGCGGAGCTCCCTGGTATAACTAAGCGAATCGTCCGATGACGATCCGGCGAGGTGGAAGTCGGTGAACTCGTCGAGGCTGATGACTCCGTCGCCGTCCTTGTCGATCTCGGACATTATGCGCTGGACCTCGTCGGACGAGGTCCTCGAGCCGAGCGCATGGAGAATGTCCTTGAGCTCATTGCACGAGATCTTCCCGTCGCCGTTCTTGTCGAACTTGTTGAAGATCTTCTTGACCTCGTCCGTGGAGCCCAGAGAAGTACCGTTGGAGTTTCTCGAAGCCATTGTCGTCGCAAACAGAGAAAGAGATTATAGGGTTTTCTTCGGTTCAGCAGAAAAGAAAAGTTTCTGGATCGGCGTGGGGTGGGGGATTTATATATGAAAAGTCCACGCGGTTTTAAAGGACGCGTTTGGAGAATTGGAGCTACATAATTATACTTGAGAAATCAGAAATGCTAAGGCGGTGATCACATGTGTGAGGGTGCGTAGGGGTTCCTTATATGGCGTGGTTTAGGAAGTATTGGTCAATTGGTTGGTGACCAATAATGTTATGACACGTTTGGACTGATACTCGCTGAGCTTAATTTCTTTCCGTCCACGGACTCTACCTGTTTTTTTCTTTACGTCTACGGACTCTACCTGTTAACGCGTTAATTGTTTCGTCTAGATCCCAGATTTTTTGGAAAGCGCGTAGTAGTTTTAGTGTGGTAGACGGCCTCTGGCCTGTGGCTTGAATAATAATAATTATTATTATTTTATTGTTTATTCTTTTCATTGAAAAGGACTCGGACTTCACTATGCGTATGCTATAACGCGTTATCCTTTATACTAACCAACTTACAATCCTTTGGGCGTTAGGGCAGTTGAATGTTGCTGAAAAAAACAGTTGAATATTTCACCTTTTGTTTGTGAAATCAAACAAAAATTGCAAGACAATAATGTTGTGAAATTATAATATATGAAACTCCGTCTTTAGGAACTCTATATTAATTAGAGATATCTTACCTGCACAATTATTTTGCATAACAATTGCACAACAATATTGATGTGTTTAATATTTTCAATTTTTGTTTTTTTTTAAAAAAAAAAAAAAAAAAAAACTTGACACATCAATATTGTTGTGTAAATAACATATTTCTATTAATTATTCCTCTCGTTTGATTTGTACTTGTGTTGTGTATTTCTCATACTCCTCAACGAGGGAGAGGGAGAATAAAAGGGATTTGATTCTTGTACAACACCAATACAACAATTGTACAACAACCCCTCACATGAGGGTGGGTCCCACTATTTTTCAGCATAAAATCATGAGAAATGATCCCTACACTCATTTCTCACAACAGCCCCACAACAAGCTGACATGGCTGGTAATATTTTATTATTTTTTTTGTTTTGTTTTCTTTTCTTTTTGTAAAAAAATAATAAAATATTACCAGCCACATCAGCTTGTTGTGGGGCTGTTGTGAGAAATGAGTGTAGGGAACATTTCTCTAAAATCATAGCAGGAGGATTAGATTCAACAGGTTACATGAATGTAGTAGGAATTGTATTAATGAGATTGAAACCAAATGGTCATCCGCCTGGCTAATGCTTGAATGTATTCATAACATTTCCCTTTAGATGATAACAAACTAAGAATATGCCTCGTTAAAACCTTGCTAAAGAAACTCAGTGAAAAAAAAAACTTGTGACTAAAGAAAATGAGTATAATATTCTTATATACCTTTGTATGCTTTAGGATTATATCATTAAAATCTTGAAAAGAAAACCTTATGAGAAAAAGCCTAATGAACGAAGGAAAAAAAAATATTACAATCGCCATACTCATGGACTCCCCCTCATATGAAAAAAATATATATATTTCTTTCTATTACGACCCATGAATAAGCGAGGGTTAAACATTTAAAATTAATTTTGATCGTGATGAGTAGGGATTAAACATTTATCAGTTCTAGCCCATGGTTGAGCGGGGATTAAACGCTCAATAATATTATTTTTTTGTATATGCATCTACTTTTTGCTTTGTAATGTTTTGATTTAACTGTTGTTGACCATTATTATCTAATGTAAAGTAAGTTGAAATGAGCTATAGATACATATATACTGATGTTTTGGTATTTATCTGAAATCTATTATGAAAGAAAACTCTCTCTAGCTCAGAATTTAAAATGCCTGTACACTGATGGAGAGCGTTTTTACCCAAGTTTTATGAGAAGCCCTACATTTATTTGAGAAATTATTTGCTTTGAAAAAGATAAGAGAAAGAAATTTTGGAAAGAATGGCTCACTTCATACACAGATATTGGTTTGTTAAGCATTTACTTACTGTTACTAAGTTGTGGATTCATTGTTTCCACTTATAAAATTAATTGTGGGATTTTATAAATGTACGTAAGCACACTGAAGGAGGAGGAGCCTTATCGACTTGACTTTTGTGGATTTCAGCCCGTATGCTAGTTGCCCTCTATGGCTCTTTTGTAATAGGAGAAATAGTATTTTTTTTTCACAGGAAAAGTGGCCGGCCAACAAGATCGGACAACAAGGCCAAACTAAGCCACGTGGCTTACAAGCTAATTGGGTGATAAAATATTAATAAGGGAAAAGATACTAAGAAGATTACAAGCTAATTGGGTGATAAAATATTAATAAATAAATAAATAAATATATATATATATATATATATATATATATATATATATATATATATATATATATATATATATATATTAAAATAATTAATAGTAATAATAATAAAAACTCCATCCCGTCAAAGGCTGCATGTGGAGAAAGGTGCAACCAGGCCACCATCATGGCAAGCGTGCAAAGACAAAGAAAAGGAAGGTCAAATCCCAAATCACCCGATTAAGGTAAATTTGTGTATATCTTCATTTATTTTAGACCGTGGAATTTGTTTTCATGAACCCTCCGACTAGTAACTTTCCTGGACAAATACCAATTGTTTCACCTTTGATGCATCTAGACACAAGCCCTAGTGAGACATGAGGATTTGTCTGTCTAAAACATCTCAATGAGATGCTCAAGGGGGAGGGGGGGTGTTACGTACCAAATATGGGAGTATTAATGGATAAGAAGAAGAGTCTCACCAGCAATAAACAAGCAATACCCGTTGTATGAGTTATTATAAGAGTTTATCTATAGGAGTTTATTAGTAGATAACAAATTAAAGGATATTGTATATCCTTAAGTATTAATTAAGTATATTAGTAGAAGTCCGTAAGAGTTACATTTATCCTTATTATAGGTATTTTTGAACCATCGTAAATATCCATATTTACGCGTTGTCAATGATGAAGGATATAGGATTGATCATCATCATATTGAGGCAATAATTATAAGCATTCAAGAGACAAAAGTTACAAGTACACAAGAGATAAGAGTTACACGATGATAAATTAGATTTGTTATTATTAATGTGGAAGTAGAAGAAACTCCGTTCAAATTGTTTCTCTATAAATAGAGTATTGTATACAATCAAATAAGTCAATGAAAGATGTAGCCAAAGAAAAAACTTTGACTTATGGATATAGGTGGCCAAACTATTTTAATTCTTTCTCTTTTTTGTTTTCATCTCTTACCTAAATGACATGATCTTACATACTATTAAAAAATTTCTGTCGTAGCCAAAAAAAAAAAAATGTATTCTTCTTTCATTTCATAATTAGATTCTTCTGAACCTCCTTAAAAGTAATCAGTTTTCGTAGTGTTAAAACTTTTTGGTCAATCCACTACATAAATCTTATGATTACGGGCAAGTTTCTAAAGCTTACTAGAAATGTTGGTGTTTCTCTTAATTATGGCATATGGATGTCTGGTACTCGATAACCAAAGACCAAGTCACAAGCTTGGCATCAATAAAATAACAAACGGACAAATTTTTTTTACAACGAATATATAAAAGTGACATGTGTCTTTTAAGCGTGTGAGAAACAAATGTTTTCTTATTATGCTATTAAAAAAGCATGTGAAAAGTACATGTTATTAAAACAATATATGTTTTTTACATATTAAAGAACACATGTCAATCTTAAAAATGATTTATATGAAATGTTCTGTAAACCAGATTGTAAAAAAATTTTGTCCATAACAAACTCCTACAAGATTTGGGGGATCGGAAACCCAAAAAGGGCACTAGGAATCACTTGAAAAAAGAGGAAGAAGACCAAAAACAACAGTCCTTGAAAAACTTTTCAAATCTCATAAGAATGACCTCGGTTGTAAGCAAAAAAACAAAATTCTCAATGTTCAACCAGTTTGACAAGTCGACTATGATCGAGAATGGTGGCAATTGATGATATCATAAATAAGCATAAGGTCCAAAGCCTTGGGCCAAATTAATACAAAGGCCTACTCATTAGAAATGCTAAAATGCCCAAAAGCCTCCACAATCATAAGCCCGTTAGAGCATTCTTAATAGCCTCACCAAATTTTATTAGCCAAAATAGTTAAAATTCACTTTTTTTCTATTCTGGTGTGTCATTTTTTTAAAACACCCTAGCAGCCTCACTATTTTAACTATTTACTATCGTTATTTCATTTAAATAATATTTTTTCTCAGATTTCTTTTTTTTCTTTCTCTATTTAATCTTTTTTGAATGTTTGTCTTTTCCTAACGATCATATTTTTGAATATTTGTATTATTCTAATTGTCATATTTTTAAAAATTTGTCCTTCCTAATGATCATATTTATGAATATTTGTCTTATCCTAACAATTATATTTTTGAAAATTTGTCTTTTCCTAACCGGGTTGTGCTGAGACTGTTTTGTATGAGAAAGAAAGGAGTAAAAAAAATAGAAATGACAATTTTGATAGTTTTTATAGTGATTTGGTGAGTGAATCGTACCCACAAAAAGTATTGTTCACTTACCAAAATTTTTTGGTTAAATTGATGGGAGTATTTTTTATTTTTTTTTTGTGTTTCACCAAATTGCCTTACCAAAATAGCCTTTTGGTAAGGCTACTAAGAATGCTCTTATTTAGAGCATTCCTAGTAGCCTCATCAAATTTTTCTCATCAAAATAACTAAAAATCACTTTTCTCTATTCTGATGAGCCACTTTTTTAAAATTCTCCCGGCAGCTTCACCATTTTAACTATTCACTATCATTATTCCATTTAAATTCCATTTTTTCAGAATTCTATATTCTTTTTCTATTTAATCTTTTTATACAACAAGCTACCATACACCTTCATCTTTCTTTTTCTTTTTTTTTTTTTAATTTCATACACCTTTATCTTGAGATTAGATCATTGCTAAGAAATTTACAGAAGTTTTCATTTGCTTCTCAACCAAATTCAAAAAAGAAAGAAAGAAAAGATAGAAAAAGAACCACAAAGTTATGTTAGGGACAAAGAAAATTAAACATTCATGTCCTTGAAATAAGGACATTATCGTGTGAGAGCGATGAGAGATGGGAGAAGAAAATGAGAGAAAAAATGAAAAAAGTGTGCTGATCATGTGAGAGAGAAAAGGGAAGCAAAATTGGTGAGAGAGTTGGTGAGTGAATATTACTCATCAAAATTGGTGAGTATTTTCACTCACCAAAACTTTTTGGTTAAAGTGGTGAGACTGCTAGGAGTGATTTTTTAGTGTTTTCATCAAATTAGCTCACAAAAATAACTAAAAAGCTATTTTGGTGAGGCTACTAGGAATGCTCTTAGATGGCAGTTAAACAATGAGTCTAATATAAAGGAGGGTCACAATACCCCAAAAAAGATAATAGTTTATTTCTCCCAAAAAACTCTTTATTCTATTTTCTTTCTATAAATGCTTTATTAACTTAGCCATCAAAGGCTCTCCATCAGCCTTTAGCTAGCACTAGGGGTGTACATGGGATGGGGTGGATTTTCAGCTTTTTTGCTTCCGCCCCGCACCCATGCGGGTTGAGAAAATCTCAACTGCGAACTGCACAAAAAAGGAAAAATCTGTGTGGTGAGAGATGATGCGGGACGAGGGGTGCGGGTTGGGTGGGGCGGGTTTTCAACAAAAACCAGATATGGGGTTCATAAAGTCACAAACACACACAGAGCGAGAGAAAGTCTAACAAATCACAAATTCAAACCAAAACCAAACAAAGCTAGATTCAAATCAAAGCCAAATAAATCACAAACTTGTTACAATTTGAGAGGCAAATCATTTAAAACCGGTCTTGAAGCGAGTATCGACGATCTTCCTGCCGTTCTTGGTCTCCTCGTCAACCCTGATCTGGAGCTTCATGGCGTCCCCAAACTCCCCACAAGACTAGTGGCTAAAAGATTAAGCCACTACGACCCTGCCAGTAAGACGACGCCGTTTTGGGGGGCAAAAAAAATGAGAGATATGTACTGCAAGTGCACATGAAGTGAAAGAAGAAGAAGAGGAGGAGGAGGAGGAGAGGGAGAGAGAGAGATGGAGAGGTGGCGACTGCGAGGGGAGCTACTGGTGTTGGAACTCATGGAAGAGTCTAGAAGTTAAAAGGTGTGCGGCGAATACTATAAAAAAAAATGAAAAAATGAAGAAGGGTGCTAGGGTTAACTGGGAGTCCGAACTTGGGTTTTATTTTTTATTTTTTCTACGGGGCGTGGCGGGTCTCCGAGGCTTTTAAAAACCCAAACCCACAATCTGCAACCCGCATGGGTATACAATTTTTAGACCCATACCCGCAAAAAATCAACTAATAACTGGAATTTTCGAGGCGAGGCGGGACGAGGGGCGGGGGTCAGTGCGGGTGGGGTGGGCAAAAAGGGTAGGCGGGTTTTTGCCCACCCCTAGTTGGCACCACTCTGATGGTCGTTTTCTTATCCTACAAGTGGCCTGTCATCTAATCCAATTGTGTGAAATTCTACTTTTACATATATTATTAATGAAGTTTTTTATGTTCTACACTTTGGATTTTTGTTTAAAACAATGTAAAGTATTTTGTATATGTTCTACTAACAGTTTAATGGGTCTATTAAAATATGTTATGTCAAGAGATTGTTGAATGGATTCTAACTAAAAAATTTGACTATGCTACAATGCTAACATTTTCAAGTGCAAAAGTAAATTGTTGTTAGAGATCACAAAAAAGTTATCAATAAGTAACAATTATTAGATCATATACTTCAAAATTTAAGAAATGTAGAAAAAGAAATTAATAAACGAAATATTCATAAAATAATAATGATAATAATTAAAAAAAAAAAAAAGAAGAAGAGAGAGAGAGAGAGAGAGAGAGAGGTGGTTGTGACTTGTGTATCGTGTGTTGGAATAGTGGCTATGGCTCGTGAGATTCCCTAAGGCTACCCGTATTGGTATTTGGATCCTCTCCGTTGAAATGAGTTGGAGGGAATTCGGTTACTGTTTTTTAAAGGGTATGATTGTCCTTTCAAATGTGAAAAAGACAATTACATCCCTTCCGGTCCAGTTCATTTGAACCGGAGACTATCCTTTTCCACGGTATTGATTCTGGTGACGAGTTTGAGGAACGAGCTTTGTTACCTACACAACAGGTTGTGCACTTGTTGTGCACAACCTGTTGTGTAGCAAGCATTTTTCTTGAGGAACATCTCCACATGGCAACTGAAGAAAGGAAGAGCTAATAACCAAAAAGCGTTAACAAAGTTCAGACAATATTGAATGTTAAACTGCTCCTCCCCCTCCTTGCTTTCTCCGCTACCCTCCCTCTCTCTCTCTCTCAACACGCGCACACAGTTATCCAACACTGATTGCTGATTGCTGACTGCTCCTCACTTTTCTTCGTTCAATTTCGCGGCCAATCCAATGCTAAATCCGCTTCCCAAACACTCTTTATTCGAATCTTCCTCCCCGGCCCATCAATTTTAACGCCTTGTCTGAGCTGAGCTCAATATTAGTTACACACTAAAGCAGTTATCATCACGATTAGGTGCTTTTTTTTTTTTCTTCTTTGCTTTTGAGAGATCGAGATTGATACACTGCTGCGTTTGCGGTTTGCCTCCTGATGGCTCTTCATTCAAGTGCTTTCTGCTTCAACAGTGTGGCCTTGGACTCTCGTAATTCAGCGAGATTTTATACTCAACGGACTGGCAGACCGTCAGGTTTTTCTTGTCAGCCGCTTGCTCCGGTTGCGCGGTTGAACTTGCAAGGTACGGTACCTGTTCAGTTTTTGGCGTTTTACATTTATTCTTTCTATAGAGTTAATGGGGTACTTTAGTTCACTATTTTTTTTAAAAAAAAAAAAAAAAAAATTAACGTAGGAGAAGATATGGGGGCTGAAAATGAACAGATTGTAGTGCGATAGTTCTCATTGCCTCCATTTTTTCGGAGATGAGTTCGGAATCTGTTTGTCTAACTCAGGGGGGCGGTGAAAGCAGATCAACATGTGGCTTGGAGAGTATCTGACAAGAAAAATGTAAAGCAAAAATTTAGTGGAATTATGTAATGGAAAAAGGAAATAGAGAAGCATGTACTTGAACTATATTTGAATGTCAGATAGAAAAATTTCAAAGGGAGAAAACTTGGAAAGTTTACAATTTTATGAGGATGTCTCTGAAGCATAAAATTCTGCTTATCAAGTACATTGGCAAAAGAAAGAAAATTTGCATTAGATCATCTGAAACAGAGAACAAGATAAGTTTCTGGAGTGAAGATAAGGTGAATGTTTTTTGGTAAGTAATTATGGGCCTAATGGTCCGCAGGTTTGTGGCCGTTACCCAACTCAATAGATAGGAAAATGCTAGGGTACTACAGATTTTACTACATCTCCTCACAAACTGATGTTATAGTCCACGTGGTATATACTACACAGCCCTAACCCTCTCTTCCATGTCAGCCGCGCCACCGTAAGGGCTTTTGAGCTGATTATGGGGTAGTCAAACCATTCTTGATGGCTCATGGGGGTTGGTCGCGACCATCCTGGTGGCTAAGGGGGTGATTGGCGCCCACCCCAACCAGTCCCCTAAAGGGTAAAACGGAGGGGTGGTCTGGCTATCTTTTTATTTATTTTTTTCCTTTCCTTTCCAATATAAAAACATGTGAAGTTACCAAAAGAAATGCTGAAAAATATTTTAGAAAAGTTCAATGAGTTGGACAAATAGAATGTTAGGGTCCTCATAAGGTTTCATCCGTACTGATGCCATACTGCTGGTGTTAGCAACCTTATGGTAGATGCTGTCTCTTCAACTGTTCTTGCCTCTTTTCTCTGCACCTGCTTATTATTTAGTTGTGATGTAATACCAAGTTAAGGAATTCCTGTAGGAAACACAAGAAGAGAGAAAAGGAGACTTGCCCTTTCCTTAGGCCTTAGGTAGTTTGTATAAGTGATTCAAAATGACAAACATGCCCTTATATATTAGTATTAATTCACGCAATAGTTATGAGAGCTTTTAGGATAACATCAGAAATTTAATATCCAACTCTGATGCAATATTTTGATAGGAGTAAATTAATTTCACTTCTGATAAACAATTTTCATTATAAGTTGTGAGTTGTGTATACCACCCATTTCAATGTTTAAATTTGCATCTTTTATTTGGGGAGCTGCAATTAGGACAGGCTGCCCATATGCTATTAATTTGAAGTATATATACTCAATGAGTGAACTTTAGGTATGATTCTAATCAGAAGTCTCTTTTCTTACTCCACTGGAAAGGCCACATAGGGCTATAATATACATAGAAGGAATTAGCCCTGGCCCATCCTTGGTGAAGGCAGGATTTCACCTTAGGGATCTGATATGACAACCAAAGACTTTCCACAACCAAGCTACCTGCCAAATTAAAATCACAATTGTTATTACCAGACTGTTTTAATGACCTAGTTACTTTTACTTTTCTTTAAATACAGCTAAAAAAATTTGTTATCAACTTTCATGTATTTTAGGAAAAGCATTTTCTGGTGATGGAGTGCCTGAAACAAAGGAATCCCCCCTAGTTGTTTGTTTTGGGGAAATGCTGATTGATTTTGTCCCAACTGTTAGTGGGATTTCATTGGCTGAAGCACCTGCATTTAAAAAAGCTCCAGGAGGTGCACCTGCTAACGTTGCTGTTGGCATAGCTCGTCTTGGTGGCTCATCAGCTTTTATAGGGAAGGTATAGTTCTTAATAATACATGTCCAAATTTTCTTCGTTTTCATGGTTTGTAAGGCATGAGAGAGCAGCAATAACAATATAATGCTCAAGTTTTAACGAAGCCACTTTCACTTTAGGTTGGTTTACCCCTACCCCCTTCCCTTTTATCAGTCTGTGTGTTTGTGTGTGTCTGAATGTGGTGTTTAAAGGAAGTCCTCTGTCTGAGGCTGGAGTCGTTTATCCTACCTAAAGTAATTACTTGATCATTAATGTCTGGCATGTGACTGTTTCTGAATGTCTAAGTCTGCATTCTATTGACTCGGTGGTATTGTACTTGTGGGAGATCCAGAGATCAAATTTCAAGTGCACAAGTTTTTTTTTTTTTTTTTGGTATGGTAGGTTTGGCCTGGAAAGAACAAATGTTTCTAACAAACCACAATAATGTAGCCTCTGAACGTCTTGCCCCTCATTAGAGCGAGATTTTTGGAAACTGGCTATGAGGTTAATGAGTTAAATCAAATTTAACAAAACATTAGGGAACTGCCTGATTTGGCGATCATGAAATGTCTTTCTCCTCAGTCAAGTGAAATAATAGGAAACTGGACCAGCAATACCCATGTACTCTGTAATTCCATGTTGAGATTTGTTATCACCTTCAATCTAGTCAATTGTTGTGTCTTCAATCCATATTTCAATAATTCACAAATTTGGTATTCTATAATTATACGTTGGAATGATACGTCAAGATCCGTCTCTTATGTACTTTCAAGAACGAATATTCAAAGAAGAAATCTACTTATTATGTATATTATCTCATATATTTAATTCTATACTCAATGCGAACAGGTTGGTGAAGATGAATTTGGCTACATGCTTGCTGATATATTAAAGGAGAATAATGTGAACAATGAAGGGATGCGTTTTGATCCTGGTGCACGAACTGCTTTAGCATTTGTTACTCTAAGGAGCGATGGGGAGCGTGAGTTCATGTTTTACCGTAACCCTAGTGCCGATATGTTGCTTCAAGAGGCTGAACTTGATTTCGACTTAATTAGGAAGGTGAGTGTGAGTTGCTATCATATCAAAATTAATATTAGGTAAAATCATAAGTTTAATAATAGAGAGAAATATCATAATTTATATCTTATAAAGGAAACAGTTATGGAACAGGTATTTAATATAGTAAGTTATTTGATTCAAGCATCCTATTGGTTATACTTAAACTAGCTTAGTTCAACCACCCGTAATTGAACATGTGACAAGGAACCTCCAATTTTATAAATTTATAATGTCAGTTCCATATGTTAAATTATCATTTTTTCTAAAAGCTTAAGCTGATAGGAAACGATGAATTTAATCATTTATTTTATATTCTAACACTCAACCTCACGAGTGGGCTCAAACTCCATCTTAATTAGTGAGGCTCAACATGTGAAATATTCAATTGAAATGGGAGGTGAACAATGGAGACAAGGTTTGAAATCAGGACTTTTGGCTTTGATACCATGTTAAATCACTACTTTTCCCAAAAGCTTATACTTATAGGAAGATATGAATTTAATCATTTAATTTATTTTCTAACACACCAACATGTATAAATCTCATACATCCTTTTGGTAACTGACACCAAGATCAACGTTTATTTCAATTTGAGATCACCATAGCAGGGATCTCTTTTCTATGCTCAAAATTGACACTCATTTCATATTTATGTCCTTGTTATCCTCATTCTCTCCCCAGTGTTTGCAAATTGAATTTTATGTGACTAATTGAGTTTTGATATATATTATTGATGTATTTATCAATATATATGTATTATTGATGCATCTTTTTTTGTACCCTTATCCTGTGGCAGGCAAAAATCTTTCATTATGGTTCTATTAGCCTTATCACTAAACCATGCAAATCAGCCCACATTGCTGCAGCAAAAGCTGCAAAGGATGCTGGTGCAGTACTATCTTATGATCCCAACCTGAGGCTTCCATTGTGGCCTTCTGCCGAAAGTGCAAGAGAAGGAATTTTTAGCATGTGGGAGACTGCAGATATTATCAAGGTTTTCACCCTTTTAGAAATGTAGACTTAGGGGTTCACATTGACTTTTGTTGTCCCTTTTCTAGAAGATGGAGGTACAAGGCAATGCAAAAATTAAAATCTTTGATTATTTCCATGAATCCAGATAAGTGAAGAAGAGATTTCTTTTCTAACTAAAGGGGAGGATCCATATGATGACAACGTTGTTCGAAAATTATTTCATCCGAATCTTAAATTACTCCTTGTCACTGAGGGCCCAGATGGTTGCAGATATTATGCCAAGGTAAACTTCCCAAATATGATCTTTTTTTTATGTATTCTTTTTTCCAACTCGTGGACATTTCTCTCTTTCTCTCTTTTACCTTTAGCTCTCTTAGAAGTGTCAATGTTCATTGAAGCATTAATCAAAGAGTTACTTAAGACATCTCCCAGAGAATAATTCATTAAATCATCATATTGGAGGATACAGAAAAATGAAAAAATAAAAATAAATTCCTTTTCTGAGCAAGATAATTCTTTCCAGTGATGAATAGATAATGGCATAATGCCTTATTATTCTAGACCAGTTTTGTATGGATCTTGAAGGAAAATGGGAATGAAATTTTGACGTGTGAATTGTTTTGCTTCCCTGATAAATGAGGTCTGAACTTTTTAGTCTCTGAATTAAAGAGATGTGGTAGCTTCCATTGATGGAGATGATTTGAATATTGTCTGACGGTTATGCAGCATATGTTCTCATCTGCCAACATCATTCCATATTTTAATTTCAAGGAGTAGCAAAATTCAACATAAAATGTGAAGAGGGCCATCCTGCATTCGATTCACGAAAGTCTTCCATATCGGGTAAAAAGAAAAAGAAAATATATATCATTTAGGTAAAACGAAAAACTTTCGTATTATATATATAGAAGATCAATTTCCATGATTTGGTCATTCAGCATTAATGCACTTTCCCTTGCTCTATCTGGTCTTCTCCAGCAAGAAATATATGAAAAGGCAAGGAACAAGAAGAGTTCACATCGTTGATCCTCAAAAGTACTTGAGGAGACTAGGAGTCATATACTGATGAAGAAGGGTCTGGATCTAATCGGTTAAAGGATCCAGTTTAATTCATTCCACAGAGAAAAAAAAAAATACAAGTGCCATAAATCAATATATTAGTCTTCTAACATGCAAATTACATGTTTGAAGGTCTCTGGATTGTTGGGCTGAAGTCTTACAATTTCATGGTGTTCTATATTTCTGCAGGATTTCAGTGGGAGAGTCAAGGGCTTGAAGGTGGATGCTGTGGACACCACTGGTGCTGGGGATGCTTTTGTTGCTGGAATATTGTCACAACTAGCTGTTGATCTCTCCTTGCTTCAGGTACTGCTTTTCAGATACAGAGCTAATAATGCTTCTTTAAAGTCAATACTTCATTATGTTCTATATCTTTGTGGTAAAACTAATTTGGTTACAAACTGTTTGATTTATATTTATTGAATAACACTTTCCATTGCCTTTGTTATCATATGAGTTATTGCCCCTACCATTTGGGCATGTCATCATAATGCATCACACAACCATAATTGAAGAACGACAAGGCCTGCGCGGAAAAGGTGGTTGTTGGTGTCACAACCCAAGATTCTAGTAGGTCGAGTCTCAAGTTGTGACAGGTCCCTTTATTTCAATGATCTCATAAGCAATCTTTAAAATAAATTTGTTTCCAAAGGTATATGCAATCAAATCAGAGCATAACTAAATAAGTTTCAAAAGAGTTACATCATCATTTTAACATGATAAAGTACTTCAGCAAAAGTATGGTCCATATTTAATACATTCTGACCCAAAGATGATAAGCTAAATTTGTAATAAATCATTGTCAGTTTCACATCATATTATACCTTTAAAAGATACAAAAACAAGGTGTCTCCTTGCTCATTGCGCAGTCTCTAACAAAATAACCCAGCTCGTTTTGCAACTCTCAGCTCCACTCTAGCCTCCTTACTCCTATCTTTGCAAACTCTGAAATTGTAGTAATTGAAAGGGTGAGTTTACACAACTCAGTAACCAACAAGTTCATGGCCTGTAAGACATAAGAATGAATTCACATGACATGAACGGTAAATGAAACAAATTCAAGTGCAAAATGAATTTAGAAGTTCATATCTCACAATAGAATTTAAAGACAGATTCTAATATGTTTCTGGATGATTCTAAAATATTGGAGAGCTTGTTCTGAATTTTGTTCAGCATGCTTGGAAAAGTCCAAATATCCTCACCAATATTTCAGATGAGGCCTAAATAAGTTGTTTAATTTGTCACATTGGCCTGTAGTCTTGTGTAATTTACATAATTAGGTTCTCTGCCACCTTAATAAGTTGGTGATGTATCTGGTTTTAAATTGTAGAAAGAGGATTTACTGAGAGATGCTCTCAAGTTTGCTAATGCTTGTGGTGCATTGACTGTGACGGAGAGAGGTGCAATTCCGGCTTTGCCAACTAGAGATGCTGTGCTGAATGCCATTTTTCAGTCTGTAATATAGATTTACATTCCAATTCTGTATTTGTGTAAGTACATTCTTGTTTCCTGGCTATTTGTTCAAACATAATGATGATAGTGCTGAATAAACAAATTTTAGAAGAAATAATTTAAGCATATCCCAGTTCGTTTTCTTTTTGTATCATTAATCTTGACCTAGCATCTGAAATTATTTTAATCCAGCAGATTCATCAGCCCTTGTATAAGAGCATTTTATGAAAATTCGCGCTGAGAAATACCAGCAATGTGGTCTGTACTTTTGTGATGTCTGAAACACACATTCATCTTGCCGTTTACATTGAAGCCTTAAACTTGATGAATTTAGTTTTGCAAGTTGTTTATTGACCTAGATTGTACTTTTGAGGTAAAGACTCGCTGTGTTTATCCTGAGAAATTCCAGGGATTCAGCCAGGTAAGATGAGGTCGTTTTGGGTGGAAAACAGGAGGCCTGATTGGCCGGGGACGTTTTACTGTCCCCTGTCCCCCTCTTTTTGATAAAAAAAAATGTTTTTTTTAATTAAAACAGCCGGTTGGGGAACGGTTTACCATCCCTCAACAAGCATTTCCCGAAAAACAGAACTGAAATATGAAAAGGAAAATGATTCTTCTACGACAGTTATGCAAGGTCTTAGATACATGAGGTGGGTCTTATGTGGTGGGTTCCACCACATGAGACCCATCCCATGTCTCTAGAGTCGTGCACAACAGTTATGCAACTGTTGTATGCCAATAACTCTTTAGAAAGAAATACTATTCCAAGGATTTTATAGGTATATAACAATAAATTTCTAAAGGAATAAAACTTTTTTATCTTTCTTTTTTTATTTTCTATTCAATATGGGAGAGGGAAAATGGGGCCTAAAGGAATAAAACATTGCCATCATAAAGTGATGAACTTACGTTTGGAAGTAAAAAAAAAAGGAGTCTCAGAACTAGAAATTCTAATTTACCCTAACTTGTTATTAATTAGATTAACAAAGTTAATAACCTTAAAGCCAAACACCACAAACATCAATACCAAAATCGAAGCAAGCATAAAAGAGAATTTACGTGGAGATTTTAGTAATGAAGTGTAAACCTTTTGAAGAACTCTTTAAAAGTAAAACCATTTCAAGATAACCCAAAGGCATCTACTGTATAATATTTTTGTTGCAAATTGATCTTATCTACAAAATCTTTGTAACTTCCAAGACTCAATTTGTAATCCCAGCAAACGACTCGTTCACCTCTTACTACAGTGACTTCAAAACTTTTGGCCTTTTTTCTTCTATAGGAATTACCTTTATGAACAAACCTTGTCTGGTACATTGCAAAACTCTAGGAGTTGAAAGTTTTTATGTGGTTTGATTGATGAAAATCAAGGAGAAGAGTTAAAATGTTTAAGGTTCAAAGATGTTTAAGAACTTATGCAAGAACAATGAAAAATAGCTTTTAGCTATTATGTTAATAAAACATACTTGTTGGAATGTTGTTCGATCGAGTTTGCAAACTAGTTATTTTGTCTTTCACTTTAAACCAAGTTTTTGAACCCCATCGGCCATCTCAAGAACTGACTTAAACCCTAAACCTAGACTTACAACACAAGTTTTGACATTGAATTTTCCAACAAGAGATAATTGCACCATTAATCCTGTGGTAGCAACATGAATTTAGAAATTCCTGTGGTTAGCTTAATTTACAAATTGATCTCTGGAGTCCAATTCCGTTAAAAAATTTGACAGATTTTGTTAAACGTCACGTCAGCCAATAAGATGGTGACACGTGTCCATTTCAATAAAAAAAATATAAATATATTAAAAAATAAATAAATAAAACTTATTTTTTAAAAAAAATAAATAAATTAAAAAAGAAGAAGAAAGAAGCAAAGCGGTGGCTGCCCGTTTTTGGGGGTGGCCTTGCTTTTTTTATTTTAATTTTTTTTTAAAAAAATAAGTTTTATTTATTTAGTTTTTAATATATTTATATTTTTTTTTTATTAAGATTGACATGTGTCGCCATCTTATTGGCGTTGAATTTTTCAACAACACAAAACCTAACCAAAAGAAAATATGTAGACTGGCAATTCTTGCCAAGTCATTATTAAATATCGGAGCAAGGGCTTTGTTTAAGCAAGATAGATTGAGATTTAATTCCAACTCTCTTACATGATGACATCTCATCCCAGTTCTCATGCGTGTAGTAGACTAGGTGGAACGTTTCAACCTGTCTTTTAACTTTTAAGAGAAGTTAATTTATTGCTTTTATGTTAATTCAGTAAAAAAAAAAAAAAAAAGTTGGGAGTTACATTTGATAGGTGATCCGAGGCTTATGGTAAAAGCCCGAAAGTGAAGGACGGCCTTACCCTACACACAACAATCTCTTTACCCTACCATCTCTCAGTCTCTCATCCAATATAAACCAAAACCCAACAAGGAATTCAGTATCACTATCACAACAACGGTAATGGCTGACGATCATCCACAGGACCAGGCTGAACACGAGCGCATTTTCAAGTGCTTTGACGCTAATGGCGACGGTAAAATCTCTGCGTCAGAGCTTGGGGATGCCTTGAAAACACTCGGCTCCGTCACTCCGGACGAGGTGAAGCATATGATGGCCGAGATTGATACCGATGGCGACGGCTTCATTTCTTTCCAAGAGTTCACGAATTTTGCTCGTGCTAATCGTGGTTTAGTGAAGGATGTTGCCAAGATATTCTAATGTTTTTTTTTTATTATTATTATTAATCATATTTTCATGTTCAATTGTTTAAAGCTATAACATGCGTGGGTTTTCCAAAGTAGTAAGAATTATGCAAAGATTACTTTTACTGTAAAACGAGGTTCATTGCAAATCGGAACTTGAAACGATCTATTACACTTTTTCCCTCTGAGAACAGGGACAGGTAAATGGAAGATATGTACACACCAATCGTTCGTTAGACTCCTTTCCTACATACAAATTCAACACTCTTCCAAATTCTAATTTCTAGCACTCTCTTCAAGCAAAGCAACCGTTAAAAATAATGGGAAGAAAATTCCAGAAAGTTCAAAGTATTAATTAATGCCTCATCGACAGAAAAAGTGATCATCATCATCAAACTCAGAAACTCCTAGCATTGCCAAAGCTAAGTGACTACTCATCTCACTATTTGTTTGATGTAATTGCGGGTAACAATCAATGACGCATCCATTTCCAAGAAAACCAGGCTTCTTCCTTTTAGAGAGAACAGGTGATTCTTCACCTCTCAATATTGCGATAATCTCGTCAATGCCTGGCCTCCGAGATTCTTCGTTGGTTATGCAGGGAGCTGCAGCTTCAATCATCCGTGCTATTTGATTCGAATTTCTCAAGGTGCATTTCAGCTGTGGATCAAGCAGCTCTTCAATGGCTCCTTTCCCTTTCTGCAAGAGGGGTTTTGCCTGGAAAAGAATGTCGAGTTCGTCGTTACAGACATATTACTAATCATTTGAATGCCCATCCTACAAAAACGAAAAATACCCCCGAACAGAGCAAATAACAGAAAACCCCAACAGAGATATACTGCTTAAATTCACCAAGTAGTTTTCATTCATATCTTGTGTTCAAAAACTGGTTTAAATTCCATGGAAATTATTTTCAAGCACTATGTTCATCCAAAAGATTTACGAGTATTCGGTCAGTCAATCTAGATAGAGTCATAAATTTTTAAGTGCAGAGAGCTCAGTGATCAGATCTTGCTTCCTGCTCCCCAAATCATTTTGATTCTCAGATTATGTGAGTCAACTTTCAATGGTAATATGTTTATCTATCCTAATATTCACAGCATAAACATCCTAGGACTCAGGAGGAACATACAAAACACATTATTCTCATACACGATATGGCTTCCAGATGGAAACACTAATATAAGTGGAATAATTGTTAACAGATATAAAATAAACACTAGTATAGTTTCGACAAAGGCAAAAACAATCTTCTACACTCATGAGAATATTTATATACAATTTAATAACTATACACCAAGGTCATATATATGCTGTCCACCCATTTATTATATGACCCACTCGCTCAAAAATTCTTGGTTCACCTGATTTAATGAATTTATGTTTGGTCATTTGGGCAATTGTAAAAAATTAGCCTTTAGGAAAACTTCATTTTTCCAACATGGGAAGCAAATAAGCGGAACTAATACAACCCAAAGTCAAAGGAATTTAAGGAAACTTGAAAAGGAGAGCTACTTTAACCTACCCATAGCACCAAGTTTTCTTCCCCTGGTGGCCTTCTTGCTTCTATTGGCTTCCGGCCAGTTATGAGTTCCAGTAAGACCACCCCAAAAGCATATACATCGGTTTTATCTGATACTTTTCCGTGCTGGAAATACTCAGGAGCCAAATAACTGTGCATATCGTTTGAAATTCAGTTAATGGAAGAAAATCAAGTCTTTTATGTAACAATCAACAGAAAAGATTTCCTTTCTCATGCTTTATCACTTAATAAGTTCCTTTGTGATCATACCCAAATGTTCCTTTGACAGTTTTGCAAAGGAAAGGAACTGAAGGTGCGGAAGTCCATGTAGCTAATCCAAAATCGCATAACTGTAAACACGTAATAATCCATCAGAACGACTTGTATATACTACGGACCAAGTTGAGTGTGAAACCATGTTCGATCACCGTTTATTCCAAAAGCTAATACGTGAAATATTTAATTGAAATAAGAGGTGAAGGACGGTGACAAGGTTCGAATTCGGGACTTTACTTCGGTACCATATTAAATCACTTATCCTAAAAACTTAAACTAAGAAATGTAGACTTAATCATTTAAATTAATATTCTAACAAACCAAAATGAAATTCAACAGAAAATACCCCTCTACCTTCGGTGTCTTCTTTGAAGAAAGGAGAATGTTAGAGGGCTTGATGTCTCTATGAACAACACATCTCTCAGTTCCATTATGTAGATATGCTACCGCCTCTGCAATCCCTATGGCAACCTTATACCTCACAGACCATGGAAGTGAAGAACCACCTTTTACACACTTCTTCTTCCCTGCAAACGTGTATATCAGAAATAACTTCAACTTCATCACACGATCACATCAAATCAAATTCCCAATGAAAGACCAAAAGAACATACCATGCAAATGGCGCTCTAAGCTTCCACCAGAGACATACTTGTACACCAGGAAAAGGCCCTCCTCTGGATCAATACAAAAACCCACAAGAGGAACAACATTTGGGTTGTGAAGAGAGCTAGCAATCATCAATTCTCTACAGAATGCCTTTGCAGACTCCTTGTCTTCCTTGTCCAACCGTTTAATCGCCACGGCCGTCCTCAGAAGCCCTACTCTCCCCCTAAAAACACAGCTCAAAGCCCCTCTTCCCAAAACTCTGCCTAAACATCACAACAAATTCAGTTACAATTTAATAGAAAGAAACCAAATTTTATTCACCCAAAAGAAACCCATTAAAGTACCTATGGAGAAATTGCGAGTAGCCGAAAGAATTTCACCATAGCTGAATCTGACCAGAGTATTGGCCACTGGGGATATGCTCCTCTCCAATGACTCAATTCTGCGCCACTTAAGCGCTGCTGCTCGAGACTCGGTCATTCCACTATCCAAATTCACCATCAAAACTGTAGCAGCAGTCGAAGGATTCATGTTCAGAGACTCGAGCTCAACCTGAGAGCAAAAACTGAACCTGAAAGATGAGTGAACCGATTGTGGGTCAGCACTAGTCAACTCTGCGCCACACCCACCAGACTCTGCTAGCAACCATGCCTTGTTGTGTTCCAAATTCTTGTTGTCAATGTTGTTGTGTCGGTCAGCTTGGCTCTGCTTCTTGCTAGAGCTTCGCCTGAGACGAGCTGGGATAACACAGGCCAACCCAAGTTCCCAAATCATCTTTCTCAAAACGGACTTTACTTTGAGGTCATTATAGTGACAGTATTGGTTTGCAGCTCGAGAGGAAGAGTATTGACCATCTGGGCTATTGGGTGGCTCCCTAGAGCTAGTGCAAGTGCCTTGGAGAAAACCCATTTTGAAGCAGATCTCAATGAGATAGCACAGAAACCCAGAAACCAAAAGGTGAGAGAAAGACAGAAAAGTAGAGAGAGAACCCAAAAGAACAAAAAAGAAAAGTGAAAGCTGCTTTGCTTGCAGGGTGGGAGAGAATTTCTCTACAGAACCAAAAAAAAAAAAAAGAGGCAGAGAGAGGGAGATGGGTGTTTGGTATGGGCTACGTATATACAACGTGGAATTAGATTAGAGAAATGCTACATTATAGCAGGAGAAGGTGAAAATATAAGGATTAGAGGTTTATGGTTCCCCCTAGCAGATTTCAGATTGCTCTTTATTATATGGCGTTGGTTTATGTGTTATGCAATTATTTCAAGGAGAGGGAGAGCGTGAGAGAGAGAGAGAGAGGCTCTTGATGTGAATTGTGAATGACAAAGTTAAAGAGATAGCGAGAGGCGGAGAGAGCAAGATTCTTGTTGTCAGGGACAAAGTAGACGAGTGTGGAGGGTAAATAACACACGCAAGTGCAGGTTTTTTTTGCATAATTTGGATTTGACAAAAGAAAAGGAAACGATGGTAAGAAGTAAGGGAAAAGGAGAAGCTTGCTTTTATGGGATTTACAATTAAGTTTATGAATTTGATACCATTCAAATGATCAGCCAAGGAGAGAGAGAGAGAGAGAGAGAGAGAGAGAGAGAGAGAGAGAGAGAGAGAGAGAGAGAGAGAGAGAGGGCCTATGTGCAATGATGATGTGAAGAGGAAAAGAGGAAGCTTGTGGCTTTGTGAGTCTTTTAGGATTCTATTTGGAACAAAGATAGTTAATAAAAAAATAAATCATATTTAGATGACTTTGTAGTTCGGTGACCAGCCAACAAAAAAAACAAAAAAAAAACCAGCCAACACCATCCAACCCCCCAACAACCTTCTTGACAGCCCAGCTTAGCTAGGATTTGCCATGGAGCCTGTCCTACTTAGCTATTGGCTGGTTTTGTTAATGGTTTTTTAGAATTGTTTTTTTCTTTATATATATATTAACAAAAAAGCTCAACAACATAAAACGCTCAAATTTATTTTTATCTTTAGTCACATCATAACCAAAAATAAATAAATAAATAAAAATACCATCTAAAATGCATTACCAAATAAATCCCTAGTTCTTGATCGAATTAAAATTGGATTTTTGGTGTCCTCAGATAAACGTATCAAAGAATTCAATTCAGTTGTACGATTTAAATCACCCATACCTTCTTGTTTCTATAATGATTAATGACCGTGTGTTACCATCAGAGTAAGATATGTGAATGTTCTTGGCTAGATAGGCCACCCCATTGTCCTTATTTCTAATCTATTTAATTACAACAAAAAATTATATTTAATCCTTCGAACCGTCATCTTTAATCTTTTCTTTATAGGCACACTTCCAAATTTTAATTTGTGACGAGTCGTATGACTATCTGTATGAGTTTATTTAACTTTATTTTAAAAAATAATTCGCTTACGGTTACTCTAATTTTTTAATTGTTTGCAATCACTTAAGATTGGAGGATTGTTTCCATTATTTTCGTTATTCATTCTATTATTCCAACTTTCATTAATTGGACAATTTGAAAAGTTAATCGAAATACAAATTTTTGTGTCCATCTTTTATAATTTTGGCCGCAATTAAAATGTTTTTTAACTGCATTTTCATAGTTTCTCTTTTTTTCTAGTTCTTTTCATCTATGCAGCGGAAAAGATTCTTCTTCTTCCTTTTATTTTCCTTTGCTTTTTGTTTCTTAGTGTACTTTAAAAAAAAAAAAAAAAAAAAAAAGGGAGAAGGAGAAAAAAGAAAGAAAAAGAACCGCACATGTATCATGCATCCGCAAAATTTTTTTTGGTTGAAATGTCTAAATTGACCTTTTTTGGATTGATTTTAACATTAAAATGGGTTAAAGGTTGCCACATAACCCGCATGTGCAAATGTTTTGCTTGAAATATCTTCTTCTTTTTTTTTGTTTTTTTTAAGTGTTTTACTTGAAATATCTGAATTCTTCTTCTATAACTCCACCGTTTTTGTTTTTGTTTTTTTTCTCTAAAGCCACCACATGGGCATCTCTTTAAACAATACATGTATTAAAAAAATAATTAACCATCTAAGTTCTTCACAACCCCTAAAAATTATTTAAAAATGTCAAAAAAAAAAGAGGAAAAAATAATTATTAAAAAATAATGAGGGGTTAAAATGGTAGTTGAAATACCGAATCACTACCTCAAGGTTGAGAAGGTGCTTAGCCACCCTCAAAAGCTTTGAGGAGGTGATTAGCTACGAAGGCAGTCGACCACCCTCTTAGCCTTAAAGGGGTGGTTCGACCACATCTAAAAGTTTTGAAGAGATGGTTTGATCACATTTAAAAAGCCTTGAAGGGATGATCTACTGTAACGATTCACTTAGATAAATGCATTATTCGTAATATTCATATGGTTCTACTACTATTCCTAATAATCAACGCAACGAGAAAATATGCTATATATTTTCTTCTTTGAACTTTAACTGAATTATATCTATAAGAAGAACTAACAGCACTAAACTGAAACATAACTTTCATTCATACATATCTTTAAGTACAATTTTGGTTCAATGTATACAACTCATTACTGTTCATGAGTTTCATAACTATACCTCAACAGAAATGACAAATATATAGGCCAACTAAATTTAACCTTTAGTCTTCAAAAGTTAAGCCCTTGTCTTAAGCTTTCCAAAACTATGACCCCATAGCTATATAGGTCATACGAGACGTATCCCTCGGGCTCATCTGCGACCTGTGCGACTATAGCTGTAAAATTAACAATTTTACAAATGCTTATGAGTCCATAGTAGCAAGTAAAAACTTCCAAACATGCTATATGTAATGTGAACCTTTTTTTAGGTGTTACATCCACCACTCTCTCAATTATTTTTAGGGGTGGCTGGACAACCTACTCAACCTTAAAGAGGTGGTTCGGCCATCCCTTAAAACCTTAAGGGAAGTAATTTGAGTGATTAAATGGGTGATTCAACCACACTCTAAACCTCGAGAATTGGTTCGTCCTTCTTAAAATTGGCTTTTAGAGTTATTCAAATTATCCCTTGGCCACATAGGATGGTCAACCACTCTCAAAAGCTAGTGTTAGGGTGTCCAAACCACCCCTTCAAGCCTCGACCCCTCACCTTCTTCTTTTTTTAATTAATTTTTTTGTTTTACTTTCATCTTTTTTTAAATAATTTTTTAGGAGTTGTGAAGAACTTAGGTGATTGGTTAATAATAATAATAATAAAGCAAACCAAAATGACAAATGGTGATAGAGAGGTAATTTGGGTATTTCAAGTAAAAAATTAGCACGTGTGCATCACGCATGTAACTTTCCATCCATTTTAATCCTAGAATATACTTGAAGGTGTAAATAATAATAATTATTGTAAGTTGAAGGGGTCAAATGTCAGATGTTGAAGTCTGAATTTATTTTTTACGAAAACAATTTCAATTTAAGCTCTATCATAAAATTATTTTACAAATTCCAGAGGATCCCAATTTGATTTTAAGCTCTACTATGAAATTATTGTACGAAATTTAAACGATTATAATTCAAAATGGATTATAATTAGCTTTCTTAATTTATTGAATATAAAAACGCTTTCCAATTGTTATAGTTGTCAAGAACTTAAAGTCATCGATCGGTATAGTTTCAAATTTTCTCGAATTTCCAGTTTTTCAAAATGTGATAAATCCATCCAAATTTCTAACCAATTTTAAGTTAAATTTCTACACAATTTTATTGACAAGAGAAAAAGGAAATTGTCATTTTTTTCCTTCCCAAAACTTGAGGAGCTTAATGTGATATAAAATTATAAAGTTGAGAAGTGTTTTTAATGTAATCTACGGTCTCTACATTTGAAAAAATGTTTTACCTATGATCCACTTTAGAAAATTGTTTGGAAAACTTGTTGGAAAACATGCTTCGGGTGAGAAAAAACAAGAAGTGTGAGGTTGACTTCTTCACTTACAAAAAAATAAAAAGAAAGTGTTTGTGTGCACATCATCAATAGAGGAGATGATGGTCGTGCAACCACCTCTATCAGATAGGGGTGGCCACACAGCCACCTCTATCCTATTGGATTAGCTGCTAGGCCACCATTTTCATTCTTTAAGGATGAGTCTGGATGACTGTGCAACTTCCAGGTTCACCTCGTTATTTTTTTTGAAGTAATAAGTTAAGTTATATCCTAACAAAAATAAACATTCGTTTTCTCAAAATATTATTATAAAAACGTGTGAACAGTTTTGTAAAAAAGTCTGTTGTGTTTTGAAAAGTGAATTATTTTTTAAATATTTTGAAAAAAAGTGTGTTTTTGTATTTGAAAACATAAAAGGCTTTTTTTGGGAAGTAAAAAACATAAGCTTAATATTTTTTTTTCATTATCAAGTTAAATAAAGGATCTACATGCTAATTGGTTAAGCATGCCAAATTGAGATAAAGCTTTCACGGGTTTATTTAAAAAAAAAAATGAAAAATATTTGTGGTATTATAACTTTTTCTACAATTCTCTTATAAACTCACGTGGCATATCTTAATGATAAAAATAAAATAAAAAATTAAGAAACAAATTTTTCTTAAAAAAAAAAAAAACAAAATTAATTATTTAATGGCCAATGAATTACATGCAACATGAGTCTGCAATTGACAATAACATACGTTAGGAGCTTGAGCTGAAGCCAAGTTAGAGTAGCTAGCTACTTCCTAGCTTGGGTTAATTAATGGAGCAACCATTTGTTAATAATCAAAAGGGGGCCCAATTTGGTTCCCTAACTTACTAGTTTCTGATGGGGGAAGGAGGCCAAAATATTGGGTGATAATGAGAGTTCGATCTGGTACGGTTGGTCACTTTTAATTGATAAAAAAATTAAAAATTATTTTTTTTTTTTTTTGTAAAAAAAAAAATGTAAGAGAGAATTGCATAATTGTGAAGGTCACCCTTGCCCGTGTGCTGGCCTGTTGGTACCGTAACGGTCCTACCAAGATGATGATATTAAACCTCCTTTGGCTCTCTATCAAATAATGGATATGCGTTATTCTAAAATAATCACTTTTTAAAGGTACAAAATCAATCCAGATCCATGACACAAATTCAATGGTCAGGTTCATTCCATTAGGCTTGAGGCAAAATAATAATAATAATAATAATAATAATAAAATAAAAAAGAGGAGCCATTTCTATATTAGGAATCTTTTTCCTTTTTTTTAGTCGGTACTTATGGTGCAATAAGAATCTGTTTTTGTGTTTGGGAAACATTACGATGTTCATTAATCATTAAATTTATTTTAAAAATCGAAATTCCCTTTTATAGGAATTTTGTTTGGTCAGTATAGCAAGAATGTTATACTAATACTAAGACGAGTAATGTTAGAAGCTTTTCTTGTATTCCTTCAATAATAATGTCGTTTTTTAAAATTACTATTAAAATTTTAATTGATTATTATTAAAATTTAATTAAATAATTATTTTAAATATCACCTCATTATTGAATGGACATAACATATATTAGACTAATTATTTGACAAATTGAAAGTACACATATCAGTGGATCTCAAACAGATTGCAGAAAAAGAAGTATGACAATTCCTAGAATGAGAAAAAGGAAACATCATATTTCCCTTTTGAGAGTGATTATTAATTTGAACATAGAGAAGCTAAAATTCCATACACCCATATTGCAGAAAAGAAAACAATTAATTCCCTTTTGTCCCAGAATGATATTATGATAATCAAATGCAAGAACACTGACCCGAGAAAAATACAAAAATTTCAGAACAAACCACAGTATCAAATCTTATAGCTCCAAATCTTAAATCTCCGACCGTGGAGACAATTTTTGCTTCTTATTCCTTCTTGCTGTTGGTATCACTTGTGTCTGCACACATCAATAGCTTCAAATCTTGCTTGTTACCTCCGCAAGGGTGGTGCTGGCGCGACCACCCCGTGCATCCACAGCATGGGGTGGTCACGGGGGGCTCCACAACAAGCGACCACCTCTCACAACATGGATTTGTTCTTAGTCTCGCCATCTATAGTTTTCTCCACCACTAGTGACACCTTCCGCCTAAGCTGATGGTAGCGACTCACTGTATCTTCTCTGGGCACTCTTTATACCCGTTGTGAAAGACCATAAATGATAAAGAGGAGAGAGCCAAAGATTAAATCCCATTTTGTTTAGATTTTTTTGTTAAGTAATTTTAAACGTGGTGTTTTCAATTTAACTACGATAAATTTGTCACAAAAAAATATTTCAGTGTCACGTGTCACGTGCCACTTACATGTGACAGATTTCATCAAATTTCTAATGCCCAAATCTAACTTGGGGACCTACTCGTAATAAAGTGGTAGTTCAAAGAGCATGTTGCAATGAGTCATAGTTTAAAAGTAAAAATGTAAATGGGAAGGTAGTTTAGGGGGACAAAGTGTAACACCTCCAACTTAATTAACTCATAATTAACTAGGGTGCCACTATTTTCCTTTCCTAGTAGGTATTGTAGTGGAAAAACTTTGGTATTTTTTGTTATAACTAAACAGCCAATAAACCCAAAGAGCTTGTTTCTCTATTCTCTCTGTCTATTGAGGCTAGAGCACACACCAAATGGTGCCTTAGTGTCTACCTAAGGGTTTAAATAAGCTTATCCCCGTGTTTTGCGGTTTTGGACCTATCTAATTCGTATGCAGGACATTCACGCTTGAACAATCTATGGCGTGTTCTAACGGTTGTTTCAGCTCACTTATGACATTGTATCCTATGTGACACATTCGAGTGAAATTCAAAAAACTTTCCTTGTCCTAGCAATCCTCGTTCGAACGAGTGTCGAGTCATTCTAACGGTAAATTCAAATCATTCATGACGCATCGTCCTACATGGACATTCAAACGATATTCGAACTACTTTCTTCATCCTAACGCGGCTTAGGTCGTTCGAATGCCACCCAAAAATTCTAAGTGTTTTGAACCCCATTTTTCCTATGTTTCAATCACATCACGACTAGCCTCATTCAATTAACAACCATAATTATTCCCTTACTCTAATCTCGATTTCGAAATTGGAATTAATTAATAATTGTCATGTGTTTGAGTGAGGTGTTACACAAAGTGTAATTAACCCTTTTGTTTACTAAGTAAATTATAAGAACACAGTCTATAGGGTCGCCTCAACTGGCAAGTGGGTGTGTTTTTCATATTGTTAGTCGATGTTTGAATCTCTTTAACATGCTTAGTATATTGAATGTTTGATTCATAAATAAGCTCAAATCAAGCATAATAATATACTTGTAACACCCCCGACCTTAAACCCTAACTTAGTCTGTAGGTTAGGCCATGGTGATGGGCATAAATGTTTAGGCCCAATTGAGTAATTCTAGACATTATGACCATGTTCTTATAATAATAATGCAGCTTTTAAAATCATGATTTGGTCAAAATTCAATAATGATCAATCACAAGTCCAATAGTAATTTTAAAAATCACATCATTATTAGATGAACAAAAGAGTAACATGAATATGACATCTAGAATTACTATGCCCTACTAATTGGACCCAAGATAACATAGTAAAATGGATCATAGGCCCACAAATGTGAAAATAAATTTTCAATTTTATTTATATTAAAGGACGTAGGTTTAAATCTCGCAAAAATCCTACAGTTGTTATTATTTTATATAAGGAAAAAAAAATAAAAGGAAAGAGAATTAGAATTCCAAATTCTTAAAAAGCATGAATGTAGGTGTTTTAAATGCTATTAAATAAATAAGCATATGATATGTTCCTTTTTTTTTTTTTAATTTTTTTGATTTATGGTGCGTTTGGGATTGCGATTTCATAGACAATAAACCAAATCGCAGAAAATGAATCGTTTAGGAATTGCGTTTTTTAAAAATTGCGATTTGAAAATGCAGAAATCAGTTTTTTCAAATCGCAGGTAAAATTGTGTTTTTTTGAAAACGCTGAATTTTAAAGGCTAACCTACGATTTTAAATGCCAAACTGTGATTTTGCCAAATATTTAACTATTTTCAAATTACACATTTTAAAATTGTATTTTTTGAAATCACAAACCCAAACTGGCCATTAGTTCAAACTCCTATTCCTAGACTAACCATGATGAGTAGAGTGTTAGAGAAAGGCCACCTAACTCCAAGCCACTTTTTAAGCCCTTGTTTTAGCATTGTGAAATGACTTTACAAAAGCATGTTTACAAAATACAGAAAAGCAATATAGCATAGTGCCATAAGGTGGGGTAAGATTCGGTCAAGGGGAAAATCCTAGTAGTGATAGTCATTAAGTGGCAGTTCTTGCATGAAATTGATTGAGGGGATTTAACTTTAGGCTTATAAAACATTATTTGATGTAAAAAAAACTTTTAAAAATCATTATGATGGAGAATTGGCCAAGGCAGCAACTTTCAAGGCCAAAAACTCCATGATTAAGATGCTTTTTGGTTTAGAGCATAAACATGAATTCATAACCTAATGACTAGTGTTAAACCAATCTTTCCGAGACAAATTGGTTTCTTGAAAATGTCATGAAAAATGAACATTACATATTAAATATGAAATTTTCTGTCCAAAATGTCTAAAAAGAATTGTTGGTCCATTTTATTAAGTTATGGGCCTTAAGTTATGTTATAGCCATAGGTTAATAAATCCAATTAAGCTAAGAGTTATAATTATGTTTAGGCTCATTAAGTGAGTTATTAGCCTTAGTTAGAAACCTAATTTGTAGAAGGTCCAAGTGGACCATTTATGATCTATTCCTCCTAATGAAAGATTGAAAGTAATTTTATAATTTTTGAATAAAAAAATTAATTATGTATTTTCAAAAAATGATCAACAAATTTAAATTATGCATTTTCTATCTTATTTAATTCCAACATGTATTTTCGAAAAATGGATTAGCAAGCCATGGCACGTCCGCGGCCACGGGTGATGCCAGATCTCAAAGGTTGGATCGTACAACCGATGCATACGGACATAATTGTATGCAATTCTATATTAAAAAATAAAAATAAAAATAAATAGAGGAATAGGTTTTGAGCACAGCAAAAAAAAAAAAAGTTTATGTTATATGTTTTACGCTATATATTATCTGAACTCCTATTTCTATTTATTAAATGATTTTCAATTCAACCATTTTTACAACAGTTAAGAATATTACTTGTTGAACCTTACGCTCATTCTTTCCCCTCTTAGGTTATGAAACCGGCAAGATAGGCCGATAAAATGCGTAGGTCTGAAGGGGAAGTCATTTATGCATTCTTTGTTTTATTTTTAGTATTTACTTGGGGCACTGTGATGACATTTATGACATTAAATTTGTTTAATTTGTGATTGAGCTTTTAAGATTTTCATGGTAATTTTAATCAGTTAATGTGTCACATTTTCCTTGAAGAGAGAGCCTCCCTCAATCCCTCTCCGGCATATCTTATATCATTCAGCCAAAAAAAAAGAGACAAACATGCACACACACACAAAAGGTTACTTTTTTCTTTGTCGCCAAACAGAATGGGCCTAGAGGTCACAGCTGCAAACTGTTTTTTTATTTTTATTTTTATTTTTAATTATTTTTAAGGAAGGGATACTAATTGTTAACTTTTAACACCCATAATAATTGCATACCCAATATAAAACATTTGGTTCGGTGTTTCCTCGCCCGCTGACATAAATCTTGTAAATATTAATCAGTCCATTAGGTCCAGGCAATGGATTTTTTTATTTTTTTTTTCTTCCAAAAAATAAAAAATTGTAATAATCAATTTCTATGTGTTTAGTTTATTTATGAAAAACATCATTGTAAGCAATATAAATGATAACTATGATTGTCACAATGAAGTCAACCATGATGGAGAATAGAGCTAATCGCCTAGTGGGGTGGGCAAGGGCAAGAGAAATAGGCTTTAGACGCTATAAGGCGCACTTTACACCTAGAAAGAAGGTTGAGTTTAAATCAACTATCTCGATCGGCCGAGATCCGAGCCATTTGAAGGTACTAAAATGCTCGTTAAGGTGGCAATTAAATGGGATATAGTGGTTATAATTTGTGGCCGTTAGATTGAATCAGTTTGGACCGTTGAGATGAGTCCAAAATCACTGTAAATAGGAACAACTTATGGTTATCTCCAAAGACACAACACAATAGCCATATTCTCTTCTCTTACAATCCTTTTGCATTATTCTCATTCTAAGGGTGTTTTAAGTTACTCTAAAAAATGCTATTCTAGAGTAAAATATTAATTATTTTGTGATCGGGCCTTGAAGCCTTTAATTTTTTGCCTTCATATTTTTCCTTTTCCATACATATTTTCCAACAAATAACGGCAGTGAAATGATTGGTTGAGGAGTGAAAATGGATAAGTCGACCGGCAATTAATAAAGAAGACCTTGTATATCCGGTCACATTGCTGTCAAAATATTAGTTAAATTATTAAACTAACAATTTTCTATCTGCGCAAGTTTTTGAAATAAGAACAACATAGACTTTTCAAAAGCAAATCAATCAGATCTCAAGTATGGATGTAGTAAAAACATCAAGTTCTTTGTCATATTTTCTTCAAGGATTTGGCTTCGAACTTGGGTTGGGTCCATTTCCAATTAGCACCGGACTCGTCGAGAATAAAACACGTGTCTCTTATGTCTTGTTATAGGACACACGTCACAATCTCAACCCATAGAAAGTAACTAAAACCTAAGTCTTTTTTCTTTAATCGTACTTGTGTTGTAATTATTTTGAGTTGACAAACTAGACAAGTGAGATCCATGAGGTAAACCACCAAAGTGGTAATTGAGTTGGTAAAGCAAGAGGAGATAGGGTTTAACTCTTTCCTCCTTTCTTCTTTGTGGTCACGAATTCAAACTCGCTTATAGTAGTAGTCTACGAACTAGATGCTATTAAGAATGGGGTTTACCAACTTGCATTTTGGTGGGGCTGTGGTGACGGACTTGCCTTCCAAGGCAGTAGCTATGACGCAATCCGAACATTCAACAGCGGGTGGGAACCCTGATAGTCACGCCCAAGGGAAATAATTACACTTGTCGCCCCTTCACGCCTTTTTAATTAGATAAAAAAAAAAGAAAAAAAAAAGAAAAAAAAAAGAAAAAAAAAAAAAAAAAGAGAGATCCATGAGGTGCGGTAAAGAAGAACACCACCTTCAATTCCTCATACTTGAGTTACCTCCTCAGTAATGTTACATACTCAATGACGCTCATCTTATTTGGCTGGTATGACAATGTCCATCGGTCATTGAATCAACATTTATTAAAAAAAGAAAAAAAAAAAAAAATCTAAAGGCTAATAAACACAACCAACAGAATAAGAGTGGATGAAAGTCTTTGGCGAGTGGGGATGGAATGGCAATAAAGAAACATTTACGCAACCCCCCCCCCCCCCCCCCCCCCCCCCCCCCTAAAGAGCATATGCCAAGCAATCCCAGTACATGTTATACTTGGAAGATGAATGAAGCAAGAGCCTTCAGAAAAAAAAAAAAAAAAAAAAAAAAGAGATAACTATGCAAAGGGGTGAGTAGGGCATGCTTTTTCCCACTAACTATTTCGCAATATATTCCTTGAGTGTAACACTATTGAAGGTAGACCATGTGCTACGAGAAATATTGGAATGGTACTTAAATCTATTTTTTTGCCTATTCTATTGTTTAAAATTCCGATATTAAAATAAATAAATAAAGTAATGGAATTTATCAAAATTGTCTGATTGACTCGAGCACATGATCATGTGCTAATGGTTTAATTAATAATTGGTTTGGGACTGATCCAGAGACGATTAGGTTCCCCATACAGTGGATATATCACACCCATTTTTTCACTCCAATTTTTATTTTTCATTGAGTGGCCAAAAAACGTATTATTAGGGCAAAACTTGTTCATTGAATGGCATAAAAACGTATTTATATTTGGGTAAAAGGAATGGGTTATCCAAACCACAAAATAAATTACTTATAAGTTAATATTTAGGGATAACTTTACAAAAGGGTATCGAATTATACGTCATTTTGAGATGAGGTTACTAAATTAGCAAACGTTTCAAACTGGAGTAATCACGTTTCTAAACGTTTCACTTAAAGGTATCCCATTAGGATTTGCTGTTAAATCCTAACGGAGTACTCAAAATAACCCTATTTTTTTAGGAAAAAAAAAAGAATAAAAAAAGAAAATAGGATTTAGGTGTTGGTCAAAATTTAATGAAATTTGTAAAAATACCTATGCTTGAATCTTAAAAAAATTTATAATTTTTTTTTTTAAAAAAAACATTGGTATTTTTGAAATTTTGGCAGGATTTAATAGCAAATTCTAACGGAATATCCTTAAGTGAAACGTTTAGAAAAGTTATTAACGCAGTTTGAAACGTTTGCAGTTCGTACATTTATCCTAAAACGGCGTATAGTTCGGTAGTCTTATAAAATTATTCATAATATTTAATAAAAATAATAAATAAATAAATAAATGTTTGGCGGTAGGAGGCATCAAATCATGTGAGGAATATATAATGGGAGGCATGTGATGTGCGCATTCAATCTACACCGTTCATGCAAAGTGGGAATCATATATCTGTATTAATTGTTGATGCCTTGTGACTCGGTGATTCATTCATTTTGTATCTCCACCATTATGCCTCCCATCGCATTTCTCTTATATATATATATATATATATATATATATATATATATTCCATGTATGTGATGGTCTTCAGCCATTTATGCTACAATATTATTGTTATATATATCACATACATGGAATGAGATAAATGTCATTTCAGCCATAATTTATTGAAAATTTGATAAATACCCCTCACCAACAACACCTACCATACCACCACAAAGCATGGCCTGGTGAGTGGTGGCCACCACTTACGGTTGCGGCGACAATCAATTCTCAATAACTATTTTTTAAAACTATCCTTTCGCCGCTGGCCACCAAGTGACCGATGATTGGATGGTCAGCAACCGTGATGAGACTTGACGGTGACCTTAAGGTAATCAATTACAATTCATTCAAAACCAAAGGAACCCATACCATCTTATCATATCCAACCACATACGAAAATACCTCTTTCCTCTATAATATAATATATTAGTTTTTGATTTTCTGACTAAGCTTTACATACTTTATGTCATGTTTTTTGCACAACAGACAACCACGTAAATCAAGACATGGACAAAATTGAAAGACAAGTTTTAACAACTGATATGTTTCTCAGATGGACTAATATTGCCTACACATTCAACTCACGAAATGTCAGTCTCACTCAATTTTTGGAACAGTATTTATTAAAAAATGAGATAAAAAAATTTAAGGATCGACGAGCAATGCCACATTAACTTAATGGGATGAGAGTCGAATATTTATAATTACTCCTCTAAATATATTAGTTTAATAGATTAAATTGGAAAAAAATTTCTCCAACTTAATTTGAAGGAAAACTTTGTCCATCAATAAAGTTATATTTGGCACGCAGAATGACTATTCTAATAATAGAAGAAAGTTGAATGAGTAGTTGAAATAGTCATTCTGCCCGTGAGGGAATGCATATTCCTTAAATTGAGGAAAAATTATTTATCTCAAGAGATTCCCTCATGGGCAATAGGAATTGAGATATGTTAGCTGCATAACAATGCTGATTTGTTCAGCATTTTTTTTTTTTTTTTTTTTATTATTCAAAATGCTGTACACATCAACATTATTGTACAATTGTTGTGTAAGAGTTGTACAAATAATACATCTCATATGAATGACTATTCTAAATGTTAGTCTTACCATATATACTAACATCAAGACTTCTATTCAACCTTCTTCATTTCTAAGATAAACTATTCATTTTTTTTTTTTAATAGAATAGTCATTCCGCGTACCAATCATACCTAGATATTTTTGGAGAAATCCAACATCCACCAAAAATTAGGGGTGGATATCGGTTCGGTTTGGTTAACTGAAAAAGTTGGTTAATTCACCGACTTCATTTTGACAACCTATAATTTTAAAATTTTCGAGTAAAGGGGTAAAGTCGATTAAAATGTGGTCGATTAAGTCAGTGAAAAGGCAGTCAGTTAATAATCGTTTAATGAAACGATATCGTTTTGATTTTTTTTTTTAAAAAAAAAAGAAAAAGAAAAAGAAATGACCAAATTAAAAGACTTTGTTTCTCTCCAAAGTGTTGGTTTGGTTTGGTTCGGTTAATTAAAAGTCCGTTCAATTAATCAGTTAAAAATCAGCTATACTGACAACCGAACCGAACCGACTTTCGGAATAAAAATCTATACCGATTACCGAATTGAAATAAGTTGGTAGAATCGGTAGGTAATCGGTGACAATTCAGTAGGCGGTAGTCGAATATTTTGCCCACCCCTACCATAAACTCAAAACTTGGCCAAACATCAAGACCAAATCAAGTAATCTTTCATAGCTGTTGAAACATAAAATTATTATCATGGCGAATCTATAGTGCACCAAAAAAAGGTTTACAACTATTGAATTATGGATTACAACAAAACCCATCTACAGACTCACCACGTAATGCCTTCTCATAAAGATTGCTGGTAAATTGATGAACAATATCTATATGACACTTACGTACTAAGCTGGCCATCGGATATATGTCATCTACAACAATCTCCATTGCCTTATTCTAAAGCTCTAGATATCCAGTTTGATCCAATTCCCTTCCCTTGAGCTATCTGCCTAACCCATTAGAATGTACCAGTTGTGGTAATATGGTACCTTTTCTGCTTCAATATCTATCCTCAGCCATTTCTTGAGGGCAGCCATCACCGGATCTTTCATTCGATGAGGAAGTAATACACAGTCTTCAGTTTTCATGCATCTTTACTAGCTGATCCTATCTATCACTAAATTTTTCTTCCATTGCATCTTTGATTGAAATTCTGGAAAACTTTCTCCCTCCCCCCTCTTTTTTCTTCCCTTTTAGGATCAAAAGCAAGGATATTATACAATAGTATATATTAGCATATGGTTACTAGTATATGTTACTAACTACTAACTAGTGTACATTATTACAGTCTATAGGAGGAAAAATTAGATGATGAACTAGAATTGGTAACAACATTGGCTAGAAGGATTTGGTGCCGCAGGTATTGTGTAGTCTTCAAAGGGGATCTTACACACCTCTCTCTAGTAGTAAAACGTGGCCAAAGATTTAATGGAGGAGTTTCATCAAGCAACTCATGTCTCTGGAAATAATGAGGAAAATAATAGAAGAGAGAGGCAAAGGAGGAGGAAGCCTCCTAAGAGGGTGGTTAAAATAAATTGAGATGCAGCCATTGATAACCTGAACAAGAAGATGGGTGTGAGAGTGATAACTAGAGATGTTGAGGGTTTTGTTCTAGCAGCTATATGTACCACCGTACCTTTTAGTATTGATCCAATAGTAGCTGAAGCGGTGGCAGCTTGGAAGGCAGTAGAATTTTGTAGAGATGTGGGGCTTCAACAAGTATTTATAGAGGGAGATGCGTTGAAAATTGTACATGCTTTGGAACAGGAGGCTCTTGTTGGAGTCGATATGGTAAATTGATCAAGGATACTCTAGCCATGCTAAATGGTCTCCAATTATGGTTTGTAGGATATATTAGAAGGGAAACAAATGAAGCAGCCCATCATTTGGCGGAAAAAAAAATAAAAATCTTCACCAAACTCTAGACCAAGTGTGGATGGACAATAGTCCTATTTTTTATCCAAACTATTGTATTTGCTCAGCAAAATGATTCTCTTTGATTTAACGAAAACTAGAAATTTCCTCCAAAGAAAAAAAAAATTACAGTCTATACCATATGACTATAGTTAACCATATCTTATATAGTATGTATATAGTTATATATACTTTAATACTTATATTGGGTAACTAGGGTATAAGTTATAACATATTTTTTTTGATAAGTAAATGAAATTTTATAAAAGTGTAAATTGCCCCTCTAAGTACACTGGAAGCATACACAAGAAAGTTATAACATATTAGATATGGTAACTAACTTACTACTTAGTAGTATTAGCATATATACTATTTACGATAATATAGTATGTGTATTGTACATTGTACAATAGTATACACATTTTACAATAGTATATATTAACATATTATATATCGGTACTACTTACTAGTGCACGTAATTACTAAGTTCTAACAAGTATAACTATAGCATAGTGTATAATAATCTTATATTTATATAGGATATTACTATTTATGCTTTTATATATATATATATATATATATATGAACGAACCTAACAAGTTGAGCTGAATTTATACGAATTTATCGCATTTAATAATCAAGCATAATTTTATGTCCACGAAAACTCATTTATTAAATGAACCGAATCTGAATTAAGTATATCCAAGCTAAGTCAAAGCCCGTTCACAATCGGCTCTGTTTGTTTACAGCCCTATATCTATGCATGCATACGCTTAACATTTTTTTTATTGGTAAGTTACACATGCATCCGGTGGGACTGGACTTAAACCAACGACCTTGCCCTCCACCTTGCTACAAAGAGAAAAGGTACCATTTGAGCTAAAGCTCATCGGTATGCATATGCTTACTTACATAATATGTCTGTGTATGTGTATTTACATCTATATATATTATTTATGTACCTATGTTAAAATTCTATATCATGAATCATAATTAACATAATGTGTTCAATAGTCAGAAACTCTAGCGTATAAAACATTTTATGGAATAAAACTATGGATTCATTTCATTAAAATAGTCTGTCACATCACGAAGTGCTTCAAATCTGGACTTCTATCTTCTGAAATTCAAAAATAAATAAATTTAATCTACAAAAGAAACAGTTTTGAGTAATATATAGAGATCCATATGATCATTATACATCTATCGATTGTGTTATAATGTTCTAGTGCATCAAACAAATAAATATAAAGTTCAATCCGGAAGAAGAGAAAAGCCTTAATCGAGAATAGGTCATTAAAAGATGCACTATTGCTTAGAAATCTGAAAAAAAGAGTTCAAAAGATGGAAGCATGAAACTCTAAATTAAATGCAAGTTAACAGTAAGATGCTAATATATATTTTGCTCTAATGTCTGCAACCTAGATAGTGAAAAAATTGACAGGAAATAACAAATAAAGTATCTAGAACAAGCATATTACAAGCAACAAGAACCACATGATGTTGGAGATAAGCCATGACATGAGACAGAAAGAAAGAAAGTAAAAAGAAAAAGTGAGATGAGGAGTGGATCAACCAATGAAAAAGAAACAACCACTTCAACTAGGATGTACATCAAGGAAGACAACTTACAACCATGGGGCATAACAGTCCACCCTGTGAGTGGCACTGGTTTGGGAATCAAATTCGCCAATTATAGATCCATTAAAAGAGGTTATACTAGAAACCAAACCTAAGACAATGAAAAGATAACAGAATAAACAAAAATTTCCCAAACCTAAATCAAATGCAATAATAGTTTCTCTACTTTCTCAAGGAAACATAGCCTCACCATCATGGAAAAGAATGGTCACACTATTCATTTAGATATAGAGCAAAAAAGAAAAAAACAAAAGGAAATCAACATCTTAGTAAATATGTATAATCCCTACCAATTGCACTACATAATCAGTGGCTTTCCAAGTTCCAACAAACAATTTCCAGAATTTGTACCCTCAACCCACCACCCAGCAAGCAAATATGCTACTCGATAGCCCAACTGACTCCAAACTGAAGATGATAGACTATAGATTGCAATTTAAAAACAGTAAATTTAACATATAAATGGGACCTATTTACAGAGTTCAACAGGTCAGAGAGACAACAGAGCATTTTAATCAGATCCTTTCAGTTTTACAAGCAAAATATATCCATGTAGATTATGAACATAAAACCCAACAACCAAATTACAATATTCCTAAGATGATGGTCAAGGAGATTGGAAATATGGTACAAATTATAATTGTTGAATGGTAGATTCTCGATAAAAAGGATCCATAGATGAATATGAGGAAATAACAAGTATAAACATGTGCTCCTCACCACCAACAGCAAAAAATCTTCAAAAGAACACTGCCTTTAATGCACCTAATAATAAAACCTGTTCTATTCATGCAAAGATGAATAAACAGCAAGAGGCAACCCAAAGGGAATTCTTTTCTCAGGCAAACAAATGGACAAGCTCATATACATGAAAAAGAAAAGGGCAGCCAATGTAGATAAACACAATTTCTACATTGATAGAATGTTCTACACAGAGACAGATAACCAAAATTTCTAAGAGATGTCTGGCAATCATAAAAATTCCTTGTGCTCCAAACCTTTTTTCAATCATTAATTATGCATCTGCAAAATTTTGCAGCCTCATGAGGTCACAGATACCAAGCACCTTCTCGCCAAAAAGAGAAGGGAAACTAAAAGGATAATGGATAAAAATCAACTTTAGACCAAGTAAACAGAAGAGTTTATATTGCAATGAGCACAGACACTTAAAGAAGTCAGGCATTCCAATGTAAAGGCTCCATCTGTGACCATGGTATTTAATTCCTTGGAGATCTAAACAATGCAATATTAGTGTCAAATGATGTAACTGATAGTTATATATGGACCTCCAGTGGTGAAACACACTCAACACCAAATTGTAACCTTTTGTCCTATGATTACACCAAATTTTTTTTTGATAAGTATATGATTACACCAAATTGTACCTTATAAGATAGATTTTCCACCGGATTAGTAAAAATTAAGCAATAATTGGGAAGAAATCCTATGCATTAACTTTCCAATTCCAACAGATATAAACTTGAAAGAAAATTTACTGTGGCTCATTACCAGAGACTTCACTCTGACAATGAGCACTAAAATCTTGTAATTCGTGACCATTTCCAATTGAATTTTTAGATAAATATCCACCATCTAATAAGTTGCAGGACCAAGTGCAGAAAATAATCAGTTTTGATTGGATAATAGTTACCTTGTGATCTAAATGCTCTCTCATACACAATATCTCCAAACTGACCCATCATCTAAGAATTCAATTTGAATCAAACAGCTAAAATCAACGAATCAGACAGTTTTGTGGTTCAACTGAGCTACCACAAAATGCTTGCCACATGGTGGTTCTCAAAGCTCTTTTGTCACTGATGTGCAGCAGAAATAGCAACATTCTCAGGGTGACAGGAACATATGGCCAAGAAGTCACCAGAGAGGAGCCAAAACCAAGAATCACATAATCGATTGAAACATTACTCTTTCCCCCTTCCAGAAAATGGTTGCAGTCCAACAAAGAGAGCCATAGAAAGAATTTGAAAACTGCTTCCTTCCTAAAAGTTGTCAGAAACTAGGTAAGTTCTCTGGATTCCACAAATTAAGGCTTGGCCTTTATAAAAATGTGTTTGCAGATCCTTTAGAGCAATCGGGAAAGATGCCTCAACCTCAACATAACTTTTGAACAGGTGGGGGAGAGGGGCTCTTTATTAGTGACTATTACTAGACCAGCATGCTGCAATTTAAGGATCTTTTGAGAGAGATTGAAATTGATTTAAAAGGCACAGAGAATGTTAAATGCTTATCTGCAATTTCATGAACCTAGAAACTGGTTTTATGGAACCAACAACCTTTACAAGAGAGAGACAACCGAATACTGCATTCGAGCATATGAAGAAAAGTAGCACAGCCCCAGTTTTGGAATTTCTAGTAATGGTGGTTTCTAATACCTAATTGCCACAAGGATAAGTCCTAATAACCTGTTTGAGGCACAAATCATTTACGTCTTTTATTTCTACATGAAGATTATTGATGTATCAAATGATGAAGAAATATAAATCTGTCAGACAGCTGACTCAACTGATCCAGACTGATGCCTTCTAAAGTAGACGTTAGCTAGTTAATGTCATTGAATTCTATTTGCATTTTTCTACAAGTTATACAATCTTAGTTACAAGTTATACGATCCTAATTACAAGTCTAGACCATGTGAAATGATCCCCATAAACTCTCATGGAAGAACAAAACAAAGATAAAACCATGTCACAAGGTCCATGGAACTTCCACGTATCACTTGGCCAAAAAAAAAAATTGACAAGTACTTGGCCATAAATATCAAAACGCATATAGGAGATTACCTACCTACTGATATTTGAACTTTCTAAAAAGTTCATCATACACAAGTTGCTTTCCAGATTTGAAAAGGCTTTGTTTCAGCTTTGACAATGTGGAAGGGTTCAACTTGATTCTTCTACCAATCATATCCTCAGCATACTTAACTGCTTCTGGAAGCCTATTCATATCATGAAGCCCCACAACCAACAGATTCCCAGTCTTCTCCAAATCAGAATTATAATTCTCTGTCATGCATTTCCAAACTTTTATAGCCATGTTATATTCCCGAGAATCCATATAAATCCTAACTGCTGAACTACAATTAACATGGTCTGGAACACACTCATTTTTAATCATCTCATTGAACATCACCGAAGCCTCCCCTAACCTCCTGCTCTTCATCAAGTACTGAAAGACCACGTTGTAAGTTTGTGAATCCGGGAATGACCCATAACAAATCATCTCATCCAACAACCTTTTCGCTAAATCTGTACCCTTACATCGACAATATAAAGCAATGACCGAATTATACATCTGTGTGTCGGGTCTAAAACCAATCTCACCCACCATCGCGTCCCAAACCAATGCAGCTCCACGAGCATCGTCTTTCTTCGAACACTCGTCGAGAGCAACCTTGAAGAACTTCAAACCCGGATAACACCGTTTATCCTTCATCATATCGAGGAACTTCATCGCCTCGCGAGGCCCATCAGGGCCCTTAATTAAAGTGCTCAATAACGAGTCGTAAGCGGGCACATTGCTCGGGTCCCAACCGATCTCAAACACCATCTCCGTGAAAGTCTGCCTAGCACAATCAGCATTGCCTTCCTTCTCCCACCCTTCCAACAGGATCGCATACGTATCCACGTCCGGCCTGATCTTCTCCTTCGCAACCCGCAAGAACTCCACCGCATCCGCAGTCTCCCCGTCTCTACAAATTGCGCTCAGAAGCGAATTCAACGCCACGATATCGCGCGGAACACCGTATTGGTCCATGACCTCGAACGTCAGGAACGCTTCTCGGACGCGGCCGGCGATGACATAGCTGCTAAAGACGGAGGCAAAGGTGGCCAGGGAGAGCAAGCGGCCCTCCGTGCTCATGGATTTTATGGCGCTCCACATGGGGTCGAAGAGGGAATTCTTGCCCAACAGGTCCACGACGAGGTTCAAGGCGTAGGGGCTGTGGTTGTCGTTGAGCTGGCGGCCGGACCAGCGGAAGAACTTGAGGGCGGGTCCGGGGAAAGCGTAGGAGAGCTTGAGTACGTGCTCGACGTCGGCTTGTGTGACGCGGAGGCCGGTGTCTTTGAGGGCCTCCTCGACGGAGGGGGAGTCAGTGGTGGCGACAATCCCGCAGAGGAGCTTCACTTTGGGAGGGAGGTCGGGGGCGTCAAGGTATGAGGCGAAGGCTGGGCGCTTAGTAGAGAGCTGTGGTGGGTTTCTGGTGGGGGGAAGGGACGGTGCAGGTGTTGGCGTTTGCGTTTGTGTCGGAGATAATGGACGGTGTTTTTTGATGCGGGGGAGTGGGATTGGAGGACGGTGGTCATGGCAGGGTCTCTTCTTGTTCTTGTTCCTGTTCTTGCCCATGATTTTTCACAGAGGAAGTTGAGAAGAGGATCAAGAACCCTAGGAGGGTTTGGGGAGAGGAGAGCGGAGAGATGTCGCTGATGTGGTCAGGCTTCAAATCCATGGTATTTTTTATTTTATTAAAGCAAGCACAATATTTGTCTTTAGATATTTCCTCAAAAAAAATAATAATAATAATAAAGAGATAAATGTAAAAAAAAAAAAAAAAACACCTAAACTAACAGCCGATTTTTTGTATTTTTATTTTTTACCATGTGTCAAAAACTAATGTAGCACTTTTGTATTTCATTGGACTATTTTATTCGATTATATATGTCTATGTGCCACAATTTTTCATTAAAAATGTTAATATTAAACGAGTAATTTCATAACAGAATAATTTGAAAAGTATCCAATAGTTAAACCCAACACCTCTTCAAGCAAATACTATAATAAGAGGATTATTCTGGAAGGCAACTCGTTAATCACTGTAAGCACTTAATCAAGTCTAAAAAATGCGATTTAAAAATAAGAATTTTAAAATTTGTGATTTGAAACTGCAATTTTTAAAAAGACAATTAAGTATTTAGTAAAATTACTGTTTAGCATTTAAAATTGTGTTTTTTTTTTTAAAAAATACACCTTATTGCATGCAATTTAAAAACGTAAATTTTTCTATTTTTTTAAATTGTAATTTTTTAAAAATGCACTCGCATATAATATATTTTATACGATTTTATTTAAAGTCATATTTTTTATTTGTAAAATTGCAATGTCAAAAAGCACTTTAAGTAAATTTAAATAATTAGAAATTAAATTTAAAGGCTATTTTTAGTGCCACGTCGTTTGTATCATTTCTCATTGCACGACTATTTAATATAGTTTTCCTTTCTAAAATTTAGAAAATTTGACTAAATGATTTAAAAATGAAAGAACCAAGGCCTATTTAGGGTTTCCCCATTTGATCGAATATCAAGAGTCATTACACACGCACATCTCACTGTTTCTGCATCGTCCCCTTGCTTTGCTATACGATGGATGCAACCGAGTCTGTCAAAATGTGGCAATGGTTATGTACTCTTCCTCAGCCTCAGCTCCCAGCCGCAGCTGCAACTGCAACTGCGGCTCCTGATCCGGCTCAAGTTCAAGCTGGAGCTCCATCTGCAACTGCGGATCCGGCTCAGACTACGGCTACGGCTACGACTACTGCTACGGCTACGGCTACGGCTGGGCCTCCTTCTGCCGCAAAGTCCACTCCTTCTGGTGAGTAAAAGAAACTTCTCCACTGAAGTAAAATTTTAGGGATTTTATTTGTTTTCTTCTTTTTTAATTAATCAGTCGCTAGTTTGAAATGAGGTTACTTTTGCTAATTTTTCTTTGGTTTGATTAATGTGCCTAGTAAAGAGAGTTCGAAACTTTAAATTTTTTACTTATTCTCTGTCCAAAAATTGTAATAAAACGAGCTTGGACTTCTTTATATATATATTAGGGTCTCTCAGTGAACAAATAACGGTAATCGTATTTTTTTTTTCTTCCTATTTTTTAGTTTTTTTTTTCGGTGCTTTCCTTCATTTCCTGTTGTTAATACTTAATATATAATTTATTTTTACTTTTTTAAGTTTGTTCTTTTAGCAGTGAAAACGGTGCATGTTTATTAAGCTTTACAATTTCATGGACTCTGTGACTGAAAAGGAAAAAAATGTAATCAGAATTTGAAATGTGATATTAATGTAGATGGGGCTGTGCAGATTCATAGTTAGTATTGTGTTTGTTTCTGCCTCATACGTTTGATTCAATTTATTGACGTACACACAATAAAATGAGCAAACCCAATTGCCTTGTTTAGCCATTCTCAAATTGTTATTCCATATGAAGCGTATGTTGTTACTTATAATTTGCTTTTAGGGCCATAATTTTTGGTAGTTCAATTGTTTAAATAGGGCCTAAAATTGGTGATACTTCTATTTTCGATGTACTAAATGATGCTTAAGTTGTATGTTAGTTCACTTCTATTGTTCTTCATATTAAGCATTTTGTGTGCCTTTGGAACTGCCCTTTAAGATGTCATGTGATATTGGAAAATGCCAAAATATTTGTTTATTGATGTATGTGCTTAAATAATTAACATTATTCGTATATAGTATCAACAATATTTTGGTTGAATTTGTTATGCTATTACTGGTGGAGAAGTAATGTCTAAATGTTATGTGGATCAAATTTTGATTTAGGTCTTTCAGAACACTTGAAGCATAAGAATCGGCTACAAGAATACACCCAGAGGTCTGGAATTCCACTCCCAATATACCGGACTATCAATGAAGGATCCCAGCATGCACCTCAATTTAGGTCAAGTGTTTGGATAGATGGAGAAAGTTATACCTCTCCACATACTTTTTCTCATCGAAAAGCAGCCGAACAGGATGTTGCCAAACTTGCGCTAGAGGGCATATCACTAAAGATCAAGGAGGAAGGATGTCCTCTCATTTGTGAGGTTTGTTGCAGTGTAATTGTAGATTTAGACATTGAATGTTTAGTGACTCCTTTTTGGATCAAATTGTAATATTCTTTAGTTCAATCTTCTACATGTTATATTATCTTTCCTAGTAGAACCAAGGTCACAAAGTAGTTTTCAAGTCCTTTTCCCATACTATGTTACTTGCTAAAGCCAATATGCCTTCTTGGAAAAATATCTAATTAAATTTGTAGGAGCATGCATTACTACCATATCAGCGAGGAGGTCAACCATTATGGTACCAAACCCAAATCACATTTTTTTGGCAGTGGTAATTTGCATCCTTTCTTTCATCATGGTTTACTTGATTTAGGCTTTCATTTTTCAACCACTTACAACCAATATAGATTACTTGTTGGTGTATGTTCTTTTTAATATTTTGGATAAGGTCACTGCTCAATGCTTTCTTAAGTAAATAGCAACTGTCCTTGCCCTTTCTGTTGAATTCATATAGGGGTTCACATTTTATGTTCAGCATAGAACCCATTTAACCTGCCATTAGCCTTGGCTCATCCATTCAAGCTTGATTCAGCCATGGAATTCCGGGAAGGATTCATCTTAATTTATGTCTAGATTTCATTAAATTTGGACCATTTTGTTGGATATAAATATCCTTCTTGCCTGCCCTGCAATATGACATGGGCAATTCAATTATCAAGATAATCTTTTCAATTTACTGCTGTAAAGTTTTGCTCAACTGCTAGAACATAAATATTTAGGTTGTATCTTTTCTAAGTGGATCAATTTTCAATATCAATAATGTAGTCTGAGTCATAACCATTTGAGCTATTAGTAACCAATATTCCCTTAAATGTCTTATCCATACAAAACTTGTTATATCAGAAGTACAACATTGTTCATCTGATTTCGCGTTCACGTGTGAGATCTTAATTTTGTTACGGCAGAACTAGTGTGGTTGTGGTTATTGATAAGTTAGATAAGCTGGAAAATATGTGTTATTGTCTTGGAGACAATTTTTTTTTTCCCAATTTGGAACTACCTTTATCATGCAATTTTTATATGTTATCCAAGGTCTCACTGCTATTTTTGATGGTTCTGTAATTTTATTCATGTTTCTTGTTGCGAAGAATGGCAGGAATTGAGATAATAAAATTAGGTGTTGGATTCTCATGGCATATATTATTACATGTAGTCTTCTATTATTGCTTGAAATATTGTCCAATATCTTAATTTTTATTGTTTTAATTAATTTTTTTTTTTTTGGGTGGTATTTTCCAGGATACGGTGTTTTGCAAGTCTATCCTTAATGAATTTGCTGGCAAGATGAATCTAGAACAGCCTACTTACTGCATGGTCAGGCGAGATGGTTTGCTTCCTGCTTTCATATCTTCTTTGGTTTTCAATGGTGTAAGTTACACCGGTGAAGCTGGTAGAAACAAGAAAGAAGCTGAACAATTGGCAGCACGTGCTGTTATTGTATCTCTCCTAGGTATCCTTTTTCTCTGCAATCAATATGAATTTGTTTTTAATCTACTCATTTAATGTGTGCTCTTATCTTTTGTGTAGCTGAATATTTGAAATAATATAATTCAGGTAGTTCTGGGTCAGGAACACTTCTTTCTGAGATAATCAAGTCCAAACGCAAACTCTATGCTGCTTTGGATAAAGTGAAGGACCAAAGCGGTGCCCATAAGAGTCTTGTATCCAAGGGAGCAAATGTGGAACTAATTAATGCCATGCCCCAAGGCGTGAGCATAGGACAAATTAGTGTCATACCTCCAGGGGGAAGCCTAGGACAAATTAATGCCATATCCGGAGTAAGTGTCGGACAAATCAGTGCTGCACCGCAGGGAGTAGGCACAGGACAAATTCCCGGGGTACTTGATAAAGATAAGGGAGTTGAAATGGCTGTTGCTGACAAGAATGTATCAAAAGGTTCAATTCCAGGGGCTTCCTCACTAATGGTTCCATTGAGGCATGAGTTCAAAGCACCAAAACAAGAACAATCCTCTCGACCAATCAATATAGAACCATCATCACAAACAATCAATCTTCCAATTGAGTTTGTGCCTCCTGTTTTACAACAGCCTCTGGGTGAACGTCCTAGTTCTGCAAAAAGGCGCCGCAAGAATAAGAAAAAACCTAACAAGAAATTGCGATCCGACACTCAGTAAGTTTTAGTTTCTGTTTTTTCATGTTTGGCATGATTCCTTTGTTTGGTGTGCTGTGGATTTCATTATCTTCACTATAGTACTGCTTTAGGTACTTTGTAACCCTTCATTGCTTGTGTTGGATGGTATATTTGTTGGTTATGGTGTTCATTGCAGCTTACGTTCCTAATTTAATTGGCTTTTGAAGCATGCTGTAATACAACCTATTTTGTTTTACATTTTTTAATCTGCTCCCTGTCTGTCTCTGCCTATATATAATCTCTCTCAATTATATGTAACTATTCTACACATGATTCCTGGGTGATGCTCTTTTCATGGCTTATCTGTGTGATTTTGTTCATTTAGTTCTCTTTCAATACAGTCAGATGGAACATTTTTGTTGTGACTTTCTTTTGAATCACCTTTCACCCATAAGCCATTTATTGCCCCTAGTGTCCCTCTTTGTTGACAGTAGAGTCAGTTGCAACCAGATCTTTATCCAAAGCCTTCAATTTGAACCCTTTTGCTTAGAAAAAGAAACTCAGTAATGAAATTTGACTGGTTTCCCTCTAATAAAAACAAATCACAACTTATTGAACTAACGTCACATTCATTTACCTGATTTTGTTTATTCTGATCCCATTGGCTGAATTTTTTTTCCTGGAGGTAGTGCCGGAGCTACTTATTTCTAAAGACCTGCCATTTAATTCTGCAATTTCTTCTGATAAATGATAGACACAGCTACAAGCATCTTGTTATCATCAAACTTGTTAGCTGGGTTTTGAACATGCTAAGCTTGGTTGATAAAATGCTGCCCCTTTTCATATTATAGAGGGTGCCCCATCCTTATGTTCACCATAACAGCCCTACTCCTTATGCTATGGCAGCCCTCAGAACCTAGATAAGATCTGGAATAATTAATCCCTTCCATACATTAGCATCGAACATACTACATATTTTCCAAAAAGGTATTCTGAATGAATTTCTATTGCTGATAATTCTACATAATATTACTTTCTCCTCCCTTTACTCAAATGGGTTTGCACTCCCACTTTGAATGACACTGAGAAGGTCTTAAAAAGAATGCCGTGGTTTACATTTCTGTCAAATTACCATCAGTTCTTGGCTTGCAGTGTTCCTCACTTAATTTTAAGGTTTTTTTCTCGTTCTGTCTCCATTACTCTAGTACTGTGTGGGATATCATTTAAGCTAGCCGGCATCTCATCTCTCTCTCTCTCTCTCTCCTTTTCTTGCCTTTCTCTGCAACATAAATTTATTTGTGCATAAATACTGTTCTACTTTGTGTTAAATTATGGTTATTATATAGTTATCTATGCTGCTTTATGGAAGTTTATTTGTTGTGAGGGTTCATTTACTTTGCCCTTCATTTTGCAGGTTGCCGGTTGCTGCCTTGCCCCTGACTCAAGCCCCACCTTGTTCTGTAGCCCAATAAACATATAGTAATCTGTTGTTTATTGTGTATATATTTAGTTAGGCGTGACTCGATCCTTCATCTTGGATTTTGTTGGACATTAATCCCTTGTGCGCATTGTAGGTAAAAACAATTTAGTTGTATCTGACTGTTTTGTGTCCATGACTATTGTGAAAACCCTGTCACCATCAGGTGGTTGCATTAATCATCATGCTAATATTTCTGTTTGGTTCTCGCAACACGTCCCAGTGTGATGATCATGTTGCTTTAGTATGTGTGCAACATTTGAAAATTAACATGATTCAGAAAAATGCACCAATGATTTTTTGTCGCCATAGTAATTTAAGATGTAGGTCTTATAACTTTGAAATCAGTTAAGAGACTACGGTTCACTTTTTTTTTATTTGTGAAGCCTTTGATATCATGTTGCTTTATTGTAATCGATCACAACGTTTCTTATCAGTTGTAATTTTAACGTTCCCTGTCACTCTACTATAGTGCAGAGATGGGTTTGCAAGGAGTAGCAGAATCAATCTCTTTTCTCACCTCCTTGTGAAACCTCTCCAGCGACGCTGGTGGCAAAGAAACTAAGGCCAACGCCCCTTCAACACCCTCCTCATCCTTGTGCCCTATAACTGAAGTTACCATCCCAGGAACCATCCCAGTCCCGGCTCTTGCCGGACCGCCGTACACTCCTCCTCCCCATCCAAAATCCACATCAACAAACCTCAAACGACTCATGTCAGACACCACAAATGCCCCTTCACTGCAGAACCCCCTGCGTCCATTCACCTCAATCAAGTCCAAGACGGACGCCCGATACTCGTCCCTGATGACATCTTTTTTCACTTCCCAAATCAGCTTTGCAGTGTAGGATAACGGTTCCTCCACAAGCTTGGCCGCCTTTATAACGGTACAAGGAAATACAACAGCTGTTCCATAGTAACCGTTTGGTAATGAAGGTTTGTATCGAAAACGGGTGTCAATAGGAAAGATCAGTCTTGTACTGGATTCAGGGCTAATGAGCGTTCGAGTTCTTGCTCTCCATAGACATGAAGCGATTGCGTCAAAGGTGGGATATTTGTTGCCATCAATTTGGCTTTTGAGGGCTGATATGTCTGCACGAGAGAAGAAAATAGATGTTTGAGCCAGACTTTTGAAGTCGGATACACTGCAAGAGATGGTAGGGTTTTTCAAGTCGTCATCATACTCATGATGGGGGTAAGAGATAATGGGAGGAGATCGTGGTTTTAGTGTTTCTCGTCCCCAAGTGGGTAAGGCGGAAGGAGCGTTTCTGTTTGGATTTTTACAGAATTCCGACACAGCTGTTATGAACTGATAAGCACCATAGGCATCGCATATGCAATGGTTGAATGTGTAAGCTAAGATGAACCCTCCGCAAGCAAGTGTTGTCACCTGCACATGGAGCAATGGTGAATTGGTTATCAAGTTGCTGCCCCATACGTCATCGACAAGCAGCTTGTCCCATTGAGGGAATGGTGGCTTCAACCCTCCATTAATCTTGCGCAGTTGTGTCAGTGTAATATCAGCACTGGCTCTACGAAACATCACTCCCTGCCCACAGCAGTCCACAACAAGCTTGCCTTTGTCAGCATTTCTTAGCCGGCCGGCTACCGGGTAGTAGAATACTAGAACCTTAGCCAGGGACTGTTTTATCATCATGATTGGGTCCTGCACCCGCGCACCCACGGTTGCGCATGGAGGATACAAGTGCACAAATGGTATGTGATTTCTTAGGCCACTTTGGTCATCAATGTTGGATAAGTATTTGAATTCTTGTGGGGTTGGTTTCTCTGGCGAGACTAGCTCTGGCTCACTGACATGCACCGAGAAGTTGAGTGGTGGTGCCATTTTGGTAAAGATTTAATTAGCAATGACCTTATATAAGAGCAAATTAGTTAGCCCTTTTTAACTTTTTGACGTACTCAAAATGTAAAGCGGCCCTTTTTGGGAGAGTTTGCTTCATGGATTTCATGTTAAACGGTTAGCAGCCTTCATAACTATAGCGATCTCATTTTGAACAGTTAGCATAGCAACCTCTGGAAAAGGAAACGAAGATGCTTCATTAACCTCACCTTTTTGATGGCGTCCCTGAATTGGGTTTGTATAAAACCTTCGTTAGATGGAGTGTGGGACTCAACATAAAGGTGGTTGTAACTGTTATAGCGGTTTCTTTCCAATGTTAAACCATACTTCTCATTCCTATTAGCATTTGCTACATGTATTGATGATATCATGATACAATAAATAAGCATAGGGCCCAAAGTCTGAGGCCCATTTTATGTAAAGGCCCATTTAGACAACCCGCTATATGACACATAATTGAACTGTTATTGCACAGTTGTAGTTCCCCACGTGGCAACCAATCAAACACTCCATCAGCGACCACCTCCGAGGAGTCTCACATTAAAAATGTATCCTTACATAAATCATATTTCACCATTTTTTTTTTCTCTATACACTCCATTTTTTTTTAATGTAAATACCCCACTAATTTAAAAATTGGAGACTCCCGAATCCCTTAGGAGCCGATAGTTTTTCAATAACTCTTTTCCTTGTCTTGTAGGTGACCCGTCGTTCCGTTCGGTAACATGTACCTTACTAAACACATCACATTTGCTTCTGAGTTTGCAAAGATCCCATGTAAACCTTGAATATCACTGCCCATTGGCGCTGGCCAACTTCACTTGAACAATATTTTATTTTCATTTCCCCCAAATTTGAACTGCCTATAATTATTTATGGTCTATGATTGAGTAACTACTATCTAGGCTTGTTAAATCAGATGAATTAGAGAGGAGTTAACTATCTTGATGAGATCAATGCTTAAATTTGGTGCATTGGATAGAAAGACTGCAACCTCAGCGGGGTTGATCGACCAGAACTTTTGAGCATATTACAATTGGGGCATTAATTGCATTGTGAATTGAGATTTCTTAACCTTGACCCGGGTTTAGAGTTGTAATTCAGATTTACCTTCTAATCTGTCCTAACTGCAGCCAGAGAGTGGTAATTCAGATTTACTGCAGGATTATTTTGTTATCATTACCCAAAGGAAAGTTTATAGGACTTGGGTGATGAAACTTTCTAGTAATTACAGTTGCCGCTGAGGCATAAATCTCAATGTGGTGCGTGCGAATAATTGTAGCAAGTTGTAAATAAATAAATAAATATATATTTGGGTCAAAGTTGTGAAACTAAATCCATTATTTTTAATTGCCGTTAGATTTTATTTTTTAAAATAAAATAAATAAATTATGACGCATCACATTTTTAGGTTAGTTGACTAATTGAAGGAAAACTCATCACGATTCAATGATGCCATCCCATTCGTTTTAAAACAACGTTCCAATATTTCCAGTACTGCAGAATCATTTATAACCTTTTTTTTTTTTTTTTTAATATATATAAAAATGAATTTAGAAATCATATAATAAAATTTCATATGTTTCATCTGAGTTTTAGAACAAGCAAGGTATGAACTTAGCTGATTCATACTCTTATAGGTACTATACATAAAATTTAAGGTCAGAATGTAAAGCACGTGTACAATAAAATGTGGATGCATTGGATGATCATTAAAACCAACAGATAAGTCTATTGAAACGTCAATTTTTAATATGACTCGTAAATTTCAATAAAAGCTCATTATAAAATTAGTAGGGTTGAGGAGTCTGATTAGTTTAATTAAATGGGTCGAGTTAAAATTGACCTATATATCCATGTCTCGATACTCTAACCCGTTTAATTAAATTTACCGAATTATGATTAACCTTTACAATTCAGGAACCTCCGCCGAGGTGATAGAAAGCTGGATTGGTTTCCATTTTGCATTTAACTCAAATACAATATACGTACACAATGTCAGTGAATATGCATTGTCAATATACATGAATGTTAACATTCGTACCCTTACACAGAGACTACGTACATGCATGTATGGGACACATGCATCATTTTTCAACTTGTTGGGACAACCAAGAACTTGTGTTTCAACTTTAATTAAGAATTGGGACAACAAATTAATGATTATAAGGGTTTCCAAGTTCATCATGAGAGGAATAACACACAACTCCTTGAGATAAGGGATAGCTCTTCCTTCCATGCCAGCTCGATCTGTTTCTCCCTAATCAATTTTTTCATGTCTGGAAACAGAACACGTGGATGATGATTGATGGATGATCTTCGTTGGGAACGTGAATGATATACCTACCTTCTTCTTTTTCTTTGCACCCAAAAGTTTAATCTATATAATTCTTTACAATTTATTCACTTAAACCAATGTTTAATATAGATATCATACAATTTGTGGATGGATAGGCTTAAATACATGCATCGGGATTCTGATATATTAAACTACTTAAATTTTTGGAAATTTTAGACCGTTTAAAAAAGGGATTTGCAAAACGTCTACTTGTTTCGGATAATTTAAAATGTGAGATTCATTTGCTCGGAGTAGATGAGCCTCTCTTTTAAGTTACCAAAATTTTAATAAAATTTGAATGACAGAAAACTCCGATTCAGACAGAAGACAATTTTAAAGAGTATTTAAGAATTTGCTTGCATAACATTAATTGCTAGTTTGCTAACGTTGAGTGCATGCCTAAGTAAGTAGAAAGCCCTGGTGGTTAAGAAAATTTAATTAATTTTTTAATCCATTATTATAGTCTTTGAACAAAGATATTAATGTTATTATAAAGGATCAAAGCTGGAAGTTGTAGTACAAAGTATGGTAAGGGAATGAGTTCAGTCGGTTGGTAACTGCAGATAACGACATATTGAAAACAAATCAAGAAAATTCTAATTTTTTTTTTTTTTTTAAAAGTGACTGGTATGAAAATTCACTTAAAATATGTGATATCAGTCGGTATAAAATGAGAATTATGGTCTCATAAGTAAATATATGAATATATATGATTTCTTGCATTTTATCGTCCTCCTATTTTATAAATTAACTATTGGACATGTACCTACAAATTTAATAGTTAATTTATTTTATTTTATTTTATTTTTAACGAAAAAGCTAAGTATTACATTGAACAAAGATTACGAGTATAAAGCTATTACATCACAAAGCTTTATGCTTTACATCACAAATCATAGGCACATGCTATGAAGTTACATAACTATATATACAAATTAACAAAATTCTTACAATAAAGTGTTATTTATGACTTTCATTTTTCACTAACCCATGTACAAAAATAGTTAAAGAGCAGATCTGCTCCGAGCATACTAGATTTAAAACAAGGGTAACCAAATATCCTATAAAAATTTATTTAAACCGGCCGTGCATGAGAGAAAACCCCTCACATCGAACTATCCAGGCCGTGAGAGATAATACTTCACACCTAACTAACCTTCATCTCATAAATCGTTCATGATGGCAGATCTAAAGAGAATAAAACTCTTATTCAAAATAAAAACACAACCAACAAACAACAGCAACGGACAGGAGTAGATGAATAGCATAACATGGAGGTAGATAAATGGATGCATAACGGAGAGGTCAAAATTACAGATCTAGTTGGAAAACACCTACAAACAAAAGAAAAAATCAGAATGGGAGGAGGAGGGTAGGAGTGGGGAGTAGAAAGTGAAAGGGTGAGGAGGCGGCCTCCTCCTCTCAGATATGTTATTTTGAAGGGTGAAGTCTAGACCCAGCTTTTTTTTTATTTTTTTCTCAAGTGGATGCCATGTTGGGTTTATTGTAACTTATTCTTTTATGGTTAATTTTCAAAACGAGAAGATGAGTGAATAACCAAAATATATTTAATAACAAATCTCATGTGTGAATATGTTGTCCAAAACATTAATTGAGTGGGGACTACGTCACTTAAGGTAAAGGATAATAGTTGGATGGAATCTCATCCACCCGCCCGTTGGAGTCAAAACTCATTTATAACAATAACAACGAAAAAGTATTTAGAAAAAAATAAAAACAAAAAAAAAATGGAGAAATGTTTGTTTTCATTTTTTTGTGTAAATATTTGTAGAATTCATGGGTCCCACAACTTTATGTACTGTTTGTTTCGACGTAAAAAAATTTTCATTTGAAATTTTTTTTCAATTTAATCATTTTTTTTTTTTTAGAAAAGATGATTTTCCTGAAAATGTTTTTCGATGTTTCTCTTACGAAAAAATTATCGACGACGAAAAGCGACCGGCGACAAGATTCGGGCGATGGTGGCCAAAATCTGGCAACAGTACTAGCCAGATTGCAGAATTTGACACAATGGCTGAATTCTGGCAACACTAGCCAGATTCTAGTATAACTGGCCGGAATCTGGCACAGTAGCCGGATTCTGGTTAGTATCGTCAAAATCTATTCCAACTACACTGTTGGAATCCAGTCAGTACCGTCGAATTCCGGCAATCAGATCCCAAAATTTAAGGACCTTTAACGACAAATTCGGATTACCAACAAACTCAAATGGTCAGCAGTAGCAAATTTTCACAAATGTGCATGCAAGAATGAGAATCTTAAATTTAGAAATGATTTACGGTTTTAAAAACCGTAAATCATTTTCAAAAAATTAAAGAGGTTTTTTCGATCAAACTCAAAATGATTTTTGTTAACCATCATTTTCGGTTATACAAAATACTGGAAATATATATATATATATATATATATATATATATGAACAAAAAATATGCAGAATAATGACACCAAACGCGTCTCAAAAGTATATACCTACATTTTTTTTATGACGGATCGACAAATTGGCATTAAGTAACACAAGGTAATTTCACTCTATGAGATATCTCACCTAGCCTTCCAAGTGCGCTCATAGCATGTATATCATCAGCACTGTGTTATCATCTGCAGTGCATTACAACTGGGAATCATACAATATAGATAATGAGTTGGAGATAATTGACGGTTGGAAAATAAAACTCATCCTTGATCCTTCCGATGAGATATATATTGGTATGCAAATTAATGCAATAAGCATGCATGAAAGTTACATCTATGTCCATGCATGCATGCATGACCAGCATACACACGCTTACACAGAATGTAAGATATAGTATAAAATACAGCATGCGTCCACGTGCCGTAGCAAAGAGGAAACAACGGAGGAAGGTCCCTCCAAATTGGTCCAGGTTCCTGAAAGTGAGCCTAGCAAGATTGGAATCTCAGACACGACGTGGGGTGGAGAAAGATCCGGCGACCTTTTAGCAACCTCACTCTCCTCTCTTCTATATTCACTTCTGCCAGCTAACAATCCCAACACAATTAACTAATAATATATGATCGACGATCACATTCAACTTCATAACATGTACATAAATTTTATATATAGACTTCATGATTTCCTGTGTTCCCGGCCATGACCATTAAATTCTATCACCATTAATATAATACGTATTCGTTTAAGTCTCTACAAATAGGCCCTCCCTAAAGCTCTTACTCAGTCATGATCTGCTAGAACTAACTAGCTAGCTAGCTATAGCTCCAATTATTATACTCTCTCCATGGAACTAATTTCCTCGCCAGGACATTATTCTGTCGACGTTGATGAATTTAACAAGGCAATCCTTGGAGAAGAAACCTGCTTAGAAGGTGGGGTTTTCGGTCCAAGCTTGCTTAGGACTACCGCAAATTATCATCAGCCTGAACAAGCTAGCGCTCAATATTCCTCAATAGACTTCAAAAGCGGGTACGCTAATATCATGCATACTTGTGAATCTTTACTTAGCTTTGAGCAAAGTGAACAACAGGCTTCTCAGAATAGTTTCTCCAAAATCAATAATCATAAAGCTGCTGAGTCGTACTCAATGTGGGAGGGTAATCCACGGCTCTTGGAGGAGCTCAGTTGTTTTCAGACAGCCAGCAATTACAGCTCCATTACCAATACCACAACAAAAGACAGCCAACAGGGAGATCATGGTACATATGGATGGTTATACTCTGAAGCAACTGTGGTTGCTGACAGCATCCAGGATTCTGGAACACATCAAACATTCTTCAATAAGCGTGCCCATATGGTAATTTTCTTCAATTTTGCCTTGCACTACAAACACAATCAATTTTTGCCAGGCCTGCATTTCAAAATATCTTAGAATATATATTGATGTTGGTGGCAACCATACATGTTCCATATTTTTCCAGTACTTTCAAGTGCATATTCGCCGTACTTGAAAGTACATGTAGTTGAAGATATGAACCACTACAATGATATTTGGTCTTAATTCTGGTAAAATCTTTGTTAAAGGGAGAGAGCATGCCAGCTCTAAAGAAGCAATTTACCACTGCAAATAAGAAGCCCAAGCCAAAGTCAGTCAGTTCGCCAAAGGACCCGCAAAGTATTGCAGCCAAGGTTTGCCTCATTAATCTCCCAAGTTGTACCTGATATTGATAAACAAGTTTTGAGTGAAAATTAAGCAAAAGCAATAAACAAATTATCTCAGTGGTGAAAGAATGTTTGTCTTTCAGAATCGGAGAGAGCGGATTAGCGAGCGGCTTAAGACACTGCAGGAACTTGTACCTAATGGTTCCAAGGTGAGCTTGTTAATTAATTACCACTACTACCATTAATTTTCTGCATTCTTGCTTCTCTATACCTCAAACCAGAAACTTATCATTCATTACCTTGTAATATTGTATTTCTGTTCAATTGTTTTCTCTCTAATTATTTTAATGTTGCCTTGAGCAGGCTGATCTGGTTACGATGTTAGACAAAGCCATTAGTTATGTCAAGTTTCTTCAACTGCAAGTAAAGGTGTGAGTCGTTCAAGCATCTTTTTAGTTATATGTCGTTCTTCTCAGATTTTTCTTTTTTCTTTTTTTTCCTCCCAAATCTATGGACGTGTAAACAAACAAAAACATATGACATCTTTTGTTGGTTTTTAGGTGTTGGCAACAGATGAATTTTGGCCTGCTCAAGGTGGGAAAGCTCCTGATATTTCTCAAGTAAAGGAAGCAATTGATGCCATTCTCTCCTCTCAGAGAGACAGGAACTCGAGCTCATGAAAGCTATGGTTAAAATAAGAAAATAAAGATCGAAGAAGAGTCAGAATACAGTAATAAAATCCAAGGATAACGTCTTTGTTTTGGAAGTTAGCACTCGAGGTCTAGTAAAAGATCAGATATATTACTTGGTAGATAACATTTTTTTTTTTCTGCTATTTTTGAAGCTCTTGTAATCACATTTCTAAGAAATGCTTATTTCGACTAGGTTTCTTCTTCCTTTATTCATATTTCATTTTTTTTCTTCTCTTAAGTCTCTTTTCATCACAACTTCGAGGTCTTAACTTATCATTCCATGTTTTCTCATATATATATAATGTTCTAATTTTACATGGAGTACTTCATACGCATTAATTTTAATTTCTCTATTTTTTTTTTAGTTTTTTTTTTTTTTTTTTAACTGGATGCTACATTTATAGTTGATCTCAGTATATTATTTTATCCTAATCCAATTTTGACAAGATGCATGTACTGTACATGCTTCTTGTTCTTGGGAAAGAAGCGTCCGTACGATTTTTTTGGTTGTATTACAGTATTGTGACTATTGTCGATGGTGAGAATAGTATTAAGAAACAAATTTAGGATGAAATTAAAAAATGGCCGTTGTCATTTTCATTGTTTATCAAGACACTCTATTGGTTTTATAAAGTGATAAAATTGGGTTCCTAAGCTTTCTAACTTTAAAAGATTAGTCCTTCCAACCATTTACCGTATTTGTTACTTGTATGAAAATCCATGTAAAACCAATCAAACGTTGTCATATGTGCATCTTTGCCACATGAATATCGCTTAAAAAATAAATAAAAAAAAGAACGAAGGGGTAACAATGGAGAAAATTCTCTTCTCGAGTGGTGGTAGTTTATGGAGAAATAAATCTCTTCCTAGTTCAAACGTGATTCAATAGGTTCATGTTCTCTAAGTTTACCCTAAACTTGTTCGGACAAGGATTTATGGCTCATTCGGACGAGGATTTTTATTTTGGAAATATTCTAATTAAGTTCTATTGCAAGGTGGGGGAGGATCATCAAGAACCCTATTTACACTTGCGGAAGGGATTTTTCCCATCACCATCGCCACCCATTTATTTTTTATTAATATTATTATTAATAGACGAAAGAACTAATCTTATATCCCCAGAAAGCCTAAAGACATATGTTATCACTTTAATTTCTAAAATTCATTTTTGTTTTAATTAACCCAAAATTTTGAGATTTCCAAACCCAGAGCTCTTGATTTTTTTTTTTCTTTTTAAAAAAAAAAAAAAAAAGAAAAAAGAAAAAGAAAGAAGGGGGACCATTTGGCACGTGTGAGTTTTAAATAATAGGGTCACATGGCCAATCACATGCCAAATCCCACAAAAAGCGGTTTTTGTTTCTATTGGGAACCATATTATGGTATATATAGAGTACGCATATTCTGGAAGAAACTCAAAAATAAATTAATTAAGCAATCGAATGTTAGCAACCAATTTCAATATATTGTACGAATTTATCCGGATAATTCGACCATCACTTGGACGAATCTCTTGAATTGTCCTCATCCACTGCACCCTCCATCGATCGATCTTATATTATATATATACGATCGAATTACTACTTCTTGTCCCTTCAAACTTAATTATATTATTCAATTAATTCGATCGGTGCTTATATACTTATAACTTATGGAGATCTAGCTAAATTAAAGCAATTATTCAATATATTCTCTCATTAATTTCCAGAAAATAATTAGGCAAATGAAGGTGTTGAAATTAATGCTTCATTTACTAAATATTAGTTTGCATTAATTAAGCTTAATTCCATTGCATTCTATCAATTACCATACAAAAGGATCGAAGAACATATTAGGCAGCTCTGTTTGTTTCGATTGAAAAAGGCTTTTAATTGGCGTACATGGTCATTAAGCTAGGTACGTAACCGGCCGGCTGTTTTTGTTCATATATCTCATGCTATATATATACATAAATAAATAAATATATATAAATGGGATAAATTTGATCAAAAAAATTGCTTTGATCGAGAACACTAGAAAATCCCTAATCTGAGTGTACGTTAGCATACACACAGGTTGATCAGCTAGGCTAGCCTCCACCATAACTGAGATTTTTCAAAACTTGATAAGATCTCTTTTCTGCGAGAATAAATAAATAGCTAGCTCTACGTACAATATTGACTAGAATATATTATTTAAATTAATCGTTGATTTGGGTCATCTTCCTCTTCTGCATGCATATGCAATTATGCATGCAGCTGTCCGGAATTCCATCCAGGCATTTACTAGGAGATAGTGATGATGTGTCTCCTTGACAGCACAAACTTCAAATATAAATTCTCTTGTTTCCCCCAGTTCATTTGGTAATCTCTTTAGTTTATTGCCAAATGATTGAATCGTGTCTTTCTGGCCCGTACTATTTCTAGATAAGATAGAAAACAATTAACAGGTAATCTTTTTTTTTTAATCCATAAGAAAATATTAATCTTTTTTATGATTTGAATTAAGTACTTCATATTCGCTCCAAAGAAAATAATGTTGTATTGAATTTTAATTGTCAAAGCCAATAAAAGATACCAATCATGGGTATTTCTTTTTTATAGAGATCCGGTGGTGCAATAAAGCTTGAGAATTGATGGATCTTGATCAGCTGATCTTTTTTTCATGGAGTTAGAATTTTCCTTGGGATTTAATTAACAAAATAATATTATATTTTTAGTAAATTATTATATCTTGTGTAGTTGATTTATTAATTTATTCTTTGGGTAAGTTGACAAAAATTTGTGCACAAGTTAAATAAAAATATATATATTTACTTAGATGTTAGAATTTTTTTTTCTATAACAAATTAACAACTGGACAAGTAGCCTATTCTCTAATTTGTTTTGCCAAAAAAAAAAAAAAGAACAAGTAACCAGAAGAAGAAGAGGAAAAAAACCATTGCATCACCTATCCACACCATGTGCTTGAAATAAAATAAAAATAAATAATCAAGAACAAGGCATGATATATGCTTTCACTTAATTACATGTCTACACAAAAACAATAAATCACCTAAGCAGGCTAATAATTTAGTAAATATTGTATTATCTGTCAATGTAGGCATGGCTTGTATTGAGGCTTAACATTTGTGGACTAATAATTAAAGTAGTTAACTCTATTTATAACCCGGTCAAAATAACGCAATATGAAGAAGAAGAAGAAGATTTATCCAACACCAAGTCTCCTAGATGTTTTTAGTCTTATGTAATATGTAGTTTTATAAATTTTACATTTTTTGTTTGCAAAACAAATAAATAAAGAAAAGGAAAAAATTGAGGGCATAAATAGAGAAAACAACAAAGAAAAAAAAAAAAATACGAAACTACTGAGAAAGAAGAAAATTTTTAAATAACAGTAATTAGCCGACTGGCAAATGAAGGGTGTTTAAAAGTTTACGTAGACATGAATAAGATTAGAAGTAACCAATTAACCAATGTAAAACACTTAAAATTATAGCATATCACTACAGTACTCTCAAATTTGACATACATGACGACCCACTTTAATAAAGCAGTAGCAGCCAAAGGAAGGATCAGGCCCATCCCTCCCCTATGTCTTCCCCCTGTGTGAGCTTGTGTCAGAAGTAATTAAGGCTGTCGAGATTGTGTGTATGAATTGACTCAAACTCAATGAAGCCGGCCTACTTCGTAATCATTTGCTGTTCAAGAGAAAAGCTATTGTTATGAATTTCAGGAAATAAGACAAGCTGGTAAGCATGTAGTTGCACATGAGTGACCAGTGTGAAATAAAGAGCATATTAATAATAATAATAATAATAATAAGATAATTAATGGCAGGGCATGTGAGAGTGTGAGAGTAGGGAATGGCAGGTTTGATGCATGGTTCATATATATATATATATATATATATATATATATATATACTCAATTAAATACTCATGGTTAGAACATGCACGTGCGAGATTAAGTGGTTGAGAAATATTGTTGACACAGGAAAGGGAATGGGTTGGGTAGGGGTTTGAAAATCAAGTCCTAATCAATTAAAGAGTTCTGTGTATGCTCATTCATATGCTCAACAACCCAACCTAGGGATGGTGATTGGTCAATAATTTAATGAACATTTAATTTAATGCTCCAAGACTGATTTCTTGGTGATAAAAATATTGGTGGAAATTAGGGACACGTTTACGTTTGGTACCCAAGAATAGGCTTATGAATAAAATAGCTTTTTTTTAAAAAAATAAAAAATAAAAATACTTATTTCATTGTTTTGTTAAATTTTCATTATTGAAAATATCAGTTTCTAAGTAATAGTTATCGTTTGATTGGGTTTACGATTTTAAAAAGTACAATTTAAAATAATGGTTTTAAAATATGCGATTTAAAAAAAATAATTTTTAAAAACACAGTTAAGCGTTTGGCAAAATCGCAGTTTAATCTTTAAAATCGCAAATTAGCCTTTAAAATTCTGCTTTTTCAAAAAAGCATCATCTTACCTGCGATTTGAAAAAGCAAATTTTCTACATTTTCAAATTGCAATTTTTAAAAACGCAATTCATTAACGATTTTATGTTCTGCAATTTAGTTTAAAATCGCACTTATCGTCTACAAAATCGCAATCTCAAACGCACCCTTATTTATTTGAACTAAATAATAGTAATTTTTTTTTCAAAAGCCCAATAATACGTATTCTCGGCAACACTCATCGGTGGTGGTCCCGGCTACACCGAGCGTGCCATTCGATGGTTGTAACCACCAAATTTGGTGGTCGCAACCACCACACCAGGTGGTCCGACCACCCTTAGCGGAGTTGGGGGTGGCACTGACCAGGTGGAGGAGGTGCTATTCCTGTATTGTTTTTGTAACACCTTACTTAAAAAACATAAATTAAAAATATAAAACCAAGTATAATGATGATAAAATTCAGTGAAATAGTACCTAAATGGGAATACTTAGGCAATTGATTAATGGAGTAATTAATGTGCTAAAGTTAAAGATAGGTTTTTCAATAAAGGCAAGAAAACACTGGAAATGGCACTCATCGAGCATCTATGGGTGGCTACGACGTGCGTTTCAAAAATAGTTTTTTAGATTGAATGAGTCATACGCCTAATTTTAAGACTCATAGCAAAAGTTATGCCTATTTTATTGCACATTGGGTGATGTTGTCCACAATTAATGGGGAAACCGTGTTCGAACACCTTGCGATTGGAGTTCAAACATGACAACAAATAAGGAGCATGCATAGCATGAAATACATTAAGTGAGGTCCTGTTCAAATGGCTTGAGTGCCATTCGAACGCATTTAGATCCTCCCCGATTCAAATCAACGGGAAGGAATCCAATTAGTGTTATTTGAAAAGTAAATTTATCTCTAAAAATATAAAAAGATAATTTTATTTCTGAAATAAAACTATGATTCTCAAGACCCATGTCCCATTCAAACGGGATGATGGAAATGCATAATCACATGGGGAGATGAAATGAGATGTCAGAGACGGGTGTAGATGCTTTGCTTTTCAGAAAATGCACTAAACAGTCCTGGGCCGTTTGTCTTGAGATTTGTACTGATAAAATATTGGACGCTTACGTGTCATTTGCTCCTTATCCAACGGTTAAGATCTCTCATTCCACCAAAGCCAAAAAAAAAAAATACTGACTACATATATAAATTCACGTGAAAATCAGGCTTTATAAAATGGGTTCAATTAACCCAATCCCCAGTCGAGTTGGAATGGAATGAATCAAAACAAGTGATTTTTTTTTCTTATTTCTTTTTTTTTTTTTTCGCTTCTTCGGTTGCTGCATTTTTTTTTTTTTTTATATGTCCATATAAGAGTGGAAAGGGAGATTCGAACTAGTGACCTCCGCTTCATGAAGCGTGGTCTACAGTATTCGGCCGCTCCTTCAATTCTTCTTTTTCATTTTTTGTTTTTGTATGAAAATAATAAGAGAATTAATTGTTTTAATAAATCCGATGTGCTGGCCTGGAATAAAACGTGGCATTATATTGGCGATTGTGGCATGGGAAATCATTAATATGGTAAAACTCATGTTAATTATTTGGACTTGCTATTAAATCAACCCAACACCATCTTGTATACCCATTGTAGAAAATGCAACCTACCACAACAAGGAAAGTAACATTGAAAATGATTGGATTGGAACCTTCGAAGAGAAGCTGTACCACCAACTCCGGTAAAAGAATATTTGGTGGACACCAAATTAAATAAAAGTTGCGACCAAATTTAAAATCTCCATAAACCAAAATAAGATTTTAACTATGGAGGTCTATTGCAGGCGAAGCGGGAGAGTCGTAGATCTGACACATAGATCAAAAGGAGACAGCAATAAAAGCGGCGTGTGCACCACACTCGCGCCATGGAGGCCCATGGTGTGCACGAGCAGTGGTGGGGAACATTGGTTGAAGCAACAGATGCCAATAGTGGTGGAGGGGTGGCATGGCACACGGGTGGATACTTCCAAGTTGCAGAAAAGGGACGCGTGTCTCCATAGTCAAGAAGAGGGCTTATGATGGGGGTGGAGGTGGGGGCGCAAACTTCTCCGGCCTCCAATGATATTGAAGGGCTTATGATGGACAAAGAGGGTTTAGCATGGCTTGTGATGGACGGAGAGATGGGTTTAGCTCAGTTTATATGGACCAATCCTAAATCCTTAAACTGCAAAGGCCACAAGCACAAATTAAAATGGGCTATGCAAATTTTGGGCAGTCTTCATATTATACTTTTAATTCAGTCATCTCAAAGATTTTTCTTTGCTTCAAAAACCATTGCACCCTTCATCAAAGCAAACAGAGTTTTGAAACAAAATATTGACTTGGTTACATCAACATGAAAATATGAATAAGCATGATCAGCATGTTCACAAGTGCTCTAGAGTCATAAATGGAGGAACCGGTTCCTTATTTAAAAGGGATAAAATTGTCTAAAAAAATTAAATAATTATTTTGCCCTTCTTAATTAAAACAAGGAACGGTAAGGATCATATTCCAACATATATAAATGAGCTTGCGACTGCATTAATGCTCCCATCATATACATTTTTCACATTGTTATCAATGATTTTTTTTTTTTTTTTTTAAAAAAAAAAAAACAATTTCAACACACCATAGACGTGACGTATGACTAGGAGTTAGGAGTGGTTTATCAAATTAAGTTTTACTTGATTCAAATGATCGCCAACAGTGAATTTAAAAGTGGTTTTAAGCTCTTCAAATTTATTTGATCTACCCACCCAAAGAGCTAGTAAAATAATATAATATATCAATATAAAGAAGCTTCCACTTTAAGCAATTTCAAGTAGTCTCAAAAAAAAAAAAAAAAAAAGAAAAGAAAAGGGGGGTGGGGATTAAAAAGGAAGCAAAAAAAAAAAAAAAAAAAAGAAACACGAGGGAGAACTTGGTAGCAAAAGATAAGCCTTGTAGGAAAATCACTTGAAGCCCAAGAAAGGAACCGATGAAACAAATATATATATATATATATATATATATATATTCTTTTTAAATATTTTACTTTTCCTTTTTTCTTCATTTAATTTGTTTCCATACACATTGCAATCAGGTGGGTTAACATGTTTTAAATACATTGTCCACGTGATAATCATGACATTGGACCAATTATTGTCCTCAGAAGGGATGGCTCAAGAGTCGGTGGCTTAATGTCCATATTTTATAGATTTAAAAAGTGGAGGGGGAATCAGGACCATAAACGACGAAGCATCAAGAGCTTGCTTCTTTTTTTTCTTTTTTTCTTTTTTTTTTTTTGCAATTTATGTGAACTCACTTTATTAGAAACAAGTTCATCTACCAATGAGCAACAAATGAGGGACAAAACAGATTGCGACAAATCCCCTTTCCTGTTTTCTCTTATTTGATTTTTTTTTTTTTTTAAATCTTTCATATTCAAAAAAAAAAAAAAAAAAACTCAAAATATCTTCCACTATCATTTCTTAAATATCATTTCAAATAAATGATAAGAAAATATAAAGGAAAAAAAAAGTCTTTTAAATAAATGCTAGATGAAAGATAAATTCTTTTATATTAAATTAATGTCAAAAGAAACAAAAGTGTTACCCTAAATTTAGGGTAGTACTTTTGGTTCATTACAACAAGAGAGTCTACTGCATTTTTCTTTTTTCTTTTTCTTTTTTTAAGAATTTTTCTTATATTTAAGAAAGAGAATAGGATTTAAAGTAGAGCTGGCAAAACGGGTCACCCGACACGACCCGTTAAGACCCGCGACCCGTTTAGCTTAGACCCAGACACGACCCGTTTATGTTAACGGGTCGGGGCTCTAGACACGACACGAACACGGTAATTTCATGGGTCACCCGACACGACCCGTGAAACCCGTTTAATCTAATGGGTCAAATCTGGTCGACACGACCCATTTAAAAGAAAAAATATATATATCTGCAAACATATATAATATATTATGGAAAAGAAAAAAAAAAAACAAAAATACCCCACTTAATCTCAGATTCACAGCCTCTTCCAAAATCAAGAAAATCAATACAACAATCGAATGAAAATCAGCTATATAAGTTTATCATTGAAAGTTAAAGGACCATGTCATCCAAATTATTTATATATATATAGATCATCACAAACGGGGCTAGTAATATATATATATACTCACATCGTATCCATCTGATGAACCATCCAAACAACAGAACAAAGCAGAGCACCCCTTCAAAGCTACAAGAATGCTATGATAATCCAAAACATCTACAGAAAACACCTTCAATCTCTCCTCCACTCGTTCCATGTTCCTGATTTTCTTCTGTATCTCTGTCTCCCCTGCAAGAAAATCAAAATATTAGGCCCATCCATATATATCAACGTACAGAAAACAACCTCAGAAACTCCAGAGGTTCCTCAAAAAACAGAGAACTTGCACTGTTTTTAGATAGCTGCTTGAACTCTATACCCTCTGCTCAATAATCCTTTGAGCAGACCAAAGAGAGAGAGCGTCGCTGCATCGAGCGGGTCTAGCGAGAGGAAGAAGAAGAAGAGGGGGTGGCGGCGGTGGTGGTGCGACGCTGAAGAAGAAGAGAATGGAAGGGGAGCGGGACGGCGCGGTGTGAAGGAGAAGAAAAGAAAACTGAAGAAATGAACTTAGGGCAACCGGTCCTAACTCCTAAATGGCTAAATTACAAAAATACCTAATAATCCTAAAATTCTAAATCAGATCTAAATATCTAATCTCATTTCCTTTTTCTTTTCTTTTTTTTTTTTAATTTTATATATATATAAATTTTAAAAAAAAAAAAAAGAAAAAAAAAAGGCTAATCATGTCTGGCGGGTCTCCCACGGGTGACCCGCAACCCGACCCGTCAAACTAAGATAAACGGGTAGACCCGTTTATGACCCAAACCCGTTTAAGATAGCCCCAAACCCACTAATTTCGTGTCGTGTTCGTGTCGGGTTGTCGTGTCGTGTCAAAATTGCCGGCCCTAATTTAAAGAGCTTGTTGCTAGTTATTTAAAAAGTTTTTTTTATATTTAAAAAATGATATGAGATTTAAGAAAGCTGTAATGGAAGTGTGCATAGGCAATGCATCCCTTCATGATTTTTTTATTTTTTTTTCATTTTTCACTATTTACTTATTTTATTGGGGGAGGGGTTTGTTCTGGAGTGTCGCTTGAAGTAGTTAAGTATATCTTACCAGCTCCAACCTCATAGCCCATAGGTTGTGCTGGCATGGTGGTAATGGTTCCTCTTCTTTTTCTTTTTTCTTTTTTGTTTTTTTTTTGGGGGGGGTGGGGGAGGGGTGCTCTTTCTTTCTTTTCCTTTGTCTCTACGTTTTTTATTTTCTTCTTTCTTCTTTTTTCTTTCTAATTTCCTAGGTACTAACTTATGTATATGAGGTTAATAATTTACCTAATGGTCTCCTCATATGTAAATGTCCCCACCTTGATAATAATATAGTAATATTAAAGACCATCTTTTTATCTTTTAAAAGTTGGCGTAACTTTTAAAATTATTATTGAATCAAAATTCAATAGTAATTCATCACAAATCAAATAATGATTTTAAGAGCGATATCATTTTAGGAGAATAAAAATAAAAAATAACTCCTAACATTACTTTATAATAATATGATAAAAACTTTTACCACCTAAGATCATCCCCAACAAGCTTTCCATTTCAAAGTTTGGAAATATTCTCAAAAGGCATAATTTATCAAACTCTCTTTCTTTTCTCCAAATTGGCTATTGTCATATTCTCACTCCAAATTTGACTCGCAACTCTTTTTAGCGATTGAGTTTCATCGAAACCTCTTCCACTTTCCCTCACTTTCTTCTCATATCTTCAGTTTTCCTATTTCTCTCTCTCTTTATTTGTGCATATATAGAAGCTCATTAAGATCCTTTTTTTTTTCCTCCTCTTTTGCTCTCTTTTTTTTTTTTTTTTTTGGGGGAGATTTGAGAGTTCTGAGTTTTTAATTTTTAGCGAAAATCTCTTTGCAATTTGGTTTAATTTTGGTTTTAGTTTCGACCAACTAAAACAAAAAAAAAAAAAAAAAAAAAAAAAAAAAAATTAATACTTAATTAAAGTAAAAAAAATATTTGAAGAGCTTAATATTTGGCGCTTGTGAAAAGTAGTTAGTTAAAATACCAAAAACATATTTTTCAACCAAACTTTAGAGAGCACATCATTAGGGGATGCACTAAGTCAGCTTGCTGACAAATCCATACAATTAAATATCTACTTGGATGATCACCAAAGCAAAATAAGTGACATGGATTTAGATTTCCTCAATTGCTATTTAACATTTTTATTGACTGGTTGCTGAGTTCATCTTATTCTCTTTCTCTTTCACCCTATTTTATTTGAGGAGTGGACAAGGCATTGGTCAGACCAATCTTAATTAATCCCATCCATATTTGTCTCACTTGTGTACTTGTAATCTTATTTAATCAATTTCTTCTTTTATGTCCCTTTTTAGCCATTCAAATTGAATTAACCATTCAAACACACACGACCAACAATATTTCCTTGGTCAATAAAGATTATCTCCACCTTTAAACAAAATAACTTTATTTTTTTTTATTCTTTATCTTAATATTTTCACTTTGACTATATGTCGTTAATGAAGAGTTATATGGTATTACTTAACAAATAATTTCTACTATTTTTAATAATAAAGACAAAATTTCCAAACACTTGAGCTATTTCTCACTCAAATGCTATTACGATTAAAAACAATTCTCATCTCAATCAACAACATAGAGAAAAGTAATGCTACGTACCAACTTTCCATTCCGATAAAAATTCGGGGGAAATTATTTTCCTTGACAAAAAGTGAAATAATATTATGAGAGCGGTCCTCAATCCTCATCCACTTTTTGTAAAAGAAAATTTTTCATATAAATGAAAAGTTGGTACATAGCATTATTCTATAAGACTATAATTTATTTGCAACAATCCAATAGACAGTTTTTATCATTAATTTATCCAAAGCAAAAGCAAAATAAATAATTTTTAAAAAAAAAATACCACTCAGTCACAATTTACCTTTTGGCTCTCTTTTTATTTTACACTATCTTATATTTTAGAAAAAACAATATTAAAAAGCCACCTCAGCTACTAGCCATTTTCAATAAAACCCCATAAAGTGATAGGGTGAAGTTTGAAATATCAAACTACTATTTTGTGTCAAAAATATCACTTTTATGTCGTTCTCCCTAAATTACCCATATTTTCATAATAACTAAAATTAAAAATTAAAATAGAAATGCCACTTTTTCAATCCGTTTGTTTAGTTATTTATTTTGATTTTAGTGGCTCTTATCCATTGGGACCCTTCGCCAATAAAGATTATCTCCCCCCCCCCCCCCTTTAAACAAATAACTTTATTCTTTTATTATTTATCTTAACAATTTCACTTTCTTTCTCTTTTTTCTTTTTTCTTTTTTTCTTTTTATTTATGATGAGGAACCTTTTAAGACATGGTCATTTCATGTACACACTCATATCAACCAAATTCTGGACACGTGCAAAGTTTCTCCTCTACAAGAATCAAATAAGACTCCTGCTTTGCCAAGCATTACAAAAAAACATGTGAATACTAACGTATAGAATTTTACACGTGAGTGATTACAGTAACGTGATAATTCTTTGACGCGTTATCACATTACTGAAATCTATAGTAACGTGTAAAATTTATTTCATAACTCTTTTGTAACGTGAAACATTTTATACATTACTAGACAGTAACGTAAATATATACGCGTTACTAAACACTAACGTGGTAAATTTATGCGTTACTCTAGAGTAACGTGCAAATTAACCCATTAGTTAATATATGACCTAGTAACGTGATATTGTTCACGTTACTCAATATATAGTAACATGCATAGTAATGTTTAGTTTTATTACATTATTGTCTTTGCCACATGTTAAAATTGAATATTTGTATGCATATAAACCTCCCTAATTAACCATATATACCATATGTTTTGTAATAGAGATATCTCTAAGCAAATTGTTTGTGGCACTTTATTACCTATCGCAGATGCAATAGTCTAACTCTTTTAAATAACCCCATGTAACGTAGATATCTTGCGTTGACATATTTTCACAAAGATGCCAAATTATACAATGATTTCATCACATAATATGATACTGCAAGAAAGAGTACCAAAAAGCACTTCATGATTGAGCTACCAACAAGAACTTCATGAGCTATTCAATTAACAAAAGGATAAATATATATTACATCTTCCACAAAATGGGAGTACCAAAATATACATTGTCAAGGGTTTGTAGACCAAAACACAAAAAGTAATTACTATAAAATTGTACTTTCCTTGTAATATATTATAAAACAAATAAACTTCATGATTACATCGGTAATACACACAACACATAAACCTATCATCATCGTCTTCTATATAGTCGCCGGAATTCCATCCGGACTGCCTTGCCACCAAACAATTTGGCGTTCTTCCATAGTTGCAGCATGTTTCTACATAGCAGTAGGGTTGTTGATCTCTGGCTATGTGATTTGTTGATCCAGATGCCTTGAACATAGCCTTTTATTTTCCTTCGATATTCTTTTATTCTCGAGCCTCTTTGCCAGCAAAAAATTAAAGAAGACAAAATCCGCAAGCCCTAATGCTTTAATTGACCCCCATAGCAAATTAAAATAACACTATGTATGTACGATGCTTCAAGGTGTCCCTTTTCAGAAGCTTTTTCCAATAACTTAAGCCCTAGTTTCGGATTCTTGGAAGTGAAGTATCCACGCATGCCTTCTCTAAATATTGCTTCTGGGTTTCCACTCTCTTTGCAACGTCTTAAGAACATAGCTTCAGCATTTGTAGACCAAAATAGCAGAATCTTCTCCAACGATACTTGTTGGAAGATATGATCCTCCTCTGCCAACCCGCATAAATCACTGCAAGTGAGTTTTGCCTTGAAGAGGTCGGTGAAGGAAGATGAATGAACCTTTGTAAGAACTTTCATCAACATGTCGTTTGGAAGAGAAATAATGTCAACCTTGTGCTTCTCTTCATTTAAATCGGTCATGTCGATATATATCTATAATGACAAGTTTAAATCAGTTTATATAAGCATATAAAAAGACAAACATAGATTCATACTAAAGTATTTATAAACATCCATTACCGAATTTAATGGATTTATACTAGTTTAAATCTAATTTTAGTATGAATCTAATGGATTCATACTAAAATATAAAACCTAAATGGATATATATATATATATATATATATATATATATATATATATATATATATATATCTGCTGTTTGTAGACTTAGTTTGATCCCAAACAGGACAGTAATTGTGAGATTCATGGAAATATAAACAGCAGATATATTTATTTACTATTTAGGTTTTTATATTTTTGTATTAAAATGCTTGGCCAAACAGGTTTCTTGAGAGTCAAAAAGCAACTAGGAATCTCACATTTACTGCCTTGTTTGGGATTAAACGCAAGTCTACAAACATCATATATATTTATTTACCATTTAGGTTTTTCCATTGCTCTCCTCTCTACTTCGTAGCGTCTGTTTTCTTCACTATTCTAGCCTCCTTGTTTTTATACTTTTTGTTCTTCTTCATGACACATTCATCGCTGTGTGCACGGAATGCCAAAAAATTGATTTCATCTCGATGTCAGGTTTTCCCGCACAGACTGCATCTCTGTGGTGCTTTTTTTGATTCAATGCTAATGTTACAAATAAATTTCAATTAAATCTGTTAATTGATATTCTTATCGCATTTTGCAAAGAAATTTGTTCCATACTTATAGCTAGAGCTCAAGGGTTTCTCTTTCTTCTTAGGCGCCATTAGCGATGGATTATTGGCTGTGTGATTCATTTGGCATGCACGAAGTCAGAGAAAACAATCGTGGGCCTGGGGGCATTGAGCAATTGGGTGAGGAAAACGTAAATGTAGAACTAGCTGCAAGTAGCGCTCATAAATACTACGACATGTTTAAAAAGGCGGAGAAGCCACTACATGAGCGCACTAAACATAGCAAACTGAGTGCTACAGTACGCATATACAACTTGAAGCGTGTTGGCGGAGTTAACAACAATATTTTCTTGGCTTTCCCTGAGCTCATCAATCAGTTGCTGCCTATGTGTGAGGACAGTTTGCCAACTAATACATACGAGGCGAAAAAGTATCTCAGTGACATGGGGCTCGGGTATCAGAAGATCCCTGCATGCTGTAATGATTGTATGATATTCTGGAAGTCCAATGGGAAATTAGAGTCATGCACCATCTGTGTAGAATCTAAGTTGAATGATGAAATTCATTTGTCTCATAAAAAAGAACAAAAAGTATAAGAACAAGGATGTTGGAATTATGAAGAAAACAGAAGCTACGAAGTAGAGAGGAGAGCAATGGAAAAAACTAAACGGTAAATAAATATATCTGCTGTTTGTAGACTTGCTTTTGATCCTAAATAGGTCGTAAATGTGATATTCCTAGTTGCTTTTTGACTCTCATGATACCTGTTTGGCCCAGTATTTCAATACAAAAATATGAAAACTTAAATGGTAAATAAATATATCTACAGTTTGTAGACTTACTTTGATCCCAAACAGGGCAGTAAATGTGAGATTCATGGGAATATAAACAACAGATATATTTATTTACCATTTAAGTTTTTATATTTTTGTATTGAAATGCTTGGCCAAACAGGTTTCATGAAAGTCAAAAAGCAACTAGGAATATCACATTTACTACCTATTTGGGATCAAAAGCAAGTCTACAAACAGCAGATATATTTATTTACCGTTTAGGTTTTTCCATTACTCTCATCTCTACTTCGTAGCGTTTGTTTTCTTCACGATTCCATCCTCCTTATTCTTATACTTTTTGTCATTCTTCATGACACATTCATCGTTGTGTGCACCGAATGCAAAAAAATTGATTTCATCTCGTTGCCAGGTTTTCCTGCACAGACTGCATCTCCATGGTGCTTTTTTTTATCCAATGCTAATGTTACAAAGAAATTTCAATTAAACCTGTTAATTGATATTCGTGTCACAATTTAGAAAAGAAATTTGTTCCATACCTGCAGCTGGAGCTCAAGGGTTTCTCCTTCTTCTTGGGCACCATTAGCGATGGATTATTGGCTGTGTGATTCATTCGGCATGCACGAAGTCAGAGAAGACAATCGTGGGCCGGAGGGCATTGAGCAATTGGGTGAGAAAAATGTAAATGTAGAACTAGCTGTAGGTGGCGCTCAGAAGTACTACGACATGCTTAAAAAGGCGGAGAAGTCACTACATGAACGCACTAAACATAGCAAACTGAGTGTTACAGTAAGCATGTACAACTTGAAGTGTGTTGGCGGAGTTAGCAACAATATTTTCTTGGCTTTCCTTAAGCTCAACAATCAGTTGCTACTTGCGTGTGAGGATAGTTTGCCAGCTAATACGTACGAGGCGAAAAAGTATTTCAGTTACATGAGGCTCGGGTATCAGAAGATCCCTGCATGCCGTAATAATTGTATGTTATTCTGGAAGATCAATAAGTAATTAGAGTCATACACCATCTGTTGAGAATCTAAGTGGAATAATGAAATTCATTTGGATCGTGAAGGTCAACCCAGTCTGTGCGGGAAAACCTCGCACCAAGATAAAATCAATTTTTCGGCAATCCGTGCACACAACGATGAATGTCTCATGAAGAATAACAAAAAGTATAAGAACAAGGATGCTGGAATCGTGAAGAAAACAGGAGCTACAAATTAGAGATGAGGGCAATGGAAAAACCTAAACGGTAAATAAATATATCTGCTATTTGTAGACTTGTTTTGATCCTAAACAGGGCAGTAAATGTCGGATTCCTAAATGCTTTTTGACTCTCATGATACTTGTTTGGCCAAGCATTTCAATAAAAAAATATGAAAACCTAAATGCTAAATAAATATATCTACTGTTTGTAGACTTACTTTGATCCCAAACAGGGCAGTAAATGTGAGATTCATGGGAATATAAACAACAGATATATTTATTTACCATTTAGTTTTTATATTTTTGTATTGAAATGCTTGGCCAAACAGGTTTATTGAGAGTCAAAAAGCAACAAGGAATATCACATTTACTACCTATTTGGGATCAAAAGCAAGTCTACAAACAGCAGATATATTTATTTACCGTTTAAGTTTTTCCATTGCCCTCCTCTCTACTTCATAGCGTCTGTTTTCTTCACGATTCCAGCCTCCTTGTTCTTATACTTTTTGTTCTTCTTCATGACACATTCATCGTTGTGTGCACGAAATGCCAAAAAATTGATTTCATCTCGGTGCCAAATTCTCCTGAACATACTGTATCTACATGGTGCTTTTTTTGATTCAATGCTGATGTTACAAAGAAATTTCAATTAAACCTGTTAATTGATATTCGTATCACATTTTACAAAGAAATTTGTTCCATACCTGCAACTGGAGCTCGAGGGTTTCTCTTTCTTCTTGGGCGCCATTAGCGATGGATTATTGGCTGTGTGATTCATTTGGCATGCACGAAGTCAGAGAAGACAATCGTGGGCCTGAGGGCATTGAGTAATTGGGTGAGGAAAATGTAAATGTAGAACTAGCTGGAGATGGCGCACAGAAGTACTACGACATGCTTAAAAAGGCGGAGAAGCCACTATATGAGTGCACTAAACATAGCGAACTGAATGCTACAGTAGGCATATACAACTTGAAGTTGTTGGCGGAGTTAATAACAATATTTTGTTGGCTTTCCTCAAGCTCATCAATCAGTTGCTGCCTGCGTGTCAAGACAGTTTGCCAGCTAATACGTACGAGGGGAAAAAGTATCTCACAGACATGAGGCTTGGGTATCACAAGTTCCCTGCATGCCGTAACGAATGTATGTTATTTTGAAAGTCCAATGGGAAATTAGAGCCATGCACCATCTATGGAGAATCTAAGTTGAATGATGAAATTCATTTGGACCGTGATTGTCAACCCAGTCTGTGCGGGAAAACCTGGCACCGAAATCAAATCAATTTTTTGGCATTCCGTGCACACAACGATGAATGTCTCATGAAGATGAACAAAAAGTATAAGAACAAGGATGCTGGAATCGTGAAGAAAACAGAAGCTACGAAGTAGAGAGGAGGGCAATGGAAAAACCTAAACAGTAAATAAATATATCTGCTATTTGTAGACTTGCTTTGATCCCATCTCGGTGCCAAGTTTTCCCGCACAAACTACGTCTCCATGGTGCTTTTCTTGATTCAATGCTGATGTTACAAAGAAATTTCAATTAAACTTGTTAATTGATATTTGTATCACATTTTACAAAAAAATTTGTTCCATACCTGCAGCTGGAGCTCGAGGGTTTCTCCTTCTTCTTGGGCGCCATAAGCGACGGATTATTAGCTGTGTGATTCATTCGGTATGCACGAAGTCAGAGAAGACAATCATGGGCCTGCGGGCATTGAGCAATTGGGTGAGGAAAATGTAAATGTAGAACTAGTTGCAGGTGACGCTCAGAAGTACTACGACATGCTTAAAAAGGCGGAGAAGCCACTACATGAGCGCACTAAACATAGCAAACTGAGTGCTACAGTACGCATGTACAACTTGAAGTGTGTTGACGGAGTTAACAACAATATTTTCTTGGCTTTTCTTGAGCTCATCAATCAGTTGCTGTCTGCGTGTGAGGGCAGTTTGCCAGTTAATACGTACGAGGCGAAAAAGTATTTCAGTTACATTGAGCTCGGGTATCAGAAGATCCCTGCATGCCGTAACGATTGTATGTTATTCTTGAAGTCCAATGAGAAATTAGAGTCATGCACCATCTGTGGAGAATCTAACTGGAATGATGAAATTCATTTGGACGGTGATGGTCAACCCAGTTTGTGCGGAAAAACCTGGCACCGAGTAAAATCAATTTTTCGGCATTCCGTGCACACAACGATGAATGTCTCATAAAGAAGAACAAAAAGTATAAGAACAAGGATGCTGGAATCGTGAAGAAAACAGAAGCTACGAAGTAGAGAGGAGGGCAATGGAAAAACCTAAACGGTAAATAAATATATATGCTATTTGTAGACTTGCTTTGATCCCAAACAGGGCAGTAAATGTGAGATTTCTAATTGCTTTTTGACTCTCATGATACCTGTTTGGCCAAGCATTTCAACAAATTTAACACAAGAGGACATGGACCGACTAGAGGGTGACATTTGTGTCACTTTGTGCAAGATTGAACAAGTATTCCCCCCCGATTTTTTTACCAGCATGGTTCATTTGGTCATTCACATTGTTCGTGAGTGCAGACTAGGGGGCCTCGTACAGTATAGGTGGATGTATCCAGCAAAAAGGTAAAATATTGATTCTGTATATTCATTATTTTAATTAGTTTGTATTTTTTATATATCACAATGACTAATTGGCTGTGATTGACTGATTTTAAAATGTAGGAGCCTCGGGGTGTTCAAGTCTAATGTGCGCAATAAAGTGGCTCCTGAGGGCTGCATTGCGGAAGGCTACATAGCAACCAAGTTGGTGACATTCTGCTCGAGGTATCTGAAAAATGCACCAACCTTCCACAACAGATCCCAACGAAATCCTGATGGTCCAAAGGGGGCGGAAACACAAGTCAACCTCAATCGTACTCAGTTGAGCCAAATTCACCGATATATTACATTCAACTCTAACGAGTTTAATCAATTGCGAACGTAAGCTAAAAAAAGTTATAGCATGTGTTATATTCTATAATGTTGTAGCTTGAAATGGCGAATAATAGATAATGAATTTAAATTATAAATTTTAGAATGCACATGGATACGCTTAAGTGATTATGCGATAGAGGGCGAACTACGGACGATCAGTTGGAAGCCCAACATCATCAGCAGTTCTTCAGTTGGTACTGTGACTATGTAAGAATAATTTGATGTTTAGCTATTACATGTTTAACTTTTGGCCTACCATTTTACTTAATATTGCTCGCAGGTCGATCAATTGGATGATCAACATAGGATGGAGATGAGTGAGAAGCTAGTTATGCATTGTAGGCCCAAAGGAGAGAGCAGTTAGGTACAACTAACACGTGGTTAACGGCAAACTATTTCGGACTGTTGCACATAATGTTGGTAAGAGGACTCAGAACAGTGGCGTGTGTGTGCCGGCCATTGATGGCTTAACGTAATACGGAAAGTTAACGGATATAATTGAAGTTGAGTACTACGACCGGACTAAGTACGTTATGTTCAAGTGTGATTGAACGAACACCACGAGGGACAAAGGGTACAAGGTGGACGAGTATGGCATGGTACTTGTCAACTTCAATCGCCTTATCCACAGGGTAGACGGGAAGACTGATAACCTGTACGTGCTAACTTCACAAGTTGACCAAGTTTTTTACGTCGAAGATGAAAGGAACCCTGGTTGGGCTTGTGCCGTGTGGACTGAACCTAGGAACGTCTACAATGTTGGTTAGGGTGACAGGTCTCATGATGCATCTAACACCTACCACGAGTGTGAGCCGTTCCTATTAACCAGAATTAACGATAATGATCCGAGTGATGATTTTGACCACGCCCGACCATACTCAAATCCAATCTTAGCGTAAGTAATTCGATAAAACTTAACTGGTTTTCTCTTATTTATTTATACATTAATTGGCAATTGTTAATGAATTGGTGAATCATTTGTACATGTGGTAATAATTAATGTATGCATTAGGTAAGCGATAAAGTTGTCACGTTGTCAATCAATTAAAATCAATTCATGTTCGAGTGCATTATGTATAAATATATAATATTAATTTGGGTGCGTTGTGTATTTTGCAGGTTACCCTAGCACTTGACAGATATTCCACACCTCGTTTAAATGTTAGATCATCTGCTTGCAGCGGTTTAGGTAATAATTAATTATTTTTTTGTTATATCCTTATTTTTTTAGTATTGATGGCATTTCTTTATATTCCACATGTTGCTCCTTAAGTGTTAGTTTTAATATAATATTATCGTATTTTTGTTTATTGAGTTTGTTTGTTTTATCATTTATAGGTAATATGAAGCATGTTGTTGCGCATCCGTTAGTAGCTGTTCATGTATCGGCGGTAAGAAATTCGACTCATTCACATCTGTTAGTAGCTGTTTTATCATTGTGTTTTGGGTGTATTCTTTATATATACTTGTTTGTACATATATGAAAACATAAACATTGGTTATATTATTTTCAACATTTGTAATTTTTTATGATTGATTCTCAATGTATATTGTTGTGCTTGTTCTTTAAAATTAAATGTAAAATGTTGTGATTGTTGACGAATTGATGGATGGAAACATACAATTTGTTGTGATTTTAGGAGGATGGGATGGATGTAAATGGTCAACCGCTAAAAAAAATATTTGAAATACAGTAATGTGTGAATATAAATACGTTACTATATAAAGTAACGTGATAAATATTACGTTAGAAAATACAGTAACGTGAAAATTAGTTGTGTGTTATAGCATTCACTAACCTAACAATATTCACGTTACAAATCACAGTAACGTGAGGGATGAGTTTTGCATTACAACATCCACTAACCTAACAATATTCACGTTAGAAAATACAGTAACGTGAGGATTAGTTGTGCATTACAACATCCACATTATAAACCACAGTAACATGAGGATGAGTTCTACGTTACAACATACACTAACCTAACAATCTTCACGTTATAAATTATAGTAACATGATAATTAATTATGCATTACAACATTCACTAACCTAAAAATATTCACGTTGCAATAATTCAATAACGTAAAAATCAATTATGTGTTACAACATTTCAGTAACATGTTATTTGCACGTTACAATAACTCAGTAACGTGCAGTTTCACGTAACTCGAGCTCAGTAACGTGAGACATTTGTTGCGTTACTGGCCAGTAACACGATGTCAGATTTCCATGTTACAATACACATTTTAGCAACTTAAGGGATACTAACCTCAGCTTTGCTTTATTGGGGTCATGTTATTGGGTTCCAATAACGTGAAAAACGCATTTCTACATTATTGACTTTAGGTTAGTATTTACAAATTTTTTTGTAGTGGACGGACATGTCCCTGATAAATTGTTTACACTTAAGGAGATTTGAACCTTAAACCTCATGAGAATACAACTAAAACAACAATTTCACTTTTAACTATATAATTAACGAAGAATTATTTGTTATTAAAGAATGAAGTCTAATCTTCTATTTCGTGAGAGAAGAACCTCTTCCTTTTCTCTTAGAGAGTAAGGCAAACCGCATTTTAGTGAGGTCCTCTGCCACCATTGGTGGCTTTGCCAAGGGAGGAGAGAAGGTATTCTTTATCTTAGTACTCATCTCTTTCCTCTCCTCCGTTTGGGATCCCCTCCTCTCCTTGTTCCTCTTCTCCTCCTTTTCTTCTTCTTCTTCTTCTTCTTTTTCTTCCATTTTTTTTTTATCCACAAAACACTTCAACAGCTTCCTCTCCGCCTCTGGTTTGTCGAACCCAACCTCCACACCTTGCTTTGCGGTCGATCCTCCACCGCTGGTCATTTTGGTCCTGATTTGGTTGTTGTTTTTAGATTTGGTCTGTTCCAAGCCCGATCTACTCCCGACCCTTTTTAAAATAAAATATATAATTTTTAAGTTTTGTTTATTTATAGTTTTAATATATTTATATTTTTTTTTATTAAGATCGACACTTGTCGCCATCTTATTAGCGCTAATATGGCACCTAACGGAATCTGTAAAAATTTATAACAGAATTTGACTCTAGGGAGTAATTTGTAAATTAAGTCAACTACATAAATTTCTAAATTAATTATGATTTTAGAGGGAATCATTTGTAATTTATGCTTAAAAAAAAAAATTGTAATCTTCTATTCGGTCACTTTATTACACAAATTTTATATTAAAGAATTTAAAGTTTAAATTTTTTCCAGGAACCAAAAACTATAGGAGATTTGGGTACCCTGGACAAACAGAAACGACGATGGGACTGTTTTTATTTTCGCTGGACAAATCGTCTTCGTAGGAATCAATCGCAACCGTTGGACACTTGAACTAGATTACCAAATTTAACAAATTGAGACCATCCTGCCGGGAGGATTAGTAGGTGGAAGATAAGGTGAGGGATTTGGAGGATTTTTTTTTTTTTTTTTTTTTTTGGGACGGGTTTCGAACTTTCGAGAGGTTCATTTTGTAAATTTGTATAGTGTTTTGGATATTTTTATTATATTTATATTTTATTTTTCTCTGGGTTGTTTTAATTATGTTTTGACAATGAAATCGTGAATTGATTTCAGGCCCATATTGATTATTGAAAAGTAAAACTTTATTAAAAGTTTTAGCTGTCCATATTGAAAGTTTTGAAAAGCTTTTGATATAATGCGTTCACTATTTTTTTTTCTTGATTTTCCTAAAATCTTGGAAGGACGGAGAATCGGTGGCGGCGGAGTCAAGATTTTAGGTTGACGGTCAAGAATTTTTTATTTTTTAGAATTTAATTATAGTTCAATTAAATTATTGTTCTCCATAATTTTAGAGAACTTCAATTATATATATTTATAATCAATAAAATATAAAATATCTACTCATATAAATAAAGAATAAATAACCATATTTATAGTGTATTTGAAAAATTATTAGTTAAAATAAAAAAATAGCTTTTAATTAACTATTTTAGATAGAAATATATAGAGGTCATTGGAAATTTTAAAATAATATAACAATAAATTCACCATTTATTAATATATACAATATTAATTTTATTTTCGACTAGTTACCGAATGACAAGACCAACAACTGCCAAGCAAGTTAAATAGGAAAGAAAAGAAAAAGCCGTTGCAAAGAAAGATAAAAGAAAGAAAAGAAACAAACGCACACTCCAACCCCCCACCTCCCTTCTTTTATGACTGTTGCTTAACGCCACCCCCACCTTTCGTTTCTCTTGAAACACCACTCTGATTTTTCGAGTGCCTGCTTTTCTTCGATGGAGTGCGCCGCCGAGAGCCACAGCCCGGACGCCAATCCCGAGGCCGACAGCGCGCTGCAGCGAGCGCACTCCTCGTCCTCGGCCGTCAAGCGCGCGCTCCAGCTCATCCAATTGGACGACTCGGATTGCAGGCTGGAGGCGGCGCGCGAGATCCGACGGCTGACGAAGAGCTCGCAGCGGTGTAGGCGCCAGCTCGCCCAAGCCGTGAATCCGCTGGTCGCCATGCTCCGAGCCGGCTCCCCCGACTCCCATGAGGCCGCACTCCTTGCTCTCCTCAACCTCGCCGTCAAAGATGAACAGTAAGTTTGTTTTCCGTTCTTCGCAGGGGCGTCGCTGAAATTTGTGGATAATTTTTTAGTGGGTTTTGGAATTGGGATTCGAATTTTATTATATGATTTTCGTTTTTTTAATAATAGTGTAAATTAAATAAATATCCTCGGATCCATCAATTTGCGTGACAAATAATAGTCAGTACGGTGCTCGGAGATTCTGCTCCTTTTTTTTAAAAAAAATTAAAAATAAATAAAATAAAAAATCTTTGATTATCTGATTGGTTGGTGAGAAAGTGGGTAGAGAGAGAGAGAGGGAGAGAATGATTAATATCTTTATGCCTTGGAACCCGAGATGGGCCTTCCTTCTTTTTATTTTTTTGGATGAATGACTTTCCTTAATTTTCTCAGGGACCGAACACGTATGCCGGCATGGGTGTTCAGTTACATATCTGGTAATGAGTTTTTTAGAATAATTGATCGGTTAGAGTTTTAGGACGTAGAATATGCGACAGACTATGCTCTGTTTGGATGCTAAGAAAAACCCTAAAAGGCAAAACAAATAAAGAATTTTGCTCTTTCTTATGTGGGTTTCATTTTTTGTAAAACGAAATACTGTTTGGACACGTAGTAAAAAAAAAAAAATTGTTCTCGAAAATAGTCTAAACCAATGAATAAACTGTTAATTTGGTGGGGGGAATTAATTTTCGTTGTTTTGACCTTATAATTGTATATAATTTTATCTGCTTTTCGATGGTTAAAAGCTTCACACCTGTATCCTTTAGAAGGAATTGGATGCTTTTATGGTTGAAAGCCCTATGGGATTCGACTGAGGGTTGGTGGGTGGGTGGTGGTGGTTCCTTTGATTCACATGTTACTCGTTCTTTTCTTCTTTTTCTTGCTTTTGCCTTTTCTTTTATCTTCTCTCTGAAGTTTTCTTATTGTAATTTGGGTTCCTGTTTGGTGAGGTAGAAAACTTATACCTTGTGTGAGAGTGAAGGATTCTACCATTGTTTATTTTCCACCCTTTTGTGTGTTTGCTACTTTTTTTTTCTATCAAAGTGGTAGTGTTACTTTTTATCTTTCTATCTTCTTCTTCTTTTTCTTTTTGTTTTTAAACTTCACTTTTGATTTTCTGGCAACAAAAAGAGTAATAGTTACTTAGCAATTCAGGGGAAAGGATTATTATGTAGTCATTTGGATAAAAGATGTTATAATTGGAGTGTCCTATATTTGGGATTAGAGTATCTATATTTTTTTCGAAGTTAGTTGAAAATTTCGGGTGATAAATAGAACACTTTCTAGCAAGAATCTGGTCGAGGGAAGCTGTATTCAACTGTGTTATGTCGCTAGACCTGGGTATTTTTGTTGAAGGAATCATGCTTTGTGCTTGGGTAATTCCCTCATTTTATACATGTCCATTAATACAGATTCTGTTGAGCTCCAGTCTCTTAATTTAAGTGTTTCACCTTTTTGTTTCGATCTGCTAGAGTTGTGTAATGCACAATAGCCACTAGTTTCTTGATCAATGAGCCTGGATAATATAATTGTCTTTACTAGCAGATTGCAGACGAACTAATTTAGTGTTTAATGGATGTCTAAAAATTTCCCTTCTTTTATCTCGCAGGAATAAGATCAACATTGTGGAAGCTGGTGCGTTGGAACCCATAATTAGTTTCCTCAAGTCAGAGGATTTAAACCTGCAGGAGTATGCAACTGCATCTATGCTTACTCTGTCTGCTTCAACCATCAACAAGCCAATTATAAGTGCTTCTGGTGCCATTCCTCTCCTTGTGGAAATTCTTAGAAATGGAAGCCCACAAGCCAAGGCAGATGCTGTAATGGCCCTTTCCAATCTCTCAACACACCCTAATAATCTTCACGTCATTCTTGAAACAGAACCAGTCCCTTCAATAGTTCATTTGCTCAAAAGCTGTAAAAAACATTCAAAAACAGCTGAAAAATGCAGCGCTCTCATCGAATCTTTAGTGGGTTTCGATGAAGGCAGAACTGCCTTGATATCTGAAGAAGGTGGGGTGCTTGCAGTTGTGGAGGTGCTGGAAAATGGCTCTCTCCAAAGTCGGGAGCATGCAGTTGGAGCATTGCTGACAATGTGTCAGAGTGACCGATGTAAATATAGGGAACCAATTCTTAGAGAAGGTGTAATACCTGGACTTCTTGAGCTCACTGTTCAAGGAACACCCAAGTCTCAGTCTAAAGCACAAATGCTCTTGCAGTTACTGAGAGACTCTCCATATCCAAGATCTGAGCTTCAACCTGACACACTGGAGAATATAGTGTGCAACATTATCTCTCAGATTGATGGAGATGAACAATCAGGTAAAGCGAAGAAGATGCTAGCTGAGATGGTGCAAGTTAGCATGGAGCAGAGCTTGAGACATTTGCAGCAAAGGGCTCTTGTATGCACACCAACTGATCTGCCTATTGCTACTTTTACTTCTGAAGTTTCTTCAAAGCGATTGTTTTAGTTGCGGCTCTGTCTTTTCTTTTTCTTGTTCTTTTTTCCATATGGGGTTTGTAAGATGTAATTTTCCATAGCGAGAAGAAAGAAAATAAGGTATAGTGATGCCAGTCCAGGCCGTTTGTGGTGGTACCGGGTGACTGGTAAGTGTCAATAAACCTTAAAGTTGTATGGTTTAAAGCATAATTTTGTAAAGAAATTGTTGTATGAATGTTATACAGATAGTTAAAGGTTTTCTTTCTCCTTTTCTTTACGTGCCTTTCTTGATATGACAAGGGTGGTGAACATATATATGCATAGTTGCAGAAATGATCGATGAGGGCGAACGTATTGGTAAATCCTTTGACTCTCATGTCAGGGTCTGTTTTGTGACAGCAGATACTGTAACTCCGGGGCAGCTTCTGGTTCAACACTGATGGGCGTTGAGTCAGCATCTGTCTGTTGTGTGTTGAATTGATCTTTGCTTTCACGAGCGTCAAATTCCTCTCATTTGCTGGCTTGAATCCTCCGCCTGTTTTCTTCTTTTTTTAAGATTTTTCTGGAATCTTTATACAATGATTCCTAAATTGACAAAAAGAAAAAGATGTTAGGTAGGGTGGCCAAACTAGGCTTGTCAGAGGTGGGAAATTCTTAAACGTTGCACTCCCTTGTCAATCAAGTGCAACGGTTTTCTTACTTTTCTTTGTTGAGGTTTTTGTTTTTTTTTGAGTGTTTTGTTTTCTAGTCGAAGGTTAGGATTGGAGTCATGTCATCCCCTCCCTGTGCAGCGAATTGAGATCTGTTGTAATGCTTAAAGAGTGTTATATTGGGCGTAATAGCTCTTATATGAGCCATTTATTTAAAATGAACAACCTAGATTCTGAAAGAATCAGTGGCTTGAACCTTGTGCAAATCACAAGGGTAAGTGAACTTCTCCCTTTGGTTATGGGGGTGATTTTCCACCTCTCCTCCAAAATTAAGGGAGGTAATTGAGGGTGCGGGACCATCCTTTAGCGGCTTAATCATACGCAAAGGCGAAATTAGAATTTTAGGGTTTGAGGGACAAAACTAAAAAAAAAAAAAAAAAACTTTTTATGGGGGTAAAAAGTTAATTTTGAAAGAATTTGTATAATTTTTTTTTTTTTTTTTAAAAAGAAAATTATGGGATCAATTAGAGCAACATGCTTCTACCTTTGGCTATAGGAGTGGTTGAACCATCTTTAACCAAACCACCTATTGGGGGTGGCCGAAACACAAAGAGATGGTTTGCCCACTCCCAAGCCACCCCAATGGTCGAATTGGTGTTGCTCAACCATTCAATGCTCAAGGGGGTGGTCGAACCACCCCCAATGGCCGACTTTGTAACTTGCATTCGGTGCAAACTTGGTATACAAGCCACTTCTTTTTCTCTCTTTATGTGTTGTTGCAAAATCTCAATCCCTATGCAGCATTTACAAATTGACACATGGTTAAATAGTTAAACCTTTTGAGATTATGCTTTTATAAGTTAGACACAATCATGCTTCCTTTTAATTGAATTCTATGTTGTGCTTATTATAAGCTACATATGGTGCATAACTCATGGCGATATGAACTGCCTGAAAAGTGAAATGCCCCTTTATATTAATCTACTTCGACGCTTTATCTCCCGTTAAGAAGTGCCTTGGAAGCATTGAATTTATATTCATGAACACAAAACAAAACAATACAATACTGATAAGATAGAGAGAAAGCAGAAATATATGAAAGACTTTGTTATTTCTAATCGATGAGAAACTGTATAATGAGCACTCCTATTTGCAATGAAAGATGTGGGTATAATGTATATGATAAAGAAAATAAGGAAAAGCAAATTTGCTACATTATACCTTTATAATTGAATGAAAATATAAAAAATGTTTGTAATTTTTTATACGTGCGAAACGCTGAAAAATATTTTCGAATAATACTTATTATGTTAACCACCAAATAATTAAATTTACTTATCAAATTATGTTGCTTATTCACTCGCATGGCATATTGTAGTATAAATTGTTGTACCCTAAATATTTCCCATTCTTAACACCACAATGCCAAAAAAAAAAAAAAAAAAAAAAAAAAAAAAAAAAAAAAAGTTACACACCAAATTTTCTACCTATGAAGCAAAGAGTTTTTTTTTTTTTTTTTTTTTTTTTAAAAAAAAAAAAAATTTTAATTTTTTTTTTTTTTTTAAAGTAGATCCACCTTCCATATAAAATTAGCAATTTAAGCATAACCTTCTATACGGAAAAATCCATTTAAACAGTGAGGGAATTTCTCAAGAAAAAACCCGTTCCTCACTAAGAACAAGTGCTTCATTCACAAGACTGTTAGCAGTCTTATTGGCAATTCGCTGAATATGAGAGATCTTCCACTGACAAAGACCATTTAATACCCCACAAGCCTCCTCGATAATATGACCATATTTACTTAAATTGCAACCTTTCTTTCGCAGGCCTGCACCACCTGTGAAGCAATTGGCAAATTATTGTCCCTTGTTTTTCATATCTTTTTAAAAATTTCCATGCTTTTAGTTATGTCTCAACTTTTTCAATGTTAGTAATGTGAAAGGGACAAATGATTTATGTAGAAGGAGTCCCCTAAAATAAGTCAATACTTAAGATTGCACAAGCACCATTTTATTTATGAATTTGTCATACTTAACATGCTTGGGCCAATCAAGCAAAAAGGATTTAAAGCCGAATCCTTTAAGATAAAGAAGGCAACAAAGTAGGAGAAGTGGTATCTAAGACCAAAAATCACATAAGAGTGCAACTTAAATCCACTTGAACCATCCTTGACTTGAACATATTACCATAAATATTTAGCAATTAAAATTGCTGTTAAGCAAATCATAAATCAAGTTTAGATGAAATAAATTCTTAAATGTATATGTGATGTAATTTTGTTAGAGCAATCTGCTCTATTTTCTTAATTGAAAAATGAAAGTAACAAACTTATTAAAAATAAATAAAAATCCACTTATCCACCAGCCAAATCTCCAACAAATCCAAAATTAACGATTTTTTCTCAACTACTTCGAATTCAAAATGACAAGACTACCTGATCTTATCTTCAAAACCCCATTAAATCACTTCAACATATTATATATATATATAACAAACTTTCACTCTAAACCCCTTGAGGCTTGAAGTTTTCAATCTTAGATCATAATTAATTAATTGCTTTTCATAAGAATGGGCATAGAAGAGCAAGAAATTTCAACGATTGAAGAAGGTGTTGGCACATCCACCACCGCCAAATCCGATGGTGACACTGCCTTTTGTTCATCAGCTTCAGTAGTAACCATCACACAAAAGGTAGTGAATAAAAATAGTCACTGCTCTTCAGTCTTCAATATGTATATATATATATATATATATTCAGTTGAATATTTTGTGATGAGGTTTCTAAAATAAGAGTCTCTATTTTGGTGGTTTATATTATTTGCAGTTGATTGCAGAAGTGATTGGTACGTATTTTGTGGTATTTGCTGGCTGTGGCGCAGTCGCAGTCAATAAGATCTATGGTTCGGTCACATTTCCGGGCATATGTGTAACGTGGGGTTTGATAGTCACCGTCATGATTTATTCTGTTGGTCATATTTCTGGAGCCCACTTTAATCCGGCGGTCACCATTACTTCCGCCATCTTTCGTCGCTTCCCGTACAAGGAGGTCAATGTTCTATAAATGCTGTATATATATATATATTCAATGAGCTATGCAAATGAAATAGCTCTCTATTTACCAAATCAAACATTTTGGCCTCAAGAATTCACCCACATGGCTTATTTATAAACAACCAAGAGTTGATGGATCAAGAACAACCATGTCACAAGGGGTAATAATATTTGCTGATTAATATATTTTTTCCCCCAAAACACAAAAGGGTAAGGAGACAATTAGGGGCTGGTCTTCCTAAAAGTAAACCTAACCCTAATAGCACCTTTATCTGATAGGGCACCAATCAATGGACCCGTAACTTGGGAGATTCATAGGCCCTCCTTACAAATGGTCAAGCTATAACCTAATTCCAACCCCACTAGAGATTTAGTGATAGGAAGTTGGTGAACAAAAATTAGTGGGCATGAGTCTCGTTCCATTAATGTGTCTATGGAGAATTGAACTCATATTCTCTCCTCTCTAAACACATTAATTCCACCAGCCTCACACAACTCAAACAATGGAAATCCCTAATCTCACCCATTCCCTAGTTGCCATCCGTTCCTCCCACTCAGCTTTTGCCACCATTTGGCACCAACTCTGATGAGTTCATATCTTTTGTCTTCACCACCAAATTGGGCCCCTCTTATGACCCAACCAAGGGAGAGGCCTTTGTAGCCTTCCATCCTGTTAAATCAGCTTAAGCAAAACAATGCCAGGATATTCTCCTTGTCGAATACTCATTATTTGTCATTTTTAGTCTCCGAAAACCACACCTCACCAATAATCGGAGAATTGACAGCTTGATAAGAGCGCAAATCTCTGGGCTCACAACACAACTCATCGGGCCACTACCACCAGCCTTACTGACAGCTTTTCCACGTATTTGTACCCCTTATTAAATCTCCCCCTTTATAGTGGTAAAGATCCTCCTGGTTGAATTTTTTGTGTACTTTTATTTGTTATAGCTGTTTGTACTGTTTGACTAGCTCGTCTAAAAAGGAAAAAGAAAAAAAGAACTGACATTCTCCTCCTTACCAAACCATAATGGGAGTAACCCTCTTACCAATTTAGTCAACACCTCTTTGAGACTTTGATGATTTGTTGACTAATATCCATCAGGGTGTTATAGCATCTATTATTCCAATGAACTGCAGGTTCCTCTGTACATAGCGGCTCAGCTAATGGGATCAATTCTTGCTAGTGGCACATTAGCTCTAGTGCTTGATGTAACCCCTGATGCTTACTTTGGAACTGTTCCTGTTGGATCTAACAGCCAAGCCTTGGTTCTGGAAATGATCAGCTCCTTCCTTTTGATGTTTGTCATCTCCGGCGTTACCACAGATAGCAGAGCAGTATGTAATCCACAAATACCTCAGAATTTCTTTTCATACATGAAAAACTTTATTGTGTGTTGAGCACTTGAGCATCTAAAAAATCTATGTTATATTTCATTGTTCTTCATATTTTCAGACGCAAAAGATATGGTAAAAATCTATGTTAAGCCCGTTCTTTTTTTCTTTTTTTACAGAGAAGTGAACTAGCAGGGGTTGCTGTTGGTATGACTATATTATTAAACGTCTTCGTTGCTGGGTAACTCTCTATTTTGTGATAATGTTCGGGTACTCTTTTTATTTAGACTGACATGGCATCTTATGTGGATGGGTCCAAGTAATGATGTGTTACATATTATATCGTTACAAAACTTTTCAAATGATAAAATTTTTAGTGATTGACGTGGTAATTAAGTGTCGATTAGTTATTTGACAGTTTAGAAAAAAATAATTGCAGGCCGGTTTCGGGAGCTTCAATGAATCCGGCAAGGAGCATAGGGCCTGCTGTTATTAAGCATGTGTACAAAGGATTGTGGGTGTATATAGTAGGGCCAATTATTGGAACAATTTCTGGAGCATTTGCCTATAATCTCATAAGATCCACAGACATGCCACTTAAAGACTTGCTCCGGAATGGATCATTCCTCAGTGGTGCCACAGCTAAATAATTGCAGGCTATTTCCAGGACCCTCAGTTCCATTCCCCCCCCCCCCACAAGAAGCATTTTGTTAGAGGTATTTAATATATATAACTGATTATTAGGACAATTGTATATTTGTGAGTTGGCCAAGACCCTGCAAATCGTTTACAACAATTACTGTTTTTTTTTTTTAAAAAAAATAATAATAATTTGACGTGCTAATTTTGCTTTATATAGAAGTTTCTGCTCATGCTTTTTTTGAGATGAGAACAAATTTATTTGTAGAAGTTTGTATAATTATATTCTAGTAATTACGGAATAAACAGGATTGATAATATATATATATATATATATATATATAAATAAAACTTATACGTCAATTCTACAGATTCAATGATTGATTTTAAGAAGAAGAAAAAATACTCTCAAAAACACATTAACAATTAAGAGTCTAATCATAAACAATTAGGCATCTTATATGGAAGTGAAAGTGAATATTCATATGTCGGATCATCTCCGGATTCTTTCATTTCTCTTTGAATTTTGTATAAGAGTTTACATATGTTTTTCTTCTTCGTCAAAGATATGCACTTGGCCTTCCTTTCCCTTTCCCTGTATGGCGTAATAGGAGTGTAAAAGCATGTAGTTATTAACTACCTAATAATTTTTAAACGTCGATAACCATTAACTGTATTATCGTTTTTGTAAGCGGGTTAGCAATTTTAGAAATAGGCAGAAGTAGTTAATAACCGTTAATCGCATACCTTTATATATTATATATTTGTGGCGCATGAAAACATTTTTATCCTCTAGTTTATTGAGCTTTGTTACATTTTGAAACCCAATAACATATTAAATAGATCCCAAAATCATTTAAAATAAGCTCTAAAAGGATGCTTAAAGTAGTCCAAAACACTAAAATATACTCAAAATGTCAATTTCTAAAAGGCGGCTCTAGTTAGTAATTAGAGACAATAAACGCTAACCGCAATCAGTTGTGCTTCCATAGAACGCACAAAAAATAAAAATAAAAATAAAAAAAATCAAATGATATATTGAATTGTACTGGTTTTTGATATAAAAGTGCACAATTATCATAACTTCTGTAAATGATATGAGTTAGTAAAAAGTAGTAGATGTAATATAGAGTAAAACGTTTTGTATAGAAAAGTGAAAAGTTTTGTATTTTAATTAATTTTTTATTTAAATAATAATAAAAATTTTATTAATGTGATATAAAAAAAAAAAATGTGAATGTTTTGGTAATTTGTTATTAAAAAATGTAAAAAATGTGAGAAAAATAGAGAATGATTACGGCCCATTATCATGACATGGTCAGAGGCATCTCACTTTTTGGTGGAAGCGTTGTCAACTCAAATGGGAAGAGATTCTGATGATTTGATGCATCCTCTTTGGATTTTGTGTAAAATGCAAACATCAGAGTCCCGATTGGACATTGACGCCCGTGAAGTGCACGTGGGCGATTGACGGTTTCTCTTGATGGGCTTCCTCTGCGCCCTTTTACAAACAACCATGCGCCCTCCGCCCGTGAAGTGCACGTGGGCGATTGACGGTTTCTCTTGATGGGCTTCCTCTGCGCCCTTTTACAAACAACCATGCGCCCTCCGCCCGTGAAGTGCACGTGGGCGATTGACGGTTTCTCTTGATGGGCTTCCTCTGCGCCCTTTGCGCCTTTTTACAAACAACCATGCGCCCTCCGCCCGTGAAGTGCACGTGGGCGATTGACGGTTTCTCTTGATGGGCTTCCTCTGCGCCCTTTTATAAACAGCCATGCGCCCTCCAGCCACTTCTGGCTTCGGTAGAAGGCCGGATTGGAATTTATAAAAATTATTTGTTCAAAATTTTAGTAATTTAAACAAATAATATAATTCTTTTTTAGAATCTCTAGTTCTTATAAAATAAGTATTCGCATAATACAATTATCACTTTCAAGTATTCGTATTCGTATAATTATTGTGGATATTAATTGCTGTTATTATCTGTTATCCGTATATGAAATACTGACTATTTTGTGTCTTGGAATTGTAATTTATACTTATAGTAAATACAAAAATACATTATTTATAGTTAAACATTATTATTCATATCACACTTACTAATTATTTTGCTATAAAATTTCAATCCCATACATTATTTACCATCTTGCACCATCTATTTGTAGTTGGTAAATATAAAAAATATAGGAAAACCGCTATCCGCATATGAGGTAACATCAAAACAAAATCGTTTTAGTGAATTTAATTAAATATATATGATATTATAAACCGTATCTGCATACTCTAAAACTATTATTTGCATATGTGAATAGCGAATCTGACAGTTATTATCCGCTCGCATTTTCACCCCTAATTTGAACTACTCCATAATTTTTTTAGAATCATCTATTTTTTTAAGATTGCTTAAAATCATACGTAATAATGCGAGATAAACAAAATGTCTTAATTTTTTTTGCCCTATTTATGGTCTAATATCATAATGATGCGGGATAGACAAAATGTCTTAGGGCTAGTTTGGCAACTCATTGTCATTTCTCTCTTATTTTTTTTCACTTCTTTAAAAAATATCAAATAAAAAACATTATAACTTTTTTACACTTTTTACATCACATCAATCCTTTTTCTATTATTATTCAAATAAAAAATTCACTACAAAACAAAACTTTTTCACTTTTCTATAAAACATTTCCAAATTTTATATCACATCAATCACTTTTTACTACACAACACACAAATATTTCACAACCCAATCACTTACAAACAAGCCATTTTTTTGACCTATTTATGGTCTAATATCATAATGAGTAATGCTACATTCTACATTCTTATTTTACTGGATTGATATGACAGTATTTATTACTCCTTATATATATATATATATATTCAAAAGCTGATAATGAAAATTTTCACATCCTCATAATAAAATGAGGATGATATAAAAGTGTAGTATTAACATTGTTCTATCACAAATAGTGTTTACACAAAATATTTAATTAAAACAAGAAATAAACAGCAAACTCATGAGTCAAAGTTCATTATGTTATCATAAAAAAAAATTATAAGTTATTTCAAAATTTTAAATTAATAAAAAATTAATTAATATTTTAATAAATACAAGAGTTGGACTACCCCGCGCAGTCCGACGTGGGTGTGTTTTCTTTTTTTCCTTGAAAGTGCATTTTGGGTGTATTTTCTTTTTTTCCTTGAAAGTGTTTTTTTGAACCTAAAAGCATGTTTGATGTTTTAAGAGCATTTATGATAGTCTCACCAAATTTTACTAGTTAAAATAGTTAAAAATTACTTTATTCTATCATAACGAGCCACTTTTTCAAAGTACCTTTAACAGCTTCACTATTTTAACTATTCACAATCATTATTCTATTTTTTTTTCATATTTCTTTATTCTTTTTATATTTAATCTTTTTAAAATGTTTATCTTTTCTTAACGGTCGTATTTATGAGTACAAGGATGTTGTGTTGAGAGTTGAGAGACGAAAATGGGAGAAAGAAAGGATAAAAGTGGTGTTGTGCTGAGACTGATTCGTGTGAGAAAGAAAGGAGAAAAAAAGAAGGAAAAAAGAAAAAAAAAAAAAAAGATAAATTACAATTTTTATAGTTTTTTAATGATTTAGTGAGGGAATAGTACTCACCAAATTTTTTTGGTTAAACTGGTGAGACTGCTATGAGTAATTTTTAACTATTTTGGTAAGGCTATTGAGAATGCTCTAAAACGCAAACCCAAATATGCTCAAATAGTAGAGTATGTTTAGGATTGTGTTAAAAAATAAAGCTTTTAAATTAAAAAATAGCTTTTTAGAAAAAAGTTTTAAAATGATTGTGCTGAAAAATATAATTTTTAAAGTAAAAAATAACTTTTTTAAAAAGCTTAATTTTTGCTTTTCCCAAAAGGTGTGTTTTTGTACTTTTTTTTTTATAGTAAAAAGAATAAAATACTTTTAGAGATTTTTTTTTTCCTAATTTTTTTATTATCAAACATACCTGTTTTTTTGTTTCACACAAATTTTTAGCCATTAAAAGTACTTTTTAAGCTATCTAACACAACTTCATTTTGGAATTGTGTTGAAAAATATAGTTTTTATAGTCAAAAAGAACTTTGAGAAGAAAAAAAAAAATTTCATTTTCAATTTTTTTTTCTTTCTAAAAGTGCGTTTTAACTATTTTTTAAGGAAAAAAAAAAAACAAGTAATTTTTTTTTGAGTTTTTTTACAAAACATAATAATTGTTAGCTTAATTTGTACAACTTTCTATGTATTAAAAGTACTTTTTAAACTTTTTAACATAATTCCAAGCAGTCTTTTAGTCCGCAGTACTTGGCTCTTGTTCTCTCTTTTTCTTTTTCTTTTTTTAAATATTTATTTTTAAGTACATAAAAAACAAATTGCAAACAATAACAACAATAAAGGGCTAGGCAGCCCAACAATAAGTCTCAAACTAACCAGAACAATGTGAGTAAATAAATACAAGGGATTGTAACAAATGAACGATGCGACCTTATAGATTATTGTCATGGACACTAAGAGAAATGGCCACCAAGAAAGTGGTGAGACAAGGCATATCAGGGACGACGCAACTAAGAAGCACGTGATTGAGCACGAATCTCGAAATATCCATCAACTAATCCAAAACCCACATAAAGAAACTGTTGCAACAACACACCAGAAGGAGAACCATGACAACAAGGAAGGCATTGATAGAGGTCGAATCGAAACCATCGATGCGAGACAGAGTCTAGAGAACACCGCAAAACGGTTTGCACCATTGGTTGTATTGGCGGAGGAAACAACAAGGACGTACAAGTGCACGAGGACCATGCGCAATAGTGTGAGGGCTAGGCAGAGAAGCGAATGGCAGCAGTGGGGAGTGGAAGAGCCAAAAAAGACAATAATGAGACAAGTTAGTGAGCAACAGATAGAGATAAGCGGCGTGACGAATTAGAGAAAGAGGCACAACAATTTTGGAGAGAATGAAGCTACGATTCTAGGAGGAAGGGAAGAATCCTCTACGATAAATTGCCAAAAATGATTGATAGATCGCCAAAAGGCGTTGGAGAGAGCCTCACAAGAAGCGAAAAAGCTCTAAAGAAAATTCTAGGAAGAAATGTGAGTTTTTTTTCCTGTAAGAAAAGAAAAACCCATTGGCATTAAGCACGGCTGGCTAGCTTAGAGAGCAAGTCGAGAGAAATATAATAATATATATATGTACATATTTTTTGGTTGAGAGCAAGTCAGTCAGAAGGGCTGCTTTTTTAATAAACGTTTTAATTATTGTTACTTGGCTCTTGTTCTAATTATCACCAACATTGGAGTCAGCCCTCACCAACAGAGAGCACTAGCACGAGCACATACAAACAAAGCAAGCACACCCATACGCCTAAAACTAAACGGAATTGAAATGGCCAATGGGAAGATGTATTTTATGCTTTAGATCTAGCTGTATATCGTCGACTCAATATTAACATTTTTTTTTTAAAAAAAAATTTAAGTATAAAATCGTATACACAGCTAAATATCTAGTCAATATTAACATTTTTTTTTTAAAAAAATTTAAATAATTCAAATATAAAATCGTATACACAGTTAAATACGTAAACTTTAAATAAAATAAAAATAAAAATGGAGAGATCCTTGTCCAAAGAAAACCTCTGCTTCCCGATGCAAAAAAATGGACTAATTAAAGTACACTCTCCCACTCTTGTTCAGATTGAACAATTCCGCACCCGCTAAAACCCTAAACTTTCTCTCGATTTCCTCCACTTTCCCGGGAAAAGTTCACAACGACAACTAGACCTAGCGCTACTCTGTGAATGGGGGATCAGTTGGAGAGGCTGGGATCGGACGCGATGGGGCTGGTGGAGGGGGCGAGCAGCGCCAAGGACGAGCTGTGCATGGAGATCGACCCGCCGTTTCGCGAGAACGTGGCCACGGCCGAGGACTGGAGGCGGGCGCTGAACAAGGTCGTCCCCGCCGTGGTCGTGCTTCGCACCACCGCCTGCCGCGCCTTCGACACCGAGTCCGCCGGCGCCAGCTACGCCACCGGCTTCGTCGTCGACAAGCGCCGGGGGATCATCCTCACCAACCGGCATGTGGTCAAGCCCGGTAGTTATATGTATTCCATTTCTTCTCATCAGTTTAAAGAATAAAAAAAGACTCTTGAATTGCGCTGTCTCTTTGTTTGGTTTTTTGAGAAAATGTGGGAAAAAAGAAGAACTTGAAGCACTTTAAAAAAAAAAAAAAAAAGCCGTTGGAATTTTGGGTGCCACGAGATGGAGGAGGGCTTTATATTTGTTTTACTCCTGTGGCTGTCTTTTTTGTTTATCTATGCCGTTCACTGATATATATTTGCTGGTTTTGTAGGACCTGTAGTTGCAGAGGCTACGTTCGTGAACCGTGAAGAAATTCCGGTGCATCCTATATACAGAGATCCGGTAAGTGGACTCTTTATGGTTTTATTATTCTTTTTTGATCTTAACTGCAAAAATTCTGGGTAGCTAGCAACTTAATTGGAATTGCTGGTTCAATATTTTCCCTTTGTGATATCTTGTTTGGTTGGTGATTCTATTTTTTAGATGATCTGTAACAATTTATTGGAGGCTGGTTACATTAGTGAGTCCATACTTGAATTTTGGAGATGCTATGTGATGTCTATTTTTCTAGGAATAAGTGAGCTCATGCCTATTTTGTGGTAACTGAAGCAATAATTGCAATATACACATGCACAAACATACTGATACGATCTTTATTTTGGTGGCTATTTACAAAGAAATGATTTTTGTAATTTCTTTTAATGAACAAAATCATTAGAATATTAGTTAAAAAACACCTTGGGACTACGGTATTTTTTTCTCATAGAATTGGAGAGATTAATATTGGTAAAAGAAGGAACCATACTATGGACAAAAGGAATTCCTCTGGATGAGACTATAGACAGCACCATGCCTGACATCATTATCTGCATTTTGACAATGCTTGCACCCCCAAGAGAAGTTGGAGTCCTCACAGAAATGTTGATAAAGTTTGTGATATAAATGTTGCATTGCTCTCTCAAGATATTCTATGGTGAGTCAAGTAGGAACCATGTGGCATTATGCAGCCCTGTTGTACCCAATTTGTACCAATAATCTTTTATTCTATAACTTTAAGTGCAAACTGGAAGTTAAAGCCCCCTCCCAAAAAAAAAGAAAAAAAAGAAAAGAAAAAAGAGAGAAAGAAGAAAGTTCAATTCTCAATTTGTTGACATTAAGACTTGAGTTGTGTTCTGTTTCCAATGCAGACCTTTAATAGCATTTATATGAATTTTTAAACGATTTTTTTTTTCTTCCCATTTATGCATGCCAATTTCTCTCTCTATTTTTCTGTCTACTCTCTCCCCTCTTGCCCCCCCCCCCCCCCCCCCCCCCCCCCCCCCCTTTCTCTCTCAACTGACCACCACGGCCTTGGAGGTTGGACCCTCCATGTTGTGACTCAACCTCCATAGGCATGGAGGCCGAGCCATGGCCATGGCCATGGAGGGGAGGGGAGGGGAGAGAGAAATTGGGTGGCATAAGTGATAAAAAAGAAATTGGAGGGCTTAAGTGGAAAGAAAAAATTATTCGGTTAAAGATTGATGCAAATGCTAATGGAGGTCCTTGAATTGGAAACAGGCCATAACTTGGGTTTAATGTTAAATAATTGGAAACTGGAGTTTTAAAATCCAAATGGCTCAAAGCACAAGGGGTGTGAAATATATTCCTCCCGCAAGCTCATTAGTATCTTCCTTTTTTTTTTTTCTTTTCCTCTTTTCTCTTTTCCTTCTTGTTTTTCATTTTGTCTTTTGCTTGTTTTATTTTTATAAATAATTCAATTTCATTAAAAGCACATAGGGGCACAACCATAGTACGTAGGAAGTATACAAGATAAACCCCTAATATAGAGAAAAAGAGGAACACAAATCCAAAAATCTCATAAAAGTAGAAATGGGTAGGCTTTTGAATGCTGCTATCCATGTGTAGAGAGATTGTAAGATATTTTTCAGCTCTAACAAAGCATTCTCTCGATCTTCAAAGCTCCTTGCATTTCGCTCTCTCCAAATACACCACATTAGATGCAAAGGAGCCAACCGCCACACTTCCAAATCATTACGATTTTCCATTTGTCCTCTGCAACTCACCAACAATTTTCTCACCCCTCTAGGCATAACCCAAAAGATACTTGGTGGACATTAACTAGGAAGAAAGATTCCCAAACTAGTTATAGGAGAAAAAGGGATAATATATATGACATCTCTCGTACTTGGGCCATTTGGATTTTAAGATCTAAATTTTCAATTTGTTGACATTAAGACTTGAGTTGTGTTCCGTTTCCAATACAAGACCTTTATTAGCATTTATATGAATTTTTAAATGATTTTTTTTTCTTCTTCTTCCCATTTATGCATTCCAATTTTTCTCCTCTATCCCTCTCTCTCTCTCAACTGACCACCATGGCCTTGGAGGTTGGACCCTCCATGGTTGTGACTCAACCTCCATAGGCATGGAGGTTGAGCCATGGCCGTGGAGGGGAGAGAGAAATTGGGTGGCATTAGTTCTAAAAAAGAGTTGTTGGGCTTAAGTGGAAAGAAAAAATTATTCGTTCAAATATTGATGCAAATGCTAATGGAGGTCCTTAGATTGGAAACATGCCATAATTTTGTGTTTTGATGTTAAATAATTGGAAACTGGACTTTTAAAATCCAAATGGCTCAAAGCACAAGGGGTGTTCAATAAATTCCCCCGCCCCCAAAAATAAGACTAGTGGTACCTTTGTAACCTTCCTAAATTATGTAAATGAATGAAAACTCACGCAAGTTATGTAGCAATTTTGATTGGAAATTTGATTTGATCTTTGGGTGTGGATTGGTGTTTGGCTTCTTCACGAGGTAACAGATCTCTAGGGTTGGTCTGCCTGGAGTTTGTGCTAAAGAAGTTCATTAGTATCTTCATTTTGTCTTTTGGTTGTTTTATTTTTATAAATAATTCAATTTCCTTAAAAGCATAAAAGGGCGCAACCATAGTACATATGAAGTATACCAGATAACTTTTAATATAGAGAAAAAGAGGAAAAGAAAAATCCAAAAATCTCAGAAAAATTAGAAACAGGCAGGCTATTGAATGCTGTTATCCATTTGTAGAGAGATTGTAACATCTTTTTTTAGCTCTAACAACGCATTCTCTCGATCTTCAAAGCTCCTTGCATTTTGCTCTCTCCAAATATACTACATTAGTAAACACAAAGAAGCCAACTGCCACACTTTCAAAGAATTACGGTTTTCCATTTGTCATTTCCAACTAACCAACAATTCTCTCGTCCTTCTAGGCATAACCCAAATAACACCGAAGTAATGAAAAAGCGAACTCTATAATTTTCTTGCAATCTCACAATGAAGGAGGTGATCAATAGATTCCCCACTTTTCTTGCACATACAACATCAATCCACCTCAATAACGTTAATTTTTCTTTAGTTATTCAAAGTCAAGATTTTTCCTTTAGCCGCCATTCACACAAAGAATGCCACTCTCGAAGGAGCCTTAACTTTCCAAATACTCTTTCACGTAAAAAAGGGGAAGTTACATGAATGGATAACACACGATAGTAGGACTTCACTTCAAAATTTTTCCGTTTAGAAGGTATCCAGTAAATTCTGTCCTCACCTCCTTACCCTACTCTTTGAGAATACAACAACTCGAAGGAAGAAGAAACCACTTCCACCTCCCAATCATGCACTGGTCTTGTAAAGAAAATATTCCAAAGAATATTTCCATTTCAGAATTGCAAATGAAATGAACCACCACCCACGCATCTTTGCAACACGTAATACTAAATAATTCCGGATAAACAATCCTCAAAGCCTATTCCCAACACTATAAATCATACCAAAATTCCACCTTTGATCCATTTAGTATCTCAAACCCAACATATTTAGAAAAAACTTCTCCCCCCCCACCTTATACATTTCCACACTCCTTCTCTAAAGGGCCTGACAACCTCCTTAGAACACTAACCTCCTCTCAAACTACCATACTTAGCATCCACCACCAATCTCCACGAAGTCTCCTCTCTTAGCATACCACCACAACCACTTACCCAACAAGGCTCTGTTAAACTGAATCAGATTTTTTACCCCCCAATACTTCTAATTTTACTGGAGTACAAATTTTTGACCACTTCATTAAATGGAATTTTTGATGCTATTGATGCTATTGAAGAAAGAAGGGTATTAGGGGAAGAGGAAATCTTGAGAAAGGTTGAGACTGTAAGGGAGCTTGAGAAGTGTTCTCTTTTGGAAGAGGTGAGTTGGAGGCAGAAATCAAGGATGTTGTGGTTAAAGGAAGGGGATAAGTGCACTAAATTCTTTCATTCTATTGCCAATTCCAATAGGAGGTATAATTCTTTGAACTCCTTAGTGATAGGGGACTCTCTTTCCTCTGATCAGTCAGAGATCGGCGTGCACATCGTCAAGTTCTATGAGAAGCTGTTTACGGAGCAGTGCAGGTGGAGGCCTTCGGTTGAGGGTATCTCCTTTGATTCTATTCTAGAGTCAGAGGCCAGGTGGATAGAAAGAGCGTTTGAGGAGGAGGAGGTCAGGAATGTAGTTTCAGCAATGGAAGGAGATAAGGCGCCAGGTCCTGATGGCTTTTCTATGGCCTTCTTCAAAGAGTGTTGGGATGTTTTGAGGGGGGACATTATGGGGGTGTTTCAGGAGTTTTTTACCGGGGGTTCGTTCGAAAAGAGTCTCAATTCTGCGTTCATTTCTCTTATCCCGAAGTATCCAGGTGCTATCGATTTAAAAGACTTTCGACCTATCAGTCTTGTGGGTGGTGTTTACAAAATCATTGCCAAAGTTCTAGCTAATAGACTTAAGACGGTTTTGGAAAAGGTTATTTCGAAATCTCAAAGCGCCTTTGTCAAGGGGAGACAAATTTTGGACCCTATACTTATTGCTAATGAATGTCTGGATAGTAGATTAAGATCAGGGGAGCCTGGAGTCATGTGCAAAATGGATCTGGAAAAAGCTTATGATCATGTTAATTGGGATTTCTTATTGTTTATACTGAGGAGATGTGGATTTGGGGAAAAATGGTGCTCATGGATAAAACATTGTATATCCTGTGTGAGATTCTCAGTGTTGGTTAATGGCTCACCTAATGGATTTTTCAGTAGTTATCGTGGGTTGAGACAAGGGGATCCTCTTTCACCCTTGTTGTTTGTTTTTGTGATGGAGGCATTGAGCCGTATGATTTCAGCTGCGGTAGGAGGGGGCTTAGTCGAAGGATTTAGAGTGGGTAATGTTTCATTCTCACATTTATTATTTGCAGATGATACTTTGATTTTCTGCAGTGCTCGCCAAGCTCAGTTACGTTATCTTAGAAGCATCTTTCTTCTGTTTGAAGCCGCTTCGGGATTGAAGGTTAATTTGGCCAAGTCAGCTTTAATCCCTGTGGGAGAAGTAGCTCAAGTGGAAGGCCTTGCCGATATTCTGGGGTGTGGGGTTGCTAATCTACCGGTGAAGTATCTTGGCCTTCCGTTGGGGGCTTCCTTCAAAGCTATTCATATTTGGGATGGTGTTATTGAGAAGGTTGAACGTAGGTTGGCCAGTTGGAAAAGGTTGTACCTTTCCAAGGGAGGAAGAGTTACCCTCATCAAGAGTTCTCTTTCCAACTTGCCCACGTATTTTCTGTCTTTGTTTCCTTTACCGGCAAGTGTTAGTGCTCGTATTGAGAAGCTACAACGAGACTTCCTGTGGGGAGGAATTGGGGATGAGTTCAAGTATCATTTGGTGAAATGGTCTAAAGTGTGCACTCCAGTTTCAGAAGGCGGGTTGGGTATTAGAAATTTGGTGGTGTTTAACAAGGCCCTTTTAGGCAAATGGCTTTGGCGGTTTGGGACTGAGAGGGAAGCTTGGTGGAGAATAGCGGTAGATTCCAAGTTTGGAAGTTTATGGGGAGGGTGGTGCTCCCTTGAGCCTACAGGTTCTTTTGGGGTGGGGCTATGGAAGAACATCAGGAAAGGGTGGAAGAAGTTTGTTGGATTCTCTAGATTTGAGGTGGGAGGTGGGACTAGAATAAAATTCTGGCATGATTTATGGTGTGGGAACTCAACTCTTAAGGATGCTTTTCCTGTTTTGTTTGGAATGGCTCGTGCGAAGGATGCTTCAGTTGCGGATAATGTGGAGCTTGTGGGTGGCTCCAATCAGTGGAGCGTGCGCTTTTTTAGAGAAGCGCATGATTGGGAATTGGAGACCTTTGCTGCTTTTTTCCAGGAATTGCACTCGGTCAGTCTTAATAGAGGTAGTGAAGACAAAATGCGGTGGATCCCTTCCAAAAATGGTTTGTTCAAGGTTGGGTCTTTTTTCAGCTCTTTGGCTTGCGCTGTGAGAAGTCACTTTCCCTAGAAGAGTGTATGGAAGACTCAGGCTCCTCCGCGGGCGGCGTTTTTCGCGTGGTCCGCGGCTCTGGGCAAGATCCTAACGGGGGATAACCTCAGGAAAAGGCATGTCATTGTGGTGGATAGATGTTACATGTGCAAGAGAAGCGGGGAATCAGTGGATCACCTTCTCCTTCATTGCGATGTTGCATACGCTATGTGGAGTGCTATTTTTTCTCGCTTTGGTCTGTCTTGGGTTATGCCTATGGGAGTCTTTGACTTGTATGCGTGCTGGTGGACGGCTGGCAGGGCGAGGAGTGCCGTTATCTGGAAGATGGTGCCAACATGCATTCTCTGGTGTGTTTGGAAGGAAAGAAATGATAGGTGTTTTGAGGACTTAGAGAGATTTTTGGAGGATATTTTAGCTTCTCTTTTTTATACGTTGTATCTTTGGACGGTGGCTTTTTTGTCACCGTTGTCTTTTACATTTGATGAATTTCTTGTTCGTTTTTCTCTTTCTAGCTAGGTGCGTTCTCTTGTATACTGCCGGTGTATTAAGGGGCGCCTTACGCTTTTAATAAGACAAACTTATGACTTATCAAAAAAAAAAAAAGAAAGTCCCTCTAAAGCTTTTCAATTCTATTAGCCACACCTACCGGAATAGGGAAGAGAGACAAATAACCAGAACTCACGTAATAGGAACTCGAGAATCTGAGCGCACCTAGGGCTCATCTAGCAAACCCTTTAGTCTCCAATCTATAGCTTGTTGGTATGGAAGAATCTTTATTCCTTGAATCTTCTTTAATCACCCTTATGGAGGGGAGAAAATGTCTTGATATTTACTAGGCCAGGGTCACTATTTCCGATGTGATGCCTATTGCCCCCCTTATTTGGGGTTTTGAGGTCTAAATAACAATTTTAAATGTATACTTTTTGTTTTGTAGTTTATTGTATTGTTTTTTTTTTTTGCTTCCTTGTTTATGATCTCTGGAACGGCTAGCTTTCTAGTTTCCTGTTATTTTGCTCTTATACTTTGGTATTTAGTTTATTTATTTATTTTTTAAGTTCATATGCTTCTGTGTTAGTTAAAAATGCTGCCACAAAGAGGAGTAGGTCAATTTTGTTGGTCTATATATTTCTGTGTTTCTTTCAATGTATTCATTTACTTTCACATTGCTTTTGAAATGCTGTAAGAGTTTCAGAGCTATTGCACTTGGAGAATTAAGTTAGTTTGCTTTCAACATAATATATACTGTAGTTATGATTCATAGTGTATAGATGCTGTATTTAGCCAGCACAGGGCTTGTGTTAATGTGTATGCCTTATTGTCCTCATGCTGGCATGAATAATAGATATATCACTCAAATTTTAACAAATTTTCTATCCTATGTATATCTCAGTGGTGCTAACTTTATGTGAACAATCTTCTAGGTGCATGATTTTGGCTTCTTTCGTTATGATCCTGGTGCAATCCAGTTTCTCGATTACGAGGAGATTCCTCTTTCTCCTGAGGCTGCTTGTGTTGGACTGGAAATTAGGGTTGTTGGTAATGATAGTGGTGAAAAGGTATTCACATCAAATTTTGACTGGAAGTCACTCTTAGAGCTTAATTAGTTTTTGAGATATTTACAGTGGGGATTTTAATTCTTTCTACTTCAAGGGGTATAATAACAGATTGATTATGCCAATGTTTTTGTAACTTTTTATAGGTGAATAACATCCGTCCTTATAAATGTAATAAATAGTACTTCACATCCCCCTTTCTTCCCCAAAACAACATTTAGTGTCAATTTGAACAATAACACTAAATCTTGGCTTTAATTAAAACTTTTTTGTGTATAAAAAGGCTGGTCTGAAGTATTGCTATTTTTCCCTTATGTGTATTAAATTTTTGTTTGAAATATGTATATTGAGACACTGTTTGAAGATGTATATTGATGGTTTGATACTCATATGAGGCATGAAACTCGGTAAAATTTTGTAGATGCATGTAAGTCTTACCCACTTCTAGTTTGTAACCAAACTGAGTAATTATTATTATTATTATTATTATTATTATTATTATTTTTTCGTAATGAAGAAATTATAATCATTTCTGTATGCATAGTTTTGTTGTAGATGTCAGAAGATATATCAAGGACTCCTGCACAATGGGATATTTTGTAGATGATAGTCAAGCTTTAGTTAACTTTTTTTTTTTGATAAGTAAATGAAATTTTATAAAAAGCGTAAGGCGCCCCTCTAAGTACATTGGAAGTATACACAAGGAAACACCTAAGAAAGCAAAGAAAAACGAACAAGAAAATCAGAGAAACTAATAGACACGGGTGACAAAAAAGCCTCCGTCCAAAGATACAACATAAGAAAAAACGAAGCAAGAATCACATGTATAGAACAAGAAACTAGCTTTGACGATTTCACAGAAAAGAAAACAATAATAGAACAGCAAAAACATAGTTCTAAATGACACATTTGCTCGGCAAAAAGAGAGAAATTCAAAGGGCCTTAAGTAGCATACAGTTGCTGGAGTATTCTTTTAGCATTAATTAGTTCATTTAATAATCCAGGGCCATACAAAAAAGCAAAAAGCGTTGTCAACCAAGGCCCATGTTGTTGTATTAAGCTTTCACCAGTGATAAACAAAGTCTGATGAGTTGAGTTGCTCAAATTTGTAAAAGAACTGGGTGAATTGAGTACGTTTTATTGTGTGACTAATCTGGTGATCCAAATAAAACCTTGAACCTTTGAGTGACTGGTTCACAAGTTTGACTGCCTGGATCAGTCCAGGTTTGATACTATTAACAAAACTATCTAATTTTATGATATGAAGTCCAACGGTTAGGGTCTGGGTTCATTTCTATTTGTCTTTCATTTAGAAATGTGCGTGGGGTCTGGGTTCACGTGTTTCACCAAGACATGAATATCAAGTTAACCCCTATTGGTAAGTAGAGCTAAATTGATGATTATAATGTATAAAAATAGAGTGACTCCAATTAGTGGAGACAAGGCCACTTTGATTGTGGTGATAACTCCTGCTCTAGCTGTTGTATCAAAAATTCATCCCGCAAACACACATGCAGGCTTACATGCATGTCCAAAGATATTTGTGTATATATGATCCTCATGAAATTAAGTTTATGTATCTATGTATGTGTTTGATGTTGAACGTGGTAGTGTTTAGTGCAATTGCTAATGATTTATCATTATTACTTTCCTGGTAAAACTATGTAGTCTATGTTTGTGTTTGGTTCCTGCTTACCAACCGGCAAAAAAAAGAAGGGAATATTGTCATAGCTTCTTTCTCGATATTACATATATTTTGCCTCTGGTCCTAGCTATCATTAGATTATAGGAATTTGATTTATTCTAATACTGTTTTTTTTTCCATCAAGGCTCCTTCATTGATTTGATGCCAAATTTACAGGTTTCCATTTTGGCTGGAACTCTTGCTCGATTAGATAGAGATGCTCCTCATTATAAAAAGTATGTGGTTGCTTTACTAAAGTTCTATTTTGTTTGCTTTACTCTTTGAAGAAATGCACATTTGGAAAACATAAGTCAATGACATTTAATTGACATCAACCTGAGCAAATTAGAAATTCTCCTCTCTTAGGGATTTTTGGTTGTGGTTTTCTCTTATATAGTAGTGTGTATAACATTCTACATCAATGAGCAAATTAGAAATTCTTGTCTCTGAATGAATTTTTGGTTCTGTTTCTCTTATCTAGTTGTGTGCGTATTCAAATTCTACATCTATTGGTGGTGAGAGAAGATTATTTCATTAAAACTGAGTTATGATATTTTATTTTCCATTTTTTGTCATGAAATTCTTGAGAATGTGATGCAATTTGCTAGGTTCTGGTCATGGCTTCTCGTCAGCCTTTTGTTATGTGGGAACTATAATTCAAAACCAAGCTGAGATTCCCATGCTTGTGTACCTATGATATGTTGAAAACTTCTCATTGTTGACATTGGTTCTGCACACACTTTTATCTGTCTGTGTTCACTACCGAAAGTAGTAAATAATGATTGTTATTTGGTGTAGGGATGGCTACAATGACTTCAATACTTTCTACATGCAAGTAAGTATCTTAACCATTTATACGTATAGTATAAACTGATAATAAATCTCCAATAACATTTATAAGTGTTAGATATTTCTATTTTCCCTTCAAATTTCATCCATCATTATTTAATTCAGTAAAAAATGTATAATAAAAAACCAACAGTTTAACTGTTGCCCAGGGGTTGAACCAATGACCAGATAACCTGACCATTTTCCAGGTCAAATGTCTGGTAGGGTTTTGATAACTGGTAGTGACTTAGGAAAAACAATTTTCTTTTACTTTTCCTGTAATCAACCATCAAAAGTGTAACAATCTTTAGAACACCGTAGGGATGTTTCTGTCAGAATGTGACTCTTTTATTAGTGTTGGCAGTTGTAGAACTGATGAGGCTTCTCATATGAAGTACTTTAATTTGTAGTGAAGTACATGAGAGAAGGCTCATTGTTGATATTTTCATGTAACAGTTTGCTTACATACATACACGTACACATACATTAATACATCTGGTGAGAACTTTAGTAAAGTTTGTGGTGAGACAGTGGCCATGTTCAACTACATTGTTTCATATATTGGGAACTGTGGTTACTTGTTTTCTTGTTATTTGTGATTTAGTGGGTAATCAGTAATACCGGGATGGTTGCAGAGATGCTGGTATGTTACCAGGATGTTGTTCCGTTCTGTCTTATGCAATGCATTTGGGTAAAAGGAAATGCTTGGACCTTCGACAGGGTTGAGCTTCTTGTTTCTAAGTTGATACTCATTTATTTGGCCAGTCTTCAATTTGTTGGTGATATCAAACCGTTTTCCGTTTTCTTCTTTCCATGATTTTAAGAATTTTTACATATAATGACTTGTGTTATAATTTTTCTTACCTTCTCTCCTCTCTAGGAGTCTCTTGTTGTAAATTCCTCTGGGAACTTTTTTTTGTTTACAACCTGTGTAGTAGGGTCCTTGTTGAATTATAACCCACCTTGAGCTTGCTCAATTTGAACTTTGAAATTGAGGCTCAATCTTGGAATGATGGGGTCTTGGCCAAGCTCACAGTCAGGTTGAACTCGTCAACCTCACTCGAGCTCTCCCAATGTTTTTTAAAAACTAATTAAACAAGAAGTTCAGACCCATGCATGTCCACATTTATCGCAGGCACCTTAGAAATTCAAATTGACAACATTAGTAATTCGTCCACTTTCATTTGCAGGCCTTGCTTCTTTTGTTGCCTTTTACAATCTTTAAATTTAAAATATTAATTATTGTTTCGAATGGTTAAATTTGATGGTAAGTAATATCTTCTCTTGTTCCCTCTATTGTTTTAGTTTCTCTCTCTCTCTCTCTCTCTCTCTCTCTCTCTCTCTCGTTTTTTTTCCCCTTGAAAGCTAGCAATTGTTTTTGTTTCTTGGTTTGTTTTCTGCTGAATGGAACTTGGCAGTGGATTCATTTTCCTTCTGATCTAATCGTTTTATGTTCCAGTTCTTCAATCTTGGTACATTGGTGGCTATTTCATGTTGTCTTTTATGCCAGAGTTAAGCAACCAATTCTATGCTAGTATCAATTTGAAGAATTTCGCTGTGTTTTTCATTTCCTTGGAAGAAAATAAGTATCGAGGTGGCCTTTGGAAAATATTTTAATGGAACTAATGCCTTGTAATTTTTGAATGAATTTGTGTTTATTAAAGTGTGCTGCCATATTATACTACTGAGCCTCTTAACCATAAGGAGCAGCTCAATCGGTTGGGGACCACGCCTCATGAAGTGGAGATCACTATTTCGTATCTACCGTTTCCCTCTCTTTGGGGCCAATTACTTATATATATATATATATATAATACTGAGCCACTTAATTATGCTTGGTGTGGGCACCTAAAAAGCCTTCAAATTTACGTTTTTATGGATTTGGGCTTTTGGTGTCAGTCTATAGAAGGTACTGACATCTTACAATGCTCAATGGTGTGTCAAAATTGCTGCTAATTTGTGGGACATAGTTGTCATTGAAGAGCCATCTTCTTGACTCTGCTGCTATAACTGATTTTTGAAACTACTTTTTGGTTCTCTATTGTCAAATTATTGATCTGCTTTCTTGCAGCTTGAGCGTAAATGTTCTTGTTTCTTAGTTAATGATTTGGTTGCTTACAGGCTGCATCTGGGACTAAAGGTGGTTCTAGTGGTTCACCAGTTATTGATTGGCAAGGCAGAGCGGTGGCTTTGAATGCTGGGAGCAAGTCATCGAGTGCATCAGCGTTCTTTTTGCCTTTAGAACGAGTGAGCGCTTCTTGTATATTTGCTGAACCTTTATGCCATGCTTCCAGTTCTAATTGAGATCAAGCACAATCCTTCTAGTGGGGAGTGTGTAATTCAAATTTAGGCACTAAACATAGAGTGGCTTAATTGGCAGGTTGTGAGGGCATTGGGGTTTCTTCAGAAGGGCAGTGATTCTTATGTAAATAAATGGGAGGCAGTTACCATTCCTCGTGGTACGCTTCAGGTTTGTTGTTGATGTTTTATCCTCGCAGAGCTTCCCTACCATTAATGTTACATTTTTAATTATTTACTCTTACACTAGTACTACATTAGACAAGATTGAATATGTTTTGTTGAGTAGGCCAGAATTCAATTTTTTACCTGACTGTCATGGTAAATCATGGTGTTATTACTTAAATTCTAAAGCATGCTGCGTCTTATAATTTTTATTTAAGCACATACCAAGATAGGGTCTTAAGACTGGAAAACTATAGTACATCAGCTGAAAATTGAGGGCATTTATTGCGGAGGGTCTGGAACATAGAAAAGTACCCAGATCCTAGAATCGTTAGTATTAATGGTACATTTTCAGATATGCACTATTTGCAACATATGGTATTATGTCGGGTACTTTTCTTTTTACTTTTTTTTTTCATTATTTTGGATGCATGGGGTGGTGGGAGAATGGATTTTTGTGCACCCTTGCGTTTGATCACTGAGTTAATTTACTTGGGAAATAAGTAAGATGGAATAGAGACATGCATACGCCCATTCATGTGACTGACTTCTGGCAGTGAATACTGAGAGTCATATGAAGGAGATGCAAACTGTACCTAAATTAAGAAAATGGTTATGAAAAAGTTGTTCTTTGTGTAGACTGTGAAGTGGTTGTTTTCTCCTGATCTTTAAAGCGGTTGTTAATGATGCTTTTCACTCCAAAAGTCTTTGATGTGCCAGTGATGTCGTTATAAAGTTGTGTTAAAAACGTTGAATTAGTTTTGCAAATTTTTATTTTCTTGGTTTGGAAAATATGGATATTTGTTTACAATATCTGAGATTTATTGTTGTTTGATTTGGCTTTGTTAATCCATGGTATAGGTAACATTTCTCCATAAAGGATTTGATGAGACACGTCGGCTTGGCCTACAAAGTGAAACAGAGCAGGTCTCTGCTTTTACAAATGCGTTGTTTCCAGTTATTGTTTTGATAAAATTGGGGTTCCTCTATTTTTTCCTTTTAGGGATTCTCTTGTATGCTTTCTGTGTATTAGAGTTGCGCTCGTATGCGCTTTATTAATGATATGAAATTACTTATATAAAAAAAAAATTTGGGGTTCCTCAATCCTTTATTGTACTTTTGACTTGTTTAGGTGGTACGACATGCATCTCCACCGGGGGAAACTGGAATGCTTGTTGTTGACTCTGTGGTAAGTACATTTGTATCATTTTTTTTTTCCTATAAAAAAGAAATTAGATTTTGTGTTTCTAATGTTAATTTTTATTATAATTTTCTTATTATTTTTCAATTACTTATCAAAAAAATAATTTTCTTAGGACGTGTTGGTACACGTAATGACTAGTCTATTGGGAAAAAATAGTTATTACTGGGAATCGAAGAAGCTGGAATGGAATAACTATTCATATTCCTTAATTTGGTTGTAACATTGGAATAAAATACTGAATATGTATTCTTTTGTTGTTAAGGATAAGATAGGAAACTCACACAACACACCCGACTCCTACTCGGCCACTATTCCAGCCGCAATATCACCAAATGACAGCAGACAGCATCTAGAGAAATCAGCCGTGACTCAAGGAAGTTTCCCACAACAGGACAAGCGCATATCTCCTACAGCTATCAGACCTACAACTAGCATATCTCGCATATCTTCATATTCTCTCATTAATCCATTCCTTCTAGGCACACCAACGGCTCTATTACCCTATAGGACAGAATTCTTCTTTTTTTTTTTTTGATAAGTAATTAGATTTTATTAAAAAGCGTAAGGCGCCCCTAAGTACACCGGGAATATACATAGAAACCACCAAAGCCAACCCACAAAAGGAAAAACCCAAACAAACCCACAAAGAACAACCCTAAAACCTGAAACCCATAAAGAGCACCCAAAACACCCAAAGCCCAAGAAATGAAAGAAGCCCCCAACAAACTCTTGTAAATGACTATTCCATTAGGAAAAGAAATAGCTATTCCTAGGAATAGAAGGTGGCGGAATGGAATGGCTATTCCTTTTTTTTGATAAGTAAGAGAATTTTATTAAAAAGCGCAAAGCGCAATCAAGTATACAGGGAGTATACAAGAGAGACAACTAAGAAGAAGAAGAAAGCAAAACAAGGAAATCGTTATAACTAATCTCTAGAGGTGCGAGATACGCAGCCGTCCAGGAGTACAAAGAATGAATAAAAAAGGAAATGAGCTCCTCTATTGTTCTTTCTTTGTCCTCGAACTGTCTTTCGTTGCGTTCCGTCCACAAGCACCACATAAGACAACAGGGAACCATTTTCCACACGACCGCGCTTCGGGAGCGTCCCCCCGGCCACCAACAGGCAAATAAGTCTACCACCCGAAAAGGCATCACCCAAGACAAACCGAAGCGTCTGAGAATATCATACCAAAGAACTCGTGCAACCTCGCAATGAAGAAGAAGGTGATCCACAGTCTCCCTGTTTATTTTACACATGCAGCATCTATCTATCACAATGACACGTTTCTTCCTGAGATTGTCCAGGGTGAGAATTTTCCCTAGCGCTACCGTCCAAGCGAAAAAAGCCACTTTCAAAGGAGCCTTGGTTCGCCAAATGCTTTTCCACGGAAATAATATAGCTTCATTGCAAGCAAGAGCCTTATAGAATGTTCTAACATCAAAAGACCCTTTGCGAGCAAGGGACCACCAGAGCCGGTCTCCTCCATCTTGCCCAACCTTGGAGGAATACAATAAAGAGAAGAAGGAAGCCATGACATCCACCTCCCAATCGTGTACGTCACGAAGAAATCTGACATCCCACTGATAGGATCCACTAACCTCTACCAAGTGATCTGCTACCAAAGAATTCTTGGCACAAGCTATATCATACAGCACTGGATAAGCTTCCTTGAGAGGCATCTCACCACACCAAACATCATCCCAAAAACGTATCCTGCACCCATTACCCAAGATAATTTTGGAATGGAATGGCTATTCCTACTCTTTAGTTTGATAAGAACTCATATATTTTAATTGGAATCCAATCAAAATTACTAAAAAAATCCCACATTTTTAAAAAGAAAAATAAAAAGAAAATCAAATTATTTAAAAAAGAAAAAAAGAAAAAGAAAACCCATGGGTGGTCGACCACCCATTGGGGTGGTCAATGGGTGGCCGGCCAACTAGTGAAGGGTTTGGCTTTTTTTTTTTTTTTTAAAAAAAAATACATGATTTTTCAGGAAAATATTGCTTTTACCCCAAGGAATAGCTATTCTTCTTAGTTTTTAGAGGAATAGGTATTCCTCTTCGTAAATGAATAGGTATTCCAATGGGAATAACTATTCCAAGGAATAGACCCCTACCTACCAAACAAAAGAATGACTATTCCATAGGAATAGCCATTCCATTCCAGGGGTCTATTCCGCGAACCAAACGGGACTGTAATTATAGAAAACAATGTACACGGCACACTGTAACAGCCTATATATACCACTTCAATACAATACCTTAGCATCAAGTGCTAAAGGCATTTTACCCTAATCTTCTATTTAGTTTACATTTGTTTGGTACAATGCAATACACTAGTGAATGGAATCATATTGTGACCAAATTTCCTAAAACACCCTTTTAATACAATTCTATTTCACATTTTTAAATATAATTAGTTTTGGTATAACTATTTTTTTAAGTCATGCCCGATGATGCCATCTACATAAAACCAGTACTTGCCTAAATTCTCCCCAAATTTTTTAGTAGTGTTCCCACCGCTATTACCCACACTGGCATATCTTTCTTCTACAAAATCATCAAAATCTCCTTTATTCAGAAATGATTTGCTTCCATAGCTCCTGGTTGATATGCTTTTTGTGTATTCCTTCTGTCTTTAAGAGAGGAATTCTCGGTTTTTGTTATTTCAGCTAGTGACAAGAGGCTTAGCGGACCTGTACTCAATGTAACAAAGCATCTATCTTTCCCAGTTTCAGCTTCAACAACAATCCCAGAATTGTCCATGATTTGTGTGTGTGTGTGTGTGTGAGAGAGAGAGAGAGAGATATCAATCATTCTCTGTTGAGGGTTTTTTCGGGAAGATTAATCGATATGCTATCCCACAGGAAAGGAATAGCTATTCCTGTGGAATAAGAATATTCCTAAGAATAAAAAACAAACTTCATTTCAGGGGTTTATTTTGTATACCGAACGTACCCTTAGTATTGTAAAGGTAATGTTCTGTGAATTTTGACCCATTTGGTATTGGACTTATTTCAGGTGCCTGGTGGCCCGGCTCATAAGCATTTGGAGCCAGGAGATGTGCTTGTTCGTGTGAATGGGGAAGTAAGTTTTGCCTTGATTTACTCCTGACTTCATTGATTTATTGCAGTGAGCTATTGTGTATGATTTTAATCATGTATTGTAATTGCTGGACTATTTTGTTGGCTGCTCTGTTAAATAACATTCATTTCGAAAAAGCACCACTAGTTGACTTATAAAAAAAGGCTTACAGTAGTTCTTATGGAAGAAGATGAAATTTTGGAAACATAATGTTTCTGGTGATATTATTTTTTCCCAAGCCCGGTAGAGAATGCCATTTTGATTTTTTTTTGTTGTTGTTGGGGGGGGGGGGAGGCTACTTACAAGATAACTTTCTGAAGAAGTGTGTTGTTAATTGTTTGTTATTTATTTTTATTTATTTTTATCCTTTTGGTGATGGAGATAATTGAAAGAGCAGATTTCTAACAAGCCCCAATATTCTCTTTTTTCTATATTTTTTCCACACTCATTGGACATCTGTACTGCTTTATTTGCTCATGTGGAAGTTGACCATATGCATTTGGCTACAATCTAAGTGTGGAGTCGTGCAACATCATTTGGACATTATTCATCTTGTAACAAAGTTTAAATAACCTTGAATAATCATGCCTTAGTTTGTAGAAGAATATAATATAGATATTGTTTTCTACTACTGTTGAGCTATTTCTTGCTTGAGTTGGTTTAATGCATGCAAATCCTAATGCAGGTAATTACTCAATTCTTAAAGTTGGAGACTTTGCTTGATGATAGTGTGAACCAGAACATTGAATTACAAACTGAAAGGGGTGGGACATCATTGACTGTCAACTTGGTGGTAAGAGTTACTTTATTTGGTTTTTTTTGTTTTGCTAATGTTCAAGTAACCTTTGGTTACTGCCTTTTACTTTCTCTAGAGAAAAGTGTACTAAGGTATTCTGGTACATAGCTTGCTGTGAGAAATAATGAACTTGATCCTGGTGAGACTCACTTGGAAACCATTATCTGCATGCTGATATTGATTTTAAAAACTTCGTTGTAGCCATTCTATGTGTTGGTCTATGAAATTCTTGACCCATATAGGATTGTAGGTCTTACAGCGGCACCTAGCAGTAGCTGTAGTAAGTGACAAATGAAGCTTGTTAATTATTTAGGGGCTACAGTGGCATGAATAAGTGATGCAATCCAAATGGAGTTGACTGCTAAAAACTATGGACCCAAGGGTCAGTTTTGCAAATATGACTTCAAAATTAGGTCCTTTGCATTGTTCATAGACGCGGTTTAGATCCCTTAGCAAGGGCTCAAAGGCGAAGCCTGGCAGATTGAAAAAAACAAGAGAGAATTAAAATTTTGCAAATTGACTCTATCAATGTTAAACTAATTAGATAATATAAAATCCTTCCTGAGCTATTACTTAAAGATAAGCTACTATAATTATTTTCTTAATCTTTTTTTTCCTTGGTTGCAAGAAAAAGTCTGCATGTATATATATATATATATTTCGTTTTTGTTTGAGGGGGAGTGGTTGATGAAACACTGAAACTAGCATCATTGATTTCCATACTGATACATCACATGGCTTTTAAAGGCTGAACTTTATTATGGTTGTTTTGCGTGTAATAATCTCAGGAAATGAAATAAACTTGTATTGTTTCCCTCTCCTTGATGAAGGGTGGAGGCCACGGCTGCTGAACCAATACCATATGTTGATAGCTAAATTATTGGGCCAGATATTGGCAGCCTAGGCCTGGCCTTAGAGAGAAGTGGTGGTCCCAGGTCTTGGCCAGCTATTTAACATCTTTTCAAATGCCAAGTTAACTTGTTTTTGAAAAAATTAGGGTTGGTTTGGCAAAGTTTTGAGAAGTGCTTTGGGTTTTGAAAAATGTTCTGAAAAATGTGAAAATTGAGAAGTGTTTTGGTGGGGGTCACATTTGAAATAATGTTGTATGTGGGGTCACAAAAGAAAATTTGTTTGGTAAAATTGTTGAAAAGTGTTTCTGAAAAACAAAAAACTGATAAGTGTTTTTCTAAAAAATAAAAGAAAAAAAGTAAAAACATAAAATTAGGCCTATCACAGCTGGCCTCCATGGCTGGTGGCTGCCACCCCCTGTGGAGGTTGCTAGACAGATTGGCAGCCGCTGTGGTATCCGCTTCTCAGATTTGGTGGTGGCCACCGCGGGGCCTCCAAACAGATCTGGTGGCCATCGCGAGACCGCCAAACAGATCTGGTGGCGACCGCGCTGCCAGACGGTTTCGGCAGCCACGATCAGTTTTTTTTTTTTAATATGTATTTAAAAAAAATTATATGTAATTAGGCAGACTCCACACCTGAAAAATGAGCATGTGTTTGGTTGTTTTTAAAATGTGTTGTGCTTTATTTTTTGAGAAGTGGTTTGCATTTTGAAAAGAATTTTGTGGCTTATTTTAAAAAGTGTATTAGTGGTGAGAGTCATAGTTGGAAACCCATTTGGATAATTGATATTTGAGAAGAGTTTTTAGTTTGAAAAGCGAAAGAGTTTTGTAAAATTTTTCCAAACAATGCCCTAATTTCCTCCTTTTTAACAAATAAAAAGGAGGGGGGTTCTTTTGTATCTTGGGTGTTTGATGGGGGGTTTCTTTTGAATCTTGGGTTTTATTGTTTTATAGGAGATTACTTTGTATCTTGGGTGTTGGATGGGGGGTTCTATTGGGTTTTGTTTTATTATGGGGGTTACTTTGTATCTTGGGTGTTTGTTGGAGGGTTTCTATTGTATCTTGGGTTTCATGTGGGTTTTGGGTGTTGTGGGTATGTAGTTTCTTATGGGTTTTTCATGTGGGCTAGCTGGGTCGCTTCTGTGTATACTTCCTGTGTAATAGGGGCGCTTTACGCTTTTTTAATGAAAGTTTCTTACTTATCAAAAAAAAATTGTAGCTCAAGTTGTTAAGGTTAAGAAAGTTAAGTTTCTTAGGTTCAAATCTCACCAGTACAAGTAAAAACTTTTGGGCTGGGCCAGGCCACTGATAGTCAAGCTCGAGCTAAGAAAAAGCACCCAACCTTTGCCTAAAGCCTAAAACCTCAGGCTCAAGCTCCAAGATTTTTGGTTTTTCTGGGCTGGCCATTGGATCACCCACTCTATGGATGCCCATCCTTTTTCTGTGCTAGCTCCCACCTTCAATGGCATATTAGATTTTACCGATACAATTTGTTTTATATGTACTGTCTACTTGGTTATATTCTGAGCTTTCTATTATTTCTCCATTTTACTTTATCTTATTATTGCAAAATTTAATATCTTCTTTATATAACTCAGGTTCAGGATTTACATTCAATAACTCCTGATTACTTCTTAGAAGTAAGTGGCGCAGTGATACACCCTCTTTCCTATCAACAGGTAGGCTGCGATTTGTAATTATTGCTTGCTTCTTAAGAGTGGCACTTTTTATCCTCCATATTATTTACTTATTGTGCTAAAAATCCTGCTCTTTCCTTCATCGTCGTTAGTCCTTTTGACATAAGATTCTCGGCTGCTCAAGAGACTCTCAGTTGATGCGACAGTTTGACTGATTGGATGTGAATTTCATGCATGGCATGCTTCAGTTTGAGACTTAGGAAATGTAATTTTATAAAGCTGCTAAGCAAGTTCCCTCTTTCCCTGTAGCACTTGCTTCATTCGGGGTACTGCGGTATTTTTTGCATGTGATCAGATCAGGCGGAGGTTTTTACTACTTTTTGGAATGCTATTAGTTCAAACCTTTCTTGAATGAAGAGAGTATGCTTCAGTTGTTACATTAGTTTCTTCTTTTTATTTTTATTTTTGAGAGTGTTTGGCGGACTAAGGTCCCTTTGAGGGTGGGCTTTTTTGTTTGGTCGGCGGCCTTAGGAAAGATCTTTACTATGGACAATCTTTGGAAGCAGCTCGTCATTGTGGTTGATAGGTGTTATATGTGCAAAAGAAATGGGGAGTCGGTGGATCATATTTTTCTTCATTGTGAGGTTGTTTGTGCCATTTGGAATGTTTTCTCAGTCGATTTGGGCTATCTTGGGTTATAGCTAGACGAGTAGTCGACTTGTATGCTTGTTGGTGGACTGCCGGCTGCTATGTGGAAGATGGTGCATTCGTGCCTTTTTTGGTATTTATGGAGGAAAATGAATATAGAAGCTTTGAGGATCGTGAGAGGATTTTGGAGGAGATTAAGTCTTTGTTTTTCAACACTACATATATTTGGACCGCTTTTTTTTCTCCTTTGTTGATTAACTATCATGAATTTTTTGTTCTTTCTAGCTAGGTGGCCTTTCTTGTATACTTCCTGTGTACCTGGGGGCACCTTACGCTTTTAATGAAATTTTGATTACTCAAAAAAGGAAAAGAAAAATTGAATCTGACCTTCAATTAGTGTGAAGCCAAACCTGTTGAACTTAGCTTTGTTAAATTGTAGTATGGTCAATGCTGCTTTCTGCTAGCTATGTATTTTATGTAATTCTTATTATCATAGCAGACATTATAACTAATTTATATTTACTTGATGCAGGCCAGAAATTTCCGTTTCCACTGTGGCCTTGTATATGTTACGGAACCAGGGTAAGTTTATTTATATCTAGTATGAAGATTTACACGTTCTTTTGGTAAGTAACGCAAATTTTTATTGCCAAAAATGAGATAAACTATTACACAATGTAGAAGAAAGTCTTATAAAGAATTAAAAACGGCATTTCTAGAAAGCCCAATCCTTTGAACTGGCACCCTTGGATTTTCCAGCTACCTGCAGTCAAGGGTCAACAGCTTCAAGAATTATGGTTGGGCAATGGACTCAATTTTTTTTTTTTTTCATATGTTTTCACAAATACATGATTACACCTAACAATTGAACCTCCTAAAAAGGCGAACAAAATTGAAAGCCTTGATAGATATAGTTCCAACAAGTAGATTCATAGACAGAGATGTAGCCTCCTCCGTTAAGCAAGCCATTTATTCCAAACAATATTTATTGTTTCCCTTTTTGCAACGTGTATTATCATTGATAGTCAGTGCCATGTTTTTGGCCAACTATTAAATTGGTGGAAACAGAACATGGCAAGGCCATCTAACAAAGTAAGTTAGAAGGAAGGACCCAGCTAACCCAAGCCACATCTCTCAATCCAGCAGGTGCACATCACGGAAAATGAGTTTTGTATGAAGATTTATGTTACTAGTTGGTTTGGCGTATTCATCTATTGTCACTTACAATCTGTAAATTTATGTTGATCTTTTGTACTTTGTATTTCTATTTTTGTCAAATATATAATTTAAGACTAGATTGATTGTTCTCCCTAATTAATATTGGGAGAAGATATGCTCCCTGATATCATTATTCAATGGTTCCCTGAGTGGGTCACTGTAATAAACAAGTATTGTGGGGTTTCAATAGCCACCATACAATGCAGAAACAAATGGTCAATGGATTCTCCAGAAGTCTTACACATAGAGCACCATTCCATCATGATAATGTTCTTCAGCATCTGTTGTACTGTACTATTTCTTTCTTAAAACCCTTCCGTCCATTTCTTTAGAAGTTTTGATAGCATAAGGTTCGATATTGTAATTATTTGGAGTTCCCTAAAACTTAATTTGCCGCTGTTTTTTATGATCTTCATAACAAAGTTTTCTGTCCATTCACATACTAGTGTAGAATGAGTTGAAAGAGTGGCCAGCTAAATTGTGCCTGAGTTGTCAAGACTCTCAATAAGGCATTTTGAACTTGTGGCACTAACTTTCATGCCAATAATCCTGAGTTTGTGTTACAGTATGGGTATGCAATTCAATCGTATTGAAAAATTGGATAAATATGTGTTTGCTTTCAGTACTTTGACACTGTAGGCCATTTTAATATAATGGAGCTATTATTTTACCTATTGCAGATATATGCTCTTTAGAGCAGGAGTTCCTCGCCATGCCATCATTAAAAAATTTGCTGGTGAAGAAATATCATGTCTTGAGGAACTAATTGCAATTCTATTCAAGCTCTCTAGGGGTGCTCGAGTGCCATTGGAGTATATAAGTTACATGGATCGTCACCGGAGGAAGGTATGTGATGATTAGTTAATACAGTTTATTGATCTTTTATCACATCGGTGAATTGATACTTAGTACTGATTTCTTGTTTGGTTTACTCCAACTACTATTGTTCAACTAACAGAGGACAATATTCATGGGCCTATGGGGCCTATCGGTTCTTTCATCTAGTGTGGCTCTGGTCTCGATTTGATGGTTTACTTGTCTAAAATGAACCAAGTGAATGGACCTGTAGAGGCCTAGTGGCGTCGTTAACCTTCTATGATTAAAGTGGATAGTTGAAAAGATGCATTGCCATTGATTTTAGCACATAGATGCACCGACTCTTTTATCCATACAAGTCTTGGTTGATACGATGGCACTTGTAAGCATGAGAGGAACTAATTGTCCTTCCTTGGGTCTTCTGTTGTATGCTCTGTGCTATGTACTTTGTATTCGTTGTTGGTATGACATTTATTCTCTCCCCCCCCCCCCCCCCCCCCCCCCTCTTTGGTATAATTTAATTAGGAACTTTTTTGGCCCACCCTCCCCTTGTAGTTTCTACTGACTATTCTGACTTTTTTGTGACTGTAGTCTGTACTTGTCACGATTGATCGGCATGAATGGTATGCACCTCCGCAAATATACACTCGTGTTGATAGTACTGGTCTTTGGATGGCAAAGCCTGCTTTTCAACCTGACTCCCTTCTACTATCCTCTTGTATTAATGATGCTGGGAGTCTGGCAGTCCAGATGTTTTCAGTGAGTGGTGAGGCTAATGGTATGGAAGACTTACATCAGAGTAACAACCAGGAGTTGACTGATGGTGTTACCAGTATGGAAACAAATTGTGAAGATACTTGTGATGAAACACGACCTCGGGATGACTCTGTTGGGACAAAGAAACGAAGAGTGGAAGATGAATTGTCTGCTAACACAAATATTGTTGCTGATTGTTCCTTGCTTGATACCAGAGAAGTTAAGTTGGAGGATTCTAACACTCTGCAAAATGCTGTCTTAAGAGATTTTCAAGGTGCAACAGCAACCACAGCTAATGCTTCTTTTTCTGAACGTGTGATAGAGCCCACTCTTGTAATGTTTGAGGTAATTATCTTATAAAATCATTGTTGTCTTCAATCAACTGCCTAATTTTGTCGAATCGTGATGCGAACCCACTAGTAACAAAGTATAGAAAATGATAAATCGGCTACTTCGAGAGAGCAATTAGAGATCTATTCCTTATTAGAGTCGTCATAGTCTTAAAAGTCAAGACCCAATTGGTCTCTTATGTAATCGGTAGTATGTTGTTTCTCTATTTAAAGGGGAACTATTAATAAGAAAAGTATGGAGTTGATTATCATTTTAGAATACAGTTTTCTGTGTTTTGGAGGTCAAGGCTCCCTTGAAGTAGCCGATTTATCCTTTTCTATGTTTTGTTATTTGTGGTTTCGCATCAAATCGCCTAGTGGATTTTTACCCATCTAGTTTCTGGTGCCCCTTTCGCTTTATTCTCATGACGTTAAGCTTTAAAGGTTTGTACACTTTACCCTCCAACCTTGCTCATGATTCCCATCAATTAATCCTTGGACTTTGAATTGAAGTAATGTTACTTTTTTAGTTTTATGAGTGTTTCAATTTGGCCCTTTTATGTTTAATTATCCGGAATTTTCTAGGAAGAGGATCATTTTTCATGCAAGTGTGAACATATTTTATACAAATGTCATTATCATAAGTAAAGCAAGTTTAAAATCATCCCTAAAAATATTAATCTTAATAATTCCGTTTGAAAGTAAAGTCGCTAACTTGTACTTTCCTGTGATGTCAAACACCAATTTGGTATCTAATAACTGTGTGCAAGACATATTGGCATTTAGGTATGTCACAGATGAGGCCCCTCCAATTCAGGGAGTCTGTGATCTTTGGGCCAAATGATGCCTCCCCCCAACCCCCACCCACTCCACAACCAACACACACAAGAATGCGGTGTGGGTAAAGTCATAGGTTCACTTGTTTAGTTGGTTATATCAGGAATGTGGGGTGTCATTATTTGGATCACATCAGATAGAAATCTATTGGGACAGGAGGCCTTTTTTTCTCTCTCTCTCTCTCGTCTTTTGGTTTTGAAGCACCTTTTCCATCTTTGTTACTACTATATTTGGTAATTTTGATTCTAGAGTCACTCTTCCATGGTTTTAGTTTTTTGTTTTATATATATATATATATTCAATGGGTAGAACATGGTGGCATGGATGGCTTACTGCTTTCTTGTTAGGGAAGTGTTTCTTTCTAGGGCTTACATGTTGTTAATAAGATGGTCTTTATACTTGCAGGTCCATGTGCCACCATCATGTATGCTTGATGGCGTCCATTCACAACATTTTTTTGGGACTGGTGTCATTATTTATCATTCTCAAAGCATGGGACTTGTGGCGGTTGATAAGAACACAGTTGCAATATCTTCATCCGATGTGATGCTGTCTTTTGCTGCTTTTCCAATTGAAATTCCTGGGGAGGTAAATTTTTTAGATGTCAGTCAATCTTGAAAAACATTGTTTATTATTCTGCTTAAGTTTTTCAGTTTCTTTATAGGTTGTTTTTCTCCACCCTGTTCACAATTACGCTCTTGTCGCATATGACCCGTCTGCTCTAGGAGATTCTGGTTTCTCCGTTGTTCGGGCTGCTGAGCTACTTCCTGGTAGGCTTGACTTTTCACATTATTTCCTCAATTTCCATTTGTTTAATTTATGGTGAATTGGTCAGATTCCATATTCCAAAAAAAGTCAATATTTTTGCCGCGTCACACTTTTGCATCACTACCCATGTTTTAGCAAACATAAAGCTGGTCTTCTTCCATGTGTGCAATTAATAATTTTACTTTTACTAATTTCTAAGTCCATTGACGGTTGTTTTACCTAAGATATGCATATACAAGAAGGATTTTCATGCTTATACTTTTGAGACAGAGCCTGCATTACGTCGTGGCGACTCGGTGTATCTCGTGGGGTTAAGTAGAAGCCTGCAAGCGACATCCAGAAAATCCATTGTGACCAATCCATGTGCTGCATTGAATATTGGCTCAGCTGATTGTCCACGATATAGGGCAACCAACATGGAAGTCATCGAGCTTGATACTGGCAAGTTCACTCTGTTTTTAAAGTAGATATTATTTGTCCAGATGTTGACTTTGTTGCATTTCTGATGTCTTACCTTTCTCTGTATCTCAGATTTTGGAAGTACATTTTCCGGGGCGTTAACTGATGAGCATGGAAGGGTCCAAGCTATATGGGGAAGCTTTTCAACTCAGGTTTCCATTGTAAAATTGCTTCTTCTGATGTGCTTCATTATAGCATTACTCTGATGCATAAATTACTGATTTCAGCTGAAATTTGGCTGCAATACGTCTGAGGATCATCAATTTGTCAGAGGAATCCCAATATCTACAATCAGCCAAGTGCTTGACAAAATCATATCTGGTGCAAAGGGGCCACCTCTTCTCATAAATGGTGTCAGAAGGCCGATGCCACTTGTTAGAATTTTAGAGGTTGAACTTTATCCTACATTGCTTTCAAAGGCCCGGAGTTTTGGACTGAGCGATGATTGGGTGCAAGTACGTATTCATCCTAAGCAAATAGTTTATCATTTCTTTTTTCTTCTTTTAGTATGCAATGTGAATGCATTTCTCTTTGATTTAAACTTAAGTGATAAGGAAAATGGTTTGTTTATTTGTTTCTCTTTTTATTTTGAGTCCATAATGGCTTATTCTAGTTTAATGTGAAGAAGAATCTGATATTGATTCTAATATTATGGTTCCTAAAACATATAGGTGTAGATGAAGTATCCTATATTGCGGAATTTAGTAATAGAATATTAAAAACGTTCAATAATTTTGGGAGGTTTCAATAGAAATGACGTTTCTTTGTTAAGTATAAGTAACATGGTCTGCAAGAAGTGTGGACTCTAATAATTTCAAACTTGATTTTACTGGTCATAGTTTGATTATCATTATAGTTTTAATTAATCTTTGGTAAATGAGTAATTAAAACTTGAAAGTTAGGAGTCTAATTATATTCACTCTTCAAAACAGAAAAGTGAAGGCACATGGACATGTTATACTATGGTCAATGGAGTCTCGGAGGATTTTTTTAGCAGCTATTGAAGCTTATGCATGATTGTTTGGTTAATTTCTATTTCTAGGTTAGATGTCATAGATAATGGGTGTGTTGTCTAGATAATTTTCTTCTTTAATGGGTGAAGTGAATCATCCTCGAGTGTATTCTATTCCGATCACAAGTCACAAAATGGTTCTTTACTTGTTTGGGCTTGTGAATTTTTTTTTTCTTTCTCTTGGATATAGTTGTCTGCTTTACTTGAAGGTACACTGAAAAAATCAACTTTGCGGTGTTGTGTGGAGGCCTAGCAGAATTGGAATGAGAGAACATAAGAACATGTATAAAAGAATGGAAACAGATCTGAGGATGCAAAATGAATAGCTTTTTCTTGGTCTATCAATGCCAAAGCCTTATAAGTGCATTTATGTGACCAGTTTAACATATCTTGCGTATTAACTTGTGTTTCACTTTATGTATTGTTATGGCTAAATATCGTTGATGTTGCCAGGTTTAGATATTGGAATGGTGCGCCTGTTGTGATAAGTTATTTTTTATCATGTTACTTTGGTGTCCTTATTTCCTTTCTTTCTTAGATGAATATTATAGTAATACCAATATCCCTATTTTATAATTAGTAATTGGTGAATGTTCCGTGTAGGCTCTTGTCAAGAAAGATCCAATTAGACGACAGGTTTTACGAGTGAAAGGTTGTTTGGCTGGATCCCAAGCTGAAACTTTACTGGAACAAGGAGACATGGTCTTGGCAATCGACAAAGAGCCAGTTACATGTTTCCATGACATAGAAACTGCTTGCCAAGCATTAGACAAATGTGATAACACTGATGGAAAGCTTAACTTGACCATTTTTCGGCAGGTAAGCAAATAATATGTTCCATGTAGATTCCCATTTTTTATTTTCTCATTTAGTTAGGAGCAGGGTTTGAAGAAGGTATTGCGTAGGTATACTTGTCTGCTTCATATTATTGTGCACTGAGTCCTTATATAAGGAGCATTGAATGAATCATTATTAATAATTTCATCTGTGTGGTCTGCCAGGGACGTGAAATTGATATTCTTGTGGGGACAGATGTTCGGGATGGGATTGGCACAACTCGTGTGATAAATTGGTGCGGGTGTATTGTTCAGGATCCTCACCCAGCAGTACGTGCTCTTGGATTTCTTCCTGAAGAAGGTCATGGTGTGTATGTGGCGAGGTATGAGATTTGCTCATTACAAATATCTTATGCTTTTGTTGATATGGAGATAACAGCAAACATTTAGAATGTTGGCAGTGATGTGAAGGATATTTAATTTTAATACACGATAGCTATTCTGTTGGCATTCTCACTAAGAAGTAGCTCGACCAAGTGTTTGCAAACTGCTTGTTTCTGGATGTTGTATAGAAATGTTTGACACCCACAAAAGTTTTAAAAATGCTAATTTAGTAGTTAAGTGTTCAGCCTAATGCCTGTCAAACATCACAAAACGCCAACTTCCACTGTTGACCGAACCGGAGCCAAGCCTGGCTAATCGCCTCTCCTACTCTTTTACACTTTAATAAACTTTAGTACTTTCCCTTGTAAAGTTTCAACTAACAATGGATCATAACTTTGTCAAATTTACCAGGTGGTGCCATGGCAGTCCAGTGCATAGGTATGGTCTGTATGCACTTCAGTGGATAGTTGAGATTAATGGAAAACCGACTCCTGATTTAGAGGCTTTTGTTAATGTGACAAAGGTATATCCGCCAGCTCCCTCCCCTGCTCTATTTCAATATATGCATGTGTGCGTGCGCGTGGCACACTCGTGTGAGCATTCATGTGCCTCTGTACAATGTTTGTAGTTTATTAAATGCCAAACATGAAGAACAGAAATAAAATAAGAAGATTTCTTTGAGGTTTCAGATTTTGGATGAGAATCTAATTTTATGCTAAACTATGTGTTTGCATGTGTACCAAGTGATATGCTTATTTATGATGATCTCCTCTTAACGTAATTCAGGAATTAGAACACGGGGAGTTCGTTCGTGTGAGGACAGTCCACCTGAATGGGAAGCCTCGGGTACTAACATTGAAGCAGGATTTGCACTACTGGCCTACGTGGGAGTTGAGATTTAATCCCGAGACCGCAATGTGGCGTAGAAAGACAATCAAGGCATTAGGCTGCAATACTGTATGAAAGAGGCAATTCTCGTGCGACTGGACGGACACTTTTCCCTTGCGTAGGAAAGCACCATATGATCGTAAAGAGCCGAGAGTATCCTCGATCACCTGGAATCGTCGGTTCAGACACGAATTGGTGCTGCTGCCTTCCGGGGTGGATTACATGCTACGAGGCATTTTTATTTAGGGCGAAATGTGAATCATTATATTTAAGGTTCATTGTTAACTGGAAATATTTATACAAACTGTTAGATGAAAGAAAATAAATCTATATATTGTTTGACTCATTCTATTCCCTATACTCAATTTGTATTTCTATGAATACGTATTTCGGTTATTGTGCATCTATGAATAATGAAGTTGGGGACTAGAACCTAGACCAATGCCCTAGCATGCCCATCCTTCCAAGATATTAGGATAAATGTATTTTTTGGTCCATGCGATTTGATGTGTTTTAAAAGTGATTGATTAATCTCTGAGTCTAGGATAAGCAAAAATAAAATAAAATTGGTATCTACTGTTAGAAAGGTAGACAAATTCGGTTAGTGTGTCACATGAGCACCGCATGTTACAATAATTTTTTATTTTTTATTTTTTTAATTGTAAGCAATACTATAATTAGTGTTGATACGACACATTAATGAATTCCGTCAACGTTTCTATACGGTAGAGACCAATTTGTTGTTTTTGCTTGCTCTAGAGTGATTAATTACTCTTTAAAATCCAATGAGTTGTTTGTCAAAACCTCAAATTCACATTGGCAAAAAATGCATTTTTCTCCTAATATTTTCCAAATGTCTGCTTAGGTATGCCCAGCCGTTCTGGCCTATAGCAAGTTAAACCACACGGCGCTTCTGCATTAACCGGTTAATCTAGAAGCTTTATTATTTGTTTTCTACCCTTTTTTCTTTTTTCTTTTTTCTTAATGGTTGTAAACAGTATGGACAGCCTTTAGAAAGTCCATACAAAACCCTCATGAAAAATTAGAAGGCATGGACTGAAAATGGGAGTCTCAGAAGTAAGCATTTGGGCCGTCAAAAAGGGATGAAATAAGTCCAAAAATATGCCCACTTTGGACCTGCGTATGAGCCGAAATCCAGGCCCATAAGGGTTTCCAGTAATAAAGTAGACGGATTAGGGTTCACTATTCTAAAACTGGCGTGGAAAACTAACTTTTTTTTTTTTCTTTTTTTTTTTTTTCTAATTTTTAAATCTGTCCACACAAGAAGGAAAAGGGAATTCGAATTAGTGACCTCCACTTTATGAGGCGTGGTCTCTAACCGATTGAGCTATTTCTTGAAAACGACGTGAGAACTCTCTAGTGCTTCAATCAAGGAAAAAAATTACTTTGCTTGATTCATCAAAATAATAATAATAATAATAATAATAATAATTACTTAGCTTTTGTCAACCCCGCTAATCTTTAAAATTACTTCCCTGGTTTTTTCACGATTTCAATTTATTCATTGAGTTTTTTTAAATTGCATTTTAACTGACTTTTTCTTTCTCTCTCTCTTTTTCTTTTTCTTTCTTTCTTTTTTTTCTTATTCTTTTTTTTTTTTTTTTTTTTTTTTTGGGCGGTTTTCATTTCACTCATTTTGTCCAAAATGATCGGCTAGCATTAAACATCTTAAAACCACGTAAGCAGTTTTGCTCCGTTAATTACATGCCAAATGTTAAAAAGCAGGTATGTTTGTTAAGAGTTTTGAAAGGTGTTTGTGTTTTGATTTGAAAATAGTTTTTGACTTAATAAAAAGTTGAAATGTGTTTTTGGTAAGGTCTACATTTGAAAAACATTTTGTGGAGCTCGAAGAAACTTGTTTAGTAAACATCGTGAAAAATGTTTTGTATTTTCAAATAAACAAACATTGAACATGCTTATTTTTTAGGTACTTAAGCTGAAATATTTTTAAAAAAGTATAAAAGACAATATATATAAAAAGAAAGAGATGGCCAAACACCTTTTGAACCGTTGGGTGCCTTTGTGGCCACCTCTTATCTAGTTTGGGTGGTCGTGGTAAATAAAAAAAAAATAAAAAAGAAAGAGATAATTTCAAAACTTTTAAAAACATAGCAAGTACCAAAAGAGGTGGACAGTGCAGTAGTGGGGTGGCTTGCGTGGCCACCCCTTAATGAAGGGGGCAAACTTGTGCAGTTACACCCTAGTGAAGGGGTGGCTAGCGCAGCCACCCCCAATCGTGGGGTGGCTTGAGCGGCCACCCCCTATGTTGATACAGTTTCCGGTATGGTGTGAATCTGCACGTTCTTTTGATGTTCTTCACGCTTCTCAATAACTCTGCAAAACAACAAAACCTAGGGACCCTTCTGGGGATCCCGCTCCGATGCCTAAGTTAGCTTCTGTGAGAAAATAATGCTCTATGATAAAATTGAGTCTTAGTTTATACCTGGGGTATGAGCCTATTTATAGGCATAGAGGTGGAGTCAAATCTGGATTAGGACTCCTGCTCCTTGTTGATCTAGAACTGCTGTCAGAGTTCTAATTGGACTTTAATTCTTTACTAGACTTCTAATTGGATATCTTCTTATATTTCCAATCTGATATCTTCTTAGACTTCTGATATGATATCTTCTTAGACTTCTGATATGATCATTATTCTTATCTGTTTGGACCTTATTTGACTTTTGAATCTCCTCTTTGGATCGGGTTGAGTGGGATTTATCTCCAACAGTTACCCCCCAATTCCCTTATCCGAAGCTTGCTTGAATAATGGGAATTCAATGTCTAAGGAAACCCGATCTTTGTCTCCTTCTGAAAACCTGCTAACCTGCAAAACCTGAGGGTTAAATCTTACCCCCCATTACTTTCTTGTTTTTCCTTAGGGTTTTCTCCATGTCTCTTGGAATGGCTAACTCCTGAAAAACCTGCAAAAACCGAGGGTTAAATCCGACCCCCCTTTCTTCTTGCTCTCGGCTAGGACTGATCCGGGACTCTCGGCTAGGACTGATCTGAAAGTTTTCTTCTTGGTCTCGGCTAGGACTGATCCGAGAGGCTCCTTCTCGGCTAGGACTGATCCGAGAAGTTTCTTCTTGCTCTCAGCTAGGACTGATCCGAGAGGCTCCTTCTCGGCTAGGACTGACCCGAGAAGTTCCTTCTCGGCTAGGACTGATCCGAGAAGTTTTTTTTCTTGCTCTCGGCTAGGACTGATCCGAGAGGCTCCTTCTCGGCTAGGACTGGTCCGAGAAGTTTCTTCTTGCTCTCGGCTAGGACTGATCCGAGAGGCTCCTTATCGGCTAGGACTGGTCCGAGAAGTTTCTTCTTGCTCTCGGCTAGGACTGATCCGAGAGGCTCCTTCTCGGCTAGGACTGATCCGAGAAGTTTTTTCTTGGTCTCGGCTAGGACTGATCCGAGAGGCTCCTTCTCGGCTAGGACTGATCCGAGAAGTTTCTTCTTGCTCTCGGGTAGGACTGATCCGAGAGGCTCCTTCTCGGCTAGGACTGGTCCGAGAAGTTTTTGCCTGCAAAAGAAGCGACATCAACTGGTTCCCGGTCCCTAGACCGGGAACACTCCGATGCTTAAGTCAGCTTTATTCATTTATTCTGAAAATACTTATTCCCAAAATCTGGGGAAATTTCTGTCTAGTCTGAATTCAAAATAAAAGTCTAGTTCTTTGCAAATATAAATAATAAAAAATAAAAGCAAGCCTAAAATTCCCGAGAGTCCTTTTTATGGGATCACAGGCAGATACTGCTGTTGCCTCGGCTCTCTATGCCTAGGGCTTCTGCTTCCTCGGTCTTCTCTTCTTTCTATGTCATCTTGGGGATCATTCTCTTGATGCCTCTCGCCTAGTTGAGGACGGTCTCAGGGATAGTAATCCCGTAGCTGCTGATCTCGGGACTGATAGTCCTGATGATTCCGAGGCCTGTTATTTCCTTGCTGGTTCCGTTTTTCTCCCAAGAACCGAACCAGCTTGCCATTCTTTATGAATTCTTCTATTAACAACCTTAGGGTTACGCACCCCTCGGTGTAATGACCTGCTTGTTTATGAAAACCACAATATTTCCCTGCATTCCTATAAGGAGAATTACCTGGTATCTTTTGCGGTTCCCGAAACGCCGGATCTCTCTTGATCTCCATGAGGACTTCTGATATCTCGGCATTGAGAGGTGTAAAGTTGTAATCTTTGAACTTCTTTACCTGCCTCTGCTCTTCCCCATCAACTTTCCTGAATTCTTTCCTCTTCTTTTCTGGGGCTGTCTCTCGGGGTAGTCTAGAACTGGCCATAGACTTCAGCGTCTCTTCCTGATTAATGAATTCTTCTACCTTATCCATGAGGCCCTGCAAGGTATTCGGTTGCTTCCGGATCAACTTTTTCATCAAAGGCTCCTCGGGTGAAATTCCTTGATAAATGGCAGCAAAAATCATATCCTCGGTCGGATCTTCGACCGTAGCCTTCTCTCGGTTGAACCGAGCCATAAACTCCTTAAGACTCTCGTTGCCCTGCTGGTGCAATGATAGCAAATATCCCGAAGGCTTCTTCCTTGTTCGGAAAGCCAAGAACTCCGTTAGGAATATCTTGGACAGTTCCTTGAACTGATCAACGGAATTCGGGAGCAGCTTCCTGAACCAGTCTCGGGCATTCCCCGAAAGAGTAAGAGGGAAGGCCCGACATGCTACTTCATCGGGTGTCCCGTAAAGGTCTAGATGAGCTTTGAAATTCTCTAGGTGATCCAAGGGATCTTTGTTTCCTGCATAACTTAGAATTTGGGGTACCTTAAACTTATCGGGAAGCTGATAGTCTGCCACCCGTCTGGTGAAGGGTGAGTCTGTACCCATTAGGAGCTTGTCCACCATTACGGATCTACTTTTGTCCTTTCTTTCCATCTCCATGTACGTGCACCTTCTCTCTAGCTCGGCAATAACTCTGCTCAGATCTCCTTGGTGGTCATCCTCCCTCCGAGGATTAATGTTGCTGTTGTGATCTTCTTCCTCACGCTCATCCCTGTTCATCTCGGGATTGGGCTGTTCCGGCCTCCTTCGCAGCAACTCGGCATTCCGCTGTGTTAAGGATTCAATCTGGGCTTCTAACGCTGCTATGCGATCTTGATCTCCACCCCCCGGGGGAGGGTTCGGTGGAGGCTGCAAATTATTCTGAATAACCGGTTCTTGTGGGGCCACGGGCTGTCGATTGGTCTAGCTTCCGGAACGTGTGTTCATCACCATGCTGGATCTTCTTTTTCTTTTATGAGGAACGAATAATCGTTTCCCACAGACGGCGCCAAACTGTTGGTACAGTTTCCGGTATGGTGTGAATCTGCACGTTCCTTTGATGTTTTTCACGCTTCTCAATAACTCTGCAAAACAACAAAACCTAGGGACCCTTCCGGGGATCCTGCTCCGACGCCTAAGTTAGCTTCTGTGAGAAAATAATGCTCTATGCATAAAATTGAGTCTTAGTTTATACCTGGGGTATGAGCCTATTTATAGGCATAGAGGTGGAGTCAAACCTGGATTAGGACTCCTGCTCCTTGTTGATCTAGGACTTCTGTCAGAGTTCTAATTGGACTTTAATCCTTTACTAGACTTCTAATTGGATATCTTCTTAGACTTCTGATCTGATATCTTCTTAGACTTCTGATATGATCATTATTCTTATCTGATCATTATTCTTATCTGTTTGGACCTTATTTGACTTTTGAATCTCCTCTTTGGATCGGGTTGAGTGGGATTTATCCCCAACACCCTAGTAGGAGTGGCTTCACCACCACTGTTAAGGGGTGGTGTCCTACCTTGCGGGGGTGGTTCCACCCCATCTGATATTTTTTAATTTTTGTTCACTTTAAAAATGATATATGTATTTTTTTAAAACATGTGGCATGTGACGTGATAAAATTACTTATGTGGCATTAACCCTTGTTAATGTCACGTAACTAGTTTTGGATGAAATGAGTGAAATGAAAAACGTGAAAAAATTTGACAATTAAAATGCGATTTTAAAAACCAGTGAGCAAATTGAAATCGAGTGAAAATCTGTGGAGTTATGATGAAATTTTATAAAAACAAACATTAAACAAGAGTTGGTCCCAATAGCAAGTTGTTATAGTACTCATATTCTACTTCTCTAGAGGTTATTATGGAGTTTAAGAACCAGATCGACTATCCTAGCTGGAAACCAACCATCGGTATGTAAATTTCTTCCCATTGCTAGGTCGGTTTCAATTTTGGGTTCAAAAAGCAGACGACTTTGGGGTTTAGGGTTTGATAGATAGGTGTTAGTGTGGGAGTGAGAATGTGTGTCGTATTTCTCATTCCAGTACTATAGATATTTCATAAAAGGGTCAAATGAAATTATGAGAAGTCAATGGAGTTTTAATTAATCAAAATAAATATTAGAGTGCAATTATAATTTTTTAGTGGAATAAATTGTAATTAATGGTAACCTAAAATAAGTCATGAGATAACAAGTGTTCTAATCCCATTGAAACTAATTTTATTTTTCCTTTGGGTCATTTCTCAAGCTAATTATTTTCCTTAAGGGTTTGACCTAATTGTACAAAGATTATTTTCCCATTGGTCGTGTATGTTAACGTTGTGGATGAGGTTATAGGTTTTCTTAGTCCTACTTTGACAAGGATTCCTAGTACCATGTACACTGTAATTTACATGCCTGGGTTTTGTGTATGCATAAGAACTCACACTCTTAGTCTCGTAATCAAAAATGAGAAGATCAAAGATATAGAGATCTCAAAATCCTAGAGACACATGCAAATTGAGAGAAGAGATTCAACCTACACATCAAGGTAGCCAACTTTGATGTATGGTTTCATACCTTTGCAAACTTTTGTTTTTTGTAATATGATGCTATGCTTTCTTGATGCTTTTTTTTTTGTTTTGTTTTTTTTTTTTTTTTTGTTTTTGTTTTTAGAATCTTCTGTTGTATTTAATGTGATTAAATCACATGTCACTGCTTAACTAGTTAACCATCCAACTCCTTAAACATGAAAAAAAAAGGCGAGGTTTAATTTCCTCTAAAAAAAAAATAAAAAATAAAAATTCTATCCTTGTCAATAAGAAAGTTATGAAGCCTATATAGAAACCCTATATTTTAAAAGGGGTGCCGGAATCCCTCGATCGACAGATATGGGGGTACATGCGGATGTGATTATTTACAATATTCGCAACTGCATCTACAAAATATGAATATCACTTTTATATATCCGTATCTACATCAGCATCCGCGTTATGCTTTTACTATCCGCATTCACGCAATTATTGTGTTTATTAAATGCGGTTATTATCTGCTACCTGCATATTAGGTGATGGGCCTTTCGGACATGTTTTAGTCTATTAGGCCTTTTTTGGGTTACTATTAATACTTATTTTAAACGATTTTGAAAATAATTTATGTCAATTTTTAGTGTTTTGGGCTTGTTTTAATTTTTTTAAGCTTTAATCTTTTGAAGATATATTAATTTTACATTAGTTTTGCCTATTTGCAAACCAACAAAACCAATGTAAACATAACTTATAACCAATCCAAAACGACGTCGTTTTGGTGAATTTATTAAATATAACATATATAAGAAATATATGTTGTATATAAATGGTATGCAAATGCGGTTAATTAATTACCGTATCCGCATACCTTAAAAAATATATTTGCATCAATATATGCGGATAGTAATTTTTATTAACTGCATCTGCATATACAGATAGCAAATAATGAATAGCAGATGGTTACAAATAGTAAATGCGTATTATTAATATCTGTCCGTTTTTACACCTCTACCAACATAACCATATCATAGAAACATTTTGGCACTTGTGGTGAACGTAAGATACTAAGACATGTGGTGCTTGTGATGGTTCAAAAAACACATCGTATTTGTAAGATTTGGTGTTCATTCAATTCAGGAGTAGCAAATATTAGAAGAAGAAAAAAATCATGCAAACGACACAACGCGTGACCACCAGAGAGATTAGTGTTTTTTTACGAGAGCTAAAAATAGAGAGAGAGAGGAGGTTATTAAACGGATGGTAAGTAATGTTCGGTAAAGATTTTTGAGTTAATTTTTTTTTATTAATTGTAAAAAGTAATTAATGTGATATAAAATATAATTTTTTTTTTTTTTTTTTTTATATAAAAGTGAAAAAATTTTGTATTTTAGTAGATTTTTTTATTTAAATAATAAAAAAAAAATTATTGATGTAATATAAAAAGTAAAAAAAATTGAAATGTTTTGAACTTGATTGTTTTTTAGAGAAGTAAAAATAAAGAAAAGAAATTTGTGATACGTTAAAGCAACCCACTGTGAGTGTTTGGTTTGTATAAAAAGTTGAATAAAGTTGAATAATATTCAACTTTTTTCAAAAATAAATCATATTTTATTTAATTTTTTTAAATTTTATCTCACAAAGTCAAACCTCGTAATTCGCACAGTGTATTTAAATAATATTCGTATTCAACACCCAAACGGACCATCCATCGGATTATGCATCTGAACGCTAGGATAGATCAACACTGCATTGGTGAACAGTGCAACACTATCTGTAGCGTTACACTGTTCACACATCTATTTTTTTTATTGTATTTTCCGGCGCCAAGTTGCTTCTTTTTCTTTATGTTTTTTTTTTTCATTTTCCCTCTGCCTTTTCCTTTCCCTATCTTCTCTCCCTCTTCTTTCTCTCGTCTCTGCGTCTCTCTGTCTCTCAAGGTCTGCTCTTTCCCTCATCTTCTCTCTATCTCTCAAGGTCTTCTCTCTCTCTCTCTCTCTCTCTCTCTCTCTCTTGCATTATGGTCTCTCTTCTCTGTTTTCATCCAAGACTTGTGAGGAAATCGTCAAAATCACCTGAGTTTTGTCAAAATCATGTTGGTCGTAGAGAGTGAACCTAGTTTTTAGCCGCATTACCCATCCCCTCCCCGGCCCCTGCTTCCCGTCGCACCAGAGAGAGAGAGGGAGAGAGAGCCAAGAGTCTGAGAAGAAGAAGGAAGAAGAAGAAAAGAAGAAGAAGAGGAAGAAGGTGAAAGGAGTGGGTGTCTTCTGCCGTTGTTGTTGTCGAGTTTTGGAGGAGTTTGTGGGGACAAGGACAGGAAAAAGAGTTATTATTGCTCCTATGCAACAGCCCGAAGGTACTTCCAGTTCTTTTTCGAGTTTCAACCCTTCTCTGTTCGTTTGCATCTTATGTAAGTTTTTGTGATAAATGTTTTCTTTTTTAAGATTAGTCCATTTCTTTTTTGGCTTATTTTTTTATCTATTAGTGGGATCTATAATAACTGGATATTGATTCCGGGTGGAAAATTGGATTGAATCTGCAACCGGGTGTTTATTTGGCTACCGCACTTGCAACATTTTTATGAATTTAGGAAAAAAAAATGTCTTCTTTGGTGGTGGATTTCTTGACTTTTTTGTTTTAATAACTGGTAGTGAACCAACCATACAGTTAATAACTGGTTGTGGATTTCTTGACTTTTTTGTTTTAATAACTGGTTGTGGATTTCTTGACTTCTTTCTTATCAATCATGTTTATTTTGATCTTACGGTGACATTTTCGGGTGGAGGGAAACTGAAAAATGTGCCAGATCATGCTAAGAGAGTTGTGGTAATTTGGTTGCTAAGAGAGCTGTTCATGCTCAGATTTCTCAGAATAATGAAATGACGAAGATATATGTCCACAAAATTCTTACTTTACCAACTTTTGATACTTTAATCAGTTTACTTTCTCTTTGCAATTGACAATTAATTCTGTTCTTCCCCCTGCGGCAGAGCCCCAACTTTCCTCTGTATGTTTCCTTCTGAAAAACTTTTGATTGAAATGGAGTTTCTTACACTACTTCATTGATGTTCAGCATACATATTTATACTACAAAGAAAAATATCAAGAAGGCCTTTAAGAGTATGGTTACAAGTATGGACAGTATGCTGTCATGGCAGGTTTGTGAATTCTAGGTACTGTAGGAATGGGCTGAGATGGCTTGCTGTCTATGGCTTGCTGTCTTGCCTTGTGGTGCACGAGATAGGTTGAAAGTGCTGCAGTGTAATTGCAGAATGAGTTGCAGCTGGTGCTGTCCTGGAGATTGCAGTATGGTGTTCTGCAGCAAGTACATTTTCTGACTTGTGAGTTGAGTGTACCGTGGCTTCTTGACTTGGGTTGCTTGGATGGTCTCTAACACCCCCCCTCAAGCTAATGGGGGAAGGAACCACCATGAGCTTGGATCTGAGGAAGGAGAACCGGGCAGAAGAAAGACCCTTGGTAAAAAGATCAGCAAGTTGATCATGAGTAGATATAAATTTGAGCAAAATGTCTTGATTGAGGACCTTTTCCCGAACAAAATGGTAGTCAACTTCTATATGTTTGGTGCGAGCATGGTAGATAGGATTGGAGGCCAATGCTAAAGCACTCACATTGTCACACCAGATTGTCGGAGCTGTGGAGAGGGAGAATTGGATTTCACAAAACAACATTCTTAACCAATAAACCTCAGCAGTAGTGATAGCAAGAGCCCTGTACTCTGCTTCAGTGCTGCTTCTAGAGACAACCGGTTGCTTTTTGGCACACCAAGAGATCAAATTTGAGCCAAGAAAAACGGCAAAGCCAGTGGTGGATCGTCGGTCATCCAGGTTTCCAGCCCAGTCACTGTCACAGTAGGCAGTGAGATGTAATGAGCCTTTGATATACATGAGACCATGATGAACCGTAGCTTTGAGGTATCTTAGAACTCGTTTGGCAGCAGACCAGTGAGCAGTGGAAGAGGCATGCAAATGCTGACACAATTGATTGACAGAAAATGCAATATCAAGTCGGGTTAAGGTGCAGTATTGGAGTGCACCTACAATGTGTCTATATTGAGTGGGATCAGGCAAAGGATCTCCAGCATGTTGGGATAGTTTGATGCCAGATGGTGAGGGAGATGTGGAGGGTTTGGCATCTTGCATCAAGGTTTTGTGGAGCAAATCAGTGATGTACTTTGCTTGGCAGAGGTGTAATCCATGAGTACTTCTAGAGACCTGAATTCCAAGGAAGAAATTGAGGTTTCCAAGATCTTTGAGAGGGAACTCTTGTTGAAGATTCTGAATGATGCAGTGAATTAGTTTGGCATGAGAACCCGTGATGATTATATCATCTACATACACCAACATAAAAATATGAATTGAGCCATAATGTAGAATGAAAAGTGAAGAGTCAACAAGTGAGGCAGTGAAACTAAGATCCAGGAGGAATGAGGATAGACGGTTGAACCAAGCTCTTGGGGCTTGTTTTAAGCCATATAAAGCTTTGTGGAGCTTACAAACATGATCTGGATGTGTTGGATCAACAAACCCTTTAGGTTGTTCCATGAAAACATTTTCAAGTAGTTGACCATGAAGAAAGGCATTGGATATGTCTAATTGTCGAATAGGCCAATCATAGTGAACTGCCAAGGAAAGAATTACACGGATGGTGGCAGGTTTGATTACTGGACTGAATGTCTCAGTGTAGTCTATTCCATTTTGTTGTTCATATCCTTTGGCAACCAACCTAGCTTTGAATCTTTCAACTGAACCATCTGATTTTTGTTTGATCCGGTAAACCCATTTATTGCTAATGATATTCTGGTTTGGAGGGCGAGGACAGAGAGTCCAGGTTCCATTAGAAAGTAAGGCTTGATATTCTTCAGTCATAGCCTTAATCCACCTAGGATCAGAAGCTGCCTTTTTGTAACAAGAAGGTTCAATTTCAGAAAGTTGAACATGGAGCATTTTGAGAGGATATTTGGTGGATTTGTATAACTTGAAACCTGGGAATTGTTTGGGATGGTGTGATCCAGTTTTGGATCGAGTAGTCATGGGATGCAGGGAGGATTGTAGTGGAGGAACTGAGGCAGGGGTTTGTACAGGCTGTGTGGAAGGAGCTGAATTATGTGATGCAAGTTGTGTAGGAGACGTAGACAACTGAGTAACAGGAGCAGGTTCAGAGGAGATAATAGGAGGAGAAGATGCTACAGGTTCGATCAAGATAGGAAAGGATGATGTAGATGTGTTAACAGGTGAATGTGCTGCAAGTTCATTGTGGTGTATGATAGATTGAACAGATGAAGCTGGATCAGTAGAATAAAAACCAGAAATAGGAGATGAATTAGAGGGAGAAGGAAGGAAACTTACTAGGGTAGGAAAAGGCAAGTCACCAACTGCATTGATCTTGGAAGGCAAGTGAGAAGAGGCATCATCCTTGGCAGGAAAATTCTGCTCATCAAAGACCACATGTCGTGACAAATAAACTTTGTTGAAAGTAGGATCTAAGCATTTGTAACCAGCATAGCTATAACCAAGAAAAATACAAGGCTTGGATTGATACTCAAGTTTATGAAGAGTGATGGGCCGTAAGAGAGGATAACATTTGCATCCAAAGACTTTAAGTTTTTGGTAATCTGGATCTTTATGATACAACTTGAAGTATGGTGAGTGATGATTCAATGTTGGTGAGGGAAGTCTATTGATTAAGTAGACTGCCGTGAGAAAGGCATCAACCCAATAGGTGTTAGAAAGATGAGAGTGAGCCAGGAAGGTCAAGCCAGTTTCTAGAATATGTCTAAGCTTTCTTTCAGCCAAGCCATTCTGTTGAGAAGTATAAGGACAAGATTTTCTATGAACAATGCCATGTTTGGTGAGGAATTCTTGAAAAAGATTTGAGGTGTATTCTCCACCTCCATCCGATTGAAGTTGTTTGATGGAGGAGGAGCATTGTTTTTCTGCAAGGAGCTTAAATTTGATGAAACATTCATACACTTCAGATTTGGTTCTAAGAGGATATAACCAAGTGTATCTTGAGTAATCATCCACAAAGATTATATGATATTTAAATCCACTTATTGAGGAAACAGGTGAAGTCCATATGTCAGTGTGAATTAAGTCCAATGGTTGAGATGTTTGACGAGTTGAAGGAGAAAATGGAAGTTTCTTAATCTTTCCCTTTTGACAAGAATCACACAGAACAACTTTATTGGAATTTAAAGATGAAACAGGGAGATTAAAAGAGTTAACAACTCTGGACACTACATCAGGTCCAGGATGACCTAATCTAGAATGCCATATTAGAGAAGAAGTCTTAACTCCTAACAAAGCTACAATGCCACGAGCTGATCTGTGTGAGTTCCTTTGAAACCGCAAAGGGTAAAGGCCATTTTCACTCTTGCCTTCCAGGAGGATTGCTTTGGTGAGATTGTCCTTCACAAAAAAATGAGATGAAGTTAGGATAAAGAAACAATCATTATCCTGGCAAAACTTTTGAATAGACAATAAATTTGCAGATGCATTAGGACAATGAAGAACAGATTTAAGCTGAAAAGGAGTTGAGGAGTTAGGATTGGAGAAGAAAGTTGAACCAGCATTGTTAATCATAAGGGCAGCTCCATTTCCTACTTCAACCATGTCATTTCCTTCAAATGGTTGCTGGATGGAGAGATTCTCCATATTGTTTGTGATGTGGGCATTGGCACCACTATCAGCAAGCTATTCTTGATCATCATAACCGGAATTTGCTTGTGCTGCCATTGCTGCTAGCTGTGGAGGTGAATGTTTCCCTTGGTAGGAGTAGTTCATCCTATGAAAACAATCAAGAGCTTGGTGGTTGGTTCGACCACATATCTGACAAGGAGTCCTTGTAGAGTTGGAGAAGCTTGGTGTGGGAGTGGTTCTATTGAAGTTGGTCATGCTACTGGAAGGATGAGGTCTTGGTTGAAAACCTGGGAAGCCTCTTGGAGGTTTGGAATACTGGTTGAATCTTGATGGTGGCCTGCTAAACTGCTGAGGAGGCCGGTTGAAATGTTGAGGAAATCTGCTGAATGGCTGAGTTCCTTTGTTTCTCTGATTGGGATTTCGAGTCCCCGACTTTTGTGCAAAGAGAGCAAAAGTAGACATCTCTGCAACAGCAGCTTGTTGTTGATTGAGCAGCATCTCATGATCAAGAAACACATCTTGAAAGTCTTCAAAGCTTAAGGATTTCTCTCGGGTTGTGACTGATAGAGAAGCAACCAGAGAGTTGAATTTGGGATTGAGGCCATTGACAATAAAAGAGATAAACTCTTCATCATCAAGTGGTTTTCCAATGATGGCAAGTTGGTTTGCCAAACTTCTTGCAGAATGTAGATAATCAGAACAGGATTGGGAACCTTGTCTCATGTTTTGTAGTTGCTTTTTGATGTGGGAAATCCGGGAACGAGATTGGCTTGCAAACTTAGTAGCCAAAGCAGCCCATACCTGTCTTGAGGTATTCAAACCATATACGGTTGACATAACTTTTTCTGAGAGAGTAGCATTAATCCAGCTTAGCAAATGTTGATCTCTCTTGACCCACAAAGAGTATTCTGGGTTGGTGACAGATTGACCTTGTTCATTGGTCAAAAATTGTTGAGGACATGATTCAGTACCATCAACAAGTCCCATCATTTCATTGCTTCTAAGGATGGGTAGGAAGATAGACAGCCATTGAGGGTAGTTGCTGCCTTCTAGTTTTACTCCAAGCATCTGTGTGCAGTTGGGAAGAAGAAGGGTTGGTGTGTTTGATGAGGCTGAGCCAGTGGAGCTAGAGGAAGCCATAGGGATGATTGTTTGAAGGAGTTGAAAGAAAATCTTTGAGGAGTGGCGTAGGCCTTAGTGCTCTGATACCATATTAAAGTCACTTGAGCCTTACTCATTCCCAAAAGGCACCTCAAGGGAAGAGGTTTGCTCAAGGCTTATAAAGCCCACAACCCAAGCATACCTTGGCAATGTGGGACTCTTAACACGCCCCCTCACGTGTGGCATCTTTTGGCCAAACACGTGTTTAATATCGGGAGGAAAGGCCCAACATTGTCCAAGGGCTTGTGGCTCTGATACCATGAAAAACTTTTGATTGAAATGGAGTTTCTTACACTACTTCATTGATGTTCAGCATACATATATATACTACAAAGAAAAATATCAAAAAGGCCTTTAAGAGTATGGTTACAAGTATGGACAGTATGCTGTCATGGCAGGTTTGTGAATTCTAGGTACTGTAGGAATGGGCTGAGATGGCTTGCTGTCTTGCCTTGTGGTGCACGAGATAGGCTGAAAGTGCTGCAGTGTAATTGCAGAATGAGTTGCAGCTGGTGCTGTCCTGGAGATTGCAGTATGGTGTTCTGCAACAAGTACATTTTCTGACTTGTGAGTTGAGTGTACTGTGGCTTCTTGACTTGGGTTGCTTGGATGGTCTCTAACACCTTTTGTTTGACTGTTTTCTTTTATAAAATGGTTCTTGTGTGTTCTGTCGAACTCTCAGATGACTACAGGCATCCAGCCCTCTTTCTTCTTGATGGAGTGTCTTCCGTAGCTACTCTTGATTTCCATATGGACGAATAGGGTATAGATGTGGCTTTAACTGGATCTCAGAAAGCTCTCTCTCTTCCTACTGGAATTGGCATTGTGTGTGCAAGCCCTAAAGCTCTAGAGGCATCTAAAACTGGAAAATCAGTTAAGAGTTTTCTTTGACTGGAATGACTACTTGAAGTTCTATAAGTTGGGAACCTTTTGGCCGTACACCCCTTCCATCCAACTGCTTTACGGTTTGAGAGCAACTCTAGACCTCCTTTTTGAGGAAGGACAAAATAGATCAATGAATGAGTAATACATTTTTTTTCCCCGAGTAAAAGATTGTTGTATAAAGATCATAACAAGAACAGTAAAGCAATTTAGATCAGTTTGATACATCTTTCAATGGTGCATGTTGTTGTTCATTAGTGCATGCAAAACATATATCGGATCTACTACCTTTCATTCAAAATTCAAGCCAACCATTTAGATGGTCATTCAATAATTTTATGAACATAAAAACAAAGATATGAAAAGTTAGTTGGGAGTTGATTGGTAAAGTAAAATGATAAAAAGTAAGAAAGAGAGAAAAATAATAAAATAAGAATATAGAGTTAAGAATAGATAATCAGATGGAGTGTGCCTTTTAAAACCTATTAGCTAAACTAGATAAAATGAGTTTTGGTTAGTTATTTTAGATTGAAATTTATACGATTCATTGTGAATGCTCTTAGCGAGTTATTGATTTCAAAATTTTCGCCCAAATTTGGTAAGTATCTCAAAAAAGTCAAATCTAACAAATTCTTTATAACTTTTTATTATTATTATCTTGACTCTTCTCAAAATTTCAACTCAAATTTGACTTATAAATTGCCAAATTTCATTAGCTATTGAATTTTTTTATCATTTTCACTTTCAATTCCCGCCTTTATTTTTCACTTTTCCGCCTCACTACTCTCCTCTCTCTCTCCTCTCTCTCTCTCTCTCTGTCTGAATCCACCGCATTTGTCGGTGGCCATGCATTTCTTTCAAGGTATTCTCCCTCATCTCAAACTATTACAGAAGATTTTCTTTCGTGAATTTTTGATGGGTTGATTTATAATTATATATATATATATATAATTTTAAGAGAAAGTAATTAAAAGCTTTTTGCTGTAAACAAAAAATACAAATAAATTCCTTGACCCAATTTTGTCATAAATTTGATGTCATGTACGACATCAGCATCTATCATTGTAGAAAAAAGACCACTCCCTCATATTTTTTTTTTTCCCTTCTTTTTTGTTTTTGTCCTTTTTCAATATATTTTTTTGTTTTTATTTTTTATATTTTTAAAATTTATTTTATTTTTTTACTGTAAGTGACATGTGTCATGATTGGTGGTGATAAGGTACCGGTTTCTTGTCAAAATTTTGGTAGAAAGTTGGATCGTGGAACTATTTTTTTTTTTTTTTTTTTTACCACAATGAGTTTTTAGTCATTTTTTAAAGCTCATAGAGCTATTTGCTTCTCATTGAAATCACAAAGACTCATTTTACATTTTCCCTTAATTTTATGGAGTGGATTGCAAATAATTCTTTTTTAAGAAGTAAAGATGTAAAAAAAAAAAAGATTTAAAATAGGATATAAATTTCATCAAACCAAAATTTTAAAATGTTATGTGCCATTTGAACATATAAGAAGTACAATTTTATTATTATTATTATTATTATTATTATTTTTATTAATGCTATTAGAAAAGCCTATGAGAAGCACATGTACTAGCTTCTCACCTGCTAAGATACATATGATACTTTTAAAAGACTGGATTAGAGAAATTTTTTCTAATCCAATTAAAAAATAAATAAATTATATCCTTTAATTTTCTTTTAAACAAATTTAGAAGTTATTTTTTTTAACATATTTTTTAGTAGAGGTAGAGGCTAGCCATGACCCCTCCCTTCTCCGTTGAGAATTTTTTTTGCATATAGTATAATTTACAACGTTAAATTATATCAGTAATGGTTCTTCACACCCATTTCTAGTGGGAAGCTAGGATCTTGTTCTTGTGGGGGTGAGATTAATATATAATTAATTAATATAAAATAATATTATATTTTGATGTGGTTTACCCAAAAGCCAACATAAATGCTTTCTTTATTAATTCTAAACACCCTAAAGAAAGTATTGCATGCCCAATTAATGGCTTTCAATATTTAATTATTTATTAATGGTATGCAATTATTTTTGGAGTTATTTTCCTTCGTATCAACATCTAAACCTTCTTGAAAAAAATATTAAAAAAAAAATTCTAATACGTTCTTTAATTTGCTCTACCATATTGTTGGTATCTTTACTTCACATTTAGAAAACATATTCTAAATTTTCTTGTATTTTTATGAAATTAATTCATATAACACTACTCTTTATCTAACCATTAGTCAAAGTATCAGTTTTGATAATGTTTAAGAGTTGATTCAAACTACACACTTAAAAAATCAAACATTAATTCATATGAAACATAATTGGGACCACATCTTCGACCAGATCTCTCTCTTTCTCTCTCTCTCTCTCTCTCTCTTTCCTAGTCCTTTGATGTTCAAGATCAAACCTCAGAGTCCGTGATCTTCCGTTGGGTTTGCGGGGGCATATTGAGATAACAGTTATAAAAACTCAAAAAGCCATGTCAAAAAAAAAAAAAAAAATGAACTCAAATGACAAGAGTTATAAAATGATAAATTAAATTTATTATTGTTAATGTAGAAGTAGAAAATACTTGTAACATTCAAATACTTTCTCTATAAATAGAATCTTATATACAACCAAATGAATCAATGAGGAAGATGTAGACAAACAGGGCTTTCCACTTTAATTGTATGTCTCTCTTTCTTGTTCCACTTTGTGTTCTTTCAAAAAGAAAATGCTAGTACACGTTAGTTTTAAAATAAGCTTATTTTTGTAGGGCCACCCACCCCCTTTCTCTCCACTGCTACCCATTTTTTACTAGTTGATGTAACATATTTTAAGTGGCACTCTATTTTATGCTACCATGCGAACATTCTATTTGATAAGACTATAACATATCAATCATGATGATCTATCTTGATTATGGAAGTGTAGACTTTTGATTGATATGTTAGTGCGGTTATAATATACTAAACAAACCACGTGAGTTGTTATTCTATATAACTACTGTCAATATGAATAACTTGAACTCACAATTACTTAGAGCATTGACTCTCAATCCCAAGAGAAATGTGAATTCAAATATGAAGTGGATGTCGCTTTAATATATTTAGGAGTGGCATATTTTATGTTCAAAATCTCAGTTTGTTGGGTAATCACATGTAGTATTGTAGGGAGTGGGGACACTACTCCTCAAGATGGATATATGAAATATCCACTTGAGATAAATTTATTGGTAATTAATTATTCTAAGTCTCTGATCGAAATATTTTAGTAAGTAGTTACTAAAATTAAATGAACTAAGTTAAATTTTTGATTTCAAGAGTACAAAAATAATCAAGAAATTAAATCGGTAGCTCAAAGATTAAGAGTTAGTGAATTAAAGAGATAATTTTATTTATGACTTTAATTCTATTATGAATATTTCATAGATGGGTCAATTGCGATTATAGGATGTCATTGGAGTTTTGATTAATCAAAATAAATATTAGAGTGCAATTACCATTTTTTAGTTAAATAAATTATATTTAATAGTAAGGGTTAATTACCTTTGGCCCCTATGAACTACCACACATTTATATGTTATCCCATAAACTGAAATCTGTCACATTCAGCCCCATATATTGAACTACTATTTTGTTACAAAAAATCCCGTAGTTAAGGAATCTCGTTAAATCAAATGGCCGGAATATGCCTTCTTTAGATGTTAAATCTTGTTAAAGGATAAAAATACCCTCAAATACAAAAAACCAAAAATTCAAAATTAAAAGACTATATAAAATAATAATAATAATAATAATAATAATAATAATAATAATAATAATAAAATTAAGAATTTAATAAAAATATAAAAACAAAAGAAAAATGTCTTATACTTTTTTATTTTTTATTTTTTATTTTTAAAAAAAGGAAGAAGAAAAGAACAAGGGGTCGTCATTGAACCACTCCTAGGGGTGACAAAGCCAATGACCACGCTCAGGTGTTTGCAGATAGATCGGCCACCCCTAAATTAATTACAACGGCCCCAACAGAGCCTGTTAGGGGTGTGGTCATACAATCTTCTTTCCCCCTTTTTCTATCTCTTTTGGTCCTCTTTTATTTCGATGTAGTATGGTGAGTATATCTCTGATAATTGTCCCAAACAGCTGAAGCAAGATCCAAATTCGCTTTGAGCGATCCCTGAAGAGCAGGAATCCGCTGATTCTCAATAGGGAATGAGTTATCCCAAGCTATAGCTAGCTTTCACATGAGAGATTTACGATCGTTTTAATCTGCTTCAAAACATAGAATTAATGCTTGAATCTGTGCTGCATTTTAAGGGACCCCGATCAGTCCATATACAGAGATTTTCTCCATTCCCCACCAGGTGGCATGCTCCACTCCCCAGCAATTGATTATTCTTAATTAATTTTCCCATTCCATAGTTAAATTTAACATGAAGCCCATGAGGAGGAGCTTGTGATTTCAACAAATCACTTTTTTTAAATACTTCTTTCTGAGAGCCTTAATCCAAAGCAAATCCTCATCCCTAAAGATTTTCCAACCAAGTCTAGCCAACAGAGCTTGATTTTGGCTAAGCATGGATCTTAATCCCAAGCCTCCCATACTTTTTGAGGTACAGATAGATTCTATTCCAACCAAGCAAAGTTAAATTGTGCTTTTAAGAATTCTTAAACCCCCAACAAAATTTTCTAAACACAGCATCACTTTCATTAATTGCAGAAAGAATAAGGTAGCAAAGAGGTAGACATGGAGTAGATAGAAATAGAGGAAGCAACCTATTTGATAAGAGTAGTTTTAGCGGCCTGGGATAAAGTTTTGGCCTTCCAACCAGAGACTCTAGGCAGCAACCTCAATTCTTTGCTAAAGTAGATTTTAGACGTAGAATAAGTGCAAGTTCATTTTAGAATGATATCAGAATCACCAAATAACGACATATGGTACTGGAGTACTATATGATATAGTCCTTAATGAGAGAATTTATAACATCCCAGTCTCATATTGAGAAGATGAGTAGATCATATAAAGTATGTTGGTTTTTTTTATTGGTTGCATTCTGTCGAAAAAAAAACACTACCATATCAGGGACTCTGTATTTCCAAGACTGTCAGAAATTATATTGTAGAATAATTGATCAATAATAGAAATGGTTGAATAAGGCAAGATCTGCATTGTATCTTTCAGAGAAGGAAATAAAATATTTTGAAGACTTTACAGAATCAGCATAGTTGGTTTCCCTGCAGCCCGTCCAGACGGCCAGAAGCAACGTCCAAACGCTAGTCACAGATAGTCAATGCTTGATACCTGTCCGGACGTCCCATCAAACGTGAACCACAGAAAGCTCCCGTTCGCTACCTGTCAGGACGGCCTAACGGACGCGAACCACAGAGAGCATACGTTTGCAAGGACATCCAGGTGCAAAACTGAAGACTGTGGATGAAGAAGCTTTTTCCTGCAACCATCGGGACGCTAGGTCAAGTCGTCCGGACCCCTTTCAGCAAAACATGAAGTTGTTGTTGCCCGTTTGGATGCCTAAAGTCATGTCTGGACGCCGCTGTCTAGAAATTCGTTCCTGATTTGTTTTAAGATTTTTGAAATCTATTTAAAGGAGCTTCTAAGCATTATTTCTTTAAGAATTATTGTGTAGAATTTTATTGTGCTAAGAGAAGGTTTTTAGGCATAAACGTTTTATGTATATCTCTCTTAGAATCTTTGTTTATTATGTTGTAATCGTTCAACCGTTTGAAGTTGAAGTCTAACTAGAGAGGATTTCTAGTTAAGAGATCAATTGAAGAACTCTATAGACAGATATAGGAGAGAGACGTGCAAGTATAAGTATTTATTAGAATTTAAGGTATGACTACTGTAAATATATTTTGAGTACGAATGTCTTGTAACTAGCTATTTCTTCTTATAGTTGATTTTTTGGGTTTGGCTGCCCTGAAGTGATTTTTCTCTTTGGTACAAAGAATTTTCACTTCATAACCAAATATCTATGTTATTTCTTTTTATTGCTTTTATATTTGATTATCTGTTTGATTGCGGTAATTTAGGAATCCAAATTTATTTTCAGAGTCGGTGATTTATGAAAACATTCATACGTTTTAATTCACATATTGTTTATTTGTTAGATATAACCAAATTTTATAAGTGATTTTAAGAGTAGGCCCCATTTAATAACCCCCTCCCCTCCCCCTTCCCCTTATTTTTTACCTTTCTAAAAATACATCTATTCAAAACATTCTTAACCTTTTTACTTTTTATATTACATCAACAATTTTTTATTATTATTTAAATAAAAAAATCTATTACAAAATAAATTTTTTTTTACTTTTTCATATATATTCTTTCTATTTTATATCACATCATTTACTTTTTACTTACACTAAAAAAAAAAAAAAAAAAAAAAAAATCATAAGTAAAGGGTAGGAGAGGGGAGGGGAGGGTGATTAATATACGGGGCTATGTAATTCGGAATTCATCTTCCTGAAATTTAGGATGCTGTCAACTGCACAGCCGCACAGGCTAGCATTTCTTGCTGTAAAGAATGCAAGACTGACATATTAACCTTTTGTAATGCCATCAGCAGACAGAAGTGATAGAAAATGAGTAATTGAGTGCCTTTGTCTGTTAGACCTCATAATATATGTGGTGAGGTTTGGAACGCATGGATTTTGTGGATAAGAAATGCTAAAAATACTCTTAGTGAACAACAATTACACGAACTCCGATGTATCTTAGGATAGTGTAATTGTTGTCCACTTGGATCATTTCCCTTCGTGGATATTGGACTTTGGAAAATGTGTCTATATGTAGGAACTCTTTCATACTACTATTTACAAACTATATTTAAAAAAGTGGGGTAAGCCCACGCGACTAGAACAAGAGCAGACTGAGCAGTGAAAGCCAAACGTGCTTTTTAGTACTTTTATTCATAAAATAAATAAAAACTTTTAGTTACCACTTCTAAGGCCTTCCATGGAGTGCTCTTTCGGTGTGAGAAAAGGTGCATGGACCGAAGAGGAAGATATCCTTCTGAGGCAGTGCGTTGAGAACTATGGCGAAGGAAGCTGGTATCAAATTCCTCTCAGAGCAGGTAGTACAGTGAGAGAGAGAGAGAGAGAGAGAGAGAGAGAGAGAGAGCAAGTTTAACATTTTTTGGTTAAGCAAGTTGTTTCTTTTATTTCATGTTTTCTTATATTTCATGTTCTATAACATTAATCCAGGAAAATGAAAGTAATTTCTGTTTTCAATACATAATGCAATCCTCATCGGAGCTTAGTTAAGAAGTTTATATCGGTTTCTTGCAATTTGCAGGCTTAAATAGATGCCGGAAAAGCTGTAGAATGAGGTGGTTGAACTACCTAAAGCCAAATATCAAGAGAGGAGGCTTCAGAGAAGATGAGGTCGATCTAATGATCAGGCTCCATAAGCTCTTAGGCAACAGGCAAGTCTCAGTTAATATTACTCCAACTGATCATAATACAGGATGGTCGGTACTTTGATCAAATTAATAACTCAATAGTTCTTTCTTTTTTTCCTTTTCCCGAGAACAGATCCATATATGGAACAAATGCATGTTTATATGTTCAAGTGAACAGATTTTCCAATTTTTCCTCAGTTTTCCCGCGACACACTTTATGAGTGATATAGGGCCACGCTCGATGTATTTCATGGCAATGAGCTCCTTGGTCTCCTTATGCCTCATCAGTCTTGCCACACCGAAATCCTCGGCCAGGTCCCAAATCCTTGACCATCTCGTATTTTTCCATCTTCATGGAGTATTTCTTTCTATGCTGCTTCAAGAACTATATCAAATATGATGTCAATGATTCACTGTGCATATGCAACTCCTTTTACAGCCCAGTTCTTGCACGCATGAAAACTGAAACCTTTCGGGCTGTACGTAAATTGTAATGTAACTGTACGTGTGCGCGAGTGCGTGTAAAAGGAAAGGGTGTGCGGTAGCCGGTAGGAGACTATGATGCGGTTATTTGTAATAACCGCAACTATATCTATAAAATGTAAAAATTACTTTTAAATAGTTGCATCCACGTCCGCATCATATTTTTATTAACTACATTTGTGCGATTATTAAATACTGTTATTAGCTATTTGCATATTGGGCAATAGATATTTTAGGCATTCTTTGTGTCTCTATATATTATGACATATTTTAAACGATTCTGAAAAAAATTGTTTTCGACTTTTAATTTTTTTTTAAGCCATAATCTTTTAAAAATATATTAATTTCACATTATTATTATTTTTTTTGTACAATACAAGAAAGTAACACAGATTACACAGTCAACCAAACTAATGTAAACATAATCTATATCTAATAAAAAACGACGTTATTTTGGTATTAAACACGAAAACGACGTCGTTTTTGTGAATTTATTAAATTATATATATATATATATATATATATATATATATATATATATATATATATATATATATATATATATATATATATATATATATATAAAGAGCATGCAGAGGCTGTTAATAACCTCATTTGTATGTACAGATAGCGGATAACGGATGTGAGCCGTTAATAACCGCCCGCATGAACACCACTTAGTGTGTTAGATCGGATCCAAACATTTGGTCAAAGGATGGCTCGACCACTCCTTGGTTTTTTCTTTCTTTCATTTTCTTTTAGGTTTTTTTTTTTAAAAAAAAAAATTAATTTTTGTTTTAGTTTTAGAAGCTTTAGAATTATATATTTTTATTTTATTAATAGTATTTTAGTCATCGTGAGAAATTGACAATTTTTTGGTAGTTTGGACCAATTGAGAATTTGGAGAGGGGGAGAGGAGGCCAAGGGGGGAGGACATTGTCAATTGAGTATAACATAAGCATATACATAGCTTAAATTGTAATTGTGCTTTGACTAATATATATTTTAAACAATAAACTTTCACTTAACCATTTGAACTTCCATGACATTTGCCATTTGCAATTACCACCCCAAAATTCAAAAACTCTAAACTTAGTGTATTAAACTTCTAATTTTTTGCAATGTTATATCTCCGTTAAAAGTTTCTGTTAAATCTAAATGGAGAGAGTGAAATTCTTAAAATACCTTCAATTTAAAACTGAAAAAAATAAAAATAAAAATAAAAAATGATCTGGTGGGTCAAACCACCATGTGACCTGTGGGTCAGTAGACCCATGGCTGTGGGTCTAGTCCTGGCCCAATATGGGTGAACTTTTTTTTTTTTAATTAAATTTAAATTAAGGGTAAATTTGAAATTTTATAAAATTTTCAGGGGTATAAAAGGCCATTTCATCCCTTTTGCAGTCTGATTTAACCTCAAGCCTTAATGGAGATGTGAAATTACAACAAATTAAAAGCTTGATACGCTAAATTGAGAATTTTTGAACTTTGAAGGGTAGTTGCAAGTGTCATAGAAGTTCAACGAGGTCAATGACGGAGAGAGAGGGGGGGGGGGGGGGGGGGGGGCCGGTGGGGGCCATGGCCCCCCCTCAACTCTTAAGAGAAACAAATAATAATAAAAAAAAAATTAAGGTAAAACAAAAAAAATTAAATTAAGTTTTTTTTTTTTTTTAGATGAATCAAATTAAGGTTTTTTTTGCTTATTGGCCCCTAGCAAGATTTTTTTTTCCTTGCCCCCTTCCCTTTTATCATCTCTTCAACTATTGTCAAAACTTTTTCCTTTAATATTTAACAGGTAGTAAGGGACATGCCTAAGATCTAACAATGGAAAGATCTTTATAAAGTTGTAGAGACTGTGTTCAAAGTAAACGAAAAGGGTTTAGTAAAGTAGTGCATTGGAAGAAGACATGTGTAGATTTGAGGAGTCACAAGCTTAACCAAGCTCGATTTCCTAAGAATGTGTGAAAAAAATAACTGAGACATTTTTTATTTTTTATTTTCTGAATCTTTGGACAGTGGTTTTCTTTACTTTTTTTTTTTCTTTCTAAAAACTCTTTTTTTACTTTTGCTTATTGATTTTTAATTTGAATGGAATAATAAAAATATCAAAACTAGGTTATGTTTAATTTACTTAAAATTTGCCTTTATACATATGCTTTAATCCCTATTTAAGAAAAAAAATTATTTGGCCCCCTCCCATTAAAATGTCTGGCTCCGTCCCTGAATGAGATTAAGTGAAGTTGCTAAGAAAAAAGAAAAGAAAAGAAAAGAAGAAAGAGAACAAATATGTAGATAGAGTTTGAGTCGAGCTATATATAGCTAGAGCTCAAACTCATTTGGCTATATAGCTGAGTAATGTGCCTTGCGAGCCATACTCAATAACTCCATATAGGCCTGAGGCTGAGGGCTAGCTCTAAAATTAGTGTAAATTTTATTTTATTTTATTTTTTGTGTGTGTGTTAAAAAAAAAAAAAATTATTGGTCTATTGGTGCTCAAAACAAGTGTACGTCTTTATAATTTGTGGTATTGGGTAGATTTGTACTTAGGATTTGGGTTGAAGAATGTTCAAGAAAATCAAGTACAAGAAGCTCCATTCATAGACTCGTTTACTGATGCCCGGACGAAATGCTCAAACAATGAGCCTCGTATGCAGGGTCGTCTGCTAATGTCCGGACGATGCCTAAACAATGAGTTTCGTATGCAGGCCCATTCACACATGTCCGGAAGAATTGGAGAAACAAAAAGTTTTCGTCCGCTAGGTTGTCCACACATGTCTAGAAGAATTGTCAAGATGGCCAGTTTTTTGTAGTGTGGAAACTTTCGTGCGCTGGGTTGTTTGATGGTGTCTGAACATGAAGTTGTTTTAAGTATTGAAACCTAGCTAAAGGATGTCCGGACGACTCGTTAATCTATTCGGATGCTGCCACAGAAAATCAAAACCGACTTTAAGTTTGAAGGCTGATTTTTACAAGTATATAAAAGGACTTTGAAGGCACAATTTTTAGTGAGCTAAATGGTGCAATTAACTACTAATATTTTGTGTTTTCATACGTTGTGAGCTTAGCAATTGTTTATGTGCCAAGAGATATTGTTGGTATGAGCTTATAAAGTTCAATCTCTTGGAGTGATCAAACCACAACTAGCTTGTCGTTCTACTTTACAAACCATTTTTTGAAGCTTACCGATGGGTTGGAAATGAGATTAATAAGAAATATTGGCTAGTGAAGGAGCTAGAGCTGCTATGGTAGGAGACAATAGAGGAGCTTGTCTACATACATATTTTCTAAACCATTATAGAGGGCTGTAAGTATGTTTTGCATGTATTTGAATCTTTTTTAGTGTTAATTTCTTCGGTTTAGCTACTTCGGAATAGTTTTACGTACCTTTGATGGATTATTCAAAGGGTTTCCGGCGGCCGCTTTGTCAACAAAATCTTGGTGCCTGTGTTGATGTGTGAATGCTTTTATGTTTTCTAGTGGTTTGACATATTTATTTGCTGCACAATTGTTCATTGTGAGCCTTAGAATCTAAATTTCACGTCTCAAATTTAGACAGTCAAGTTGAAGTGGCTCTTAGCTCATTCACCACCCTACACCTATCTTTTTGAGTTTGCTAGGAAGAACTTCTAGTCAATGTGAATGAGAATGGAAAGAAACCCGTTCTTTCCTTAAAGCTCACTCTAATTACATTACATCTAATTTTGTTCATGACGGAACAAACGGAGTCTTACCCTTCCACTTTATTTATTTCTCTCTTTCTTATTTCCTCCTTATTTTTGTATGCATGCTAAGTTGCTAACATAGTCTTCTTTTGTAAACAGGTTTCATAGTTAATTAATTGCATATTTATTGAACATTTTGGTGATATTCATATTAATTCCCTGTTTGTTTAGATGGTCACTAATTGCTGGTAGGCTTCCGGGAAGAACAGCTAATGATGTGAAGAACTTTTGGAATACACACCTGCGCAAGAAGGAAATTTCTCACATTAAAGACACGAAAGAAAAATCACAAGACATTGTGAAAGTGAACGTGATAAAACCTCGACCTCGGACTTTGTCTAAAAATTTGGCCTTGTTAAATTGGAAACCTACAACTACAGAAAGCTTTGAACCAAATGACAATGCGAGCAACATATCTCCCTCGTTAATGCTGTCGGAGAGTGGGATTAAATGGTGGGAAAGTTTGTTAGATGACAAGGAAGGTGATGAAAGAGATATTTGGGCGAAGAAAATAGTACCGGAAGCAATTGTTGGGAACACTTTTGATGAGGATGACTTTAGTTGTTTTGCTCACACTTCTTTCGACATGAGCCTTTGGGATTTTCTAGATGCATAATAGTTATTTTAGTTTTAGAAAACCTATTCCTTTCTTTATAGTAGGATTATCATTATGATCAATCTTACGCATTAGATTGAGTCCTATTGTTTCTCTATTTCTGCATCCTAATTTCTATCAAAATATTTGCTCCTATAATAAAGTCCATATCAAGAAACTTTTACATTGTAATATTGTATGTAAAAATAATTTGAGCTTTCATAAAGAGAAAAAAGCTCAAGATCATTATATTTTTTGTTGATGCTTGTGAAGTAATAATTTTCCTAAATCAGGAGATAAGTTCATTGGCGATGAAGCTTTGTTTTTTCATTCACAAGTTAGTTTGTCCGTTTGAATTAAATTAAACTTTATTTTGTTAATTGATAATGATTATAAGCATGATATATTCACGTCAAAAACTTTCTTGTAATACGCAAATATTTGTTAGTGCTGTTGATGTTAGCCCCACAATACAAAAGGGAGTAAACATCAGGGATCACCAATTAAATCGTCGTTGAATGTGATCTGAAGCTACGGTTTTCGTGATCGTTGGCATTGTGATTAGTTTAGCGGTGTTTTTACTTACGGATTTCGCTTATGTGCCGTAAAAAAACAACGGTATATATGTTGTAGCTTTTTTAACGATCTAAATTTAATTAAATTCTCACTTTTCTCATGGCTGGAAAGGTACTTGAAACTAATTAAAAAAATAATAGCACATGTGCGGTAGTTTTTCTTATAGCATCTAACCCAAATCTTTAACTAAAATTGCCGCCATTTTAAAAAATTAGGTGAAACTTCACAAAAGGGTATCAAACTATAGCGCTTTTTCACTTAAGGGTACCGATATAGCAAAACGTTCAATTGCGTATATGTATTTATCAAAACTGTTCAATGTCAGGTATTCCGTCAGCTTCCGTTCTAAATCGATGACGGAAGTAGAGTCATGTGACTTTTACATGATTTTTAAGGGCAAAGTACCCGTTTTGCCCCTCATCTAAAACGCAAGACAAAACACATAAAACACAACATATTAAAATTAGCTTAAAACGACAAACAACGTCACATGAAACGTAGCCCATCTCCACGCACTGTTTTAGCCCATCTCCTTCCAGAAACTTCAACTCAAAACCTGCTTCTCTTCTACCTCGCCATTCTCAACCTTCAACCAAGAGCAACCAAGACTTCAAAACAAGGCCGGCGTCCATCTCAGAGACACTGGCGTCCATGGCCGTCATTCTCAGAGGACGCCGACCAAGCTATGGCCTGCGTTCTCAGAGGACGCCGGCCAAGGTGTTTTTCGGGTCCTCTGTATTTCGTATCTCAGAGGATGCCGACCAAGGTTCAATCTCCATCTCTCTCGCTCTCTCCATTTCTCTTAGATAGTGTGCGGGGTGATCATCATCACAGCAACCCAAACATATCCCAGCCGACACACACACACACGGTCAGAACAGGGGGGATTATCTCCAAAACAGGGGAACAACCCAAAACACCACAGTACCCATAAACCGCACACACCTGAACATCACACGGTTGGAATACCACACACCCAAAACATCATCAACTGAACCCAAAATACCCAATTTCATCAAGCATCACAAAATAATAGAGGATCCCCACAAAAATCAGTAACGATCCCTCAAATCAGCAAAATTATCGGAAAACTCCTCAAATCAGTAACAGAGGATCCCCACAAAAATCGTCGGAATCAACCTCATCCGCCTAAACTCGGTGTCTAAACTGCCGAGAACTGCATCTCAAGCCACCGGAAACCCATGAACGATGACCACTGGAGACCCACGAAGAATCAGGTCTCTCTCTCATCCTCTGGGTCACTCTCGGGTTGCTTGGCCGAAGAAGATGGTGTTTGGGATTTAGGGGGCTATTAAACGGTGTCGTCTTGGGGGCTATTAAAAACCCTTTGTGAAGTTTCATACGATGATGTTTTGAATGTGGGATATCTTTTTGTAGTTTTATGTGTTTGAGCATTTTCTTAAGGGGCATAACAGGAAGAACGTTCTTAAAAATCACATGAAAGTCACGTGACTCTACTTTCGTTATCAATTTAGAACGGAGGCTGACAGAATACCTGACATTGAACGGTTTTGATAAATACATACACTCAATTGAACATTTTGCTATATCGGTACCCTTAAGTGGAAAAGCGCTATACTTTGATACCCTTTTGTGAAGTTTCCCCAAAAAATTATTAGCGGATATTTTTTTCCAAAAAAACAAATTGCTATATAAGCATGTTTAGGGCCTAACTTAATTGTAGTACCCTGCTTTAAATCAGGATCAAGAACACCCTATTAAGTGTCTGAGTGATGATATCAGTACGTGGAGGAATTAGTCACAAGGTCCTGAGAGAGAAGAAAATGAAATTTTAAACACTTAGGATAAATTTTACCTGAAGACCATCCCAACAATATCTAACGGAAAAATAAGAAAGCCATTTGATAACCATCTGAATGATCCACACCAGTTTTGAAATTTAAAAACCTTCTGAACGGTTCGGGAACCATCAAAACGGTGACAATGTGCATTCGAATCAAATGAAGTCATGTCTACACAAACGCGGGAGAGGGGTTAAGTATATAAACCCTAGGATAGGCTTTAGCCTAGGATTCACAAATTTTTTAAGGAATTTCTCTTAAGGAACATAGAAGTTCTCAAATTTTCTGATTCTTAATAAAAAGAAATATAATTTCCAGCAGTACAAGAAATTTAATAAAACCATTTAAAGTCTTGTACGTAAAAGACTGAAAAATGAAAAAAAGAATTAATTTGTTAAATTGTACGTTACGGGGCCTCAAGTATGGTTGGCACAGGTTTTTAAGGGGTAGTTCAATCGGCTGGAGATCACGACTTATAAAGCGAGGTCACTAGTTCGAATATTTCATCTCCCTTGCATGAAAATGCATGTCAAGAAAAAATATATATATATATATATATATATGGTTGGCACAGAGCTTCATTAAATACTACTCTTTCTCGTCGTGGCAGTAAGCACCGAGTGTCCGAGTCACTGACAGCTAGAAAGTGCAACAATGTTGTCCAAATTATAAATGCATGTTTTAAGATTCTTACCGGCTGTACGTTTCAATCGTGTATATATAGTATAGCATATATATATAAGCAACGAGCAAGTACAATATGAAAGATGGTGAAAAAATAAGTAATAAAATTTTACATATATAAATTAAATTGTAATAAGTTTCATATCAATTGTTACGTAAATTTGAAAGGAATTTGTAGTAACAACAATAGTATTTTTGCTTTTGTTTTTTCTAATTTGGTCGTAATTAACCTCTTAATTTTCCAGCTTCATAAGTTGGGATAATCTGGATTAATTCATTTGAACAAATTTTTGACACAAGCCAAATCCGTGGCTCGACTTTTTAGAGATTTGATTCGGGAATTCGATTCAAAGAAAACCAAAAATAAGAAGATTTGAAGTATATATTCCTATTAGAAAATTATAATTACTAGCTTGGTTAAAATTGATGAGTATTTTATTGGAAAAAAGAATAATTATTACTGGAGAATAAAAAATGGTGGAATGCAATAGTTATTTCTACTATTTAATTTAGTGACAATACATATGCTTTAATTGAAATTGCGTCAAAAATTGCTTAAAAAACCACACATTATTATTATTTTTTTTTAAAAAAAAAAAAAACTTGAAAACTGATTGGAGTGGTGACCACCCAGCAAAGACTTGGGAACCACTTCGAGGGTGGTCACGACCACCCCTGGCTCTCTGGCCACCCCCCAAATGCTCCAAGAGTGGTTGTACAGTCCCCGACTACATCTGTGTCAGGCTGACTAGCCACACTATAACGTAGGATTTTGCTTCTTCTTCTTTTTTTTTTTCTTTTTCTTTTTTTTTTTTTTTTCTTTTAGAAAATGTAGTCTATTCCTTTAAAAATAACTATTTCTCTCATTTTTTTAGAGGAATATATATTCCTCTTCGTAAGGGAATATTTATTCCAATAGAAATAATTATTCCAAAAATTAGAATCCTACCAAGCAAATGAATGACCATCCGATACAAGAGTCTATTCCGTGAATCAAATGAAATATAGGTCTCCTTGGTTCTTCTTGCTGTTGTTAATTATATATCCAAGTGTAAGTGGCAACACATAATTTTTGTTTTAATTTTTATGTGCCCCACTAACTCTATATTCACGCTATACTACCAATACCAATTATTGCATTTGTTTTTAGTCAAATTGGAACTTCAATTATATATTCTGCATTCAAAACAAAAGATTGTATTTCGATCTCCATAATGGACCACGGATTATATGTTAGACAAGACACAAGTAAAATAAAATAGGAATAAATAAGAACCAGCAACATTCAAATTAAGCTAAGAACAGACCTAATTATGCTTCTCCGACCTTCAAACCCAACCAATAATTTAGACAAATTAAGAACAGCCGCTCTATATGATCATCAGAGTCTACCAATAACCATCAGTTCTAGCACTCCACAACCAACCAAAAGCAGAAATCCCACAATCACATTCCGCCCGACACCTGAGTAATACACCCAAGTGTTATATGCTGGATCAGTCACGTACAAATCCCCCGGCACACCTGTCACATAAATGAATCGTGGTGGTGGCGGCGGTGCCAGCGGAGTGCAATATGGTGTGGATGGATTCTTTGGAGCCGCTGGGGGCGGCGGCGGAGGTGGTGGTGGTGGAGGCAGTTGCTGGGCACACGGGTTCACACAAGGGCATGTTCCGCACTTTATTTCTGTATCTGCCTCCTGAGGCACCGATGTTTGGTCCAACTTCTCTGAAAGGGTAGCACTAGTTGGAGATGAAAATGATATGAACAGAAAAAGATGGAGCATGAGAAGTTTATGGGGGCTCCAACAATGCGTTGGCGATATCATTTTCCGGTGAAGGGCGGCGTCAACGATTCTTTTTTTGTTTATGAACGCAATTGGATTGATCAGAGAATAGGAAAGGTGGATGTGAGTATATGGCTTACGTTGGGGGCATGGGGGTATGTAGAAAGGCAAAGGTCATGGGTATTATTAGTAATAGGTCATTGTTTTTCAGCTTTTGTGGAAAATGCACGGTTGATTGTTGAGAGGGACGTGTTATAATGAGCCACTATGAAAGAAGATGCAATGGTTTTGAAAGCGAATTGCATGTGGGTGTCGTAAATGTAGGGGACCTGATTTCTTCCAGCTTTGGTGAGGAGCTTTTAATCAGAGACAATAGGTATATGTTCCAATTCTGCCATCTGTGGTAGCAATAATTCTCTGTTTATTGCCTCAGAATACTTTTTATTAAGAAGACCTTTTTAGGATTATGGCATCAACTAATTAGGTGGTGATCCAAGATCATATTTTATGCTAAAGCACGTACGATATGAAATAAGCATGCCATTAGAGCGATGGATTTTGTAAATTGTTTTCAATGATTGACTGAGTCTCCTCCTTTGTTACGAGAGTGGGACACAGAAAGATAATGGAATGATATGATTGATTATCAAATAAAGGAAATCGAACCAGATTTATGCTCTGTAAAACTGTAAAGAAGCCACAAGAAGTTTAATCAAACTTTTAGGATGGATCTATGAAATAGTTTTTATTTGCTTTTTGCTTTGTTTCTCTCCCAACAAGAGAATGCATTATTATATATGCGCTTTACATAAAGTGTAAGGCTGGCATTATTCTTCCACTTGGGCTTTCCATTATTATATAATATTTTGAATCTAATTAATTATAATGGCTTCAACGTACCTACTGCTATAACCTTTTTTAATTTAACAAATTAGTTCCCGTAAATCTTATAATGACATTATCAATTGCTAAGAGATCGATTTTGATTGAGTGAAATTGCTAAGAACATATTCGGTTTTTTTTTTTTTTTTTTTTTGCATTAATTCACGATCGAAGATGTTTCCTTGGTATCACTTTCTTATCAGTACTAATTGGAATCATTGCAAGCATAGAGAATGCACCGTCAAGAGTGTAGGGCAATTGTTCTTGCAATATTCCACATGTAAAACTTGGTGATCCGATGACCTGAAGGGACATCGATCTATTTCAGCTAATTTTGTTCAGGTGGTTGCATTTTAATAACGTAGAAGGAATCATATACCCTGGCAAGAGATCAAAAAGGAGTGATCAACTTTAATCGAACTTTTTAATCGAAGCAATATTGCACCATTCTTTCACTGCATGGAAAGAATTCTCCAGCAAACCAACTTTGAGTGTGTGTATATATATATATATATATATATATATATATGCGGTGTAAAAATTCCCACGATTCCAGGTGAAATTAGAAAAATATAATGTGGTTTACAGGGTAAGGTCTTTTATCTTACAATTGCTGTATATCTATATAAAATTATTGCCATTGCTTACGCATGTTCGAGCATGTGGCAAATCATGTTCCAGAATCACTTGGATGTTTCAAATCCAATTGTCGTGATCTTTAAAATTATTTGGCAAATATATATATATATATATATATATATATATATATATATATATATATATATATATATATATATATATATATATATATATATATATATATATATATATGCGCAAAAAGATATTGTTAAGCAAAGGAGGGATAAAGGGTTCTTCAAGGAATTAGATAAAGAGGACAAAAAGTTAGGAATAAGGAGTCCATGCTTATTGATGAGTGATTGAGAAGCTTCACAATCCAGAAGCAAAGGCTGTCCCACAACATAATAAATTAGCATCTTTTATTTAGAAAAAAAAAAAAAAAAAAATTAGCATCTTTTCTTCTTCGTTTTCCTTTTCAACTCCCTCCCAAAACACCCCATCACCGCAAATTAATCCATATACACAGCAGTTAAAAGCCAGGCCTTTTTTATTTTATTTTTCTTCTGAGCAACTCTTGATCTCTTGACTAGAGATCATATGGACCTCATCTATATGTCGTTGAATTAATAAATTATTTCCCTTTCAATCGAGGTTAACTATAGTCCATATGGGTGCACGATTTTATTTATTTATTTTTGTATTTTTTTTAAAAAAATTATGAATACTAAAAAAAAAGTTTTTAAATTTAGCTTGAATGGTTTAAAAAATATAAAACAATATTAAAAAAACATGTTTGGAAAGGCAAAATAAATTAAATATAATACAAAATTTATGTTTGAATGATAGTATTTTTTTTTCAGAAATCAAGGCATTTTTTTCGGAAATCGAGGCAATCAATGAGTCAGGTTGTGCAATGTCGAATCGACTGAAAAAGTTGATTACTCTCTAGTAAATTCCATGTTTTTGCAGTGCGGAGGAAGAGACATCGTGGATGGTCATGATTTGGTCCTCATTGTTAAACAGATTAACTTGAACGGTTGGATTTCGCGTGTTTTTGGCCTTGTTTGATAAGGGAGTGTGAGCCGAAGATAATAATAAGAAGTGATAGATGTAATATTAAATAAAAAGAATTTGTATGAAAAAGTGATAAAATTTTGTATTTTAGTAAAATTTTTTTATTTAAATAGTAATAAAAAATTATTGATGAGATATAAAGTTAAAATATTTTAAAATTTATTAATTTTGAAAAAAGTAAAAAGGGAGATAGAATTTCTTCTCCCTTACTAAACAAACCCTTTATTCGGTTTTAAATTGTCCGGTGAAGCACGTGTTGTAAGAGCCGAAAAACATCCAATTTTCTTTTTATTTTTTTTTTAGCATGGCTGCATAATCTAGTTTTTTGTGCATATTGAAATTCCACTTAATTAAGCTTTTTGCATTGGTTTTGAAGAAAAAATGAGACCTTAGTTGGAATTCACATGAAAATTGGGTTTTACAAAACGGGTCAACCAAACGGGTTGGACGAAAAAAAAGATAATAATAAAAAATAAAAAATAAAAGAGAAGAAAAGATGAATTTGGCACCCAAACGTAAATCTTGAAAAAAGAATTAGATTGAGTTAGATTTTTGGGTTACCCAAACCAATGCTTTAAAAATAGGAAAATGTTAGATTTACAACACCAATACAACAACTGTATAGCAATCCCTCACATGAGGGTGGGTCTCACATACTGGGGCCCACCCTCATGTGAGGGGTTGTTGTACAGTTGTTGTTTTGGTGTTGTACAAGAATCAAATCCCTTAAAAATATTTTTAAAAGCCGAGCTAGACGATATGGCATATACAAAAATTTTATCATCTACCGACCACGTAAGAGTATCTCCAGCAGATTGTCTGAATGTTCAGTACAAGCTATATTTAGCTAATTTAGACTATTTTTTTGCTCCAGCAAATTATCTTCTGAGTTTTGAACATTAAAATGGATTTTTAGCTACAACAAATTTTTTTAATGTTTTATTCAAACTCAAACTTACTTTTGTGGGATTATGTTTGCAAAAACATGTTTGCGCAACGAAAAATATTAATTCTCATGTCAAGATTGACTTTAAGAAAAATATATGAAGAACTATGCTATTAAAATTAAATTACAAAGCAAAAAATATTTACTTGAAGAATTCGGTCACTCCTTGACTTTTTGGGCAAAACTTTGCTCATTGCTTCTTATTGAAGAATGTACGTGTGATCTCAGGGATAATAAGACATTCAGATATTTTCATCAATGATTGATGATAACTAAGAGTGTGGGCTTTTACTTTTGTTCTTCAAAACTTAAACTTATTCTCTAGAGTTAATTCAAGAATATTAGTTTTTAACAAAAACTAAAGAATTATTGTTATCAATTAATTTTACAAGATACATGCCAATCTATTTATAGGCTCTGAACACTAAGAGATGTGTGGGATATAAGTAATGTGGGACAAGTAGTAGTAGAATTTCTGGTCGAATTAGAACTTCCACTAAGGATGGCTAAAGCTAGGAATACCCTAGCCTCCACCTCCTAAGAGTTGACGCAAAGGGCCAGGGAATAATTCTTTGGCTCATGTGTCATCTGCTATCCCCTTAGGCTTGGGTTTTATCTGAAGCCCAATCTCTATCTCTTGCATCTTCTGCACAATTTCTCTTTAACCCATGTTTTAATAAAACAAGCAGTCGAATAAATAAAAAGTCCGACCTCTTTAAATTAAATCAGCCTAGTGAGGGACTTAAAGGAAAAATAAAAACTATCCAAAATAGTTCCGACTCATAAAGTCACTATTTAATTACAATTGATTCCACTAAACAATTGTAATTGCACACTAGTTTATGGGTGCGTTTAGGATTGCGATTTTGTAGACAATAAGTGCGATTTTAACCAAATCATAGAACATAGATCGTTTGGGAACTGCGTTTTTAAAAATTGCGATTTGAAAACGCAGAAAATCTGCTTTTTCAAATCGTAGATAAGATGATGTTTTTTTTTTAAAACGTAGAATTTTAAAGGTAAATTCGCGATTTTAAAGGCTAAACTGCGATTTTGCCAAACACTTAACTGCGTTTTTAAAAATCACTTTTTTGAAATTGCACATTTTAAAATCGTTATTTTAAATCGCACTTTTTGAAATCGCAAATCTAAACGGATCCTATATTCTTTTATTAAAACAATTAATTCATTTGACTTACTTAATATTGACTTTTGATTCATTCATGAAATCTTTTGTCGCAGAATTAATGCCAAAGTACTGCCACTTAATTCTCTACATTTTTATACTTGAGTCACTGATTTTATTGTTATTATTATACTCGTACTTGTGAAAATAAAAAGAAAAAAAACTTACCACATGTACATAGTATGTTGATATCTCATACTAAAATGCCTTGGCCAGAGACTGAAAATACCCACCAATCCATAAAATCCATCTCAAGGGAAAAAAAATTTTACGTCATTATTTAAGAAAAAATTATTTGGATTCGTTCTTGAGAAAAATTTCCTCACAATGGTAGATGTGATTATCCAACTCAACAGGATTGTTGACCCAAATAAATGTCTCATCCATAAATGTATCAAAGCAACCTCTATTTCACATATGAATATACAATCCTCTCAAGATTTATGATTAATATGATAAGTAGTCTTCTAAGAGTTATTGTCTTTCCATATTTACAGTATCTTTTATGAAAGACAACTCATTAGTTCGTTCAGTGCATAAAACCTACACATCATCAACCTAAAACCTTCAGCTTCAGTCAATCAAGGAAGATCATTGAGATTGATGTGTAACAGTCTTTCATAAATGGAATGATTAATTCCATTACTGACTGTGAACTATATCATAATTTAGAACTACAAGGATTATGGATTAAGTCATTGTGCTAGATATTGGATTTTGAAAATAAATTGCTTCTTCTTGTGTAGCCAACCATGAAATATATATAATTGTTTTTGACTGTGTTTTATTGATTAAACTTAACAAAAAAAAAATTCTTCACTTTTGTTGAATGGATTTTATTTTTTATTTTTTTTTTGTAGGTTGTTGAATGGATTTTAATATTCTTAAAGGCAAGGAAACACAGTTTACATACCCCCTTTATCATGAGGGGTATAATGAATCTATGAATCTCTAAACCCAAATGTTCAAATGTTTGAACCTCAAGTTGGGATTGAATCTAATGCTAAGAAACCACGAGATGGCAACTTTAGCATAGAAGAAGATATCCTACTTGTCAAAGCATGGATAAATACTGGTATACATCTACTGCTAGGAAATGAGCAATTAAGTGGGAGTTCAAATAGGTTCATCATTTTCTGTGTCCCTTTTGCTTCTGTAACCTCCTTGTGGGGCCCATTGAAAAGACCGGATCACTTGTTTGACCAATTTTCTACCTTAATTTTGTAATTATTTCTATGTTGTTGTAGTTTGTGTTGGGTCTGTTGTTTGGAAGCTCACCCAATTTTTGTTTTTAGGATCATCCACTCTTTTTTCCATTCGGATCAAGAGTCGAAAGCATCCTCCCATATAACCATTTCCTTATTCAATTAGGAAAAAAAAGACATTGGATGAGAATTTATGATAACTACCATGCCAATAAGACCTTCGATACTAATCGGACTCGGGTACCTCTAACTAATCGATGGTCAGCAGTTCAAAAGAGCGTAAATAAGTTTTGTAAATGCTTGGCTTAAATTAGGACAATGCATAATTTCTATTGGTTGTTGTGTCAACGCATCAATCCACCAATGGTGATAGTGTTTGATTTTGATTTCCTTTTTCTTAATTTTTAAGATTACTTAGGCAAAAGAGTTGTATCAGGAGCTGTCCATTTCCTTTTGAACATTGTTGGAATGTATTGAAGACATCTTCAAAATGGAATACCAACAAGGAAAACTCAACAAAAAGGTCGTTCGCATATGCATCTTTGCCTTTTACTCAAGCTTCGATAAATCTAGTGAAAGAAAATATATCCGTTAGTAATTAACTTTATAGATTTGTAGAGACGCAAAGGCAGGAATTGAGGCTGCAAAAGAGCGGTTGAATAAACAAGAGAGAAAAGATAGTGCTAATGATATTGTTGTGAGGTCTCTAAATGAGATGGTCGAAAGAGGAAGGATAGCGGCTGAGATGAAACTGAAATTTATGGAAATATTGAATGCTTGAGAGGAAGAGAGGATTCGAGTTGAGCAAAGTAAGGTTCGAGCAGATGAAGACAAAATTATATTCCTATCTGACAAATCGAAATCCTAGAGAGTCGAAGGATGAATTAAAACATGCTTGAGTTATGTTCATTGTTCATGCATATATTCTGCACTTTTTGTATTGATTGATTCTTCCATGGAAGCTTAATTTTTTAATATTTTAGGTACAAGGATTTGTGCCTAATGATTCTTCCCTGGAAGCTTTTGTGATATTTGAAATGATATGCTTGTAATATTTTCTTGTCCGTACTTTCGGAAAATGATGCTAAAAACGACTCTTGAGGCAAATTATAAATTCTCTGTTTCATGTTCTCTAATTTGTGCATGTTTATTCTCAATAAAATTTGTTTTTTCTTCTTGGAAAAGAAAGTACTATTTTGATAGCCTAATATGCTGCATCTCAATATCTGCTATGTGTCTCTCTGTTATCAGTTTATATGTAGAAGTAGGTCTGTATGGGCTTTAATGCCCACAAGATCAATGCTTTAAAGCCTTTCAAGTTATGTGCATCAATTATGTAGAAGTGTTGGTAACTCTTGTGGAGAGTTTTTATTTTTTTTTATTTTTTTTGAATAGGAATAAAATGTGATTGATTTGATATAAAGTAGAAATAAGTTTGAAATTTTTTATGGAAAAATAAAAAAATATTGTTTTGTAGTGAGTTTTTTTATTTAAATAGTAATAAAAAATAATTGATGTGATATAAAAAATAAAAAAAAATTAAAATGATTTGATGTTGACTTTATAAAAGAATGTAACAATTCTGTAGTTACCTAGGGATATTTGTGGATAATTCTGTAAGTGAGAACAAGGGAATTGAATGGAATAAGTTGTATGGTAATCAATTAATGGATGGAAAAACAAGTATTGATCTGCTTCGAGGGAAATCAGCCTCCTGTTTAAGAATAACTCTATTACAAAAGACTAACAATTTTCATAACCTCTTTATTACAGAAAAGCAGGCTTTATACAATTATTCCAAGCCCAACTAACTAACAAATTCAGTTCAGTCAGCCTAGTTGTAATAGCTAACCCAACTGGTTTGAGCCCATGTCCAGCTGATGCTCGACTGATGCTTGGCAATCTCATGAATCATTCTCTGAAAGCCACATAAGCCTCCTTATCCTTATCTTTATCTTGAAAACAGTTCACCTGCATTAACAATTTGCTCTCATCTTGTCCCCATAATACTGCATCTGACGAGATGTGTTGCATCTCTATCTTTTAAATTAGAAAAATGATACTCTTATAACAGGTGCACTCGTCCCTCTCATATGAGGGTGAAGCTCACATATTGGACTCTACCCTTATGTGAGGGAAAGAGTCGTAGTTCCCTCTCATATGAGGGTGGAGCTCACGTATTGGGCTCTACCCTCATGTGAGGGGAAAAGTGCATTTATTGTGCACTCTCGTAGTACAGCAATCAGTTTCCATCGGTAACCATGTGAGACTAGTGACAGAGAAGTGAAAAAAAAAAAAAAAGAAGGAAAAAAAGAAGGAGAGTGGTCTAGTGGAGGGAGTTTATCAAACGAAAAATGATTGGGGGAGGCAAACAACTGTTCCCAACTTACCATCATCCTCTTTTTTGATCTTTTAATAAAAAAAATTAAAATTTGTCCCATCAAAGAATAAATTTTGATTTTTTTATTAAAAAAACAAAAAGAGAGCAATGGAGACGGAAACCATGTATCAGCCCTCGTACTCGATTTTTCATTTGGTTAGCATTTGAAGTAACTGCTTGCAGTAAAGTGGTAAATGCTTGAAGGAGGCTGTTGAGTTGGGTACGGTTGGGAGTAAATGCTTGAAGGAAATTGATTGGACGAGGATTTATATGACTTGTATATTTCAGTGGGCGAGGATTACGGAGGATATATGTTTTAGAGAAATGCTTGGTTGTACACTCCCATCCCACTCCTATCCCACCCTTGTCTACGTGGACCAATAATGTTGTTAAAAAAATCTGGGTCCCACTACACTCTCCCTTCTATCTCTCACATTATTGGTCCACGTAGACAAGGGTGGGATAGGAGTGGGATGGGAGTGTACAACCAAGCATTTCTCTATGTTTTATTAAAGGGAAGTACTAGAATTTCATCCCCCATCCCACTCCAATCCTACCAATCCTAAGTTTTAAAGGTTGAAAATTGATTTATTAAATAAAAAAATTAAAACACTTAGAGTTGATGAGATTGGGGTGGGAATTCTAGCATTTTCCTTTATTCAAAATGAAAGAGTCCACCAGGTGATCTATTTGACATTATAAGTTACTTTTTAATAAAAAAAATTTTTTAATGAAAATTGGCGGGTAATTTGTCTCCTATCAATCATTGTTATAATTAAAAAATAATTGTTAGGGGACGTTTTACTGTTAACTAGCATTTTTAATAAAAAAATACTTTTTTTTTTAAAATCTAAAAGCATATTTTAATGAAAATGGGCAGGCAGGGGGCGGGTTACCGTCCTGTGCCAATCATTGCTCTAATTGGGAAATGATTGTTGGGGGTAGGCTTGGTAATTTGGGTTGCCGTGTCAACCCATCGGGTTAGCGTGTCAACACATTTAACTAATTTGGTAAAAAAAAGTGTAATTATCGCGTCATAAATATGTTATAAACGTGTTGATGGGTCATAAACGTGTCATAAACAGGTTGACGGGTCATAAACGAGTTATTAACGGGTTGGCGGGTCATAAACAAGTTAGAGTCTAAACCCAAACCCTATATATTTGTGTCGTGTTCGTATCGAATTCGTGGGTTGTGTCAAAATTGCCAAGCTTAATTGGAGGGCGTTTTACTATCCCCAACCGGCATTTTTAATAAAAAAAATGTTTTTTTTTTTTTTTTTTTTTTTTTTTTTTTTTTTTTTTTTTTTTATCAAAAAGCATATTTTAATGAAAATGTGCGGGCTTACCGTCCCCGCCGATCACTGCTCCTCTTAATTAGGCTTGAATCTTGTTTAGCATACAACTGCATGCGCGCGATTGTTTACCACGGCAACTGCACTGCAATATAGTCATGCATACTTACTAACAATTACTTCGATAGAAAAGAATATAATAAAATAAGAGTGTTGGTAGGAATATAATAAAAAAAAAGTGAGAAATAATATTTAAAAGAAAGTAGAGAAGAGAAGTAACATGTTACGTACTATAGGGTTTGTTTGTCTAGCAACATTACAGAACAGCACCGTTTATGTACTTTTTTTATTTTTTTTTATATTTTTCACTACTAATCAACATCAAAACATTCTCACTTTTTTCACTTTTTATATCACATCAATAATTTTTTATTATTATCCAAATAAAAAAATTCACTATAATACAAAACTTTTTCACTTTTTTATACAAATTATTTTTATTTTATATCACATCATCAGTTTTTACTAATTTCAAAACTAACAACCACACTACTCTGTTCTGTACATATCTTTGCTAAACAAGCCGCTAGTTGCCGGATGTGAGCCACCTCTTGAATGTGCTTCTTTATTCCTACTTTAGTTCCGATTGGGCTTTTAGAGAATGTCATTAAATACAACTAAAAACAAAATTATGCCATAAAAAGTATAAAGCATTTTACGAAAAATAATTTCGAACGACGGTACGTAGAACATCTTATTATTTTTCAATTGACCATAGTGTACGTAGAAAGATATTATCCTCGCATATAATTGACGACGATAGAACGTCTTATGAGATCGACTACGTACGGAAAAACGAAAGAGATCGACATACAGAAAACTAACAATAAAACGAAAAGATCACTTGACTGCATGCAGTAGTACGTACTGCAGCAACACGATCGAACTCATCACGTACGTACAGACCGGACAGTCTTGATTTCATTGGCATCTCTGATTCCTACCCATTTTTGTGAAGATTATAGACTTCCAAAAACGAGGAATTATGGGCGAGAAACACTTGGATTCGGAAAAGCGAAAGCAAGCAGCTCTGGATCGTTTTCAAACACAGCCATTTCCTTTTCCTCTAAAGTCACCCATGCCTCTGTGCCCTTACCACATTCCATATCCTTAAAAAGAATACGATTGACAAAGGATATGTTGACTCCCCCAGAAGCACCAACCCAAAGTGGCTTCCCCCATCCAAAATCAATCTCGTTGAAACCAAAATTACACCAATTTGTAAACCCAAGTGATACGGGCTCTTCATTTTCAAGCATTTCCGCTATCATTTCCGCGTAACCACTAACCAGGAAAAACCCTTCATCACCCCGTAAACTTCTCATAAAATCTCCATTGACTTCGTCGATGGATTGCCTTACTATGGTCGCCAAGTCCCGTAGGATAATATTTGTCTCAGCTGGGTCATACACTGCGTTGGCTACTATTATCACGTTTCCCATGGAATCAGCTGACAAGGGTTGCCCCATTCGCCTTCTAATGTCCACTGCATGCTCTAACAAGAACGGCCTTGGCAAACCCGATATCTTCATAGAGGCACTAATCAAACATTTCCACATAAGTGCAGTCAATGCTTCGTAGCGCGTAGGGTTAGACAAGTATTCGCCTTCTGCTTTGGCCTTCAGGTTGGCTATCGCATTGGCATCAAACACAAATCTCCTTGTGACGGATATTGCTTCTTTATGCCAAGCGACCATGAATCGATTTGAACAAGTCAACGACCTCAGATCTCTTGGAGGAAAGAGCGTCGATGCAGTGGTGAAGTCGGGGCAAAATAGTTGCTGGTCATTAGCCAGACGTCCACGTGCGATGGTCGCCCAACTTTTAAGGAATGAACTCACTGTGATTCCGTCAGCGACGGTGTGAAGCACGCAAACACCAATGGCTATTCCACCGCAATTGAAAACATTAACTTGAATAGCCAGGCAGACCGCTGAAGCACGGTCTTGGCAAGCCACCCAAGGCTGGCATGGAAGCAATTGGTTCAGTAAGTCTATTTTGGGTGGATCGAGGAAGTCAGACATATTATAGTCGACAAGGGCTTCTGAATATGAGGCTCCCTCGTCATTACATTGGATAGAGAACTGATCCTTTTCCCTTCCTGACAAAGGGTAAAAGCGTGTTAGAGCTTCCGAGAGTGATTTCTTCAGCTGGCTTGATATTTGAGCTTGTTTGAGAATGCCATCAGTTGTAGGGTAAAACAAGATTGTTGGAATATAGCTTTTGGGAGCAATCTGGTCGAAGAGGGAGAATTTTAACGTTTTGAGGTGAGAGGGCGTTGGTGATGAGGGCTTGATGGTTTCTCTTGAAATGATACGAACTTGCATGTCTGTTTTCTTTTTCTTTTTCTTTTGTGAAAAGAGATACTGTCTCGATCTTTAATTTGGCTTTCTATTTCGACAGACGGCAAGCTTATATATATAGGAATTTGCATTCTAAATGGGAGAATTTTTGCTCACATTGTGAGTCTCACCACAGGTGTTGAATCTACCGCACGCAAGCTCCCAACCCATTTACTCCATGGGCATAATTTGGACACAATACCCTCTCACGTGAGAGTGTGGCTGGCTTCACTTTCATGTGAGACAGTGAGAGGGTGTTGTGCTTATGTTATGCTTATGGAGTGCAGCAATCAAATCCGATGTTCTCCCCTCACATGAGGGTGAGGTGATTGGGCCCCACCCTCATGTGAGAGAATATTGTGTCCATGTTGTGTTCGTGGAATGCAGCAATCAAATCCCGTATTTAATTACCAGTAAGATTCTAGCTAGTTTAACTTGGGATCCTATTATTAGCCAATGAGACTGTAGTTCAGCTTCTTTTCTTCTTCCTCTTTGTTACAATAAGCACCAATAATTTCTCTAAGTTAAGACTTGAGTTTAGGAAACCAAAAACTTCAATTTAAAAAACAACTTTTAACTTCTCTATTAAATAACCTTCTTAGTTTTGGGTTTGTTGAGCTTCCAACAAGTGAAAGTACGTAGTAAAAAACATTTGCTATCCAAACACACGTGGTTTTTACTCCATCACACGGTTCACACCATCCCCAATTGGGAGTTGCTCTGTTATTTTTCATTATTAATTCTGCAGAACTGATCTTGGGTTGTATCACTGTTTGTACTAGACTTGCAACTAGCTCAGCCTTTTCTTTCTTTTTTCTTTTTTAGTTTATGAATAAGCTTCTCATTGACAACTAAAACAAATTACAGTACTCAATCAGCAAATACAGCTGAACATCAAAGATACTACAACCAGTATGATCAGACTTCTTACAAAAACTGCACAAGACCCAAAAAAAAAAAAAAAAAAAAAGAAGAAGAAAAAGGGAGAAAACTTCACTTAATTATAATCTCTGATTTTTCATCACATTTGCAATTAAACACTCAAATTTTAAAAAAAGACGTCAATTTAGAGCATCTATCTTTCAATTTTTTTCAATTACAACCCTCTATTAAAATTTTCCGTTAAATCCTATAAGAATTTCCAAAATATCCATCATTTTTTTTAGGAAAAAAAGAAAAAAAATTACAAGAATTTAGGTATTGGCAAGAATTTGACAGAATTTGCAAAAATATTCATGCTGAATCTTTGAAACTTTTTCTATTTTTTTTTTTGTTTTAAAAAAAAAAAAAAGAAGTATTTTGAAAATTTTAATAAGATTGATACCCTAAATTAACACTTTTTTAAATTTAAATACTTAATTGCAAATGTGATGCATGTCCTCTTTATCTAATTTCTTGAACAACCCTTTATCCCTAGCTAGCTGACTTGCTCCTTTGCTTAACATATTTTTCTGGATATATATATATATATATAGTGTGTGTGTGTGCGCATCTTTCACAAAAGTTATATATATATAACTTGAGAAGTTGAGCTGGTTTCTGGTGTATTTGTTGAGTTGGCTTCGGGTGCATGCTTCTTTTTTTTCTTTTTTTGGAATAAGGAGTACATTCTTATATATTTATGAGTGATTAATCAGAAAGCTTCACAATCCAGAAGCACAGGCTGTCCCACAACATATTAAAAATTAGCATCTTTTGGAATGGAGTAGATTCTTATTGATGAGTGACTGAGAAGCTTAACAATCCGGAAGCACAGGCTGTCCCGGTCCACAACATATTAAATTTAGCATCTTTTCTTCTTCGTTTTCCTTGGATCACAAAGAAACCCAACAAAGCCCGGTGGTTCAACCAACAGAGGCACAACCATGCTCATTAAAATCTGTACGATCACCATCACCAAACCATATGAAGAATCAACTCCCAACTTTAACTCTACCAAACCGTGGCTCAAAAAAAATAAAACGTAGCAAACACCATAGCCAACCAAACAAACCTTTTACCCACCAGGGCCACCAACACAAATCTTGTGTTTCAAGCACTGATACCATCTCTTAGTGGAGATGGAAAATGCCTTCAAAAAGTACCTCGTTGGATTCATGATTGCATTTTATGGTGCCACTTGTTTCCTCTAGCTCTTCTTTTGTTGATAGTGATAGGCTACGTCTTACACGAAGACCCAATCCCAAATACATGGCATAATTGACATGGGAGTAGAGAGAAGTGGGAGATGAGTCGTCCCATGAGCAAAGGAGTACTGGTGCACATATAAAAATAGTTCGGCCACTTCCTTTGTTTTAACTTCCATAAACAGAGTATAAGTGATGGGTTGCCCACATTGACAACGTGTGATATGGGTGTATGTCGTGTGGTGTGTCTCATGTTTAATATTGTCCTATATATGTTGTTTAGTAGAGCAGCAGCCTCTAGCTAGTGTCGTGTATTGTAGAGTCAAATTGTGGTATAACTCCTACACATTGTGTATCGTCTTTCTCATTTTAATTAATGAACTCTTATTTGATTAAATATTTTTCTCTGATTGGGACCCAAAAGATAGCTTCCAATTTGACCAAAACCAAAAGCTATATTATGGTTTTGCCACATGTAAAGGCCTTTGTATCTTTAACTAACAATCATTAATTTCTTTCGGGAAATGCTCGAATTACAAGAAGTGCACTACAAGTGCATGTATTATCTCCCATTTCTTTCACTATTACTGGTAGGGGTGGGCACAGGGCTTTTGGGGTGGGGGGCGATTTTCCGCCCTTTTTGCCCCCCGCCACACAGCCCTGCGGGTTACTTGTTTTGAACCCGTGAACCACAATGTTTAGGAGAAAACCGTGAGGTGCGGGTTCACTGGGGGCGGGTACGTGCGGGGCAGGGGTGCGGGTTTGACGGGGTAGGTCCTTCTGAGTGGCATTTATGTAATATAACCAGAAAAAGAGGGATAATATCGGAGTGAAAAAATCTAAACGTATGAAGTAATTTGACTAAAAATAGAGAAAATTGAAAACCTGAAATGGAATAAATAAATTCTCTATTGATGAACAGCTTGGTGAACTTAATGGGATCTTCAGAAAAGAGTCCAAGCTGTCATTGTAACCACTCCAATCTGATCTCTCTAAATGTTTCTCTTGCAAAGTCACAGTCTCACATACGTTTGTGAAGTTGTGCTCCACCTTCAACTGCAAGGGATGGCTGTGATTCTGATTCATGAAGACTAGAAGAGACTAGAGAGTTTAGAAAAATGAAGAGAAGACTCATGAGAGGAATTACGCAGCGCTAGAAGAAAAGAAACAAAAAAATAAGGGCGAGGGGGATGCTGCGGCGCTAGGGTTAAAGGGGGTAGGTTTTTTTTTTTTTTACTTATTTCTTTACGCGGGGCGGGGTGGGTCCCCAGTTTTTTTTTTTTTTTTTTTTTTTTTTTTTTTTTTTTTTTTTTTTTAAACCGAGACCCGCAACCCGCCCCGCCCTGTGCGGATTCCTTAATTTTTGACTCATACCCGCAATAAAAATCAGAAAACTGGTGCTTCACGGGGAGGGTCAATGCAGGTCCTACGGGTCCGATCGGTTTTCGCAGGTCCTGCACACCCCTAATTGCTGGCTATGCTTTCTAGGATTCTGAGCAAGTGGGCAGTGAAGCTGAGAGCTACCTGAGTTGTGATTGGTGCATAACAAGGTTGCATAGCACATGCACAACACAAGATACATAGGGTGGAACTCATGTGGTGAATCCTACTCATATGGGTCTCACCACATGGGTCTCACTCATGTATCTTGTGTTGTGTATGTGTTATGCAACCTTGTTGTGCAAAAATCTTTTCCCATAAAAGAATGAATGCCAAAGGTGGTTGGCCAGCCATAAGAAAGATGACGTTATGGCAAGGGGTCTTTTTTTTTTTGCTTCGTGTTCTAAGTGTTTTTGTAACGAGCCGCCTTTTACAAAAAAACGTAAGTAAAAAATTTTGAATTTTCACGTATCATTATGACATCAACAATGACGTCATCAAAATATAGATTAGTAGCGAAATATATTTTTCCTTTTCAACTTACGAATCATAACACATTGAGCTAACTGAAATACTTCTAGACATTTATTCTGAAATCCTTCAATTATACATTGAAATAAGTGTTATTGATGACACTTAAAACATACATGGAAAATCTATCAAATACAAGTATTCCTCTAAGTATACTATTTTCTAAAGGAATACAAACATTACAAGGAAATCATCAGCCACATTAATATCAGCTTTAACTCTTCAATGCTAACATAATCCAATCCTTTAATATTATAATCTTTTGTACCTGCATAATGGATTGTTAACGCCCATATATAAATATATGGATCAGTCAACTGCTTTCAATAATATAATGAATATGCATTTATTTATTAAATGCAACACAATGAATATATAACTCTATAATTATACGTAGATGCAATTCATGTTATGCAGGCATGAAGAGAATATAAACATGAGAATAAAGCAGTAATGTGACAATTTTATATGCAGTATTTTTAAAGTTTATTAAACAGTTACTGGAAACCTATGGTTCCAGCTGACCAAGAACCTACTGTCTTAGAGCATCCTCATCAAACTCTCCAAAATTTTCTCTAAATTTAACTCAAACAATCTACTTTTTTGATTTTATCTCTTACTTTTGAAAAACTCCATACATCAAACTCTCTAAATACTTCTCTATTTTAACTAAATATTATATTTTATTGGTTTTGAAAATAACTACTTTTAACTGTCAATATTGGTTTCATTCATCAACTACTAATTGTTGAAGCCAAGCCACTGTGCTTTAATTAAATTAATTGAACCAAAATTAGTCTGGACTTTTATTGTCTTCAACAACCAGCTAATCAACTTATTTACTGCACTTTGACGTCCAACAATCAGCCAAGCAAATTATTTATTGCACTTTAACGTCCAACTACATGCCAAGCAACTTAACAACCAGCCAAGCAACTTATTTACTGCATTTTAACGTCCAACAACATGCCAAGCAACTTATTTACTGCACTTTAACTTCCAACAACCAGCCAAGCAACTTGTTTACTGCACTTTAACGTCCAACAACATGCCAAGCAACTTATTTACTGCACTTTAACTCACTGTCTACCAGTCAAGCAACTTATTTATTGCACTTTAACGTCCAACAAGCAACCCCCGAGTTGATGATGAACGTCCAATGTTTTTTTTTTTTTTTTTTTTTTTGATAAAGAACATCCAACGTTGTTGTCTTGTTGAGGAGAAGATGAATTTATTGATGATACAAGGCATGGCAAATATCAAACAAAACAGGTGGACGTTGCTTTAAGACACAAAGGAGAAGATGAATTTATTGACAATAAATAAGACATGACAAATATCAAACAAAAGTGGATGTTCCTTTAAGACAACAAATGAGAAGATGAATTAATTGATAATAAAGAAGACATGACAAATATCAAACAAAACTGAAACCGGACGTTGCTTTAAGACAACAAAGGAGAAGATGAATTTATTGATAGTAAAGAAGACATGACAAATACCAACCAAAATTGGTTGAAGTCCGAATTTTAAACTTAGTGAAACTCAAAGAGAGTTCTTCAACTCAACCTTCGTGAAGAGCTTGGTAGAACTTATCTTGACTTTCAATATTTGTTTTCTTGTTATGGCTTGTTCTTCTTTTTACAAAATGCTTCTTATGGAGTCAGACTCTGATGAAGAGTTGGAGATAATTGCAAATCTTGCTATGGAAGAAGAAATATTAACATCACATGGTCGTCCTAAAAAACGTCGCACATTCATCCGGCGTGACCGCTTGCAAGCTGGGGAAGATCTTTTTCGGTACTACTTTGCTGAACCACCAATATATCCTCGCAAATATTTTCGAAGGAGATTTCGAATGAGTCGTGATCTTTTTTGCCGTATTCAATATGCGGTTGAAGCCAAAGATCCATATTTTGTCCAAAAAAGAGATGCTTCCCAAAGGCTTGGTCTTACTTCCCTTCAAAATATTACCGCCGCATTTAGGATGCTTACATATGATGTTACAGCTGACTTTATGGACGAATACTTGAAGATTAGAGAAACCACTGTCGTTAAGAGTATTAAAAGGTTTGTTCAAGCAATAATTTCAATTTTTTCAGAACAATACTTAAGTTCACCCAACAATGAAGACATCGCTAGATTGCTAGCAGAAGGCAAAAACCGTGGATTTCCAGGCATGTTGGGGAGCATTGATTGCATGCACTGGAAATGGAAAAACTGCCCAACTTCATGGCAAGGTATGTATTCTGGTCATTGTCACGAACCAACTATTATTTTGGAAGCAGTGGCTTCATATGATCTTTGGATATGGCACGCTTTTTTTGGTTTACCTGGATCTCATAATGATATAAACGTATTGGAAAGGTCATTTATATTTTCTGACCTCGCTCAAGGGCGTGCTCCTCCTGTTAACTACACCGTTAATGGTCATAACTATAATATGGGATACTACCTTGCTGATGGCATATATCCACAGTGGGCGACATTTGTGAAAACAATTTCATCTCCACAAGGAAATAAGAGAAAACACTTTGCTGCAGCCCAAGAGTACGTGGACCTGCACGATTTGCAATAGTACGTGGACCTGCACGATTTTGGAAACTTGAAACGCTCAAAAACATTATGATGGCATGTGTAATTCTACATAACATGATCGTTGAAAATGAGCGGACTAATAACATAGAAGAAGACTTTGAATATGGACAACTCAATGAACCACTTGAACCAGTGACACTCGGGGCTATAAATGACTTCAGTGAGTTCATTCGACGCCATCATTCCATTAGAAACAGGGAAACTCATTCTCAACTCCAGTTGGACCCTGTCGAGCACTCATGGCAACTAAATAGCGAGGCATAGGAACTACATATTAGTTATAGATATTTTGTACTAGTTATTAATATTAGCATGTTATGTTTTTTTTTTTTTTTTTTTTGGTATTATGTGTTGGAATGACTAAATATGTTTATAATGTTATTATGAGTGTCATTTCCGAACTCTTACTCATAACTCTCTGTCTACCAACCATGGTGTACCTATGGTTTTTTGGTTTAGTTTTACAAATAACTCCAACCAATGACAGGACTGCAAAGACAGAACTTTTGCTTAACATGTGTTTTTGAAGTTCTTTTGCTTGAATACCTTCTATTGATGAAAGTAAGGGGGAAATAAGAAACCCAGGAACCTCTTGAAGAAGAATCATTAAAGACGTAATATTCTTGAAGAACTACCTAAATCCCACCCAGAAAACAGAGAAATTTCTACATCTACAAACATTCAACCAAAAAAAAAAAAAAAGGGAAAAAAGAAACATAATAGAAAAGAAAAAAAAAAAAATCATAAAATCAGAGAGTCGGGTTTCAAATTTTTTGTTTTGAAGTCTCTCTTAATGCTTCATAATCAATATGGCTTGTAGAGGTGGAAACATATAATACAAAGATTTATAATATTGGGACTTTTGAGTAAATCTTCTGTAATATGTCTACGATTTTGACACCTAATTAAAGCGCAAACCCAAGAACATTTTTTGCTTTTTATGTTTGGAGGACAATTTTCTGACTCAGAATGAAAAACAGGGCAGAATTTTTATCTATCCACTTGAAGAATAGAATATCACTTTCAGAAAGCGAAAATGAAAAAAAAAAAAAAAAAACATAATAATAATAGCAACGAACACATGCAAGAACACATTAATAAAACAGGGCACTGAAGAGAAAGCTAAAGACGAACAACAAGAAGAAGAAAGAAGAAAAAGAAACGTTAAGCTAGGTGTGAAAACATAATAAAACAGGGCACAGTAACTCTCTGCCTTCTTTTTCACATGCAAGAACACATTAAATGCGGACACCGAAGAGAAAGCTAAAGACGAACAACAAGAAGAAGAAAGAAGAAAAAGAAACGTTAAGCTAGGTGTGAAAATATTGGAGAGGATCGAGTAAACCCAATAACAATCACAAAGAGCTAGGTGTGAAAAACAAGTGCAAGATGATGGGAGTTAGCACACATGCTTCTCTGCCATGTTAAACTATTCCAATTGAGCTGCTTGAATGCTCACCAAAATAAATCTAACATATTCTTGTTGCAACAAACTTCAAATACCAAAAAACTAATGTTCAACAACATCACCATATTCCACCCACCAAAAAACTAATGTTCAACAACACCACCATATTCCACCTGACCACCCATATCATTTAAATTACATGAGGATTATCAAAAACCTATTCAAAGTAGTCATGGATATTAATTTCTAAGCATAATCCTAGTCAAAAGTACTAGCCTAGCAAAATAGGACATAATTTTGTGTGGTGCTTACACTAAAAGCAAGGGCCACTGCAACCTTCAAGGATTGTGAATTTGACCTTCAAGGATTGCCTTTTTGCGTCGGCGAACATATTCTTGGCCATCTTCATCCAATTGACTTATATCCATCAACATAAGTTCTTTTATCTCTCTCTCTCTCTCTTCTTTCATTCAAAGCGCTTTTTCTCTAAGGCGCAATTCTCCATCTCTAAGGCGCACTTCCTCTTGCTTAAGAAGAAACATCTCTTTGTCTTGCTCACGTGCTTCCTTAAGCAGTTTCATTTTCTTCTTCTTGTCTTCATTTATGTCACTTAGGATCTCAATAACACTTGGATTCGATTTTTCTTTGCTCTTTCGTTTCTCCTTTTCGGCTTTCCGGCCTATTGGACGCTCTATGTCTTCAAAAGCTTTGTGAGAGGCTTCCTCATCACCTAGATTTATCACAACTGGTTTTTTCTTCAATTTTACATTATCCATGTGAGCCATCCATTTTGGATGAAACCTCAAAACAAGCCACGAATGTTCAAAGTGAAAGGGTGATTTTTGAATATCTAAATACATTTGTCTTGCCTGTCCAATCTGAAATTCATTAGCAAATACAACATAATTAGAATCTTTACAATAGGCATACTAAACATGATAATGTGACAGTATATGTCTCTTACATGCTCAATGTATCCACCATTTAACACACTCAAGACCATAATTAGAACATACTTTGTCTTGCTCAGTCAAGCCACTTTGTGACCTCTTTTCAATTTGGGCTAAGAAGCCACAAAACTTGTTTACTGCAAGTTGAATCGTTGACCACCGATTCATTAAAGAGGTCTGATTACGGTTGGCTCCAAGTACTTTATGTTCGTGAAAGTAGTCACAAATTCTTTCCCAATAAACCTTATGTTTTTGCTGATTTCCTTGAACAGCATCCATGGAAACATAAAGCCACGCCTCCACAAGCAAATTGTCATCGGCAATGGTGAAGTTGCTACCCCGACACGATTTTTTAATAGTACGTTCAACCTCAGCTTGGGGTGAAGCCTCTTGGTGTTGACTGATTTCATTTGTGCATTCAAACCCAAGATCATCTTCAGTTATAAGATTGGTGTAGTAACCGGATTGAGGAGTTTGTGAATCCATCACTAATCAGCCCTTATAATCCAAACCACACACCAAAATTTAGTTAAAACCTTAAACAATAAAAAAAAATAACCAATTTAAGAAAGGAATAAGCAACACAGTTTAGCATGAACTCTAAAAACATTAAACAATAAATGTGATTGATTGATTTCTTCTTATCAAACCAGAATATAATAGAGTTAGGTGTGAAAAACCAGTGCACCACTGCTACTTCACATGCAAGAAATGCCACCATACGAACAATGAGTTATTTTTAACGCCAATATTTAAGAAAAAAAGTACGACATTTTTTGGAATATTGGCCAGCATCTTCGTCTAAACAATGTATCCCACAATAACATGGGACAGAGCACATCCAATCTAGATTGTTATTTTTTTTTTTGTTGCTTTTGCTTTTGTTTGTGTTGTTTGTATCCATTTCTTTTTACTTCACCTCTGTTTTACATTTATGGTACTTTTCTGGCTCAAAACCAAAAGTAGTGAAGAGACACCATAATAAGGAGTGGAATCTGTCAGTGCAAGCTTAAGCCATATAAAAGCTCCCAAAAGCCATTGAATACGGGAGGGCCCCTACGATCGAAGAGGCATATATCCCGTCTTTGTTCTTTGTTCATCACTTGCCACAAAAAACAGTGACACATGTGGCTGTGGACAGTGGTGAATAATAAATAGTACCACCAATATGAAACTGCATGTACTGTGATTCTACAGTGAACATGCGAATGGCCAGAAATTGAGATTTTGTTCCAAGTGTAAACAATGTATCCCACAATAACATGGGACAGAGCACACCCAATCTAGATTGTTATTTTTTTTTGTTGCTTTTGCTTTTGTTTGTGTTGTTTGTATCCATTTCTTTTTACTCCACCTCTGTTTTACATTTATGGTATTTTTCTGGCTCAAAACCAAAAGTAGTAATGAGACACCTTAAGAGCAAGAAAAAAAGATCAAATACTTAATTACAAACAACTAGAGCAAAACAGTATTTATGGAGTAATATGTTTTCAACAATTTAAATTTAAGTTCGAATTGTTTGCAAGAAATTTAAATGCACTTTTTTCTTATTTTACCTTGGGGTATCTTTCACAATGTTTTGCTATCTAAAAGTAACTAGTTTTTGTTTTCTGTTTGCTCCTTGTGGCCTTTTCTAAGGTTCCAGGATTGGTTTTCTGTGGATTTGTTTGTAATGGGGTCATGCCAATTGAATTACAAAATATCAAGTTGTACACTTTCAGTCTGATTTCTCTTTTTAATGATAAAATGATTAAGGAAAGCTCAAACAATCTACACATATCTTGAAACTCTTAAAAGATTAAAAAACATCCTATTCCAACAAAAGCAAAAATAGAAGCTTTCCCATGAAACCATACACAGAGTTTTAGACCTGGACCACAATTGCAAAATTCAAACAATACCTAGCTGATGGACGCTACCACCAACCAACTTGTAGAAATTGAACTTGAAGTGGCCATGGGAGAAAGCTTTGGAATTACATGACTATAACAAAACACTTCCCCCTTCATATCTAGGCTCTCAAAAGTCACTAATAGATCCCATGAAACAAAAACATCTCTTTTATGGCTATCACAGAATCTAAAAAAATTCTCCAAATTTGAAGAATGAATCGTCTTCAAAAAATAACTTAAAATTGGACAAAACACAATAAATAAAGTGCATATTAATTCTCTCACAAGCCACTACAAAAAAAAAAAAAAAAAAATTTCATTAATGGCATCTTTAATGCTGGCGTTTATAAAAAACGCTAGCTTTGCCAAAGGTTAGCTGGCATATTTAAAATATGCCAGTAAATTTTATTAAAAATCCTGGCGTAAATTCTAATGCCATTAACAAAATAAGAATTGCCAGAATATATTGGTAGTCTCTTGCCTGGCATATATTCATCTAGTCATATGCCAGGAAATTATTTTTCCCGAAGGGGGGAAAATTGCGCGCCTGGCATGCTGAAAAAAAAAATTGCTTCCTTATCAAGTTTCGTTTTTTTTTTTTGGGGATAAACACGCGTGAACGTGCAGGACCTCTCTCTCTCTCTCTCTCGATCAAGTATATACCAGTTTTCTTTATATATATATCTGCCTCTCACAAATTTTTTTTTTCTCTATTGCTCGATCTCTCACAAATCTACTCCTGGAATCCGCTCCACCATCGTTGATCGACGCCACTAGCCCACCAGCTCGCCTCCCTCTAATCATTCGGTGTTTTTATTTTTATTTTTTTATTTTCAGTCTTCAATGCATGGATTCTTGTTTTTTTCTTTTAGTAAATACGGTAGATTTCAATTTATGGATTGAATTTGTTGAGTGAATGTGGTGGATTTTAATTCGATTAGGTGTAATAATTGTTGGAGGCTCATTTGTGAAAAACCCTATATTTTCGTTTGGATTGGGTTCGTTTGTTCTGGTTAATTTTTCGTTATACATAGAAGATGCACATGGTTTATAAACATTAGAACAAAAGGGGTTATAGTCCCTGTTGCTTAGCATTTGGACATGATTTCATTGTATAGTTTGTTTTGGGTTGACATAGATTGGGTGTTTGCTCTGTATATATGTGGGTGCAGGGGCGGAGGGAGGAGGGGTTGAGAGAGGGGTCAAGTGCCCCCCCTCACTTCCCAAAAAATTTCCTAACTCTGGTAAAAAATCCTTCTGACCCCTTGTTTGCCCACCCTTAACCATTCATCAGGGGCAATCATTGTCCTCAGCCACCCACTCATCAAACATCAAGATTCACGGGCAAAAGACTCACGCAGGCTCAGCGACGTCTTTGATTTTCGTTTTTTTTTCTGTTAGTTTCAGCTTTTAGGTTAGATGAAGGTAGAAGAAGATGACACATTGTCTTTTAGTATTCTCCAAAACGAGTGGTTTAAATAAACAAAGGTCCAAACGCTGCGTTTGAAGCCTGCTCAATACGTTGCTCCCTTTTTCTTTTCATCTTTTTTTTTTTTGCTTTAACGCGTCACTATTTGCTACCAACTTAATATATTTATCTTGATCTATTAAGGTGCCGACAAGCTCAGAAAAGCAAAAGTTACTCAATGTTTCAGTGGTTTTTTTTTTTTTTTGGAAATCAACTCAATGTTTTAGTTGCAATTGAAGTATTGAACGAAACTCAAAAGTCTGAACCAAGTTCAAGCCATCAAATTGTCATTCTTCTTACACTAGTTATTTTAGTCTGTCAATTTTTTTTCTTCAAGCCGTTCAGAATTCAGATCAATTTTTTTTTTTTTTTACAATTTCTTTCTTCCTTTTTTTTTTTTTTTTTTTTGAATGGGCAACTTCTCTTTCTTGAGAAGCTTCAGATATTCAATCAAACTTTTACATTAATTAAATTTTTATATTCACATTGTTCTTTTAAATAATATATATTTAGTTTTTGTTACATATTTTAATTGTATGAAATATATAATTGTAATTTGTAGCTACTTGATTAGAGCAGTTACTTGAGCAAGCTGAGCCTGCGTAAGCTTCTTTTCCATTCGAGCTTGTGTAATAGCTTTCTTTAGCTCAGTTGGTACACTCTCATCTACACTCAGTCAGGATGTCAAATGACATATAAGCAGAAACTCACTAGAATATAATGAGATACTTCTAAGCAAAAGACAAACAGCATTTCACAGAATCAACCCAAGACAGTGTACTTGGAAGAAACAAATACAGCAAGAGTTTAAGCGAAATTCGGGGTTCTTTCAGGAAGAGAAAGTGGACATAGATGGATATGAGACACTTTAATAAGTGCTAGAACAATTTAGCCAGTATAAAAACACATAAAGGAACAAATATTCGATAGAGTAATCTTTTCTAGTTATGGGTTGTACTTGGTGGGTCCATTTGGTTATTCCATTATGTCCTTTTATGGTTTTATTAGGCTCCTATTTTTATTTGTGTGTTTTTAACAGATATTTAGTTTGGTTTAATAGTATAAAAACACATAAAGGAACAAATATTCAACAGAGTAATCTTTTCTAGTTATGGGTTGTACTTGGGTCCATTTGGTGCTATTGTGGTGCTATTGTGATATGTAATATAATGTGTCTAAAACTCAGTAAATCTACAATTTACTTTAGTTATTCAACTTAGTCAAATACTATGCCTCTCATCTTTTAGGAAATATGCAATGTTAGATCAAACTAAGACAAAAAGTGGGTGTAGCATGCTTCTAAGGAAATCTGTAAATTAATTTCACTAAATCTACAATATTAGCTTAGTTAATCAGCTTAGCCAAATATTAGTCCTCTCATCTCTTAGGAAATCTGCCATGTTGGATCAAACTAACACAAAAACTGGGTGCAGCATGCTTCTAAGGAAATCTGTAAATTAATTTCAGTAATTACTCAGCTTAGTTTTATGAACACTTTCAGTGTATATATAAGTTTATTAACCTGCATTTTTTTAACAGAATTTAGTTTTATTTTTTTTTTCCCTCAAAATAACTTATCTATTAGTTTCCATATAACAAGATGCCACTAGTTTCATAGACATTGTAGCTATCATTTCATTTAATTTCTACTTTCTCTTTTTATATTGTCTGGCCTCAAAATTATATGGCTTTTGTGAATCACCTTGAAGATTATGGCTTCTCTTTTTTCCTTTGGCATTAATATTGTTCTTATGTTTTTCTTAAAAGTCATAATATATAGTTAAAAGAAATATCTCTAGTCATAATATTAGACATCCCTTTGCTCTAATTATACATCTTTGTTCTAATAATTATTGAAAATTCATAGTTATTTTAATTTATAATGCAGTTTAGTGATGGACAAGAGTTGGATCACAATGCCTAGGTTTGATCCCAAGTATAGGAATGGTGTGTTACGCTTTATTGAGTTTGCACTAGAAAACACAAATACACTTGGGAGATTAGTTTGCCCATGTGATAAGTGTTATTTTCAGAAGACACTACCTTCTAGTGATGTATACAACCATCTGGTATTGGGAAAAGGGGGGTTTATGCAGAGTTACACAACATGGTTCATGCATGGAGAACAACTGTTAACCGTTACTGATCAAGTTAGTAATGCTCCCGTCAATATGGACCCAATTCATGAAGGCGAGAGTGGGATGCAATCCCTCTTGCATGATACTTTCCCCATGCACGATATTCGGGTAGATGAAGGTGGGTCTTAGATGGGTGTGGAAGACGATAATGTAGCAGAAGAACATGATGAAGAATGCACTGAGGAAGCTAAAAGGTTATTCGACTTGTTGAAAGAATCAAATGAGCCGCTTTGGTCTGGATGCCCCAATCACAGTATATTTAGTGCTACTGTTGGGCTATTCAATTTGAAGTGTGAAAGTGGATGGAGTAACACATCATTCTCAAAATTGCTCGGGTTTCTTAAAGGTATTGTTCCAAAAGATGCAAAGCTGCCTAAAGACACATATCAAACTAAAAAATACATGAGGGACTTGGGGTTGGAATACAAGAAGATCCCTGCATGTCGCAATGGTTGTATGTTGTTTTGGAAGGACAACGAGAAGTTAGAAAGATGTACAAAATGCAAAGCGTCAAAGTGGAAGCAGACCGAGAGTTTGGATGATGATTCATCACAAAAATCAAAAAGAAAACCGGCGAATGTATTGAGGTGGTTTCCTTTGATTCCAAGGTTACAAAGATTGTTTATGTCAACAAAGACCTCTTCACACATGAAATGGCACTATGATCAGCGCACCAAGGATGGGGTACTACGGCATCCAGCCGATGGTGAATCCTGGAAGACATTTGATGAGAGGTACCCAGAATTTGCACTTGACCCACGCAATGTTAGGCTTGGTTTAGTGTCAAACGGATTTAATCCTTTCGGTAATATGAGCAATTCTTATAGTACTTGGCCGATAATGTTGGTACCGTGCAACTTACCCCCGTGGATGAGCATGAAACAAGCTTCTATTATGTTATCCTTGATTATCCCAGGCCCAAGTGCACCTGGAATGAAAATAGATGTATACCTAGAGCCACTAATATCAGAACTGAAGGAATTATGGGATGTCGGAGTACCAACTTATGATGCAGCCACAAAGGGTTACTTTACTATGCGTGCAGCCTTAATGTGGACAATAAATGATTTTCCTGCATATGGTGATTTGTCTGGGTAGAGTACGAATGGGCGCGCTGCATGTCCATGTTGTATGCATAATACCCGGGCGAAACGCTTAAGAAATGGACGTAAATTTGCCTATATGGGGCATAGGCGATGGTTGCCAATGAATCATAGGTTCTGGAAGGATAAGAAATTGTTTGATGGTACGCAAGAATTGGATCCTCACCTATTGTGCTAAATGGAGAAGAGATCATGTCACAGTTAGAAGGACTTGGATTTGTTGCAGATCAACCTTGTGTAGGGCAAAAGAGAGGGAGCCGTCGAACTTCTACGGTGGAGCCAGTAAAGTGGAAGAAGCGGAGTATATTTTTCACATTGCCCTATTGGAAAGATAATTTGTTGCGTCACAATCTTGATGTCATGCACATAGAGAAAAATGTGCTCGACAATATTATAGGCACGCTGTTGGGCATGAAAGGTAAGACGAAGGATAACTACGAGGCACGTCTTGACTTAGAAGAGATGGGTTTGAGAGGTGAACTACACCCTGTCCAAACTAACCCTAACAAAACAATTTTACCGGCCGCATGCTTCACAATGTCTAATAAGGAGAAATATGACTTCTTGGCGGCATTGGCAAATGTGAAAGTGCCAGATGGGTATGCTTCAAATGTATCACGTTGTGTGAAACTTAAGGAATGTTGTATTAGGGGTTTAAAAAGTCATGATAGTCACATCATCATGCAACAACTCATGCCAATAGCACTGCGTGGAACATTGCCAAGGAAGGTTATAAAACCTTTAATAGAGCTGTCTTCTTTCTTTAGAGAAATTTGTTCCAAAACATTGCGATTAGAAGATTTGGATCGCCTTGAAGGTCGAATCCCATTCATTTTGTGTGATATGGAAAGAATCTTTCCAGCAGGATTTTTCACAGTGATGGTGCACATTGTCATACATTTGGTTCGTGAATGTAAGTTAAGTGGACCCGTTCACTATCGTTGGATGTATCCTATTGAGAGGTACGATACAATTCATTCAATAAAAGTTATTTTATACTCCACAGTACTCAATTATACACTTTTATGTAATATATATAGGTGTCTACATCGATTCAAGATAAATGTTCGCAACAAAGCTGCACCAGAAGGGTATATAATGGATGAACAACTAACATATTGTTTGCGGTATTTGGAAAATGTGACAACGGTTCACAATCGGCCGCCTAGACAGTTGGACGACTCTAGAGGGGCGGTTCGTACTGTCGAACTTGACGACACTACATTGAATCAGGCACATAGATATATCCTCTTAAACTTCGATATGTTCGCTCCATATCGCACGTGAGTTGCAATTTTAATATCATGAGAAAAATACTATTTAGATTATATGACCGAAATGCTGACGTTAACAGGTGAAATATGCAGGCTTCACGTTGACGCACTAAGTCGTTCAAGCGATATGGAAAGCGTAATGATAGAGGATTTGAATAAGAAGCATATCAAAGAATTTCCAGATTGGTTTAGGGACTATGTAAGTGTTATGTCACACAGTTATACCCATGGTAAATTTATTGCCTGCCTTTTGTGAAATTATATTCACTCTAATGATGTGACTCCCAAATATCAGGTTCAACAAATGGATGAGCTCCACTTAAATGAATTAGGGGAAAAGTTGAAGTGGCATGCCATAGGGCCTCTAAGAACAGCATCAGAATTTAAGCGATATGTCAGCAATGGCAATTTGTTTCGTACTATTGAGAACGATCAAGGAAAGACAACCCAAAATAGTGGAGTTAGTGTACTCGGTATAGATGGCCCGACATACTATGGAGTGCTAACTCGCATATTTGAGGTGCAGTATTACGATGGATCACGTTACGTGCTATTCAAGTCAAATTGGGCAGATATAACATGTGGCAGGGGATGGATGAAGGATGAATAGGGCTTAATCCTTGTGAATTTCACTCACCTAATACATGTCGGTGACAATATCGCTAATGATCCGTTCATATTGTCTTATCAATCATCACAAGTATATTATGTTACGGATGATAGGAACCCAAATTGGGTTGCCATAGTTCATACAAAAGCAAGAGATGTGTATGATGTCGGTCAGGGGGAATCAAACGAAGATAATGATGAAACTTATCATGAATGCGAGCCTTTCGACCTTCAAATCCAAGATATGCATGCAGAAGAATTTGATAATTATGAGTTGGTTCGATATGATATAGAAGGAACAACAGTAGATAATTCTATGGTGGTTCGAATAGGAAATACTTCTGGTTAAAATACTTAGGTAAATATAGTGTTAACATGTTTCAATACGTGATAAATTTTGTTCATACTTTGACAATGTTTTTTAATGTGTTAATCCTATTATTTCGCCTCAAAATAAACAGATTGATTAAAAATTAAAATTGTTGGTTTCACTGCTAACACATGTTTTCATGTCTACAGGTATAAATGGCGCCTCGTAAATATAGACGTTTAATCAATTCATCAGTTTCTGTACCACCGCACCAACCAATAGGCACCAATGATGAGACCCAATCACTGGATCGGGAGACACAAGATTCACCCGCACCCATCATAGGACTTGATGCACAGTCGTCCCCTACAACACATGACCTTCATGTGTGGCCATCTCAAAGCACCTTGAGGGCCCAACAAACAACTTACAAAAGGGGAGTGGTCATGACTATTGGTATTCAGTTTGTTTATGATTCAATAGTTTGGTTTACTTATATTTTAACAATTTGTTTTTAACGTAAGTTTTTTTTTTTTAATTACAGATGAGAATGGAATTCGTGATACATGTATCGTAGGTGGAGCGAAAAATGTTTGGCAATTACGTGGTGAACTACGGATTGCCATTCTAATGAATAATGATGGTCAGGTAATTGGAGTGGGTAGCGAGAAGTTCCCCCGCTTTTGTTCTTCCCTTGTGAGAACAGCTAGCTTGTGCCCTCTAATCCCCAACGACTGGAGGTCTGTGCCAAATGACAAAAAAGAAGCAATGTGGGAGATTATTCACGTGAGAAAAGAAATTTATATATACATTTGCTTCATTTAGTTGTCTTTGTTAATTATATTCACTATCACTATTTGTTGGAAAGATAGTACTGACACCATTGTGATTATAACTTCAATGTAGAGGAAGTTCGAGTTTGAGACGAATCTTCCACTAGAGGTTGTAAAACAACATGCATACTCGGAATTGTCAAAAAGGAGGAGGGAGTACAAATACGAACTTAAGAAGTCATTGAACATCCAGCCAGGTGAGTCTGCAGAACATGTTATTGCCACGTCTGATCCACAACACATTAGCAACCTTGTTGATTTTAAAGCTAAAGTTCGACATTGGTGTGATCCCTAAGTGCAGGTAACAATATATATATATATATCTTTATTACCATCCCAACATTTGTTACGCTTATGTATCTTACTATTTTATTGAAAATATGTAGAGGAAAGCCCTTCAAAATAAGGAACGTCGGGCCATGCAAAACATTCTACACACATCCGGGTCAAAGTGCTTAGCGAAGTTATATTTTGAACAGGTACGCATTGAAAGAGATGTTAAGTGGGTGCTTGCATTAGATGGCTTTTAACATAATTATTTTGAATGTATGTTTTTAAATTCATAATATGTAGGAGTCAGGATCAGGGAAAGGCCCTAATAGAAGCTCATTATTTATCGAAACTCACACACTCAAGGATGGCACTCCTGTGACAACAGAGGCGGGGGATAAAATCGTATGTGTGTTTGATTTATTTTGTTGGAATAATTGCTCGTTTTCCAATTTTTGTTTTTTAATGGTTGTTTGAGTTTTTTTTAATTGGTGTCATAGAAGTAAGTGACAAGACAAACCAGTGATTTGCTAATACGTTTATCTTGTTATAGGCACTAATGAAGGAGATTATGTCGAAATCGCCTCCATTGACGCGAACGCCCACATATGGTTGTATAGATTGGGATCCAAATGACGCATATGGACAAGTATTTGGCAAAGAAAGGCCTGAACGCGTACGTGGATTGGGCATTAGCTGTGCATCTGGCTTTAAGGCCACATCCTCTTCCACGCCACAAGTCCCATCTAACTATTCACAATATGTTAACATGGCTCAGTTTTTCAAGGAATTTGAGGAATTAAAAGCTGCATTTCAGAATTTGCACCCATCGATAAATACATAACATTGTCTTTATATAATGAATACTTTTATTTATTTTTTTCATATTATGATCGAAATATTTGGTGTATGTAGATGGTCAGTTAGCCAAACTTTGACTCTGATTATCAACCTATTCTCCCAAATCTCCCCGAATGTGTCACCAACGCAGATCGTCACAATGATGGAGTGGATGGTGAGGAAGAAGATGATTAGGTATAAACTTTAAATCCCCAATGTTTTACATAAATTAGTAGAGGCATATGATACTAAGGTTTTTTTTTTTTTTTTTTTTCCATTGTTAAATTATTGATAGCTTATCTTGTTTTTCACTGTTAACTTATTGATTTATTGCTGATTTGGCAACTTTCGAACTTAGCATGCATATTATGGTTCTTACATTTTTTAAGGAGTGAGATGTATCAATATAAATTCTACTTGTGTAATTTTCTGGAATATTTATTTGAAAGTGTCTTTGTGTGCTTTGTGTGTTAATTACTATGATTGAACACATGGTAGCTAGTGTAGGAAGGCATAAGTCAGTTTCGATTGTTTGTGTTGATTGAGATAGCAGCATTAAGAGAAATGTATTAAAATGAACTTCCATTATTACATCTTCATTTTCTGTAGATATATCAGAGGAGATATGTATTGCAACTGAAAAGATGGGTAAGCATGTGATTCGATACTGTTTTCGTCGTTTTATTCAGTGAACATTATGATTTTGTATCACACATCAAACACGTGCTTTGATACTGTTTTCGATCAGAGTTGGCTTTAAGGGCATGGCAATACTTAAAAGTGTTATTTGGACTTCTTTGTAGATTTATGACAAATGATTTGAAGTACAAATGTATGAGATATGATTTCATGATTACCATTGTTATAATTTTAGGTTTCTAATTGTTACAGTGGATGAGCAGAAACTACAATAACCTTGTCTATGAATTAGCCAAACCACTCCTGCAGCTTGTGAATACTGCCAATCTATGTGCAATCATCTTGTCTAAATAATATCTTGATCATCCGTGGTAATTTTGATGCGATATTCATATCTGATTGATGGTGATTTCCTATTGTTGTCACTTATGTGGTGGTAATCGATTAAACAAATCAGTGGAATTCCTAAAATTAATGCATAGTTAATGGATGTATTCCTACTTCTTTTCCGAGTGATTAATCGTGCTAAGGGATTTGATTTTCTAAGATGTTTGTGACAGTTGTTACATGATGTTCCCTTCTTTTTTGATGTTAACATGGTGGTTTATTAAACTTTTCAGCCAACAATCTGGAAGCAGGTGGAATGCTTTTTTGTACAAAACAGGCGACCTGACTACCCAGTCTTTGCATTTACACCTACAGCATTTGTACGTGCGGAGGCGCCTAAACCTGCGGTGGGGCTTGATAACATTTTGCCTTTCTGTCACTGATGATATGGAGAGCAATCTAAACAGAAGTTTGTTTATGCTGAGAGCTAGAGGGATGTCAATCAGAAAGTCTTTAGGTCATTAGTAGATTTAGCTTGAATATTATCATTAATTATAGGATGATAGCACATTGAGATACTACTCTTTGTAAGCCCAGATTGAAACATTACTCTTTTGTTTGCTTACTTTCAAATATATATTATATTTTTCATTTTTGACTGATCTGGTCACGAGTATGAGCGCATGAACTTATGTTAATCATGTTTTTATAATACGAAGTAGAAATGCTTAAAAGCTTAAAATTGCTTACATTTTATGGAGGGGCGTATAATATGTAATTTAAGACTTTTCCTGAATTTAAATTCCATTACTGAAATTGCTATTTTTCAAATGAATGTTCCCATGATATATGTATAACAATTTTTTTTTTTAATATATTAAATCATCTTCCTGGCGCATGCCCTCCCGGCACGTGGGCATGCGCCAGCTGGAAGCTAGCTCTTCATCCTGATTTAATTTCCGGGCGCATAACTTCTTTCTTGGCGCAATTGTTGGTGCCAGGATAAGCTGGCGTATAATATATGTGCCAGCAAATTTATTTTCCAGACACTGTATTAGTGGTATTTGTAGGTGCCAGGAACATGTTTCCTGCCATTTATTAATGCATTCCTGGCATTTAAAAAATGCCAAGAATGGGCATTTTTTTTTTTGTAGTGAGCTCCTTGTTTGTTTGTTTATGTGAAAAGGCCAAAAAGGCCAAAGGGTATAGTACTTTTACGTATCTAGTACCATCTATTAATGGAATATCATCAATTAGTTCAATTGTGTAAAATTCCAGCAAATTACAAAACATCATGTGAACTCACAATTGAAATGAACACCCAACCCATTGTGTGGTTTTCACTGAATTGAACACTTTTAACTAGAGGCCCCATATATTCCTAGGCAAATGATGAACAAAGTTGTTATTGTTATGGCATAAACGCACAACTCAATCATAACTCATAAAATTTTAAGAGCAATTTTAATAATAATAAGAACTACAACTATGATTATGAAGAACTAAAGTGTGTAGCTAATTACTATTTAATCAAACCGGAGATTTTCCATCATGTCATTTCAGTTTTATTCGTCTATATTTTGATCACAACTCAGTAAATGAAGGAAAACCCAAATTATACCTCTTTGGTCTGAGCTTATCATTTTCTGGAAAGAGAACACCAAAAAGCAGAAGACCTGGAATCATCCAACATAGTCTAACGCCATTTTCTCGTTTAAAGAATTACTTGGAGATTGAAGAAGCTTTAGCCTTTGGAACCGTACGGCTAGCAATAAACTTGCAAGAGGAGACTCAGGAGAGAGAGAGATCTTCTGGCTATGGATAATTTCAGTTACCAGTCTTGTACGACACCATTGATAAAATGAAAGCTGACAACCTTAAATTGATAAAGTGAGGAAATTTAAGCTAAAACTATAACAACATTCATAAACCCAAATTATAAATGAAAAAACCCAATGCAGTAGTTCATTTATTCACATCTATAGCAATACAACAAGTATTAATTCCAAGTTGCAGACAATCATCATACCTAGATGAAAAAAAATTAGATCTTTGAACCTGAAATCAATACCCATATGAAAAAAACCAAATCTTTGTAAAAAAATCGAGATGGGCCAGAAGAAATTGTCACCCAGACGTCTTCAAGTGCAAGAGAGGGAGATAGAGAGAGAAAGAGTCACCTAGTCACCCAGACGTTAATGGACTCTCTCTCGGTGTTGTATAGCAGAGAGAGCGAGAGAGAAGGAGAGACAGAGGGAGAGTCAGAGGGAGAGAGAGATATATGTACCATGAAGAACTCAGCTTTGAGAAGAGACAGAGTGAGAGAGAGGGAAATTACCGTGAAGAACTCGTCTGGATTTTGATGAAGAAATTGGGCCAGCTGCACATAGAGATGAAGCGGAAGACTGATGGTGCGGAGGAAAATTGAGATGGGCGAGAGATGAAGCTGAAGAGTGATAGCGCGGAGGAAAAGTGTGATGGGCAGGAAGTGAGAAGGAAATAATATTTTATTGAATAGCGTAGGAAAAGTGTGGGTTAAATTTGATGAGAGTGTCTGACAGATATTAGTTTGGAGAAATTATAGGGAGTTCAATGTATGGTGTTTTTTGAGACCTTTCTCTAAATTTTGGTGAAATTTTTAAGTTGGAGAGGCCAATGAGGATGCTCTTAATCGCCTGTTTGTTTTCTTTTGCTGGATGCTAAGGTCCCAACTGACCAAAAACCTATGGTTTCAGTTGCTTATTTATTATCTTTGGCTGGAAGCCTACGATCCTAGATGACCGAAAACCTACGGTTTCAGTTGCTTATTAATCAGTTTAATTAAAATAGAAAATATATAAATTCACATGTACAAACAAATAAACAAATCTATAATCACGACATTATAGAAAGCTACAAGTAAGTATTTTACTTACTACCCTTTGGTGCAGTCTCTTAACTCATCATTTGCAATAAACACATTTATATACATAGAGTGTTAATATCAACACCCATAAATCCTAATTGTATAATCTATATAAACATAGATACAATTACCCTTCTTACTTAGAAATCACTTAACATTATTATTTTATGGAACTCACTCAAAACCCAGTAAACTCATGACAACTAAGGATAACCCAAATCACCACAATCAGAACAGGGAAACACACACAATCGGTATATACACAAATAGCTCAACAAGAATCCCATAACTTTAGCATGTAAACACACACAGCAATTACAATCCGGGTCTCTCACCCCTAATTGGCCAACGACAAGGATTCAACAAGAAAACCCCAAAATATCAAAACCCAACATCACAGTACACACAACTAACTCTAAAATCACCCAATCAGTTAAACCCCCACTCATCACAATCTCCACAACTAACATACACGGCCAGAACTGAGAAACCCATTCACTCAAAGTCACAAATACACTGTCAAGACACACAAACAGGGCAAAATCACACTACTGAAACACAACACACACAGTCATGCGATCAAGACCCCAAATACCCATAATTGGTCCATCAAACATCCCCACTAACAGAGAACACGGCCGACACAGAAGAGACACACAACCGGTATACATCCAACTCACAACCCAAATCCACAAATCACCCAACAAATTGGTTGAATCAAAACAGAGAACAACAAAGCAATCAACAATAATTTGAGGTAGAATCACAAGAAAAACAGAGCATAGCGGTGATTTTGAGAGAATAAGAAAACTCTGTTTCTTCAATTAAAAAACAGAGCCTTGTTTTTTTCATAACTGTTGCTTTCTATTGCAGTGTCTCGGCAATATATTGCCTGATTTTTTTTGGGTGCTAGACCACTCGTTTTCGCCGGTCAGAAAACGTTTGGCCTGTTCTCCACCCGTCACAGTGGTCCTCGATGGTCAGAGGCCACCAATCCACGCCCCAAGGCTCAGTCTGCTCACACCCACGCTGTAGTTCCGACAGCAGTAGCTTCAACCAGTTCCGATTCACGCCCAAGCCGTGCTGTTCCGCTAAGTTCCAGCCGCTGGTTGCTATATTGGCCTCTAGTAGCTCGCAGAGGACGAAGACATTCTGCCGAGGAAAACACTGCTTTTCCTCTCATTTGTTTGGTCAACACATCCAGAAGGTTCTTTCCTATTTTGGGTTCTTCTTTATTTCTTTACCTTTTATTGTTTTTGGGTTCAGTTGTTAACCACGGGTCCACAAGCCAGCCATTTACTTATCCCACATTTATTTTTCAAGCCCATCTGTAGAAGCCCACAGACCAGAATAAACTACAGTTTAGTGCCTTCCTATTCAAAAAAAAAAAAAAAAAAAGAAGGAAAAGTACATATAACCCCCCTCAAACTACCACCTCATTGTTAATGTACCTCCCAAACTACCAATTATGTCAATGTCCCCCCTTAAACTACCAAAAAATGTCAATCTCCCCCTAATGACAAAAATGCCCTTTATAAAATTATTAAAATAAAATAAAAACTAAAAAAAATATTAAAAAAATAGAAAATAACAAAATTTTATTCCAAAAAAATAATAAAAAATTAAAACTGTTTTTTATTTATTTTATTTAAAAAAAATTAATTAATTTTCAGTTTTTTTTTTTCGTTTTTTTCTTTTAAAAAAAAAAATTGTTCTTTTTGGTTTTTTTAATTTTATAAAAACTGGTTTTTTTTTCATTTTTTTTAAAAAATTAGTTATTTTTTGTTTTTTCGTTTTTTTTTCTTTAAAAAAAATTGTTCTTTTTTGTTTTTTAATTTAATAAAAACTGGTTTTTCTTTTTTTCATTTGTTTTATTTTTTTATTTAAAAATAAATAAATTTCTGTTATTTTTTGTTTGCTTTCTTTTTAAAGAATAAAAAATTTGTTCTTTTTTTTATTATTATATTTTTCGTTTTTTATTTAATTTTTTTTAAATATTTTTTTTTAGTTTTTATTATTTTTTTTTCTAAGTTTTTTAATTTTAGTTTTAATTTTTTGAATTTATGAGGACATTTTTGTCTTATTCAAAAAAAATTAGGATCATTTTTGTCTTTTTGTTGGTCTTAGAGGGGATTAACATTTTTTGGTAGTTTAGGGGGGGGACATTAACACAATTGGTAGTTTGAGGGGTACATTGACAATTGAGTGGTAGTTTGAGGGAGTTATATGTACTTTTCCCAAAAAAAAAAAAAAAAAGGGTCTCTACTATGGCTGAAACCGCACCTTCCGCACCTCCTTTCCAAGATCCCAACCATCACCTCTACCTCCACCATTCTGATCATGTGTTGGCATCCCAGCCTCTTAATGGGGAGAATTACCAAACATGGAGTCGAGCAATCATTATGGCTCTCAGCATCAAGAACAAGCTTGGAATTGTTGATGGAACCATCTCTCCACCGGCAACATCCTCCAATGATTTTCCACAATGGAGTCGTTGCAATAATATGGTAAAATCTTGGTTATTAAATTCTATTTCTAATGACATTTGTACTAGTGTTATTTATTGCAACCTTGCTTGCGACATCTGGTTGGATCTCAAAGAACGATTCTCCCAAGTGAATGGCCTCGCATGTTTCAACTAGAGCAAGACATCAACACACTTGTTCAAGGCACCATGTCAGTGGCCACATACTTCACAAAATTGAAGGGGTTATGGGATGAACTGTCAGCACTTCAACTCAGTCCATCTTGCACATGTGGTGCACTAAAGGAGGGCCTCCAACTACAACAATGTCAGCGTACCGTAAAGTTCCTCATGGGTCTTAATGAATCATATGCAGCTGTTTGTGGCCATGTCCTCTTGATGGAACCATTTCCTTCAGTCAATCGTGCATATGCTTTGGTCCTTCAAGAAGAACGCCAACGAGGCATTACAGCCCCACCTACCGTTGAGGGTATTTCCTTGGCTGCAAAAGGCAACCTGCCACCAAGGACAATCGATATGGTTTTCAAAAGAAGGAACGACCGAAATGCACTCATTGTGGTCATGACGGTCATACTACTAAGCGGCGCTATCATCTTCATGGATTTCCTCCTACCCGTCGCAAGATTGACTCTGGCTCCTCATCTAGCTTGGGTTTTGGTGCTAAGCCTTGTGCTCACCAAGTTTCCACTACCAGCAGTTTACCTTTTACACTTGATCAGTGCCAACAACTCCTTGCAATTTTGAATAATGTTGCTCTACAACAATCCATGGCTCACTGAAGCAGGTAGTACTGAATCATCTCTCTCAAGTACGTCTTCTGTCTTGTCTACTGACTCATTATGTATTCTTAATAGTGGTGCTACTGACCATATGGTTAGTACTCCCATAGTCTTGACCCAATCCTATCTTGTTCATGGTTGTACTATTCAATTACCTGATGGCTCTTATGCTTCTGTAACTCACACTGGATCTGTGATTTTTTTCCCCATCCCTAGTTCTTCATAATGTCCTTTGTGTTCCTACTTTTAACTTTAACCTGATCTCTGTGCGCACACTATGTCGGACCTTGCATTGTCTCATTATTTTTTCTTCTGACTTTTGTTTCATCCAGGACCTTCGCTCGATGAAGATGATTTGTCTAGGCACTGAGCGGAATGGCCTGTATTACTTCACCAACACAAGACCCGCACGATGTCAAGTGGCAAAGTCGACTTCACAGCTTTGGCATCGCCGATTAGGTCACCTCTCCAATAAAGTTTTGTCATTCTTCTCCAATAATGTATCTAAAATATGTAATTCAGATTTGAAGAATGTCTTGTTTGTCCTCTTGCAAAGCAAACACGTATTCCTTTTCCAACTAGTCAAATTTCTTCTACTGCACCTTTTGCATTACTTCACGTTGATATATGGGGTGGTTACCACACAACTTCCATTAATGGGGCACGTTATTTTCTTACCATTGTTGATGACTACACCGGATGTACATGGTTAGATTTGATGCAACATAAATCTGAGGCTCGTTCCCTTCTACAATCCTTCATTAATCTTATCGAGAACCAATTCTCCACTACCATCAAAATCATTCGTAGTGACAATGGCCCTGAATTCATCATTCCATCCTTTTATTCCGACAAAGGAATCATCCATTAGACCAGTTGTATCTCTACTCCACAACAAAATGGAGTTGTTGAACGCAAGCATCGTCACCGTCTCAATATGTCTCCAACCTTACTCTTTCAGGCTCATTTGCCCCCATGTTTTTGGGGAGATGTTATCCTAACAGCTGCCTATTTGATCAATAGAACCCTACTCCCCTTCTATCTAGCAAATCTCCATATGAGAAGTTATATAACTCGAAACCTAACTACCATCACTTGTGAGTTTTCGGTTGTTTGTGCTTTGCCTCCACTCATCCACAAAAACCCTCAAAAGGGATACCACCTCTATGATCTCGATCACAACAAAACCTTCATCTCTCATGATGTTATTTTTTATGAAGACCATTTCCCTTTTACCTAAACTTCCCCCGAGGCAACTCACCAGGTCTTACCTATCCCATTTGATATTCCTGTTGATGTATCTACCCACTTGTCACCTATTGTTACAGCGCCAGTTATCGCTTCTGCCAATCAGTTTGTCCCTTCACCAGCTCCAATCACTCGGCGATCCACTTGGTCGACCCAGCCACCTGCATACTTGCGTGATTTCCATCTCGAACAGGCTCTACCATCTCGTACCACTCAATCATCTGAATCAGCGTTGGTGCCTTCCCAAGGTACCCCTTACCCCCTTGACACATTTTTATCTTACACGTCTCTCTACCACCATTGTGCTTTTACCACTGCTATTTCCCTTGCACAAGAGCCAAAATCCTTTTTGCAGGCCATGCAGGATTCTAAGTAGCGTGATGCTATGTGTGTTGAGGTGGATGCTCTTAAGTCGACTCAGACATGGACTCTCACTCCTCTTCCACTCGGGAAGAAACCCATTGAATGTAAATGGGTCTACAAAATAAAATATTACCTAGATGGTACAATGGAACAATATAAAGCTCACTTGGTGGCTAAGGGTTACAACCAACATGCAGGCCTTGATTATACGGAGACCTTTGCTCCTGTCACTAAGATGGTGACTGTCTGCTCTCTCCTTGCCCTTGCTGCCTTCTGCAGATGGCACTTGCATCAACTTGATATCAACAACGCCTTCCTCCATGGTGACCTTGACAAAAAAGTGTTTATGCACCTTCCTCCTGGTTTCAGATGAAAGGGGGAGACTAGAGTTTGCAAACTCAACAAATCCCTTTATAGCCTTAAATAAGCTTCAAGACAATGGTATGCGAAAATCTCTTCCATTCTCATTGGTTCAGGTTATAAACAATCCAAGGCAGACTACTCACTATTTGTCCGATCCCACAAAGGTAACTTCACAGCTATTCTTGTATATGTAGATGACATTATATTGGCAGGCAATAACTTGGAACAGATTCAAAAACTTAAGAAACATTTGGGTGACCAATTCAAACTAAAAGATCTTGGCAACTTAAAGTATTTTCTGGGCATTGAAGTGGCTCCTTCAAAGAAAGGCATCTTTCTATCACAAAGAAAGTATGCTATTGAAATACTTGAAGATACAGGCTTCCTTGGCGCCAAAACTAGTACTTTTCCCATGGAGCAAAATCTGGAACTCAGTGAACATGATGGAGACCCTATTGCAGATCCCTCATCATATCGTCGACTAGTTGGTAAGTTGATTTATTTAACCATCACCAAACCTAATTTGGCCTATGCAGTACAGATGTTGAGTCAGTTCATGGACAAGCCACGCACATCCCATTTAGATGCAGCGCATAGGGTGTTACGCTACATCAAGCAGTCTCCAGGACAATGAATTCTTTTATCAGCCACAAGCAACATTCAATTACATGCATTTTGTGATGCAGATTGGGCACGATGCAAAGACACTCTACGCTTAGTCACTGGATATTGTATACTCCTTAGAAACTCACCAATATCTTGGAAAACGAAGAAGCAAACAACAGTATCCCGTTCCTCAGCTGAAGCAGAATATAGAGCTATGGCCTCAACCTGCTGCGAAATTACTTGGTTGAAACAATTATTAGCATATCTTTAGATCTCACATCCACAACCAGCGAAATTGTACTGCGACAACAAAGCGGCCATTCACATTGTGTCGAATCCCGTTTTTCATGAAAGAACAAAACACATAGAAATTGATTGTCACCTCATTCGGGAAAAAGTGCAAGATGGGATAATTCAGACTTTCCACATATCTACCACTCAACAACCTGCTGATCTATTTACTAAGGCGTTGGGTTCAAAACAATTCCATCACCTACTTGGCAAGTTGGGTGTCATGAATATCCACTCCAACTTGAGGGGGAGTGTTGAGGAAAGAAGTATGAGCAACGGTCACAAATCCTTTGAGAAAGGAAAATCTCTAGCCAGCAACGTTCACATCCCTTCTACGTAAATGTTTTCCATGTATAGAAGATTATGACATTAATTGCCAACGGTTATGTAACCCAAGTTTATTGTATATATACCCCATCATGTAGAAAGATTATTATTAAGAAAAATTTTCTTCTATATTCATTTATCACTCGCTATACCTGGTTTTGTCAGAAGAAGTAGTGTTTTTTATTTGAAGGAAGAGTTCCATTTATAGGCGAATGAAGTAAATATAAACTTGCTCAGCAAATTGTATGACTTGCTGATGAAGTTGATGACTCATGGTAGTGAGTCACCGTAATAAATATTAAAGGAATATATTCCTCTAGATATTTTTACTTAACTCCAGTTAAATTCTATCTTAATTAATTTAATCAGATTTAAAGATAAAATATCTAATTAATCCAAGGTTAGGTTTTATCTAGTTAATTTAATCTGGGTTAATCTAAAGATATTTATTTAAAACTTACTAATTACCTTTCTACTGCAGATATTTATCACCTTGAGTTTTTATCATTTTAATCTAACTCTTAAAAATATAATTTTAAGTCCGTTTAGAGCCTAGTTTGTTTCATTGCAAATATTATTATCTCAATAATATTATATCATTGACAATATTATTATTCTAAATAATATTGTGCCAATAACAAAATTTTATATAATAATATTATAACCTATAATATTATTAATTAGCTCACTTAAATAATAAGTCTGTCTATTTATCAATTAATGATAGGTGGCGGATAAATATGCATTCATCAGAATAATATCGATTGAGCGACAGGTATTGTCAACCGAGCGATTGGTCGAGTAATGATAAGTTTTGAATTATTTGATTCAAAACCCCTTAATTTGTCTTTGTTAGACCTAGTTTGTTTTGTATACATAATGTTTTGTTGTAGTTTTGTGTTATGTCTTATTTTCAGGTCTTAGTTGAAATCTAGTTCAGAACACTTGAATTAGACCTGAAAATACATCAATGTCAATTTGGTCATTTCCAGAGTTCAAGGTTGATCCTGAAAAGATAAAAATCGTCCAAGGCATTTCGATCGATCGATTATTTGCATAGTCAATAAATCGATTAATCTACTTTCAGTCGACCCAACTTCGATCAATCAAGATGCTATCGATCGATTCTCAAAACATGATAAAATCGATCGATCAAAGTTCAATCGATCGACATATATTCAATCGATCGACTTCGCATCTTCCAAAAAGTCTAGATATTTCCAAATCTTTGTGCGATCCAAATCAAAAGTTGAGTTCTATAGACAGAAATGGACAACGACCAGCTTTGAATACTTGGCTAGAATTAACTCTTCCAGTCTTTTTGTAAATCCAATTCTCTATAAATATGAGGATTATGATTTAGGTTTTTTTTTTTTATGCATCTTTTGGGGTTTCGGATTTTCTCAAGTGTATCACTTAATTTATTGTGTTTTTAGTTTCCTTTGATGCACGTTTTCTGGGCCAAAATCCAAAGAGCAACTTCTCCTTCTTTTTCTTCTTTGTTCGTCATGTTCTAACTTAGGTTTTATTTTCTTTTTGTAATCCGAATTTCATAATTTTAATATAGTTGTTTTTGATTCATTTTCTTCTTGTTTATTTACTGTTTTCCATAGAATTAATGTCCAGATTAGTTTAATTCATGCCTAGCTAAACTATTTCTTAGGGATTTGATCAAATTATTTCCAAAAGCCATGAAGTGTTCTTGATGTTCTTGAGATTTTATTGATATGTGTGATGATTGTATAAGACTAGAGGATATCAAAACTCATGCTAAAAGGTTTTGATATCAATATTCCAATCTATTTACTCATGAAAAAGAGATTTACTTGTCTATGAGTTTCTTGGATTCTAGAGTAAAACGAACGTTCTTGAAATAGAACGATGTCTTTTGCAATGGTTCAAATTTAACTTGATATATTGTAACACCCCGCTTTTTACAAAAAAAAGTAAGTGAAATTTTTTGAATTTTCACGTGATATTACGATCTCATCAGAGTTAAATATTGGCAACAGAATATATATATATATATATATATATATATATATATATATATATATATATATATATATATATATATAATACAGACTTGGGATTAAATAACACTTCAGAGCTTCTAACTGAAATACTTCAAAATAGTTATATAGAGTATGTCAACATAATCATACAAAAATAGCAATCATGCCTCACAGGGCACATATAATTATACAAGTCAAAAGATCTAGAGCTTAATAATTACATAACAGCAGAATATAAATATTGTCTTTGAAAAATGAGGCAATCTAGCCTCAAATACTAGTATCAGGATCCATCTAAGGGTCTGGATAGTCCTGATATTCCTCCTCTAACCTAATTTAACACATAATACAGAGAGAAAACAACAACACAAAATACTAAAGTGAGTTCGTAGTTTCCCATAATATAAGGAGTGCTGATTTATTTAATAAATGCAACATTATGCAATATGACTTTATAATCACATATATACGTAATATATAATCTATGGCCGCAAGTCATAGACATAAATTGAATATAAACACGATCATAAAGCAATGATATGATAGTTTTAAATGCAAAGTTTTAGGTATTTCCCTTTTTCCACTCCCCTGTTGACCTAGGCACGGTTAACGTCTTATTTGAAGCCTGAGCTTCCTCACTTTAACTTTTAATTATATTCTTTGAGAGTCTAAGCTCCTGAAAACCTAGGTCTTCCCTGGTGACCTGGGTACACCAATTGTTGCATTTATTATTCTCTTTTTTGGTACTTCTACATTCACTGGACCTAGACAACCAGTGAATCGTCATGTACTAGTATGGAACTAGATCCACAGCTTGTTATTAAACAGATTATTAAAATAATAAAATATGCAAAGTCATATGCGCAAACAAGTAAATAAAGCAGTAAACACAATATTGCAGGAAAAATCCACCAACTTCGTCCTCAGTAAATATAGAGGTACTTACTAGTTTCTACTCCAAAGATTTTTCTCTACAACTGCATAATTACAATCATGTAATAATATTAAATTAGTGAAAGGCATTACTACTGCTTCACCTATTTATTAGAGGTTATTCTTCTATTACAACGGCTACAAATTTAAATATAATAAATATAACCTTATACTCATTTTATTTCGATTTAGTTTTATTTTACACCAAATATCCATATTAATATTATAATAGTGTTACTAGAATTATTCTCTCTTCCCAAAATACATCTTCTTTTAAAAATACTATATATATATATATATATATATATATATATATATATATATATATATATATATATATATATATATATATATATATATATATATATATATATATATATCTTTATAGCACATAGTGGACATTTAAGTTTAAAACAAGAATACAAATGTCATTTAATTAAGCACACACATAATCTTGCATCTTTTATCAAATGCACAAGTCTGCACACACACCCATTTAACACATATATTTCACTCATCCTCACAACCCACATGCATTTACACCTTTATTTCTTCCATGTCATGCACACATTCACATGCAGGAATTAAAACATACATGTAAGAATTTAAAACACAAGCACTCTTTATTCATTTTCCTCTTCACCCACAACCCCTTACACTCCAAACTCACTCACACACACTTTCACTTTAACTCAACAACACACACACACACATATATATACTCCTTTACAGCACACACACTCACATGTTTACATAAATCATCAACAACTCACACACACCTTCCTTAGACTTACTGATTTGTAGCTCAAAATTGGCCAAGAGCTCCTTGATGCTGCTCTTAAAGTAGCCCAGAAAGTGGTAGTGCTGTTGTCCATAAAAGGAAGAGCACCAACGAAGAGAATGATGCTATGTTTTTTAGTGTAAAATAGAGACAGTTTCTGCTCTAAATTCCCTACTGATTTTGTGATGGAATGAGGGTATGAGACTTAAATCTAGCTTACTAGGTGTTAGAAAGCAAAGTGAAACAAGGGAATTTTCATGCTCCAAGTTGCTGCACTAAAAGAAAAGACAATAGCAGGTTTACGTGAGAGATATAGAGAGAGTTGCTGAAATTTTGGTTATTCTTTTATGAAAATTGATCATCCATGCATTCCTTATATAGCAATCTTGGATGGTCGAGATTAAACCAGCAAAAAGGCACTTCAATGGTCGGATTGAAGCCAAATAATCTCCCAAAATCGTAGCCCAAATCCCCTAGGACACTATTCCACATCTTTAGGCATTGATTGCTTGATATCTATAAAAATCTAGTTGGTAATGAACTAAATTGGGCTAACTAGACTAATTAGATGAGGATATGATCGTCTGGAACCAAAAACATGGTGTGAGTTTAATTGATACGTACTATTGCGAAGTGGTTCAATATATAAATTTAAAATTCACATACGTAGTCGTCGAGACTTGAGCGTACCAAATAATAAGTCGATCAATCGGCAGGAGTGATCGATCGAGCGATTGGTCGATCGATAGGCTAAAAAGTGATCAATTGAGCAACTAAAAGTTTTGATTGATTGCACCAGTCTTAAATTCTATTTAAGACGTTCTGTCTTAAAATCTTGGGCGTTACAGTTCTAAGTGGTAGGAGGTTAAACGTTAGTTTAAAAATTAGGCGTTAGATGAACTTTAAAATACGACGTCCTGTGTTTAAAATTTCTCCCATTTCATCTTGACTGTCTGTTTTTTATCAGCAGATATGCTGTTATTTCGTTTTACAGCACTAAAGTCAGATCCTGTTTTCCTTATCTCTTCAAGAAGTGATATGTTACTACCCCATGACATAATAATTGACTTTTTTATTTTTTTTATTAAACAAAAAATCACAAAACCATGTAAATGGGTTGTGGTCTTGTTTTGTGTTTTCTTTTTTTAAAAAAAAAAAAATTAATGATCATGTCATTAATTGTGTCTTTATAGGGCAGACTAACATTTCTCCTGGCTGAGTGGCTTCCCTACCCCCCCTCCCTTTTCAACTCCCTCCCAAACCACCCCATCACCCCAAATCCATATACACAGGAGTTAAAAGCCAGGCCTCTTTATTTTCTAATTTTTTAGCAACTCTTGATCACTTGACTTGAGATCATATGGACGGATGGACCTCATCTATATGTCGTTGAATAAACTATTTTCCTTTCGATTGAGGTTAACTATAGCCCATATGGGTGTGTGATTTTTTATTTTATTGTTTTTAAAATTCTGAATACTAAAAAAAAAAAAAATTATGTTCCGATAGTTTAAAAAACATAAAAGAAAATTGAAAAATCAGATTTGAAAAGGCGAATTAAATTAAATATAATACAAAATTTATGTTTGGATTCTGATAATTATATTTTTAATTTTTTTTTTTTTTGCGGAAATGAAGACAGTCAAAATCAATAGGTCATGCCGTGCAATGTCAAATCAACTGAAAAAGTTGATTACTTTTGAGTAAATTCCATGTTTCACGGAGTGGAGGGAGAGACTGCGTGGATGGTGATCATAATTTTGTCCTTATTGTTAAACAGATTAAATCGAACGGTTGGATTTCGCACTCTTTTATCCGATGGTTTCAATTGTCTAATGTAGCCCGTGCAGCAAGAGCTGAAAAATATCCAAATAATATTTTTTGTAGCTTATATGGCTGCATAATCTTTTTTTTTTTCCTTTTTTTTTTTTGCGCATATTCAAATTCCTCCTAAGCTTTTCGCATTGGATTTGGAGAAAAATGAGACTTGCGTCAGAATTAAGAGGAAATCGGGTTTTACAAACGGGATGTGTTTGTTTCCAGTAGTGCTATAAGAGCATTAGCAGCAGACACCCAACCATTTTCCCTAAATTTAGGGAACAAAACTACTTTTTAGTTTCTTATCTAAATATACTCCACAACTGATTCCCTTAATTTTTCCTATATCATTAAAATAATATTTCTTACTTTTAATATTTTTTTTAATTCCAAAAAAATGATTGTCTCTCAACTCTCTCTTCTCCGTCTTTCTTCTTTCTCTCAACCTATCTCTGCGTCTTGCCGTCTTTTCCTCTCAACCGTCCCCCTCTCTCTCTCTCTCTCTCTCTCTCTCTCTCTCTCTCATCTACATCTTCTCCGTCTCTCTCAAAAGGCTTTCACTCAAGACCCATTTACAAGTCAAGAAGCGAAAACCCATCTCCAAAACCCCCAACTTTCATGGAAACTTATGTAAAAACGCTTGCCTTTTCTCTTTCCAAGACTCCCTGGACCTTGAAAGTCCCCACTCTTCAATTTTTCGTCTTCGGCTAAAAGCCCCTGCAGAAGCCCAAATGCCATTTTCCTACAAATTCCTTCCAGAACTGTAGCTCTTCTTCTTGAAGCTACTATGCAAATGGTGGGAGAATGAGTTCTTCTTGAATTGGCCAGGCGCTGGCATTTACTCGACTGAGAACGGTGGGAGAACGAGTTTGGCGAGGCTGAAAGGGTGAGAGAGGTTTGTACGTGAAGGGGAGAGGAGAGGGACGTTTTTTATTTTTTAGTAAAATAATGTATTGGGTAGCTACACTGCTACCCAATACACAAGGAATTACTGTAGCTACCCAATGCCTTTATGTATATTTAGGGAATCTGTTGTGGGAGCTATTTTGTGATTTTTTCTAAAATTTTCCCTAAATATAGGGAAATGAACCATTATAGGGTAACTGCTACTAGAGCTCTAAAGGCCATAAGGCATACCTTCATCATTTTATTAGTAGATTTTTGTGTCTATGTGGCACTTGGTGTGGTGAAATAAAAGTGTTTGAGAAGCTTTTATAATTCATCTCACCACACCATATGTCACGTAAACACAAAACGTCCACAAATAGTGTGATGAAAGTGTGCCTTATACCACTACTCGTTTATTGTACAACCCATATGCACAATTCTCACGCAACCCAAGACATATTGGTGAGATCCAATGAATTTCACCAATATGTCTTAGAGAAATGATATTTACACAACTTTTACACAATACACTCACATGAAGTGGGACCCACCACATGAGTCCTACCCCCATGTGAGTGTGTTGTGTAAAAGTTGTGTAAATCTTGTTGTGTAAGGATCATGCTTACATGGGTCTCAAAACCTGGTGCTTATATTCAACTAAGCGTGCTTATATAGTCTCAAAACCTTCTCATCTTTCCTCAACTGAGAAAACCATATATAATCTCTAGCATTTCATCAACATCTCCAAGTATATCCCATTTGGACAAAAATTAGCGATAAACTGGTTTATAGTCAATTCTTACAAATCAATCTGATAAAGTAACATGTATCTCATAGCATCTGAGAAACACATATTTTTTTAATAGCTTGTGCTTCTCATATATTTTTTTAATAGCATATGATTCTTGCATTTTTTTTTTAATTAATACCGTTTCACATGCTTTAAAAATACATGTGACTTTTTCATACTGGTTTGTACAAATTGACTGCAAACTAGTTTGTAGCTAATTTTTGTTCATCCAATTTTCCCATAGTTTGCAAACATATCAATAATGGAATTCCCCACAAAATACATAAGAGAGACGTAACCAAAGCGTACGTGGTATGCCATGATGAGAGTGTCCGTTGGGAGGTGCGGTTTGAAAATAGAAGCTACGGATGCAAAAAAAAAAAAACAAAAAAAAAAAAAAAAAAAAAAGTCTAGTTTCATTACCTTGCACATTTTTTATATATCTCCATATAAAAAATGTGCAAATTCACCATTGAATCTATGAGACCACATGTATGAGTTCTACATATTCAATGGTAAATTTGAAAAAAAAAAAAAAAAAAAAAAGAAGTTCAAAAGATGTATAAAAGAATGATACTAAACATATCTAAAAAAAAATGTAAAAAAAGTATAAAGCATTTTACAAAAAATAATTTTGGTCAACCGTAGAACATATTATTTTGGGAAAACATTACTTATCATCCATGATCTTTCATTACTTTTACAATCATACTTTTAAACTTTAAAAAAATGTTAATTTAGTGTATTCATCTTTCAATTTCACACCTCCATTAGGATTTTTTGTTAAATCTTGTCAAAATTTTCAAAATACCCATATTTTTTTTAAAAAAAATATATATATATATACAAAAAAAAAAAAAATCAAAGATTCATGCATGTGTATTTTTACAAATTCCGTTAAATCAATACCACCGCCTAAATCCTTGTATTTTTTCCCTTTTTAATTTTGCTAGGATTTAATGTAAAATTCTAACAGAATGGAGCAGATGAAAAAAAAAAATTGAAAGATGAATACACTAAATTGTCAATTGACACTTTTTAAAATTTTTGAGAATGATTGCAAAAGTGATAAAAGATCAAGAATGATAAATGAAGTTTTCCCTATTATTTTTCGGTTAATCAAAATTTTCAAGTGCAGTCAAACAGTACCTAAAAATATTGAAAGCATTTTGCTAAAAATATTATTTTATATCGAAACAAATTGAAGAATAAAAAGTTTCAAAACATGAACTACTCTCCAATTAGAGGAGTCCAACTCTGAACAAAAAAAAAAAATGACGATATTTTCAATAATCAACCAATAGAATTAGCCGAGCAAGTCTTCACTCGATCACCTGTTGAAGACATAGAATTATCATATAATGATGTCGTTCCGCTCCAATTGCTTTACAAACGACGGCAAGCTACTCAACACAAGATAATGAGGAATAAAAAGTTCCCAAAAGAAATTTAATTTACATTGAATGAGTTGGTTTAAGGATATTTTTTAATGCAATCTTTTTCTCTCTTCTTTTTTTTTTTTTTTTTTTTTTTTCATTGTTGCTTTAATTGGAATTCAGATTCATGACAATTTAACTTTTAATTTTTAGATTCAAAAAATTATGCTTACAAACGTACGTGGTAAATTATATGTAACATTTTGATCCAACAACTCAACCTTTTTTTTTTAAAAAAAAAAATTATCTAATTTGTAAATTATCTATTATTTTGTACACGTATGTACTTTGTGTAAATATCGAATATATAATAACATGTTAGATGCAAATATATAATAATACAATGCATGAAAATACACCCACGCATGGCGTGCGAAGGTAATTTTGGGCTAGTAATTTTATTTTATTTTTTTTTTTTTTTGTTATTTGATTTAAATTTACACTTTGCGAGCCAAATTCTACTCCCAAAAGGCACTTAGACTACAGAAAAAGAAAACCGACAGATTGAATTGTAAAAGTTTATAGGCATTACTCACTCTCAAAAGATGTCTTTTGAAACTGAGTAAAGCCCATAGACTTTTACATGGTATCAGAGCCGGTTCCTTAAACGATGATGAGAGTCCATGAGCCCATTCTCACTCTCAAAAGACGTCTTGAGAAAGGAGGGAACATCATGACATATAAAGTGTCAAGGTCAAGTTAATCTTGTCGATGTGAAACACTGTAACACACCTCCTCACGTGACAACTTTGGCCAAACATGTGTTCAACATACGGGAGGAAAATGTCCATTATCGCAAGAGACCCACTTTAATATCGTGTAAAAGTTCATGGGCCTTACTCACTCTCAAAAGACGCTTTGAGAGAGAATGAATGTCCATGACTTATAAAATTTTCAGATCATGTATCTCTCGACAATGTGGCATACTTTAACACGAATATTATTGAAAAAAGCTTAGTACACAACTTGTTGTGCAAAAATCAAACCCCAATATCATTTATTTGAGAAAGAAATTAACTCAAGACATAGAGAAAACTACATACAACGAAAAGACTTGACTGTATGCAGTGCAGCAATGTACACGCGCGAGATTGATGTAACGATCGAACTCACAGTGTCTTTATTTCATTGGGGCATCTCTGATTCCTACCGATTTTTGTGAAGATTATTGACTTCAAAAAAGAGGAATTATGGGCGAGAAACACTTGGATTCGGAAAAGCGTAAGCAAGCAGGTCTGGATCGTTTTCAAACGCAGCCATTTCTTTTTCCTCTAAAGTGACCCATGCCTCTGTGCCCTTACCACATTCCATATCCTTAAAAAGAACACAATTAACAAACGATAAGTTATCTCCCCCAGAAGCACCAACCCAAAGTGGCTTCCCCCATCCAAAATCAACCTCGTTGAGACCAAAATTACACCAATTTGTAAATCCAAATGATTCCGGCTCTTCTTTTTGAAGCATTTCCGCTATCATTTCCGCGTAACCACTAATCAGCAAAAACCCTTCGTCGCCTTGTAAAGTTCTCATAAAATCGCCATTGACTTCCTCGATGGATTGTCTTACTATGGTCGCTAAGTCCCGTAGGATAATATTTGTCTCAGCTGGGTCATATACTGCGTTGGCTACTATTATCACGTTTCCCATGGAATCAGCCGACAAGGGCTGCCCCATTCGCCTTCTAATGTCCACCGCATGCTCTAACAAGGACGGCCTTGCCAAACCCGATATCTTCATAGAGGCACCAATCAAACATTTCCATATGAGTGCAGCCAATGATTCGTAGCGCGTAGGGTTGGACACGTATTCGCCTTCTGCTTTGGCCTTCAGGGTGACTATCGCATTTGCATCAAACACAAATCTCCTTGTGACGGATATTGCTTCTTTTTTCCAAGCGACCAAGAGTCGATTTGAACAAGTCAACGACAGCAGATCTCTTGGAGGAAAGAGTGTCGATGCAGTGGTGAAGTCGGGCCTAAACAGTTGCTGATCATTAGCCCCACGTGCGATGGTCGCCCAACTTTTAAGGAATGCACTCACTGTGATTCCGTCAGCGATGGTGTGAAGCACGCAAACACCAATGGCTATTCCACCGCAATTGAAAACATTAACTTGAATGGCCAGGCAGACCGCTGAAGCACGGTCTTGGCAAGTCACCCAAGGCTGGCAATGGCATGGAAGCAATTGGCTCAGTAAGTTTATTTTGGGTGGATCGAGGAAGTCAGACACATTGTAGTCGACAAGGGCTTCGGAATATGAGGCTCCCTCGTCATTACATTGGATAGAGAACTGATCCTTTTCCCTTCCTGACAAAGGGTAAAAGCGTGTTAGAGCTTCCGAGAGTGATTTCTTCAGCTGGGTTGATATTTGAGCATGATTGATCAGAAGGCCATCATTTGTAGGGTAAAACAAGATTGTTGGAATATAGCTTTTGGGAGCAATCTGGTCGAAGAGGGAGAATTTTAACGTTTTGAGGTGAGAGGGCGTTGGTGACGAGGGCTTGATGGTTTCTCTTGAAATGATACGAACTTGCATGTTTGCTTTTTTCTTTTGTGAAAAAAGATAATGTCACGATCTTTAATCTGGCTTTCTATTTCGACAGACGCGTACGGCAAGCTTTTTATAGCAATTTGCAAGTTCAGGTAGTGGATGGATACGTATTAATTAATTGTTGACAACATCCAGAGACGTGTGAAAAAGGCAAATTCTGAGTTGGTTGTCGACAGACGGCAAGCTTTTATAGGAATTTGCAAGGGCGCGCATGTAGTACTGGATGGCCGGGGTACGTATTGTTAACATCCAAATGAAGAAGATAATAGTGTAAGAACACATCATTTAAGATAGATATAATTATGAGACCAAGAAAGAGATAGGGAATTATGGTGGTTTGGCACAATATTGCTTATGTTCATACTTTAATGTTTCTTTTTTGTTACATTTTTATTTTATTTTGACTATATACAATACTCTATTTATAGATTAAGAGTTTGAACGTTACATGTTTATTCTACTTATACATTAATAACAATAAATTTAATTTACACTAACCATCTTGTAACTTTTGAGTTCTTGTAATTCTTGTCTTAATACACCCCTACAAACCCAATGGTAAATTATGTAAGTTGAGGTTAGATCATGAACATCAAAGAATACAAATTTTTTACAAACCGATTTGTAGAAAACTCTTTCATCATTTAAGATAGTAGGAAAAAAAATTGTGAAATTGGACTTGGGGTATGCGAGTAGTAGAAGGGGGTAGGGATGTTTGAGGTAAACGTGAGAAACTGGAAGGGGCTTTGATCGAAGAGATTTAAGGCTGATTTGAAAGAAATGAAGAGATTGTAGTGAAGGTGACAAAAGATGGGGTTCTTGCTCTGCTTTTTTTTTTTTTTGTAGGGTATCCATTCCATTTTCCAATCAAATTGTAGGTAAAGAATTTGATTGTGTGGACCCGGCAGTGGTTGACGAAGAGGAGGGAGTTGTAGACGTATGATGGCCGGGATAGTGATTGAGAAGAAAACATAATATGAGATCATAAAATAATTGGATTGGTGCCTTTAGAAGGCTATGTAAGAACAAATAATTTAGGAAAGAGATGATAACAAGAAAGAGAGGTAGAGAATTAAGGTGGTTCGGCCTACGTGTGGACGTCAATGCTTTTTCTTGACTATATTTTTTAATTTCCTTTATTATTTGATTATATACAAGACTCTATTTATAGAAAACGAGTTTGAATATTATACGTCCCTCTTATTTTTACATTAACAACAATAAATTAATTAATTTATACAAATCATCTTATAACTTTTATCTTTTGAGTAATTGTAACTCTTGTACATCTCACAATAAAGAAAATTGGTTTAAAAATGACAAAGAGCTCCTCAAAAACATGAGTTGCTTTAATGTGTGTACTGTGTAATTCTATATATTGAATAAGAGTCCAAGAAGCTAGAACGCATGTCAGCTATATATGGCATGCTTGCGTTGTAGAACAGTAGAAGAAAATTCTGCAATTAAGACTCAAGTTAATCTACAACGGGTCACTTTTTCACCCATATGGGAAAGTCCATAATAATGCAAAGATCCACAACGGTAACTTGCAATACAAAGGCCCACAAACAATCAACAACGGTAATATTCTAGATAGAGATAATATCTTCCTAAACCAAGGGCATATCTGATCTCCCATGATTTATGGTGAAGCTCGATCTGTATGGGGTTCGTTTGCCCTTTGCTTTATGATCACCAGAGACGTATAGAAATTTGCAAGTGCATGCAGTGGAAGGGTACGTGTTGTTAACATCCGGCCAGAGACGTACACGTACAAGACGTACGCCAATTAAGCTTTTATAGAAATTTGCAAGTGCCATGTAGTGGAAGCGTACGTATTGTTAACATCCAGAGACGTATACGTGCAAAAGCCAAAATTCAAGGGCCAAAATTAACAAATTAATAATTTTTTTAAAAAGAGGTAGGGCTCACGGGACCCGCCAGCCCTCCTTAATTAGTTCCGTCACTCGCGTAATACGTATAGCTAGAGCTTCTAACTAGCTTGCCACGTTAATAAAAGTGATCATATATAGTCAATCTTATTAATTTCTCTCGTGTGATCTCTTCGATGGCTGCTATCTTTCTAGCTAGCTCAACCTATTACTACTTGGACCCTCTTAATTGTTATTGATACATCGGCAAACAACAGAAAATTAAACCTAAGTTTTTGCCCAACAAAGAAAAAAAATATGTTCTATATATATATATATGCTCCACAGTGTTTATATGTCACCATACCTATACTTTAATCTAAATTTCTTTTCACTCCAAAAGAAATTCCCCAGCTCTCTCGAACCCTCAGCTCGTCCCTTCTCTCGAAAACCCCACCTTCAATACCCAAATCAATCGGGTGAGCTCTTCCTCTCTCTCCCCTGTCCCCACCACCCACACGAAACTTTTTCCTCACCCTTCCTCTATAAACCCTTTTTGTTTTGCATTTTATTTTTCTCTTCTTTTGTATAGGTTCTGAAACTCAGATTTACCGCTCATCTCTCTCCTTTCATCACACGCCCCTCGACCACCATTGTTGTGCCCTTATCCACTTTCCGCTGCTCCACTATATATTCTGCATGTGTACCCCATGCGCCGTCACAGCACGCGTGAGCCGAGCTATATACGTACACGTTACATCGTTTCTTCTGATCTCTAACCTAGCTGCATATTTGTGCTAGCTTCCTATAACATATGCCCCTTTCGGTTTATGGATAATTTCAGGTTTAAATCTGATGTTCACTATGCGTTCACCGTCAGACACATCCAAATTTTTGACAAACATCGTGGTGTTGTTTCTCTTTGATTGCTATGGTCCGGTCATCTATAGTGTTATTCTTCGTGTTGTGACTCCTCACTCTTCTTACAATTACCGTAAGTTTTTTTTTTGCGACTGTTCATCCATTGTTTTGCCTTACAAACTGCCACTTTTGATGACCTTTAATATTGGGTCAGGCTACTAATTAATCATATGCCTATTCTCAATTTTTTTGCTTTTTTTTTTTTTTTTTTTTTTTTGAACGAAACCGGAACTTCCATTAATAATAAGCCCGAAGGCAAATACAATAGCCCTTAGGCAAACACCAGCCCAAAAACTACAAACACATGCCTGTAGGCCCAAGGTAGTGACCAGAGATACAAAATCCCTAACCACTAAGCTAGGAATAAATCTAGCTTAAAGCAACTACCTAAGCAACAAAACTAAAATTACATGAACATACAATTGAGTCCTCTCTCACTACAAAAAACTTTGTTATTAGCCACTTGCAATTAGCCACGTGTATGGGGTCATACACATGGCTAATTGCATTTAGCCACTGCCAATTACACGCAGTAAATCCTGTTGTGTTTAAATGCACAATTAGCCGCGTGTCCCTTTATATATGTGGCTATTTAGCCATGTATCATTTAGCCACTTGCAAGAAATACGTGGCTAACAGAAATTTTTTTTTTTTGAAATTCTAGCCGCGTGTATTGAAATACACGCGGCTAAAATTTTTGTCCTTTTTTTTTAAAAAAAAAAAAAAGAAAAAATAAAAAAGAAAAAACAGAACAGAATTCTGTTCTGTTTTTTTTTTTTCTTCTCCAATCTGGCATACATCCGGCCATTCAACCCATTAATCCATAACCAAAACAACAGCAAATTCATTACACCCAAACCCAGAAAACACAGCAAGAAGCCAGAAAAAATAGCAAGAACTCGGCCATTCAACCCAGTCGCCCGAAACCCAAAATCAATACAAGATGGGAAAAAAAACAACAGCATCACGCCGGGACCAAAACAACAACATCACGCCGGAAATAAAACCCAAAATGGGAAAAAAAAAATCAATACAAGAGAAACCCTAAATCATCAAACCAATTCGCCGGAAATTATCAAACCAAAACGCCCGAAACCCAAAATCAAATTCAATACACCCAAACAATAGCAAATCGCCGGAAATAAAACCAGAAAAAAAAATACCAATCCATGAGAATCGGTCGCCGGAAATCGGTCTCCCTCTTGCATCTCCAGCTCCGATCGGTCTCCCTCTTCCATCTCCCTCTGTGTGAAGAAAAGAACAAAAAAAAAAAGGAGATTTAGGAACGAAGAGCGTGGGAAAAAGGGAAAGAAGGAAAAGAACAAATACACGCGGAAATCATACCACATACCGGATCTCCAGCTCTCTCGGTCTCCGTCTTCCATTTCCCTCTCTGGCTCTCTATGACTGTGTGAAGAAATAAGGCTGGGGAAGAAAAGAAATAAGGGGAAGAAAGAAGGAAGAAGGCAGAAAAAAGAAGAAAGAAAAAAGAAGAAGAAAGAATCGGCCGTCCATTATCCTTGAAGGAAGAAGAAAGAAGAAAAAAGAAATGATAAAGAAAAAAAGAAGAAAGAAAAAAGAAGAAGAAGGAACCGGCGTCCATTATCCTCGAAGGAAGAAAAAAAAAAGAAAAAAGAAATGATAAAGAAAAGTCAAACAATGCGGGCGGTGCAGAAGAAAAAAAAAAAAGGAGGGAATTTTGAATCACTTTGCTACGTTTATTTGATACACGCGGCCAATTGGCCGCGTGTAAAAAATAAACGCGGCCACTTGTTTTTCGCAAACAATCTGTCACGTAGTCATTAAGACACGTGGCTAGTTGGCCGCGTGTCTACAGTAACTATTACTGTAGACACGCGGCTAATTACTTCTTTTTTTTGTAGTGTCTTAACACTCAAGCACAACTCAACTAAAATGAAAGGACCTGGTCTAGCTTACACGTCACCTGAAATGTCCAAGTAATTTAAAGCTTATTACAAAGGTAAACTGTGAAAAGAGCTAAGAATGTTTAGAAGAAAAAAAAAAAAAAAAAAACAAGAAAAACTGCCAGAAAACCACAAAAACAGCAGCATCAGAAATCGTCGTCACCGGAGCCGGCGCGTGCAAGACACGCGCTGTCACGGGAACCGGCATGTACGATACACGCGCCATCATCAGAAGCCCTCCAGCAGCAGACAACATCCGAAACCACCGATCTACACCAGCCACCACCGCACACGACAGGCAGTGGCCCTCACGCGCAAGAAACAGGAGAAAAACTCCTCGGCGCGTGCTGGCCACGCGCCAAGCAGGAGGCACCACCACGGCCGTGGCTTGACACAATCCGACCGGATGAAGCCGACGACCACCACGGAAGAGCGCGTGATGAGAGAAAACTAGCCGAAGGTCACAGATCTAGCTCTAAAGAAAATTGCAAATTTTACACAGCCAGCCATAACCTTCGCCAGAAAACTCTACAGACGACCACTTCCTTCTACCAATAGCTGATGTAGCTTCTGCCAAAATAAACCAAGAAAGAAAGCAACAGAAAGAACAAGAAAAAGCTTCATAGCTCTAAAAGCTAGGAGAACAACAGCCACCACCGGCCAAAGCCAGGGGGAACAAAATCCGCAGCCCTAGAGGCTGGGAGACATCTAGCCTCCACTGGTTCGCACCAAGGAGGGCAAAAAACCACCGTAGCCTAAGGCTAGGGGGAACAGATCCGGGAGGAGGGAGACATGAAGCCTCCCTCCCCCGGCACAAAGACCTCAAATTCTAACTTTCTCTCTCTAGAAAAGAAACGAGACCTTCTCTCTCTAGACTTTATCATAACGGGAAGGGTGTGTTTTCAATTTTTTTTTTTTTTTTTTGCTTTATTCATTACAGTGGTCAATGTAGGAATTCTCCCTCCTTTCTTCTGTTTAATGTAATCTCATTTAAAAAATAAAAAATAAAAAATAAAAAACAAAGAAAACTAGAATCGCCTTCATCTTAATATTGTCATATCTTATTAAGATACGTGTAATGTTAAAATAAAGACTCATATTTTTTTAAAAATTCTTTTAAAATTAATATAATTTTTAACATTATCATTATATCATAATTAATACTAATCTATCACACAATTAATAATAATTATAAAAATCATATTAATTTAAAAAAAAATTCAAAGAAGACATCAATCTACCAATTTAAGAATATTACTCGCAAGCTGGATAAGTGCACGTGTTATGGTTTTCCTAGCTGCATCCAACAGGACACTTAAAAAAAGCTCATGCCTGAGGCCCTCTCACCTCCCCCTCCCGGCGCTGTTCCTCCCCTAGCCTTCGGCTAGTGGGGTTTTTGTCCTCCTGGCTTGTTGCCAGTGGAGGTTCTGTTCCCCCGATGTTTGATCCGGTGGTGTTTGTTTGTTTCTTTTTTTTTTTTTTCCTTTGTTTTGTTGTTGTTTGTTGGTGCAAATAGAAGATTTTCTGGTTCAGATCCATGACAAACGGCGGGTGTTGGTGGTTTCGGCTGAGGTGTTGCCAAAGTTAGATCTACAAAACTCGGCTGGGATTTCATCGACAAGGATCTTTCTGTTGCGGTCGCCGGCCTTCCCCGGTCATGGTGGTCATTCGGCGAGTCCGTGTGGTGCGCTCCAGTTCGGCGTGTGACCAACACGCGCCGGGGTTTCCTTTCCATGGTCTTGCGCGTGAGGGTCACCGTCTGCTTCTCCGGCCTTGGACGGTGACTATTTGGACTCCTGAAGGTCGTCTGGCGCAAGAGAGGTTCTCGGAGATGGTTTGTGTTTTACATGTGTTGTCTCCGGCGGCGGTTTCTTACAGTTTCTCGTTTCCGAAGATTTTTCTATTTGTTTGGTGTACATTCTTGTCTATGTTTCACAGCTTACCGTAATGGTAGCTGCTCTAAGCTAGTTTTCTAGCTTTGTGGTTAGAGAATCTTCTTCCCTAATCACTCCTACGGCCTTCGGGCTCTGATGGTTGTAGATTGGCTTGTGATGCCGTGGTTCTTTGTTCTGTTCTTTGTTTGTATTGCTCTTTGGGCGTATGTTTCAGTAATGAAAATACCACTTGTTAAAAAAAAAAAAAAAAAAAAAAAAAGCTGATGCCTGATTATAAAGCTCCTCGAAAGTAGCACCAAAAGGATTAAAGCAAAACATCTGTCCAAACCCTCATACTCATACAACACGTGTATAACTTACTGCCTCCATATGCTGACACGTATTATCTCCCATCACAGCCAATAAAACCCACTCTCTCAAAGGCCAAAGCTTTACATTGCCTATAAAAGTCAAGGTCCTAGGCTCCCAGCACCATCCCAAACCACGTTACACGCCTAAACTTTGATCTCAGAAATTTTCAGAATTGCTTTACCAATATGACAACAGCTGGGATTGGAATTCCAGTATGTGTTCAATGTGGGACGGCTAGCAATCCTTGCCGGTGCAAGGTGGTCGGCCCGACTCTTGGGTTCCTGGCGTTTGCCGTGGCTGCTATTGTGGAGTGGCCGGTGGGGGCTTTGGTCTATTGCTTTCGCCACATGAAGGGCCGCCGCATCATGGCTCATCCAGCCACCGTTGTTTACCCAACCGTCTCCAATGCATTTCCAATTTGATTACTTCTTTGGTGAAAGCGGCCGCTTGTGTTATAAAATAAATCGGTGTCTTAATGTGTTAATTAAAAGTGTGTACGTAAGTTGTGTGTTTTTTATGTAATTCGCTTCTAATGATACCAGTTTGTGACTACTTGCACTACTTCTTAGCTAGATAATAGTAGATAAATACTAGCATGTAGAGGAAGTGAACTATTGCTAATAGTGAAAGTAAACCTAATCCTAATAAGGAAAGAAAATATTTGTATGTAATGAAAATAAACATTTTGTTAGTAGTGAAAGTAAATCACTCATAGTGAGGAAAATAAATAAATAAAACAAATCTAATCGAAAATAAATAAAGTCATAATTATAAATAACAAAATAAAATAAAATAAAAGTTTGACTTGACGATCATGTCTTTTCTTTTGTATTTTCATTGTCTGAGAACAAGTAAAATTCTAAACAAATGGCCTACTCTAATATTATTTTTAACATTTTTATATTTTCGTTTTAGATCTAGATGTGACTCGAAGATACAGGCATTTGTGAGTTCAATGCGAAAATTTTCATGGATTACATTATAAGAAATTTTTGTTATGGATTAAATTATAAGAAATTTTTGAAATAAAAAATGAATATTTGAGAACATTGTAGACATCATTTGAAAATGAGTAGTTCAGATAGAATCGAGCTTTCGGTTGATCCAGATACTTGGGATCCAATGGATGAAGACATGGTCTCTCTGGATCCCATTGAATGAGTATATTATGTCCTACATCAAACTAATAGGTCTATGGGTATTTTTTTTTAAAAAAAAATTAGTTTTTTGAAGTTAAATTCTGTTAAAATATTTGACGGATTCTTGTAGATGCAATGTCAGCACCGACGACAAATGACACTTTTAAAATTAATATTAAAAAAAAAAAAGAAAAAGAAAAAGAAAAAGGAAATAAGTGACTACTGATTGAGCAGCCACCCCTTTGGGCGGTGGCCAGCGTAGCACCCCTCGTCTGTGTGATTGATGCAATTAAAGTTATCCTTTATCTTGAGAGCTAAGGAGTGGAAATGGTCTAGCTCTGCAAGGTGTGAAGAGCTTGTTACTATTCAGAGCAATATGCTGCCTACTGTTAATTGGTGATGTTGATCATGCCATTTGGGTTTCTTCAAAGAGTCAAAGCTGCTACGTGGGAAGATATTAGAAAGCAGGAAATAGAAGGTGGATCGGTGGAGACTAATCTGGAATGTTGTAGCTAATATTCCCAATTATGTTTTTTTTCTAATTTGGCTTTGTTTTTCGTAATGGCCTCTCTACTGGCCGGAGAGAAAGTTTTGAGCTGTGGTTTAATTTGTTGGGGATGTGTCTTGTTCTTTCTGCCGTGGATGTATTGAAAATGCTGAGCACTTGTTCTTTGGTTCTGGCCCTTCTGGGTTTAATGCTAGGCTGCATGTGGAAGGCTCTTATGCAGAAAAATTTGCCGTTTGATCCCCCTGTTGAGTGGTCTGATCGATATATATAGCGAGTCATGGTCTTCAACATTGGAGGAAAAAGAGTTTATTTTTTGCTAGCTCTAGCAAACTTTGCTTAAGAAATGAGGGGAAAAAAAAAGGGTGGGTTTCTTTAATTTGGTTAATTATGAAAAGATGGCCACAACGGAGGAGGAGATGGTAATGAAATACAAAGATCCATGAGCAACATGCTATTCCAATAGACCTCAACAGTGATAATTACCATAGCACAGTATTCAACCTCGGTGCTTAAATGGGCAACAAATGATAGCTTTTTGGCATATTAAAACATATGATTCTCTTTGTTTCAATTCACTTAATGAGCAGGCCAGCCAGATTTAAAATTAGGACATTTAATGGTATGTATAAAATTAATTTGGCATGTCTGTTAAAAAAATTAAATAATATTGTAAAATTGTTTATACTCAGTGACAGAGTCACACGATCGAACTCACGAAGGCCAATAAGAGCCATGACCCTCCCAAAATTTAAAAAAAAAAAAAAAAAAAAAAAGAAATCTCATTTGTATGTGTTGATAAGGAGAGATTTTGAAGTGGTTGGTTAATTGCCCTCCCAAGCTGTGTGGCATTCTTCCAAATTGGCTTGAAGAACTGGCAGTTGAAACTTTATAATTGAGAAAAATGCAGAATTTGAAGGGTGTCTTTTACCCCAAGGCCAAAAAGCCAAAGAAAAAAATAGATCGAGGACCTGCCTTGTTCTTTGTTTTTGTCTTGGAGAAAGCTTTCCAATTTCTTGCTAAGCATTTCATTTTTTTATATATATGTTTTGAATTTATATTACAAGCAAAAGATGCATTTATCTATTGTAAAATTTGGAAAGAAAGAGGTGTGTTAATTAAAGAGGTGGTGGTATTTTAAGAATGATGTCGGCTTCTTGAGTGGACAGTTGTTTTTTTTTTTTTTTTTTTTTTTTAGAAATCAGTTTCATATATTTTGGAAGGGCATTTTTGTTATTTCACTTTTATTTAAGACAAAAATGCCCCTCAAACTGCAAGGAACCGTTCCTTATATGTGTGTACATTTTATTTTGGCGTTGAATTCTTGCTTTCGTCACACAGTTTTAGATACATAACTTTAAGTTTAAGTAATTGGGACAATAACAAAATATATTACCCATTTAAATAGCGTATTCTTTAACCTTCTTAATTTATTCTCTTTTAGAGGAACAATAATAACTCAACACGTGTACAAGAAAACAAGAATGCCCTTCATCTCGCTATTGGTGCATGTTGGATATATAAGTGCACCCCATGCTTTGGCTGCATCGCACTAGGACACTAAAAAATATCTCATGCCTACTCAGAAAACTTCTCGGAAAAGTCTCGAAAGTGCACCAGAAGGATAAGGCAAAACATCATCTTTCCAACCCCCTCATATGCTGACAACACGTGTATAACTTACTGCTCCCATATTCTGACACGTAGCATGCATCCTCCCATCACAACCAATAAAAAAAAAAAAAAAACCCTCTCTCTCTCACAGACCCCGACATTGCCGGCCTATAAAAGTTAAGGTCCTGCACCATCTAAAAAACACGCTTAAACTTGATCTCAGTCTGATATTTTCAGATATTTGTTTCTTGGTATTTTTCTCCTCTCTATTTTTAACGCTTGCTTGCAACCAATATGACGTTTCCAATATGTTTTCAATGTGGGACGCATAGCAATCCTTGTCGGTGCAAGGTGTTCGGCCCGACTCTTGGGTTCATAGCGTTTGCGGTGGCTGGTATTGTGGAGTGGCCGGTGGGGGCTTTGGTCTATTGCTTTCGCCACATGAAGGGCCGCCGCATCATGGCTCATCCAGCCACCGTTGTTTACCCAACCGTCTCCAATGCAATTCCGATTTGATAACTTCTTCATTTGGTGAAAGCAGCCTGCGTTAAATCTGTGTACGTCTTAATGTGTTAAAGTGCGTACGTAAGTTGTGTGTGTGTTCTTTTTTTTTTTTTAAAATTTATTTACTTTTTTATAATCATGTATTCGAGGCTTTATCCCAATTAGATTTTTAGGACACCGTACGGTAGGTTCCTCCATATGGATAGGATAAAGTTCGAGCGGCCAAGCGGTTCCTTAAATCGACCTGGCATCTCCGATCCAATCGATCCAACTACTCGGATTATGTATTGTATTTTTTTTTTTTTTTTGTTGTGTTTTACTTCGCTAATTATGAATCTATGATGATACCGGTTTGTGACTACTTGCAATTCTTATGTACTTTTTCTCATGTTACTTCATTAATTAATGGGCTTTTTCTGTAATTTATATATATATATAAATGAAACAATTCAATCACTTCATAATATAATTGTAACTGACATCAAATTAAGTCAGGAAATTTTTTTTTTTTAGTTAGATTACAATAAAGCGTATGATTCTGCGCACAAAACTTTCTTCTATTTACAAGTTTTGATAACGGCGTATTGGCTTTTTTGCCTGAATCAAGATCCTTTATAATTTCTTCCCAGCGTTTTATATCGAATTGACGGGGACATATTAGAGATATGATATGTTAATAATGAAAAAAAAAAAAAAAAAAAAATTGTTCTAAGAAGTTTTTCTTAACCTTGATTTTGTATTGTATAAAAGTTTTGGGCAAAAATTTGCTTTACATCGAAACATTTTTTTAAGAGTGAAGAAAAGAACTTTAGAATTTTTTTTTTTTTTTTTTATTGTAACATGTTATATTTTTAATATATAGCATTTTTCACGTCATTTTGATGTAAAAAAAGCTTAATTTTAAAATATTTAAAAATTTCAAATTTCTTTAAAATTATAAAGAATCTATCTGTTTTGGCCTAAGAGCATTCGTAGTGAAGTCGTCAAACAGACAAAATCACCAAAATCAGACGATTTTGCTCAAAATCTCGTCTCCAACGAGCTCGTCGCCTCTACAGTAAAATTGATGATTGTCAGAAACTCTCGTCTAATGAGACCAGGGCAAAGTCGATCGTCTATTATTATTTTGCATTTGTTTATTCCATTTTCACGGGGAAGGTCGTTGATGAGCAGAAGATCAACGCCAGAAATATCACAGGGGAGACACACAATCAGAAATCACAGGGGAGACAATCGGAAATATCACAGCAAACCCACAAGAAACACGATCAGCCAGAACAAGGAGATCAACACCAAAAATACACAGTTCATTAAAACCCATTAATCAATAATAGCCCAAATTAATCAATAATAATCCAAATAAAAAATACAATAAATTACATTAAGAATTTTCTGTTTAATCACAGAAAAATTCACCAAAAGTCATCTCTCAGTTCACCGGAAAACACCCATCGGAAACTCACTGGAATTGCCACGATTTTCACTTGAAAATCACCTCACGTCCACCGGAGATGGGTTCTGGCCGACGAACCATGGATGTGGGTCTCTGGGTTCGTCGGATTGCTACGAGTCCTCCACGATTGGGCTGGGTCTCTAGCACTACAAAAATCACTTCAAATTGCCACGTGCAGTTTGACACGTGTACAGTGTCGTACACGTGTCAGACAGTTTGACACGTGCATCACGCGTGTCAGATGTGGAAGTCATTAACTGCACATTTTGACACGTGTATCTCAATACACGTGTCAAACCGATTTTTTTTTAAAAAAAAATTCCAAATTGTTAGCCACGTGTATACATACACGTGGCTAAATGTGTGTGTGTGTGTGTATATATATATATATATATATATATTAGTAAAAAAAATGAAAAATTATATATTTTTCTTGATACGTGTTAAGAATACACGTTGCCAAAATCAAAAATATTGCTTTAAAAAAAAGAAGAAAAGAACAGATCTGTTCTTTTTTTTTTTTTTTTTTCCTTCCTAATACGTATACGATATACCTATACGAAACACATGCAGAACCAACTTGTCGTCCACTTAGAACTGGCCGGTGGTCCAGTATTGACGGAGAGATTAGAATTGGCCGGTGGTCCAGTATTGACGGAGAGATTAGAACTGGCCGGTGGTCCAGTATTGACGGAGAGAGAGAGAGAGAGAGAGAGAGAGAGAGAGAGAGAGAGAGTGAGAGAGAGAGAGCGAGAGACAGAGACAGAGAGAGCGAGAGAGAGAGAGAGAGAGAGAGAGAGAGCAAGAGACGTTGGGAAGGCCGGAGGGAAGGCCGACCACGCAGTGGTCGGGAAGCTGGCCTGTGATCCAGTATTGACGGAGAGAGAGAGAGAGAGAGAGAGAGAGAGAGAGAGAGAGAGAGAGAGAGAGTGAGAGAGAGAGCGAGAGACAGAGACAGAGAGAGCGAGAGAGAGAGAGAGAGAGAGAGAGAGCAAGAGACGTCGGGAAGGCCGGAGGGAAGGCCGACCACGCAGTGGTCAGGAAGCTGGCCGGTGGTACAGAGAGAGTGAGAGAGAGCGATACAGAGAGAGTGAGAGAGAGCGATACAGTGAGAGAGAGAGAGAGAGAGAGAGAGAGAAAGAACAATGAGAGCGCGCAGAGAGAGAGAGAGAGAGCGAGCGAGAGTATATAAATTTTTTTTTTCTTTTTTCTTTTTGAAACTTAAATTAAGAATGGTCATCAGGTGGGGGCGGGATAATTCCCGCGCGCCTACCTACACTAATTCTGGCCACGTGGCCTAAAGCCACGTGGCCAATTCTCTGGTACATATACATATAATATTTTTTTTTAATCAAAACCTTAATAAAATTTGTTTTTATTAATATATATTTGATATTTGCAATTGGCCACGCGTATTAATTACACGTGGCTAATCCGGGACGTGTATTTAAATACACGTCCCCAATTGTTGAAATTCTATTTAATTAAAAAAAATTATATTTGGGAAAAAATAACAGTTTGCCACGCGTATTTAATACGCGTGTCCAATTGTTGAAATTCTATTTAATTAAAAAAAATTATATTTGAAAAAAAATAACAGTTTGACACGTGTATTTAATACACGTGTCAAATTGGACGCGTGTATTTAATACACGTGTCCAATTGGACACGTGTATTAAATACACTCGTCCAATTGTGAAGATGGTACAATTAGACACGTTTTTCAGAAGACACTTGTCTAATTAGACGCGTGTCTACAGTAATCGGTACTGTAGACACGCGTCCAATTGTAGCGATTTTTGTAGTGTCTCAAGTCTTAGGTCTCCTAGAAAATGGGCTTCGATTAGTCACAGGTTGCAGAGCGATTTAGCCGGAAATCACTCCACAGGCCACCGATTGTCGTGTCTCCTGCTCCTCTGGCGACAATCCATGGAACCTACTGGAAATCGGCACCTCTGGAAGGTCGGATCTTCTCCGGTTCTATCTCCCGATCTCTGGGGTCTGATCTCTCCCGGTGTGCTCTCTCCCTTGATCTCAATCTCTCTTTCTCTCTCGTTCAGTATCTCACTGTCTCTCGGTGTAGAGAGCGAAGAAGGAAAAGGAATCAGATTAGAAAAAGAAGAGAAAGAAGAAGAAAATAATAAAAGTGTGTGTGAGAGAAGAGAAGAGGAGAAGAAAAAAGAAAAGAAGGTATAAATTCTAGAACAATTCGAAAAAAGTAGGTTAGTTGAAAATGAAGTAAAAAATAGTATTTATTTTAAAATAGAGAATATTTGAAGAGTTTGATATTTAAAAATTTTAAAAATTAGGTAGCTAAAATAATAAAAGTGATATTTTTTTATCAAAATTTACTAAAATTTTGACTGAATTCACTACAAGTGCTCTAACCAAGTGTACAAATTGTTTTTTAACCATATATGAATGTGAAAAATTAATTAATAATGAATTTTAGAAACGCAGATCGAGATTGGACCGACAATTATCTACTGATCATGATAATGCTCGCTTTTTATATCCTAAACGTGAAAAGTCTATGACTGTCACAAAAAGATAGTAGGAATAATATGAACTTTTTTCTACTTTTACATTTTGCATGCTTTTTATCATGAACAGGCCATATTCCAGTCTTTCTGGATTAACGGGGAATCAATTCCCCATGATTAAATTAAGATTATGCTAGCGAATGAGTACCATCACCAATTTAATTCTAACACGTATCATGTGTGGGACCCTAACAAACACGTAGTTGTTTGGGCCTTAGGCACGTACGTACGTGTGGACCATAATGTGGATAATATAAGAGCACGCAAAGTTTGGGCCCCCCCGTTCATCTTTGCTTAGAAGCCTCTCGAATTTCTTTCTTGATCATATATATTCAAAACAAGCAGTTAATGGTGACGCCTAGAATAAAGAACACCTTCATCAGAAACCTACTAGATAGGGAATTGCATGCCTTTTAGAACATAAGTTTATCCTTCCATTCATTTACAAAAATTAATTATAATTATAATTAAAAATCATGATCGGACGGAATCCATTATTATTCCTGAGAGTACACCACTTTTGTGTACATTAAGAATTTGAGATAGTGTTCTTTGCAGATCAAAAACTATTCAAATAAATTTATGAATAGAGTTGGATATCTTTCGAATTTGGTTTGTATTTAAACCAAATGATACGTTTTACATCGAATTTTAATGGTGGATAAAAATAATGAACATATGAACAAAAGGAATACATTTCAGTCTTGATCACTAACGCACCTCGATCACTATCGCCTTCTTCGACTGCTCCACTCTACACCGATCTCCTCTGCACCTCCATCTAGCTAATAGCCACGCGTTGGCGCATGGTTTCCACTTGCAGGCGTGTGGCTTCCATGTGTGACCCATAAGTAGTGCTACGATTAAAAAAAAATTGTTAAATTGTATAAAAGTTGTCAAGAGTTGTATAATAATTATTTTTCTTTTTTATTTTTCTTTTAAAAATGATGTCGGCTTCTTGGGTGGACTTCTTCCGATATTTGAAGGGTATTTTTGTCATTGCACTTTTCTTTAAGACAAAAATGCCCCTCAGGCCTCAAACTGCAAGGAACCGTTCCTTATATGTGTGTACATTTTATTTTGGCGTTGAATTCTTGCTTTTGTCACCCAGATTTAGATACATAACTTTAAGTTTAAGTAATTAGGACAATAATATTGTTTAACCTTCTTAATTTATTCTCTTTCAAAGGAACAATAACTCAACACGTGTACAAGAAAACAAAAATGCCCTTCATCTCGGAATTGGTGCATGTTGGATAAGTGCACCCCATGCATTGGCTGCATCCCACTAGGAGACTAAAAAATATCTCATGCCTGATCAGAAAACTTCTCGAAAAGTCTCGAAAGTGCACCAGAAGGATAAGGCAAAACATCATCTTTCCAACCCCCTCATATGCTGACAACACGTGTATAACTTACTGCTCCCATATGCTGACACGTGGCATCCTCGGGCCCATCACAACCAATAAAAAAACAAAACCATTACTCCCTATAAAAGTCAAGGTCCAGCACAATGTAAAACACGCATAAACTTGATCTCTCTGATATTTTCCGATATCTGTTTCTTGGTATTTCTGTTCTCACTTTTAACACTAGTTGCTGCAACCAATATGAAGAGTGGGATTGGTCATCCAAAAAAAAGTAGGAATCGTAGGACGCATAGCAATCCTTGCCGGTGCAAGGTGGTCGGCCCGACTCTTGGCTTCGTGGCGTTTGCGGTGGCTGGTATTGTGGAGTGGCCGGTGGGGGCTTTGGTCTATTGCTTTCGCCACATGAAGGGCCGCCGCATCATGGCTCATCCAGCCACCGTTGTTTACCCAACCGTCTCCAATGCAATTCCGATTTGATAACTTCTTAATTAGTTACTAAAAGCCGCTTGTGTTAACTGTTAAATCGGTGTCGATCTTAATGTGTTAAAGTGCGTAAGCTGTGTGTCTCTGTGTGTGTTTTTTTTTAATTTATTTACCTTTTATAATCGTCTATCCAAGGCTTTATCCCAATTAGATTTTCGGAACCACGTACAAAACGTTCCTTTATATGGATAGGATAATGTTAGAGAGGCCAAGTGCTAGAAACTTAGACCTGGCATCTCCATAATGACCAATCGATCCAACTCTTCGGATTATGTTTTTTCTTTTTCTTTTCTTATTTTGTTCTGTTTTAATTCGCTTATCATGAATTATGATGATACCGGTTTGTTACTACTTGCACATCTTGTATACTTTTTCTTATGTGAAAAATGTTACTTCATTAATGGGCTTTTCCTGTAATATATATATATATACCCGATAATGGTTCAACGCAAGTGTACGTACAAAACAACATTACAATTCAATCACTTCATGCAAATTGTGTAGTCGATCAAGCAACAAGTGTAATTATCTATAAAAACTTGAGAGCGAAGGAAAAAGGGCGATTTACGAACTCCGAGAGCAGAGAGCAAGGAAAAGCATTTCGTGTTGGGGAGGAGGGAGGTGTTTTTGGGTTTTGTTTTTTAGATAACGGTAGGTATTCATCTCTCTACGGGCGTTGTCGGCACCTTAGAGGAGAAGGTGGTTTTTATCTCGATCGTCCTGTTTCTGGGATGGAGAGGTCGCTTTTATGTCTTTGTTGTTGTCTTTGCTTCGTGGGTCAACCGGTTTGATGCGTAGCTAGAGTCCGGTGCTGATGTTAAATCTGAGTGAGTCTCCCTAGATTCGGTGAAAGGGTCTCCTATAGGGGCGAAACGAACTGTCTGAAGAGGAAGAACAAATTAAGCCGATGGTTTCACCCACACCGAAACCCATAAGAGAGAGGAACTCCAGGGATTTGGTGGCTATGCTTTGGTCTTTTTGGATCTGCAGTTATTACATGATGCGGCTGCTGGATTTGTTGCCCAGGTTTTCTCCATGGAAGCTTGCAGCGACGATGGCAATCGGATCTCTGCTGGGACGGAGGTTCGGGTGAAGAGTGGTTATGTTCTACGGTAACCGATCTCTTGCACATGGGGCACCAGGCCGAGGTTTTCGGTGAAGCAACGGTGTTAAAACTGTCCGATAAAAATTGTATCGTGTCTTTGATGGCTTAGTTAATGCGCACCCAAACCGACGAGCTTTTTTCTATTTCTTTGTTTGTGTCTTGTATAGTATTCTAAATACAGCCTGCTATGTATTTTGGATCAAATTTTTATATGTAAAAGAGCTATTGTTTTTATATCTAAAAGCCATATATATATAAAATGAGTAATGATTGAATACCACCTAAAGATACAATTTTTCATCATCTTGCCTATGTGACAAGGTGGTCCCCTACTTTAATTTATTTTTAAAAAATAAAAAAATTCAAAAAGTAGTGGGGTGACCACCTTGCCACATAGACAAGGTGATGAAAAGTTGTATGTTTGAGTGGTATTCAATCATTACTCATTATATATATATATATATAGCTTAGCATGTGTATCTTCTCTTAGATTAAGTAAAGATTCATGTGACGTAGATGTATCTTTTGTTAATTAGGTATTTTTTTTTTAACAGTGTTATAGTTTGTTATAATCTAAATTTGACTTTGCTTGAGTAAAGAAAATTTTACTCTCTCTACGTCTGACTTAATTTATTAGAGAAATTTTGTAACCTTGAGCATTAGTTTGTTTGGTTTCTTTTATATATAGCGGAAGATATGTTTTTTTTTTAAAAAAAAAAAAAAACTCAATCACTTCATAGTTCATATATAATATAATTGGGGTAATGTTTGGGTGAAGCAAAACTTTCAGAATTCATTGAAAAATTTTGCTTCACCATTAATAATTACAAGTATACCATCGTAAAGCAAAATTTTCGGATGAATTCTAAAAGTTTTGCTTCACCAGCACTGCTCGTATAATTGTAACTGACACCAAATCTAGGAAAAACAATTTTTAACAAGATTACAATAATCAAAGTGTATGATTCTGCGCACAGAACTTTTTTCTTTTTAAAATTTTTGATAACATTATTGGCTTTGCCCTAACCGGGTGTACAAAGTTTTTTTTTTAAGTATATATGAATGTGAAAAATTAATTAATAATGAATTTTAAAAACGCAAAGATGACCTACAATTATCTACTCATGATAATGCTCGCTTTTTATTTTCTAAAAGTGAGAAGTCTATGACTGTCACAAAAAGTGGATTCTTATGTCCCTCGTGCATTGCATGATTCGGATATTTTCTTTGATGCTAAATTGTTTACTATCATTAAGGGAAGGGATTAGTTTTTGCCCTTTGCTTGATCAAATTTAATTGTAGAGATTCAATATAGGCTGCCTGAGATTTCTCTTGAAGGTGTTGATTTGGCTATTTGGCATTCTTTTAATGGTGTTTATTCTCGTGCAGCAACATGGGATCAATTGAGAGTTAAATTTCCCGTTGTTATGTGGTGGAAGATAGTTTGACACTCTTTGGCTATCCCTCAGCATTCTTTCTTTCTTTGGTTGGTATTTAGAGAAGCCATAGTAACTAAATACCGTATGAGTAGTTAGGGATATTTTGGAAATTTGCTTTGTATGTTTTGCCATGCTTGTCATGAGAGTAAGGAGCACATTTTCTTTCGGTACGGTTTTAGCTTGCGGATATGGCAGACTTTGATGTCTGCGTGTCTCATCACTGAAGTTTCATCTGATTACGAGAAGGTTGTAACCTGGTGCATTGCTAAGCTCTGAGGGAAGGGCTTACGAGCTAGTCTTGGCAAACTTTGCTTAAATGATTGCATTTTTTTTATTTTTGACAGCAGATGAATGCTTGGGTGCACAACAACAATTTGAGATCTGAGGAGGCTATTGTTAAACAGATAACGTGGGAAGTTCGTACTCGAATCCTTATTAAGGAGTTATTTAAGAACCTTAATTAATGTATAGAGCTTGTAATTAGTTGGAATTTACAAAAGTCGTTGGTTTGTTGTTTTGTTTTGTAGTAATGGTTGTATAGGTTTTTTTGGTAGTTGTCTTTTGTTTGAGGTGTTTATGGATATAACGCTCCAGATTTTAAGATATAAAATAAATATCTTAAAATTGAATTTAAGACCTAATAATAAGGCAAATGAATAAATATAAATATTTATTTATTAAAAAGTGTTTATAATTTAATAAAAGTTCAAACGGACTTTAAATTTTAGAATAACGAAAATAGGATCAAACGAAGTCCGTTTTGGTCGATTCAAAAGCCAGAACGCTCGTCTCGAAGTCCTCTAGCTACTCTCCGAATTTCATAATTTTTGGACTTCGTTTAGTATCCGAAAATGGTACCCTGATTTGGACGAAAATTAGCATTAATAATTTATAGACCCATTTTATTTATTCCTACGTAACAGTCCAGCCCATTTCTATTTATTAAAAGCCCAGCCCACGTGAAGAAGACCCACAGCCCATGTGCAGCCCCCCCCCCCCCCCCCCCCCCCTCACGGCTCCTTCTCTCCCCTTTTCTTTGATTTGTCTTATATATCAAAGCAAATATCTAATCTTCAAACTTGCTCCCCAAGTTGTTTCTCAACCCTTAGATCAGATTGTTTTGGGTTAATCTGGGCTGTCCAAAACCTTATAAAAGGAACCCATCCTCCTCTGATTGCTCACGCTCAATCTCTCTCATTCTCTCCCTGCAACTTTTCTCAATTATTGTCTCTCTTTTGGTTTGGGTTCAGCAACAAAGATAATTTCTCTCTCTCTCTTTCTCTTCCCCTCTCTTCACTGTCTTCGTTTCAGTTCACCTGCAGGGAAGAAGAAGAAAAAAAAGGAAAAGAAGCCTTCCTCTCCTTTCTCTCTGTCTCTTTTCTTGCAGACAACAGAGAGAGAGCTCGTCGTTGCTGGGGGAGGGAGGCCTCCCTCCTTCCCCCAGGTTTTGTTTTTGTCCCTTGGTCCTCTTGGACTAAGGTTTTGTTTCCTCCTGAGCTTTTCTCAGTGGAGGCTAGCTTTCTCTCAGCCATTAGGGCTGTGGAGCTGTTGTCCCCTAGCCTTGTTAGGCTATGGTGGTTTTTTCTGTGTTTTCTTGTCTCTTTCTTTTGTTCTTTGCAGGAAGGCCCAAATGGAGGTGTTCTAGCTTGGGAGTGCGGCGGGTTTTGTGTTTTTAACGGAGGTTCTGGCCGGTTTTATTCAAATTTTCTTCTTCAACTTTGGAGCCAGATCTGCACACCTCCGGCTATTATTCCAAGACACGCGCCCCCCAGCCGTGTTCACCGTCGTCGTCCGCTCCAGCCGCCGGAAGCTCAGGCCACGTCGGTAATCGGTTCTCGGCGCGTGGCCGGCACGCGCCAGAGAGCTTGCTGCTCTTCGGCGCGCGTGTCGGCTACGCTCCGCCTTTTCTGGCCGTGCACGGTGATGGATGGGGTCTACGATGGTCGATCCTCTGCTGGGTGGTACCGGTGACGGCGCGTGTCCTCCACGCGCCGCCGTCTCCGGCGAAATCCGCCACTGTCTCACTGCCGGCAGCTGCTTTGGGTTTTCTCTGTTTTTCATTGTACATTCCTTTGTGTCTACTGTGGATCACAGTTTGTCTATTTGTAATGCACAAATGTTCATGGACTTATTTGGTGTCTGGGGTAGACTAGGCCAGTTTATTTGGTGCCCTTGTAATATTTGTGGATTGTACTTAGGCATCTGTTTCAAGTCAGACTTGTTTCTGACTTAAGGTTTAGGGGGGTCTTGTACCTCTAGCCTTGTACCCGCCCTTGGGGCGTTTCAGTAATATATGGTAGCACATGCTATCTTGTTAAAAAAAAAAAAAAAAAAAAAAAAAAAAAAAAAAAAAAAAAAAAAAAAGGAAAAGAAAAGTAGGAGGTAAGAAAGAAAGAGACAAAATGATAAAAGAAAGAAAAGAAAATGAAAAAGTGTTTGCGTTTGGTGGGTACAAAAAAGAAAAGGAAAAGAAGAAAAGAAAATGACAAAAGCAACAACTCTCTCCAGAAAAACCAAAAAGGAAAAATAGAAAAGAGGAAAAAGACAAAAGTAATGGGATATTTGGTGAGGGCTTTGATTTATTTTATGTAAATTTTTAATTTATAAGTTTTAGTTTTATGAATTTTATATATTTTATTATTATAAATTATAAATGTGTTTTATGTTGTGTTTAAACCTGACTTTTTTTAAGTGGTATGAATGATATATAAAACACGTAATTATGATGCTTGAATAAAAGTTACTATTTTATAAAAAACATCATTGCGCTGCCTAAATGCTTTTAAATATTATTAGGCATTATTAATGTCGTTAATCTGCTCAATTTAATAAAAGAATAAAATTAGATTATCTTATAAATATAACAATTAGTTATATTAATAGTTATGTTTATTATGATATATTATATTACTATGGTTTAAAAACGAAAATGATCATTTTTAGTAAAAGGGTATTTTAGTTATTTAATAATAAGGCTGTTATAATGCCCACATAAAATATGTGTCATTATAATTAAACCATTTTATATGCCGTTATTATGTCTAAATGATGTTAAAGATTATGTTAAGATTTAAAGGTTAAAAATGAAAATAAAGTTAAGATGAGTTTATTAGTAGGTTGTACTAATTCACTATTATTTGCATTAAATATATATTGCAGTGAACAATTATCTGTGAACCTTTTTGGAAGCTGGAAATAACGGTGAGTATTACTTACTCACTGAGGATGATACGTGTTGGTGGTCTTTGATGATATTGTAACGTCTGTTTTATTTAATTGTATGCGAGTTGTTTGGTATTTAACATGTTTGTTTGGAATAATGTATATGTCACTGCAGTGAGTATTTCTTACTCACCGAAGATGATATGTGTGGTGGTTTTTGATTATATGTTAAAGTCTAATTTATTTAATTGTATACGAGTTGTGTGTAACATGTTTTGTTTGGAACCATGCCTATTTTATTGAGTATATTATTGACATGATTAATGATTATATTGATAAACTGTCATTGCATATTTTATCATGAGAACATATGACTTGTTAACAAGAAAAGACCGAAGGTTAGCAACCCAAGGCAAAGACCAAGGGGTAAAGTCTTAAGGCGAAGACTGCGGGTGAAAGTCCTAATGCATCAATCAATCAGACAAACTGAGGGTTAATGTCCCAAGGCAAAGACCAAGAGGTATAGTCCTAAGGCAAAGACCAAGGGGAATAGTCCTGAGCCAGTATTGATTCAGACCATAGGTTTTAATAAGACGTAAGATGGTGAGACTCCACAAGCACTGATCAGTAATTCACTAATAATAATAAGACCAAGGCTTAGACCCTATGGCATTAATCAATAATAAGTCCTACAGTTTAAATCCCGAGGAATAAATGAATATTGAAATTGTGCATACATATAACTGTCATTATATAATTGTATAGTGTACTTTTAAATGATTCAGTATTTCATTATGTGGTCAAGGATCGTTGACTCACTTGACTACAGCATGAGATTGTGGTAGTAACTGCCATCTCATGCGAGTTTTTGCAGGATGGATTGAAGAACGGAACTACTAGGAATATTATGATAATATTATTATAGTGTGGTTAAAGACTTTTAAGTTGATATGTAATTATTTTTATATGTTAAGGTGTATTAGTTGAAGACAATGTTTAAATATTATTTAGTGGCACATATGTTATTATTTTGAATGTATTTATTATATCAGAACAATTGGTTAATATTTTTATATATTGAGGTAATTCAGTCAGTTCTAATATGTTATTGTTAAGAAAAAAAAAAATATTCCGCTGCCAATATTTATAACTCTGATAATGTCGTAATGTCACGTGAAAATCAAAATTTTCACTTACGCTTTTTGTAAAAATAGGGCGTTACACTGGACTAGTGTTTACTAGCTAGTGTAGCTTATATATATCTTTTTTCTACTTTTTATCATGAACAGTCCATATTCTTCTCTTTTTGGATTAATGGGGCATCAATTCCCCAATTAAGTTTATGCTAGCGAATGAGTACCATCACCAATTTAATTCTAACATGTATCATTAATGGGATCCTAGCTAACACGTAGTTGTTTGGGCCTTAGGTACGTACGTACGTGGACCATAATGTGGACAATAAGAGCACGCAAAGTTTGGGCCCCGCCCCCCGGGAAATTTTTTTTGTCTTTGATTAGAAGCCTCTCGAATTTCTTTCTTGATCATATTCAAAGCAAGCAATGGGGACGCCTAGAAGGGCTAGAATAAAGAACACCTTTGTCAGAAACATACTAGATAGGGAATTGCATGCCTTTTAGAACAAAATTTTATCCTTTTAGTCATTTAAAAAAATTATAATTATAATTAAAAATCATGATCGGACGGAATCCATTATTATGCCCGAAAGTACACCTCTTTTGTGTACATTGAGGTAAGTGGGGAAGCCGATAATTTGTTTTAGTAGGAGTGAAATTAAAATAATAAAATATAATAATAAATAATTTTTTATATATATATTATATTTTTATTATAATATATAAAAGTATGGTAATTACAATTCAAAATATAAATTATAACATAAATATATGTATCACAAAAAATATATCTATCAAACTTTATAAATATATGTCAAACTGATATATCAGTTAACATGTAGGCACTAAAAAAAAAGGAAGAGTAGGGGGGAGGGGGGGAAGAAAAATACAAAATACAAAGTGTCTAAAGCTCAGAAGAAGAAGGCACATAGGAAGTTGCCTACTAAGACCACATCAGGTACTCTACCTTCGGCAGGACATAAGGTTCCATGGCATCAGCGGCAACAACATCGGTCTATTCCGAAGAACACATCAAGGCACTACAAGAAAAAGCCGCAAAAGCCCGATAGCAACCATGCCTATGAAAGGTTGCTGAGCTTGTTACAAGGGATGCTGAGGAGAATGGACAGTATGAGCAATACCCGATCACATCTACAACGGGTACACCAGGGTTGGGTCAGAAAGGATGAGATCATTCACCTCTTGAGAGGGAGTAGACTTACCTAGTATAGGTGCAGTCTTACCATGCTTAGGATTTTGGTTCATAAATCCTAGTGCATACCAAATTTCTGTTTAAATATTTTCAAGAATATGTTGTCCAGTGGCTTCCAGCATAGTGTCAGATAGAGGGCTCTTTGAAAAATAGATCAATATTGAAATCATATGTTCCAGAGATCTTAAATTTTAGATGAGTTAATTCCTCCTGCTCATATAGAGTCTTCCGTAACCTTTTCCTCTAGATCTGCACAAGCTAGAGATTCAGGAGTGAATCTTCTTTATCATCTTGCAGACCACTTGTCTAGAGGATTTCTTTCTGCGGATGATCAATTTCGGGCAAGAAGACTCAAGTGACTGAAACTTTTCAGTCTATGGTTTCCCAGCTTTAAGAGCAAAAAGCCGAAGTGGCTCAAATTTAGAATATGTGATATCTTAAGGTCTTTAGGTTTCCTCTTATGTTGATTTGAGTTTTTATTGAAACACTTTACTATTATTCTTGTTGTTTTGAATTTTGGTAATTGTGGTTTTCTTTATACTCTGTTTACCCTTTGTCCTTTTGTGACAAAAATGGAGAGTATTTTTGTTTTGGATCGGTAATGTATTTCTAAACCGGTCAAGTGTTTTTTGTCCCAGAATGGCTAAATAGGGAGTTTGTTAGTATTTTATATTGGCAACATTCTGGTTGACAAAAACATTTTATGTAATGATTGCGATTTAACAGGATGATCGGTTCTCAAATTCAGAATCTTCATGTATTCAGAAAATGTTCAAATCAAAGCATGTGACTGATCACAAGTATTTTGAAGATATTCATGAAGAGTCCTTGCAAATTCCAGGGCAAATCAATCGGTTCCTGTGCAATCGTTCAGACGGGCCATTTGAAGGCGTTCGGACGCCCCGCAGTGTCTCACAGATAAACATTGAAGACGTCCGGACGTCAGAGCAACACCGTCCGGACGCTAGGTCAATCAGTATTCAACAATGAGTTTGTTTTCAGAAGTCGACACTGTTTGGGAAGTCTCTGCAAGCCGTCCGGATGACGTGGCAACACGCTCAGACGATGTCCAGTAGTTCAGAATATTCCAAAGTTCCGTTCGAACGCAGAAAGGATTTTAGCGAAGACCGTCCGAACGCTGGGGTCTAACCGTCCGAACGTGAACCTGATAAAGATAGAATTACGCTGGTTCTGAAAGGATATCGTAGAAAACCGTCCGGACGTGACTAACATCCGTCTAGACGCTCGCCAGCCAGAGTCCGAATCCAGCAGTTTTTTAGGTCTCTTGAAACCTATAAATAAGGGGCTATAGGCTAGTATTTTGTGCAGAATTCGGTGGTGAATTCCATAGTGCTTTGAGATGATATTTAGGGAGAATCAAAGATCCGCTAGCTCTTTAGCCGTTGCCAGTGTGTGCTAAGTTGTTCGTGTGAAGTCTATCTTAGGGGTCGGCCCTAGGGTAAAGGAATCCATAAAAAACCCCTTCAGGTGGAAGATCTGGTTGGGAAGCGTTCTTGTTGGGCTACACGTCAGAGTTAAAGGTATGACTACTGCATAGGGTTATGTGAGTACAAGTGTTTTGTAACTAACTTTGTTTTTGGATAGTGGATTTCCTGGGTTTGGCTGCCCTAGAATGGTTTTTTTTCTCTTCATAGAGTTTCCACTTCGTAATAAATATCTTGCTTTATTTAAATTCAGCATTTAAGATATTTGTTTGCACACAAACACACACATTTGGTTTAAATTAGAAGTCAATAAATTATTTTCAAAAGTCTATAGCAGCATTGAATATGTCAAAATGATAATGCTCCACCGTGATGTGATCTCGTTGATGACAACCTCGACCTTCAACATAACGAGCACTCAAATATGGAATGTCAGTTTCAAATTTCTTGGAGAAAGAAACTACTTTATCAAGCAAATTATCTTAATCTTCATTTCTCAATTTTTGGAGGAATGTTTTTATACTAGAAACTAACTGCATAGCATTCAAGATGTCTTGAGATTTTTGCTGCAAATGTTGACAAAGATGATTGGTAGTACCTATGATTTCCATCATCAAATATAAAATGAATATTAATTTGAAGGATGTAATCATTTTATAAATAGCATTAGCATCTCCACGTTGAGAGTAAGTAGACCCTCCTTTGATAATATTTTCAAGCGCTGAATAAGTAGAACCAAACATCCTTATTAGGCTACAAATAGAATGAAAATGAGAACCCCATCGAGAATCACCAGCTTATTTCAAAGTGCCAATTTGGTTAGCTCATTTTTCAGTTTCAAGTTCATCAACAGCTATCAAATGTGCGATTTCTGCTATTCGAGCTGCTTGTAGATCATCATGACGTTTACATGAAGCACTAACCACATTGATAATGAAATTCAAATTTGAGAAGAACTTATGAACAGAAACTACCTCTTGAGACGCAACAACTAATGCTAATTGTAATCGATGAGCAAAACAATGAACATAGCATGCACAAGGACAATCACTAAGAAATAATGCTGGCAATCATTTCCATTCACCTCGCATATTGCTAGCACCATCATACCCTTGTCCACAAATACTTTGAATATCAAGACAATATTGAGAAAGAACATCAGATATTTTATTTTTTAAAGTCAATGCCGATGTATCTTTAACATGGACAATATCAAAGAAGCGTTCTTATATAAATCCATATTTGTCAACAAATCTCAAAACAATAGCCATTTGTTCTCTCTTAGACTCATCTTGTGCCTCATCAACAATAATGCAAAATTTTGAATCACCAATTTCTTCACGAATCGCATCTCGTACCCTCTTTGTCAAGACATGTAGAATCTTTTTTTGGACATAATGTGAAGTATATTTAGCATTTTGTAGAGCATTTTCTAAAACAACCTTAGCAACATCCTCGTTGTAAATGGAGATAAGTTTTATCAACTCAAGAAAATTGCTACGACTTTGTGAATCGGGACCTTCATCATGATCTCTAAGAGCACATCATTGAGAGATATTAAATACCGAATAAACTCGATTGAAGCCTTCAATCGCAATCGATTATTCAATTTTTCTTCTGAAGTTTGCTTATCTATCACCATATCAATATGTTGAGATTGGTTTGGTTCTTCATAGTGTCACAATACTTAACAGCATTATTATGAGGCAAACATGGCCCATTTCCCATATGGACTAAAAAAGCACAATTCATATCATCATTAACCTTCTTCCAATTACGAAATCCTTCAATAGTAAATGCATTTGCTCCAAACCGTCTTGTTGGCTTTTCACAAAATAAATAACAGGGTAAACAATAAGCAACATCTTTTGTAGGAGAGTATTCTAACCAATGAAACATTTTATACCAAGATGATTGAAATCTCCGATGATTTTTTTCTTTTCCTAAAAACGGATATCCAAAACTATTAGGAGGAATGAATCTATATGGACCGTCTTTAAGATAAGCATGTCTAATTTCATCTTCTTGACTAACAGGATATTCCCACTTTTGAGGATGTAACACTGGATCATGTTGTAGAGTAGAAATGTTAACTAACTCAACTTTTTGAGATTCAATTCTTGGCATCTTAGAAGCAACTTGCTCAAGATATGATGTTTGATGATTAGATGTTGAGGAAGACATTTTAAAATTTGAATTAGCATATTTTTTCTTAAAAAATGCATCAATTATTTTTTACTTACTCATGTTGTAATCTAAGAGTTTTCGGGAACCTGAAAAATTTATTTATCTATTAGTGTTAAGACTTTTCACACTAAACAACTAATGGCCTAATGACACATACTCTAATGATATTCTAATAAAATTATTAGCATATTCCAATAGCTATTAATTTAACAAATTAACAAACAATGTCTTAATAAAAAGAACAAACAATAACAAATAACGTACCTGATAGTGGCAAAAATTCTAGTGAAAGTTGTTGTCACTTGGCCCAATCCCAAAGTATAAAGAAAACATTATTAAAAAAAAAATGACAATGTTTTTTTAAAAAAGAGAGAGAGAGAGAGAGAGAGAGAGAGAAAGAATAGTCAATAAAATTATTTATAATCACATTGATGTCAAAAGAATAAATAAATAAATTGAATTCGAGTATAGAAGTTTGAACAAAAATAAAAATTACAATTTATTAAGTAATAAAGATGAAAGATCTTTGACTCTTGCAAAGTGCAAACTCCACTTGGCACTTTGCCAAATTTATTAAATATTACCCTCACCTTTGACAATTGACCATGACCCTCTCCCCACACCACACAGTCCCCACCCACTTGGCATGTATAAAATCTGTTCTGCTCATGTATATTGTACACATGTTAATTTACTAAGTACCCTAAGTAATTGTAAATTGCAATTCATCACTCACTATTGATTCATTCAACCATCAAGGCATCAACCATTCACTAACGCATCATTCATTAAGCTGGCCCATTAGATATCAATATATCATGGATGTTTTACTTTTAATTTTTTTTAGGGGTAATTACCTTTTCCCCCCATGAACTAACGAAAGTCGCGGCACGCTATGATGAGTAAAATCATTGGGAGTAAGAGAATTCCTAAAGACTCAGATCTAGACTAGTTTCCACGGAAATTGAGTAGATTAAGAAAAGGAACAACAAACATGGGATCTCATTCACATACAAAGAGTCCGAAGCTAGCCCAACCTGTTTGGGTTAAGCCAAAAACAACAACACAAAATAGCTAAACATAATAATTAACAACAAAAAAACTCCAAACTCAAAAAAAGCAACACCAGAAGCGGAGGAGGTGGGCACATGGATGGGCATGAGATCAAGCAAGTTTAGTGAGAGGTGGCGATAGGGTGTGAGGAGACTAGAGACGACGGTGGAGAGGCGCGTTGGTTGGTAGGATTGTCGGAGCGGGGTAGTTCGAGCATCAAAGAATCCAAAAACTAAGACCCATGACAAATCCAAACGAGAGAAGAGTCCCGATGGCTCAAGTGAAGTGGTAGAGCGTCGGTAAAGGGGTTGAGGTTGCGATTTCTAAAGGAGATTGGATAAAGCCTCATAAGAGGTAGAGAAACCTAGAGAAAAAAAAAAATGGAAAGAGAAGGAAAATATGATGAGAAAAGAAAGAGGAGTAAGAGATGGGAGGAGGAGGTGGGCAGAACTATCACCCAATCATCATTTTAAATGTAATATCTCTACTTTTTCTTTTTTTTCTTTTTTATTTTTATATAGGTATCCATAATTTTGAAAAAAGTTAAAATGAATAAAAAAAATAAAAAATCGCACACCCAAACATCCCCTTAAAACCCTAAGAGAGCTTTCAGATTCCCCCCTTAACTTGTCTACTTGGGTATATTGTTAATATGTTCTTGTGCGTATTTTTTGTTTTTATTTTAAAAAAATGTAAAGATAAAATCAGTCTTTATATTTTGAAAAATGTTTTTGGTTTGGGTTTTTTCTTAATGCTTTTAACTCAAGAAAAAACAAAAGATAGGAAATATATATAAATGGGCTAATGAAAATTTGTTTTGTTTTAATTTCTAATTTCTAATGAAATTTTGTTTTGTTTTAATTTCTAATTTCTAATGAAATTTTGGCTAAGTAATAATAATGACCAACTTACTTTAAAAAGAAAAAAAAAAGAAAAAGAAAAAGATATTAATGACTCAAAAAAGTTTAAAGACGACTCAAAGTCAACCAGTCAATTCTACGTAACCTGTAAAACACGGTGACTCCCCACTTGGCATTTGACCCAGTCCTATAAGACTTCAGTATTTGGTTCACTGGCTTCTCTATCTCTGAGTCCGTATCTTTGTTTGCTCAATTCTCTTATTGTGATCATGGCGAGGCTTCTACCAAGCCTCCCCATGTACATGCATCATCTTTCATCTTCTTCAACACCGGCCGTCACCATTTTCTTCCTCCTAATTGCGATTTTCTCCGTGTTTTCAATCATAACATTTTTCTGTTCTTCTAGCAAAGTCAAGAAATCACTGGGACTAAAGGAGGAAACAATCTTTCGGTCGAACGAGAAAAGGCTCGTCTCAAAGATAAACAGCAATATTAGTAGCAGAGCTCTTTCAATGGTAAAGATGATTTCTTGGAGGAAGGCGCAGGCAGAAGGAGAAGAAGAAGAAGATAATGATGATTATAGTGACGAAGCAGTTTGGAGGAAGAGGATCATGCTGGGAGAGCGTTGTCGTCCTTTGGATTATTCAGGTAAAATTGTATATGATTCTCAAGGGAACCTTCTTGCAGATTGACCTCATCAAGATCCGAGTAAGAAGTATGTTTCACTGGAAAAAGTATAGTTTTTACTTCTCAATTAGTTCTGTGAATTGAAGGTTGAGAGGTGAGAACATCTTTTTTACCTGGGTCTTTTAGTTCTTTTTGCCCTTTTCTCCTCGATCTGAGTAATTTGCTATAAGAAAATTTCTATTGGAATTCAATATTCTATTTTCTCTTCAGATAAAATAAGTGCATATATCTATAGCCTTGGTAATAAAGTTGAGCATATAGAAAATATGCCAAACTATCTAATTAATCATGTAGGTTGACTGCTGCAAACTTAGGATTGACTAAAATCTAGCAATACCAAATTTGTTCCTCTATATATAACCCTATCTCTTGTTTATGATCTAAATGTTAATTTGAGTAATACTATATACTACACCACTAATTCACTTTGTTGATGTAATATTGCCAATCAATTAATTATTAGTTTTTTTTTTTCTCTTAATAAGAGCTGATTTAAAGATGAATTAACAATAACTTATCAGTATAGTGATATAATGATGAGATAGTGGAGTGATATAGCATTACTTGGTTGATTTAGTCGATGGAAACCAAAGGATAGATAGATGGCAATGGGTTTGGGCGTACTAGTTTTGCTTCTTTGCCATTAATGATTGAGCAATGCTACCCCTTCATCTTATTCTTATTTCTTTGTGTTGACGTGGTAGTCCATTAGCCTTTAGATCCGTCCTCATTAAAAAAATAAATAAAAAGATTGATCAAAACTATTACATCAGTCTAATAAAACGGAGTGAGAGGGGAGGTTTAATATTTAACATTTCTTTTATTAATTATCAACTACACACAAGCTGTAGCAAGCACACAAAAATACATCAAGACGCGTATGCATGCAAGAGTATAAGAATTTCAAATAATTAGAAAAGTGGCTTAATGGGCTCGTTTTGTTGCTTAATGGGCTCGTTTCTGTCCGGAATAAATATGATCAGGTTGGCCCAATCTGTCTTTTGAAGCCCTCCAACACCTCTTTTATCCGTGTTCGTACAGATAAAAGAGGTGACCCACGACTATGTCTATGTATCTAATAGTTGAGACCCACATTGGCCGTGTCAAGCACATTATGGACTCAATAGTAAAATGTTTATGCTAGTCCACCCAAAAGGTAATAACACAACATTAAGGACATGTAGTGAATTAAACACAAATTTAAGACTGCAATCCACATCCTCAATCCGGCTATACATAATGAACAAAGTTTTCTTCTATTAAGTCTATTAAATCGATTTGTGTTCAAAATGCATGTGATTTTCAAGTGAATTTTTAATAAATCATATAACTCACATGCTTTTAAAAACTGCAAGTTCGAATCAAATGTATTTTGAATACATATCAACATAATTGATTGAATAAAAACAAACCCACCTAAGAGGAAAACTCTTTTGAAGGAAAACTTTGTCTATATATATATATATATATATATATATATATATATATATATATATATATATATATATATATATATATATATATATATATATATATATATATATATAAGTTTTGAGACAACAGTTACAAGCACTCAAGAGATAAGAGTTATAAGATGATAAATTAGATTTATATATAGAAGTAGAAAAGACTTTTAACGTTCAGACCATTTCTCTATAAATAGAGTCTTGTATACAATATTCAAATAAATTAAGGAAAGATGTAGCCTGCCAACAAAAAGGTTTTGACATGCATATAGATGTAGACGATAGGCTAAACCACCTTAATTCTATGTCTCTTTCTCATTCTCAACTCTTTCCTAGAATATTATTAGTTCTAACAATAAGAACTAGTTATACCGGCCGATATTCTCTAGGACCTCAGAAAAAAACAATTGACAATAGAATGTATATATACAAAAGGACATGGACAAAGAGGTCGAAGCTAGTCGTTGAACTGCTGTTTTCTTCTACCCAATATTTTGACAAAGTCGACTGCTATTTAACTAGCTAGACAAATCTCTCTAGCTTCCGCCTCTTCCACCGGAACGAAACTCACTCGCTTCTGCAAATTTAATATGATCCGAGAAAAAATAGTCAGCATAATTTATTTTCCATATGCTTTGTAATTGAGGGAAAATAATAATTAATAATAAATTGAATTCAAAGTGGAGGTTACGTAAACAATTTAAATACGTACATCATTTGAAACAAAATTTATTTCCTTAGAAATCATTAGAGACAGCCTAATTTTAATTTTAATTTTAATTTTAATTTTAATTTTAATTTTAATTTTAATTTTTTCATGTCCAAATGCAATGTTCCGATTGACTTTTTGTTGTCTTCCATCATTCATTGCTAAAATCCCGCTCCAATTAGGAAGACTTTTATTCTAAACCCATCCAATTAACCTCTTGTCCGTACCAAAGAGATAACAAAATCTAGCCTCTAATGGTGTTTCAAATATAAAAATTTGCTAGCTAGTCGCTTAAGGGCTTGACATGATTAGATTAGTTAATTAACATTTGCGACTTTAATCTTTTAATAAAAATGGGTGGCGTCCAAATAGAAAAAGACAAAAATTTGTTCCAAATTGAATTGTAGGAATCCAACAACATAAAAGTAATATTTGCAATTAGTTCAAATTTAATTGGTCAAGTCTTTTAAGGCTTCTGAATGGCCCATTAAGTTTTAGACACCGGCTTGTAGGTTATTCAAGCACACAATTAAATAAGTTAAATAAAAAGAAAAAAAGAAAAAAACCCCGACAGTTCTTTAAGATTTCAATACCTTTTATTAAGGTGTTTTGAAATGTGTTTTTAATCTTTTATTTGACTTTTTTTATGTGACATAAAGATAAAAACAATTTTTTAAGTTTTTGTAAGTGTTTTGTATTTTTGTATTTTTTTTTTTTTTTTTTTTTGTATTAATGGTTTTATTTTGAAAATAGAAAACAAAAGAGGGAAGAAAAAAGTTTTAATAAACGAAGGGTCTAAATTTTTCAAATTTCTTTCAGTCAATTCTCTAGGCGATTGAATAAGTATGAAAGCTTAGGGTCCGTTTTAGTTTACTATTTTAAAAAGTACGATTTAAAAAAATAATTATTAAAAACGCAGTTAATCGTTTGACAAAATTTCAATTTAACCTTTAAAATTAGTCCTTAAAATTTTACGTTTTTAAAAAAGTATCATATTACTTACGATTTAAAAAAGTAGATTTTATACGTTTTTAAATCGCAATTTTTAAAAACTTAGTTCTTAAACAATTTATGTTCTACGATTTGGTTTAAAATCGCATTTATTATCTACAAAATTACAATTTCAAATGCACCCCTAGTCTACTAATCTTGAGTAGCACTCGGTCCCAATTTTTTTACACAATAGACAACATGTTGATTGTTGAGGCAACAACTTTTGGTTTATATGTATATAATAATAATAATACAAAGAAAAATGTTACAATTCCTTTTTTTTCTTTTGTTGTTGTAGTAGTAGTAGTAAGTGTTGAGTTTTGTGGTACGGACTGGATAAGAGAGACAGACAGGCCTTTCATGGTCAAATAAATACGTAGTTTGGCCAAGTCATGCCGCAAATCACTCTACCAAGAAGACACCTAATAAAGAACGACCAACGGCTTTCAAGTCAAATTCCGTCGACTGGTTCTCTTCTTCCCATTAAAGGGCTAACGCCTAACGAGGAGGTTTTCTTCTTTTTCTATTTTTGGGTGTTGGTGAGTGTGCCATATTCCATTCCTATAATAAAAAAAAATTTCAATATATTGGATTGTTCAAATTCTTTTAATTCCGTCTTTAAAAATGTTATTTATTTTATGAAAGTCTTTTTTTTCCTTTCAAATATTATGAGACTTTTAAAATTATTTATTTGATCAAAATACAATAATACTTATATCAAATATAATTGTAATTTTAAAATACATAAAAAAAATTGTAAGAAAATGTTTATGGGATCTATGTGATTAAATAAAAATTAGGCTGTCAAACATTTAATTTGATTAGGTGGGTCTTATAAATTGTTTTTCACAATTATATGCCTGATTTTTTTTCAAATTCAAACAAATAATAATAGATGATTTTAATATCAAAATTTTAGCAATGTGGTATGTCGGTCAAAAATTAACATTGTTATGAACACGAGGAATTAATTACTGCTGCATGTCCGAGATTAATCGCTTAATCTTCCACAATCCTAACGAGTCATAATTTTAAGCATAATGAAGCAAACATGGCACACGAAATTCGAAGTAAAACGTACCTTATGTGCCGTGTTTTTCTCCCCAATGCTACCAAGAGCCGGTTTCCATGGCGCTTCCCGGTGCATCAACACGCCATGATGCTCTTTTCCCTCCGGCGCATCCCCGTTAACCTCTCCGGCATGGTGCCTATAAAGATCTAAGATCTTGTCGGCCACCTCCGCCTCATCTTTGCTTTCAGCCATCAATTTGGCCACTTGAGCACTTGGCAACCTCACTTTCACCGTCAATTGGCCGGTAGCAGTACTACTGGTCCCGGGACGGCCGAACACGGGCCCCGATGACGGTCTACCAATTGAAAGGTCAGAAACCGTTCTTCGGGATAGCATCAAGCATTCGAGCCTATCCTTGGCGCTCATGTGCATACCACCAGATTGCGACCGCATAGGCAGCTTTTCCTCCGGCAACTTCGGCAGTTGGATTAAGAAGTATATTTTCTTGGGCTTGAGCTCTTGCTGCGGCTCCAATGGCTTGGCTCGGATGCCATGACGCTTAACGGCGTCAGACTCCAATAATACGTGACCAGGGTAGTCCTTTACAACGTCCCAAGCTCTCACGGGGGTCTTCAACTTCAAGGTTTCCCCATTGATCTTCATCACCTTAGCTTTCTTCCTCCCTCCTATACTGTTCCCCATCTACCTCTCTCTCTCTCTCTCTCTCTCTCTCTCTCTCTCTCTGTGCTGCTGCTTAGCTCTGAATATCCTTGAACATGATTTATATATTTACTCGGTCGTCTTACTACGGCTTTTTTTTTTTTTGTTTTTGGGTGGGGGGTTGAATTTATCCAAGTAGTGGAAAGTTGAAAAAACCAGCTATATAGCTATAATATGAACTGAATGGTCTGAATGGTTGAATTTTGTTGAGATTCCCTTAAAACTTTTGTAAAATAGTAGTGGGAAGCCGAGAAAAAATAGAAACAAGTAAAAACAATGGTGGGAAAACACAATCGCATCAATGACAAGACGCTTTGGAGTAAATGAAAATGATCAATAATATTTGGGCATGCTAAGTTAGCTGAGCTAGCTTCTTGTCACCTTTTACTTTACGCCCATTGAGAAAAGTAGTGGCTATCTTTAAGATTCTATTCATACTTTTGGGATAACTTTGGTGTTTGTCGTTGACAGCTTTTGAAAGGGATGGAGCCTCAACTTCAGAGCAAGCAACGTTAACATACAGGATAAAGATCACAATAACTAGCTGTCCGGCCGCCAGATTATTGTTAAATTTGAACGGTTAATATGAAAGGGATAATATGAAATTTATCTGTTCTGACAAGTGAACCTAAAATTTTGTTCAAATTATTAATAATTTAGACAATTAATTGTTGTGAATCATTATCTTAACATACATGAGATTACAGTACTGGATTGTTAATAGGGAAGTCAAGATTCACCAATTATGGATTGCTAGGTAAATTTTTGTAGATAAAAGTTGTGTAGTTATACAGCCATACTATTAAGCAAGCCAATCTAAAATTTACCTGTCATGACCGGTAGTCAGACAATCTAAAATTCTGCTCAAATTACTAATTATTTGAACAGCTAATTGCTATGAATCATTATCCTAATATACTTGGGATTACACCGGATTAATGTTAATAGGGAAGTCAGATTCACCAATTATAGATTGCTAGGTAAATTTGTAAATAAAACGTGCTTGTAGTTATACAGCTATACCATTAATAAAGGCAAGCCAATATATATTTGTAGAGCACGTGTTTTGGCTTTAAGTTTAGTATGTAAGTAATTAAGGGATTAATTAAACATTAAAAAAAAATCTAATTTTTTTAACTTCAGCAAAGATATTTTAGGCATTCTATGGACAAAAATAGTTATAGCATGATATAAAGCCAATTTTTTTTTTTTTTTTTTTTTTTTTTTTTTGAACATAACTGCATTTCATTGATATATAAAAACTGACCCTAAAACAAAGGATTTATGGACCAACTTGTTCCCTAAGTACAATACTAGCAATACTCTTCGGAATCTCCTCTAACCAATCCGAATCCATCAAAAAACTTGAAGCTTCTTTGGCAAGAACATGAGCAACCTTATTACATTTTTTAGATACATGGACAAATGAAGCACATCACAAAAAACTCAATTCGGTTTTAATACTCTTTACAAAGAGACCTATCTTGGACATATTAGGGGTAGTGGCTTTGACAGCTTTGACAATTTGCAGTGCATCCCCTTCAAAGATAGCTTCCAAAAAATCTACCTCCCTGGCCCTGCTAAAAGTGACGGCTTGAAGAGCAGCCATGACTTCAACCAATGACGGATCAACAAGCACCTGTTTTCTGATACTGCGGGCTCCCTGCAAAAAACAACCACCCATATCACTAGCAATAACCCCAATCCCTATACAGTTCCCTTCTAATTTATTGATGGAAGTATCCCAGTTAACTTTAATTTTTCCACAAGGAGGGGCCTGCCATCGTAGAGGTTGGTTAAGAGATATTGTTGCCTCCCGAGGATTCCTGCCCTTTTGTAGAGTTGCATCTTCTGAATTCTTCAAGTGAACTGATAGCCTCTTTAATAATTCAGTGTGGTGAGTGACTACCTTATCAAAAACCACCTTATTTCTCCTTAGACAAATCCGTCGACAAGTAACGACCATAAGTTCCATATTTTCCTTGTTAAATATGAGGAAGCTTTCCTCGAAAAAATACTTCGGTGAAACACACCCCATCAGAGCTGCACTTTTGGAAAACAATAGAGCCTCCTCCCCATTCATCTTGTACTGCCGAACAGCTCCAGAGGGCATGGATTACATATTCATACCAGGGAGGTTGATAACAGACAATATATTTGCTGCTTATGAGACTATGCATACCATACAATCTAAGATGTGGAGCAAAGTGGGATTTATGGGCATTAAACTCGATATGAGTAAAGCCTATGACCAAGTGGAATAGAGATTTCTGGAGGCTGGAAAATAGGTGGATTAAGTTGGTGATGACATGTGTATGCTCAGTCTCTTACTCGGTAGTGATCAATGGGAATCCGGTTGGGTTTTTTCAACCTACTAGGGGGATCAGACAAGGAGACCCTATTTCCCCTCATCTCTTTTTATTTTGTGCTAAAGCCCTTAGCTCCTTGTTGTATAAGGCTGTGAATTTTGGTGTCATTTCAGGGGTCCCAACTTCTCTAAAGGGGCCTAGGCTTAGCCACCTTTTATTCGCTAATGACACTTTACTTTTTTATAAGGCAAACTCAATTGAGTGGAGAAGATTGCTATTGATTTTGGGGGTTTATGAAGCTGGCTCGGGTCAAAAATTAAATTTAGAGAAGACATCTATTTTTTTCAACCGAAATACAAGTCATGCAAAACGATAGGAAATCCATAGTTTGCATGCCCTCCATCATAGGAAAATCAAAAATTCAATCTTTCAACAACATCAAGGAGAGTGTCCAGAAAAGATTGAACAATTGGAATGTGAAATTTCTTTCACAAGCTGGTAAAGAGATATTACTTAAGGCGGTGGTTCAAGCGATTCTCACCTATTGTATGAGTGTTTTCCTACTCCCGATAGTTTTGTGCAAAGAATTAAATCGATTGATGCAGAATTTTTGGTGGGGACATATGTCAAAAGAGACCAAAATCCATTGGATGAGCTAGAGAAACTGGGAAGATCCAAATCAGTGTGGGGGGTCTTTGGTTTCAGGATCTTATTATGTTCAACAAAGCCCTCTTAGTGAAGCAAAGATGGAGACTACTTCAAAATCCCTCATCCCTAATAGTACAAATTCTCGAAGCTAAGTACTTCCTTCGCTCTTCTTTTTTGGAATCTTCTATTGGGAACTGCCCATCTTTTGCTTGGCAGAGTATTTTTGCTTCTAGAGAGCTGTTCTGGCCGGCAAAGGTTGGTGTGGAGGGTTGGTGATGGTAAAAGTACACATGTTTGGAAGGATAGGTGGCTGCTTACCTATATTTCTTACTCGGTGCAACCCCCTCAAAACATACTTGAGATTTACACTTAGGTTGCTGACCTTTTAAACACTTAGTTGAAATCTTTTTTTTTTTTTTGATGAATCACTGAGTTGAAATCTTGGAATACAAACTTGCATCAGGAGGTATTCATGGGGAGAGGTGTACATGAAAATCTTTTTTTTTTTTTTTTTTTGATGAATCACTGAGTTGAAATCTTGGAATACAAACTTGCTTCAGGAGGTATTCATGGGGAGAGGTGTACATGAAAATTATTTTTAATAGAAAGGAGAGATTTCAGATATATATATATATATATCCGAAATCCGAAATCCCTTACTTACGATACATTCTTTCCCAGTCATTATATCCGGGTTAAGTGGTTAACAAATATTTAGTTAAAGAATATTTTTTTTTTTAATTTTATTTATCCATTTTTCAAAAAGCATTTTTATCCAAATCAAACATTTTAACTATCTACTTTTACTATTTCATTTAATATATATTTTTTTATTTATCTATTTTTACTATTTCCATAAAGGAGAGAGAATTAGACTGCTTTTTTATTAGTTTTTATGCATTGCTGGGAGAGAATTAGACTGCTTTTTTATTAGTTTTTATGCATTGTCCAGCAATGCATAACAAGTAACCAATTTCTTAGCCGAAGTGACTAGATCAAAGAGATTTTTTTACTATTTTTTTTTTTTTTTGTTATAGGACTCTAGTCGGCTAGTTTGACTAGCCCAATGACCATTCTTTATTGACTAGCCCAATGTAAATGTGGGTTATTTTTCTTGGTCCATTCTTTGTTGGTCTGTGGGCTGCAAAACAGCCTGGTATAGTGGGGGTCTTCTTTGAAATTGAGACTTGGGTTTCATATTTCCAAGCAAGTGAGATTTTTGCACTCCAATTTCATCATCTCTCTCAATTAAGAATTGTGTCGGTGGTTAAATAAATCAATCCGAAGGTGTGAAGGTCCCACAATCTCGTTCTAAATTTTCAAATTTTTTTTATATAGTTAGTAAGTTCAAATAATAATAATTACTATTGTTATGGAGGTTCGTGTCTATAAATTATTAATTAGTGCTTGTTTTGTTTGTAACAAATGGCTTAACAACGGAAAACCTCACCACATTGTTTGAGAAGTCAAGCTACACAGGTAAACATTTCTGTAGCGCAATCGCCAAAATATTCTATACTCAAAATTAACAAGAGCAAAAAAATGATAAGACATTTCTTCTGTAGCGCAATCGCCAAAATATTCAATACCCAAAATTAACAAGAGCAAAAAAAAAGATAAAACATTTCTGTAGCGCAATCGCCTATAAAAATACTCAATACAGTAATATATTTAAAAAAAAGAAAAGAAAAGAAAGACAATTCAGATCGAATTAAGAAGAACACTCCAATGAATCAACGAATAATGAAATATGTTGCAGTGGCCGCCCGACACTGGGATGATCAGGAAAATCAAACCAATAATTTGAAAATTAAACTTGGAAAGGCCATGGCCAGTCCTTCAAGTCTTCCTCTTGCTGCACCTTGGCAGTACTCCTCCTCATGGCATAGCGATTAGCCCCATCACCCTCAACATAAGCATAGTACTTCAAGAAAAATGCAAGGGTCAAGACCACCCACTCCAAGCAAAAGATCAACACACATAACCCTCCAGCCAACTTTAGTATCACAGCTCCATCCTCTTCCCTCACATACGACTTCAACTGCCCCAGAAAATCCCCTGTCCTCGTGAAGATCAGCACCGAGACCGACCCTTGAAATATTGCGGTGAGAACCGTGGTCACCATGTGAGCGGCGTACCACCGGCTAGTCCCTGATGACGCTGCCGCACAGCCTGAGACCGCCCCAGCGATGGTCAAGACGTGGAGGAGGATTAGGAAGAAGCCGCTTATAGAGGGGAGGAGGCGGAGCGAGAGGGTGAGAAAGATGCAACTGGAGGCCGCACCAAGTAGAATGTAGTTGCAAAAGAGGAAGACCTTGTGGGTGTGGTAGTGGGATTCAGCCACTGAGCTTGGTGGGGTGGTGTTCATGGCGAGACCCATTTGAGGATTCCTCAAAATTCAGAAAAATTGAACAAATTCCGGTGATTTGCGGAGATCTTGGGCAAGTGGGTTTTGTGGAATTTGAGTTTTGGAAGCTTAGAAATGGTGGATTTGTTTGTAGAGAAATGAGGAGGTGAAGGGGGAAGATATAGAGTGAAGGGGGTGGGGAGACTCAACGGTAATATTTGTTGAGAGGACAAGATGAGACTCAACGGTCATATTTGTTGAGAGGACAAAATGTGACCGTTGAAGGAAAAGTCGAGGAGCCCCACACGCATAAATTGAAACGGCTAGTTCTGCTTTCAAGAGTTCCTTGCATGTAATACATACATACAGATGGCATTCATTTGATTTGGATCATTCGATTTGTTGGGATTCGACCGTTGATGGGTGGCGTGAAGAATCATCGAACGATCAAAATGAACTTATCTCAATTTTGTTGAACTAATCAACAAATGTAATTTCCCGTGAAAATCCAACTAATTAAGCCTATTCCAGATTAGTCTAGATGGCCTGCCACTTGTCAGGCTGCCAGCAAAAGAAAAAAGTAAACATAGAGAAGAACAAAAAGATATTTTATAGATTGTGTTGCCAATGAATTCTTTTACAAATTTGAATGAAATTTATTGTTTGAGAATGATGGGTTGTATAATTGGGTTAGTCCCTTAAATTATTGTTTAAATTTGAAAAAATTTAGAGAGGTGATTGTGATTATAAACCTACTTAACCAAATAAGTGGTTAAATAATTCAATTTTTATTTAGTCAGATAAATTCTATAAATAGTCTTTCACAGTTAATTATTTAAATTCTCTCAAATTTAAATAAATAATTTAAAAAAAATTCTAATCCTGTATAGTTACTGAGGTAAAATTCATTTCCGAAGACGGTTGCAAATGCTGTAAATCTTGTAGCATTGTTGAATGATACAAGTTAGTCCAACATGCATCCATATCCTCGTGGCAATATATTAGAGTCCGGATGTTACACCTGCCCAAAACCCGTATATGGCATGGTGAACGTGTCATGCATTCACGAGCATGCCACATGCGCATGGTGAAAGATCATTAATTCGCAGTGCACGAAAATATGAGATTTACATATTAATTAACGTACGTGCCCTTCACGTGCTGTCCACCCGCCACTGGCTTCCGCCTTTGTTGACCGTCTGTTTCGTTTTGTTTTTGTTTTTTTGTTTACATGTTTTGGGGTTGTATTGTTTTGTCGTGCTTTCATGGGTTGTGTCACTTGTGTGGGTTATTGGTACTATATGGTTTTAGCTTACAGTGGAGACTCGTGATTTCTCTTCATTATTGGTTATTGTTTTGGATTTTGACATTGTTTTTCTCGTTTCAGTTTTCTTTCCATAGTTTTTAGAGTTTTTTAGTGGAGATTTAGATAAGTTCGTCCATATATTTGAAACCAAAAATTTTCTACAACGTCCTTCTATTCTTTAATTTTGTACAAGTTTACAACGCTACATGCGGCTCCAACATTCGGTTCAACAAATGTTTAGCTAAAAGAATATCTTTCTTTATTTTAGCTACCTATTTTTCAAAAGCATTTATATACAAATTAACATTTTAGTGTTATGAAGCGGAGGTCACTAGTTTGAATCGTTCCTCCCCCTCTTGTGTGACATGTCAAAAAAAAAAAAAAATAAAAATTAGTTATCTACTTTTATTATTTCATTTAAAATATTTTTTTTCTTTATCAATTTTCACCATTTTCTGAGGAGATAAAATCAGACTGATTTTCTTATTAGTTATTTTTTGAATTATTGAGCTATCGTGCTCAACACTATAGCAACTAGCCAATTCTTTAGCCAAAACGACTATAACCCGGTTGAGAAAATCTTTTTACTATTTTTTATTTATAGGATAGATAACATTTCGACTATTTTAATTAGCCCAATGTTAACGCACTCGGTCCACTCTGTATTGAGCGGCCCAATGTAAATGTGAGTTATTTTTTCTCGGCCCATTCTTTGTTGGGCCTGTGGGCTGCAAAACAGAGGCTAAGCCCTCCTCCCCTGGTGTAGTGGCGGAGTTCGATCTCAGCAGTCAACTTTTTAATCATTCCAAGATCCCAATGCAACCGACACAATAGACATTGTAAATGACGTAACCTAACACCGGCCCTGTTGTTGGACTTGGTTGACTATTCTCGCAACTAAAAATTCCTAACCAGTTAGACTCCATGATCAAGTGAGAAGGAGGGAGACGAATTATTAGTTTTGAAGAAGAGAGAGAAATTAAACATGTGAGAAGGAGGCAGGAGTTGGGGGAGGACTGAAGAAAATCACACCTTTCGGTTTTAGAAAATTAGTACTTTTTTTTGGCTTATAGAGACTTTTTAGGGGCTTAATTTATGTCTTTTTGAAAAAGTCCAGGTATTTTTATTTTTTTTTTCAAATTTTTCTAGAAGAGAACTTTTAGATTTTAGGAAAAATATTATTTATTTATTTATTTTTTTGGTCAGATTTTGGATGGGGATCAAGGGATTTAGATTTTTGACGTGTTCAATTCAAAGACCTTTGAGAGATTTTTCAAAATTTTGCTTCCTGCCCCCCACCCCCCATTTTTTTTTTCAATTTATATTTTATTATAAAAATATAATATAAAATAATTTCATATACTTTCCATCATCAATTTAACTAAAAATTGGACTAAGACTTTATTTGGCAGATATGCCTTAACATGCGATAGCAAAATTTACACAAAAAAAAAAAAAAAAAAAAAAAAAAGAAGGAAAAATGTAGGTCTCAGTTTGTAAAAGAACCAAAGCACATTTCCCCTACTTTTTCTCTTTCTTCGTCCCGTCTGACTCTAGTCCCTCCTATGCATGGAATTGCATTTTATGAACAAGGAAACGTGCTTTATGGAATAAACCGAAATTACGTTAAGCTTTCTTGTTTAAAAATAATTAATGGTGGTAGCGGTTCAGCGGACTCAAGAAATTTTTTAAAGTGGTTGGACATGTATTAAGGAAAGAGTTCGACTCCCAAAATGAGAATTTTCAATTATATTAGTATTAACCGTTTTGAGTCTCACTGATGCCTTAATGGGATTAGGTCAGGCTATGGCTTAGTCAGACTCGAGGGAACGCTTACAGTTTCCACTATCTAGGTCCCTCCTTATGTGGCTCCCAACGGACTAATGTTACTATAGCCTCACTCAGCTAAAATATAGTTACAGTTGATCTTTCTCGCTTGTCATTTTGAATAGGACAAAAAAAAAGAAAAAAAATAAAAGAAGAATAAGAAGAAGAAGAAGCAAACAACTACATGTATATATATATATATATATATATATATATATATATATATATATATATATATATATATATATATATATATATATATACTACTTACCATGAAAAAAGGCTACATTTTATAATTTGCTCAATATTTTTGTAAATTAATAACCGTCAGTCCTTTGTCCCATATATATACAGCTTGCAAATTTTAAACAAAGTCAATGCCAAAACTTCTACAACGTACCGAAATCTCACTTGCTGGCGTTCCTAAGTAACATTAATTTCCTTCATTTTGCACTCTAATTTCATCATCTCTCAATTAATAATTGTGTCGGTGATTAGGTTAATTATCAACCTACTCTCTGATCATGTGCTACTTCCCTCTAGCTCCTTAATTCCAAACGAGCCTTCAATAATCAATCCGAAGGTCCCATTAATCTAATACTAAATTTTCAATTTTCAATTTTATTTTTTATTTTTTATTTATATGTAGTTGAGTAAGTTCAAATAATAACAACAATTATTAATTATGTAGGTTCATGCAGATCACAAGTTTGAAGACTTTGAGCCCATAACTTGTGCGAGGATTTTCAATAAAAATAAGAAGAACGTATATGCAACATTGCAATAGATAATTATTCAAGTATATTTATATTCCATGCATGATTAGCGGGTTTGCACTACTTTTCTTTTATTCATTTATTTATTTTTCTTCTCTTTTTTCTTGTGCAGGGGCCGGTGTGGAATGGTGTCAGGCTTAATTATTAAGGGCCGTTTGGTGGGTTTTTTTTTTTTTTTTTTTTTTTTTTTTTTTTTTTTTTTTTATTATTATTATTATTATTTATTTTATTTTATTTATATAGTCAAACAAGAAGGATGATCAGATTGCTTATGACTCCTAATTGATGTATGCAGTTCTCAAAATATAAAATACGATCGTATTGACGAAACCTTTAGAAAGCTATATTAATCCAATCGAATTGGGCCTTCTTAGATGGATTTTGCTGTTGCTATCACTCATCACAGATATCTAAGACCTATGGCTACAGACTGCATGTACAGTACGTCGTCTCTCTCTAGAGATCTCCTCAAAATAATTCCAATTTCTCGTATATTGATAATTGGCCGGATGATGATTGTTTATCGTACGTGTGTATATATATATACAAGATTGGCCCTTATATTGAATGTGTTGTTGCTATCACATATCTAACACGTACGTGTTCTGTCTCTCTCTTGTGGCCGGGGATAAACATCGATCTAAATGTTTGTGTTGTTGAAACGAATGATTGCGGACAGGAATCTCCATCTCCATCATCGATTCATTGATCTATATATGCCGGCCGGTTCCTGTCTCTAATTATTAGTGCGCGCTTAGTTGTTTTGTTTGTATGGCTTAAAGCTGAAAGAATCTCAACGGAAAACCCCTCCTGGCCACATTGTGTGAGAAGTCAAAAAGTAAATTCTATTGAAAGAGTACAGATGAAATTAATTAATTAATTATAAATATTGCTAAATGGGTTTCTTTATTTGGTCAAATGCACACTGAGTAGAATGAAGAATAACTTCAACATAATTTAAAAAAAAAAAGAAAAGAATAACTTCAACATTGATCATCTTCTAATGCTTCTATTTTTCAACCCCTTTGCAGTTTACACATCATGTACACAGTATATATGCATGCACAATACCCCAAAAATAAAAATAAAAAACATGGCTTTTTGAGCCGTTTTAACCAAACCCCACCTGAGAGTTAGACAACGTAAATGCATGGAATGATGGAATGAGTTGTTGTTAGGGTACTACAAAATTTACTATTATAAGTTTTATATAAATTGCCATTATAAATTTACTATTATAAGTTTTATATAAATTGCCATTATAAATTTACTATTATAAGTTTTATATAAATTGACATAATGGCAATTTATATGATACTTAATTAGCACGTCAACTACTAAATTGTAGATTGTTATGTGATAGTTTACGTGTCACTTATTCTTATAAAATGTGAATTATCATATGAGTTTGTAAGAGGTTGTAATCATAACTTCTTATCGATGAGGGGTCAAAACATGAATGAGAAATATATTAAGATATAAGAATCAAAGCTTAATTGGATTAAAAAAATATATTAAGATTGACAATTAAATCAATATATATGTGTGTGTGAAAATTGGTATCCATTCAATATTAAGAAAATATAAGCAAAAGAAAATACACAAAATAATTGTTTCTTAATATATTTCAATTTTCAATTCAATCACCTATCAAAATGGAACTTTGAGTTCTTTTAGATCCCAAAAATCATCTATGATTGAATAGTATGTACTAAATTTTGTAGCAATTCATATCCCGATGTAAAACATCAAAGAATCAGTCAGAAACTCATCTTCGATTTTGTTGTGAAGCCCAATTTTGACAATATTTCTAACTGAAAATGCTTGTTTTGTAATTGTGGTAGAAATAGGAAGAGTAAGCATAAGTACAACAAGCTGGTAGACAGTTGATCTTCAGGTGCTTACCAACACTATTAATTGGCACAATTCTAAATGCATTTTTAATTCATGTAATTTGGAGTTTTGACAAATAGCTCGATGAGTTTTAGAAAGTAATTAACTAATCACCTCGTAGGGTAATCATAGGTCCCTACCACCAAAATCCGTTAATTAGGGGTGAGCAGACCCGTAGGCCCCCGCCCCAAACCAAGCAACCTGCCCGCCCTGCCCCAAAATTTCAAAAAACCGCATATGCCACCCAGGCCACGAGCCAGAAATTGGGCCCCCCACACGATGCGGTGCTGGCTACGGGTGGTCCGTTTCGAGATTAACGGGGACCCGCCCCTCCTCGCAGCATTAAAAAGAAAAAATACAAAATACAAAAAAAAAAATACAAAAAACCCTAAAAACTAACCCTTGCAGTGCCGCACCCCCCCTCCCCCCCCCCCCCCCCCCCCCCTCTCTACCTCTTCACATTTTTTCCTTTCTTTTCTTCCTACTCCCTAGCGCCGCACCCCTTTGTCTCTTCTTCTTCTTCTTCACGATTTCCTACGTGCTACATTTGCTCTAATGGAATTATGGAAGTTGATAAGCCTCGCCAAGTCGCCGATTCTGTGGGGACGTCATGAAGCTCCAGATCAGGGTTGACGAGGAGACCAGGAACTGCGGGAAGATCGTCGACGCTCACTTCAAGAGGCCTCGCCAAGTCGCCGATCCTGAGGTCAGTGACCTCTCATCCTTTTTTGTGATTTCTTTGAATCTGGCTTTTGTGATTTTGTTTGAATTTGGTACTGTTTGAATATGATTTTCTTGTTTGGTTCCTGAGAAAATCTAGCTTTCTTTTCGTTTTTCATGTTTCTAAATCTAGGTATTAAACCCGCATATCCCCGCACAACCTGCACCCATCGCCTCGGACCGCACGAGTTCTCCCCATTTTGTCCGGTTCGCGGGTGCGATTTTCGCAACCCGTAAGGATGCGAGGTGGTGCCACCCCCCCCCCCCCCCCCGCACGCGCGCGCGCGCTCCATCACAACAAAAAATCCTGTAATTCGCCACTTACAATTAGCCACGTGTACGGAAGCTATACACGTGGCGAACAGTTAGCCACGTGTAATTGGCCACGTGTTCGGGGCGTGGTAGATCCGGTTGTAGCGAATTATACAATTAGCAACGTGTATCTGAATACACGTGGCTACCCGTGTGCTACGTGTATATTACACGTGGCACAGTGGCCACGCTCCTATCAGTGCACGTGGCTGACAGTCAACCATGTGTATTGTTAGCCACGTGTATTTTCTGTACATGTGGCTAACTGTCAGCCACGTGTACTGATATACACGTGGCTGACTGTTAAAAATTAATTTTTTAATTAATTTATAATTTAATTTTTTTTTGTTAATTTCTTTTGATTTTTTTTTTATTGTTAATTTCTTTTTTAATTTAATTTTTTTTAAAAAAATTCTTTTTTCCATCCAAAAATATCACAGAATCTATTTTACCCAAAAAGATGACAAAATCAAATTACTTAAATCAATAATTAATAACGTGTTCGTTAACTACACAAATAAACACAACAATATACTAATAAACGTGTTCGGTAATAACAAAAAAAGATTACACAAAAATATCTACAAATCTGCAGAGCGTCCTTGTGGATCACGAGGTACCGTCCCAGGCGTGTACTCGCCAGCCGGCGATTGCTGCGCAAGGGATGGTGTAGCAGGCGATGGTGTTCCGACAGGAGAGTGCTGGCTCAGCCGTCTTCCAATAGGCGATAACGGACCAATCGTTGTCGCATTACCTACAAGTTATAAAAACAATTAAAGTATATAAAATTATATGCAATTTTAAACAAGTAATCTAATAAATTAAAAATAATTTTGTCGTATACACAATATGAATCATACCTGCAGATGCACTACTGACAGACGACGTACTACCGCCGTTGGCAGGTGAAGACTGCTGAGCACTAGGGCATAGATGTGATTGTCCCATAGAGGTCATGAAGGCCTCGAATTGTCGCATGCGTTGCTCCATGGCGTCGAATTGTCGCATGCGCTGCTCCAAGGCGTCATTCCTCTCTCTCTCAGCCTGTAGCATCGCCTCCATTTCCGCCATCTTTCGGGCATGTTCGGCCCAATCCCGAGATGTGACCTCAGATGGTCCCCCTTGTGAGCGAGCCATGTACGAGAAACACGTCCCACGAACAGGAGTAACGTTCGGCCCAACCTACCAAACCCTCCCTGCGTACTGCAAAACCAACATAAATTCACGAGGCACCGCAAAACCAAAAAAAATAACAAAACAATATATATAACTAAAAAACAAAACTGTACGCATATTTTCCATGCATAATGACCAACCGCAACAAAACATAAAATATAATAGAACAATATATATACAATCGCAACAAATTATCAGTAGCATTGCATGAAAAAAAAAAAACAAAACCTTAATCTGTTTTAAATTGCTAAATCCACATACTAGAAAAGAAAAGCAATTAAGAAAATATCTAAACAAACACATTAAAATGTACTAAATTTATTATAGCAAAAACATGAACAAATAAAATGTAAAAATTACTCACAATCGTGTATTATGTGGTGTAATATATGATTCTTGTATTTTTCGTACCTGCATTTTTGGAGAGGAAAAAAAAATTAATAACTGAAAAAGAAAAAAAAAAAAAGGAAAACCACACTTGTGGTTTTACTTAACGAGCAAGTTCAGTAGAGAGAGAGAGAGAGAGAGAGAGAGAGAGAGAGAGAGAGTGAGAGGGTATTGTTGTCTTACCGGTCGGTGATGTACTGGCCGGCCGGAGTTTGGAGAGAGAGATATAGAGATATAGATATATATATATATATATATATATATATATATATATATATAGAGAGAGAGAGAGAGAGAGAGAGAGAGAGAGAGAGAGAGAGAGAGAGAGAGAGAGAGCGAGATATTAAAGAGAGAGCTAGAGAGAGGACGTGTCACCGGAGGGAAAGCCGGCCACGCAGTGGTCGGGGAGTTGGCCGGTGGTGCAGTGAGGGAGAGAGAGAGAGAGAGAGAGAGAGAGAGAGAGAACACTGAGAGATAAAATGCACGGTCAAAAATGGGTAGCTTCCTCTAGAAGCTACCCATTTAACGAAATTTTTTTCTTTCAAATATTTAAATATAATTTATATATATATTATATTTGAAAGTAATGGCCACGTGGCCAATTCTCTTATTGGCGACATGTACAACACGTCGCCATTTGTATATTTTAAATATATTTTTTTATCAAATATATATATATATATATGTAAACATAAACCGAAGCCTAAGTGTATGTACTATATATAGTGCTAAACACTAAAACAAATATGGTTTAAGGGTTTATATAAACTCTAACCCATAAAAGTAAACCCTAAGCTGTAACCCTAAAACTAAATCATAAACCCTAACCCTGCGTATATATATTGTATAATATTTTAAGTAAAATTAAAATACTATATATAAATATATATATATTTTTGTTGTTATTTGTAAAACGCAAATACGAACCCTAACCCTGAGAGTATGTACTATACATACTACAAATTAAGCACTATGACATAAACCATAAACCATACATAAGGAAATCAACCTTTGAACCCTACTATTTACATATAACACATAGTCCTAAAACCTAACCCTAAGTGTATATACTATATATACCTATAAACCCTAACTATATATAACCATAAACCATAACCTTAAAAGTATATATTATATATAGACATAAACCATAACCCTAAGTGTATATACTATATATAGCCATAAACCATAATCCTAAGTGTATATACTATTTATAACCATAAACCATAACCCTAAGTGTATATACTATATATAGTCATAAACTCTAACCCTAAGTGTATGTACTATATATAGCTATAAACCATAACCCTAAGTGTATATACTATATATACCTATAAACCCTAACTATATATAGTTATAAACCCTAACCCTAAAAGTATATATATAGACATAAACCATAACCCTAAGTATATATACTATATATAGCCATAAACCCTAATCCTAAGTGTATATGCTATATATAGCCATAAACCCTAACCTTAAGTATATATACTATATATAGCCATAACCCATAACCCTAAGTGTATATACTATATATAGCCATAAACCCTAACCCTAAGTGTATGTACTATATATAGTTATAAACCCTAACCCTAAGTGTATATATTATATATACATATAAACCCTAACTATATATAGCCATAAACTCTAACCCTAAAAGTATATACTACATATAGACATAAACCATAACCCTAAGTGTATATACTATATATAGCCATAAACCATAATCCTAAGTGTATATACTATATATAGCCATAAACCATAATCCTAAGTGTATATACTATATATAGCCATAAATCCTAACCCTAAGTGTATATATTATATATAGCCATAAACCCTAACCCTAAGTGTATGTACTATATAAGAGACTAAACCATAAGTATACTGTTTATATATAGGAGGGAACCCTAAAAATAAGTGCATTTACTATATATAGCCATAAACCCTAAGGTTAATTAGGGTACACACAAATCATTATAAATGTATATAGTTTCTAAACCCTTTATATGCATGCATATATTTATATAGTCTGAATTATAGGTTTTTTAACTTTTTTATGTATATATATATATATATATATAAACATAGAAATGTTTAAGGCGATGGTCTACAAAACCAAACCTTAATTTGGTGTTATATATATATATATATATATATATATATATATATATATAGAGAGAGAGAGAGAGAGAGAGAGAGAGAGAGTGTGTGTTAGGGTATATATATATATATATAGTAATATATGGTATATATATAGCTAGGGTATATATATATAGTAATATATAGTATATATATAGTACAATATGCAAATTAGTACTAAATTACTAAAGTATAAAATTAGTCAAAACTCATTTGTAGTACGTCCATAAATGTAAACGCTAACCCTAGTTAGGGTTAGAATTTACTTATAAGTATACCATATATAAGGAACTCAACACGTAAACCTTAAGTATAATATTTACATATAGCATATAGCCTTAAAACCTAACCATATGTGGATATATATACTATATATAGCCGCTAACTCTAACCCTAAGTGTATATACCATATATAGCCATAAACCCTAACCCTAAGTATATGTACTATATAAGGGACTAAACCATAAGTATACTATTTATATATAGCACGGATTCCGTAACAATAAGTGCATTTACTATATATAGCCATAAACCCCAAGGTTAGAGTATATACAAGTCATTATGAATGTATATAGTTACATCAACCGTTTACATGCATGCATATATTATATATATATATATAGATAGTATTAATTATAGGTTTTTAAACTTTGTTATGTATACTTGTTTTTTTTAAACGTAGACGGTGTACAAAACCAAACCTTATTTTGGTGTTATATATATATATATATATATATATAGCACCAAATTAGGTTTAGTTTTGTATATAGTATGCATATAGTACAATATGCAAATTAGTATACTATTTATGGTACGTCTCTAAATGTAAACGCTAACCTTAATTAGGGTTAGGGTTTACTTATAAGTATACCATATATAAGGAACTCAACACGTACACCCTAAATATACTATTTACATATATCATATAGCCTTAAAACCTAACCTTATGTGGTTATACTATATATAGCCATAAACCCTAATTATATATATATAGCACAAATCTAAGATTATGATATGTACGCGTCATTATGCATGTATATAGTTAAAAAACTAAAGTTTTTTTTTTTTCCCAAAAAAAACCTAAATACAATGATTTATATGCATGGCGTATAAAATGAGTCATTATGCATATATATATAGTAATATTATTATGCATAGTGTACAAAACCTTAATTACATTTTTTTTATTAATATATATTTGATTAAAAACAGTTGGCCATGTGGAATATTGACACCTGTCTAAGTGGACACATGTAATAAATACACGTGGCCAAATGGACGCGTGTATAAAATACACGTGTCCATATGGATACGTGTGTTAATACACGTGGCCACTTGGACGCGTGTAAATAATATACGTGTCCATATGGACACGTGTATTAATACACGTGGCCAAATGGACGCGTGTATTAATACATGCGTCCATATAGACACGTGTCCATATGGACACGTGTATTTTATACATGTGTCTATATGGACGCATGTATTTTATATATGCGTCCATTTGGCCACATGTATTTATTACACGTGTCCACTTGGACACGTGTATTAAATACACGCGGCCATTTGTTTTCCATGTACAAATAGCCACGTTGTCATAAAGACACGTGGCTATTTGGCCGCGTGGCTACAGTAACCGCTACTGTAGACACGCGATGAATTACAGTTATTTTTGTAGTACATGCTCAGCCCTACCGTTAATGGCCACTACAACACGTACGTACGCGACTTTGAGACGCAGGTCCACAAGAGGAAACTCTGGGGAAGCTTCTCAAGTGGCATTTCAGCCACTCTTAATTTAGAGACAACCAATTGGAGGCCATTGAAGTTGTTCCTTGATGTTTGTACATTCCTTTCATTTCTTGTACGTGTTAATTTCTTTTTAACAGCTTCATATATGATTCACGTCCAAAATTAATTTTGATCATTTTAATAGCTCCATATTTGGCACCAAACTACCATATTTTTTATATATTATATTATTTTTTTAATAAATTTTTATTTTATTTTTTATTATAAGTGACACGTATGTGCCATATTATGATTGGTACTTATATGGCACATTAACGGATTTTGTCAACTTTTCTAATAATATGGACCAATTTGTTTACACACACACACACACACACACACACACACACACACACACACACACACACACACACACACACACATATATATACTTACCTTAGGTTACTTTTAAAAACCAAGTAAGCTATTTGTGAAAACTTCAATCACATTGACCAAAAATGCATTTATCCCATTAAGACCTGGAAGTTTAAGGCATCGTTTGGTTTGCGAATGAATATTCTATTAGGAAAATGAATAGTTATTACTGGGAATGAAAGAGAGTACTATTGGAATGGAATAGTTATTTTTACTCTTTAGTTTGGTGACAACACATATACTTTAATTGGAATCGAATCAAAATTACTAAAAAAAACTTCACATTATTTCTTTTAGTTTTTTTTTTCTTTTAAAAATAAATAAATAAACCTATGCGTGTCTGGCCAACCACCCCAATGGGTGGTCAACCAGCCACAAATGGAGCCGGGGTGACTACCCCTGGAGCATTTGGGGGTGGCCTAGGCCACCCCTGACGACGCTTGGGGTTGGTCGCAGCCACCCCGAGGGACTTCGACGGTGATCACAGCTACCCCCAAATGCTTCAAGGTTGTTCGCACCACTTCTAGAACGCCTCGGAGGTGACTGCTGTAACGCCCAATATTTTAAGTCAACGTCTTAAATTAGAATTTAAGACCTAATAATAAAATAATATAAGGATTATATGAATATTTATAGAATTAAATATTCATTGGTAATTGATATGAATATTTATATGATTAAATATTCACTAGTATTTGATGTTGTAAAACATTCACGTACTACACAAACTCTAGACTGATGAGTGCGCTCAATCCCTACATTCTTGCACTCAATCGCAATGTCGCTCGATCCTCTACATGTGACGATCAATCTACCTAGCGCTCGATCGCCAATATATGCCGATCGATCGACGAAGAACTGCAAAAACCGAAATGCACGTAACACATGTCTTCCAATTTTATCCAGATATTTTCCTTAATACATGAACCCAGTTCGTAGGTATCTGATTTTTGACTCCCAGGAAGGCTAACTAAACTAATTAAATAAGAAACCTTAAATATTTTGTAAGGTGACTCATCACAACAGCTTGCTACCCACGTTGAAATCTCTCAGCTTTTGATCAAATTCTACCCAAAGTAATCTCACCCATTCAAGGTTTCTATAAATGAGAGATGCAGCCCCTTCGGTACACGCGCAAGCTACTCCTTTCTTTCTTTCTTTCTCGGTTTAGCAGCAAGCTCTCTCATCTAGGGATGTAAATGAGCTGAGCTCGGGTGAGTAGTGCATGTCAAAGCTTGGCTCATTTAAATTTATTACGAGCTTGAGCTTTTTTATAGAGCTCAAGCTCATATGACGAGTTTTAAAAATTAAAAATTAAGTTCAACCAGCTCAAAAAAAGAAATACCGATCCAGTTACCACTAGTTCCTAATCTTTATAGTTTACATTACTATAAATTGTATACTTATTATGAGTTAGAATTTATGAATTATGTGACATTATATGACTATAATTTATACACACACACACACACACACACACACACACACACACACACACACACATATGAATTATTAGATCATATTTTATAATTTATATGATTAGATCATACTTAGTCACTAGTCATACACAATAAGTGTTGTTGTCTTGTTGATATAAATGATGAATCATATGTTTATTACATAATTTATATTATATAATGAAGATACACTACACTCTATCAGCATATCACCTAAATTCTAAGATTTAGTATCATATAAACAAGCGAGTCAAATTTTATACGGGTTTGTATCGTTTAATAATCGAGTATATTTTCATGTGCACGAATAGTTCATTTAATAACCGAGTCACGCACAAGTCGAGCTTTACCGAGCTGAGCCTAAACGAGCTCACAGATAACTCTACTTCGTTTACATCCCTACTCTCATCTCATAGTCAGTAGCAGAAGTTCTTGGTGTTTTTCCAGAAGCTCATGTCCACCTTAACGGCAGAGAGTACTCATTTTTCCCTCTCTTTCTCAGTCCTGTATAGTAGAAGAAATCCCTCTCTTTCTATGTTTGTTTCATTCGGCCAGCATCTCTAAAAATAAAGTTGCAAAAATCTTGTTCTCTCCTTCCCTATTTCTCTCTCAAAACAACAGCTCCCTTCCTCTTTGATTCTTTCACGACCAACATAGGAGAAAAGTCTTTCAAATAATCTCTCTGTTACTCTTTCATCCCATTAGCAAAACAAGAAAAGAACTCTCTGTTTCTCCCTCTCTCAGCTGTAGAAAATTCTCTCAAAAGCCTTCTTTGTTTTCCCTCTTACAAAAACCCTTCTCTCTTCCTATCTGTTTTGGTTACAACAGAAAAGAAAAAGAGAAAAAACTCTCTCTAAGTCTCTCTCTCTGCTTTCACCCACTCGGCCAGCACAAAAGGAAGAGAAAAATTCTCTCACGCACTCTGTCCCATTCGGCCTGTAGCTGAAACAAAGAAAGAAAACTAAAAAGGAAAAGCAAACACTCTCTATACCTCGGCCAGGCTTGGTTCTTAGCCTTGGAGTGCTTTTAAAAATATCCCAATCCCACTTTGAGATATTTTAGGTAAACCTGTAAACTTTGGTGTACATTAGATTTTGTAATTTTTAAAGTTATTGGTTGTTTAAATATTTAATATGTGCTTAAAAAGAGTATTTTCAAAGTGGAGTATTTATTTACCAAATACGTCGTTGTAATGTCGGGATGAAATCAAATGTTTTATAAAAGCGACGTTACGCTGCCTAAAATTCTAAAAGTGTTTTTAAGCATTAGTTACACTAATGACGTTGTTCTGTCAAATTTTATAAAGAGATAAAATATGAATTATCTATAAATATGTTGTTATGTCACTCATGTGTTTTAAAAATATTATACCCGTTATTTATACTAATAGGATTGTTATTACTATTTTTATACAAAGAATAATACATTTTTAGCATACTAATGCAGTTATGATGCTTGTTTTACTTTGTAGGTATTTTAGGCATTAATTACTAAATACTGTAATAATGCCCACATGAAAATATGTGGTCATGCAACCGGCTTTAATTTATATGCCGTTATAATATCTAAACGACATTAGGAAACAATGTTAGGTTGTATAGAAGTTAGATGTGACAAAAGTATTAAAATAAATTTCTTAGCAATTTGTATTAATATATTATTACATGTACAAAACTGTATTGCAGTGAACACTTGTGTGAATATTTTCTGAAGCAGGAGAGTGATGTAAATATAAATTACTTACTGAGCGTGATACTGATTTCCATAATCTAATGATTATAGATTTGTTGAATTGTATGTCTGTGAATGGAACATTGCATATTATGCATGCTATTGTGATTAATGGATTTGTGAATAAAAAGATCGGGTGTTAGAGGCCCACGACACTAATAAATAACAAGACCGTATCATGGGTTAAAGTCTCATGGCACCAATAAATGATAAGATCGTATTATAGGTTAAAGTCCCACAGCACCAATAAAAAATAAGACCGTATCATGGGTTAAACCCACGGCACCAATAAATAATAAGACTGGGGGTTAAAGGCTCACAGCATCAATAAAAAACAAGACCAGGGGTTAAAGGCCTATGACATCAATAAATAAGATTGTACATATAAAATGTCATAATATATTTGCATTATTAATTTCTAAATAAATCAGTAATCTCTATATTATTGAAACAGTTGACTCATTTATGTGTATATGGAATTGTGGTTATGTCCATAATCTTATATATGGATGAATGTGCATAATTGAAATGAGTGAAGTACGAGGACTATCAGGATCCTGTTACCACTCCTAATATATGTGGATGAAGTTATCTATTGCCTCTTTTGTGTGATGGACTACCCTACTTAGTCTATCTTTTGTATTTATGCTAGACTTATCGTTTACGTAATTCTTTTAATATGTAATATTTTACATTATGGTTTGTATTAGGTTAAAATAATGGTTATGTAATATCAATGCCGCATGTGGCACATATATCATCACTTTAATGTATATTTATTATGTAAGAACATGTTCATATTTGTTTATATTAAGGTATATTAGACAACTCTGATGTGTTATTAATTCCTATGGATTTAGAAAATAAAAAATAAAAAATTCCGCTGCGAGATTTTATCGTCTCTATCTGGTGTAGTAATGTCACGTGGATTATTGGATATAATCACTTACACCTTTTTGTAAAAGGCGAAGTATACGTTATAGCTGCAGTCAACCCCAAGAGTTGTCAAGGGTGGCTCAGGCCACCCTCAAATGCTTCGGGGGTGGTCACAAAAATCCCCGGCTCCATCTGTGGCTGGCCGACCACCATTGCGGTGGTCGTCCAGCCACACATTGGTTTGTTATATATATATATATATATATATATATATATGAGAGAAAATACAAAAATAATGTAATTTTTCTGAAAAAATATAGTTTATTCTTTTCGTAATTAATAGTTATTCCTCTCAATTTTTTTTAGAAGAATATATATTTCTTTTTTAAGAGTTATTTCCATTGAAATAACTGGAATAAGTAATCCACAACCAAATTAATAAAATAATAGACGTAATTGGCCGAACATGCAAGAACGAACATATTGGCCGACCGGTGGTCCAACATTAATCAGAAAAAAATCTTCCAAATAGACGTAAAGTTCCCACCCAGAATGTGGAACTGAGGTTTAACCTTTGCGTTGGTCTTCACAACTTTCAATGAAATTTATTGCTTGAGAACGATGTGTCGTATAATTACTAGGGGGAAATTCATTCGTGAAGACGGTTGCAAATGCTGTAAATCTTGCAGCATACATATATATTGTTGAATGGTAGTTACTCCAACATGCATATCCATATCCTCGTGGCAATGTATCACAGTTCGGATATTACACCTGTCCAAAACTTGTATGTTGCATGGTGAACGCGTCATCACTGTCATGCAATTAATATTCACAAGCATGTCGCATACGCATGGTGAAAGATCATTACTAATCCGCAGTGCACAGGAGGAAATATCAGAAATTTACATATTAATTAACGTGGCCTTCACGTGCCGATCAGCCGCCGCGCGCTCCCCTTGGCCTTTGCTGCGGCCGTTGGGTTTTCTTGTGGTGTTTGACCTTCTGTTTTGTGTTGCATGTGTTGTATTATTATTATTATTTTTATTTTTATTTTTTTTTTCCTGTTTTTGGGTTGTGTTGTACGTTCTGTTGTGCTTTTACGGTTTTGTGGGTTATTGGTATATACTATGGTTTGACCTTGTAGTGGAATTATTAGCTCTTGTTTCTTATTTTGATGGTGCCTTTTTTCTCCGGTTTCTTTGCTGTAGTTACTATAATTTTCTAGCAGAGATTGATCAGATACGTTTGTCCCTAATCATCTTTATGCGCACTTTTAAAGATGATTAGATCACTTGTTTAGCCAAATTTTTACTATTTATCTGTATGTAGTATATATTTATGTATTGTTATTTTCGTTTTGAGTTAGTTGTTAGAGAAGCGCTCCTTTTTCGATGTTTTGATCTTTTGTAACCCTTTTTTCATTTGATTAGAAAAAAGAAAAAAGAAAAAAAAAATGATTTTAATATCAGTTAGTGATTTCAGTATTAAATGTATGTATTATATATTACGATAGATACTAAACAAGACCACCCAACATTCTATACTATACGCACTCCGACTAGATGATCATCATGCATGTGACAAAGCATTAACTTCCTCCCACAAGAAAAGGCTTTGGCAAAGTCCAAACTACAGTAAATAATTAAAGAAGCTTGCCAATATTTCACGCAACAAAAAGGTAGCTGCCCTTGGGAGCCAAAATTTTTAGCTAGCTGTTCGATCAACAATTGAGATAGTAGAGAGATTATAATGGGACTCTAATTTTTTTTAACAATATTATTGGTCGAGAAATGCTCGGTTGTATGTACACTCACATATCACTCCTATCCTATGTTTGTCTACGTTGACTAATAATATTGTTAAAAAAATCAAGATTTCACTACACTCTTTCTACTTTCTCATATTATTGGTTCACCTAAATAATGGTGGGATAGAAGTGGCCGGGATGAAAGTACAACCAAGTATTTTTCTTAATGGTCCATGTAAACAAAAATGAAATAAGAGTTGCCAGAGTGTACAACCAAACTTTTTTATGTTTGGTTGTAGTATTTAATGCTCTCTGAATGTTTCAATCCATTGATATGATCATGATCGCAACGAACTGCATGTGTATTTTGACGTCTTTTCAATTCTGCCTTTTTTAGGAAGCACATTCTTTAGATAGATTTCTGTATATATTACATGTTACCTGGAATTGGAAACAACGAGAAGAGGTTAAACAAAAGGGTCAATTCTCCATCCACATAAACAAAATGTGTACCTTTACAGCTTATCTCTTGAATCGTATACAATAATTAAACACCACAAAAAAAAAAACCGGCATTTAGTAACGCTTTTTAAACGTCACTATTCACTAAAAAAGTGTCACCAATTAGTTGGTGTCATTTATTTTGCAACGTTTGCTAAGTGCCGTGTTATCACACGTCTGAAATTTTTTTTAACGATCCTTCTTCCGAGCATAAGCATCATAAATTTATGACGCTTCTTTCGCAAACATCATTAAATTTTTTTAACGACACTTCTTCCGAAAGCGTCATAAATTTATGACACTTCTTTGGCAAGGTCTTTGCATGCATCCATTTGTATATAACTATGAAAGTTATGTATAAGCATTCTTTAAAATCGTACGTAAATTCAAAAATGATGTGAATTCAGGTCCTACTTTACATCAAATGGTTTGGAGAATGTTACCTACTAAAAATGTGACATATTACTAATAAAAATTGAATATATTTTCATCAAATTTTTGCGTTTTATGTTGTAAAATAGATTTGAGTTAAAAGCTGTTTTTGGTTTTCAAAAAAAAGAAATGTCTTTTTGATAGTAAAAAATAATTTAAGCTTTTTAGGAGAAATTCATTTTAATTGCCTCGGTAACATGCCACATTTTCAATCGGTAGCATTTTCCAAACTATTTGATAGAATTAATTAGGAATAGCTTGAATTCATGTAATTTTTAGAATGAACCTTATCGGAAAACTATTTATATCTTTTTAAAATATTACAACGTCTTAACACCCAAAATTAGTCTCACCAACCCTTTAACTCTTCACCCAACTCACATGGAAAAACCATCTTAAGCCACAAACTAGCTAGCCATTCTCGATCTACATCCCCAGGAAGTAATTCAACCTAATTATCGATTTACGTCAAGAAAATATATATATATATATATATATATATATATATATATATATATATATATATATATATATATATATATATATATATATTGTCTCTTGACATATTCCACAATACTTAGCAACAAAAAGACATAATTCATAGTCACGCTGTTTCAATCTAAATGCTAATTGTTGACTAAAATCATAGTAAGCAAAAAATCATGCGCCAAGAATTAGAGGAATAAGGTAGGCCATGCACTAAATTCAAATGCTGAATTTTCAATATTTATATAAATATATATAATCAATCAGGAGTACTAGTGCTACAGAATAACATATCCATATGTACCATAATCCCAAGATCATCCTACATTAGTTTTGAGATCTGGAATACATGCAAAAGACCCTGTGTCTGTCATCAATTTTTTGTTGATTGCACTAGTAGCTAGCTAGTTGCGTACTCCATCTCTCATTTATATGCTATTCTTCTGAGCTGTACAGTCTGAAAGATTACATAAAAGTATTCAAATAGACTTGGATCGATCCATAAACTTCGTCTATTTTATGTAAATCGATATCCATCCAGGCTAGGTTATATTAATGGGCTTCTGTTTGCCGGTACCAAAATAAAAATTCTCCATCCAAACAGTTTCCACTTATGAATCTTGCTTTCTCCGATATTCCAGGATTGGCAGTAAAGAACATTATGATCATTCGATCTATGAATATTAGGTACCATGTTGTCTAAAAAAGGAGGAGCGTAGGAACAGGTTCACTACTTTCCACTTGCCTTTTCATCTGGGTCTTTGAAATTCGTTGCTTATTCTCTTCCAAGGAGGTAGCCGGAGGAGAAGGAAACGCAATTGTGAGATCAAGATTCAAGTCCAAAGAGTCGGAAACCCTATTATCAGTATCATTTCCAGAGGATTTCAACGGCTTACACTCGTTATTCGTCGATTCAGAGGACGTTGCAGATGCAGAAACGCCGCACTTGGGTGGCGGCCGGAGAGGAATCTGGTTTAGTCTATGGTTATTTGGATCGATACCCATGCTTATTAGCTTTCGCCGGATGTGAGAGTTCCAGTAGTTCTTTACCTCATTGTCTGTCCGTCCGGGCAACCTTCCGGCTATTAGAGACCACCTAACGGTCACATAACCCTCTGTTAGGAAAAGACCTACACGTGTTTGCACATGCAGATATAGATTCATACACACAAATATAGATTTACATGAGAAATGACATTAAGTAGATTTATACGAATCGATTTTTTTTCTTTTCAAAAACTAATTCTGACCGTTAAGTATTCCAGCTAGCTGTATTGTAGTCGTATATCAGATATTAAATAATATTATTCGTATTTAGATATAAATATTATACGTATATGCATGTCAAAGAGATGTCAAAGAGAATTGTTGAGAGAAGATGTATACCGATTGCCTAGGAGGGCATGGAGCTTGATGATGAGGTCCTCTTCATCTTGACCAAAGTTACCACGTTTGATATCTGGCCTGAGATAGTTTATCCATCTAAGCCTACAACTTTTGCCACAACGATCCAACCCTAATCAATCCACATGAAACAAGCTGATTAGGTGATGAGAAAAGAAAAGAAAACAAACCCAAAAAACAAAAGGTTATGATTTTGAATGACAAACCTGCAGCCTTGGGGAGGGAACGCCAACAGCCTTCGCCGTTGGTTCGGATGTAATCGATGAGCTTTTGGTCTTCTTGCTTGGACCAAGCGCCCTTGTTGGTGCCTTCCTTATCACAGCATGGTTTTCTCATTGTTCAATCTCCCTCTTGTCAGAAACTCGAAGAAAATACACACAGAGAGAGAGAGAGAGAGAGAGAGAGCGCGAAGCCAAAAGCAGGTGATGCGGGCGTAGATATAGCTAGTTGTGAGGAAGTGGGGGGGTTGGGGAAGTTAGTTGACTTGGACCGGTTGTTTTGCGTTGTTTAGGTGAGTCACACTGTTCTGCAGTTAAGAGGATAAGGTGCTCTCTACCGACTCTCCTCCTGCGCGCTTACTGTTTAGTATACGTCATTTTCCTTGATACAATATTTGCATTTTTCAGTTTTCACTTATTTATTTATTTATTTATTTAATCAGGGTAGTTCACATATAGCCTAACAATACCTCGAAATGGCTAGCCCACACATAGTACTATAGTAGTAACACGTATCTCAAGTATAGAGGCTCATGTAGGATTTTCAAACTAATCTCTGGCCCAACTCCCGACGCCACTTTAGATATGCGCCTTTAAATACGAGATTCGCCCAGGTGACTAGCCCCAAGAAGAGCTAAATAGCACCTTTAAGACCTACCATCTCAGCTCCTGACCATCAGGCTACCCCTTAGGATTATTCACCTTTTCCATTTTGTAAAGGAGAAAATATTTTTTTCTTGGAGAATTATAAAAACCCTAAACAAAATCTATTTTGATTTTTGAAGATGTGAACAAATAAATTAGTATGTATTGTTTTTTCGTTTACCATGAAAGGAAGATCGATGTCCATTTCATACTGTGGAGATGAGATATATATAGTACAATTTATATATAGTACAATTTACAAACAGGGCAAATAAACCGAGGTGAGGATTTAATCGATGGTTATTATTAATTAAAGAAAATTACATATACCATCCTTAAATTATCAAGTAATTTGCAATATCCTCTCAAACTATCAATCAAAGCAGTCCTTTTAAATTACCAAGAAATTGCAATGTACACCCTTGATAAAAATAAAAAATAAAAAATTAAATAAGCAAAAAAGAAAAAAACTGGTGGGTCTTCACACAAGACCCACGGTGGCCATGGCTCTTCCCTAGATCCACGGACACCACGGATTGCTTTTTTTCTTTCGAATTTCTAAGGGTATTTTTATCTTTTCGGAAAAAAAAAAAGGTGGTGCCGGGGGGGGGGGGGGGGGGGGGGGATTAAAAAAAATAAAATTAAAGGGGACATTAATTGTAAATTATATGGTAGTTAGATGAGATTTTGTATACTTCTTCTTTTTCTTTTTTTCTTTTTTCTAACTATTATTTATTAAAGACCTTAGTTAGCCTCCGGCTAATAGCATTGCTAGAGATACTTTTCTTTAACATAGCATTGTATAAACTACGTGCACTTTATGACTTTCTGTATCATTGTTATAGAGTAATGGAACAATTGGCCGGAGCGAAATAAACCTTTGTGAAATAATTAGACCTTTTTGCTGAAATCAATACCCATAGTTTGTCTTATTAAAAATATAAAATATAAAAAAAATATATTTATATAAATAATAATAATAATAATAATAATAATAATAAAAAAAAAAAAAAAAAAAAAGACCCGTAGTTTGTCTTTAAGATTTTCTATTCTAGCCCGCTACTTTTATATGAAGAGGAAACTAAGGGCCAAAAGTTTATTATTGGTTTCTCTTCTATTCTAGCTGTTCGTAAAAACTTCCATTTAATTTCCCTTGCCTTATCTTCCCTCGCCCAAACGCAACTGATTGTCACACCTTTTTGTAAAAGATTTTCCCCAAAACAATCTAAATCATATCACAGAAATTAAGCTTTTAGTTCCCAACCTAATGTTCACTTCTTCTCATGCTACCTAATTATCATAAATTTCCTCAATTTTTGTTCCCATATAATTTAAGGAAATTACTAAATAGATTAATGGGCAGTACGAAATTTTCACATTATATTTCCTCAGTCCTTACGCTAAATCAAACACGTGCAGCAACAATTAAAGTGACAACAAGTGAATTGTTTTATGTTGATGTTAACATAAACTTTGTAACTGTTAAACGTCCTTAATGGTCCACTTCCCATCAAGCAATATATAGGTAGGAATTCCTGGCTAGCCGATGATCGAACCACGTTTTTCCATCAACTCAATACTAGAGATCGATAGATGTGGATTAGGTGGTGGTGTCCCCCTTACGGTAATGTACCCATTACTCAACCACCAAAGTACCTAAAAGGCTCGTCCACCCAAAGCTCTTCGGACCTAACAAACAGTTGGACCACCCTTCTCAAAGGGTCTAGAGTCTAGCTATAAGCATGTCCAACAATAATAGTTAAAGTAAATATTGAAAAAGTACGACTCTTTATTTTAGTTACTTTTTATTTTTATACTCTCTCTAACAGATTCTCTATTCTAATCTTTTTACTCTTTTTACTTGTATTTAAATATTATTTTTCATTATTTTTTATTATATTTTTGCCAACACTTAATGAAAGAGAAAATATTGAATTTTCCCACATTCTTTAAGCTACACCGTACAATGTTGCACCTGTTCAATATTCTAGTAGAGAATTATACAATTTATGAAAGCAAAGCAACCAAAACCAAAGCAAATTGATCATTTTTTTGTTAAAAAAAAAAAAAAAGGCAACAAAAAACAACAATATAAAAAGGAAGACAAAGCAACTAGAAACATACAATAAGACTAATAATTCTTAAGATTGACCATGCAATTGTTACATGTGCTTGACAAGGCCGAATTGCAGATGAGAATGAGTTTGACTGTCTCTAATGTTCGTTTACATGCCTTTCAATGAATTCTAAAAATCAAGGGGTATGCTCGTGAGAAATTTGTACATAGGGAGTTTCATCGATTTGTTCATATTCAAGATCACTAACATCGTCAGTATTTTGTTCGTCTTCAATAATCATGTTATGCATTATTATGTACGCTTTTATAATGAAAAGTGGGTGAGAAAGAATTATACATGAATATTATATGGTTTTAGTTTTAGTTTTTCTCAATATTTTATTCGTTATAGAGCCTATTCACTATTTATTCTATAAGGAAAACAACCACTTTGCCTCATTTACTAGATTGAAAAAAAAAAAAAAAAAAAAAAAAAAAAAAAAAAAAAAAACCTGATACTAGTCAAATTTGACTATTTTGAAGCATTTAACTAGCTTGTTGGAGATGTTCTAAGGCCATTTAGATAAGCTCAGCTCCAATAGCCCAACAAAAAGCCTGTCGTCCTAAGCTAGCTAGGAGGCAACCTACCCTAAGGTCAAATAGCACTTAGACCGCGCGCAATAAGGTGATATCACACAGGATTCCCTCCTCTCCATGTCAAGTAACTGTCGTGTGACGACATCTCACATCCCTTGGGTATAGAATTTGAGATGTGCTTATATGTATATTTGCATCATTTGTAAGGTTAAAGGTCTCAAATGGTGGAAATAACAACTCGCGCAGGTGAAAATGGAGGAAGAAATCAGGGAAGACAATAAAGAAAATGCACTGGATAATCACTACTGGTAGCTACGGGCTCTTGGGAGAGGCCCAATCTCTCTGAAATTACAGCTATCACAATATTCTCTTTTTACCTTTCCCCCCATAGCTCTCTTCCTAAATACCCGCTGAGATGGTATCGAATAAGAATCTATCCTCAGCCAAAACACAGCTGTCCTAACAGAAATTGGAATAACAAAACGGTTTTCCAGCATAGGCGAATGCTGTACAGGGTATCAAACGCCTATAACCGAATACATAAAGGAAAACAAATGAAACGACAGCTAAGATAACCAAAACGCAGAGAAGTAAACCAGCTCATTGTTCTTCTAGAAGCTTCTACCCTGTTCTACTACTGAAGATAAAATCCAGCTCTACTATACACGTTATCTATGGGATTCTACCGTGAGTGAGTGGCAGCTCCACCCCTACCACCGGTATGCCCATAACATCATTCTTGACACAACGTGTTTTAAAGTCATAATGGCCATGAACTTATCAGAACTCCGTAATTAAGCGTGTTTATGCGAGAGTAGTACTCAAAATGGGCAACCTTTCGAAAAAATTGATTTTATATCGTTGGGGAGTCGTTACAATTTGGCCACGTTAAATAACCTCTCTTAATACTCTCGGAAGCGAATCATCTACAGTTATAACAGGGTATACGCAGGAATCCCTATTCCCTAGAGCCCCACTAATTAGGAAACGCGGGAAATGTTGATCTTTACAAAGAAAGGAGGCCCCTTCTTCAGCTATGCATAATTTTCAATTACCTTTTCTCCTTCCTCTCCATATTGACTTAGACATCATAAGTTGTTCCGTCGGTACCTCCAACAAACCATCTTTGATCTTTTACGGTTTTACCGCTTTTGCAAGCTTTTGCTTCCTCGTTCTAGGCATGAAGGCACTGTACGTTGTACTAACAGTGTTGTGGGTCCATGACCTATAACCACTCACAACGTGATAATCAAGGCCGGCCCTTCTATTAGGTGAGTGAATAAGACTCTCAAATGGTAGTAGTTTACTAGTGTTGGTTCAAAATAATATATGGATCTAGCGTGCATTGTGCAAGGCGGCAAGTAAACGCATGGTTGGGACTAAACAGCCAAGAAGTAATATAATGAAGAATAAAAATACTACAAATATTAAAATAAATATTATTTAATTAATATTTAAATACAAAAAAAAAAATGTTTCATTTAAATTTATTGCTTTAAACCTCAAAATCTATCGAGTTCATCCTCGTGATAATATTTTTTGAAAAAGAGAAATTGATAAATTTTGGAAGACCCATCTAGCAAACCACCAATTAGAGCATTTGTAGTGAAGTTGTCAAACAGACGAAATCGCCAAAATTAGATGATTTTGCTCAAAATCATGTCTCCAACAAGCTCATCACCTCTACAGTAAAATTAAGGATTGTCAGGAACCCTCGTCTGATGAGACGAGAGCAAAGTTGATCGTCTGCTTCTATTTTCTAATTTTTATTTCTTCTCTTCTCTTTGCTCTTCCTATTCATCGTCTTCTAGGATGCGACGACCGTTGGAGTAGTATCCTTTCATTCGACTGGTTGTGGACGGCGTGGATGGCCGGTTGGGCGAGGAGCACCGGCGTGGTGAGCTGTTCAAGCGAAGGTACAGAAAGTCGTCAGTGAACCACAGAGATTCGGCCGTCAAAAATCAGGTATCCAACGTTGATAATTCCGCCGATTTTGCTCTGCACTTCAAAAATCAGGCACCTAGCATTGATAATCCGGCCGATCTACTGAGGTTCTATGTTTTTTTGCTCCGGCCGATCTACTGAGTCTCTCCTTCTTCTTCTTCTCCTTTTTCCTCTTTTTTTTTTTTTTTTTTTCCTTTATTTTTTTTTTTTTATTTTTTTATTTTTTTATTTTTAATTTTTATAAAACTAATAAAAAATTAATATTTATTTGAAGTAAAGAATATTTAAAGAGTTTGGTATTTAGAGCTTTGAAAAAGGAGGTAGTTAACATAACAAAAGTAAAATTTCCGACTAAAATTTGAAGAAACTTTGACGACTTCACTACAAATACTCTAAGTATGTCTTTTTCAATTGTACTACACCGTACGTACATTATTGTCTTCCTTTCCAATCGTTTATACCTTCATTTCCATCTTCTTTTTTTCCTTTTTCTCTTTTTTATTTTTTATTTTTTTTTATTTTCTACTCAATGAGGAAAAAGAGATTACAAAGACAATCTTTGCCCACTTTAATCTTTAAAAGAAGAAAGAAATGGAAAATTCTGAGATGCTTCCAAACACTAGGCAATTAAGTATGCACGGTAGTTGGCGCATCACTGCACGCCTAACTGATTCCCCTCTTTCTTTATGAGATTCAAACGGAGCATGATCAAAATTCCAAGAAGCCCCAGGAAGAGTCTTTTGTCCAGCCGAAGTCTGTATATGTATTGCTGGAAGGGTTATATATAAGCTCACAGCCACAGGCAATTCCAGTGATTCTAATTTCTACACCTTGAGAGAAATTTGATATCACGTGCAGTTTGCCCAAAGACATCCTCTGCTCAGTAGAATTTCTAGCCATTACTTCCATTTCCCAAAGCAAAGTTACAGCTGGTGCACAGGAAACAAATACACTTCGACAAGACTAATCTGTTGTCTAAATAAAACAATTCTCAAATAGATCAAGACATTTACAAGACAACAACAAAAACTAATAAAATAAAATAAAACATCAGACCCACCTGCGAGAGAACACAAACCAGGGGCCTGAAACAGGCTGCTACGTACTAAAATCCAAGCAACCATCAGTAGCTAAAGGACCTCAAAAGCGTTTCTCTAACCAAGACTCTGATCATAGTCAAGTAGGTAGTGGGTTTTGTGTGTGTCTAAATATTTAAGAATAGCTCATGAAGTAATAAAAACAAATAAATAGAATCTAGTTTATTAAAAAAAATAAATAAATAGAAACATCAGTAAGAAGTAACAAATCCACAGTGTCTAAGATTCTCCTGCTCCACATTGCAAGTGACAATAAACTGAGGGAAGCATGGGAGGGAAAGCACATGCATCCAAATCTAAGGCATGGATGGGTGGCCATAAAAAATAACAAATACCAAAAGATTCAAGGTCAAAAAAATATTTCACCATCAAGCATTAGGTGTTATCCAAGAGCAAAGTTTTGTTGGACCCCAGTCTATAAAAACTGGATATCAAGTTCGTACATGAGGGAGAGGCTGGTAGGTAAAAAGTATGACTGACTATAATTTTTGGAAAAGCACTTGAATATTGACATGAAAGCTCACTCACCAATGTTTTTTTTTTTTGAAACTCACCAATTGAATACAAAAAATATCTACTCTGAGGTTCTGCTTTCTTCCCAACTGACTTAAACTGCTAAAAGAGGATAAGAAGATACGTTTATAACATGATCCAGAATTCATTTTACATCAAATTTCCGCAGCCGTATCTAATCAAAAATAAATTTTGTACAGCAGTGATTTACATGCCAACAAAAATGATTTCATACTCTGACAAACCAATTACATGAAAAGTTCTAAAATTAGAACACATTAATTTGCACAATATTTCTACAGAAAGCTAGGACATTTCATGCTACTTGTTTTTGTTCACTTTTTCTTTTCACCCTGCAATATCTGAAGGTTTGACTTTGTCATGGTATCTTCAGAATCCATGTTGAAAAGGCACAGTTGTAAAACACTCGGTTAATCTTTTAAGCCTGTGAATCAGTTTCGTTAGGACTGGTTGGTTTGAAACCTCTACCATCTAACAGTCATGCTTTCACTGAGTCTAGATATAAAAAAATGAATGGCTTCATTGTCTCTTGCCGATTATGGAGCAAACAGTCCTAGTCACATCCAGAATTGACATTCTTCATCAGGTATGAATCATCCCCCACCTACAATTATATGAAAACAATAAAATAATCTTAATGAATAAAATGAGGGTTCTTCAATATAGTCTATTTCGCCTATGAATTTCCCATTATCAAATTAACTACCATCCAGTTGACCAACAGTTGGCTGCCAGCCAGTCTGATGTTTGTCTTGCCCTCGAAATCTTCATTTTGCTTTTTACCAGTCAAGGAATGCATTAGCAATAATCTGACTTAGCATACGCATTTTGACTTTGATTAAATATTTTCATATCCTGTGGAGTGTAAAACAATTATATCATAATGATGCAGAATATGGAGTACAGAGTTCATTACCTACAGCCATGATATACTTATTGGCCTGTCTTTTATTTTTCTGGTAGTAGTGTGATAAGTGGTAAATGTTGCACATTCAAGCTCCTTAACTTACATATGTCAATTCCTTAGCATTGTTATTTGTTTGATTTTGTGTTGTTTTATTGTTTTTAGGTTTTAAATAAATATGCAATTAATTTCATTGATTTTGGGCTTAAAGCACACTTTGAGAAGACCTAGAAGATATAGTTAAACTTAACCAATTATAATAGAAGACATATATGATGTGGTTAAGTTTAATTAAATTAAAGAAATTATTAAATCGAAAATTCTCCAATAAGAGTCAAAATTGGATTGGATTCAAATTTGGATTCTGCACACGTCTTAATGTTTCGATCATAAATATATGCTCAAGTCTTGGATTGTAATGAAATTGGTAGAGATGGATTTTGGAAAGCTAATAAAAAATACAACAAATATGTCAGAAATAGGTTTCTCCTAACTTTGACGTTTTCTATGCCAAAATTGCCCCGTAATAAAAGACCGCAAATCTGAACGAATTTGAAATTTTTTTCCAACTTAGATTGAATTTTTAATCTCCTACTTGGACTAAGAGACTAAGTTTCGATTTTTCTTGGATTCCTAGAGCTTTTAGGCCTCCCCTAGTTTCTATAAATAGACCCCTAAGTTTCAAGAGAAGGTGTGCTTAGCTTTAGACAAAAAATTCTTCTTGGAGGCTTGATAAGTTGAAGAGGAGAAAAGAACATGGCAGGAGGCCATCTCAGCACTACGATGAGCAGCTAAATTCGTAATACGGTGTTGATGTAGCCATTTTCCAAGTAACAATGGTTTAATTGTATTTTAATTTGAGATTTTCTATATGCATGATAGTTGTATAATTGTGAGAATTGATCTTAATGTTTATATTCAATCATTATGAATTTCTTATCTTGTCTTATAAATTCTTTTATATTGATTGAACTTAATCATTCATATTTTCTGTGATTATGTGAATGATTGTTATATAACGGTTTTAATTGACATATGATCAAGAAGGTTAGGCCATGCCTAGGGAAAACGAATTGTACTACACCCTAGTTTAGTGTAATTTAGGTAGACAGTTCGTACCAACCGAAAATGGGTTATACTATTCCATTGATTGTGTGTATCCTATTAAAGATGTAACTAATCTATACCTAGGGAAAACGGGTCGTACCGCATCTTAGTGGTTAGGTGGACGGTCCGTGCCAACCGAAAATGGATTATATTTATTCTTTAGAGGTAATTTCTTGACTACTCGAGTGAGACAAGCCCTATATCATTCATAGTATGAATTTTCCTCGTTAAACCATTGTTATGAGATGAGTGGTGAAATCAACCCCTTATTCTCTCTCATCACTACTCTCTTTACATTTATGTCTTTTACTTTTATGTATCTATTTTTAGAAAACAAAAATCAAATCAAACATATTTTAAATTAAGTTATATTTAATTTTGAAAAGCTTGATAACAACACCTACGCAGTCCTTGAGGTTCGACACCCTCAATATAGTCATATCCTACAATGATTCGCACTATTGTGAGAAGTAATTTTATCATTGATATTTTTGTACATAAAACGACCACATCATAGTGGTCATACAAGAATGGAACTTGAGTTACATGAAGACTCTATCAACAAGGGGTGGTCGATTGGCAGAAGGAGTCTATTTACAAGAGGGTTTGTTTCGTACTTCAATTCCATCTGCAAGAGGATTTGTTTTCCTGAAGATCTCTATCAAGACAATGGTGTTTTCATAGTAGCACTAGTAGTTTTAGACTCGTATTGTTCTATCTTATCCTTTAGTCGGCAATTGTCTCATCTCCTATCCTAATTCCACTAGAATAATTAGGTAGGCTCTATATAATGCTATGTACCCGATGAACAAAATTAGTGAATGAGAAATTGAGAATTATTCTAGTTTTTACTAAACTATTGAGATGAGATTTCTCTTTTGGAGGTTTGTTTCCTCTTCCCTTCAGTAGTGAGACTCTACCAAACTCGATTGTTGGCCAGTGAAACTATGTTCAACATAGAATTTAGCTATCTTTTCTTTTGTCCTGCATCACATAATCTGAAAGCAAATTGTAAAAGCCAAAGTTGGAAATAACCTTGAATTCTTAGGTTACCTACCCAGTTCATTTAGTTTTTCTACAATTACATATAACAACCAATAATTTTTTTATAAGCATCTAAAGATCAATCAAAGTCGAACATGTTACAACCAATATGCAGCCCAATTTGCAATGAATCAAGATTTGGTTCCAAAATACCATCTCCTAAAAATGTAGCTACAGGAAATTCAATTAGTTCTAAAAGTGAGATGCCAACTTTTTTTTTTGATAAGTAAGAAAATTTCATTAAAAAAAGCGTAAGGCGCCCCTAAGTACACAGGAAGTATACATATAAGCAAACTCAGCTAATCCACATAAAAACCTAAGAAAACCCACAAGAAACCCACAGGAAACCCACAAGAAAACCCCTAACAAGCATATAAGGAACACCGAACCCAACCCCAATACCCCAACAGGACCCCCAAAACCCAAAGGAAAAACCCCAGAACCCGAGAAAAACCCAAGAGAAACACTCGTCAAAATAAACCAAGCAAAAACCGAACCCGATGGATGACCCACAAACCCATCCAAGCAATAAAGGCACACAACTCTACAACATGAAGTCCTTTCCTATCCTACGCCTAGCGGAAGATTTATCGTCGCCATAGTTGATAGAGCTATGCAGATTTAGAAGCTCCCTCTTTCCTTTAGACTTTTGGCGCGATATCATCTTGTCACGCTGAAATTCTTCTTCCATGGCATCCCGAATAGCCAACGCCTCGTCCCCAAAAGCATCCTCTAGCGCCCAATCCAAAGGCGACACATCCCAAAGATCAACGTCCTCCTCCCAAACCACAATCTCCCCGTTATGATCAAAACCGATCGGCCAATCCCGAGATTGGGAGAAGCTATTACCCTCAACGGATGAAGAAGTGGAGCAACCTCTAGGAGGGGAGGAAGGCCTGACCATCCCTACATCGATAACCTTCCGAGGCAAATCCATAATGTGAGATGCCAACTTATCAGAGACTAGTTTGGTTAATAAAATTTTAACCAACTCAATAACAAAAAACAGCAGACAATTATGACAATCTTATAGATTTGCTTGACTCATACCTACTTGTTGATCATTTTACAGTGATTCTTGACAATTAGCTTTCTTCATCTGTAACCAAGGGAATTCAGCATTAGTTATTTAGTACGCACTTTATACACCAAAGAATGCATAGATGCCAACATCAGACTATCAAAGTCCAAAGTGATAAATTTTACAAAGTCACTAATGTTGGGGCGAAAAAAAGGAAAATATAAAAGAAAAAGAAAGCAAAGCAAACAGTTTCCCCTCAATAGAAAGCATTGGTGGTCCCAATGCAGCATAACAGTACTATATAAGTACTGTGAGATCTACAGTTTAATTCTGACCATTTAATTAAATAAAAAAACAACATCAAGAATATATTGGTCTTCAGCCACTCTCAATAATTTTTCTTTTGTTTTTTCAATTGGTAACTTACACACTATACTCAATGATCCATGATCCAAAAGCAGGTTTTTATTAACTTGAGGTATTCTATTTATTTTGAAAGCATAGCATATTTATGAGCATTTCAGAATTTTTTTTCCCCTATTTTTAATTGGTGAAATTTGAACATAGACTTCTAAAGTACTCTTCTCTCTTAATAGTTTCATCCTTAGATAACGGTCTCTCCTCTACAATCATATCCAAACGAGTCATTTCCCCCTCCAAGCTTCCTCTTGTTGGGTCTATGAGTCAAGATCATGTGTGTTCTACTAGTCAGCTTGGAAGAAGTAAAAGGCTTCCATTTACCAACTCAACTAGAGTTTCATCATATCCTCCAGATTGACTTGGTTGTATCCCATTCATATTAAAACAAATGTTTTTTCTTCCTTTGTTAAAGACATTAGTTGAGTGTAAAATCAAACAATTCCAGTATGATAATGGGGGTGAATATATCTCCAAACAATTTACTTCCTTGATTTAAATGGAATTCATTATCATTTAACACACTCATACACATCCAGTATGATAATGGGGGTGAATATATTCTTGAAAAGAAACATAGACATGTTATGTAGATTGGACTCTCTCACTCCTTGCCAAATCCAATCTTCCTTCTTTTAGGGTAGATGTGTTACTAATAGCAATTTACTTGATAAATTGTCTACCCACACCATTGTTAAACTATGAGTCTCCGTACAATAAAACTTTTAGAGAAATCCTCATTACTCTCAACTCTGGTGCTTTTGATGTGCATGCGTCCTTATGCGTCAAATAAGCTTGCTTTCTGAATCAAGCAATGTATTTTACTTGGACACTCCTCCAATCACCTAGGTTATCATTGCTACGATCCAGTCATTAAGAAACTCTATTTATCCTGCCATATTTTTTTTATGAACGGTTATTTCCTGCTCAACAGAAGACTACACTCACTCAGACACCTCCCTCATATGCTCCCTCAAGTCACCCACTCCTTATTTTGCCACATGGGTCATCACACACACACTCACCCCTAGACAACAAATTTTCTACTCTGACCCCATACTCCCAGCCTCCTTCAACTTCAGTCACTCCTATACTTGCTGCTACCTATATCTCACCTCCATTCACACTTGTTTCTCTCCCACCCGACTCCAACACTCACAATCTTATCCTCTTTGTCTCCCTCCCATACCAATAACCATATGGTCACCTATTCCCAAACCGGCTCTTTGCGCCCTAAACAATTGAGAAATGCTATTTTTTCATCTCCATCCATTTTTTTTTACATCCACCATTGAATATGTAGGACAAATCCAATGGTGAATTTGAAAAAGGGATGGGATGGGAGATGGAGGAGTAGCTGATCTCTAAACAATTTCCCACCTTTCAACTTTTCTATTCTTCCAATCACTCTCTACAGGCACTTCATAGCTCACTCCAAATTTCATAACCTACCTGTTTCTCTCAACGCAATACATTTGAGGAGTGGAGAAAAGCCATGGGCCAAGAGTTTGAAGCACTCTTAGCCAACGGTACATGGACACTATGTCTTCACCCACAGAATCACAACCTTATTAAAAAAAACAAAAACAAAAACATAAAAGGCCTATAAGATGAAGCAGAAGGCGGATGACACCATCAATCACTACAAAGCTCATTTAGTGGCGAAAGGGTTTGATCAAGAGAGCGGGATTGATTTTCGGAGACTTTCAACCTTGTCAGTAAACCTGCTACCATGTGGGTAATATTGGCTCTGGTGGTTCACTTTGGTTGGAACATCGGACAGCTTGATGTATCCAACGCTTACCTTCGTAGTACACTGCATAAAAAAGTCTACATGGAACAACCGAGAGGATTCATTGATCAACCGCATCCTGAATATGTTTTTAGATTACATAAAGCATTGTATGGCGTAAAACATGTACCTAGGGCTTGGTTTACACGTCTCTTGTTAGAATATTAATTAAATTCACAATTTCCTATTAGCTTAAAATTTTGTGATAAGTGGTCGATTTAACAAAGTATCAAAGTAAAGGTCCAAAGTTCAAACCTTGTCTCTGTAATTCACCTCCCATCTTGAATATTTCACATGTAGGGTCTTACTTACTGAGGGGGGAAGTTTAAGCCCAAGTGTAAGGGAGAGTATTAGAATATTAATTAAATGATTAAATTTACGATTTCCTATCGGTTTAAACTTTTAACACATTTCTTAGTGTTTACTTGAACTTGGGTTTGTAGCTTCACAAGTGGACAGTTCTCTATTCACCTTCCATTAGTCCAATGTTCATTTGTATTTACTGATCTACATGGATGATATAGTGTTATAAGGACGCATGATTTTGTCATCTATTCTTTAATTGCAAATCTGAAATCTAAATTTACGTTAAAAGACCAAGGACCCCTTGGACCCCTTGGCTACTTACTTGGCATCTAGGCTACCCGTAATGCTCATGGTCTTCACTTTCAACAAAGCAAGCATAACCTGAATGAGCTTCATCGGGCACATATGATTGGTGCAAAACCATATGCCACACCTTTCGTATCTGGTGGCAAATTGTCCTCTACAGACACATAGTGGGTGCTTTACAATATAGCACACTCACGCGCCCTAAGATTGCTTTCTCCATCAACCAATTGTATGAATATCTCCATGCCCCAACCAACGCTCATTGGACTTCAGCCAAGAGAGTCCTCCACTATCTTAAAGGTGCCATCAACCATGATCTCTACTACACGTGCAATTCTCTCAACCTTCATGCCTACTGCGATTTGGACTGGGTGGGTAATCCGATTGTGATCAACAACAGGCTATGGTGGCTTCTTAGGCCCTTGTCTTGTCTCATGGTGTGCTAAGAAACAGTTGATTGTTTCTCGGTCAAGCACGGAAGAAGAGGACCGTGCTCTGGCCATAACAGTGGTTGAGTTCTACTGGCTCCGCATGGTTCTTAAAGATTTACGGGTTCCTCAACCCATCACCACAAATCTATGGTGTCATAATATAGGGGCATTAGCACTTGTATCAAATCCAGTGTTTAACGCATGCACGGAGCATATAGAGGTGGATTTCCATGTCATCCACGAGAAAGTAGTCAACAAGGATGTCTGTTTACGATTTATTCACAAAGGGGCTCTCTTTTGCTCATTTTTCTTTCCTTAAGGACAGTCTCCGGTGTGTCAACCCTTGGGGCCTTGGGGGGGTGTTAGCCAACCACAGTTTGTTATGGTCTGTTGTATAACTTAGCCTCTCGTTAGCAATTGTAGTTAGTTTATAACTCATACATGTAAATTGTTATAAAGGAGATAATGGAAGACAATTTTGGTAACTTTGAAAACCAAAACTTTTTTTTCCTCACTCTTTCATAGTCCAACAACCACCCAAAGCAATAAAAGAAGAGATCAAACTTAATATGGTTAGAGAGCAAAAGCATTAAAAATGAAGGGCATATACTAAGTAGAGATGTCACAAATCATAACAAAAGAAGAATCCTTGCGAGTATAAAAATATTTGTGTTACTTACAGTTCAACTTAGGATGCTTTCGAAGCAAGGAGCTTTGAGCAAGTTCTGTTCCATAGGAATTTCCAAAAAAGGTAAAATCTGCATGACTAAAACTACAAACTTGCGAGGGTCCAATTTCTCGTAAACTCAACCCAATAATGCCCCGGCCAAGAAATATGGTGCTAAGGCACTCAGTCTGCATACAAAGAAATCCTTTTCAATTTTGTACTATCATGTAAATCTCTTAAATGCTTTTTACATGTTTATGTGCCGACATACATCTATCCAATTTAACACCTATGCCAAGAAATTAAATAAAAATAAATAAATTCAGGCTAAGTTCCTCCGAAGTTCTAAATTCATTATACCTCACACTTTGGTCAAATTCAAATTCATAGAGGCCTCTTAGATGGTAGCTCCATGTGGTGTTGGTTGTGGTAATTTTTGAAGTGGGTTCACAGCAATCAGGATATTTCCAGTGTATGTCTTGGAAAGATGGTTAGAAACAGCAATAATAAGACTATTTTAGCAACTTAAAATGAAGTCAGAGAGGAAATTACTGCTTCAGGAATCAACGAACCGTCCTTGCCGCACAAACAAGTGCCTAAGATGAAGTTAAAAAATAGATGCATTATTGACCCATCAAAGAGCCATAAAATTCTAAATGAAGATTAAGCTCAAATATAGATGCATTGTTGACCTATCAAAGAGCCATAAAATTCTAGATGCTGACTGTCAAAAAGCATCAACTATCTTCAATCAGCCACATCAAATCAATAAGCAAAAAGAGAAATCCATTAAACTATAAACACTGAACCATAATGCACCATACCATCTGCCATATATCCAAAGTGTTATCTGAAAGATTTTCGCATGTGACGTTCAGGAGTTTAATGCTTCAATGTATAGCAGGAGGAGTTCATAATACAAGTAAATAATGTTCTTCTATATTTGGAAAGCAAACAAAAAAAAAAAAAAACAAAGCAAAAATATAAAGCATCATTTGAAGGATCTCCAAAAATGACATCTGCAATATATTCTTTTCTTTTCTTATCTTTTTTCTTTTTTCTTTTTTTTTGCTTTTACGTAAGTAATTGACCCTAAGAGAAATAGGAAATTCAAACTAGTGACCTACGCTTCATGAAGCGTGGTCCCCAGATAGAGCTACCCCCTTGGGATCTGCAATATATTCTAAAAGAAACTAGGGGGAGACAAAACATAGGGTATACTGTTACTCCGGAAAATTCAAAGGATGAGATGGCTGCATGATGAAGTAAAGAAGAACAATTAATTTATATTTTCCAGTTTCTTGATAAATGAAATTACCTTTTTTATTTTACAAATATCTCCAGCACTTTTACCTATGCTTCAACAAATTTGTTTCCAGAAGATTTCTCAAAAGATTAATACTTTTTCCAGAACACTAATATCTTCATTTTCTCCTCTAGTTTCCACAAGTTAGCATAAAAGTCTAAGGACCAAAACCTGAAAAAAGGAAACCAAAGTTGATTATAAGGGGTTTCTTGCCTGTACCTTGATACAAATAATAACAACAAAAGCGTAACTCTTTGCCTGCCCCTTTTGGAGGATTTGGGAAATTTGAAAACTCTACCATGTGGAATTCTGTCTCTTTCTGCGGCATGATACTGATACAATTTCTTCCTATTTCTTTGTAACTTCATATGTTCCTTCATTTTGAACAAAATTACAATCTTCTCATTTCTCAAAAACTCAAAACATGAAGCAAAGCTCCACATTTGTACCATAAAAACATCGGCTCCCACTTCCTTAATTTAAGAAACTATAGTACACAAAGAGTGACTCAAGCGACTTCTATTGATAGCACAAAAGACAACAATGATTGCAGTAAACTACAATAAAACTTATTATGTAATTGAACCATAAGGAAACCGATTTCCCCTCTCGAGCATATTTACTACTAGTCACATCCATTGCGCATTATCCAGGTTTTCAACTAATATAACAAGAATTCAGCTACTAAAAATAATACGAAAAGAAAAGTTCAAATGGTCCAGAAGAAGTGCAGCTTGAGAGTCTATTTCGTCATTCCTAAACAAAGCTAACAAGAATTGCGATATACTGGACTGAGATTCTCCTTTGCAAAACAGAAGGTGTAGGGGAAAAAAAAAATCTATTCATTCCAATTACATATTTCAAAGATACCCAATATCATAAAATCCGGCTAATGAGCATGCCTCTAGAGATACAAGAGTAGTATGTATAAAAAGGGTTAGAATTACAGTCTACATGAATTCAGAAGGCGAATTGGCATCAGGCTTCCCGTTATCGCCCAATCCCCCTGGATGCTGCAAAACTTGAGGCGGCAACGCTCCCAATGCACCACCCAACCCATCACTCGCCGACCCATAAAACTGGCAAACAAGCCGAGCCATCACCCCGAGAACCTGCATTTGGTTCTGGCACGCCTCAGCGTGCATTTGCATCATTTGCTTCTCATGCTCAATCTGCAACCCCACCATCCTCTCCCTCCACTCCATCTCCTCCTCTTCCCTCTCCTCCTCCATCCTCATCCTTCTCCGCCGCTCCTCACTGAATTCCCTTTCCAATCTCAACCTCTTCTCAGATTCCCTCCTTGCCCACATCAACTCCCTCTCTTCCAACTCCGATTCCCTATTCTCCAACCATTCTTTTCTCTCATATTGCCGCTTGACCGACCTCAAATGCGCCTCTTTCCTCTTTTCTTCCCTCTCTACCTCGTCCTTCTCTCGCCGAAACTCCCTCTCTCTTTTCCTCTCCTCCCTCTTCACCACCACATCCCTCAACTCCGAAACTTTTGCACCCATTAATTCCAATCTCCGATTTACTCCCAAACCCTTCTTCGGTTTCTTCATCCGAGCAAAAACCATTTCCCCAATTCCCCTCTCACCTACAAATTCACCATCACTCCTCGCAATTTGCTCACCATCACCACCGCCACCATTGGCATCATCACCACCACTACAGTCATTTTCTTCTTCGTCGTCTTCATCTCCTTTATCCTCATCTTCGTCTTCTTGCTCCTTTTCCTCCAAATCCTCAGAATCAATCCCAAACCCCAAATCCCCACAATCCCCAAAAACATCAATATTCTCACACAGCCTCTTGCCCTTGGCGTCGAGCTCCACATCCCCAAACACCTCCTTGTACTTCAAGAAATTGACCCAGTGATTCTCCCCATCTTTCCAGTTGAACTCGTCCTTGGAGATCCGGATCTTCTGCTTCACGCCCAGGTACTGGTGGCGCATGTTCTGGACCTTGATGGATACGTCCCGCCAGGTCCACTTGAATGGGAAGCTGGCTGGGTCCTGGAGGTGGTGTACCGCATTAACGTGGTCCGCCACGGGCTTGAATTTCTTCTCTCGGGTCTTGAGCTTGGCCAACGCTCCTGAGCTTCGGAGCTCCGAGTACTTGGTCAGAAGGGTCTGCTCTTCCATCTCCGACCATTTCTTGCGCTTCATATGGTGTTTGAGGTTTTGAATGCTTACCGGAGAAGGGAATGGTCGATTGTTTTCTCGCCCGAGGCCGGAAGATGGGTGCGTTATATATGTTGGTTACTTCTACGGTTCTACTGCTTGCCATGCGTCTCTTCTCTTGAGAACTAGTTCATTATTATATTATACATGATTTTTATTTTTATTTTAATCTTTTGATTAATAGATTTAGTCTGATTCACTTCCACTAAATAGATTTAACTTCAAAACATTATTACTTTTTTCATTTTTTATTATTATTCAAATAAATAAAAAATATTACAAAACAAAAAATTTCACTTTATTTTTATTAACAAATTCGTAATATTTAATATCACATCCATCAACTCTTATTACTATTCAAATACAAAACTCACCTTAAAAATTTTTGGGTTAAATACGTTTTTGGTTTATGAGTTTTGAAAATTTTATTTTTAAGTACTTGAGTTTTAATTCGCATCACAGATGGTACTTCCGTTTTGGAAAAATACCAAATTAGTACCTCAATCAAGTTTTTCATCCAAAAACTAATGGCCCGCCTGAGGGTTGACATGTGTTTTAGTATTAAAAAATAATAAAAAAAAAAAAAATCTTTAAAAATTAATTAAAAAATTAAAAACTTAGAAAAAGAAAAGAAAAAAGATGAATGGTTCAGCCACCCTCTTGACGGGTTTGGGGTGGCCGAACCACCCCTAAGGGCCACGGGGGTGGTTCAGCCATCTCCATTGGCAAACTTTCAAATTTTTTTATGGGTTTTGACCTTTGAGGGTGGCCGAAACCCTTTACCAAATTTGATTTATTTATTTATTTATTAATATTATTTTTTTGCCATGAGGTGGCCGAACTAGCCCATGGGGGGTGGTTCGGCCACCCTATACTAGTCAAGAGGGTGGCTGAGCCACCCTTCTCTTTTTTTCTTTTTTTTTTTAAAAAGTTTTTTTCTTTTTTTTTTTAATTAATTTTTAAAGATTTATTATTATTATTATTTTTTTATATATAAAACACGTGTTAACCCTCAGAGGTTAACACCTAGCGGGTCGTTAGTTTTTTGACGGAAAATTTGATTAAGGTATTAATTTGGTATTTTTCCAAAATTGAGGTATCATCTGTGAAGTGAATTAAAACTCAGGTATTAAAAAAATAAAGTTTTTAAAACTCAGGGACCAAAATCGTATATAACCCAAAACTTTTACCAAACACACACTAAATGATTGAAATGGTGAAAGAAACCAATTGGGTAAAGAATTTTATTTAGAGCCAAATATTTGTGTACACTACTATATAATTGTCATATAACTTACCTTGATGATATAAAAGTGAAATTTAATCTTTAAATTAGCACTTGTAATCAGCCCCCCCCCCCCCCCCCACAATTTCCTAAAAAAAAAAAAAATTTATTAGGTAGAATTTTTTTTTTTTTTTTCTAAAAAATTAAAAAAATATAAGGTAAAAATAAAAATTTAGTTTATTTAGCCCATAACAAAAAAAAAAAATTTGGCCATTAGTCCCTATCCATAAGAATTCATGGCTCCATCCCTGCTTGTAATATATATATATATAAGTAGTCATTTTAATTATATAGCAGTTTCATAACAATTTACTGAATAAACTAACTCTTATAATTTTATAAGTGAGACAAAAAATGGTTTTTATGCTCTAGGAAAATGTAGGGTTTGTTTGCTAGATCTTATTCTTTCTTTTTTTTTCTTTATAACCAAAAAAGTCCAAAATATTAACAAATAATTTTTTTCACAAAAAATTCAAAACTCATTTTTTATTTATATCATATCAAAAAAAAAAATTCACCAAATTATTAAAAACACCTCTCAAAAAATATGCTAATAACAAAATAACGTAAAATATGAAAGAAAAATGGAAAAAGAGCGTTCTGAAAAGTCTCTAAGTGGTTAGATATCTTTATTTGGATAATGATTTTTTTACATTATATTGATGTACATTAACTCTACACCAAAACACATAGGTTTGAAACTCATGTATGTGAATTTTATACATGTGAATTTCATATGCATGAGTCTTACACCAAATATATCTTTGTGAAGACTTGATGTAAATCATAGTAACGTAGAAATAACAAATTTCTGATTATCTTTATACATGATTTATCTTCATACATGACTCACAAGGGGGATTTCTCTATCGCATAGAAGTAGGTTCCATTTACCAAATTTCGTACAACTATAACAATTTTTTTTTTAATGATAAATTATTAGATTCGTTTTCCTATATGTGAGTTATAAATATCTAATTATTGATCTTAATAAAAGTTGTTAGAGTTATACAAAAGTTATACGAAAATTGTGAAAAAAACATAACTCTTTACGGATTAGGCTTAGGTGCTGTAAAAAAAATTACAATCTTAGTGCCGCAATTTTTTCAATGGTCAAGATCTAACTTCATTTTCCATCTCATTTTTATAAAACATTTTAAACTAAATATTGACCATTAAAATAACTATAACACTTATGATGTTTAGACAAAGGCACGTTACCTCGTGGTCAGTGCAGCAACTCAAATTTGACTCAGACATGCAACGAGTTGACCAAACTACCCTTGCACTTTCCGCAAATGTACGCTAACGTGCTTCTAGTGGCAGTTCCGAAATTTCGTCGAACAAATCCACGTCAGATTCTTGTTTCCAGTATAAATACCACCACGAAACAAAATCTCCCAGGATTCGACTCCCCCTGTATGTTATTTCGGTCTCAACTCATAGGCCATCCTCAGTTGGGAATTTTCCCAGAAAGGCACATTTTCCGGTAAAATCTTTCCCGAGAAAATCCTCTAGTCTTTGATTTTCTTTCCCGATTGTTTCTAGTAATTTTGAGGTTCTCTTTCTACGTTGCTGTTTTGATTGCAATTGAAGGTCAAGGAGCTCGAGAAGTTCAGAAATGGCACCTCCGATCCTTTCCTTGGCCCTGCCCTCAGAGACCGGTCGAGTTCTCAGTATTCAATCTCACACAGTTCAGGTATTTCTGGTTTTTTCTTTATTTTTTATTTTGTTTTTTATATTTACCATTCGGTTGCAGTCCGCCAGAGAAACAGAAAGTTGAAGCCTTTCAATTTTGTTCCTGATAAAACGAAAGTATTACATTGACTGAGCCGGGAGTTTGCATGCCTTAATCCAGTTGATTAGTAAAGTTTGTTGGTCCTGTTCTGTTTTTCTTTTTCTTTTTTCTTTTTTCTCTTTTTTTTTTTTTTTGTTTTTTTTGTTTTTTTTGTTTTAGCATTTAATGGTACTTTATGAATGTAATCTCAGTTAGTTTAATGTGGGTGTTGATTTTGACTTAGAAATGATTTGCTTATTTGAGTGGTTATGTCAAGTATGGTTATGATTTATGTGAAATGTGAGCCGTGCTTTGTTTTTCTATTGAATATGTGCTACCTGCTTGGATTTTTATAATCCTCCAACCATGTAACAGGATTCAAAATAAATGGCATTTCAGAAAATAATTACAAATGCATGCCTTTTTCTTTCTTTTTATTTCCTTTTCAGCTATTCTTACCAACCCATTATTGTTAAATTGGTAATAGATAAATGGACAATGCATTGTATGTTATATCCTCAGAATTTATTGTTCTTCACTTATTGGAATATTATATACGCGTCTCTGTTGAGCCTCCCAAAAAAAAAAACAGGATTATGACACGGTCGAACATTTTATGGGCAATTACCTTCTTTTTTTGTACAGATTGCGACAACTTAGTCGTTGGGTATAAATAGCGAGTTGCCGTGTATTCCTTCCTTGTCGATATTTTGTGCTTGTCTGGTCTGCATTGTTGTCAGAGGAATGGCATCACCTGTTTTGCTTTTTGCCGTTAAATAGTACACACGTTCAGCTACCACTAAGTTATGCCCCTTGCCCCCAAATTGAGAAATCGAACTGAATAATCCTAATACAGTGCCATAGTGCAAATGAAACTAATTTTTTAGTTATGTATCAACAAGAAATTCTAACCGACAACAAGATGTTTGTGTATCCCTGATGTGGTCCCACCTCACTACGTCACTCGGACTCTGTGTTAATATGCCATTATTGTTACCAACCCATTTTCTTTCTCTTTTTTATTTTTATTTCCCTTTTCAGTAATTCTTACCAACCCATTATTGTTAAATTGGTAATAGATAAATGGCCAATGCATTGTGTGCGCGTGTGTGTGTCACTGTTGAACGTCCCAAAAACAACAGGATTATGGCACGGTCGAACCTTTTATGGCAATTACCTTCTTTTTTTTTCTATAGATTGCGACAACTTAATCGTTGGATAAATAGCCAGTTGCTGTGTATTCCTTCCTTGTGGATATTTTGTGCTTGTCTTGTCTGCATTATTGTCGGGGGAATGGCATCACCTGTTTTGCTCTATGCCATTAAATAGTACGCATGTTCAGCTACCGCTGAGTTATACCCCTTGCCCCCAAATTTAGAAATAGAACTGAATAATCCTAATACAGTGGCATAGTGCGAATGAAACTAATTTTGTAGTTATGGATCGACAAGAAATTGAAACCGAAAACAAGATCCTCGTGTATCCCTGACATGCAATACTTTACCTACTACATGCTTTGTTAAAATACTCTATCTACTATGCTGATAGGATATAGACAGTTACAATGAGCAACTTCAATAAAAGAGTTTTAAACAGTTCAAGAGTATGGTGTATATAGAGGCAGGGTTACATGGTGGCTGGGGTGGTGGTGGCTACTAGCTTGTATCTCCCCTTTGAGTTAGAAATACCATTGAGAAAACCGAAAATGGAACTTTTTTCCTTTATCGGTAAGTTTCGCATGTCAACAAGTAGGTCTTGGACTCACAACCTCACCCTCAATTGCATTCTTACGAGGAGAGGAAGTGGCATTTGACTTAACCTAAATGGAATGTTTCACACGATTATAAAGTAAAAAAGGCACATATTCCCCAACAATTACCATTTTATGGGTTGTCGTTTCATGTCTATTGGAGGGGAGTTCTGTTGCTTTATGTTGTGAAGGTATTTTGGTCATATAGTTGGTGAATTGTTGATGCACCACTATATCCTATGTGCCATTATTTGAGTGAAATGTTCAATGTCTCACCATCTCTTATGTTATGGTGTACATAACCCAAGGGGTTGGTTCAAGTAGCAAGGGCATTGGTCTTTGTGGCATCTTCATCAGGTCTAAGGTTCGAATTTCCTTTGGTGCAAACAATTTGCTAGGGCCACATCCGCTGGCGAAACCGGAGTCATACCCAATTCGTGTGAAGGGGGTGCTTTACACAGGTCCGGGTTTGCCAAACAAGAGTGGGTACACGAATTGGTCCTGCCTTGGAGGGGTTCCCCGACATCAAAACAAATAATATCACAATGTTATTGTTTTGCTTCCCCCTTTTCCACCTTGCTTGGTGATTCAATTGTCTAGCTTGTTTGGGTATCCCATTCTCCCACTTTGGTTGGGCATTATGTAAAATTAAATAACCTAGGTGTTTAGTGGAATAGAAGAATCATTAGCAATAGGGTCGTGACCACTAAAGAATGTAGTTGGGTCAAGGGTGGCTACTGCCTTGGTATCTTTTTCTTGACTTGTATCATAGAGCATGTTCTTCTCTATGGACAAATTGCAACCTGCATTAGCATGCATATTAGAGTACCCAAAATTGAATTTTACATCTATCTCCTTGAAGAGAGGAAGTGCGATCGAGTTCCAAGAATGAACCTGGTATACAAGAGTAACTTATTGATGAACTAAAAGAAGTAAAATGTAATGTAGGTGGAAGTTATCTAATTAGTACAGACATTGTCCTAGGAAAATTGTTCGGTTTAGATGGTGTCATTGGCATTTAATTTTATGGAAGTTTCTTAAATAGCGAAACATTGTCATAAGTGATTCTTTGCTCCATTGTTGTGCTGGGGACAGTAGAGACCCCCAAAACTGTTAAGGATACTTTTTATCATAGGCTTTAAAGATAAAACATCATTTTAGACTAATGGTCGACTTGCGGCTTAGATGTGTCAAAGAAGCAGTGGATACATGTTCTTTGTTTAAGTATAAAAAGAGGATATAAGTTATAAACTGAGGAAAAAGAGAGAAAAAAGAAAAAAGAATTGTTGTGTTTTTAAGTACCAGAAAGGTAATATTAGAAGCAAATGAAGAGATCTTAAAATATATATATATATATATATATATATATATATATATATATATATATATATATTTCTAAAATCTGGGATATTTTCTAAAATAAAAGCGTATGTGGTGGTTTTGGTGGGATTAGGAGGAGTGGAAGAATATGCCATAAAAAAATAACTTTGCCTTTTAAATGAACAAGATTTGGTTTTTTTCTTTCTAAAATTGGTTTTTTGTTGTAAAGGTGCTTTGGTGGGATGAGTTGTGAAAGGAAATACAACTAAATGTTAAATAACTATCCATTTGGTGTGCATGAGAATATAGTGGTATAATGACGTGTCTTTGCTGAGTCTGTTTCTTTCATTTTAAATTTTTCCCGGGCCAATGCCATTATTCACATGACACAAGAAAGGAATGTATATATCTTCTCATTAATTTTGGAACTGTCTTTAAAAGCAGAAATTAATATGAAGTAGATTAAATCTCATAATTATCCTTATACCTTCATATCTGGCTTAGTATCTTTAAATTTATGCCATCATTGGTCTCTAAAATTTGAAGACATCCTTTGTATCACAATAAATCCAAATAGTTCTCATGTGAAGCACCTCTTTAATTATTAGTGTGCATGAACCCTCTCTAGAATGTTGGTGTGACTAAAACTATTTTATTTTAGAGAGCATTTGGAATGAGCTCTAAATAAATGTTTCTCATGGGATTGTTGTAACTGAAACAATTTGTTTCAAGCCTGACCTTGAGAAAAATTTATGTTGTACTGAATTTATTTTTATTTCTCTCCTCGTACATACAAAAATATGTGTCAGAGAAAAGGAAAAAAGAAGAATTTATTCCATATGGAGTCACAAACATCATTTCAGTTCGTGTGCTCTTGGCATAACAGGAGACTGCATTTATACCTAACACTGTTGCTTCTATTTCTTAGGGATACGTTGGGAATAAATCAGCCGTCTTCCCTCTCCAACTATTAGGCTATGATGTGGATCCAATTAATTCAGTGCAATTCTCAAACCACACAGGCAAGCTGCTACTATTACTTCCATTCAGTCTCAGTAACTCTGAGGCCTGATATACGGTGCGATGTCATCTATCAATCTGTATAGGTCCAGACAACATATAATGAAGGTGCCATTGTAGTTTAATCTGCCTGAAAATATTGCAGGATACCCAACTTTTAAGGGCCAAGTTTTGAATGGACAACAGCTATGGGAATTAGTAGAAGGTCTTGAAGCGAATAATTTGTTCTACTACACTCATTTATTGACAGGTATGTTAAGGTTAGTTTCTGTATTTGTCATTTGATTCTTGGATATTTGGTCTCGCGTTCCAAGTAGCTGGAATATCCCTCTGAATGAAGTATGTGGCATTATTTTTTTTTTGGTTTTGGGGGGGGGGGGGGGGGGGGGAGAGAGAGAGAGATTTGGTTTGAAGTTAACCTGTACCTCATGTAATTTTTGTCAGTCATTTCTGCTTGATGCTTAGCAGCCCCAAAATAATTTTGATGTGTTACATGGCACACTTTACAGACATTGAAGAATCTGAGAAATGAATAAATGGTTTCACATAGTTGAGGTTCACATTTGAATAATCTCCATTATCATACTATGGAGCGCCCCCTCGAGAGCTGGGCCGTCAAAATCAATATTTTGACGGTCCAGTATTGACCAAACGCAGCTATCGAGAATATATGGTTCCAAAAGCAAAAAAGAGAAACATTTTGCCAGATTGTTCTGTGGAGGGTTGTAGTGCCCATAAAAGAGCACTGTGTGCTAAGACATGCTTGCCTTTCTGGTTAACTAACTGCAACAGCCATCAGGGCCTTTCAACATTAGTCATGTTCATGATTTTATATCCATTACCATATAGCCAGATCTCCGTGTGAAATATTTGATTACCAGTTAATACACTTCCCAATGTAATGCAAGCAAGGCATTTCTGGCCCTTCCTATAGAAAATGTTGATCATAGATATCTTTTTTTTTTTTAAAAAAAAAAAAATTTTAATTTTTTCTTTTTCTTTTTCTTGGAATAACTGATGTTTTCAGCTTGAAAATTGATAGTTATGTGTTTCATTTATTTTACCTAGTAAAGGAGGGGCACCACGTTTTTTTTTTTCTTTCTAATTTCAATCTGCTCCTTGAAAGTCTTTGTAGTGCTGTATGTTGAAAATTGAACTTACTTCTCCCTGTTTTCGAAAGAACTATGCTTGTATTTGGAATCTTCCTCTGATAGTATTTTGTTCTTAAGTTAAATTATGAGCAATAGTCACTTATCAAAAAAAAATAAAAATTATGAGCAATATTCCTTTCCTGTTATCTGGTAGTTTTTTTTTTTTTTTTCTTCACTTATCTGATTTTCTTATTAGTCTATTTGCAGGTTATATTGGTTCAGTTTCTTTTTTGAACACTGTATTGGAAGTTGTGAAGAAACTTCGTTCTGTAAATCCGAAACTTACATATGGTAAGTAGATTACCTTCTAATTGTTTCGGAAGTTTTTGCCATAATCAATCACAATTGCTCCTTTGTTTTGTCCTTTTACTATTACTTTGGGATTATTCATTGACCTAGATATACTGGTGACTGGTAAAAGGTGGTTAGTTAAGGTTTTGATTTGTTGAGTAAATATATGGACATATTGTACTTTTTACTTGAATAGACTGTTCTTCGATGGTGTAAAGTTTCCAGCTGTATAGCCATTTTTGCAAGGAAGACCATTTTGACTGATTTTATTGATGTACTTGAGATGAAAATAAAAATTTATTGTCCTTTTTACTTGAATATAGTGTTTTCCAATGATGTAAACTTTCCAGTTGTTTTACCATTTGCGCAAATATCATTTTGAAAGATTATATTGATTTATGTTAGATGGAAAAAAAAATGCAGTTAATATATGATATTAAAATAGAACTTGGTTTTTCATTCTAGCACAAAATTAGTTTGGATAAGGCGCAGCTGTTGGCTGTTGTAGTATTTTTGTTAAAAGCTGTTGTAGTTGATGCTGCAGCTGCTGACAATTATGATTAGCTTAGAATTGAGTTTTTATCTAAGTGCTCCAAAATACAAAAATCAAAAGAGATCATAGAAATGGACCGAGACTTGAAGAGAAGAAACTATTGACTCTAGCAAATAATATATACAGTATCTGTTCATTCATTTAGGCTAGATTTAGAATAGTGTTTCTTTGTTTTTTTAAAGCTCAAGAGTAACAGGTCAAGCATGTAAATTGTGCCTCATAGAATGTGCCTGTAATTTTTTTTTTTCCTCAAAAGAGGGGAAAAAACTGCCCTTTCATTTCTATCTTATTGAAATTTGGCTTTTCTTGTCTAGTCTGTGATCCAGTGATGGGTGATGAAGGAAAGCTCTATGTCCCTCCAGAGCTGGTGTCAGTATATCGTGAGAAGGTGACCAATCCAGTTGACGTGGTTTTCGTCTTGGGTCCTTATGATACCATATCCTTTTCACTTCCTCCATCCCAATTATATATATATATATATATATTTTAAAAACACGATTGTTAATAAAAGGTTTAAAAAAATAGTAATCTTCTCAAAATGTCCTTTGCTTTATGTTGAAGTGGCACGATTTTCAGTAGGGTAAGGGTAATGAAGGAAATTAAAGAAGTAAGATCTCCACTTTCAAAATAATTATTTGTATTTTAAGATGTGACAAAAGAAAAAGAATATTTGTAAGTTGAGATTTTGTAGTGTAAAACTTGAATGTAAATTCTGGAATATTTGGATGCTCCTACTTCTGGAGCTCAGATTATTTTTATTTTTATTTTGTGATAAATAATGACCTATCATTGAAAAAGTGCAGAGGGACACAACCCTAGTACACATGAAGTATACAAGAGATGCCCTAAATTGAAGAAAAAGAATAGCATAAGTTTAAAAAGTCTGCAAAAGTAACACAACTCAGGCTATGATGAGCCGATATCCATAAATATAAAGTGTTAAGCACATTTCTTCGCAACTCCAACACCGATGTTTCTACATCTTCAAAATGCGGGGCATTCTCTCTCACACCAAAGACTCACATTAAACACAAAGGGACCTGCCTCCAGATCGTCTTAGCTTTGACCACACCCCAGCAAACCATCCCAGCTATTCAACAAATCCAGCACCCATCTTGGCATAACCCACTCCACCCCACCCCAAACAAAGTAAGAAAATAGCTCCATAAATCTTGTGCAACATCGCAATCCAATAGTAGGTGGTCAACGGATTCCTTACTCTTCTTGCACATACAACACTACTCAACCAGCACAAATTGTCATGTGTCAGAATTTTTTCTAAGGCTACTGTCCACAAAAAGTGGCACCCTCGACGGAGCCTTTACACACCAAATACTCTTCCAAGGAAAGGAAGAATCCTCTTGGGTGGTTAACACCTTATAGAATGAATTCACTTCAAATTGCCTGGAGCTCAGATTATTATGTAAGACAAATAGTTGAAATCGTGTATTGGACATTTGGGACAGTTAGATCCCAAATATTAGACTACTGGAGTAATCATTTAATCATGAATGGTTGCCCATTGATTTAATTATTTCTCAATGCAAAGATCTTTAGAGAGACTTAAAATTGATGTGATGACTACATTTTGTTTATGCTCTCTATGATTAGGTTGTCCCAGTGGCTTCAATGTTGACTCCCAACCAGTTTGAAGCAGAACAGTTGACTTGTTCCAGGTAGTTTTTGATACCTTAATAAGGTTGGTGAAGTTTGCTATGTTGAGTTTGAGTCTTACCTTCAGATAAGTCTAGGTATAGTATACAGTTCACCAATATGTGATTTTCCTTTACTTTTTCTTCTCCACTTATTTGCTGTTGGAAATATGTGTGAAATTAAGTGTGGCAGATTAAAAAATAGTTAAGTATCCACAAAATAACTACTAAATATAACCTACAAAAAATTGGAGTAGGAGATGTTGAAACCTAGAAGCTGCTACTCACTTTGTAATTAATATTAAAAGGGCCATATTTGGCTTTCTGACAAACTGAAGATTATTATTATATTTGACGGCATCAATTATTTTTAACTAGTTTCATAGTAGATACGTAATATTATCTTATAAGAAGTGAAATTATGTCTCAACCTGTAATGGGAGGAATCCATTGATGCCTTATATATTGTTATGTGAGAATAGGTTTCGATTTGCACTTGTTTTGCTGTTCACTTAGTCTTTCTATTAGAAGCATGTGTTATCTGGGGTTGCATTTTCGTCCCCATTTGGAGCTACTAGTGCTTGACGTTTTAAACTACTAAAACTTCATGACGAGTCTTAGTATGTGTTATAAAGATTAGGTTGTATCCATTTACTCTATCTGGTGCCTTTGTGTTACTGTAGCTCTTGTGCCTAAAGATAAGATATACTTGTCACAGGATTGGCTCTGAAAGAGGTGGCCGTGACGCTTGTAACATCCTTCATGCTGCAGGACCATCAAAGGTTTAGTAATATCATTACATATTTAACTCTTCAAGTCCTGAGATGCTTACATTTTTTTGAATGTGCAAGATTCTTGTTTTGTTCTTTATTTATGGTCTCTTTAGTCTATGTATCATGGGAGATTGTCATTTGTCTACTTTATCCTTGAATACTGTCATTGGAGTTGGGGGTATATACCGACCCCCTCGGGTCGGAACATGCAATCTTCCGACTTCCAACCCAACTGGGGTTGGAAGCTAATGTCTTTAACCGAACTGACCCATAGGGTCGGTAAGTACTGACCCGCAACGCACCAACAAGTGTCAGGTGGTGATTGGTCTGTTTGTTGAGTTGAGAAGGCTCACCTAAAGTGATGTAGGAGGAGCCTCCTACCATGACGGCAGCTCCCAGATCGATCTCTCGCTCCATTGCCTCTACATCCAGGGCATCTTTCACAGGCTTTGGAGGAGGAAGTGTGGAGGAATGGGAAGGCGAAGCTGGGATTTTGGAGGTTGGGGTTTCTGTCCAGGTTTTTGAAGAGAATGAGAGCAGCGCTTAGTGGTTTATTAGGGATTTTACTATCAACACCTTTGTGAGCTAGAGAGGAAGGGAGTTTATTGGGGATTTTGCTGTCAACATCTTCATGAGCAAGAGAGGAAGAGAGTGATGGCAAGGAAGACAGGGTTTTTGTTTATTCTCGTTGTACCGATTGTTCAAGATAAGGGTTTATGTGGTTTTTTGGTTCTTCAAATTTAAGAAACGATTTTGCTACATCTTGAAGATAGGGTGTCTTCAATTTTTGCTGAGATCTGTGAATTTTCACTGAGATCTGGGAGGAGATGCCTAGAGCTCCTCTCTCGGCTGAAGTTAGTCGAGTACTTGAGTTTCGGGGGTGGCTTGCAAACCCCACCTAAAAAAAAAAGTGTTATAAGGGTGATAAACACAGATTGTAGTCGGTTGGCTTTCCGTCCTTATAAAATTGACTTCCGAATCGACCCTCCTTTGGAAGTCAACTTATCTTCCAACCACCGGCACCAACATGGTTAGAGTATGGCTGATTTTTGCCAGTTTTATAGGGTCTGGTCGGGCAGGTTGGATACTTGATCTTTTCAATAGACCTAATTGGAGTACCTTTTATACTTACTAGAACACGGCTTTGTACTAGGGTTGCACACATCTTTGTACTTTCTAAGTAGAGTTGAAGTACTTAATTGAAAAAAAAGAAAGATGGTGACATTGGAATACGAATGTCTCAAATCAATGAGGCATATATATTTGTATCAATATGTGGTAGAAATTGATCACTCAAGTTAACTGTAATCTTAATGCTTGGGGACAGTGAAAAGAAAAAAAAAATAGTGAATGCAAAAAGAATAAACAAAACTGCTAATGGTCTGGTTTTCCAGAATCTGTTGCAAGAATAAGAAAGAATACGGTATCTCCAAGTTCCAGCTGATAAATACTACCCATGGAGCTCATGGAGCTTCCGATGAGTTTGCTTCACCAGAGATCTTGATGGAGGAAGGTTTTGGGTCTGACCCGGTGGATGGCTCGGTGTTGGGGTTGCCAGAGTTTGGGTCTGAGATGTTTTCAAGGGACCACCGGTTGGGTAACATGGTTTTGGTTTCCACTGCTCGGGATGGGCTTGTCCCTGTGAGCTCCGGTCCTTCTCCTTCGACATCTCTACTTGAGCAAGAATCAGCTACAATGTCGACTCCGGTTCACCTTTTCCCCAGTGGTTCTTCCTCAGGGGCTGTAGAGTTGGGAGAGAGGCTCCTTCTTTCTCGTCCAATGGCATCGACCTCAAAGCCGTTCCTGAAGTATTATAGGAAGGCTAGGGAAGGTCAAGCTGTGAAAATGGATGAGCGTTTATTTTCCAATTCTGTGGCAGCGATGATATCAGATTTTGCTGATGGGTTTCATTTTCCTCTCTCAAGTGCCACTCCTGCGTCAGAGCTTCCTTTGGAGTCTAAGCTAGTGCAAAGCTCTCGGGTGCCACCCCTTGTCGACGTGGCAGCTTTTGTGAAGGATGTCATTAAGCGAACTCCTCCGGCGAGAGGTTTCTTACAGGGGGGTTTTCTCAATTTGAGACCGGCAAGGCAAGTTTCGCCTAAAGTGCCGGTCGTGTCGCCATTGACCCTAGTTGTTAAGGAAGATGTGGTGGTAGGGACTCCCTCTCATTTGTGTCGTTGCGTCTCTCCTTCAATTGATAAAGGTGAGGACCTTAGGGTGAGCTGTCTGGTCGAGTCTCAGAAGTGGCTGGTTGGTTTTAGTCCGTTTGGTGAGGTTGTTATGTGGGATCAGGGTGATGACGTTTGGGATGGGGAGGATGGAGTATCCCCTTTCTCTTTGGGTGTTTATCCGCCCGATGAAGAGGATGAGGCTCCGCTTTTGGCTATCCTGGATGCCCGTGTTAGTGAAGAGGAGTTTCATCGGGATCTATGGTTGCGCGTCAAAAGACTAAAGGTAAGAAGGAGATGTTGAATTTGAAAAGCTCCATCAACTATGGCGATGATTATGCAACCTCCCGGCGTCGGAAAGGCAAGGCTCACATGATGTAGCGTTGCGTGTCTCGTGGGTCTTGGGTCTTTTGGGTTTTTAGTGTCTCGCGGGTTTGTTGGGTCTATTTCTTTTTGGGCTGGTTTGGTTGCTTCCTTGTATACTTCCTGTGTACTTGGGGGAGCCTTTTCGCTTTTTTAATAACATTTATTACTTATCAAAAGAAAAAATACTGATTCCTGTATAGATCATTTTCACCCCTTCAATAAACCTGCTCCAGATGCACATGTATTATTGCATAGAAAAGAGCAGATGTATTCTTGATTTCTGAATCTGCAAAATGCTGCAGTCAAGTGAAAATTATTAATACAGTGGCATGAGCATGGGCATGCTATAGCGCTCTTTCTTAGAAGGCATCACATGCAAGAGTTTCCTCTGATGAAGTGAACTTAGTTTTGATGGAAAGAATCACAGGTAACTTTGATGGCTGAACTGGCCAAATCACGTCTTTTTGTCCCTCAGTCTGTGGGTACTTCCACATGGTGGTCAAACCACCTGATGAGTTACCGTTGTTTTTTATTGGTCTTATGACACTAAGAGCCTTGCCTAATGCCTAATACCTATTCAGTCACCTCCTATAGCTTCTTGGCAATTTATTAAGGCAATGATGATCTTCTAGTATACTTTCACAGGTGCAGGTAGTGTATTCCTGGGTTGTGAGATTCGTTTTCCATTGTATAGACATCAACTAAGTATGATATGGCAAAGACAGCATTTGTTATCACTCATAGATGCCATCAGATAGCTCCATTACATAAGCGCCATGGTTGGTCTTCTTTGAAGTCTGGGATCCATGTGTTACACATCCAGATTCTTGGTTGCTAGATTCTCTATTGTTTTTATTGTGGGCATTAAGAAATTTGTGTCTCAGTTCCACTTTGCATACACGGCACATCATGCTGCGTGACTTGACTTATGTTTGCATTCCTTAAAATGCTTATTCGGATAATTTATACATGCAAGGAACTTGTTCATGAACTTCATGTATATGTAATTTAACATCTCTCTCTGAATTTTATGTTGTAATGTACATATTCTGATAAATCACAGGTTGTGATTACAAGCATAAATATAGAAGGCAACCTTCTCCTTATTGGCAGTCATCAGAAGGCAAAGGTACGCTATTATAGATGCACTTGAGGTTTGAGATTTCAACCTTGGCTTAAACTTGGTCATTCTGAAATCTTGTGTGAAACTGTGCTGCTATTTATGTTTCCTTCTTGGAATATTGCCTCTCTTGTTTATTGGGATGCTTAGGTGTTGGTAGGAATTTCCAAACTTTGAATTCCATTGTGGTTGTCCCTTCAAATACTCTTCTATATTATTCTATTTGGGAATGGATTGTTGAGAATATGGCTTCCTGTCAAAATATTTTATATATATAGAAATTTGAGGTGCTCTCTCTCTCTCTCTCTCTCTCTCTCTCCCCCCCCCCCCCCCCCCCCTGAACCATTTTATCTCTTTCTTGTTTCTTATGAAGTAAACCCCTCCCAAAAAACTCTTTAATAAGTGTTGTTAATAATCATTTGAAATGCTAGCTTTAATTTGGATCTCTTGAATTAAATGGATGTTGCAAGTGTGTTCCTAATACACAGCATTCATTTCTCCCTCCCTCCCACTTGCTTTTCATAAATGTGATTTGAACCTTTTTATCTCTTTCTTGTTTCTTATGAAGTAAACCCCTCCCAAAAAACTCTTTAACAAGTGTTGTTAATAATCATTTGAAATGCTAGCTTTAATTTGGATCTCTTGAATAAAATGGATGTTGCAAGTGTGTTCCTAATACATGGCATTCATTTTGTTTGTATGTCTTAAGTTCTATTTAAAACTTCTTCACTTGCATTTTGGAAATAATTTTACAGCAATTAATTGATTATCATGGTAAATACGTGTTTACTAAACTCTTGATGTGACAGGATCAAGCTGCTGAGCAATTTAAGATTGTTTTTCCCAAAATTCCTGCATATTTCACGGTATGTAAAGGGTAATTGTAATTCCTTTCACCTGCAAAACTTTCATGGTTTTACAGAGTGATTTGTAACTGGAAATTGCCTTTTTGGCACTGAGCATTTAACTAGATGACGAGAATTTGACAATTTCGCTGGTCCAGCCCAGGATTTGAGACATTAAAAGTGGCAAATCCATGGCATGTGATATGTATATCTATGAAATCTTGAATGCGATGACATTAGAAACACGGTTTCATGATGGATGCATTTGACTTTCCAATGGTATTACTTGTATCTGCATTAGCTTTGTGGTCATGAAAAGAAAATACTATAGAATATATGGGCAAATCCAGTCAAATGGCCCTGTTCTCATTCTATTAATCTTATTGTTATTCTAAAAATATTTTTTTTAGAGAAAGTGAAATATTGTATATAAATAAAGAATAAAAAATAAATCCTTTGTACATTAAGTTCTTTCTTTTCTGAGCTTAGGCTTTCATTATCAAATCTATTTACTTACAAAAAAAATATATTATATTAGTGACATAACATTATCATCAGTAGAAAATAGAAGAAAGTTCAGTTATAGCTGGTATCAAGCACAAGTCAGGTTCCACAGTATTTTAGTTCTTGTCAAAAAGTTTGGCCTTGATTATTAAATATGAAGAAAAACTTTTTCCTTATTTGTGCATTCAATTTTTTGTTTTTGTTATTGCAACAACAATCTCCTTACAAGATGCACTAAATTGACAATCATATATGCATATGCTTGTAGGGAACAGGAGATCTTACAACTGCTCTTCTACTTGGTTGGAGCAATGTAATGCCTCTAAATTGTATTCCTGCTTAAGCCGAACACTGACTTGTTCTTGGCAATAACATTTTATTTTCTACTAATAATTTTCCTTTATTTCTTCTAGAAATATCCTGACAACCTTGACAAGGCAGCAGAGCTTGCAGTATCAAGCTTGCAGGTACTCCTTTTGCTGTTTTTGCAGTTCATTACTAGAAGTTGCTTTGATAATGTCGTAGAATTGTTTCTAGAATGATAATAATCCTTCTGTTGTCTTGCACTATTGACTCTTAAATTTGTTTATAGACATCAAGTTGGATGACATATTGTATCTGATGCTTTGAGCGTTTAATTTAGATCTCGACTTTTATCTCATTATCAGATATATTCTATCAACTGAATGCAAATTTCAAAAAAAGAAAGAAAGTAAATTCAAGGAGAGATTGGATGAGACCCATCAAGTAAAAAGACAAATTCAACTGTTTAAATAGTGATTTGTGCGTGAAGTTACCCTATCATTAAGAAGTAAAGGGTCTGGAATTGATTTCAAAGGAGATGAATAATGGGCTCTCTATAAAATGTTTCTGCCTACGTGGCAAGAGAAGAAAAAGAAGTCATTACAATAACTGCTACTCTTGACATTATTAAACTATGACCTTGCAGTTCCACTTCGCATTTGGATCTTCTTTGAACTATGGTTAATTGATCGTTGGTATTTTTCAATCCTTGCAGGCACTTTTGCAGAGGACAGTGAATGACTATAGAAGCGCGGGACACGATCCCCAATCAACCAGTTTGGAGATTCGTTTGATTCAAAGCCAGGATGACATTCGCAATCCCCAAGTTAAATTCAAAGCTGAAAAATACGACTAAATGGGTTATATGCACAAGACCATATTTAAAAATAATGCTTTATCTGATACTAGTACCCAATACTTTAGGCATATTTTATAAAAAATAAAATTTGGTTTTATGCACTCTTGTTTTTCCATAAACAAAAAGAGATACTAATTGTGAAGTGAAAAAAAAAAAAAATTGCCTTATTTAGAAGGCAATTGAGACGACTGGGGGTTCCTTTGCAAATTGAAGAAGTCAGATCACACATACTTTCATTTAGTCTGTGGGAGAGAGAGAGAGAGAGAATGCTTTTTATTTTGTTTGCTTCTGTTTATGTTTTTGTTTTCTCTTAATGTCCCTACAAGCCATGACTTTGCTACTAGTTTGTGTTTTGTGGTGGTCAGCAGAGTATAAATTGTATAATAACACGCTGCCATCATGATTTACACTTGCTTCACTGTATTTTGGTATTTTGGTACGTGCTAATGTGGGATTGAGATTTTTAGTAATTTGGACATCACATTGTGAGAGACTCATACGAGGCCGATCTATATAAATAAATTTTGAATTGTCTGATTATTTACTCGAGCAGGTGGGTTTCATATGGGTCTCTTGCATGTGTTTCCTAAATTGCTACAATTCGGGCAGCAAATAGCTAAGAATCTTGATCCGTTGTTGTGACCAAAAGAGTTAAATTTGACGGTCCATAGTTACACAACGATTAATTATAATGAATAAGGATCCTCCGTTATTAGGATGCTTGCATTTTATAGAAATTTGGACAGTGAAAGTGGAGGGGGATTGCAAGACCTACTTAATTATCTTGACTCACTTGTTCGGAGTAGATGGATCGTGCAACTTTCCTCAATTATATAGGATGCCCAAATTTTTGTCAAAAATTTGGGCAGCTTAGCAACATGAAATTCCAATCGATTGTAATACGACTCTGAAATAGGTTTCAAAATTGTAGACCGACAAAAGATGAAGGTTAAATAGTTGATGGTTAATTTCTATACTACAGTAATGCAATGTGATTTTTTACCTCATGGTCGATCAAGGTGCAATTATGCGGTCATGGGTCACAACAAACACCGACTTCCCAAAGGAGCTAGAGTCACTTATAACCCAAGGCGAGAGAGATACGGATGTTGCCCTCTCCCATATTGTTGACAAGTCGGACCTATAAGAGCATCTCCACTATCTTGCGACAATGGTTTTCGATAGTCCGATGATGTTTAAGTTGCTCATCCCTACAACTAGACGAACTACCCATTGCGGGGTTCAGCAGTTCGATGCCGACGATCGAGGGGGAGGTTTTCATGCCTTTCATGCCAAACTGCATGGATGATGGAGCTCATGAAACTACAAGAAGGAGATCGACCTGGTGAAAGTACAAAAGCATTCCCTTTATTGGAAAAGGGAACTTACGTGAAGTTGCAAACCCATGCTATTTGGAGGAACAACAATTTTCTTTTCCCTGCCCGGTGTCATCTCTCTCGCTTTCAAAAGTCAGGGCACATAGGCGAGCATATTAGGCTTTCCAAGAAGCCGCCTAAAGAGTGTGGGACTTGTTCTTTTTATTGGCCATGGCCAAATCTCTGTAAATCAACATTTGTAAATTGTAGTGTCAAATATATTTGAAAAATATATAAAAGAAAGAGCCGAAGGATATAATGGACTTATTATGAGCTTGGAAATTTGAGAATTTCATTCTTATAGACATAATGATAAAAGACAATGAAAAATAATAATTTGGCACTTCAAGGGGTCAATCCCTCCTTTACGCTCAAACACACGGTAAGAAGTGAATCTTTGGATAATTTTCTAGTTACCTTTTATTAATCTCAAGTACTGAATTAAATACAAGAACTCAATCACTGCTGAACCACTAACATTTTTACTGGACCTCAACTGATCCACTACTACAATAACATAATTGACCCACTACTAAAATAACTACCCCTAACCCAATACATGTAGCCCACGACCCACTATTGCACGTCTATTGCACGTATCCATGTACATCTCTCCCACGTCTTCGAGAAGTGCTATAAGTGCGTCAAGAGTCCGGCTGGAGTCCGGCTCTTGACCCACGTGGCACATATTAATTTTTTTTTTTTTTTTTTTTTTTTTTTTTTTTTAAAAAAAAAATTTCAAAAATAAAAGAAGAAAACTCTTGTCCAATTCAATCTAGTCTTCGTCTTCCAAATTTTCCCCCCATTCCCAAATCTCACCCTCTCCCGCCGCCGTCCCTCGGCCGGCTCCCAGCTCGCTGTCTCTCTCTCTCTCTCCAAACGACGGACCGGTGCTCACCAACCACTCAACGACCGCCCAACGACCGGCGCCCACCGACTGCCCAACGACCGGCGCTCTCTGACCCAACGACCGGCGCCCTTTGACCTGAATCGTCCCTCGGCCGGCTCCCAAGTCGCTGTCTCTCCGTCTCTGTGCCACGTGGGTCAAGAGCCGGACTCCAGCTGGACTCTTGACGCACGTATAGCACTTCTCATAAGGCAGTAGCCACAAGTTACCATTGAATTTGCAAGAAGCACTTCACGTCCATCCTTACTTTTTCTTCTCAAACCCAACGCGTGTACAACAGCTCCAATTTCAAACCATATGAAACATGATCACAAAGCTACAAAGCAGGTCTGCAGGCCCTCCATCCCACCAATGCAAACGAAGAGAATTGCTGCTGTTATATACATCGACAAAACCACTAGAACGACCAATACCTTCCAAACTTAGGATTTCATCTGAACCATCCTTTAATAGCTTGTCATGCTCAATAGCCGCTTCCCTAGCCCAAAGTTGTGGTCGCAGCCTGGCCGCTGAGGAGTGTCCTCATTGTGGTGAACTATGTCTCCCGCTGATCCCAGAGACGCACTCAACAGCAATACAACACATATAACACTCTGAGAATCCATTCTCGATTTTCTCTTCCACAGTCTTGAAGAAGAAAGTTAGGATTTCAAGATAAAGATAGAGAGAGAAGATGAGGAAGAAGACAGTGACCCAGTGGATGGCTTCTTTGGCGTTCTGCACCTCACCTTTCAGCAATTTATCAAGCATCTTCTCTGCATCATTGCGAGTCCCTTTGCTCTAGCCCACCGTCCACGAGCGCAATTTTCCAACGCAATCGGTGCTTTGAGACTCCAAAAAACTGCATCAGGTTCGGCGCTGCAGACATACTTGCGAAGGGGCATCGTCCCAGTTTTAGGTGCTTACGAACAAATCCCTCGTTTCGTTAAAGTATTCACACTGCTTCCAACCATATATTTTTCTTAAATGTATGAAACAAAACTATTTATTTTTTTTCTAAACGAAAGCACTCTGCAACAGGTTTCTTTATATCATTAAAATATTAATTTTTACTTTTTCTTTTTTTTAATCATTTCTTTCCTTTTTCTCTTTTCTGTCTCTCACTGTCCCTCTTTGTCTTTCTCATTCACTCCGTCTCTCTCTCTCGGTCAGTTGCAGTGCTGAGGAGAAACTGTTTTTCTCACTCACTCCATCTCTCTCTCGGTCAGTTGCAGAGTCTGAGGAGAAAGGGGGTGGATCAAAAGCTAAATCTAAACCAAGAGGAGGAGGAGAAGGCCACCTGTTCCCGGGGATGGGTTTTTCCATTGAGAATAGTGCTCTTAATCCCTCGTCTTCTCCTCAAAAGAAAAGCTCTGTTTGGCTTAGGACTCGAGGAAACAGTGAATTCCACTCGACTGAGCTTCATTTCATACAATCTTTTTGATCATTTGTTGTTTCTCGTTCTATAAAAAAAAGAAAAAGAAAAAAAAAGATGCAGCAAGCGAAAATCAAGAGTTTGTTTGTTTTTGTTTTTTTTTCTTTTTTCACACATCGCATAAAATCTGGTTGGAATTCAAACTTCTGCTCTGTTTGTTTCCCGAGAAAACAGAAAAGAAAAGCTCTGTTTGGCGAGGAAACAGTGAATTCATTTTAAGCTTTGCAGGTCTAGGATAAAGCATCCATGGAAGTTTTGGCAAAGAAGGGGCTGCGTGCAATGTGCAGAGAGAGCCGTGAGAGGAGAGAGTTTTTTTTACTATAATAATGCCTTGGGGAATGCTACATTAGACTTTTTGTGATTTTTTTAATTTTAATTTTAATTTTTAAATTTAAGAAAAAGAACCCTTATAAAGAAATTGATCTAAATGCTAGATTTATCTTCCCGTATACAGCCTATATGTCAAATATATATTATTTATTATATTTAATAATAAATAGTATATACAATTAAGTAATTTAAATTAATTTAATTACCGTAATAGAATCCTTTAAATTGATTTGAAATCAACTTAATTAAAATATATGAGTCTCTAACCTAACTTATAAATAAGGAATAAGGAGCATGTGTAATATGTACACCATACAAAGTTTCTTTTTTTGCTGTGAAACTTACTGTATACATGAGAGACCCATGGACGAACACAGCAAACCCACCGGCTGATCTCCTAAGCCCCGGCCATTGAGCGGGTTCCGCCACATGCGGTAGGCGCCGACCCTCTTCGTCGTCGGCGTCAATCCGTGACAAGAGAGGCCGCTGAACCAGTCTCCGGAATTGGCGGCCCGATTCCTGGGTAAACGGCAACTCCTCTGGGTCGCCGTTGCAGCTGGGCAGTGGCCTCGAAGGGCCGTTGCATAAGGAAGTAACGGGCTTAAGGGGAAGCCGGCGTGAAGAAAATCTGAGGAAGAAGAAGGGGAAATGGCGCCAGATGCAAAATATTTTTCGGTTCAAATGAAGGGTGCGTTTAGGATTGCGATTTCGTAGACAATAAGTGCGATTTTAAACCAAATCACTAAACATAAATCGTTTGGGAACTGGGTTTTTAAAAATTGCGATTTGAAACGCAGAGAATCTGCTTTTTTAAATCGCAGGTAAGATGATGCTTTTTTGAAAACGCAGAATTTTAAAGGCTAATTTGCGATTTTAAATGCCAAACTGCGATTTTGCCAAACGCTTAACTGCTTTTTTAAAAATCACTTTTTTCAAATCGCACTTTTTGAAATTACAAACCCAAACGGACCCGAAGTTTTTTCGGGTTAGGGCTTCAACCCTCTACGGTTTTCGGGTCACGGGCCACTAAGTGGGCTGACCCGAATGGGCTAGCCCATCCAGTTTTTATTTCTTTAAAAAAGGCCATTTAAGTGAGCTGTCCCAAACCGAGTCAACTCTATTCAGACACTAACCGGGCCAGCCCAATACTACTGTCCATTTGGATTTTGTGAAAATAAAGAAAAACTTGGCTCATGTGGGGATTTTGGAACCTTCAAGTCCATAAAATGCAAAGCGTCAAACCATTAAACTATGCTTGGTTTTATGTTTTAATATTATAGTTTTATTCGATTTATGATTTACTCTGTTCTATATTAAAATTATTGTTTTTTAATACATGAACTTAAGAATATATTTAATTGTTTAAATATAAATTGCTTGATGCCTAGACTTAAGAATAATTAACAATACCATATATGGTGGTGTGTGTTTACGATACTATCCATGAATGCAATGTCTAGAAAAACCATGTTTAAGAAAGTCTTAGGATTTAAGAGTGTCCTTGTGACCCCCTCCTCACTTTCCTGGGAACTCACTTGGTTGTACCTTGGAGAATGCGGTTTACCTCATTTTCTTATTGGTTTGTTTTATTCCTTTGACTATTAATGGGCATCTATAAAGTTGTTAGATGTTAATGAAGTCGTAATTATTATGATAATTTTGAAAAAACCAAAGCATCCAAATTTTAAATGATAATTGTCTCAAGATTAAACATATGAACTTCATATAGAAAAATTACAATTGTGTTGTAATTAATTCATAAATTTAATTACTTGTCCCCAAATTGAAGTTTTTATTTTGGGAAAACTGCAATTTACCCCTCTAATGTTTACACCAATTTGCAATCCTGGTATCAATGTTTAGATTGCTTCAATTGTACCCAAGAAAGTTACAAAAATTTGCAATCCATCCCCTTCCGTCCAATTGCTCCGTTTGATGAGACGGAAATGCAGTCAGTGCGCCTCACGTGACTTATAGCCAAAAAATGGGACAAAAATACCCTCATGTAAAATGAAACCTAGCATTCCATGTAAATGAAAAAAACCACTATCGTCCGGTGCTTTCCACGTCGTCGTCTTCTTCCGTTGGTCTAGCTTCTACTGTTGCCTTCGGCTATGGAAAGAATCTGTGCTACACCTTCTTGAATTTGGAAAGAATTTTTGTAACACAATACAAGAAAACTTTCAGTCTCTTTCAACTCACCGACTCTGACGATGGCCGAGGCTTTGTTAGAGAAAATGGTAGCTTTCATTCTCTTGATTCCTTAAAGCAGAACCTTCATGCCACCGGTTCCTCTACCTGAAAAACAATCTGGAATTTTTTGATTTCACACCCATATGGTTTAACCCCCAAAATCACGGTACCCAGAAAATCTTCTCCATTCCAGAAATAATCAACCCAAATCAAAAGAAAATCATACTAAAAATTAAATCTCAAGAGAACTCTTACCCGAAAGTCTACCCAGTGAATTCTTCTACACCCCTACGGTTTTTCTTCAGAAAAAGTTCAGAAATTTCAATACCCGATAGTTTCTCTCTTCTTCACCGAAAATCCTTCAATAAAATCAGAAAATTTTCCTCCTAAATTTTCCATCCTAAACCTAGAAAATAAAAAACCCAGAAATCAATACTCACAGGGGACGGATTTTCTATACTATAGGGACCCAGAAGTCGCCGGAAAACGCTCTCCGGTGGCGTCGCCGGTGCGGGGCCGTGACCTCTGGGCCCGGCGGCGTCTTCCGCCCAGTCCGGTGGCCAGCCCACCGGCTGGGTCTCTTCCTCCCCCACTTTCTCTTACTCTCTCTCTCTCTGCCTTTCGGTTACTCCCTCTCCCTCTTGCCTCTCTGACTTCCTTCAGGTATGAAAAATAACAACAAGAAAGAGGCAGAAAAAAGAAGAAGAAAGGGAAGAAGACAACAAAAAAAAAAAAAAAAAAAAAAAGGTCTTCTGCGAGTGATGGAGAGAAAAAAACATTAATAAAGGCTAAATAAAATAATAGGAAAGAGGGCTCTGAAACTACCTCTTGAGTTGAACAACTTTGAAGCTCGAGTATCTCTGAAAATTTAACTCGTTGCTGACGTCCTGAACGGCGAGAATGATTGCTTAAATAAAGGAAGGAGAGGAGTGTCGTGGTTTGAAGGTCCAGAGAATGGGTGCAATGTGCAGGAGAAGATCAGAAATGTGGTGAAGTTTTGCGGAGGTGTAAAAAGCTTTCTGACGAGTAAATAAAGATTTGAAAAGGTCCAGAGAAAAGCGGTGGCATGAAAATGGTACATGCAACTAGCCACGTTTCAAGGGAAGGGAAGGTCGACAATGGAGGCAGAAGTGTCAGCAAAAGACTGAGAGATGAACGGACGTGTGAAGCATGCTCAGGAGCGCATGGCGGTCCTCTGCGAAGAAGACGACGACGTGGAGTTGAGTTTTTTGGTGTTCTGTTTTTTTTTTTTTTTTTTTTTTTTGGGAATTTTTGGTCCGGCACCGTTTTTCAATATAAAAGAATTTGAATGAGAAACGCTGCCGTTTAAATAAGGGTATTTTCGGTAAGTCTAGACCAAAATATGCATGTGCCGCGCACATGGTGTGACTTCCGTCTCATCAGACGGAGCAATTGGACGGAAGGGGGTAGATTGAAAATTTTTGAAACTTTCTAAGGTGCAATTGAAGCAATCTAAACATTGGTACCAGAATTGCAAATTGGTGTAAACATTAGGGGGGGTAAATTGTAGTTTTCCCTTTTATTTTTATTTTTATGACTTAATTAGAATAAGATAACAAATTTAGTATTAAAAGTAAAATTTCTCTTAGGCCCAAAGGTACGGAGAATTTTATTTATTAATATTTAAATTTTTATTAGTCTTATTAATAAAAAGTAAATTTCATACGTGATGTAACCTTTGCCTAAAGGTAGGTTGAAATTTACTATTAAATTTGCATTGGCTAATTTAAAATAAAACTACTTCATAGCATTAAAGTGTTTTTTATTTTATTCTCCTGGTCATTGCAGTTATTCCTACTACTCTACTTATTGGTAGAAAATGTGCTTTTACACTTTGGGGTGTTTGAAATTATATTTGGCGCTCCGTGTAGATGAACCACCTATTCCCACGGAATTAAGTATGCCACATAAGATTATTAAGCATGAACGGTGTGAATGATTTAATTACTTAAGTTGGATATTCATGAAATCTCATGTCACCAAAGGCATCAGAGATTTATTCCTGAATGTTTTAAGGCCTAAGATTTTATAAAGGATGTTGATGAACATTTACTAAGTTCAAATAAAGCTTTGGCCAACACTCTAATAGAAAAGGCTTTAAAGACAAACATTTTACAGTTTCAAAAGTGTTTCTAATCCCATTATGGGAATGAAGAATATAATAGCTTGACTTAAGTCCCTAAATGTTGAGATTTTGAGTTATTATTGGTCTATTTCATTTTGAATTCTCTCTTCTAAATATGATATTTTATCTTGTGGCATACATAAGGATAATTGGTTGGAAAATGAACTTCTAACCATGTATGTTCGAGAAGATGGGAGAATTCATAAATTGTTCACATGGTTACTCATGTTAAGGAAAAAATTGATAAATGCAATTATGTCCAACAATTAAAACATGAGAATAAAGTGCCAAGAAATGCTATGGAAATTAAGATATCTATTTCTTTTGCATTAAGGAAAATTAAAGGCATATAAAGAAAGATTTCATAAAGTATGAGAAATTACTTGAAATAAAGGTAATTTCATATATCTAGTGTCGTAAATTTCTTTTATTGACTCCTTTAAATATGTTGTGGATTGATTGTGGTTTAACAATCAATGTTGTCAACATAAATGCAGAGTTTTCTTAAAAATGAATAACACGTGTTTATAATTAGAGATTGTTGGAGTCTATAGATTAATTTTAAAATTTAGTTATATTTTGGACCTCAATAATGTTTTATATATTCTACAATTTTTTAGAAATTTAATTTCTATTTTAGTTTATTAAATCAAATTTCAAATTTAAACTTGAAATTTTTTATTTACGGTAGAATATCAGTTGATGGTCTATTTAAAATTGACCTATATCCCAACTTTAGAACAAAATTTATTGTTTATTTTTGCATATTGATGTTGACGTAAAGTGGGGTCTTGTGAATGAAAAATACTCTTATTATGGCATTAGAGATTGAAATATATCTCCAGAAAAAAAAAATAAAAGAAAAGGTCGATAAATGATAATTTTATTAACTTTAGTACTTATGTGCACTGCATAAGGGAAATCATACCTACAAGACCACTAAAGGTGTCGAAAATATCTTCTTCTTTTTTCTTTTTTTTTTTGAAATGCTTGAGATCATACATATTGATAGGTGTTGACATTTTCATACTATTTTCTCTTTTAGTGATAAACATATAAGATTTATGTATTTCTATCTTCTAAACAATAAGGTTGAAGTATGGAATGCTTTCAATACCTATAAGGTAGAATAAGAGAAACAACATGAAAAGAAAATGAAGATCATAAGATCTGATATAGGCAAAGAGTACTATGGTAGGTACTCAGAAATGGGAAATAATTAGTATTAGTAATATGCTATTAACCTTATGGAGCGAAGCCTTGAAAACCGTTGTGTATATGTTAAACAAGATTCCATCTAAGATTGTCCTTAAGACACCTTTTAAATTATGAATTAGATGGAAACCAAATTTAAATCATTTACACATATGGGGTTACCCTGCTAAATTGCGGATTTACCATCCTCGTATAAGGAAATTAGATTCAATGACAACTATCAGATCATTTACACATATGGGGTTTTAGGTTTTATTATCCTTCATATAATCTTAGAGTTGTTGATTGCATATTTTCTAAAGGATGTTGAACATAATGAGAGTGCTATCCTCAAAAGGTTTTATTTAGAGGAAGCACGAGAGTTGACTAAAGCTCCTTCACATGAATGATGTTTGATTGTACTTATGTCAAATTGATTACCTTGAGTTACAATTGGTTTTAGAACTGCCAATTCATGAAGAATAGGTTTAATATGAATCTACTCATACTTTGCAAAATGTAGAGGAAATAGAATTAAGAAGATCTTATAAAATAAGGAGATCAGCAATCTCTAGTAATTATGTTGTATACTTCAAAGAGTTTGACTTTGATATTGGACTTAAGGATGATCCAAAATAGTTTTCACAAGCCATGAGTTGAGATAATTCTACATTGTGGTTCAATGCCATGAAAGAATATATGAAATCTATGACTAAAAATCAAGTCTAAGATCTTATTAACTTACCAAAGAAAGCAGTAGCCATAGGCTGCAAATGGGTTCATAAAACCAAAAAATGGATGCTTTCGGTAATGTTGAATGATATAAAACTAGACTTGTAGCCAATGATTTTACTCAAAATGAAGGCATTGATTATCATGAAATCTTCTCTTATGTATCAAAGAAGGATTCATAATTATGGTATTAGTAGCTCATTTTGATTTAGAGCTACATCAAATGGAAATGAAAACAACTTTCTTAAATAAAGATCTTAAAGATGAGGTTTACATGAGACAACCTAAAGGTTTTATAAATAACAGTCAGAATGCTTGCAAATTAAATAAATCTACTTATAGGCTGCGACTGATCTCCCGTCGGTGGTATACTTTTTACAAGTTTATTACTTCATTGTTTATTGAAAACTTTGTTAATTAGTATATATACCGTAAGGTCAGTGGGAGTAAAGTAATCTTTCTAGTCCTATATGTAGATATTATTTTATAAGTAATGATTTAGGTTTGCTACATGAAGTTCCTCTCACAAAAACTTTGAAATGAAGGATTTGAGCGAAACCTCTTATATCTTTGACATAAAGATTCACAGACGTAAAAGAACATTAATACTGTCTTGGAAGGCTTACATTGAAAAAGTTTTTGACAAGATTTAGAATGAAGGATTTTAGACATTTAGTAGCAACTAAGAGTGACAATTCAATACAGATTAATGTCCCCAAAATGTATTGGAACAACAGCAGATGAAAAGTATTTTGTAAGCATCTGCAGTGTGCAACCTAATGTAAACACATGTTTGCACTAGACTTAACCATTGGACTGACAGTAAGATTATTGGGTCAATAAAGGGTTGCAAATAAAGTCTTGCAGTATAAGCAAGGAACCAAGAATTACAACTTAACCTAAAGATACACTTACTATTTGAAGGTGATTGGTTATTCAGATTTGAATTCTACTGATTGTGTAGATAGTATAAAGTCTACTTCAGAATATATTTTCTTATTGATGGATATATCCTAGAGATACAGTATGCAAAATATAGTTGCTACATCTATCAATAAAGCTAAAATTCTCATATGCTATGAATTTACTATACAGGCATGATGGATGAGATATTTTTGTTAAAAGTCTTAATATTGTCGATTTTTTCAGTTAAATCATAAAGATATTATGCGATAATTCTACTGTAATTTTCTTTTATAAGAATAAAGAATAGAAGCAAAAATAAATATATCGAAATCAAGTATCTCAGTATGAGATGGAATATTAAGAGATATAAAAGGTCTATTGAGCATATAAGTACTGAATTAATGATTGCGGATCCCATGATTAAAAGTTTACCGTTAAAAGAAAGTATAAAGTCATGCGAAGTATGTGAGACTCATTAATTCATTTTTTTGCTTGGTTTGTCTCTATTTGGTCTATAGACATGAAGTTATTATAATAAAGATTTTGTACACATTTGTTATTTTATCCATGAGGATAAATAAAGTTGAACCTGAATGGCTTATAGGAAGTTCATTCATAAAGCTTGACTATCCATAAAGTACTCATGTAATGAGTGTTTTACATTGTGATACATGGAAATGACGACCTATTTTATAATAGTTTTACTGCTATGATTCATGTGGAGCATTTCTTATCTGAGTGAGAGAATTCTATTAGTAATTGGCCAAACTAAAAACCTAATACCATAAGGTCATGTGTCATAAAAGCCAAGTGGGAGAATGTAATATTTATCTTTCATATATATATATATTATTTATTATTTATTATTTATTATATTTAATAATAAATAGTATATACGGTATACAGTTAGGTAATTTAAATTAATTAAATTACTGTAATGGAATCATTAAATTGATTTGGAAATCAATTTAATTAGTGTGTCCTTAATGGGAGAAACAATACGGTGCTTACCAAATGTAATGGTCCCTGACCTAGCCTATAAATAGAGAGCCTGTGTACACCATCAGTACGGTAATACAATAAGGCATAGGTTAAAAGACACCTTATAATTTTATTCTTCAAAAGTTCTTAGGAAACACTTGAACAAGATGGCTAGAGGTAACATTGATTCTTGTCTTTTTATTTTCCGCTGCTTATTGGTTTAGTGTAATAATATTTATTTATGCTAACATGTTTTGCTTTAATTGGTCCTCTAGTTCATCTTCTTTGCTATGGACCTCTAAATGTCCTTTGGTTGCGGAAATTGGCTCGAACTCGATCTTCCACTTCATCTGGTGCTCTGATCTCCTTTGTCACCTTTATAATTGCATTTTCTTCAATTGCCGTAACAAGCTGGAACTCTCCAATTTGCAGGGCTTTTTCTCTAGACACTTCAACCATTTCTTTGGGATGAACATCTGCATGAGCATCGGTTGCAAAGGCTACTTCTAACTCGGGGACTTTGTCATTTGGTGGTTGTTTTGTTCTTCTTGTTCTTTAAGCACCTCTTTCGCTTCAGTGACCACAATCTCCAGCAGCTTAGAATGATTGTTCATTCTTCGCTCCATATGTTCAAATCCCTCTTTTACTTTCTCATGATTACTCACAAGCATTTCCACAGTTTTTTTTAAGTTGTCTCACTTGTTTCCCGAGCTCTTCTATTGCTTGATTTTTACTGTTTATGTTCGCACGATCGCGGCTCTGATTCCACTTGTTATGAACCTAGAAATCTGAGAGTTTCATTCTTACTGACATAATGATAAAAAACAATGAAAAATAATAATTTGGCACGTCAAGGAGTTAGTCCCTCCTTTACATTCAAACACATGGTAAGAGATGAAACTTTGAATAATTTTCTGGTTACCTTTAATTAATCTCAAGTACAAAATTAAATACATGGACTCAATAACTACTGAGCCACTAACATATTTACTAGACCTCAATTGACCCACTACTAAAATAACTACCCATAACCCAATACATGTAGCCCACTATCCCATTATCTAAAGACTAGGAGACACACGCACGACCCATTATTGCACATCTATTGCACCTATCCACGCACATCTCTCCCACGTCTCCCCTTATCACGCTTCTGTTTCCTTCATTCACGCTTGCTTCATTTCCTTCTTTCCAGCTTTTAGTTCCATTCTTTCACCTCTCTTGGTAGGCTCATAACATGGACTGCATTATGTTGAAGTAGTATATGAAACAATCTTACATATGTCTCTATTTATAGAGAAATAAGGATGCCATGCTTGTACATTTTTGTTGGGGTTTTAAGGAAGACAAAAGTAGAAATTTCATCCCCAAAGCATGGGTCGGGTTCCATTTGCATTCTTAAAGAAATGGGAGATTTGGACCTTACTGCATGGATAAGTATTATTCTGTATTTGTTCAAAAAAAAAAGTATTATTCTGTATCCAAACCATCCAAGATCAGCATTGTCTACCTAATTAGGAGATTTGACCACCATACAGGATATCCTATAAGCCTCCTAAATCGAGCCAAACTTCAGACTACCCATAAAATTCGTAGAAGTTGGATTCTTAATTTCTAGTATTTTTTTTTTTTTTTTAAAAAATAATAATTTCGAAAGACCCATCATGATTTTCCTTTTGAGTGTTTTATTATCATTTGCTCAGGGAAAAAAAAAAATTCTATATATGATGCTTAGGCTAGTAGCTACCCTGCTCAGATTTCAAGATAGTAAAATGTAAGTTGTGATTTTATTCTCTTTTATGATAAGTTAGAGCATCCACAATGATTTATACATTTTAGATTTTTATGTAAAATGACTAATTATACCCTGAAAAAATATATTCATCTGGTTATTTAAACTAAATGCAGTTTGCAATTTATCTACATGTGCTTACCCAAATGTAAGGAAGCACCGTAAATAAATGCACAATTTATTTATTTATTTATTTTTAATGATTCTCTATCTGTCTTTTTCTTTGTCTTTCCAAGTAAATATTTGAAAATTGAAATAGAAGGATGAATGTTTTCTCTTTTTCTTTGTCTTTCCAAGTAAATATTTGAAAATTGAAATAGAAGAATGAATGTTTAAATGATATGGAGAAAGAATAGATAATCGAATGTTAATTCAGGCTAGGTTTAGGCTAGGATTTCAACAATCCTATTCCAACTTCGGAGCTAACATATGTCGGAATCGGATGGAATTGGAGGTTAAGAGCGGAACTAGAATTTTAGGTTTGGGGGACAAATAAAGACACTATTTTGGGAGTAAAAAATTAATTTTGAAAGAATTTATATGGATATATCTTTTTAAAAACCCTCTATAACATTAGTTGGAGCCTAGGGGGTTACTATCCGCTCAGGCTTGAACATGGTTCCGCTGGGGCAAAACGGATTGGAAATGAGGGCAGGTTGTTGGAAGGACGGGTAATTGAACACCCCTGGCCTATAATAATATGCATTGATCAACACAACTGCATGCACTCGATGAAAAGCGAGCATGATACGCAATTCCTTCATTAATTTATCAATTCAAATATTTTACGGCACACACATACTGCATACACATGAGAGCATCAAAACATATATAATTAACAACCTCCTCCTCCATTTGAAAGAAGAAATATTTATTCATTACACACTGACACGTCACTTATTCATTACACAGTACTGACACGTCATTTGGCTCCTTAAAATCCTTAATAAGGTTTAAGGCTTGACTTTGCTAATTGGCGAATTCTCCTCCGCTTTAGGCTTAGCTTCTGGATGAATGAGATCTTTAGCGGTGTTGGGCCTACGCCACTTTATATTGTCACCTATATCAGATTCAGGATCGAAATCTTTGGCAAAATGAACTCCTTTTCCTGTTTGTGGATGAATACGACCTTGAATTGCTTTTGGATGAATGAGATCTCCGGCGGTATTGGGCTTAAGCTTGTGCCCCTTTATATTTTCACCTTTTGATTCAGGATTGAAATCCTTGGCAAAATGAACTCCTTTCCTTGTTTGTGGATAAATACGACCTTGAATTGCTTCTAACATTGGTGGCTATCCATGGCTTTCTTCCCGATCCTCCAACGTCCTCTTTTCTTGCAACCACTTCTCTGCCAGCAAACTGCAGGCATATTGCATGCCCAAAAGTCACAAAATTAATTGATATTAATAGCATTTAATTTCTATAACTAAATTCCACTTTTTACTTGAGTCATTATAAATTTAAAGGTTTGGATAAAGAAGCAGAAATGCTTACGAGAACCAGAAGAAGTGATAAGAGGGTAATGAGAGCAAAGACACTTCTCATCTTGATGTTTGACCTCTTAGTACTATAGTGAAAAGACACTTCCTTTCTTTTCTCTTCTCTCCCTAGGCCAAGCTATAGCTTTCGATCTCCTTGCCTAATTGGTATATCGATCACCTCGATCTTACTATATATAGCACGACATACCCTGAGGCATGCATAATGTTCAAGGTATTTCAATTGCGTTTACATCAGAATTATCCGCTCGCTCTCTTCAAGTCAAGAGTCATGATGGATAGATATAATCATTTTTTTTAAAAAAAAAAATTTGAAGAACAAATCTATTTTTTCTTCCTTATCTAAAAATACTTCACAATAGTTTTTCTTAATTTTTCCCTAAGCCATTAAATATTTTTTACTTTTACTTTGTTTTTTTCTTTCATTTTATTATTATAAGAAGAAGAAAAGTGATAAAAAGAACAATCGAATTTATGATTATAATAATAATTGAGAATGCTTAAACACTCTACAATAAAATTTTTTAACTTTTATTATATCAATTAAATATTTTTTTAACTTTTTTTTTATTCTTTTATTTTTTTTTTTCTTTCCTACTTTTTCTTTTTTATTCATTTTTTTCTCTTTTCCGGAGCCGCACTGGGCCTTTTTTATTCATTCTATTCTTCTCTATTTCTATTTTTTTTTTTTCTTTCTCTTTACTGCTTTTCCTTTTTTATTCATTTTTCTCTTTTCCGGAGCCGCACTGGACCTTCTGCTACACCATGCTCCAGAAGGTCTCTCGCAGCTTCGCCAAATCGCCATGACGCCATGGTTATTGGTTATTCAGCATCTCGATTCCGAGCATCACAACGCTGTAAGCCCCACAGGTCAAGGCTCTTGCGCTTTTTTATTTTTTGGCCCATAAGTGTATTGTTTTGTTTTTTAGGATTTGATTGAATCTGGTTTGGATGATTATGATGGTTTTGGTTGTGATGGGTCATGTTATTGGTCCGGAAATTGATGGGTTAGTGAGATTTTGAATGATCCGGGTATGTGATTATTCTGGGCTTTTTGATTGATATTTGGATTTATTTGGGTGGGGTAGCAGAAGGCCCAGTAGAAAGAATTTAGACTCTGTTTCATTTCTATTCTACTACTGTTTCTCTTCCCAGACTTGAACACCAATTCCACTGCCTCACCTGTCCCGGCACCGGGTCCAAATGTGATAGCAGAGAAGTGGGCGGCGAGTGTTGCAGTGGGCTACAAGTGGGAATTTGGTGAAGAAGAAGAAGGAGGAGAAGAGGGAAGAGGATCTGGCGGGTGAGGGTACAGCTACAAGAGAGAGTCAGAGAGATGTGTTTTTTATTTTATTTTATTAAAATATTGGATTGGGTAGGTACGGTGTTACCCAATACAATGAGTAAGTGGAGCCTATTGTGGCTTTTTTTTTTTTTTTTTTTTTTTTTTTTTTTTTTTTCTCAATTTTTTTTTTATTTTAAAGAATGAAACTACTTATAAGACATATGTTACTAGTGCGCATAGAACCTGCATGTAGAGAATCAGCTTCAAGTGATTTTTTGTGATTTTTTTGAAAATTTTCCTATATTTAAGGAAAAATATAACTCTAAATCGTGAGACCCACGTATCTGATGAACGGAGAAATGTCTTCGATTTGCAAAAATGAGGTACAAGTTATCGATGATCATTTTGAAAAAAAATAATTAAATAATATTTATTCATGTTTATTTATATTGAATAATAATTATTTCAATTATTATTCCGCACTAATTTTCATAACTCTAATCATTCTACACAATTATTCATACCACCAATCATTTGTTATCATGGTTTTTCGTGAAAAAATAATTTCATATAACTCTCACCCAAACATGATTTTAAATATGATTTAAATTCTATTCAACATCCAAACATTGTTTTTTGCCTTGAAATTTGCACACCAAATAATAATTAAATTCTAATTTCAAAAAATCGAACATCCAAACATACCATAAACTCTCTCCAAAAGAAAAAGAACTCATAAGAGCCTCATCATTGGACTCTTCAATCCAAAATTTTCACCAAATTTTGGTGTAAGTTCTCAAAAACACTCATGCATCAAGCTCTTCAAAGTTTCTCTAAATTAATTATTGTAAGAAACTCTCATCAAATTTAGGGAAATAATATTTACACAACACATTTTACTCAACAATTACATAACACACTCACATGGAGTGAGACCCATGTAAGTGGGACTTACCACATGGGTCTCACTCCATGTAAATGTGTTGTGTAAAGTGTGTTATGCAAGGATCACTTCCCCCAAATTTAACCCCCACTTTTCTCACGCTATTCATTAAAATATTGTTTTCTTTTCACGTCCCGCCTGTTTCTCTCTCTCCCTCTGCCTCTCCTTCTCCGTCGGTGAAGACGTTCACCTCTGCTACCTTCTCCAGAAACCCAACAAAAAAATATTGATAATTTGCAATCCTATCAACAATCCAACAAGAGGAATAACGTAAATTACATTTTGCCGCTTCAATTTTCATCAATCTTCTTGTTCCCTAAGCTAGAGCCGATACCCCCCAAAGACCCAGACAAGAAGAAGAAGAAATGAAGAGCAATTTCAAGGGCAAAAAGGCAGAATCCAAAGCACCCAATGACCCAAGCAAACCAATTAGAAAGGTGTTTAATAAACACCCACTTAGAGTGCCTAGGTCCATCGAAGGATATAACCCAGAGGTCCTGTAGAGCAAGAGGATCCTTATCAATCTGTTTTTGGTAATAGCTCACTGAGAAGATCAATAAAAGACCCACAAATTGATGAATTTGTTGTATCCAATGACAACAAATTTTTTTATTTGTTTTTCATGAAATTGGGGGGCCATGGCTGTAGTCTTGCAAACCTTTAAACAATGACGAGGGGTAGTTAAAGTAGTTGCTTTTAAAACTATTAAAAAATAATATCTAGTCAAAATAGAGAAATTTTTAGAAAATTTGATGTAAGAAACTTTTTAAAAGTGATAGTTTTTTTTTTCACTAAAATTTAGTGAAAATTTAAAGAGTACATTGAGAATGCTCTAAGAAGCTCCCAAAAAAGCCATAACTACTAACTAGCACTGGTAACCGAAGGCTTAAAATGGAGCCACAGTTCATTTGAACGAAACTACAGTTTGTTAAAGATCTAACTCACAGTAGTAATGATAAGCGCATCTCAATGAAGACAATAAAAAGTCATTCATAGTTGATAAAGATAATAATAACTAAACAATTATAGAGTTCTCACAATATATTCATGGTCGGCTCTTTCACTAGGCGACTTAGGCAGTCGCCTAAGCCCCCAGTAGAAAAAGGCCCCCAAAAATACTATTGATGCTCTATAGATATGAAAAAATTAAGACATATTTGTTAAAAAAAAAAAAAAAAAAAAAAAAAAAGCCCAATTCTAGTGCACAACGATTTTGCTAAAGAAAAGAAAAAAAAAATGCATTAACTTTAAATCCCATGAAAAAGTCAACCGTAAGGCCTAGAAACATAAGATTTTGCCAAAGAAAAATAAATACATTGATTTATCTTTTCCTTTGATAGATTAAAGAAGGATCCGGCTTGCATGCGGTAGTTTAAAACTACTACATGCATGCTGTAGTGAAAAATGGTACTATTTTTCACAAAACGGTACCGTGTTCCACTTAAAAAATTTGCAAAACTTTTAATTAATTTAAAAATTATAAAAATAATAATAATTAAAAACAAAAAATATTAAAACAAAAAAGAAAACAAAAGAGGTGGTCGGCATTGCCCAAGGGGGTGGCCCATTATTGGTCAAGGGGGTGGCTGGCACAAAAAAAAACAAAAAAAAAAACAAAATTTGGTTTAGGTTTTGGTGGCTGATCGGACCATCCCCAAAGGCCTTTAGCCACCCCCAAATCAGCCGTAGGGGGTGGTCTAAACCACCATCAGGCCTTTGGGGGTGTTGCAATTTTTTTTAAGCGGAAAACAATACCCACTACAACATACATGCAATAATTTTAAATTACTGCATGCAAGCTGGATCCATTAAAAAACTCTCACCTAGAAAATCTAACCATAAGATGCCTAGGAACACAAAAAGTTTGTAAAAAGAAAAAAAAAAGAAAAAAGCAATCTCTCCATTTGAGACACCATAACCCAACGTAGAAAAATCAATAGAAGAAGGAAATAGCTATATCATTTCAAACAACACATTGTTTTGTCACTTGTCAGAGATGTTGATGAAAAATGTGGCTGTGATTCTTTGTTTTTCGATCATTTTCCAATGCGACTTCAGTAACTTTTTTTTTTTTTTTTTTTTCATCTTCTTTTTAACAATAAGGGAAATGAGTTACTTTACTTATAAAATAGTATTACATTTTTTTTTCAACAAAAACTTATATTAATAAACTAGTATTAGGCATATGAAATTATGAAAGGATGCAGTTTATTATTTGGGAAAAGTACACATAACTCTTTTAAACTATTATCTCTTTGTTAATGTCCCCCTCCCAATTACCAATTGTGTCAATATCCCCCTTTAAACTATCAAAATATGTCAATGTCCCTCATAATGACAAAAGTACCCTTCATAAAATTATTAAGTTTTTTTTTGAAAAAAAAATTATATATTTTTTCAAAAAATAATAATAATAAATCTATACAAAAAAAATAATAAAAATAAAAATAAAAATGAAAAAAAAAAATAAAACCATTTTTTTTGGTTCCCTTTTTATTTTATTTTATTTTTTCGTTTTTTCCTTATTTTTTTTAATTTGTTTTCTAGAAAAGTTATTTTTTTTCGTTATTTTTTTATTTTTTAGTTTTATTTTTTTTATTTTTTTGAAATTATAAGGACATTTTTGTTGTATTGAAAAAAGTTTAAGGTAATTTTTGTCTTTTTGTTGGTCTTAGGCCTCACACTGATATGTTTTCGTAGTTTGAAGGGGTATATTGACACAATTGGTAGTTTGGGAGGAGCATTGTCAATTGAATGGTGGTAGTTTGAGGGGGATATGTGTACTTTTCCCTTATTATTTTGTCTTTATAAATTAGTTAGTAATTATTAAAAAAAAAAGTCTTATGCAGGTTACATGATTTTATTATAGAGTGAAGCGTCTTTGATAAATCATGTTCTATTCTATTATTCTTTTATGTCACTTTTTTATTTAAAATATTATTTATCATAGATTTAGGGAAGCAAAAGTGGTTCATTTAACATTATTTTAATATAAATAACTTTCTCTTTCCTTACTCATTCATCTAGCATTTCTTTGAAGCAGTATTTAAATGTTTTATATTTCCTCTCTTTTTTCACTAACATTTAATTTAAAGAATAATTAAATGGTATAGGAAAAGGATAAGAAAAGTTATTGTGGAGTGCATTTAAATAGAGAAACAAAAAGTGCTTTAGTTTTTTAAATTGATGAAAGGTTTTAAAAAAATTGCTGCTAGTACTCTAATAGTTCAATAGCCTGTTCATTTTGGCAGTAATTTGGGATGGTGAGATGGGCGTTACAAATTAATCTCAATCATTTAAATATTATTTTAAATAAATGATAGAGGAATAAGAGAAGAAATATAAAGTTTTTTATATTAAAATAATGTTAAGGGAATCACTTTTGATCCCTAAATTTATGGTACAACTTTTTGTTACAATAAAAAGAAAACAATTGTTAGAATTCTAAAACTAATTAGTAAACGGGTTGTTTGTTGGATATTTTAGAATTTTGTAAGTATAAAAGAATTGTTTAATTAATCTTCCAAATTGGTTTTTTATTTTTTTGAGTTTAGTTGTCTCCAAGTAATTTTACCTTTAAAGAGTTTTTATTTCGTCACTAAAATAGATATATTTGATCTTTTTGTTGCTTTGATTAGTTTTAGTGATTGTTTGTGTGGTTGCAATATTTTAATTTGTTTGAGTTTGCTATAAAAAAAAACATCAATTCATCTCCCTTAGATGTTGTTTGAGTTCCTCGGGAGAATTTCAATATTAGTCAACTTAAGTCTTAAATTAAAAAATTAAATTAAATTAAAAACTCAAATATTGAAATGGAGTCTAGACAAAGCATGACGTACAGCTTGTCATTCATCCAACTGGGTTCAGCAAAACAAGAAGACATATACTCGTGGTGAGGTGTGGGAAATTGGGAATAAGAGTGGGATCTATTATGGTGTGTCGTGTGGTGTAATGGGTGGAATAAGAGTGGGATCTATTATGGTGTGTGGTGTGGTGTAATGGGTGGAATAAGAGTGGGATCTATTACGGTGTATAGACTAGCCTTTCTCTCTTGCTTTTCCAGCTCAATTATTGATCCCATGCCTCAAATTTAATTATGGTATCACACTCATGTTCCAACAAGATATGAAGTTTTTCAACTTTTGGATAATTGGCGATATCCTTTTCATTATTTAAATGAAGTTGTTTAATGTACAGGAGAGGGGCAATTCCAATAAGGCCATTTTTTTCTTTTTCTATATATCATTACAAATATAGCTACTGCTAATCACACTCATGTTCCAACAAGATATAAAGTTTCCCAACTTTTGGACAATTGGCGATATCCTTTCCATTATTTAAATGATGTTGTTTAGGGGCAATTCCAATAAGGCCATTTTTTTTCTTTTCTATATATCATTACAAATGTAGGTTAAATACAATTTAGCCTTCCAAACTACCATCATTTATTTGGATGGCCTCACAAACTACCATGGCTTGTATTTTGGCCCCCCTAAACTACTACTTGCTTATTTTTTGGCCCCATTAGTCAGTTTGTGCCGTCTAAGCGGACGGAAACTGAGTCACATGTACGACACATGACTCTTTTAGCCCAAAAGCCTAAGAGAAATACAATTTAGCCCCCTAAACTACCATCATTTCTCTAGATGGCCTCACAAACTACCAAAACCTTTGAAAAATACTATTTTTGGCAAAATATCCCCATGATACGCCTAGCACGTGTCATTTTTCAATTAAAAATTAAAAAAAATTAAAAAAATTAACAAAACAAAGTCTATCATCGTTGTGGAAGACCTTGATTGGTTTCTGACGGAGAAATCAACGGCCGTGAGCTTGTTCGTCAATATTCATATCCATTTTACTCTCTGTGATTTTTTGACATTCAAAACGTTGGCCAATAGCTACCTGGAACTCAATGATCACAAGCTTTTCTCTCAAGTAGAGTAAATTTTCTAGAGCGGGACGAGCTTGAGCTCGGCCGAGATTAGCGAGTTGATAATTGTGAATCGGATCTCATCGAGCTAGGCTATAAAATCGGTCATCACAGCGTTGCAAACAGATGGTGACCAGAGGGGTGTCAGGAAGATCAGGTCGCGGTTGGAAAATAATGTCACCTCCAAACACCCAGGAAATAATGCCACCCCAAACACCCATCTTTTTTTCTTTTTTAAAAAAATACAAATACAAATAAAAATAAGGAATAAGAAATTAAATTTTAGTTTATTTATTTTGAAATTTTTATTATTATTATTTTTTTAATTGAAAAATGGCACGTGGCAAGGGTATTATGGGGATATTTCGCCAAAAGAGACATTTTTCAAAGGTTTTGGTAATTTGGGGGGTTATAATGCAAGTCTTGGTAGTTTGGGGGGTCATCCAAAAAAAGAGTTGTAGTTTGGGGGGCTAAATTTTATTTTGGGCTAAAAGAGTCACGTGCCATGTACATGACTTAGTTTCCATCCACTTAGACGGCACAAACTGACGGATGAGGTTAAAAAATAAGCAAGTGGTAGTTGGGGGCCAGAATACAAATTTTGGTAGTTTGGAGGTGTAACACCCCGGTCCCATATTGGGAAGAGATGAATAGTTCACATAGAGTTAGTAGTTTATAAAGATACTCATGGGTGCTAAGTCCTACATTGACTAGTTACTCGGTGAAACTGGGCTTTATAAGTGATTCTAGGGAAAGCTTCAAATTGACTTGTCCTTTTGAGGTGATAGCGCAGATGTGGCTAGCGCTTTTCCTTGGGTCCTTGGGTCGTTACAAATGGTATCAGAGCCACCTAGTAACGCCAGGTCATGTGGTACTGGAGCACCGCATGACATGGCCTTGACGGGGACGTCAGGGGTTTAAGGGGGGGAGTTTGTAACACCCCGATCCCATATTGGGAGGAGATGAATAGTTCACATAGAGTTAGTAGTTTATAAAGATACTCATGGGTGCGAAGTCCCACATTGACTAGTTAGTAGGTGAAACTAGGCTTTATAAGTGATTCTAGGGAAAGCTTCAAATTGACTAGTCCTTTTGAGGTAATAGCGCAGATGTGACTAGCGCTTTTCCCTGGGTTGTTACAGGAGGCCATCCAAAAAAAAAGTGATAGTTTAGAGAATTAAATTATATTTAACCTTACAAATATAGCTCGTCAATCACACTCATGTTCCTTCGAAAGTTTCTCAACTTTTTCGCAATTGGCGATATCCTTTCCACTGTTTAAATGAAGTTGTTTAATGTATAGGAGAGGGGCAATTCCAATAAGGCCATTTATTTCTTTTCTATATATCATTACAAATATAGCTAGATCACACTCATGTTCCTACAAGATATAAAGTTTCCAACTTTTGAACAATTGGCGAACTCCTTTCCATTATTTAAATGAAGTTGTTTAACGTTCATGAGAGGGGCAATTCCAATAAGGCCATTTTTTTTTAATTTATTTATTTATTTATTTTAATTTTGTAAATCCATTTACAACCAATAAGTTTATTGTCAATAGGTTCTTTTACAGGGAAATGTTGCCTCTCCAACCTCCACACAGTGTGAGTTTTAGTTTGTTGCCATTTATCTGCTGAGGATATGTGACAAGATCACAATTTCTTAGAATTTTAGGGTATAAAAATATATAATTGATGAATTTATAAATATTGATATGATAAAATTTATATAATTTAATTTTAAAATTAACAATGTTTAATATTTGAGGAAATATACTCCGTAGAATATCTTAAAAATTCTAAGAGATATCTATGTAAAGAGGGTATGTATTGAGCAAGATTGTAGAGTAATATTACATGTCACCCTATATCTCCCTTATGTTTTCCCAAAATTAATGTGACTTTTAAAATTATTATTGAATTTATGATAGATCACTATTGAATTTTGATTTAATAGTGATTTTAAAAGCCACATCAATTTTGAGGAGACACAAAAAAAGCATAAGACTGACATATAGCATTACTCAAGATTGTAACATCTATTGGTCTTGATAGAATAAAAATTTAATTGACTATCCCCTTTCTCTAAGGAAAAAGCTTAGAACTCATAAGAATCTCCTAAGAACATATGCATATTACTGAATCTCATCATACAAGTTGAAGGGCTAATACTGTTGATCCAACATACATATTACTAATTAAACGTCATCACCTAATAACAGCAACACTTTTGAGGCAAGCATATGATATCATATTGGCACATAATAGAGTCACAAGAGGGATTTTCAGAATTCCTCATACTAAGTGCCAAGTGAATGAGTGGGTCATTGGTACGAGACTTTTCGTTTGGGTGCGGACCGAATGCGAAAAACTTAAGCATGAGAAGGCGTGAGCAATAATCAACTTTCTTGTCCTTAAGGAATAATTTAATCGGTTGGGGAACACACCTTATGAAGTAGAGGTCACTAGTTTGAATTATTCTTCCCCCTCTTGTGTGGACATGTCAAAAAAAAAAAAAAAAAAAAAGTAAATCAACTTTCTTATACGATTAGAGGACTGCCTAGAGCAAAACCACGCCCTAGTGGATGAAGTGTGGGAGAGCGATGAAAAGCATGATCTATCTTGACCAGAGAAGGACGTCGAGTGTGAGATTCCTACTAAGGTCCGTTTAGATTTGCGATTTCAAAAAATATGATTTTAAAATGTGTAATTTGAAAAAATAATTTTTAAAAATACAGTTAAGTGTTTTACAAAATTACAATTGGCCTTTAAAATTCTGAGTTTAAAAAAAAAAAAAAAAAACCCCACCCCCTTACGGTTCATTTTCTACAATTTAATTTAAAATCACATTTTTTATTTACAAAATCATAATTTTAAACACACTCTAAGAGAAAGTAATAAGTATGGTAGGACTACTGGCCAGTAAAAAAAGGGGGTGTACTAATTACACTGGAAGCTTTGCCTCACAAATTGACAAGAAATCCTTGAAGATTGAAAATGTTGTGGATTTCTGTTGGTCACCAACTGATCCAATGCTTGCAATCTTTGTTCCTGAACTGGGGGACCATCCTGCTAGGGTGAGCATTGTTGTTGATTATGAAGATGCTTTCTTCTTCTTCTTCTTCTTCTTTATTTTTTTTCATTTATTAATTAAGGTAAAATTGATCGATGTTCTGCAATCAAACTGTATGTTAGGGATAAAATCAACCCTAGGGACACGTGGATTCAGAAACATCTCGGAGCTATGTCTCGGACAATTATTACGGCCAACAAAGAAAAGACTGCCTAGGTGTAAATACATCTCGGAGGTATAACGATGTCTCGGTGCAAATACATCTCGGAGGCATAACAACGTCTCGGTCATAACACTCCAGGTTACGGTACGAAGAACATCCCGAGATCTCCTAATCTGAATGGAGTGAGCATATCTCGGGTATTTGAGTCTCGGAGTAACCTCGCCTCGGAGATGACAACAAGTCGGTACAATAACACCTCGGCCTTTTATAACTCCGTTATGGTGCGACGATATCCCGAGAAGTTATTACGTCTCGGACATCATCATCTCGGGGTCTGATTGAAAGTCTGCCGCGGATGTCTCAGAGTACAATAAGGATAGAATTCCATAATTGATGGGATAAGGTAATTATTTAACGATTGAGGTGGGGTTCAGCACTAAACAAATGCTAGTGGGGAAACTCTGCTGGACAGCAACATCAAGACAGCATGGGCAGCACCTTCCTCCACGCCTGGCAGCACTTCTTCCAAGCTTGGACAGCACACGCACTCAATAGAATAATCCCACTCAATCATAAAATAACCATCCATTCACTCCTTCCAAAAACCATGCACTTTTCGACCAACACAATCCCACTCATCACCATCTCCACTCAGCATTATATAATCTCCAGTCCCTCCTTCCACTCGAGGGGATAACCAAAACAAATGTTAAAGAACTAGAAGGTGGCAAACATGGAGAGATGGGTGTTCCAGCAGATTAAACTAAGCGAGGAATCAAACTCCTAAGGGGAACGAGGCATGAAGAACTCGAAGAAGGCAGCAAGTATGGTTAGGCCAGGGGCCTGGCCTATAAATAAAGCTCATTACACCAGGTACAACACAGACAAAAAAAATAGGAAAAACGATACAGAAATACAGAGGCACAAAGAGAGAGATAAAGAGAGAAAGAAAGGAATTTATCCTTCTTGGTGTACGGTACAGAGGCAAAGAAAGAAGAGGTTTTCTCTTCTTGATTTGTCGTACAACAAGACATAAGTGAGGGAAATCAGGGTGTATCGGGGCTTAGGGTTACGAGTAATTTCCCTCCTGTAACTGCTCAATAGTGAATTTTCTCTGCGTCTCCTACAGTGGATGTACCTCGGATTGAGGGAACCACTTAAATCTTTGTGTCATCTTCTCCCCTATCTTCTCAATTTTTTCATTTCTAACAGGTCCTGGAAAGTAAGACTTATTTCTTAACAGAGCGAATCAACAGCCGACACGTCACCATACCGGAAACTGTACCAACACTGTATATCAGGTGAGTCTTATGCAAATACCAAGTGAGGATGAGTTTAGGCAGAAAAACCTTTTCGGTGTTAGTGATTGCAAAATGTACAGGCAAAGCAATGGGGATTATCTGGCGGTTAAGGTTGATCGATATACAAAAACTAAAAAAAGCACATACACAGGCTTTGAGCTTTTCCGCATAAGAGAAAGGGATATTCCTATTGAGGTTTTTGAGCTTGAGAATAAAAATGATAAGATCATTGCCTTCACAAATAAATATTCCTAAAGCAGTCCGTAGGCCATCACAGTGACCGGAGATGAAGAATCTCCAACCACTAAGTCAGAAAAATCTTGACTTAAAACAGCTACCAATGGTAAACTGTGACAAAGATCAAGAATAATACAAAAACTATAACTATCTAAATAATAAACAAACATTACAAAGAGTAGACATTAAGCCTCTCTTGACAATGAAGTATAACCTATCACAAATAAATAGAAGCAGATCTAGCATCCAAGCCATCAGACAAATCCCCATAAACACAAGCAGAAAACACAACTTCAGAGCTGACACAGAGAAGAAAACATCCTGGCGCCGACGAGTGACTCACACGTGCCACCCCCGGGACTCCCCTTTTGCGGTCAAACACCAGCCCTTCTGAAAACACCAACAACCAAGCCGGAAAAGGTTGAGCGTGGCCCTCACACTCAGGCCCCCTTCTCAGCACATGCAAGCCACGCTCCGGGCGTGGAGGTCTGACACAGTCGAAAGTTGAAGCATTGGATACGGAAACTAACGGCGAGCAATTTTGAAGGGGACGTGTCGCAAGATTTCCGGCATATCAACGTAGATCTAGCTCGAAAGGTGGCCAGAAAAAACACGAACGGTCACTCTCTATGAATGTCTCAAAACAAAATGCCTCTGTCAAAAGGAAACACAAAAAAACATATAAACAAGCTCCATAGCCCCAACAGGTAGGAGGACAACAACCTCCACCGGATCTGACCGAAAGGACCAAAAGCTCCTCAACCCAAAGGTTGAGAAAATAACAAAAGCCCTATTGGAAACCAATGGGGTGAACAAAAGTCACCCTAGCCCATAAGGATTAGGTGGAAGACCAACGCTGAGAGGGGAGGCAACCGGCGAAACAAAACACTGAAATGTTCTCTCTCTCTCTAGAAGATACTCATAGAGAAGGTAACGAAGCTGCCCATACACTTGCCCAATTGGCTGTAACTCAGCACCTCAACCATGCTTGGTTTGACAGGTGGCCTAGTTGCTTATTCGAAAGTCTATGGAAAGATCAATGTAATTTTATGAATATATAAAAGTCCGAACTCCTTTCAAAAAAGAAAAAAAACTATTGTGAAGTAAATGAAATGGTTGTTACGGCACCTTTTGCATAAAACCCTAATTAAAAGCTAATTCAACATACATATTACTAATTAAACATCTTCACCTAATTAAAAGTTTCTTTTTTTTTTCTTTTTCTTTTTTTAATTACCAAACAACTGTACTAACAACTTCAAAGCACTTAGACATGCAGTTACCAAAGATTAAACACATTTTCAGTGATAATGTCTTTTGGGAAAGCTGTTCACATAAAAGTATTACAAACAAAAGCTTTATTACCCACAGCAATCCAAACCCGTTGTAGTCCTAAAACTTATAATTATGAATATATAGATGAAAGTAATAGACATATTAAATTCTCAGAAAAAAAAATAAAAATATATATATATATATATACCCTCTCCTCTTCACAGGATCGGTCGGGCGGATGTGGCTTGGGGCCAAGCCTTAAGGCAGTCCCCAAAAAATTTAAAAAATCCCTTAAAAATATATATATATAATTTTTTTTAGTAACTACGTACAACACACCTCTTAAAAAATGAAGGGTTGAGATTTAATCTCTGACTACCCAAAACAACGATTTCCCTTTGCAATCCTCAAGTTTTGTAGATCTCTCACATGCGTCATTCATCACTCCACAAATATGAAAGTGGAGAGATGGGAGAAAGTAGCGAGAGATTAGATTAAATCTCAACCCTTTATTTTTTTAATAGTATATGTGCTAGCACATAAGCTGGATCCATTTTTTTATGAAGTAATATTTAATATCCTGGCCTCTTTTCCTCGAGTAATTCTACAAATACCTTGCATTTTCTCTAATTAAGAGCCATATATAGACGAGTGAGAAAGAGATTGGAAGGGCCTTCAGGATTAGAAGGAAGATGGCTCTCAAATTTGTTTCTTTAATTCTCTTATCTAATATTTTTCTCTTGACGGTATATATTCTCAATATGCTTCGGTTTTTGTAAGTTTATTCCTTGTATTCTCCACATTCACTGATTCAGTAAATGTTGCATATATGCAGTGTGACCGTGGCTATGGAGTAATGAAGACGACTGAACAGGAATGGCAACAATCAAGAAGTCGTGAAGAAGAAAAGAAGCAGCTGATGGAGGATCCGAAACTAGGATACGTCACCATAAATGATCTACATGTTGGGAAAACAATTACACTCCGAGTCCCAACCGAAGTCCCCTCTTCTTTACCTCACTTCTTGCCTAGAGAAGATGCTGATTCCATTCCTTTCTCAGTTGAAGAATTCCCAAATATCCTTCAACTCTTCTCAATCTCTCAACATTCTCCCCAAGCAAAAGCAATCAAGAGGGCACTGGAAGATTGTGAATCTAAACCCATTAAAGAAGTGAAGTTTTGTGCCACCTCCTTAGAGTCCATGGCTGATTCTGTGCGAGCCATTTTTGGATCGCAAGCCCCTTTCAAAGTTGTAAGCACAACCAGCTTCACAAAATCGAACACCCTTCTCCAGAACTACACTTTCCTGGAAGTTAAAGAGTTGCCAACTTCAATGACTGTGGCGTGTCATGATCTGCCTTACCCTTATGCAGTTTTTTACTGCCATGATCTGGGTGACACCAAGGTTTTCGAGATTTCACTGGGTGGCGGCCGTGAGCATGGAGAAAGAGTGACAGCTTTTTTTATTTGCCACATGGACACGTCCGGCTTTAGACCAGACCACATCGCGTTTCGCGTTCTCGGCTTCAAGCCAGGAGCAGCTCCTGTGTGCCACTGCGTCTTTCCAAAAAATCTTCTTTGGGTTCGACATTAATGAATGGAAGGACAACCTTATTCTTCACACTCATTTATCGAATCCTTAGTGTGTTTTAAATCGTTTTATTATATATGTTTAATTATGATATTTAGCGTGTTTCAAACGGTTTTATTGTATATGTTTCTTTATGTCACTGCTGCTTTATTGCTGGTCAATTATCTTGTAACCTAATTAATCGCAATCGTTCTCTTATTTAATGTGATCGGTCTCAAGTCAATCCGTTTTAAATGTATGATATATATATTATAGGCTAGATTAATCTCTTCGGTCTTTCTCATGGTTTGTTTTTCTGGTTAATGACTAACAATTTGTTATGAGTAATGTTATTTGCAAGACTCTTATCTTCTTTTTATCGTAATTTTTAAAATCACCACTGAACCAAATTATAATTGAATTCTAATTCACTGCACGAATTTTGAGGTTTGACTTTGTGAGATAAAATTTAAAATATTAAGAAAAAAATAAATAAAATTGGTCCCTATCGTTAGAAAAATTGACAAAATTATTTCCTTAATATCAATTACTTACAATAAAAATTTATTATTAAAAAACTATATTTTTAAAAATGCAGGTGTACGTGCACACTCCTTTGGAACCACTCCTTTTGTCAAAATAAGAGATTTTGCCCTATTTTGAGGAATCAAAGATTATTGAAAAACATGTAGGCTTAAATTTTTGGAATTTAGGCCCATTAAAATTGTAGCTTGACTTTTGGACCAATAAAAAATGGAATTGTCCAAGAGAATTGAAATGGGCCCAAAACCCCATTTTTGGCCCAATAGGCCTTGTTTACAATTTTTTTTTTTTTTAAAACAAAAAAAACTTCGGGGATGTTTGGAACCTTTCTCAACTCAACCCTTTTTTTTTTCTTTTTCTTTTTTTTCGAAATTATGTTTCCAACTCAAACTTTTTCCAACCTAATTAAAAAAAAAATGTATATATATATATATAAAAAAATAAAAAGAAAAAAAAAAGAAAAAAAAATTAAAAAACCAAAGTTTTTATTCGTTTATTTCCATTTTTTTTAAAAAAATTATTTATTTATTTTTTTAAAAAATATATTCAATTTAATTCATCTTCTCAAACATAATATATATATATATATATATATATATATATATATATAATTTTGAGTAAAGTAGAAAAGAAAACAAAACAATACAAAAAATAAAAAATAAAAAAATTCACATACCCAACAATCCCAAAAAAGTATTTACCTAGCTCATATAATTATGGCCAGGCAAGGTCAATTAATTATGTCCTAAAGCTTTTTTAAGCCCATATAAAGGGCCATTCGGCCATGAGCTAGAGAAAAGAGAGGAGAAAAACAAAAGGAAAGGAAAGAAAAAGAGTGGAACAATAATATCATTTGATTCGTTGATCTCAAAAAAGAAATAAGTAAAGTTCCTGACCCTTGACCCTTGTCCTTGAATAAGAATGCATGCAAATTGAAGAATAAAATGAGAAATTACACTAACTATTTGGAGGAGCAACAATTTTCCGTTTCCGGTGTCATCTTTCTTACATTCAAAAGCGATTCCCATCTTCAGGGCACATTAGGCAGATTAATGGTGCGTTTGGGTATTGAATTTTTAGAATTAGAATTGAATTCTTATTCTAATTGCGAAGTTCGAGGCAAAAAGTTGTGTTTAGGTGTTGAATTTTTAGATTAAAAAATATTATTTTTAATAGTAAGAAATGATTGGAAGTTTGAAAAGTTGTGTATAATGATTGGTATTTGTGAAAAGTTATGTGAAATAATGATTTAAATAATAATTATTTAATTAAAAAATAAATATTTTTTCTTTTTAAAAGAAAAAACAAAATTAAAATTAAAATTTTTAAAAAAAAAATAGAAGCAAGGGGTGGCTGCCGGTTGGCAGCCACCCCTTTGGGGGTGGCCGCGCGGCCACCCCCAGTGGTCGGGGGAGGCCGCGCGGCCACCCCCAGTGGTCGGGGGAGGCCGCGCGGCCTTCCCCAAGTGGTTGGGGGTGGCGCGCTGCCACCCCCATTAAATCTAGGGGGTGGCGCGAGGCCAACCCCTAGATTTAAAGGTGGCCGCGCGGCCACCCCCATTAAATCTAGGGGGTGGCGCGAGGCCAACCCCTAGATTTAAAGGTGGCCGCGCGGCCACCCCCATTAAATCTAGGGGGTGGCGCGAGGCCAACCCCTAGATTTAATGGTGGCCGCGCGGCCTTCCCCAAGTGTCGGGGGTGGCGCCCCCGGCCACCTATGGTGGTGGCAGTGCGCCACCCCCTTTGAGGGGTGGCTACCAACCGGCAGCCACCCTGCCTTTTTTTTTTTTTTTTTTTTAAAAAAAAAAGTTATTATTTTTTTAAAAAAATTAAAAAAAAAATTATAATTATTTTTTTTAAAAAAAATAATTTATTATTATTTTATTAAGTAAATGCGGGACCCACGCACTGTGCATGGGTCCCAGTGATCATTGAAGGTAGAATTGGATTCAGAATAGAATTTAAATTCTATTCTGAATCCAAACAGATCATAAGCTTTCTAGGAAAACGCCTAAAGAGTGGACTTGCTCTTTTTATTGCCACGGCCAAATCTCTATAAATCATATATATATATATATATATATATATATATATATATATGTTTTTCGGGCATGACCCGGTTTGTACTCAGGATGCTCTAAATGCCCTAGACGCAATTCCAGGCATAGAAGACATCTCAGAACTCAATTATTGACTCCCACGAGTCTCTTACTGTTGAATCACGCTCCAGATAGCATTATTTGCTCCACCAAGAGCTCCATCGAAACTGTGCTTGTCTTTTGCGGAATTAATGGTTGCATCTGCAGCTGGCCGACAACTTAATTGACCGCTACAGTCCCGTCGCATGCTGATCTACAGTCTTGATAATTTACTATTTTACCCTTGTAATTGGCCTATTTAAAGGACCAAAGTCTTCGGGGTAAGGCATAAGCTTTTAGACAGAGAAATTTTGTTTCCTGATCTGCTATCTCCTGCTCTCTTATTATCCACACCTGTTGATCTTCCGATCTCCCCATTTGTATTAATCCCTGTTAATTCTGTAAGTATTTCAATTTTGAAATAAATACAGTTTCTGTTAAATTTGATAAAATTTATTTTATCATTTCATTATCCTTATCTACATCCCCATTGGCAGGTTTATACCGCCTAATCCCTCTCTTCCCTCATACACACACACACACAACTCTCTCAAGGTCTCTCTTGACCTCATCTTCTCCACGCTGAAAAGGATTCCCTAAAATTACTTTATCACTCTTCATGTTTTTAACAAGCACAAAAGGAATTGGGAAACAAACATCATTCTAGCAAACATAAGCTTTACTAAGCTCATATTTAATATTAAGAGAATCTCCACTGGCAGAATTTAATCTTTCAGTAGATTTCTCAAAATATTTACTAGGGACTAATCCCTCCTAGATACAATTCATATCAGATCCAGAATCAATTAAAGCAAAAGCATCAAAGGAATAATCTTTTGCAATAATAATAGAAATTTTTGTATACCATTTGGGTGGTATAAAACTTTTAACAAGTTTTACAAATTTCAAATTACTACTAGAACAGATAGTTGCATTGCTGGATTCATGATCATTAGAATGCTCAGGTTGGTTACCAGTAATATCTTCAATTTTTAAATCTTCATTTTCAAGCTGGAATTTTTTAAGAAGATTTGTGATTAACAGTTGATCTCTTAAATCTTGATTATAAGTTTTAATATGATGCATGTTATTTTTCAAATCAACAATTTCTTTCTTGATATTACTTATTTCATACTGCAAATCTGAAATAGTAACAACTTTAGATTTTTGTTTTGAAAATCTTTTCAAAGTTTCATCAAGAGAGATTTTGGGTTTAACAGATTTTTCAAAATCATGCTTCATTGTTTTCTTGAGTTTTTTAAGATATTCATCTTTTAACTCATCATTTTCAATTTTTGAAATTAAAGTGATTAATAAATTTTCTTGTTCTTCTTCTTTAGAATTAACATTGCAAAATTTACTTTCACAACATGGTTTATTGCAGCCAATTTTAAAAACATTTTTATCAAATTATTCGCTAGCTGAACGATAGCAAGAATCATCAGATGTGACTTCATCAATGTAGGATGAATTGGAATCGGAATCGGAATCGGAGTAATCTTGGGATTGTAGAATCCTGAAAAGATCATTCCTTTCTTCCTCATCAATGTTTAAAGAAATAATTTTATTCTTTAATTTATTAGGTGGGGTTGGACATTTATCTGCATAATGTCCCTTTTTATCATAATTAAAACATCTTCCTTTAGAAGGTTTAATAGTTTTAGAATGCTTATACTTTCTAAAGATTTTATTAAGCCTTTCAGGCTTAACAATTCGTCTTTTAGTATGACGGTATTTTTTAGTGAACTTATCTGGTCTCTTCCTATGTCTCCTGCTAGGAACAATGGGAGGTAAACCAAATTATTTACAGAAATTACCCATTTCATACTTAGCTTTCTTAGCATTTTTTTTAATTGTTGTCTTATCATTTTCTGATCGACACACATTTTAATGCCAAGTGTTTTAATAATTGAAAACAAATCACCATAAGTTAAGTTTTCATATTCAATGGATCCTGTAACAGAATCAACAAGTTCGTCTTTTACTTTGTGAGCAAATAATGAAGGTAATCCATCAATGAACTTTTCCTTCCAATAGGGCTTAAAACTATCAGTTCTAAGCATAACACGAGAAATAAAAACATCTTGATACCATCTATAATCAGACATAGTAGGGCATCTAAGATTATTCAAATAATCAGAAATACGAGAAGTAATATTGGACGGAGTCCCAACAAAATATTTAACAATGGTGTATATCAAAGTATTGACACCATCAGGCAAATGCTTGCCATTAGTGAGGACGGGAGTCCCGTCATCATTGGTCTTAACAGCAGTTTTAATTCGGGTTTTAGCATCTAGAGTAAGATGCTTATCCCACCAACTATTGAGGGTACCGGAAAAACTAGTAACTAATAGATCAACAATATCATAATCAGAAACATCATGGTTAGTCATGTAAGCATTGGCAACTATGGACATATGATTCATCTTATTAAGGATTTCCTGTTTAGACAAACCATCAATATTCCACTCATATAATTTATCAGCAGAAACAGAAAACTAGTTTTGAAAAACCCTTTCTTCAAACCGCAAATCAGGAGGAGTGGGTTTATTATACCAATTCTTGGTAATGTTAACAGGTTTAGATTTAAAAATTCTTTGGATTTTTGGAGAAACATTTATTTTCCCCAAATTTTCTTGAAGAATTTTAATATCTTCATTAGTGAATGAGTCAGATATAGAAGAATCAGATTCCGCAAATTTTTCAGACTCACTATCAGGATGGTTAAAAACCTTTAAAGAATTTTTGCCTTTGTCATAATTTATGACGCAAGCATTATTCGAAGAACTGGCTTCGGGAACTACAGAAGTAGTTTGAGCAGCTTTGCGAAGGCTGATCTCAAGAAGCATTTCTTCAATTTTTTCCAAATTCTTTTGGCTATTAGTTTTTAAACTAATTCTTTTTCTTTCTTCTGGTAAAGAAATCAAAGGTTTTTCAATATCTTTCTTAATAGCAAAAGGAATAGTTTTTTCAATAATTTTAACAAGAGAATCAATCTTTTCTTCAATTCGATCAAGTTGTTGACCAATAATGTGAAGGGATTGATTAGTAAAATTATTTTGTTCAATAATTTTCCGAGCCTCAGTATGAGAAGTATCATTCTTAGAGACTTTATAAGGAGAAGCTGTAGCGCCCCAGATTTTAAGACATAATTTATAATGATTTAAATTAATTTTAAAACACTTTTAATAAGGCAAAAGAATAACTATGATTATTTATGAAAATAAATAATGTATTTCTGTTTTTAGAAACGTTTATAGTTGCAATTTGATAAAAACTCAAAACAGACCTTAAACTTTGGAATAACGGAAACAGGGTCAAACGAACTCCATTTTGGTCGATTCAAAAACTGAGACACTCGTTTTGAAGTCCTCTAGGTCCCCTCCAAATTTCATGATGTTTGGACATCGTTAAGGCCATGAAAACATCCGTCAAAAATACAACCCCTGTTCTGGACGGAAATTCACATTATTCATGGGCCATCTTTGGACTTAACCCAACCCATTCCAAATGCTATCCACAAACCCAATCCATCTATCACATGTTATCTTCCTATGATCATGATGATTACATGAGTCATCACCCAACTCAACATGTGAAAGACCTATTTTTATACCTTAAAGAAATGCCATTAATTAATGTGTGTTAGATGATTAAATATGTTAGTGGAGGATATAATGATTCAACACCTAGTGCAACATTCCACTACATTTATTCCCTCCCCCTCTTATGATGAAAGAATAAAGGATGTCTAGAATAGAATCTAGAGTAATCATAAAATGAAAGTAGTCTAAACAATATCTTGGTTTAACTTGTCAAAATAAACCAGAAACTTTGATTGACCAAAACTAAGTCATAACGAACTCGGATTGAGTTGAACCAAAAAGAGAAAGTGTTCATCTTGACGTCATCTATCTACCCTCAAAATTTCACAGCGATCGGATTAGATTTGACCACCAAAACGTTGTTTGGAGTAAGCTGGCCTCTATTTGGACGAAAATTCATATATAGCATTATTTAATACTTCCTTTGATTTGAACAACTCATCACCCACTTCCTCTAATGTGTGCACTCATCACCACAAGTGTTGCCCACATCCCACATCTAGAATGCACCACCTTAGTGATGATGAAACCCATGTGCCTTGGAAATAAGGCTAAGATGCACCAATTCCTATCCATTGGATCAAAATGTGTCTACTTGATCCTAACCATTCATTCTCTTATAAATAGAACCAAGGTGGAAGATGCAATGCCCATTAAGCTTCACTCACACACACACCTAAGGCCAAGAGAGAGAATTGTAGGATTTGTGTAGTCTTGTGTTGTTCAAGGCTTGAAGTGTATGCTAGGAAGTATTTTGGGTAAGCTTCTAATCATTAGTTTCATTAATTTGATGATATAGGTTATGATTTCATTACTTGTTATTTGAATTGTTTAAAGACCCAATAAGCTTAAGAGATAAAAAGAAAGTAATATAAACTACTTTTATATTTCATTGTCCTCATGACTTCATGAGTTGATCGTATTTATGTTTCCTTTTATATTTCGTTGTCCTCATGACTTTCATGAGTTGATCGTATTTATATTTCCTTTTTACATTTCATTGTCCTCATGACTTCATGAGTTGATCGTATTTATATTTACTTTTATATTTCATTGTCCTCATGACTTTCATGAGTTGATCGTATTTATATTTCCTTTTATATTTCATTGTCCTCATGACTTCCATGAGTTGATCGTATTTATATTTCCTTTTCATTTCATTGTCCTCATGATTCTCATGAGTTGATCGTATTTATTCCTTATTGTCCTTATGATATATTTTAATCCTTCAAGTTCATATTTGGTAGCATTGGTTATATAGCCTCGTCACCAAATCATGAACCAAGGTTTTAAGATTTATTATGAGTGATCGTCTCAAACGTAATGAAGTGATGAATAATAAATATAAAAAGATGAGGGTCTATAAACAATGATTTGTTTGATAGATGATTGATAAATATATTATTGCATGGATGGATTTATATGCAGAAAAGAAGTTTAAAGGAACTACACGAAGAAGAGTGTAAGTATTTCTATACTTACTGAGAACGAAGCTGGTGGATTTTTCCATGATATCGTGTTTATTGTTTTATTTAATTTATTCATTGCATGTGGCCGATCATGCATAGCATGTTGTGTCTAAAATAATATAACGGCTGATGAGATAGCCATCAACAAGCTGATGTAGTAGCTAGGGGAAAGTATGGCTAGTCAGTGGATCCAAGAGGGGTTCATAGTGACCCAAGGATATCCGAAGACCTAATATATAACTAATGCTGGGACCGGTAGGATTCCAGTAAAAACAGGTAAAACTTTAAGTGGGAGGCAACGGACGTGAACGGGTTCAGATAACCTAGAACGAGAGGTCTGAAGAAAGATGATCATAAAATACCAAACTAAATGGTCACTACGATGCATATTCATACAACCCATACATTTGCATTACACGCGTGACTATAAAGTCACATTTGCATGCTAAGGAATTTATTAAGTAAATCAGTATTCACCGTATTATTGGAAACAGTGGACTCACTTTAGTTATTTTGTGTTTTTGTTTCTATATATATGTATATCCTGTTAATGCAGGTTTAATAGACAAAGATCAGAGCTCAAGAGGTTTTATAGCTAAGGACGCATAGTTTATATTTTGTTTGTAGTCGTCTGTGTTTATAGCATTTTATGTTGACAAGATTGCTAATGATTTATATGTATTCTTTTGTGTCATTATAGACACCTGTTTCCTTGTATTTGTTATAAGTATTTTCTAATGAATATCTAGAGGTATTTAATTTAAAAGCTCTAATGTGTTATTTAATCCAAGCCTGTTGGATAAAAATATATTCCGCTGCGAGAGTTTATCTCTGATGTAGTAACGTCACGTGGAAACCGGAGGTTTCTGCTTACGAATTTGCTGGTTCAAATTTGGGGCGTTACAGAAGCAATGGCAACAGTGTCATCCTTTCCCTTAATATATATATATATATATATATATATATATCTTAAGTTATATCAATTGCACTCTTTTGTAGAGTATCCTTAATTGGTATTGAGAAGAGTTACAAGAATTTAAGAGATAAGAGTTACAAGACGATAAATTAGATTTATTATTGTTAATGTAAAAATAGAAAAAACTAGTAACATTCAAATTTTTTTCTCTATAAATAAAGTTTTGTATATAATCAAATGATTAAAAGAAAGATGTAGTCATTAAAATGCTTTGACGTGTGGACATAGGCCATATGTCGAACCACCTAAAATCTGCGTTTCCTCTTTGATACCGGATAAGATCTAATAATAATTTAAAGAGAGATAAATGAAATAGAGGAAACATATATTTTATGTGGCTCATCTATAGGATCTCTCGCATGTATTGCCTAAATTGCTACAGTTTGAGCAGCAATTGCTTGGAATCTTAATCATTGCCGTGACCAAAAGAGTTAAATTTTTGACCGTCCATAGTTATACGACGATTGTAATGAATGAGGATCATCTATTATTAGGATGCTTGAATTTCAAAGAAATTCGGACAATCTAAGAGGAGGAGAATTGCAAAACTTATCTATCCCGACTCACCTATTCGGAATAGGTCACTACTACTACAAAAAAAAATAGCATTTTGCCACGAGAAATGATCCCTACACTCATTTCTCACAACAGCCCCACAACAAGCTGACGTGGCTGGTAATATTTTATTATTTTTTTGTTTTATTTTGTTTTCTTTGCCATGACCCTCTGGACTCCAGCGCAGTCGTCGACCACGGCTCTCTCTCAAAATCGCTCAAATTCTCTCAGTATCCCTTTTCATCTCCCTGTTTGCGTGAAAAAAAAAAAAAAAAAAAAAAAAAAAAAAAAAGGAGGAGGAAAGGCGTCTATGCAAGGGAAAAAGGGGAAGAAGGAAGAAAAAAGAAGAAAAAAAGAGAAGAAGGAAAAGGCCAGGTGTGTAAAAAATAGAAAGGAGGAAATGAAAAGATAAAGGGGGGAAATGGAAAAAAGAAAAGGGGGGAAATTAAAAGTTAAAGGGGGAGAGGGGAAATTAGAAACATTTGGCCACGTGTAAAAAATACACGTGGCCACTTGTTTCTCAAATGCAACCTGCCATGTGTCATCAAGACACGTGGCTAGTTGGCCGAGTAGCTACAGTAACCGCTACTGTAGACACGCGGCTAATTGCAGCATTTTTTGTACACTGCAAAAAATACACGTGGCTAAAAGTGTCTAATTCTTCTGTTCTTCTTCTCTCTTTTTTTTTTTTTTTAAAAAAAAAAAAAATGAAGCAATTAGCCACGTGTATTTAGTACACGCGGCTGACTATTTGCAGCGTGTACTTCAATACACGTGGCCACTTGGTACACGTGTATTTTTTACACGCGTCCAATTGGCCGTGTGTATTTTTTACACACGGCCACTTTTTACACGTGGCCAACTGTTTCTAATTTCCCCCCTCCCCCTTTAACTTTTAATTTCCCCCATTTATCTTTTCATTACCTCCTCTCTATTTTTTACATGTGTCCAATTGGCCGCGTGTATTTTTTACACGTGGCCAACTGTTTCTAATTTCTCCCCTCCCCCTTTAACTTTTAATTTCCCCCCTTTATCTTTTCATTTCCACCTCTCTATTTTTTACACGCTTGGCCTTTTCCTTCTTCTCTTTTTTTTTCTTCTTTTTTCTTCCTTCTTCCCCTTTTTCCCTTGCACAGACGCCTGGCCTTTTCCTTCTTCTCTTTTTTTCTTATTTTTTCTTATTTTTTCTTTCTTCTTCCCCTTTTTCCCTTGCACAGACGCCTTTTCCTTCTTCTCTTTTTTTCTTCTTTTTTCTTCCTTCTTCCCCTTTTTCCCTTGCACAGACGCCTGTCCTTCTTCTCTGTCTTTTTTTTCTTTCCTTTTTCTTCACGCAAACAGGGAGATGGAAAGGGAGATTGAGAGAACTGGAGCGATTCTGAGAGAGAGCCGTGGTCGACGACGGCGCTGGAGTCCGGAGGGTCGTGGCCCCATGCCGGTGAAGCCAAGGGGGTGTTTTTTCGGCATTTTTTGAGGTTTTATTTTTTTCCTTCTGTTTCTTTGAGTTCTCTGATCTGAAAGTTTGTGATTTTTGGTTTTTGTTGTTGATTTTTTGTGATTGTTGGTGATTTTTTGGTGTTTTGTTGGTATTTTTTGGTAATGTGGTTGACGAAGGATTAATTTTGGGGGATTTTCTGGATCGGATTTCATGGGGAAGTTTTGTAATGATTTCGCCGGCCTTGCAGAAATTTTCGGCGAGGAAAATTAAAAAAAAAAAAAAAAATTGCAAAACAAGTTTATGGTGAGGGCACTGGCAAAAAAAAAAAAATGGTGTTAGCAACGTGTATTAGTTCCACGTGACTAAAAGTGTATAATTTTTCTGTTCTTCTTCTCTTTTTTTTTTTTTTTTTTTAAATGAAGCACTTAGCCACGTGTATTTAGTACATGTGGCTGACTGTTTGCCGCGTATACTTCAATACACATGGCCAAGTTGGCCACGAGTATTTAAATACACGCGGCAAACAGTCAGTCGCGTATACTAAATACACGTGGCTAATTGTCAGCCGCGTGTACCATAATACACGTGGCACAATGGCCACGTGTATTGTGGTACACGCGGCAAAATGTACATTTAGTAACAGCCAGATCTAACACAAGTTACACACGTGGCCATTTACACGTGGCAAACTGTTCGCCACGTGTACTGTGTCCGTACACGTGGCGAAATGTAAGTGGCAAAATGTTATTTTTTTTTTGTAGTGGGTGGATCCTGCAACTTTTCTCAATTATATAGGTTGCCCAAATTTTTGTAAAATTTGAGCAGCTTAACAACATGAATTCCAATCGATTGTAATACGACTTTGAAATAGGTTTCAAAATTGAAGACAAAAGATGAAGGTTAGTTTATGGTTACATAACATTCACAACTAAATACGCTCAAAATGGTCTTCGATGGCCTCACACTAGTCAAGGTAGCAGAAAACCAGCCGGAGTTATAAATGAGTAGAAGATAAATGTCTCTTTTTCTTTCCTTTTTTCTATTTTTTTTTTTTTTTTAATTGTATTCTTTCTTTCATTTTAAAAATCAACTCACACGTAAGTCTTGTGTGGATATATCTTACAGTTCTAATGACTGATTTTCAAAATCGGAGAAGAACTCAAGTGTACTAATAGCATGTCTCTCAGCAAAAAAATTGGATATAATTTTCCATATGCATTTTTGTTGAAAACATAATTAAGATAGAAGAAAACACAATAGAACTCTGCAATTATGCGGTCATGGGCCACAATAAACACCGACTTCCCAAAGGAGCTAGAGTCACTTATAACCCAAGGCGAGAGATACGGATGTTGCCCTCTCCCATATTGTGACAAGTCGCCCCTATAAGAGCATCTCCACTATCTTGCGACAATGGTTTTCGATAGTCTGATGATGTTTAAGTTGCTCATCCCTACATCTAGACGAACTATATACCCATTGCGGGCCGGGGTTCAGCAGTTCGATGCCGACGAGGGTGAGGTTTTCATGCTTTTCATGCCAAACTAGATGATGGCGGTGCTCGTGAAACTACAAGGAGATCGACTTCAAAAGTGAGGGCACATATATAAGCATGATTAGGCTTTCCAGGAAGACGCCTAAAGAGGGTGGACTTGCTCTTTTTATTGGCTATGGCCAAATCTCTTTAAATCAACCTTTGTAAATTGTAATGTTAAATAGATTGGAAAAATATATGAAACAAAGAGGGGAAGGATATAATGGACTACATTGCATGTATTGAAGTAGCATATGAAACAGTATTACATATGTATCTATTTATAGAGAAATAATGATGCCATGCTTAATTGTACATTTTTGTTGGGGTTTTAACGAAGACAAAAGTAAAAATTTCATCCCCAAAGCATGGGACGTCGGGTTCCATTTGCATTCTTATAGAAATGGGAGATTTGGACCTTTGTACTGCATGGATAAGTATTATTCTCTATCCAAACTATCCAAGATCAGCATTGTCTACCTAATTAGGAAATTTGACCCCCATACAGGCAGGTAAGCCTCCTAATTAAATCGAGCCAAACTTTGGACTATCCATAAAATTCATACGAGTTTGGATTCTTAATTTCTAGTATTTTTTTTTTAAAAAAAAATAATAATAATAATTTCAAAAGACCCATCATGATTTTCCTTTTGAGTGTTTTATTATCATTTGCTCAGAAAATAAAAAAAATAAAGGAAAAAGTACACATATACCCCTCAAACTACCACTCAATTGTCAATGTATCTCCCAAACTACAAATTGTGTCAATGTCCCCCCTCAAACTACCAAAAAATGTCAATGTTCCCCTTAAGACCAACAAAAAGACAAAAATGACCCTAATTTTTTTTATAAGATTAAAATGTCCATATAAATTAAAAAAAAAACTAAAATATATATATATATATATATATATATATATATATATTTTAAAAAAAAAACAAATTAAAAAAAGTAACAAATTTTTAATTTTTTTTATTTTAAAAACATTTTTTTAAAAAAAAAAAAAGAAAGAAAAAAAAAAAAGAAAAACCAATTTTTAATTTTTAATTTTATTATTTTTTTGTATCAATTTTTGTTATTTTGTATTTTTTTAATAATTTTTTTGGTTTTTATTTTATGTTTATAATTTTATGAAGGGTATTTTTGTCATTAGGGAGTCATTGACACTTTTTGGTAGTTTAGGGAGATATTGACACAATTGATAGTTTAAGGAAGACATTAACAATGTAGTAGTAGTTTAAATGCATTATGTATACTTTTCCCAAAAATAAATCTATATACGATGCTTAGGCTAGTAGACCCTGCTCAAATTTCAAGATAGTAAAATGTAAGTTGTGATATTCACTTTTATGATACGTTAGAGCATCGACAATCACTTATGCATTTTAGAATTTTTTATTTTATTTTATTTTATTATTTTTATTTATTTTATGTAAAATGACTAATTATAACCTTAAAAAATTTCTTCATCTCGTTATTTATACTTCATTTATTTTGACGTAAAATATTTTCGGCGAAATTATTTTTAGAAAAAAAAATGATTTTTTCAAAAATATTTTTCGGCATTTGACTCGTACGAAAAAATTACTAAATGCGAAAATTAGAGTTTGACAAATGCCACCGGAATTCGGCAACGTCCGGTCACCGTTGCTGGGTTTCGGCGAGCAAGTTTGGCCAGATTCCAGCCAGACTCTTCCGGATCCCGGCCATTTTGGTCGGATCTGGACGGATTCGGCTGGATCCGGCCGGCTTTTGACCATGGTCGGAATCCGGCCAGTTTCGGCCGGAATCTGGTCGCCGGCATCCGGTAACGGTGGCCAAATGTCGCCAGCAGAATTTCGGCTATCAGATGTTACCGGACTCCGGCACTGGCTAGATTCCGACCATCGACAATTGTTGAATTTCGACAATCGAATATCAAACGTGCGTGTAAGGACAAAGAGTTTAATTTCATAAAAAGATTTACGGTTTTAAAAATCTTAAATCGTTTTTCAAAAATTAAAGAAACTTTTATGGTCAAACTGAAAATGATTTCCGTTGACCATTATTTTCGCTCCTATCAAACACCGTAAAATATCGAAATCATTTTTTAGAAATCATTTTACGCTGAAATAAACAGAGCATTAAACTAAATGCATTTTGCAATTTATCTACACGTGCTTGCCCAAATGTAAGGAAGCACTGTAAATAAATGCCTAAGTTTTTTTTTTTTTTTTTTTTTAATGATTCCCTCTCTCTCTCCCCCTTCCTCTATTCCTTTATTCATTTCTCTTTTCCTTTTTCTCTTTTTCTCTCTTTCCAAGTATATATTTGAAAAATGAAGTAGAAGAATGAATATTTAAATGACATATGTGGAAAAAGAATATATAATCAAATGTTAATTCAGGTTAGGTTTAGGTTAGGATTTCAACAATCCTATTCTAACTTCTGATCCAACATCTTTTGGAATCAGATGGGATTGGAAGTCAAGAGCAGAACTAGAATTTTAGATTTGGGAGACAAATAAAAACACATTTTTGGGAGTAAGAAATTAATTTTAAAAGAATTAATATTGAATATATCTTTTTAAAAACCCTCCATAAAACTAGTTGGAGCTGTGGGGTTACTGGGTTACTGTCAAATATGCATTGATCAACACAACCGCGCGCACTAGATGAAAAGCATGATACGCATGCAATTCCTTCATTAATTTATCAATTCAAATATTTTACAGCACACACATGAGAGCATCAAAACATAATTAATAATAACCTCCTCCTTCTAAAAGAAAAAAGAAGAAATATTTATTCATTACACACCAGCACGTACGTCACTTATTCATTACACACGAACGCATTATTTGGCTCCTTAGCATCCTTATTAACGCTTAGGGCTTGGCTTTGCTAATTGACGAGTTCTCCTCTGCTTTAGGCCTCGCTTCTGGATGAATGAGATCTTCAGCGGTGTTGGGCTTTAAATAATTATGAAACCCTGCAGATAGTGATTTCGGATCGAAATCCTTGACAAAATAAACCCTTTTTCCTGTTTGTGGATGAATACGATCTTGAATTGCTTCTGGCATTGGTTGGCTATCTATAGCTTTCTTCCAGGATCCTCCAACAGCCTCTTTTCTTGCAACTACATCGCTGCCACCAAACTGCATGCCCGCCCAAAAGTCACAAAAAATTAATTATATTAATCGCATTTTCTATATATAACTAAAAAATTCATATATATAATATATATATCCTCAATTCCACTTTTTACTTGAGTCCTTAGCTTATAAATTGAAAGGTTTGGAAAAAAGAATCAGAAATGCTTACGAGAACCAGAAGAAGTGATAAGAAGGTAATGAAAGCAAACACAGTTCTCATCTTGATCTTTTTTCTTCTCTCTCTAGGCCAAGCTTTCGATCTCCTTGCTAAGTGGTAGATCACCTCTTGCTATATATAGATAGCACCACATTCCACGATGTTCAGAGTTAACTATAGCTCTCTTGAAGTCAAAAGTACTTATGGATAGACATTTTACTAATGACGTGTATTTTCACAAGACAAAAACTCTAAAATTATTTTATTATTCGGCCCCCGGCCCCTATTGAGGATGTAGGACACGTTACACTTTAGCTAGTAAAAATCCTATGGTAGAAACAAAAAAGTACACAAGAGTCAGAAACATCTATTAGTCTTGATGGAATAAAAAAATGGGGAGTTTACTCTCTCCAAAGAAAAAGAACGAAGAAAGAAGTGGATCAAAAGGGCACAATAGAAATGCTAAAAGTGTACTACGTACTTCTAACTTCTTATTTTCTCATGTCCTAGTAAATATCACTATTAAATTGTGGATAGGTTATAAATTTACTATTAAATTTTAGATGGGTTAAAAAAAAAAAAAAAAAGTTTTCCTTTTTTTTTTTTTTTTTTTTTTTCTTTCTTTAGAATTCAAATAAAGTTTTCCCTTTTTCAATGGCAAAAGCATCTTTTCTATTGTTCGTTGAGGAATAGTAAGTGATATTAAAATGGAGACAAAAACCGGTGACATTATGATCACGTTTAAGTAGAATAGTTGTAAGATCTCCTCTGTCTGCCATTTAATAGAAAAAAGAAAAAGAAGGAGACGATACAAAGCATAACACAGCTTGTCATTCATTCGAGTGGGTTCAATTCATTCAGTGTCTACTCCATAAATTTTGAGGCCTAAGGCGACAAGTTTAAGTGAATGCCATTTTCTTATATTTAAATATTAATTAAATTAAATTTATTTTAATATTTGTACTTTTTTTAATATGTCAAATAGAGCATTTTATTCTGTTTGTAAAATGTATTTTAAAATCTTATATATATATATATATATATATGTATAACTTATTAGATATAGAATAACTTATCACTTGATTCAAAGATATGAAATAATAAGATTTATGCTCTGTTTGTTTCGGTGTAAAATGATTTTGGCATTTTCCGGTGTTTGGTAGGGGCGAAAATAATGGTCAACCGGAAAATGATTTCTATTTGACAAAAAATGCTTAGTAAATTTAGGAAAATGATTTACGCTGTTTAAAAGAGTAAATCATTTTTCGAATACGCCAGACGCATTTGACCCCTATTAAACAACACAGTCAACCTTCACTTCAAGTAGTCGGCCATCACCGAAATCTTGCCGGTATCAAAATCCGTCAGCATTCAGGCAATTTCGCCGTAATCCGGCCATCGTCGCCAGAATTCAGTCAGTCCAAATTCCGGCGACCTTATTCCGGACAGAATGGCTGGATTCTGGCAGGCTGGCCGGCTCTGGCCAGAAAGGCAGGATCTGGCCAGAACGGCCAGACAGATCCGGCTGGCCGGATCTAGCCAGAAAATTCCGGCCAGAACGGCAGGATTCCAGCAGTTCTGGCAGATTCCAGCCAGTATGTCGGAATCCGGCAATTTTCGCCGGAATCCAGCCTCTTTCGTCGAAATCCGGTCAACCTAGATTCTGACGAAACTGTTTGGATTCCGGCCTTTATCTTGGATTCTGGCTATAATAGCCGGAATGGCGGAATTCAGTAAAAGTGATCGAAATCCTGTTTGTTAGTGACAGAATCTCGTTTTCAGTAAATTTTATATTATTTTTTATTAATATTTATATGTTTTGAATAAAAATTGATTTTTATAGGTTAATATGATTGAATAAAAATATTAAAAATATTTGTGATTTTTCGTACGCGTCAAACACCGAAAAATGCTTTCGGCGAAAAATATTTTCCAGAAAAATGACTTCTCTGAAATCATTTTACGACGGAAACCATTTTACGTCGAAACAAACGGAGCATAAAGAGAAAAATGGAAATAATTTATATAAAGATTGATTTGTAATAGAACATATATATAATGAGGAAAAAATCTTTGGACATTGAAGTCTCATCGAGTGACACAAACAATGAGAATTTATACATTTTGAAGACATTTTATATTTTTCTAAACATTCAATTCAAATAAACGTTGGAGAAAAAATTATATACATCGGACTAATTTCATGAATGTAAAAATGGGGCTTTTAAAAATAGTAAATAAGTGAGACTTTCCAAGAAATTTATGGATAATTTTTTTTTTATTATTGTGAATAATGAGACTTTCAATTAATAATTACTTTTATCATGATTGAGGGCCTTAATTAGAAACTATTTATTAAATTGTTACCATATTATAGTTTTAAAATTTGTTTTAGAAATAACCTTTATTGTACAGTTATTAAGTGGTGACCTTAATTAAAAAGTATTTTATTAACTTTTTACCATATTAATATATATATATATATATATATATATATATTAGTTGAAAGCCTAACTTATTCAATTGGGGGCCTTAGGCCACCGTGTAAATCACCTAAGGCTCGAACCACCCATGAGTTCAATTAATCTCGTCCCCATTTGAGTTTGAGATATAGCTTTTCAATCACACTCTTGTTACTACGAGATATAGTTGAAAAATTAACCAACTTAAGTCTTAAATTTTTTTTTAAAAAATAAACCCTCAGATATTAAAATGGAGATAAGACAAAGCATGACGTCGTACAGCTTGTCATTCATCCAAGTGGGTTCAGCAAAACAACAATTTTGCTTTTTGAGTTATTGATCTCATGGTCTCATTTGAGTTGGACATACAGCCTGTCAATCACACTCTTCTTAGTTCTTCCTGCAAGATTTAAAAAGTTTCCCAACTTTTGAACGGTTGGCTTCTCCTTTCCTTTCATGAAATGAAGTTGTTTAACGTTACATGCATGAGAGGGGCTTCCAAAACGGCCATCTTTTTCTCATTAAATCCATTTACAGTAGATTTAATGTCGGTGAGCTCTTCTACAAGAGTCTAGACTTTATTAGAATACACATGATTCCAAGGCTGCCTCTCCAATCTCCACACACAGTACTGTGAGTTTTTTTTGTTTGTTGCCAATTGTCCAGGCCAGTACTGAGGATGTACATATATATATATATATATATATGACGAGATAACAATTTCTTAAAATTTTAGGGTATATATATATATAGATGATGAATTTATAAATATTGATATGATAAAATTTATATCATTTAATTTTAAAATTAACAATGTTTGATATTTGAGGAAATTTACTACGTAGAATATCTTAAAAATTCTAAGAGCCATTGTATATAAAGAAGGTACATATTGAGCAAGATTGTAACGTCAATCTGTTGGTCTTGATAGAATAAAAATTTAATTGAAGATCCCCTTTCTCTAAGGAAAAAGCTTAAAACTCATAAGAAGCTCCTAAAAACATATACATATATATTACTGAATCTCATCATATATACAAGTTGAAGGGGCTAATACTTCTAGCTGACCCAATAATTAGCTCGCGCGGGTAATTAAGAGTCACTACAAAAAAATTTGCGTCTCACCACTTGCAGGTTGCCACGTGTATGGTACCCATACACGTGGTTGATTGTTAGACACGTGTAACTGGCCATGTATGCGGGCGCGTGGTAGATCCGGTTGTTGTGAAATGCACAACTTGTCACGTGTCCACCAAATACACGTGGCCACTGTGCCACGTGTAATATACATGCGACTGACTTTTAGCCACGTGGACTATAATACACGTGGCTGACAGTGGCCACGTGTATCTAAGTCCACGTGTCTACCTGTTAGCCACGTGTATTTAATCCACGCGGCTAACATTCAACCATGTGGCTGAGAGTCAGCCGCGTGTGTATTACACGTGGCTGACCTGCCACGTGGACATTGATCCATGTGGCTGACAGTGGCCACGTGTTTTACAGTGCATGTTGCCGACTATAGCCACGTGGATACAATACAAGTGGCCACAATTGGCTGCTAGAAATTTGACACGTGGCATATGCCACGTGGCAATTATTATTATTATTATTATTATTATTATTATTATTATTATTATTATTATTATTATTATTATTATTATTATTATTTTCCCCCCTAAAACTATTACAAAATTCATTTTACCCAAAAATATCACATTGATATTAGAACAACATTTAAAATTTACCGCGAACACAAAATCAAAATATAGAAATCAATAATTTGAAGATTATGTACTAATAATCGTGTTTGTACTAATAGATTATGTACACAAATCAAAGGACACAACAATATATTATGCACTAATGGACGTGTTTATTACTAACAAAACAAAATTACACAGAATATCTATTGAGCTGAAGACCGTCTCTGTTGATCACAATCGGCCGTAGCAGGCGTGTACTCGCCAACGGGCGATTGCTGCGCGAGGGATGGTGTAGCGGGCGATGGTGTCCCGACGAGGGAGTGCTGGCTCAGTTATTGTCACGCCCCCATTTTGGGATATAAGGGGAACGCGAACTTGAGCCTAAAAATACATTTACATAAAGCACACCTCTTTTAATAAATTATGGACCTTACTCACCTACTTTATTTCTATGAACATAAGAGTAGTTCTTTACAAAACTATAAATTTCAAAAGAGGAACATACTATGCAATACAAAGGTTACATCAGTCCCCCAAACCATCTATTGCTCTTAGCGAGGTCTTGCCATTACCAAAAAGTGACTCCGGCTTACTGTATCCTGAAAATGTTGATGGGGGTAAGGGGTGAGTTTGACAACTCAGTAAGTAACACAACAAAACATATGGGAGTATAAAAATCACAGTTTGGTACTTTAGAATTTTCAGAGTCCACATATAGGAATATCAGAATCAATAAGAAATGTGCATACGTAATCATCATTCATAATGTGTAAGTTTTGTCTACCACTGACCCACTTCCGCATTTTTACCATGAGCGGTGCACGTTGGGCTCGTCCATAGGACCAATCCCGAATGACCCATAGCTCATCCTGTCGTCACAGTAATGAAAACAATTAAACAATATAGTAATTATATGCAAATTTTCTCAAGTAATCAAAACAATTAAAAATAAGCAGTTACATAATATTAATCATACTTGCAAAAGCACTACTAACAGACGACGTACTACTTCCGTGGGCAGGTGGAGACTGCTGAGCACCTGGGCTCACATGTGATACTCCCATAGAGGTGAGGACGACCTTGAGTTGTCGCAGGCGCTGCTCCAAGGCATCATTCCTATAACACCCTAGAAAAATTTAGCATTTTTTTTAAAAAGAAAACCCAAAGAAAAGTTTTGTATAGTAGATTAAAAAGGAATTAAAACTTTTATAATGTAGAGTATTATTAAAAGAGATTAAAAGGGATTAAGAGATGAAAAAAAAAAAAAAATAGAAAAATGTGCTTGACACGTTTTTATAGAGCTAGCATAATAAAGACAAGTGGGGAGCCTTCGGATGACACATTTCAAAATAGTTGAAATGTGTCTTGCTCCCCTTTTCTCTATCCCCACACATGGCAGACATGCACCAAAACCCAGCCACGCACGCCACTTTCCCCTTCACCTTTTATTTTCTTGCTTTTTCCCCCCTTTCTCTTCCATTCTCACTTCTCCTCGGCACAGCCTCACACACGAGATTTTGAGAGAGAAAGATAGAGAAGGGGCCGAGAGAAAGAGAGACCGGGAGACAGAGATGAGCGAAGGAGACCCAACCGGTGGGCTAGCCACCGGACGGGACAGACGGCGACGCCGGGCTGGTAGGCCTCGGCTCCACGCCAGCAACGTCACCAGGTAGCAGATTTCCGGCATTCTTTTTGGGTTGCTAAATAGGGAGAAAATTGCATCTTTTGGTAAGTGAAATCTTCGGCTCTTAATCGTATTAATTGTGAAAATTTTCTTGTAGCTTTTGAGAGGGACTTTCGGTAGAAAAGAATAACCAACCGGGTATTAAAATTTCTGATATTGTTGGAGAAAATGTATGGGTAGTGAAGAATTTTCTGGGTTTTGTATTGTGGAGATTTCCTGTGGGAAGGGACCGAATGGGTAGGGAAGATTTTGGATGTTCTGATTATTATGGGTTAATTTCTTGTAGCTATATGAGTGTGTTTAATTATGTTTATCAATGGGTTCTTGATTTTGTTAAAGAAGAGATTATGGGCCTTCTATGTGTTTGGAGGTACATTTTGGTCGATTAAATTGAAAAGTTGTGGTCTAGTTCGGATTAATCATATGATATTGAATTTTTGACAATTTGTAATTGGGATTCTCGGGTTTTGGGTAGCTGATTGTAGAGGACTTTTGGTTGTAAAAACAGAGTGGATATTGGAGATTTTAGACATTAATTTCTGTTTGAATTGTTGAATTCATGTTGGCTAATTCAAAGTACAATTTCTGAGTATTGATGATTTCGTGATGGATATTACTGTTGAATTAGACTCTTGATGGCAGGAAAATTATTTTGTAATGTTGTAAATTGAGTTTGGAGTTATTTTTATAAAGGATTTTGTGAGAAGTACCGAATAAATGCATTGTTGGGTAATTATGATTCTTGGATGGTTTTTCTTGAGTTGTGTGATTTTGGGGTGTTTTCGTAAATGGTTTGGGTGATTAATTCTGGAAGATGATATTGGTAAATGACTTTGGTATGAGATACGGGTTTGGTGATTTAAGTATTATTGTAATTGAAAGTTTATGGATGTCTTGTTGAACCAAGTACTAATGTACCCCATGTAATTCCTGTTTTGGTACTTGCTGGATTTTATTATCCTAAGTTCGATCTAAGGTCAATTTGTTTGGGTCATGGAGTGTTGGCTTATGGGTTAGGTGATTCAAGAGAAAGTTGATATTCATGGGAGTTTTTCTATGGATAGGCCGAAGAAATTTTTGTTTCTTTGAAATTTCTAGAGTTCCGATGTTTTAAATCTGCTAAAGTAGTAGTGTTGATAGGAAGCACAGTTTGAAGATCCATGGTTACATATTATGTAGAATATATACATATATATATATATATATATATATATATATATATATATATATATATATATAGAAATCCTCAGTTTAAATTTTAGGCTTCAAATTTCAGAATATTCTTCTAAGTTCTTCTTTCAATTTGTTTAGGTAAAAGCTTGACCCCGATGCTAATAGCCAGTCCAGGTAAGGGAACACAACTTTACACCCCGGCGAATTTTTTTTAAATAAAACCTTTTCAAAGAAAAACGTCGGGAATTTTCAAAGGACTCTTTCACTTTAATATTACTTGCTCTTTTTCTTCAGTTATAACGATTCTTTTATGAAAAGTGATTGAACCTCCATATGATTATATGATAGCTCTCAAGAATGAATGAGAAAACTATAAAATGAAGATAATGATGAGATTGTGATTCTCAAAATATGTATATGTTATATGTGCACCATATGAATGAAGATGATGATGAGATTATGATATATGTGCACTATATGAACAAGATGATGAAACTATGCTGAATGTATGTTTTATGTGCATCACACAAAGTTTTGTCCCACGGTACCATAATGTTGTGATCCGGATCTTATGCTGCTGATGATGGGTAGCGGGGCAACCACACCAAAAGTGTGGGGCTATCGGCCGGGGGGTCCTCACCTAGGGAGCTTCCTAACCCGGCAGCTCTCCCCTGTGACGACAGGATGAGCTATGGGTCCTTCGGGATCGGTCCTATAGACGAGCCCAACGTGCACCGCTCATGGTAAAAATGCGGAAGTGGGCCAGTGGTAGACAAAACTTACACATTATGAATGATGATTACATATGCACATTTCTTATTGATTCTGATATTCCTATATGTGGACTCTGAAAATTCTAAAGTACCAAACTGTGATTTTTATATTCCCATATGTTTTGTTGTGTTACTTACTGAGTTGTCAAACTCACCCCTTACCCCCATCAACATTTTCAGGATACAGTAAGCCGGAGTCACTTTTTGGTAATGGCAAGACCTCGCTAAGAGCAATAGATGGTTTGGGGGACTGATGTAACCTTTGTATTGCATAGTATGTTCCTCTTTTGAAATTTATAGTTTTGTAAAGAACTACTCTTATGTTCATAGAAATAAAGTAGGTGAGTAAGGTCCATAATTTATTAAAAGAGGTGTGCTTTATGTAAATGTATTTTTAGGCTCAAGTTCGCGTTCCCCTTATATCCCAAAATGGGGGCGTGACAATTCCACTCTCTCTCAGCCTGGAGCAACGTCTCCATTGTCGCCATCCTCTTGTCATGTGAGGCCCAGTCCCGAGATGTGTCCTAAGATGATCCCCCTTGTGAGTGAGCCCGATATGAAAAACACGTCCCACGTACCGGAGTAACGTTCGGGCCAACCTGTTGAACCCTCCTCGCGTAGTCAGGCCTCCCCAACGCCTATTCGTACGTGTAGTTCGGTGCCTAACGCACCGTGTCTTCTGACACGCTCTGAGTAGCGACAAGATCACTGGATAAATTCTGTGTTATCCTCTCCTGTATGTCGTCATTGGATCACTAGTAAGACGTCTTAAAAAGGGCACTAGCCACCACATCTGCTATATATATATATATATATATATATATATTCTATTTCAATTAAAATTGGGAGCATATTTTATTTCAATTGAAATGGGAGACAACGGATAAATATAATCACTTTGAGTAGGACTCATTAGATATGTAAGACCCACATATAAGAAAATAGATCAAATGATTAGTTTGAAAAACAGTTATTAGAGTTGTACAAAAATTATATCAAAAGTTGTATAACAAACATTTCTTCTTATAAAATGATTAAATAAAAAACTTCACATGTTTTTTACAGCTTCTAAAAGCTTTTTTTTTTTTTTTTTTTTTTTTTTTTTTTTTTTTTTTGTTACCAAACAACTGTAACAAAGCACTTCAGACATGCAGTTACCAAACACTTAATTAAACAGCTTTTCAGTAGGTAATTTCTTATATTCTCCCACTTGGCCATTTTGACACATAATTCCTTATGATGTTCGGTTCTTCAATATGACAATTACTTTATTTATTTCAATCATTCATGAAATCCTCCCACTCACACAAAAAATACTACACATGAATCATGGAGGTAAAACTTTATATAATAAGTCGTCCCTTCCATGTATTACATATAAAATATTCCCTAAATGAGTACTATATGGGCAATCATACTTTATGAATAAATTCCTATAAGTTATTCGGGTCCAACTTTAATTTTATCTACATGGATAATATAACAAATGTGCACAAACTTTATTAGCAATAACTTCATGTCTATTGTCCCCAAGGGGTAGCTCAATCGGTTAGGGACCACGCCTCATGAAGCGAAGGTCACTAGTTCGAATCCCCCTCTCCTCCCTCTTGTGTGGACATGTCAAAAAAAAAAAAAAAAACTTCATGTCTATAGACTAAATAGAGAAAACTAAGCAAAAATAAATTAATGAATTTCATATACTCTGCATGACTTTATAATTTCTTTACCGGTAAACTTTTACTCATGGAATCCGCAATCATTAATTCAATACTTATATGCTCAATAGACATTTTATGTCTCTTTAATGTTCTCTCGTACTGAGATAATTGATGTCGATATATTTATTTCTGCTTCTACTAATAAAAGAATATTACAGTAGAATTATCGTAAAATATCTTTATGGTCTAACTGTAAATCGACAATCTTGAGTCTTTTAATAAAATGTCTCATCCATCATACCTGTATAGTAAATTCATAGCATGTAATAATTTTAACTTTCTTGGTAGACGTAGCAATTATAGTCTGCTTTCTGCATCTCTAGGATATATCCTTCTATAAGAAAATATATACCATAAAGTAGACTTTCTACTATCTACACAATCAGCAAAATTCAAAACCCGAATAACCAACCACCACCAAATGGTAAGTGTATCTTTAGGTTAAGTTGTAATTCTTGGTTTCTTGTTTGCAGCACTTTATTGACCCAGTAATCTTACTGTCATTCCAAAGGTTATAGTCTAGTGCTAGTCTATGCTTGTATTAGGTTGCATAATGCAGATGCTTACAAAAGACATTTCATCTGCCCTTTGTTCCAATACATTTTGGAACATTTAATATGAATTAAATGTGTCCCTCTTAGTTGCTACTTAAGGTGCAAAATTCTTCATTCTAAATCTTCCCAAAACTTATTCAATGTAGGATTTTTGAGACAATTTAATGTTCTTTATGTCTCTGTGAATCTCTATGTCAAAAGACATAAGAGGTTTCACCCAAATCTTTCATTTCAAAGTTTTGTGAAAGAAACTTCATGTAGCAAACCTGAATCACCACTTGCAAAATAATATCTACATATAGGACTAGAAAGATTATTGTACTCCCACTAACCTTAAGGTATAATATATACTAATTAACAATGTTTTCAATAAACAATGAAGCAATAACCTTATAAAAAGTACATCACCAATGAGAGATCTGTTATAGCTAGCCCATAAATAGAATTCTTTGATTTGCAAGTATTCTGACAGTTATTTATAAAACCTTTAGGTTGTCTCATATAAACCTCATCTTTAAAATCTCAATTCGAGAAAATTGTTTTCACATCCATTTGATGTAGCTCTATATCAAAATAAGCTATTGTATCATAACGTGGAATTATCTCCACTCATGGCTTGTAAAAAACAATTTGGATTATCCTTAGGTCCAACATCAAAATCAGCTCGAGATATACAACTTAACCACTAGGGATTGCTGATTTCCTTATTCCATAGGATTTTCTTAATTCTACTTCTTCTGCATTTTGCAAAGTTTAAATAAATTCAAACTGAATCTATTCTTCATGAGTTGACAATTCTAAAATTGATTGTAGCTCAGGGTGATCAATTTGATTTTCCATAAGTACAATCAAACATCCTTCATATGAAGGAGCTTCAGTCAACTCTCGTGTTTCCTCTGAGTAAAACCTTTGAGGATAAACACTCCCACTAGGTTTTACAAGCAACAACTTTAGGATTATATAACGGATAATAAAACATAAAAACCCCTTAGAGTTTACTTTATATATTATAAAAGATCCGCTGGTTGTCCTTGAATTTAATTTCCTCAGGTGAAGATTGTAAATACTCTCTTTAGCAAGGCAACACCATCTGTGTAAATAATTTAAACTTGGCTTCTATCTATAAAAGGTGTCTTCAGGACAACCTTAAATAGGATCTCGTTCAACCTATACACAACAGTCTTCAAAGCTTTACTCTATTAAGGTAATAGAAGATTAGTATTACTAATCATTTCCATTTTGTGTGTACCTACCATAATACTCTTTGCCTATATCAGATTTTATGATCTTTATGTTGTTTCTCTTCTTCTTCCTTATAAGTATTGAAATCATTCAATACCTCAGACTTATCATTTAGAAGACAGAGAATACATAAACCTTATAAGGTCATCACTAAAAGAGATAAAAATATCTCTGACCATTTAGGCAATGTGTATAAAAAAAGGTCAACACCTTTCAATGTACATGATCTCAAGAATTTCAAAAGGCTCTCTTTGGCACCTTTAGTGGTCTTGTTGGTATGCTTTTCCTTATGCAGTCCACACAAGTACCAAAGTCAGTAAATTATTTACTGACTTTTATTTTCTGTATGGAGATATATTCCAATCTCCAAAGCCATAACAAGAGCATTTTTAAATTCACAAAGACTCCACTTTGTGTCAACATCAATATGCAGAAATAATTTTGTTTCAAAAGTTAGGATATAGGTTAATTTTAAATAAACCATCAACTAATATTCCACCCTAAATAAAAATTTCAAGTTAAAAATTGAAATTTTATTTAACAAGCTAAAATAGAAATTAAAATTTTCTTGAAAATTCTGGAATATTTAAAACATTATTGAGGTCAAAAAATAATTTAATTTTTAAAATTAATCTATAAATCCCAATAACCTTCAAATGTAAACACGTGTTATTTATTTTAAGAAAACTCTGTATTGTATTGACAACGTGAATTGTTAACCAGAATCAATCCACAACATATTTAAAGGAGTCAATAAAGGAGATTTACTACACACTAGATATATAAGATTTTCTTCATTTCAAGTCATTTCTCTTACTTCATGCAATTTTTCTTTATATGCCCTTATGTTTTATTTATTGTAGGAAAAATAAGTATCTTGATTGCCAAAACACAAGTTTCTTGGCACCTTATTCTTATGCTTTAAATGTTGGGCATGATTGCCTTTATTGGTGTTAGGGATAAAATTAACCCTAGAGACACGTGGATTCAGAAACATCTCGGAGTTATGCCTCGGACATTTATTCCGACCAGCAAAGAAAAGATTGTCTAGGTGTAAATACATCTCGGAAGTATAACGACGTCTCGGTGTAAATACATCTCGGAGGCATAATAACGTCTCGGTCTTAACATTCCAGGTTACGGTATATGGAACATCCCGAGATCTCCTAGTCCGAATGGAGCGAACATATCTCGGGTATTTGGGTCTCGGAGTAATAGCACCTCGGAGGTGACATCAAGTCGGTATAGTAACGTCTCGGAATAATAACGTCTCGGCCTTTCACAACCCTGTTACGGTGCGGCGATATCCCGAGATCTCCAAGGCGGAGCGAACATATCTCGGATATCATCACCTCGGAGTTTGGTTGAAAGTTTGCCGCGGATGTCTCAGAATACGATAAGGATAGAATTCCATAAGATCAGGGAAAAAACTGCAATTCCATGATTAATGGGATAAGGTAGTTATTTATCTGAAATCAAATTTAAAGAGATACAAGTGCAATCAAACTGCGGATTCTACAATCTCATTCAAATTCTCTGAAGATAAGATTCAACTAAGCTAGGATTTAAACTCCTAATCCAACTAGGCGTCAAGAATTCTAGTAAGATAGCAAGTCTGGTAAGACCACAAGCCTAGCCTATAAATAAAGACCACTGCACCAGGTATGAGATCACGCATTCTCTGAGTTCTTGAGATTGAGATATTCTTCAGAAAATTGATTTGAACTGACTTAGGCATCAGAGTGGGCGTAGTCGGCACCCCCGACGAGTTGTTTGTTATTTTTGCAGGATTGGAGTGGTTGATCAGAATCCAGTAACAAATCACCAGGCGACACGTCACCATACCGGAAACTGTACCAACAATTGGTATTTTCCTTAACATGAGTAATTATGTGAAGACTTTATAGATTCTCTCATCTTCTTGAACACACATGGTCAGAAGTTCCTTTAACTAACCAATTATCCTTATGTGTGCCACAAGATAAAATACCATAATCAGAAGGGAAAATTCAAAATAAAATATACCAAGAATGACTTAAAAAATCTCAACATTTAGGGACTTAAACTAACTTATCATATCATTCATTCCCATAATGGGATTACAAACACTTTTGAGACTGTAAAAGGTTTTACTTTAAAGCTTCTTTTTTTTTTTTAATCAAAATTACTAGCATTAAGTATTGGAACATACAACTACTAAAAGTAGAATGATAGGCATAACTGCAATAACCAAAACAATAAACAAAAAAAAAATACTTTAATGCTATAAAGTAACTTTATTTTAAATTAACCAATGCCAATTTAATAGTAAATAGTAAATTTCAACCTACCTGTGGGCATAGGTTGCATCATGCATGAAATTTACCATTTATTAATAAGACTAATAAATTTAAATATTAATAAATAAAATTCTCCGTACCTATGGGCCTAAGAGAAACTTTACTTTTAATGCTAAATTTGTTATCTTATTCTAATTAAGTCATAAAAATAAAAACGTCTCAGTGGGGATAAGCAATTAAATTTATGAATTAATTACAACATGATGTTAATTTTTTTATATGAAGTTCAAATGTGTACGAACTTTATGTAATTATTATAAAATTAGGATGCTGTGGCTCTCCCAAAATCATAATAATTACACTGCAATTCATGAACATCTAATAAAATTCTTTACGATGTTCATACGTGTAATCCTGATTTAATTATCAATAAAAAAAAAATGGAATGCTGTGGCTCTCCCAAAATTATTATGATAATTACGTGTGTGTAATCTTGATACAATTATCATTCAAAATTAGGATGCTTTAGCTCTCCCAAAATTATCATAATAATTGCGACTTCATTAACATCTAACAACTTTATAAATGCTCATAAATAGTCATAGGAATAAAACAAATCAATACTGAAATGGGGTAAACAGCATTCTCCAAGGTACAACCAGGTGAGTTCCCAAGAAAGTGAGGGGGATCACAATAACACACTTAAATCCCAAGACTTTCCTAACCAGAACTTTTCTAGACATTGCATTCTTGGATATTACTGTAAACACGCCAGCATATATGATATTGTTAATTATTCTTAGGCCTAAGCACCAAGCAATTTATATATATAAATGATATATATATATATATATATATATATATATATATATATATATATATATATAAAATCATGTATTAAAGAAACAATAATTTTAATACATATCACTGTAAATAATAAAGAGAATAAAATCTTAATAAGAAAACATAAAACTAAGCATAGCTGAATGGTTTGAAACTTGGCATTTTTATGGACATGAAGGTCCCAAGTTAACCTCATATAAGCCCAACCTTTTATTTTATTTAAAGGCTATTGTAATGGGCTGCTATATTGGGCTGATCCAACCAGGTCAACTCATTTAATTGGGTTGGGCCCGACATTCAAAATAAAATTGGGTCAATCATTTGGGTTGCTGTATAGGGTTGGCCCAAACCGGGTCAACCCACTTAAATGAGCCTTTTTTTTTTCTTTTTCTTTTTTTATTGGTCTGGCCCATTCAGGTCAGCCCACTTAGTGACCCTAAATACCTTCAGCCCACTTTGAAACCCTACCCGAATTGGAACAAACCTAACCCGTTAACTCGAAAACTGACCAGGAAACACCTTTGCATCTGCATCGTTTTTTTCTTTTTTAGTCTTTTGACTCTTCTCCTTCCTTCCTTCACCATGGCCGGCCACCTTCCTTAGCCAGAACTTTATGCGGCAGCCAAAAGAGGCCACCGCTTGGCGACCCCTATGGGCCGCCGTCTTCTAGGACAGTAGCGACCTAAATAAGGTTGCTGCTATTGCAACTTGCAGGCCACCTGGTGCAGTGACGAGGAGAGGCCGCAGGGTGCGGCCTCTCCTCGTGTGGCGACCACGCCACTGTGCACAGTGGCGTCTCCTCTTGTGGCGGCTACCCGGTAACTCATGAAGAGAAGGTTGTCCGGAGGTTTTCGAAGATGTGTTTTATGGCAGAAATGCAAAAAAACTTGATGTGAATTTTAATTGTACTCGCAAGTGCGCGAATCGTTTGCAATAAAGGGTTTTGCAAGTGCGAGTCGATCCCACAGGGAATTGTGTTCTTGAAAACAAATTTATGACTAAATTAATTAAATCTTAACCTAGTTCCAAAAAAACGTTTGATTTTTTATAAAAAGAAAAACAACATAAAGTAAAAAAAGTAAAATAAAAACAAAAGAAAATGTACTAAGGTTTTGGAATCCACACCCACCAAATCATAGCAACATATTCTCATATTCATCAATACACATCCGAAGTTCTCACTATACAACTCTTATGTATGTTCTACTATACTTAAAAAAATCATTAAATCATTCAATGAATCCATTCTTTGCACAAATCACAAAAGATATCCGGTTTAAACCAAATCATCAAATGTATCCGCAGAACGAAACACAATGAATATCCAACGTTTTGATAAATAAAAACCGAAGCAATCAATTATGTGAAATTATCTCAAATCATCAAATGTATCCTTCAATCACAAAAGATGTCCAAGAATCATCCCACAAATTAAAAAGAAGTAAAACATTGAAAAAATTAAACCAAATAAAATTTGATAGTATAAACTTACATGAAAATATTGTTGCTCTTCAATGGTGAGGCTTCATCCTCAACCTTGTTGAAAAATTAGCTACACATGGCTATGAAAAATAAATTCTAAACTAAAGAAAAACTAAACTAAAAAGAGAAGAATATTTTGGTCTCTAGCTTCTCCCCTTTCATGAGGCTTAGAGGTCTATTTATAGGGAGAAAACAAATCCTAGAAGCCCTAGAATTCCTATTAAAATCGGAGGTTAGTCTCCTAGTTGAGTAGGAAACTCAAAACACAATCCAAGAAGGAAAAGGACCCCAAATCCGTGCAGATTTACGGTCTTTTATTGCGGGGCAATTTTGACATACTAGAAGTTCGAATTAGGAAAATCCTATTTCACAAGGATTTGTAGAAAATTGAGCTAGCTTTCCAACGTCGCTTAATTAACTTCAATCGGATATTTGAGCTGAAGGTTATGGCCAAAATACTATGACATGCGCAGAATTTGAATTCTAATCCGATTTTGACTCCAATTAGAGAAATTTCGATTTAGTCATTTCCTTGATTTGGTTGAATATAACCACATCATCTAGATCTTCTCAAAGTGTGCTTTCTTTCATCATAAAGCTATTATTTTCTCTCAATGACCTGTAAAATACTAAAATATCAAAACTAACAAAAAATATTAGAAAATAACAAAACTAAAGGCTTAGTAAATGCAAATTAAGAGGTTTATATATGCAATATTTGGCACTCATCAAATACCCCCAAACTTACACTTTGCTAGTCCCTTAGCAAAACAAAACAAAACATAAAATGAAAGCTTGAAACTTAAATCCTCTTTCGTGGGAGAAACGATTGCATTTAGCATATGCAACAAGCCTTTTAAACCTCCAGGACTCCCTAGAGGACGAGTGAAGTCTCGTGAGGGTTTGTCAGGAATGATACCCACAAACATTTTAATGCACTATGTTGTTGACAAATAATGACTTACATACAAACACATGGTTCACACATCATGAGACGGCTTAACAAAGTGAACATCACACTCACATAATTCGGATATCAAAAATCATTCAACACATAGCTGGAAAATTGAGACAACTCAAATTCAAATGTGTGCAAAGTGAGATTAACATAGACTCATGAGGTTTCAATTTTTCTCAAAGTTTGTGTACCCCAAAATTCATAGGAATCTTCATAAGATGAAACAACCAAGGCTTAAAATCAGTTTTTTTTTTTTTTTTTTTTTTTTTACGTAAGTTGTGCAATGCTTGACTCCCTTAAGCTTTCTAGTTGACCCATGTAATGAGTGTTGGGCCAGTGACTCCCAAACCAGATGGTTTTAGGGCACTAGATGTAGAAACATCTCTATGAGCTTAATTACTCAAGTCAAAAAGGTTACGAAGCCAAACTAACCATACAATCAACCAAATTGAATTTCTCATCTTTTGACGCGAACACTTAATGCTTAGTGAGGCAAGAGGCCCGGTTACTCAATGAGAACTCAAACTGATGATTTTATTATGATTATTTTTTTCTTGCATTTTTTTTTTTTTTTGAATTTAAGCCAAGATTTCATAAACAAATCATCCTACAAATCTTAAGACATACATTCCTCAATTCAAAGCTCATACCTCACAGAACCAATGCGAATGTGCTTGTGATAAATAGTCCAAACAAGAGAAGTCTCTCTAATCCAACAAATGAGTCAAAAGATTCAGATTTTAATGACATGCAGTGTTCAACATGTTAAACAAACCAATGACATAAAAACCACAGTTACGATGTAATCATGCTCAAACAACAACCTAGCACAAATTTTATTTTATTTTTTTTTTGAATTTTTTTTTTTTAAAACGAAAAAGACAAATAAACAAACAATTTTTTTTTTTTTTTTTTTATGAACAAAAACACAAATAAACAAACAAACAAATAGACAGAGTGTTTTTCCATACCCCCAAACTTGAATTACACATTGTCCTCAATGTGTAGTATAGAAATACATTACCAGAAGTAAGGAAACATCAAGGTATGAAAAAGGCCAGGGCGTCCCCCAAACTTAAACACCAAAACACCTGTCAACAAAATTAACAGCAATATTTTCTCATAAAAACAAACATCAAAAGGTTAATTATTGTCAGAAACAAAAACAAAATAACAATAAATTAAATGAAAAAGTAAAAAGAACTTAGAAATTAAATGCAGAAAAAAAAAAAAAAATTACCATACCTTCCTCGATCATGTGGATGTCTAACCAATCTCTTCCACCCTTTCTTCTTTAAAATTTGATAGCACTCTAGGAGGATGTTTCGCCATCGTAGGTAGCCAACTTGCTTGCTTGGAAATATTTGCTTGGGCTGATGATTCCTAGATTTGTGCACTTGTCTGCATAAATCCTTGAGAATCTTGGCATATGATGGCTCTTTGAGACATTGAAGAATTAAAGCTTTGGATTCCTGAAGTGTCTCAAAAGGGACAATGATGAAGGAATGAGCTTCAGTACTCACTTCCTTGTCATTGGACAAACTTGTATCTGTTGGGGGCTCAATTTTTGCTTTATGTTCAGCTTGCTTCATGTGCTCAATTTGGTCTCTGTGTTCAATTTGCTCCTCTTTGTGCCCAATTTGGTCCTCTTTTCCTTATTCCTCTATGTGCTCAATTTGCTCCTCTTTTCCTTCTTCCTCATTGTGCTCAATTTGCTCCTATTTTCCTTCTTCCTCATTGTTATCAATTTCATTACTCTCGAGTATGATGGTGTCAGGGACATTCTCATGACAAGAATGGCTAGCATCATCCTCATCAATCATGTAATGCCCTTCAGCCATCAGCTGACTTTGAAGCTCTTCTTCCTCCATTCTGTTGAATTCAGCAACCAGATAATCGATATGTGCTTGTATCTTGGCAAGATTCTGTATATTATTGCTATCGCTTATAAAGGCGGTCTTAAGCTCTTGCATAGCCTGGTTATTGCTCATAGTGGCATTCTTCAGCTCTTGCCTACTCTGTTTAAGCTCTTGCATAATCTGGTTATTTCTCATGGTGACCTTCTGAAGCTCTTGTATATCTCGGTTGCTTGTCTAAATGTATGCTTTGACTGTGTCTTCAAATGATAATGTTGGTTCCGGATAATTGTAGGATAAAGGATTGGAAGATTGGTAATCGAACTGCTGATACTCGGGATGGTGCAGATCATGGTATTGGGGAGCACAATTTCCCATGGCTTGAGTTTGCCACGAAAAATCAGAATGGTTGCTCCAGTCCGAATTTTAAACATTGGAATTTGACTCAAATCCCGGACTGGAGAAATTTGTGTTCATTTGATCATATGAAAATTTGGAGTCTCGTCCCCAGGATGGACAATTACTAGAACTATGATAAGGATTGGAGCAATATGAACATGGTTTATGTGGATAAAAATTGTGAGTGTAGTTGATAGGAGCAGGTGTCGTACCACTAGGCGAAACATGTTGTGCAGAAAAATTGTTATAATTATCATAAGAAAAATCCATGCTTCGTTTTCACTTTTTAACATGCAAATATCCTACATAAAACATCAACAATTTTTTTTTTTTTTAAAATAACAATAAAAGAAAATAAAAACAAAGAAAAGATTTTTTTTTTTTTTAGAAATAGGAATAACAAAAACAAATTGCAAATAAAAAAGATCCTAATTATAACTAGTAGAAAGATAAAATCAATTTAGAAATAAAACAATTTTCAAAAATTCAAACAACTCCCCGGCAACGGCGCCAAAAACTTGATGTGAAAATTTAATTGTACTCGCAAGTGCATGAATCGTTTGCAATAAAGGGTTTTTGCAAGTGCGAGGTCGATCCCACAGGGAACTGTGTTCTTGAAAACAAATTTATGACTAAATTAATTAAATCTTAACCTAGTTCTTGAAAAAAAAACGTTTGTTTTTTTTAAAAAGAAAAACAACATAAAGTAAATAAAGTAAAATAAAACAAAAGAAAAGGTACTAAGGTTTTAGAATCCACACCCACCAAATCATAGCAACATATTCTCATGTTCATCAATACACATCCGAAGTTCTCACCATATAACTCTTATGTATGTTCTACTATGCTTAAAACAATCATTAAATCATTCAATGAATCCGTTCTTTGCACAAATCACAAAAGATATCCGGTTTAAACCAAATCATCAAATGTATCTGTAGAACGAAACACAATGAATATCCAACGTTTTGATAAATAAAAACCGAAGCAATCAATTATGTGAAATTATCTCAAATCATCAAATGTATCCTTCAATCACAAAAGATATTCAAGAATCATCCCACAAATTGAAAAGAAGTAAAATATTGAAAAAATTAAACCAAATAAAATTTGATAGTATAAACTTACATGAAAATATTGTTGCTCTTCAATGGTGAGGCTTCATCCTCAACCTTAGTTGAAAAATTAGCTATACATGGCTATGAAAAATAAATCCTAAACTAAAGAAAAACTAAACTAAAAAGAGAAGAATATTTTGGTCTCTAGCTTCTCCCCTTTCGTGAGGCTTAGAGGTCTATTTATAGGGAGAAAACAAATTCTAGAAGCCATAGAATTCCTATTAAAATCGGAGGTTAGTCTCCTAGTTGAGTAGGAAACTCAAAACACAATCCAAGAAGGAAAAGGACTCCAAATCCGTCCAGATTTACGGTCTTTTATTGCGGGGCAATTTTGACATATCAGAAGTTCGAATTAGGAAAATCTTATTTCACAAGGATTTGTAGAAAATTGAGCTAGCTTTCCAACGCCGCTTAATTCACTTCAATCGGATATTTGAGCTGAAGATTATGGCCAAAATAATATAACATGCGCAGAATTTGAATTCTAATCCGATTTTGACTCCAATTAGAGAAATTCCGATTTAGTCATTTCCTTGATTTGGTTGAATATAACCACATCATCTAGGTCTTCTCAAAGTGTGCTTTCTTTTACCATAAAGCTATTATTTTCTCTCAATGACCTGTAAAATACTAAAATACCAAAACTAATAAAAAATTCAGAAAATAACAAAACTAAAGGCTGAGTAAATGCAGATTAAGGGGTCTACATATGCAATATTTGGCACTCATCAAATACCCCCAAACTTACACTTTGCTAGTCCCTTAGCAAAACAAAACAAAACATAAAATGATCTTTCGTGGGAGAAACGATTGCATTTAGCATATGCAACAAACCTTTTAAACCTCTAGGACTTCCTAGAGAACGAGTGAAATCTAGTGAGGGTTTGCCAGGAATGATACCCACAAACATTTTAAAACACTATGTTGTTGACAAACAATGACTTACATACAAATAAATGAAATTTAAGGAAGCTGCTGTTGGTGCTAAGAAGTGTATTTGAATAAGGAAGTAAAAAATTAATAATGTTCTCTAAATTTAAAAATAAAAAATAAAATAAAATAATTGCTACTATTGCCCTAAAAGTTTCCCAAATTTGGACTAGTCTAGTTGGCTTCTCCTTTCCTTTCATGAATTTAAGTTGTTTAACGTACATACGAGTGGGGCTCTCAAGTTACGGCCCGCCTCTCCGCACATGCATGTGAGTTTTTTTGTTTGTTGCCATTTGTCCACCGAAAATGTATGACAACTCAAGTCTTAAATTAGAAAATAAAATTAAAAACTCAGATATTAAAATGGACAAAGCATGACGTACAGCTTGGCATTCATCCAACTGGGTTCAGTAAAACAACAATTTTGCTTTTCCAGTTCAATGCATGCCCCATTTGAGTTGGACATATACTTGTCAATCACACTCTTCTTAGTTCTTCCTACAAGACATAAAGTTTCCCAACTTTTAGTCCAAGATCCCCTTTCTCTAAGGAAAAAAAATTAAAAACCTTAAGAATTCTAGAAAAGAAGTATACCTAGCCGACGTCCGGAACGATAAGAACTATATTGAAAGACCACAAAACCTTACCACCCAATTGAGTTGGACATATGTCGTACATATTGTAACAGTACTCCAATCTCACATTAGATAGATGAGTCATAGTCTATTGTCTATATAGAGTGAATAGTTTATAGAGATAGTCATAAGTGTTAAGTCCCACATTGTTTAATTACAAAATAAAATTAAACTTCGTAATGAATTCTAAAAAAATTTAAATTGACTATTACTTTTAGAATGATAAAGCAAATATGTCTAACGCTTTTTTTAGGTCGTTATCCATATAGCTTGTCAACCACATTCTTTTGTTCCTACAAGATATAAAGTTTCCCAACTTTTGAACGGCCATGCATCTTTTTATTTTGTAAATACGTTTACAACAAATAGGTTTAATGTCATAGGCTTTTCTACAAGAGTCTAGACTTTATTAGAATACATAATTCCAAGGCTGCCTCTCCAGTCTCCAAAGTGTGAGTTTTTTGTTTTTTTGCCATTTGTCCACTGAGGATGTGTGACAAGATCACAATTTCTTAGAATTTTAGGGTATAAATATATAAATGATGAATTTATAAATATTGATATGATAAAATTAAATTAAATGTTTATAAATTCATCATTTAATTTTAAAATTAACAATATTTGATATTTGAGGAAATTTACTCCGTAGAATATCTTAGAAATTCTAAGAAATATTGTATGTAAAGAGGGTACATATCGAGTAAGATTGTAACGTCTGTTGGTCTTGATAGAATAAAAATTTAGTTGGCGATTCCCTTTCTCTAAGGAAAAAGCTTAGAACTCATAAGAATCTCTTAAGAACATGTACATTTTACTGAATGTCTGAATCTCATCATACAAGTTGAAGGGACAATACTGTTGATCCAACATACCTATTACTAATTAAACGTCATCACCTAATAATACCAACACTTTCGAGGCTACCATGTGATATCATATAGGTACACGAGGAATTTTCAGAATTACTCATACTAAATGCCAAGTGAATGAGTGGGTCGTCAGCACGAGACTTTTCATTTGGGTGCGGACCGAATGTGAAAAACTTTAGAGAAATGCTAGAGTTTCTTCTAGTGTTCTTCTGGCATCAATCTACAATGATAGAAATGTAATTAAAAAATTTATCTAGTTATGTCCTTCTGAATGACATGGATGCAATTTTTTAATTTATTTTTATTATATTTATATCTTTTCAGATGGACACCAAAAAAATACTAGAATAAGCTCTAGCATTCTTCAAAACTTAAGCATGAGAAGGTGTGGGCAATAATCAGCTTCCTTGTACGATTAGAGGACTACCTAGAGCAAAACCACGCCCATGTGGATGAAGTGTTGGCCGGGAGAGCGATGAAAAGCATGATCTATCTTGACCAGAGAAGGACTCCGAGCATGCGGTCCCTAGTACTAAGAGTCCGTTTGAATTTGCTATTTCAAAAAATACAATTTTAAAATATAATTAATATCCTGGTTCACCCGCGTCCTCACCATCTTTTCCTCTAGTAATTTTACAAGCCCCTTGTATTTTCTCTAAGTAGGAGCCATATATATATATAGTAGGGCCTTCAGGATTAGAAGGAAGATGGCTCTCAAATTTGTTTCTTTAATTCTCTTATCTAATATTTTGCTCTTGACGGTATATATTCTCATGCATGCTTCGGTTTTTGTATAGTTTATTCCTTCTATTCTCCACATTCACTGATTCAGTAAGTGTTGCATGCAGTGTGACCGTGGCTATGGAGCAAGGAAGACGAGTACTGAACAGGAATGGCAACAATCAAGAAGCCGTGAAGAAGAAAAGAAGCAGCTGATGGAGGATCCGAAACTAGGATACGTCACCATAAATGACCTACATGTTGGGAAAACAATTACAATCCAAGTCCCAACCAGAGTCCCCTCTTCTTTACCTCACTTCTTGCCTAGAGAAGAAGCTGATTCCATTCCTTTCTCAGTTGAAGAATTCCCAAATCTCCTTCAACTCTTCTCAATCTCTCAACATTCTCCCCAAGCCAAAGCAATCAAGAGGGCACTGGAAGATTGTGAATCTAAACCCATTAAAGAAGTGAAGTTTTGTGCCACCTCCTTAGAGTTCATGGCTTTTTCTGTGCGTGCCATTTTTGGATCGCAAGCCCCTTTCAAAGTTGTAAGCACAACCAGCTTCACAAAATCGAACACCCTTCTCCAGAACTACACTTTTCTGGAAGTTAAAGAGTTGCCAACTTCAATGACGGTGGCATGTCATGATCTGCCTTACCCTTATGCAGTTTTTTACTGCCATGATCTGGGTGACACCAAGGTTTTCGAGATTTCACTGGGTGGCGGTGAGCATGGAGAAAGAGTGACAGCTTTTTTTATTTGCCACATGGACACGTCTGGCTTTGCACCCGACCACATCGCGTTTCGCGTTCTCGGCCTCAAGCCAGGAACAACTCCTGTGTGCCACTACGTCTTTCCAGGAAGTCTTCTTTGGGTTCGATACTAATGAGTGGAAGGACAAACTTATTCTTCGCACTTATTTATCGATCGTTAGCGTGTTTTAAATGGTTTTATTTGATATGTTTCTTTATGTCATTTCTGGTTAATTTGTAGTCTTCCTGGGAGTGTGAAGTATGGGATCAATTATTGTAATGAACTTTCTTGTTTTTGAATTATAGAATGAATAAAATGTAATAAAAACAGAGTATGGATGGAATGAAATTGATGAAATGTATGAATTGTCTACTGAAAGATAGGAATATGGCTGATTCGAGCTCAACCAAAAAAGCTCCAAAGTTTACAATTGAAATATATATATTCTATCAAATTCGATATTTATGGATTGAATGAAATTGATAAAATGTATAAACTGTCTACTAAAAGATAGGAATATGGCTGATTTGAGCTCAACTAAAGAAGCTCCAAAGTTTACAATTGAAACATGTATATCCTAACAAATTCGATATTAGTCCAATGATTGAGTGGACTAATATACTCAATGGATCTGCTAACCACCTAACATATAGGCCCAACGGAATACCAATTTTACATGCCTTAATACAAAACGTGCCTTTTACCTACTAACAAACTACAATCAGTTTCACAAACGGTGCGTTTTACTATTGTCAGTTGTAATTCAACCATCTGTCCAACTGCCTCTCACGCACAGTTGTCCATCTCAGCCTTCTCACGCACGCCTAACTCATTGCCCAAGACTAGATTACACATTTCTCGATACTTCACAGCATGCATGTCCAATGTCTCTGACTTACAGCTCAAGATCAGATTCACATTTCTCAAAAATTCAAGCCCCAACGTCTCTTCTTTTATGTATATCCTCCGGAGACTGAGTCAGACGTTCTTATAGACAGTGATTAATGATCAAAATTTTTTTTTTAATAAGGGTTAAATAAGTTAAATTCTTATTTTTATCTTATATTTTTTAATTTTTTAGAAAAAAAAAATTAAACCTACTAAATTTTTTGTTTTTAGGAAATTGGGGGGGGCATGGCCCCTGCCAGCGCCCTCCTCCCTCCGTCCCTAATCTCCACTATCTTTCCTTTGCCTTTCTTCTTCCTCCGCACATCTTACAATTATCTTGTAAACCTAATTAATCGCAATCGTTCTCTTATTTAATGTGATATATCTCAAGTCAATTTGTTTTAAATGTATGATATTCTAGATTAGATTAATCTCTCCGGTCTTTCTCACAGTTTGTTTCTCTGGTTAATGACTAATAATTTGTTATGAATGATGTTATTTGTAAGACTCTTATCTTTCTTTTATCGTAATTTTTAAAATTACTAGTAAATCAAATATAAGTAGTGATTGATCCATTTGCATGTCTTTAAATCTCAAATATTAAGGAAAAAAAAAAAAATTGGTCTCCGTTAGAAAAATTGACATAATTTATTAATGTATTTTCTTAATATCAATTACTTACAATAAAAAATTATTATTAAAAAACTATTTTTAAAAAAACGCAGGTGTACGTGCACACTCCTTTGTAACCACTCCTTTTGCCAAAATAAGAGATTTTGCCCTATTTTGAGGAATAAAATATTATTGAAAAACACGATGGCTTAAATTTTGGAATTTAGGCCCATTAAAATTTTAGCTTGACTTTTGGACCAATAGAAAGTGGAGAATTGGCCAAGAGAATTGAAATGTGCCCAAAATCTCCATTTTTGGCCCAATAAGCCTTGTTTACAAAAAACCAAAAAAAACTTCGGAGATGTTTGGAACCTTTCTCAACTCAACCCTTTTTTTTCTCCGAATTATGTTTGGCTCCTACTTAATTTATTTTCAACCCAACTCTAACTTTTAAAAAATATATATATGTATATAATATAAAACAAATTAAAAAAAGGTTAAAAAAAAAAAAACCAAATTTGATATTCGTTTATTTCTTCTTCTTTTTTTTACAAGTTTTTTATTCTTTTTTTTAAATATATTCAATTTAATTCATCTTATCAAAAAAAAAAAAAATTCGGTATTTATAATTTTGAGTAAAGTTTAAAAAAAAAAAAGAAAAAAAAGAAAGAAAGAGAAAGACAAAAAAATTGCACAACCAAACGTAAAACGTCCCATTCAATTTCAGGTCACCCCACCAGTTTACCTGTTTCATGAAACCAAACAAATCGGTAGCATAAAATAGTAACCTAGTTACGTAGCTCATATAATTATGGCCAGGCAAGGTCAATTAATTATGGCCTAAAGCTTTTTTAAGCCTATATAAAGGGCCATTCGGCCATGAGAGAAAACAGAGAAGAAAAACAAAAGGAAAGGAAAGGAAAGGAAAGAAAAGAAAAAGAGTGGAACAAGAATATCATTTGATTCGTAGATCGATCCCAAAAAATAAATAAGTAAAGTTCCATTGTTTTTTTTTACACAATTAAAGTCCATTGTTGAGTGAGAAATGAGAAATTCATATAGAGGAGGTTTTCGCCCAACCAAGAAAGAATGAGAAAATCTTTGCAAAAATTCTCTTTCCTTTCTTTTTAGTTGTTTGACTTATTTCCATAGAAAATATTGCTTGATTTTGAAGAAAAATCATATAAGTATGTTGTAACAAGAATATCATTTGCTTTGTTGATCCCAAAAAAGCAAGCTATCCTCGGACCACTACTGAGTCACCTTTAAACTACCACTGAGTCATCATTAGACCACTGTCGAGCCACCCACGGACCACCACAGAGCCACTCCTGGACCATTGCTAAACTACCCTCGGACCATCATTGATCGAGCCATCCCAAACCACCACTGAGCCACTGCCGAACCACTACCATGTCAACCCTGAACCACCACTAAGTCATCACCGAACCACTACCTGGTAACGCACACCAAACCATCACTGAGTCACCTCCGGATGACCATCAAGCCACCTTGAACTACTATCGAGCCACCCTAAATCATGACCAATCCACCTATGGGCCTTTGCCAGACAACTGTCAAAACTCAAATTATTAGTTTTTTTTAAAAAAAAAAATTATATAACTATTTTTCTGTTGTGAATAAAAAATTATTTTTATAGGTTAATATGATTGAATTATAATAGTAAAAAATATTTGTGATTTTCCATACGCGCTAAACATCGAAAAATATTTTTGACGGAAAACATTTTCCTAAAAAATGACTTTCAACGAAAAATATTTTACTTTGAAACAAAACAAGCATAAGTGTTAACTATTTTACGCCTCATAATGTTACTGGGCAATTCGAAAGTGTCAGAGGACAACGAAAAATAATTTATGTAGATGAGAAACGTAAACTATATTACGTCTCGTAAATATTATTTTTCTTGGTCATTTCAGATAGACCAAATTTTACGCCACGCCAAACACTCAATAATGGAAAAACCCATTTCCACAATATATTTTAGACCGAAATAAACAGAACCTTCAAATTATTTCCAGCTAGGGCTGTATTCGAGCCGAGTTGAGTCAAATATTGAATATTCAAGTTTGACTCATTTAATTTTATTTCGAACACATGTTGAACTCGAACTTATCATCGAGCTAGATATTTTGTTGAAGCTTGGCTCGTTTAATTTTATTTCGAACACGAGTCGAGCTCGATCTTATAACGAATTACTCAATTAACTTATTCATTTCTTATATAAAGTAAATATCATGATAGTTTACATTTCTGTAAATCAATACTAATCATGAATTAATTAAGTATTATTAAAATTTTATCATTTGATTTAATTAAATTAATTAATTTGAATAATATAATCTCGAGTTTATATGTATATATATAAATTCATTATGCATATACACAAATTACGTGCATGCATATCCACATATAACCACACATATTCACAAACACACTCATGTACATAAAAATCTATAAAACTAAACTCACAATAATAATTCAAGTTATATCTATATTATGAAAATAATTCTTTTTTACTTAAGATGCTTTTATTACAAAAATTAAAATAATATGAAAAAAAAATAATAAAAATAAAGTTATACGAGTTCATACAAACTTATTCGAGTCAAGCTAAGTTTATACGAGTATGTCTCGTTTAATATTCGAATATATTATTATGTTCACAAACATTTAATTTATTATTCAAACCGAGAACCAAATTGAATTTAACCAAACCGAACCGAACTGAATTCACGAGCAGGTGAGCTTATCTTACACCCCTGTTTCCAGCTCTTTTAGTCAGCTGTTCTGCCTGATCAGGTGGAGAAATGGAAATTATAAAACCTCAAGGAGGCAAAATACAAATTAATCTTTTTGCGTCACGTGCACGAGAGGCTTCTCAATCTCTCCCTCTCTCCCTCAGTAGTCAGTATGTGTGCGCGCGTTACTCTTCACAGCTCTAACAAAAGAACTAGAAGATTCAAATCGAAGCCGAATTTGTTGAATTTGCAGGCATGGATCCCGACGCAGCTTTAGGGCTCGTAAAGCACGGCGCTACACTTCTCCTCCTCAATGTTCCTCAGCACACCCTCGTGGGCATCGATACTCAGGTCAAGTCAAGTTCTCTGCTTGGTTCCTGGGAAAGTGTAAAGAAAGAAAAAAAAACGAAGTTGAAAACCTGGAAGTTTGAATGCTGCATTTACTTATTTTATCGTATTGATCATATACTTGAGAAATGAAACGAGACCAGTGTTTAAGAAAGCAAACGGAGGGTATAGTCTTTTAAATTGCTTTGTTTAGTTGTTTCTGGATTATTTGTAACTGCATATTTACAATACAGACGTGAGGTAAAAAGAAAGAAACGTCGTTGTTAAATGGAGAATAATTTAAATTACGCTTGCAAAGTTTTATGATTTCTTTTTCATCGAAGTTGGATTGTGTGAAGCTGTTTATGCCTTGTCATATATGTGTAATCTAGTAGAAGGCCTACAATTTTTTTCTTGCACTAACATTTTTGGATTCTATCTTGTAGATGCTTTCTGCTGGGCCTGTTTTTAAGGGTATTAAGATGATTCCTCCAGGTCCTCATTTTGTGTATTATAGTTCATCGAGCAGGTTACTTTATTTTATTTTTAAAAAATTCTAAATTTTTGTCATACACCTTTTTGAACATACAGAGGATTTTATTTTTTTTAATCAAAGAACAGTGTTCGGCTTAGCAACTGTTGGTACAGTTTCCGGTACGGTGACATGTCGCCTTGTGATTCGTCAGCCTTCCTTGACATTCGCTCTTCTCGTAATCTGCAAAAAAATAAACGGCTAGTCGGGGGTGCCGACCGTACCCCTACTCCGATGCCTAAGTTAGTTACAAACTTTTGACTTTTCAGGAGTACTTAAAATCTCAGAGCTTAGAGAATATATGTATCTGTAAATACCTGATGTAGTAGTCTTACTTATAAGCTCACAGTCCACAGTTGTAGAACTACTGGAGTGCTTGGAGCATAATCTAATTAGGAGTCTTTTGTCTTATCTTCATAGAATTTGAATTGGGTAGTAGAGTCCAAACTGAATAGGACACTAGCTCTTCATCTGATGCCATATTATTAGATACTTTATCCCATATTTGATGGGATATGAATCTATCTCGATATACTCGGGATAGGAGTGTTTTTGGAGATAACGACGGGTTTTGTACTTAAGTCTGATCTGGACGGATTGACCCAATGGGCTCGGCCCCCGATACTACTTTAGGCCTACGTGTCTTTGAGGTTGATTATTTTCCCAACAGCAACATATGGTCTATTAGTTTGTTACTGATCAAATTTTGCTTTATTGAGCATGCCTGTTTGAGTCGGCTATTTAATGTTCTTGCTTTGGAATATTTTACATGAACTGTTATACTCCAATTACAATGTCACCAAAATCATTCTTTCATAGAGTCTTCTAACAATATTTAACAGTCAGGGACCTACCTAAAGATATTCATTTTTTATTTTAAAAAAATTGATAGGTAAGTTCCACAAGCATCAGGTGGTTCTTGAACCTAAAACTTCACCCTCCATCCTCTTCTTGAACTATATTTTAAAGATATTGAGTTGATCGTTAAGTATTAACTGAGGCTTTAGCATATCTCATCCTTTTGTCTTCCACTATGGTTGTTGTCTTACATGTCATTATACTACAGTAAAATGAGACCCTGAGTCCCTTCTGCCTGTCAACATTCACTATGTTATTCTGGTGCTATTCATCTGTCATCTGTTATGTTTTTCTTGGATGAGATATATAGAAACTTGAACTTCCCCTAAATAAAGTCATACTAAATTAGACTAGGTGGAGGGTATTGTTGTACTTCTATGATGCTGTTAATATACTCGGCAGAATTCAAATTACAAAAAGAGTAATCTGACAGGAGAGTGAATACTTGTGCAGACACCTGGCCTATTCCAAAAGGAAAAAGAAGATTGTGCACACACTGGGGGGTTGGTGAAAAGTGTAGTAACATTTAAGTTGTTTTCAGCTTGAATATTTAGTGATGATTGAATACTGAGCATAATTAACCACTGTTTATGAATTGTTGAATTATAAATGTTCCTATTATCAAAACCCTTCTGTTTCATTTTATTTGATTATCACATTTTTATGCCATTTTTATCTGTAAATCTATCTCATAATATTTGTTACATGTAGAGATGGAAAGGAGTTCTCACCAATTATTGGCTTCTTTATAGACGCTAGCCCCTCTGAGGTTTGAAACGCATATGTTTCCTTCCCTTTTCTATTTTAGTTGACAGTATATTCCTTCACTTAGCTTCATGTGGAATCTTCCAAATGTCGATTTGTTACTTGCACCAGTTTGTTATAAAGTATAGAATTTAACACTGTTATATATTGCTGTTCAATTTTCATTGCTTGTTTTCCAACTTAGAAGAAAAAAAAGAAAGAAAAAGAAGCAAAAGGAATTTTGATTCATCTACCATGGAAAGCTCTACTGGCCTTGTGACGTTAATGCATGGAACAACAAATTGTTTGGACATGATCCATAGAGATTGATAGAGGGTGTAAAACTTTTCCAATTTCATTAACGAATGTAACAATGTAAACATTTCACTATCATTTGAAGCCAATATGCCTACTAGTGTCCTGCCATTGCATAAGGTCACAATCATTTTGCAGTTACCTTATCTTAACTATGAAAAGATTAGATAAAGGAATGTGCATCCAATTAATAGCAAGTTGTTTTCAAAAGATCTTAAAGTGTGGGTGAGGGAATGACCTTATATATATGCTTGCCACAGGTAATTGTTCGTAGGTGGGATCAAAAGGAGGAACGATTAGTCAAAATATCGGAAGAAGAGGTATGCAATCATTTTAATTGTGCATATTTTTTTTTGTTTTGTTTTGTTTTTGTTTTTGGTTTGTGATGCATATGATAGGACGGCAGCAAGACCCTTCAAAGTTTATAAAATATAAAAGAAGAAAACTAGTTTTTATTTGGGATGAAACAGAAGGACTGACATGGGAGCTTGAATAGCGGTAGAATGAAATTGACTAAGCTTAGAGGCCTTTTGTCATTTTGTTGTACAGGGGGCATTTGTATATGAAAATTTAAGGAAGATTATATTAAGTGCTGTTTTTGGGTTTAGGGTTTTTTAGAGAAATTATGGAGAAGATGATAGAGAGAAATACTAGAATTTCATTGAAAAAAGATAATGAGCATTTGAGAAGCTCTTTCTCCTGGGGATGAGTCACTGACGTCTAGATTCTTTTCTACCCCTTTTCCTTCCCATACCCAGCTATATATAAACTACCCATTCTGTTCATCCTTCTAACAGAATGCCAGCTGGAGATTCTCCTCTCAACCGCCTAGCAAAGTTCTAGAACATTAAAAGGAAATGCTACTAAACGCACCAAGGAAAACTTAAAACACAGAAAGCATAAAACGACAATAATTTTAACATAAAACGCAGACCATCTAGATCCTTCTCTGCCACCTCAGCCCTAGCAGTGATTCCTACTAGCTGTACTGATCAATCCCTAATTCTGCAATCCCTAATCCGAACCCCTTTCAATTGCACACATAACAGATTAGTTGCTTAATTGGCAGCTTGTTTATGAAGCGGGTTGCTTAGCCATGAAGTGCTTCATTATGGAGCAATCTAGTCTCTGTTACGTCAACATTAAGTAACATCCTTTGTATGTCTATACATAAAGGGCTGTAACTTTTTTTATCTTGGGAATGGATTCTTGTTTTTTAGAAGAATTACAGACATGCTGGTCTTATGGGTTTTTTGATCCTGCTTGGTGGTCCTTTTCCGTTTGCTTCTATTGTGATGGATCCCTCTTGGGTGTGATGGTTCCACTATTTTCTTTTCTTTTGGTTTGTTCTCTTATCTTGTTCTAGCCTTTAGTTGGAGTTTCTGAGCAACAGAAACTAGTTTCCCAGTTCAAATATAGCCTAAATTTCTAACCTTATACATTTCTGCACCTGATCGCCCAAACTCCTTAATTGCTTGGTAATTAGGTGCTGAACCAAGTGGCATCCTGTATCAGATTTCGTTCCGTAGCTCTTTGTCCTACATTTTGGCATCAGAGCACGTCATCCTATGTCATGCATTTTTTTTTTTTTGTTTGTTATTAGACACAATTTATTAAAAAGCGTAGAAAGGGCGCAACCCAAATATTCAAGAAATGGACAAGAGAGACACCTAGCTAGCAGAAGAAAAAAAATCAAGAAAAGCATGAAAGCTAGAAATGTTTAAGTCAAAGGCAGTTGTCCAGTGATAGAGTTTTCAAGAAAAAATCCTTTAGTTCCGACATTGTCCGTTCGTGGTCTTCAAAACTCCAATTATCTTTTTCCCTGCAAAGACACCACATAATGAAATACGGAACCATTTTTCACATAATAGCATTCCAAAGCCTACCAAAATACCATTTCCAGCAAGCGAAAAGATCTACCACATGATTAGGCATCATACACACCGACCCTACAAGGTAGAAGATGGTATTTCATGGAGCACTAAACATCTCACAATGTGGTAAAAGGTGGTCCACCAATTCCCCACTCTTCTTACACATACAACGCCAATCAACCACAATGTCATGTTGCTTTATGAGATCATCCAGAGTTAGAATCTTCACTAAGGCAGCCGACCAAACAAATAATGCTACTTTCAGTGGAACCTTATTCTCTCAAATACTCTTCCAAGGGAAATGAGTGCTATCATGGGGAACAAAGACATTGTAGTAAGATTTAACATCAAGCAACCCTCTCTTGGAAGGAACCCAACAAAACTTGTCTTCGTCACTCTGTCTCAATCCGAAGGAGTACAACAAATTGGAGAAATTGGAGAACGACATAGAGCAATCCACCTCTCAGTCGTGAGCCACTCTGAGAAGGCTAATATTCCATTAATGAGATTCATTAGAAAACTCCAAATGATCTACCACAAAAGCATCCTTACAATGGGCCAAACTGAACAATTCTGGAAAAGTTGCCTTGAGGGCCTAATCCCCCCACATACGTCATGCCAGAATCCAATTCTGGAGCCATCACCGACCTCAAATCTAGTATGACTGAAAAATGCCTCCTAACTTCTAATATTCTTCCAAAGCCCCACCCATACACCTCATTCACCTCATTAGAACACCACCCAACCCACACACTGTCATCCTACATCATGCATATAATACCAATATGGAAACAGAGTGATTACTTGTGTATTTTACAACCCATGGGTTGGAACTTTGTAGCCTCATTCCTTATGAAACAGGAAGGGAATGTGTGCCCTATTAGTTTTTGGCAACACAGAACTTGAATTTACACGAAAGATGTGGGACAAATTTCTAAGATTCTATTAGCTAAGTGCTAACTTACTACATTTTTTGAAGTGCTAACAGGCAAGAAAGATCTGTTAATCATCCATTTCGTGAAAACACGATTCTTTTCCCCTCTTTGCAATCTTTTTTTTTTTTCCTTAAAAGGTTCTGAAATCCTGTAAGAAAACCAAAGGATGTAGTGTTTTATTACAAAATTTATAGCATTAAACCGAGTCTGGTAGGAGAAATTATGAAGCTGAGTTAAAGTTAGTCCTGTCTTATTGTTCAGTTCAGTTGCTTTTCTTCTTGTCTTATTTCTTTTGATTGGAGGTTGACCTGGTGAGTCTGGGCTCCTGCTGATTAGCTGAATCTGAGCAACTAGATAATTGATCACCCAAAAGCATATGTATGTTTGAGTGAAGTTAATCCCTGATTGTGTGTTGGCAAATAATGTTTGCTCTTTCTGTACGGCTAACAATCCTAATTACATTTTGCTTGTTTCTGAATCACATCATATTATCATATCAATGTTCACCATTACTGGTTTCTAGGTTACATGTCTTTATATGGCTGATAATAGAATTCTGACTGAATCTAACCATACAAAATGGATACAGAAATCTTGTAGTACAGTCAGAATCCTGAGTTGACTTTATCTTTTCACATGTTTATTGTTGACAAGTAGCAACACATATTAAGTGATGTAGGGGGACACATACAGCTAAAAGGGGGCAGGGCTCCTTCAGATGGTTAACCACTTAAGAGTTCCAATTTGTTCAAATATTGAACAATTGAACATTCAGCCCTAATATTTTATTTTGATAGATGAATATGTATATGATTTATAGCTATTGTGCAATTGAGTTTCGACTGTACTAAATCCAAGCTCTTTGATTTGAAACTTGAAATATTGTCCGAGTCTTTGAATATAAATCCCATAGGTCTGAATTTGTGTTGGATATTATTTTATTTTATTTTTGTATCTTATCGTGTTAGATTTTTTTTATTAGTATCTGAATATGTGTTATGATAATTCTGTTTTTTGTTTGTTTGTTTATTCTTTCTCTCTCTCTCTCTCTCTCTCTCTCTCATTTTCACCTGTTAAGGAAGAGAGTTATTGTCAAGCAGTTAAAAGTTTGGAGTTTGACAGACAACTTGGTCCTTACAATCTAAGCCAGTATGGAGATTGGAAACACTTATCAAATTTCATCACGAAGAGTGTTATTGAACGGATTGGTATGCTCTATCTAACTACCTCTAGGGCTCTTCACGCTAGAGTTTAGTACATTCCATTAGGAATTTCTTTAATATTGTTGCTTGTGTTTGGAGGCTTGGCATTCTTTATTTTTAAACTGCATTCATTGTTGCTTTTGTAATCAATTTTATGTTGTTTTTCTTTTGAAATTACTTTGTGTGTTAGATTCTTCATGGGCATTGGTTGTTGGAAACTTCGTGAAAATGAAAAGCTTCAACAAGTCAAAGTAGTGTCGTGCTGCGTGGTGTATCTTTATTCTTCTATATTCATATCCAATGTAGCTCATCAATTATAAATTGTATGGGGAAATGGTACTGTAAGAAGAGAGAATCTTCCACCTATGAACAGGAGTTCTATTTTCCAATAGAATGTTTATTGAAGATGTCCAGAGAGTGAGAGATTGGAAGGAATTTACGTCCCTGGCTTAAAAAAAATTGATTTTATAAGTCAACAAGGCACATAAATACATGCACAGTAGCGCGCACAGAGACACAATAATAATTTATACAGGAATCTTAATCCAACCAATCTCTTTTTTTTTTTGATGAATAATAATTTATTAGAAGAAGAGGCAAAGTCCTTGTACATGAAAAGTATACAAGGGATCTTAATCCAACCAATCTGATATACTGTTTAGGACCTACTTTGCTTATCATTCATTTTTCTTATACATGAATCTTCTGCTTTTTGTATTGGTTCCACCCTTCATTCCTTTTGCTTATCAATTTATATAAAGCGGGGGAAAAATTCAGAAGAAGATATCTTGCATTCATAAGAATTTTACTTGCCAGTAAAATTATGCTATACATAGTTTAGAGAGCAACTGGAATGGAGCTCTGAGAGGCTGGGCATTGTCATTGCGGTTAACAAACTCATTTTCTATTCAGTCTCAGATTATGTCCTCCCATCCTCTGAAAAATTAAGAGAAGTTTTTTCATGGGAGTATCTAAATTCTTTTTTACATCTCTGGTTATGAATCCACTACAATACTGAAGTCAACGTGGAGCTAGAAGTATCAAAGAATTACATTTTCAGTGATCCGTAGATTATGACAAGGTTGTCGTCATTTTATTCAAGTCCCTTGGAAAGTGACATTCTTGGATGAAATCGATAGTGGAAAATCTTACTAAGAGGAGATTATCATGGTGGACTAGTGTTGTATGTGTAAAATTCTGACGAATCAGTTGACCATTTTCTACTCTAATGTTCGATAGCAATGGAGATATGGTTGGCAGTGTTTTCTATTTTTGGGGTGTAGTGGGTGATGGCAAATGGGGTTGTTCACTTGCTTGCTTCTTAAAAGTGAAAGTTTGGTTTGTTAGAAGTATTAGAATTTGAAATATTGTTGTATGTGGTCAATTTGGAGAGAAGAGAATAGTCGGACGATGATGATATAGAACATTCTTACATATCCTGTAAGTCTTTTTTTGAGGTTGTAGTGTGAGCGGATGTTGGCTGTAGTCAATATCCTCTTCTTCTATTTCTATTTCTTTTTCTTGATTGCTTTTGATTATTCGAATTTCAGAATTTAATTCTTGGTGGACTCTTTCGTACAGATCTTGTGTATTTTGGTATCTCTCTTTTCAAAAAAATATTTGTTTGTAAAAAAAAAGGGGGTGTTTAATCATGATTATTACTGAATGGGTGGACTCAGCTAATACTGTAACGAATTTTCTTGGGATTAGTGTGTGGAAGCAATCATGAGTGAATGAATGGGTTAAATAAAAATAAAAATAAAAATAAAAATGGAAATTGATTGAATGGGTTAAATAGGGTTAGAGACTGGAGTCACATGATTCTCTTTGCAGGATGTTTGGTGCAAGGAGGTTCCTTTAAAAGACTTATTCCCTGATTTGCTTGGGACTGCTTGCCTTTGAGGAGTTGCGAAAGTACCTACTATAGTTTCTTTCTTTTCTGAGCTTTCTGCTTTCACTGTCATCTTACAACAGAGAATCTGGGAACAAATTTATGATTAATTGGTGTTTCGTGTGTTGGAGGTGCAGAGAAACCATCTATTCCTAAACTGCCCACTCATGAAGACCTTTGGTCTTTTGTTTTTTTTTTTTCCCCCTTAATTGGTGTTCAGTGGAGTATGCCTGAATTCAGTGGCGCAGCTTATGGCCTGTTGGAAAGGTAGGTTTGCAGGAAGGAGTATTATGGCATAGTGAGTATATTTATCTCCTTTGATGTAGTTCATTTGCCAGTGGTGAAAAGATAGAGCATTTAATAGAAGTGTAGAAAGCTTAAGATGGATTTCTTGATGGCCCCTTCATGGTTATCATCTAGTTGTGTTTTGAGATTTTGGATCTGCATCTTGGTTTTCCTTTGGTAAGTTGGAATATTCATGTGAATAGTGTGATGACATAAATAGTTGAGTCCCACGTCGGTGGTCTTGTTAAGAAATCAATACCTTGGAGAGTCTTATTGTGAGACTTGATACGACCTTAATCCAAAAATGTAATCTTAAGGATTTGAGCCCAACAATGTTATATCAAACCAAATACTCTTACCATTACTTAATAAGGATAAATCAATTAAGCACTTACACCACTCATATGTGAATATTCGAACAATTCATTTTCACATGTGAGGCTTGTACCACACCACATTAACTATACTTCCCCTTGAACAAAAGCCTTTTTTATAAGCCCTAGTTTCACGCTTCCTGCCGGGATTGTAGAATATTGTCATGTCACCACCAAGAATCGCTCTTAGTCATCACACCCTACCATGGGAATGAAGCCAGCACAACCATGTCTACCACTTGCCTCGTCGAATCGTTGACTCTCATACCATCTTTTATGAAGTCAATCATTTTAGGGAGTCTTCATGTGAGCGCTTGATATACGTTTGTAGCATGTACTTTCATGAACTTGGATTATGCCCCCTTTATGGTTGCCAGAAATTTCAACATTTTATTAGGTTTAGATCATGGTTGCCAAAACTTTCAAAATTTTTCTTTATTTTATTTTTAATAAAAATTATCTTCAATGATCTTGATTTCTTGTTGACTTTAAAACTAGGTTATGCCTCTACTGATGGTCAATTCTTAATAAATTTATTTTCAATGATACATTTCGTGCACAGAACCCATTGGAGGAGAAATTACTGTTGCATGTGAACCTGGAATGGTTAAAAACACTCCAAAAACAGCGATGGAGAAAGCACTAGTTGAGCAGTTGAAGACTAGTAACTTCTCAACATCTGTTGGCGAGTCTCAGAGCAGAAGATGTTACTATACATCAATTCCACGAGTTGTCAAACAAAAAGGAATTCATGGGCAAGAACTTACTTCCATGAATCTTGACAAGGTAAGAACTAATCCACATCTTTTGAAGAACAATAGAACTGAACAGGTTTTTTTTTTGCGGTTTAACATTAGCTGATTTTGGTTTTGAATTCCTCCACTGATCTGTTCAGACACAACTATTAGAAAGTTTATTGATAAAAGATTATGGAAGTTCTGAAGACATACTTCTTGGGGAGCTGCAATTTGCATTTATTGCATTTTTGGTATGTGCAGACCTATTTGACATAATTTTCACGTTGATATTGTTGTCAGATTTTGATGACATCTGATAATTATGCAGATGGGACAATCACTTGAAGCGTTTCTGCAGTGGAAATCTTTGGTTAGCCTTTTATTTGGATGTACTGAAGCTGTAAGTATGATTCCAGTGCTAAGTTTCCCATTATTATTATTTTTTGTAGTAAGTAAACTAATATCATTAAAAGTGCAAAATTAAGATCTAAAGCAGCTGTCCAGTGGTAAAGAGTTTTGAAAAAGAAAGACCTAAGTTCTACCTTCAAAATTTCTATCATTTCTTTTCGTCCAAAGACACTACAAAAGCCAGAATGGAACCATCTTCCACAATGCTATGCTTTGAGGACTGCCTACCAACCCTCTTCAATAAGCAAAAAGGTCTACTACTATTTTAGGCATGATCCTAGCTAACCCAACACGGCTGAAAATAGCACTCCATAAGGCACTAGCGATCTCACAATGGAGCAGAAGATGATCAATGAAAGGTTGAAGAAAGAAGATATTTCTAGAGAGTTGGAGAGGAGTATTATTCTTGAAGAAGTGAGTTGGAGACTAAAGTCTAGGGCCCTTTGGTTGAGAGAGGGAGATAATAATACTAAATTTTTCCATCGTTTGGCAAATTCGCATAAAAGAAATAACTTGGTGGAGTCCCTAGTTGTTAATGGGAATAGGATGTCTTATTTCGTAGAAATAAAGGAACATATTGTGAACTTTCATAAACAATTGTATTTAGAGCAATATATGTGGAGACCAAGTTTGATGGCTTTTCATTCCTTTCAATTGATGTGGAGGAAAGAAATTGGATGGGAAGAGAATTTGAAGAGAGTGAAATGTTGGAGGTGGTGAGAAATTTCAATGGAGATAAGGCGCCAGGATTTGACAGGTTTTCTATAGCTTTCTTCCAAAATTATTGGGAGTTAATAAATGGATTTTCATAGCCTAGGGAAGTTCAAGAAGAGCTTCAATACTACTTTTGTCTCTTTTCTGAAGAAAGCTGGGGCGGTGGAAATCAAGGATTTCCGTCCCATTAGCTTAGTGGGTGGTGTGTACAAAATTATTCTAAGGTCCTGGTGAATAGGTTGAAATTGGTATTGGGAAAGATTTTCTCAAGTTCTCAGAATGCGTTTATCAAAGGTAGATAAATTATGGATTCTGTCTTGGTGGCGAATAAATGTTTGGATAGTCGGATTCGATTTGGGGAATCGTGAATATTGTGTAAATTGTATTTGGAGAAGGCTTATGATCTTGTAAACAGGGAGTTTCTGTTATACTTGTTGAAGAAATGTGGCTTGGGGGAGAGATGACAAGTTTGAATAGAACATTGCATATCTCTGGTTCGTTTTTCCATTCTCCCATCTGGTTTCTTTAATAGTTAGCATGAATTAAGACCAGGGGATTTGTTGTCTCCTTTACGGTTTGCAGGTTAGCTTTGGTTGTCCCTGTGTATATTTTCTGTATACTTAAGGGCGCCTTACGTTTTTATTAATAAATTTTTATTACTTATCAAAAAAAGTATGATGTTTGCTACTGTGGATAGCGGGCTCTCATCTGGATTTTCGGTGGGATCGAGGAAAATCATGAGGAGATGATATTATCACATTTGTTTGCAGATGATATTTTGATATTTTGTTAGCCTAATTGTAAACAACTTCGTAACCTACGGTGTCTATTCTTATGTTTTGTCGGGGTTGAAGATAAACTTGTACAAGTCAGAGATTGTTCCCGTAGGCGATGTGGGTGATGTAGAAGGTTTGGCTAGAATTCTTGAGTGTAGAGTGGCTTTGTTGCCGATGAAATATTTGGGTCTTCATCTGGGAGCTTCTTACAAGGCTTCTACCATTTGGAATGGTATTATTGAGAAGATGGACATTGGTTGGCGGGTTGGAAGAGGCTTTATCTATCAAAGGGAGGCATGTTGACTTTGATAAAAAGCACTCTTTCTTATTTATCGACGTATTGTTTGTCCATTTTCCTTGTTTTGGTAGGAGTGGCTAATTGACTGTAAAAACTTCAAAGGGACTTTGTTTGGGGGGACATTGGTGATGAGTGAGGTAGGAGGTGAGAGATGGATCTACAGTGTGATGACTTTTTTTCTTTTTTGAATTACTTATTAAAAAAAAAATGGATTAAAACTAAGTTTTAGACATTTGGTTGGTTTCTGCTTGGGGTCAGTTCACTGTGTTCCCTTTCGTAGGACATCATTCTCTTTTTAGGTTTTACCATGTCTTCTTGCATACAGCTTAATAACTTCTGAGGTGTTTCTCATGCGATAGAGCGCAATAATTGTTATAATCTGAAAGGAAGAATCTTTGTTGGAGGTGATCTGATTGTGGTGACTCTATGACAAGTTTCTTGTTGCTCTATTATTGTAAAAGTAGCTTTTACTTCTTTTGTAGGATAATTTGTTGGTGATATTATGGCTTAATGTGGATATGTGTTAACATGTTCGGATGACCGTGTTGTATTGTATTTTTATTCATAACTTTTGCCTTTCTCACTGACTTGGGTTTTTTTTTTTTTTTTTTTTTTTTTTTCTGTTGCAACATGTCTAAAAGTTTACATTTTTTTACAGCCTTTCCGTACAAGGACTCAGCTATTCACAAAGGTAATGGTCAAAATTGGAGTTTTTTTTTTTGAATATTTCTTGCTATCTTATTGAGTATGTACAATTATTGTAGTTTGGGATGTTATTATTGAATTATATCTAAACAGAAAGTAAACTGAACATAGCAAGGCCTTTACCAACTTCTTGGTTTATATATGTGATTTGCTCTATATGAGGCCATTTTGCCTGTTAGATTATAGCCTTCTATGTGTTTAATCATTGATCCACTAAATACAGAAGGATAGCATTGTTTTAACAGCCTGGCCGGGTCGATATAGGAAAAACCTAATTAGTTGACCTTTTGATGTATCTGTTCTATTATCTATTGTATTTATTTTAGTTATAGGCTGAAGTCCTCTACTCTCAAAGTTCTTTAACAATTATCTAGTCCTTTATAGACTTGATTCTTAATTATTGCATGCAATTGAAATGAGATTGGCTGGTTTATCACTTAATTTGACATGTGTGTTGTTAACTTGCACAAAATCTCTAAGTTTGTCTGATTCGCCAAATCTAGGTCTCATTTCTTCTTTCATTTACTTATAGTTCAAAGCTCAATAAATGTACATTCCCCTTTTGTGTGCTGTTCTTTTTGTGATGAACTCTGACATCTGCTAGAATTCTCACAGTTCATTAAGGTCGTCTACTATCAACTGAAATATGGGCTTCAAAAAGATTGCACAGATACCAGTGGTGCAGTGGGACAGGCATCAACACTGGTGGATGATTCATGGTTTTCTGCCGATAGCTTTTTGCACCGTCTTTGCAAGGTAGGTCTTTGAGGTTATTAAGTCAATTCTTTAAATGCCCGATTGTGCTGCCATGCTGAATTGGCATTTTTGAAAATTTGCAAGGCCTTTTGTGCGTTAAATCCTGTTTATTGCAAATGAAATTTATAATTTCAGGCTTCCATTGATCTACTGAATTTTTCTGAAACACCAACTTTTTATTGTTCAATTTTATTTACTCCTTTTGTTAAAAGAAAATAGCCAACAGAATACTATGGTTAGTCGTTATGAATGACAATGATTGGATTTGGTAAAGACTAAAGAGTACAAATTCCTTACTCATAAAAGAAAAAAAAAATGGTTAAGTTCATTTTAATTTATTTTCTAATTAGTGAGCTGTATTGCAGGACTTCTTTTTGTTGATGCAAGATGCTTCACCTGTTGACGGACATCTTCTGTCATGGGTATGAGCACTAACCCTGCCTTTTCATGTCAAATCTCTATCTGTTTGGGGGTTGGGAGAACTTGCCAGACTTTCATTTTCTCTTCATATGCTTTCCTCAATTCTTACTTTTGTTCTGCAAAAGATCATGGATTTTTCGTACTGCAAAATCAGTTTTATGTCTATTTGTTACTTTTAACTGATTCCATATGGATATAGGTTGCATATGTAACTCCATATAACATATATAAATCTGAGGGGTCATTTGCTTTATTCATAAAACGAGACATGGATATAGGTTGCTTATATAACTCCATATAACATATATAAATCTGAGGAAACAAAAACATATGTCAAGGTCATTTGCTTTATTCATAAAACGAGACGTTGTCGCTGGTGATGAGGCAAAAAAATAAATAAATGAAGTGTTCTATGTCTGATTGAGAATTATTGTGCCCCGCATCTATATTATTTAAAATTGTTATATTTTACAGGAAGTAGGTTACAATTAGTCATAAGGTTCAGAACTAGATTATTATGGCTTAAAGCCGCTCGTGTTATGTTAGGTATTGAACAAGATTTGTCCTGAAAGAGTAGGCTTACAACCGTCAGCTACATTTTACATGAACAATAGATTTGATTTGTGGCATTTCATGAACTATACTGAACACAACCATATAGTCCCTGCAAAAAAAAAAAAAAAAAAAAAAAAAATCACAATTGTACTTTGGGCAATCTGCTATTAGGGTTTCATATCAGAAAGTTCTTAAAACAGTTGTGAAAGAGTGTTGTCATGTTGGCATCTTAATTTTTTGAAGTAGTACCTAAGGGTAGCTCAATCAGCTAGAGACTAGACCTTATAAAATGGAGGTCACTAGTTCAAATCTCCACTTCTCTCCCTTTGGGACAAAAAAATTACTTATCAATTTTTTTATTTTTTATTTTTTGAAGCAGTTTTGATAGGATCTCGGCTAGTTGGTATTTGAAAATTTATAGGCTCTACTTGAGAAAAGTCATTTATTTGCTACGACCCTAAATCTTGTTCCAACATAGCTCACGTATTTATGTTGGTTTTGTACTTTTGGATTTTTGTCTCTTCTTAGTTGATAGCTCATGTTCCTCATTTAATTCATTTCCATACAGACGACTATATCTTCATATGATTTTGGAATTATGAAAACTGTAGTAAGTGTTAGTTATATTCAAAAATGATTGCTATATTTTACTGGTATGATAAGTATGTATTGGAACTTAGTTTGAGGTTGGAGATCTTACATACTGCTTTTTCTCTTTTTGATGGGAGAGCTATTAGGTTCTTGTGTTCTTGAAAATAAGTAGGTATTTTCTGATTTCGAAATGAGGATGCTATTTAAATTCTATTTTTGATAGGCAAGTAGTATTCATGCACCCACACAGGATTAAATCTGTGATGTCATCCTCCATCCCTTAGGAGAAGCCATTTGGTTCAAAGACCGTTGGCATGGATGTTGTTAAGTTTTCAGTTGTTTGTGTGTTTTTTTTTTTTGGTCTCAAAATTTCATGTATGAAGTCTTTTCGGTTTTGAATTCTATGTATTAAATCACCACTTATCCAAAAAGCTTAAGTTAATAGGATGAGGTAAATTTAATCATTTAATAAATATTTTAACACTTCCTTTTTAACGTGTAGGCTCAAACTTCCTTTTAATAGGTGAGGCTCAACACGTGAAATATTTAATTGAAATAGGATGAATGATGGAGTCAAAGTTCAAACTCAGGACCTTTGGCTCTGATACCATGTTAAATCACCACTTATCCTAAAAGTTTAAGCCGATAAAAAGAGATAAATTTAATCATTTAATCAGTACTTTATTCTGATTACTCATTATGAGGACAATCCAAAGTTTAAAGTTCAATTTAATATTTCTACCCTTACAGACGAGGAAACTTCAGGAGCTGCTTGAGAAGAGTCTAGGGTGGGAGTTTCAGCTGAACAGTGGAGCTGATGGAATGTACTTGGAAGAAGATGATGAGGTGAGTGCATCTGTATTAAAAACTGAACTATTATAACCTTCCTCTCTCATTCTCTCATTCCTGTTCATTGTTCAACTTCCGCAGTTTGCCCCTGTAGTTGAGATGTTGGATGACCCTAGTTTTAGCTAGATCTCAGGCAACTTTAAAGCATGCGGATCATGTATATGCATGTTGGTCATGGCCACCATGGTTCATTTGATATCTTTTCACTTGCCAATTCGAAGAAGATAAATGTATTTTTACTTTTTACAGAAGATAGCAACTACTTGTAAATTAACAAAATAAGATTGATAGATTGTTCTAGCTTTTTCCAGTGATTTTGTATTTTTTAATATTTTGCAACAAATTTCAGTATTTCTTTTGACTTGGTAAAATCTGAGAATCAGTTATGTGTGTGTGTGTGTGTATATATATATATATATTTTCAGTCTTTGGTACAATCGGATCATGCAATTAAACAAAAATTGTTTTCTGGATAAAAAAAAATGTTCACATCTTTCTGCATTACACACAAAAAAAAAAAAAAAAAAAAAAAAAAAAAAAATTGTATGATTCCCTCTAAGTCAATCACTCTCTACCTCAGTATGGCTTACAATTTCTCCAGCATACAAGCGATAAGATTGCTTTAATCAATCCAAGGATAGTAATAGCACAGAATCGTCAGAAAAGCTACGCCGATAATTGCCAACGTAGCCTGGAGTTGAACGAAGGCGGAGGTATTTTTGAAGGTGGCATCTATAAAAGGAGTATAGTGAGATTTGGCATCTATAAACTCAATTGTCAATACGAGTTTGGGTTCAATTAGAAAATATTATTATTTTTAAATATTTTCTGAAAAAAATAACTTAGAATATAAAAAAATGTTTGATTTTATTCCTTTACATATTTCTTGTCCATTTTTGTACAAAAAAAAGTGCAAATTTACTATTAAATTTATGATATCATATGTACGTTCTACAGATTTAAAAGTAGATTACTAGATTTAAAAAAAAAAAAAAAAAAAAAAAAAAAAAAAAAAAAAAAAAAAAAAGAGAAGAAGAAGAAAAGTGTAAGACAATATTACCAACCACATCTCTAAAATATTTCATTTGTAAAGTTTGATTTATTGTAGAGGGCAGAGAGTATAAAAAAATTAAATATTTCAATCAAATTTCAATATCTTTTAATGAACATACAAAAAAAAAAACACGATGACTCGGAGTTTTATTATCCAACTTACCGTACAATTTCCCACACAATTGACGTTCAAATTTTTTGGTGGAAGCTCCATTGATGATTTTGGTAGTGGTTCCGACTGTTCAGCAATATTTTTTTTCTGGGTCGGTGTTGAAGCTATCTTCAATAACTTCGCCGCTTCTCTTTCCAGTTCTGTATACAGAAAAGGTCCGTTTTTAATAATTTTTATGATTGAACAATTTTGGAAGCTTATGTTCTGCAAGTGATGGCTCGCAGGCTCTATTCCCGCCTTTCCCTCCTCCCATCTCTTTGCAAAGTTCCAAAACCCCATTTTCAACCTTCAGTTTCTCCAAGGTCAGATTCCTCTTCTCTTCCATCCCATATATATATATATGCTAAAATATACTTATTTTTCTCTCTTTTAGTTTCATTGTAATTTCTGGTTGTAATGTTTCTTAGCATGGTTTCTTGATGAAATCTGAGAAACGCCATTTCGCTCTATCTTTCAGATTAGAGACCCTTTCTGATTCAGCTGGAAGTGGTTCAAGACATCACATTAATTTTGGGTTTTACCCAAATTTTCAAGGTTTGTTTCGCTTTCAAAAGTTTTGGATTTTATGGCTTCTGCCTTTTCTGTTGTCACTGTTTTGGGATGAGTTCCACAATTTTCTCTGTATGTAGAAGACCCATCATGAGGTTATGGTGGTTGGTGAACTCATTGCTCAAAGCCTGCGATGTTATGCCATGTAGTCTATGTACTTGTACAAAGTCCTTGTAGAAGACAATTAGATTGGTTATTGAAAGCAACCCATTTCAAGCACGTAACGGGATAGTTTAGGGTAGGTTCTTAGAGGGAATTTAGGCCGCCTTTAAACATACATTTGGGGAATAATACTCTTGATAATTCTATTCATATATCAACTGTCTTTAAATAAAACGAGCATTGCAAACTAACTGCAACTCATCTTCCTAACAAGTTGATGAGTGATAAGTGCTAAAGATAATAACTGAAGATAAGATAAATGCTAAAGATAATAACTAAAGATTAGATTAATGGTAAAAAAAAAAAACTCCTGGGAAAAGCATTTATTCTTGGACTGCATATAAATGAGTATATATTTAAGGGAATGTTAAGGTTTTGCGGACAAACCGTAAATCTTGTGGCTGATTAAATTGCGTAGTCGGTCTTGAAATAAATATACATCATGGAGTAATTGGGTTTGAGTGGCTTTGACAAACGGGCTCTTCAGTTTTGGTTTTTGGTCCTCTTGACTTCTAAGCATATTAATAGAGCCTACTAGTTAGCTTTTTGAAGTGCCAGTAGATAAGATATACCTTTAAAAGGTAATGCACTATAAAATTCTGAGTGCTTAAAAATGGTTGAACTTAATTATTATTGTTGTACTGGTTGGGACTTTAAGTTGCTATCATCAACAACTAGACTATCCTTATGATTCTTATCTGGTAAAAGAGATGCATAATGTATATATGATAATACAGATGCAGTATAGTTTTTTGGGCTACAAATTATTTGAAGGGATTTCTGTCATTCTCCTTAATTCTAATTCACAGTTGCAACAAGGATTTAGTTTGGCATTGTCTACTGTTGTTCTTCATCACAGTTGCGACAATGATTTGTGAATGTTTTGCAGCATCACGATCATATGCTCGTGGTAGGGGCAAACATTATGATCTTTTTGGCACTGCAAAACTAGGTGATGAGGATTTCAGAAAAGCGTGGAAGAAAGAGATGGATGAAGATACTAGTCTATGGACAGGAAGTGAAGATGAAAGCGATGATAAAAAAGATCCGAAAAGTAATCTTGAAGAAGAAATCCGGAGAGTGAGACAACAGGCAAAGGAACACTCTGAGCTAATTGATGCTGATGACAGTGATGAGTTAAGAAGTGTGTGGTCTGGGAGTGATGAGGAGAAGACGCTGTGGACTGGTAGTGAGGGTGATGATGACGACGATATTCCTACAGAAGCCTACCCAAATCAAAGTAGTGATAAGCATATAGATAAATTGTTTGAGTTTGACGAAATGCCTAAATATCGAACACTCTCTGAATTATTGAAAGCTGAAGATGAACCAGAAGAGTTGTCCCCAGGAAAGCAAGCTAGGAAAATTGCAGTTGAGAATGCTTTGAAAAAATTGAAGAAAGGGCCAGATGGGCGTTACACTAATGTGTGGGAGGTCATGAGTGATTTAGACATTCTAATTGGAGCATTTGAAAATATTGTTTCTGGACCAGAGTATGCCGAACTTAGACAAGGAGGGCCTAAGAAATTGAATATTCAGTTCTTCAAGGATATACAAGCACGTATGAGAGATCCAAATTATAAGTTCTCACCTGAGTTAAAGTTGAAGCCGAAGAGCAAAGTAGTTTCAAGAAAGAAGTGGCAGAAGGCACAATCTAGACGGAGGAAAGCACAAAAGCGTTAAGTTGTAACAGGTTACGTATGTATATTGCTTGTCCCTTGAAATTATGCTTTTTAATGTTTAATCTATTATCATTGATTTTTCTGAGCTCAGAGATTAGCCTCCAATGTTATATCATCATCCAGTCCATGCATCTGAGGAAGATTTATTGATTTCTGCAATGCCTTTATACCTTGGTTATTGTTTTGTTTCTTTTTAGTGTTTGATTTTTAATAGTTGCAACTTGCATTACGGGAGACCATTGACAAATTTCCTTTTTAGTTGAGCATATAAAGGCAGAGTGTCAAAAGAATTTTGAGTTAAACCATGTTCTCTGTTTTGTGTGCAAACGAGTTTATGGTTTTGAATTTTGGCCACATACAGGCTCATGATAGTGTTATAAATTAACCTTTCCAAAATAACAAACCATCATGGGCTCTGTTTGTTAATACATTTTAGGTGATGCTTTTCGTGATTGGTTTGAAAAAAGTGTTATAATTAATGTGAAATAAAGGTGAAAATTGTTTTTGTGTTTTTAAGAGTGTTGTGCTTGAGTTGTTTTTAATTTTTAGAAAAAGAACAAAAGACAGAAAGCAGAAAGCAAAAGTTTTAACAAACAAAGCTTAATCGTAACAATAGCATCTACTAGGAAATTATCTACATGGACTCAAGTCTTAGTAGAAGTTGCCACTCATGGGGAGTAGCGAAGATGCAGGGTTTGTCGTCTGGGGTTCATGCATGTATACATTTTCATTCATCACCATATTGTTGATGGCTTCTGTCATGCATGTAGATGTTCATCATCTCAGTTGGTGGATGGTTGTAGTGGCGCAGCTGTCTGTTGGCCATCATCATTGATGATGGATGATCGTACTCATGAATTGGTAACTCCCAAGGAATGTCCTGATACCCACCAAATTCGCGGCCTCCTAAGCCAACAAAGCCTGCAGAACCATTGCCAAGAAAACCTGCGTGGCCGCTCAATGGTATGATGTTGTTTTCCAATTTGTCATGACCACCAATTGGGAGTACTCCATCTTCACCCAGGTTTGCATTTTGCATGGCTGCTGTCAAATTTTGATCGAATTCACCTGTCACAGCCTTGTTCCCCCTACTCTGATTAAAATACCATTCAGATCCCCACCCATCATCTTCTCTGCCAAAGGTGGGGAACATGTGCTGATTTTTGGAGGAATTGTGGCCATTCATTAGATGTTGGGTTTGGTTCTGGTTGTTGTCATCATTGACCAATTTAGCTAGTTTCTTGTTGGAAATTGGGGACCAAAGCTCTGCATGTTTACCAGATCGGACCAGCTTATTGATCAAAGTAGAAGGATCTACACTACCTCTGACAGTGACCTTCTGCTCTTCTGCGTCTATGCTTACTTGATAAACACCTGTATCCAGTACCCAAAGTAAATAAATATATAATTAAAAAAAAAAAGAGTAAAATTGATAGAGATAAACAATAGAAGGATGAGGGATTGAGATCCCTCCCTCTATTGCATTCCATGCAATACCTTTTTTGTGGGCCTTTTTGACAACCCTTCTGCAAGTGGGTGGTTCGGCCACTAAACACCCACACACAAAAAATACCCCAATAACCTACTTTTTTCGGTTTTGGCTTTGTTGTCATGAATTTGGACCGTTCGTTGCTCACCACAAAAAAAAAAAAAAAAAAAAAAAAAAAAAAAAAAAAAAGGAAGAAGAAGAAGAAGTTATTGCATCCCTACAGTATTGCATGGGATCTCAATCCAAGGAAAAAACTCGATAGACATTAATTCTTCTTTTTCTTTTCTGTTATGTTTTTTTTTTTGGTTTGTTTTCTTATAGTGTTTCAACTTATAAACTACTAATTGCATTTGCTGCAATCTTAGTTAAGATCTGATAATGATGAGTGAGGTTAAAAGTAATTACACAAAGAAATGTGGAAAAAAGAGATGGTCCCAAGGAATAAGGACTGAACATCCGAGTAAAGGCACTCCTGCTCACTTGGTCATATTACTAGAATCCAACATCCAAGGAGAGATTCTTGACGCTACAAAGGACAAAAAAGCCCAAAAATAGAACATTAGCACCATTATCCCCAAAACCTTGGTAATTTCAACAGTACTAAAGACAACAGTAGCCATTGATGTGCCATTGAAGGCCTGTCAGGATTTTCTGAACATTCTATTGGATTTTGGTCTTTTAAAGAAATTTGGGTGTATTCAAGTTTAGTACCTCCAATTTTTCGGAGGAGTTTCCTCACTTTCTGAATGCACCCTTGACAGTTCATGTGCACTTTGAGAACGTATGTCTGTGAAACAAAAGAATTAATCAAACTCAACACAAAAAGGAAGCAGAGAAGTCAAGACAAAGAAAGAATATTAGCAAAAAAACAAAGAAAAAGGGGACCTCAATCTTTAAGAACTCGAACTCATTTGTTGACATTTTCAACTGTGCTGTCTTTCTCTGTTTCCTATTTTCTGCATTCTCCACAGTGTTTTCTTTCCTATTTATTGAACCCACTAGTGAAAGCAGTTCAGCAAATAAATCATATTGGTTGGAAGCCCAACACTGCAGAGTTAAATCACGGATATATACACACAGAGAGAGAGATAAGATGATTTGACAAGGCTTAGAGACTTGACACTTTGACAGCCATAGTGCCATGTGCCTCCTCTATCTATTTTGCTCATGCACTATACATTTTTCTGCCAGCCCAACAATTGCACCATTTTCTCGTGGTGGGTGCATGGTTTAGTTGCTGGAAGTACTATTGTCACTATGTTGGTAATTTTGTTTTGTAACATTCGTAAATTTAATATAAATTTAATACAAAATTAATAAGTTAAGATTGAAGATTTTGACTTTTTTAATTAAATGTGGTTAAAGTTGATTTATATAATCTTATACTTATGCTTTGACAATTAAAATTTAGAACCGACAATTTTTACACAACTATTAAACTTGACATAAATCCCAATACAAAATTAACTAATTAGATTCGAAAAGATTAAACCGTTTAATTAAATGGGTCATGATAAAATTTACCTATATAATATAATATTTAATGTCAATTGGGAATGTCCAGTCCGGTTGCTTCCTTGATCCCAACTGAAAATATCCTTGATTTGATTGTATATCAAATGTACTGCGCACCTTTTTATGGTCTTTGAAGGCTTGAAGCAACTGATATAGTTTTGAGTCTTGAGGATGTTGGTTCGAATAATGATAGTTGTACACCAAGTGTACAACAAATGTACAACACCCCTTTACAAGGGGTGGCCCCCACACACTGTGGAGTCCACCCCTTGTGAAGGGGTGTTGTGCATTTGTTGTACACTTGGTGTACAACTATCACTCCCCTGTTGGTTCCCTTGAACTAGCTAGGCAGTAGGCTTGGGGAAAATTAACAATATCTTTGGATAAATATGCTTGGATTTGGCCAACGTTCAGCACAAACTTAGACGCGATAGAATTAATTAAAAATAGACAAAGTGAAACTGTGAAAAGAAACGGACACGAAAATAATCAAATGGCATTTACATTTGGGATTTAGAAACATGTATGTTGTTACATATTGAGAGGTCAATGTTGCATAACAATCGCATACAATAATTTTATAACTTTATTTATATAGGGTGAGATTCATGTGGTAGGTCTCACTCACATGAGTTCACCTCATATGATCCATGTGAGTAAAATTGTGTAATTGTTGTACATGGTTATTGTGCAAAAAGCATTTTTCTTATGCTTTACACTTGGCATCTGTACGTGTCAATCCATCTTGGGGCATGGGACGAGCTAGCATTTACAATTTAGAGAGGGTATAACTGAAAATAAAAAATTATGGAGTCAAAATTTTAATTTTTTTTTAAAATTATAATAATATTTTTTAAAAAAAAATGGGAAAAACATGTTGACTTGGAGGGCCCCAGCCCCCAAGCCACCATGTAGTTCCGCCACTATTGATGGGTGAATATCTTTAAGAAGGGTGTCCTAACAATTTGTTGGTTGCATCAGAAGACCCCGAATATATAAAGTTTTGAAAAAGGTGAAGATTGACAATTAATTTGGTAGGAGCCACATTTGAGAAAAAAAAAAAATTATATGTGACGTCCAAATAAGAAAATCTGTTTAATTAAATTTTGAAGAATGTGTTTGAAAAACAAAAAATTGATTAGTGTTTTCTAAAATAAAAGATAATTTTTTTTTTTTAAAAAAAAAAAAAAAAATTCTATAACTTACATTCTATAGTGGTAGCTGGCTGGCAATAACGACTAAAGTGTTCATGCTAGACGGTCATAGTAACTATTGCAAGGTAGCCAACGCGGGGTTGACTGGCGAATATGGCGAATAGGCTACTACATTAATAGAGATATTTGAGGAATTTCACTATCAAAGCGATGTTATGGGCAGTTGAGAGCCATTGCCAACGACTATGTGAACATCACCAAGGTATTCATCTCGGTTGCCAAGGGTGGTTAAATACATAGGTCCCAAATGGTCTTATAATGGTTTCTTAATATGGGTTTTATCTTCATTTGGGAAAGTCAATGAGAATCATACACGGGTATGAGATGGCAGGTTCCTGATGGTGATGGATCCAAAAAATGCGCCTAAGACCCACGGACCGGTCTTGTTAAAGGACCACTTCTACTAAGGCCTAAGAGGGGCCAGAATAGCCTAATACAAGACCTATTATCACAAGAGGCCCAAAAAAGAGTCCAAATGAGCCACAGACATGAGGCCCACTTTCACTAGAACCCAAGAGGCCTAATATAAGGTCTCTCTTCTCTCCTCTATATGTTTATAAGGAGCTCTCTCTCTCCCCATATATTCTCCCCTCAAGTTCAAGCATACTGATTTGGGTATCGGAGTGCCTTCGGTCTCATAACTAGAGGCCTACTGACGCCTCGTTTCTTGTCTTGCAGGTGATTCGCTGGTCAGTCCGTACGTGTACTTTTTTTTTTATTATTTTTTTTTGATCTAAGAGTTCCAAATCACTAGGGAAAGAGATCTTTCATCTTTATTTGAAGAGACTGTGAAGTATATATTAGCTGGATATATCTAACAAAGATCTTTCTTCAACCATAATAGTGAAATGAAAAGAAGGCAATGATTTCTTCCACTAGGCATTCTTTTGAATGAGTAGAGAGGTAGTTGGTTCCCGGACATTTGCACTTTCGGTGGGCCAAAAGACCGCGGTATTGAATGACCAAAAGTATGTTGGCCTAAAGCATTGGAAGGTTACACTTTTGGGATTCGAGAATTGAATTAAGCCCTCTATTATTATTCCCCACCTTCAAATCATAAGGTTACAAATTTGGACCATTTATATGTATCCACGTAGAAGTCATGCGAGATTCAAATGGTTTCTACATATTGGATGGTTCAAATCATTGCGTTCAAATTTCAAGAAATGTATCCAAAGCTTTATAATAATATTTAACTTTTTTGTTTAGCGAAGAGATTTGTCATCTATTGGGCCGACAAAGTCACATGGCCCACAAAGCATATCTGCGGAGACTTAAAAACCAGTCTGTGTAAGCAAAATTAGGTTCAGAGATCCGATCTTATTATGCTACGCGTAACAAGAGATCCGCTCCGATAGCAAAGAAGCGTGTGCCAAGCCATGCAACCACATTCAAACCATGCACTATGCCGGATGCATTCCTAATTTAGGAGATATGGGATGCTTAAGCCTACACCATTGTGGGAGAAAAGCTTACGATTAGACTACCGCATGGTATGAAAGCAGTTATATCTAGAATATTATAAAATGAAAACTCTAACAGAGTAAAGGAGACTCTTGACCCCAAATTCAAAACTCGGGCTTAATGCATTTATATTTCCTTTATAAATACTATACTAACTTAAGCATCAGAGCTATCTTTTCTTACATTCTTTTTGTTTTGCAGGTGTGAATTGATTGATTCAGCGTTTAGTATGAGGAATCTATTCTAACACTGTATATCACATGTAGACGTTGGGAAACCAAGTTTTGATTATTGAATAATATTTTAGATATTTACCTCTCTTATTTTTTGCTATTTTTAGAAATTAATAAGACATCCATATTTTAAAAAGTGAAAGAAAAGATTTGAAGAAGATTTTACATCTAATATTATTCCTAGGCGAATCACTCAATTTCAAGTGAGGTGGTTTACTTTTATAATTAATACCATTTTAATTAATCTTATATGGATCGTATCAAAGTATCCAATATCAATCATGCACCTTATTCTGGAATTTTGTTGACGGGAGGCTATGGATCTGTCTAAGCACGTTGACTTCTTGTCAAAGATCTTGACTTTTGTTCAAAGAAAATTCCCACGGTAATGCTTGCTTGGGCTAATTTATTTTTGTTTTTCCTGTCCACTTAATTGAATTGGTGATGGATAAAGAAATAAAAATCTAACTGGGTGGGCAATTAGAATCCCAAGAACATAAAAAATTGCAACAAAGAAATAGGATGTTGGAGTAATGGATGCATTTTGATGTGAATGAAAGCACCAAAGAGCGCTGCAAAGGGGCCAAAAGGTCACTCATTTAATACAAAGTTTCTTTTATAATTAATCACCAAAAACTCCAAGCCAAGGGTGGTGCTCCCACTAATCATTCTCCCTCTTTTGGCCTTAATTATTAGTTGGATAAATTAATGAATTATGAATCTGTCTCTTCATTATTATTTTGTAATCAAACCTGGCAAACCACGCTCAGATATGTTTAATTAGCTTAATATATAACTAATTTATACATTAATTTTATCATCGATCCCAGCGGCGCCGTTTGGTATGAGACAGCCAAAACATATATATATATAGATCGAAGGTTGTTTCTTTCTTATTGTCCCTTTAACTTTAAAAAAAAAAAAAAAAAAAAAAAAATTAAAAAAGTTAGCAGTAACTATAAATAAGATGTTGGGATAAGAGCAAATTAAAGTTCACCACCATCATTTTGAAATTGAGTAGTACGTCATGCCATTAACGTTAAAGCCAGAACTTAGGGATATGTCGTTGAAAAATGAGGCTAGGACTATATATATATATATATATATATATATATATATATATATATATATATATGCAGGCAAATAGTTGTTGTATGTTATTTGATCACCACCAGATTTTACGGGAGAACATAATTAATTTGTAATAGAAATATCATTATACAAAATAGCCGGGAATGCGTACAATATATATATATATATTTTGACATGTCCACACAAGAGGGAAAGAGAAATTCGAACTAGTAACATCCGCTTTATGAGGGATGGTCTCCAACTGATTGAGTTACTCTTTGAGGACGTACAGATGAACATTTATATTTATAGTTGCAACATGCATGCACTTCTTAAAGCTTAATTAGCATATATAATATAGAATATCAGGGAGGAGAAATCATATAGTCTAATTAATTATTAGGGATGACTTTATAGTCTAATTAACGATATGATATTTCTTTCTCCGATTCAAAGAAGAAGTTTAAAGTAGGGTAAGCATGACCCATTGGATTGGAAATAATTGGATTTGATGGAGATCGAAAGTGATGGGATTGATGATATATAGACGGAATCTGGAGAGCAACCCTCTCATTGACGAAGCTCAATTATGAAAGATCGAGCCGAATCGACTACAAACCATCCATTTGAACATAATATAACCAACCGACTTCAACACTCCGCATATGTTCACGATTCCAGCTAATTAATTAATCAACATTAATTTTAGCTTAAATAGTAAGTATTGTTGTTACATGAATGGGGTCCTTTGCCCTTTGGAATGTTGCTTTAAATATTCCAACAAGCTAGGCATTATATATGTATGGCAGTAATTATCATTATATTAGCTCGCTAGCTGAATGCCATCCAGTTGGAATTAACAGTACTCATTTGAATCATCATTCATCTTTTTGTGGTAGGGAACGAGAATCTTATATATATATATATATATATGTACTCCAATAAAACATCATCCCTCCTGTCAAAACTGCAAGAACTCGGGACGATGCATTTGGACAGGTTGATGAAGATTCATGTTGTAACGCTCCGGACCTCCGGTTCCACGTACTTTGAGAAAATGAATAGTTCACGTAAAGTTGTAGTGCAATTTATAAAAACATTAATGAGTGTTAAGTTTTACATTGCTTATTTATTATGTGAAACTGGATTTTATAAGTGATTTTAAAGAAGTTTCAACTTGATTAGTCTTTTTGGGATGATAGCGCAGATGTGACTAGCGCTTTCTCTGTATCATTACAAATAGTATCAAAGCTGCCTAATAACTTTATGTGGTATATATATAGAGCACTGCACGACGTGACCTTGATAAAGACTACAAATAGTATCAAAGCTGCCTAATAACTTTATGTGGTATATATATAGAGCACTGCACGACGTGACCTTGATAAAGACGTCAGAAGTTTAAGGAGAAGATTGTAATGTACACTCCCATATAAATAGTATCAAGGTCACCTAGCAATGCCAAGTATTATTGAATCACTCTATGACGTGACCCTAATAAGAACGTTATAAATTTTTTTCCTGAGTCGTTGCATATATATATATATATAGCCTTAACATGCTTGACATTGTCATTCTAGCCACTTTGAGGCAACAGAAAATGGTATGTCACACAAAATGGGAGCCAACAAATAATCTAAATGCAAGGGTTCTACTTTTAGGATCTTTCAAAATGATGTTGTTATGATTCTTTGTATTAATATATTCAACCACACAAATCAATTATCATAAGTTTCCTCAATCCCATGCTTGAATTAGTTACCTAATTTGTGGATTAAGATTCTTTCCATTTGAAGTGAAACGGAAATAATCAATTTTGTGGTTCATATTAGATTTCAAAGATCTAATAATGTATATGTTGTCGCATGGTGAATATGCTGCCTCTTCATTTAAAACTTGTAAATGACATGGTATCATATACACCGTTAGATGCAATAAAAACAAAATTTTAAATGTAAAGAGACGGAGACATGCTACTTCCTTTGTAAAGCACATGGTTAAGCTCCCAATACCAAAGAACGAAATCACACATATATACAGTCTCAAAAATATACACACTCATGTATAATTGCTGTCTCGATCATTCATACTTGGGAGAAAATGTTTCAAGGTTCTTGTCTAGAAGAACCACATCGTACTTTTCAGTACGTAATATATACATAGATATATCATCGATCACTCCTTACATGATGGAACATGCGTTCACATTATCATCACTGAATAGTGAGACAATGTTATCCTCAGGTGCATTTGAGGCCGGAAAAGCTTGCACAACGTTTCGAACGAAGCCGGATGGTGCCCTTCTGTCGTAGGCTCCGGACGCATAAGGATAGTGGACTAGATGTTGAGGGATATAAGGCCAAAATTCAGCTCTCTTCCCTGTACTCTTTACCCTCTTCAACACCTTATTTGGTTCAACATAACCACTCACTGTTACCCGGTGTTGCTTTCTGTTCACCTCCACAGATTTTACACCTAAATCCAATTTGAGAGAAATAATTAAGTAGCTACAAATGCCTAAATAAATCTATATAAAAAAATAAAAGAAAATAAAAAGAAAACTAAAGAAATGCTACAATAATTACGCCTGAGTAGGAATTTCCAATATTTGGTCACTCTCCACCCTTTTTTGACTTTTTTTGAGTGTAAATAATCTTTTGGGACTATGTTTGTGAGCGAAAGCTTGAACTTTACCTTACTCGTGTGAAGGGATCGCCTTGCATGGTGTCCCGGGATCTAGTCGGGACCAGATACCCTGGTTAAGAAAAAAACTGTGTATCTACTGATGTATAGGATTTTCAGTTCCCCACGTGTCATACATTAAGCAAAAACAGGATAAAAGGGAAGTTTTGTAACGGATCGGATGGGAGATGAGCCTTTGTTTTGTAGTCTATTGTCTGCTTAACTGTCAGCTATCATAACTAAAACGAAAAAGAAGAAGAAGAAGAAGAAGAAGAAGAAGAAGAAGAAGTTGTAAAAGTTTCATATTGATAATGGGTTTTCAGAGGTTCACACGGATAATTTGTTTCCGTTTGTTATATTTGTGGATCTTAACCTAAAAGTTGCTTTTGTTTTTCTTATAAACGCTAGCTGCTATATGCATCGATCCCTTTCTTTCACGGTTGACATGTCAGTGAATTGCAATGCATGGGACAAAACAAAGCTTCAATACAAGGAAACACGCAGAGAGAGAGAGAGAGAGAGAGAGAGAAGTTCAGAATGTAACCTTTCATGGTGGTAACAGCATTTTTTACTCTCCTTTCACAGCCATCACAGTCCATTTTGACTTTGATCTCGACTGTCTGGGAAAGAGAACATAAACCATCCTTAAAGTTTAAGACACAGGAGCACAGAACAAAACACAACAGAGAGAGAGAAAGAGAGAGAGAGAGAGAGAGGGAGAGAGAGAGAGAGGTTCATCTTCATTTGACAGAGCGAGCAGAGTATGAAAAGGTTATATAATTGGCGATATTGAATACCTGCATTGCTTTGCGCTTGCCCCTTGTGCTGGTGACAGTGCAAAAGTTGGAGAGGTAATCAAGAGCACCCATTTTCCTTCTCTTTAGAACAAAGCAAATATGAGAGAGAGAGAGAGAGAGAGAGAGAGAGGTATATGATACACTGCCAAGACTCTGAATTTATATAAGAGAAGAAGCCGCTTGTTAGATTTAAAAAGAAGATATATATGAAACAAAGCAGGGTGTAGAAAATCGAGTATTATTCCATAAACAAAGGAAGAAAAAAATTCCACAAAGCATGCTAGTGTGTCTAGAAATAATGAAAGGCAACAGTACTGCTTTTGGGTATGCTTCTTTGTTTATTTTAGTTAGTTTGATGAAAAGAAATTTGTAAAAGATCTCTCCCATTTGTTTACTTTAATTTTTCTTTTTCAATAAGACTAGTTTTGCTTTCCAATTATTTTATTACAAGAGATTTACATTAACTAACTTCAAGATTTTTTGTCCCTAAGGGTAGCTCAATTGGTTGGGGACCACGCCTCATGAAACGGAGGTCACTAGATAGTTTGAATCCCCCCCTCCCCCTTTTGTGTGGACGTGTCAAAAAAAAAAAAACACTTCAAGATTTTCTAAAATTACATTACATTTTCCCTAATTTTGACTTAGGTACAAACTTCTTTTACACGTACCGAAAAATATTATGCAATCATCTATAAATAAAATGTTTTGAGAATTACAGTTTTTACTACAATTAATTATCTCCAAACTTATGGGATAGTCCACATGAGTGCCACGTGACTCAAAATAGGTGAAAAAATTAAGCAAAAAAAATTGATAGCTAAATTTAATTGTTTAGTCGTTGGCAACATGAGTGACACGGCAACATGAGTGACACGTGGATTGTCACTTCAGTTTGTAAAAAATTTGTAAAAAAAATTATATATAATATCCCTAGCAGCAAGCTATATATACACCACTCGAACCGATATTTTAAAATTATTTTATTGAATTACAAAGAAAAAAAAATAAGGAGAAAGAATTATATATTCTCCCAAAAAAAAATAAAAATTATTGGACCATTGATTTTTAATTTTTAATTTTTAAAAATAATGTTCTCACTCACAAAAAGTAAAATACTACAAAAACTTTGAGTTTAATTAAGTAAAAAGAACCAAAACTTCAAAACCAAAAAAGCAATGCGAATATGAGAAATTTGGCTGAAATAATACAATAGGTTAGAATTGAAGCAAGCTTCTTTAAATAATTTAAGCCTCCAAGGTAACAGTATAACACTTGCTAAGCATAAGTGGAAGACACATTATTTTGAATTAGAAAGACACATTCTTTTCTTCAACTCTAGAAATTAAGCTCAAAGAAGCTCTTTGAGTGATGCCATTTAAGTTCCCAAGGAGAATCTCCTGAATTATGAGCTACCGGCCACTCAATTTTCAGACCCTTTTTTTTTTTTTAACTCAAATTTCAGACTTTTTTGTTGACTATATATATACTGCAAAACTTTTGTGATGTCCAATATTAGGCAAGCATGATTTTCCAGCAGATCGAGTTCGGCCATAGAACTTTTCATCCCTTTTCTTCTACACCATTAATGAAATTTAAATCGAGATTAGACAATCCCAAACAGAGAAGATAGAAGAAGCTCAAGAGATGAGCAAAAGTGTAAAAGAAGTGATTAAAGAGTATGTATGCATTTAAATAGTCTTCAAATAGGAGAGTTCCACATAAGAAAAATAGAAAATAATAGTGGCGTTTATAATGCCAACTCACTATTGATTTAAAGCAATAGTCGGGTATATGCACTTGTATGTATGCTTTAGCACCGAACGTGTTAAATTAAGTTTGAACTAAAATATAAATAGCCCACTTCATATCAAACTTACCAATTTTAAACACACCGAAATCTTCTATTTTCCTCTCTCTCTCTCTCTCTCTCTCTCTCTCTCTCAAAATCTTTCTGCAGTGTTTATAAGTCATGTTTCTCTCCTTGCTAGAATAGAAACTATGAAGCTCCATTGCACCCTAGAAAAGTATTTGCTACAACTCAGTGCACACCAATTGATCAAAATAGGTGGAGGCAAATAACTTTTATAAAAAGCTACTCTTTAACGCACCTAACGAGCATTACTTTTCTGTTTTAGATTTCTTTACTAAAATGTCATACGGCTATTAGTGAATTGTTTTATAAAATTTAGCAAATACAATTAAAGATTGCCAGAATTTGAGCAAAAGGCTACGTTTTCTCCTACAAAAAGAGCCATTTTGATGCCTTGTGCCAGAAACGCGGCATCCATGCCTGCTTATCTGGACCATAATTAAGATGTACGTTGCAGGATCACCCCCCACCAGTGGACCAGAACAAACAGATTTTATAGGTTGCTGGGTGTCCAATAATGGTGCTGTAACATAAACAACTAGAAAGTAATTCTGCATTATTTCTCAAAAAAAGAAAAAGAAAAAAAGTAATTCTGCAAGAACAATGTTGAAGAAAGAATGTACATCAACCGGGTCATGAACTTGATGCTTCAAGAGGCATCAAAATGGTTAGAGAGTAGTAATGAGGAAGCGAGTTGCTACATTGTTAAAGATTTTTCTCCTTTAGAATTAGAAATGATAAAGTAAAAACACTAATTACATATGTGCTATTATATTACGAAAGTAAAATTCTACAAGATGTAGAAGACGATGACATAACTTGCATTAGTTTATCTTAGAGTAATTGTAGTTTAATTAAATAAAGATAGTTATAGTTATCTATCTAAATCAGAGTCTTTTAATTATTTGTAGCACTATGGTGCAGAAGTTATTTAGTAGTAGGTTTCTCCAAGTGGTTTATTTGTATTAGGAGTTTAATTTAGGGTAGAAGTAGAAGTTCATCTCTTATTCTCTGTCTTTATAATTCTCTTATTTATATGCGTGAGTGATTAATAAAAAGTATGCAGAATTAATTCCAAATTTTGTGTTTGCAAAGGTCTAAGTTCCCTCAGAATTTAAGGTTTAGGTTCCCTCGAAATCTATCAAATTATTCTGATGTGTTTAATAACCCATTCACATAACATATTAATCTAAAAGAATTGATCAAGTTACAATTGGAGCCGATCCCTAGAATCGCCTATAAACCTCAGTCTAACCTAGTATGGAACCAATGTGAGACTTACACTATAAACATTTTTATAAATTACCCACTCAACGAGAGCGATTCATCTCAGCGATGTGAAACATTTTATAGTAATATCAGTAAACTCAGAACAGAACATGAACAGCAAAACAAGTACATTTATAAAGGGAGGAGCCCTTAGAAAGTCTACAATGTAGGTCTTGTTTAAACGAAATTTCAATATCAATTGCAGCTGAAAGTTTTGCATGTAGTTGTACATTAATTGAAAACAATGACAAATGGACAACAGAAACAAAAACAAAATCATAAAATGACAGAAAAAATGATGACTCCACGAATTTTCCCAACTTGATTAAACCTCAACCTAAATCTTAAATGCCGCCTAAATAAAATGATCCCTTTGTCATAACTTTTTCAGCTTCTGACCTCGCAAGCCATTCCAAAAGGCAGCTGCACTATACACCTTCTTCCCAGGAAGTTGAAGTTCCAAAACCTGGTGGCGTTACCAAAGAAACAAAATCAGCATGTCATATAGAGAGTGACTGGTATGCGTTTGCCATATTGAAGATTTCAACAGAATATTCACTTTTGCTTCAAATTCTTTCCGTTTGAATATGTACCTACATATATTGCAGGTTGACTGTGAATATATATTCATATGATACATGTTGGTATATATATATATATATATATATATATATATATACAGTAATAGTCCAAATATTTAGATTTTAGGGTGAAATGCATGTCCAATACATGCTTGGTAGACCAAAACACATCACCTAACAACTTATTATACGCCAAATGGCATTTACTGAGAAAAAGAAAATAAAGAAAACATATACTAACATGCCATCCAAACAACCAAAGTAAAAAAATAAACAAAAAAAACAAATCGAGACTCAAAGATATGCTTATAGAAATTATGAAGCATACCTCAAGTGTGGTGCTCCCTCCACATGGAAATACCAAGGCACCCTCGACAAAAGTAATGTCATCAACTTCATTGCCCTGAATATTTCTATGGCCGCAAACTCTTGTAGTGATAATTTTAAGCTCTACGATATTCCGGTGATCATTTTTCTTGTCAATAACTACAATCTTAGCTCGGGTTCCAGGCCACCCTGCAAATGCACGAACCTGGGAAGGTTGTATGTCATGACAGCATGGTTGGACTCGAATAAGAAAGAGCTTACCTTATTATGTAGGACTAGAGCTTCTTCATCAAAAGATAGCCATGACTCTTCTGGACTTAACTGCATAAAGCAAGAAAACCTAAATGTGAGTAATCTTTTACCAATTGAATGTCACTGAACATAAAATATTTGGCCAACTTAATATGCTGCAGAGGTACATCAAGGTATAGATAATTCAGAAAGATATAAGGGTTAGTTTCTCTCCAGTTCCACCTTGTTTACTAAAATATTCAAATTCTTAGGATGGGATTTGCGGCCAAATGCTGTATGCTACATCCTACAAAGGTACCAAATCCCATATTCACTTGTGAATTTTGATATTATTAAAAGCAAAACCACCTTCTGGAGAGAAAAATGGGATTTGCACAAAGAGAAAAATGTGAATCATTGCACACACATACACGCACACATTGTCACCAAGTTCTGCCAACAGTATGTTAAAGACTTGGTAGCCAAAACAACAAGGGCGCCACATCATTTGATGCATGTTACACCTCAAAGTACCACTATTAAATATTGCAAGATAGTACTCCTAGTTATATTTCTAGTATGCTACAAATCACACAATGGTACCTTTGGAGCTAAGGTAGCTTTAGAGTCATCCTGGGGTTGTGCTTTTGCCCTAGCTGATCCGTCAAATATAGAAGGAAGTTCACGGATTAGAAGTTTAGATCCTGAATATTTCAAGGCAAAAATGTCTTAGTTTGTACCTCTCTTCAACATTTCAAATAGAAACTTTTTACTACTTGTTATATTTAAACTTTTCCTACTTCTAATAAAAGGTGTTCTTATCATTACTAGAATTCAGAATTTTAAAAAGCTTATGCACCAATGCTTTGAGGCTTGCATGTTTACATGCCTATGGTCAATAAAACACCTTATTAGTAATGGGGAAAAAAACACAAACATAGTGATAAAAGGATTCTTGAAAATTTAACGAATTTTGTAATAGAGGATATAAACCGATTAATTTTATTATTAAAAAAAAAAATTAAATCATTCTAATTGACAAACTTGCTGATGATGTCATACATACATTAAGGGACGCATTTTTGTGTGTTCATCTGTAAAACAATTGGAATAATAATTGACCAAGACACCCTGGCCTATAGCATTAGCAAGCACAACTATATCATTCTCGGGTAACACAATTTCAGCTTTAGGTACAAAGATGAAGTAGCTATAGTTAATCAATTGCATGAATGTTTGACATATTAATACTAAATTTAGATACTAACAAAAAACCGCACCTTCAGAAAATAGCAATTCAAGTAAATCAGGTGCCTGTAAGCAAAGTATTTTAAGGTTAGTTAGAAGGCGCTTAACAAACAGAAAGCAGTCATTGCATTTCAAGGCAGATAAAGAGGACATTATGAGTATCATCCAAACAGAGAGAGAGAGAGAGAGAGTTTCGAATAATTTATAAAATTAACTCTTACAATGCCTCAGCTAAAAATGCACACTAAGACTGAAGCTAAATGCAGATACAGCAGTGAGTCTGTGCTTGCAAAGAGAGGGACAATAAAGTGAAGCAAATGAAGGAGCCCCTTCCCAAAAAATAGAACAATAATAATAACAAAGAAGGATAAAAGCTGAACAATTGCAGGTTAACAAATAACTGACATCTTGATATTTAACATACAAGACACGGTCAATAAGATTTTATCAAACTTGATAGATCTTGCCTCCAAATTCATGTTATGGAGTAATTGATTCAGACAAATCCATGACACTTTCAAATAGGACTAGGCAAAAATAAAGACTAGCAGAATCCTTAAACTTAAGCCTCTATATGCTCCATAATCAATGTAGTAATTCCAGATAAGCATACCTTAATTTGATCATCAACTTCCAATCTTTCACAGGCAATGACAGGTCCAGCATCAAGTGCACGAACCGTGAAGGCCAATGATACTCCTGTTTCTTTAACACCATCCTAATGCATAAATTTACAGATGTCACTATACACACTTTAGAAGGAAGAAGTGTATTAAGTATTTAACACAATGAACATCATAAACCTACAAAAATAAAGAACCTGCAATGCTCTTTGAACAGGAGCAGCACCACGGTACAGTGGCAGCAGACTAGGGTGTATATTCACTGTCCCTGAGAAAATTAAATTTGAATCTCTGAAATTTTTGTAGAACATCTTTTTTTTTTTAAGTAATAAACTTGGCTTATTAAAAGCGTAAGGCGCCCCTAGTACACCGGAAGTATACAAGAGAAAGCACTTAGCTAGAACGCGAAAAAAAAAAAAAAAGCCCAAAAAAAGAAAGAAACCCACCAAACCCTCAAAACCAAAAGCCCTCAAACCCGAACTAGCCCACAAAACGAAACCCAAACAAACCCACAGGGACCTAAGCCCTAAAGCACAAAACCCACAAAGAGCACTCAAAGCAACAAAAGAAAAGCCCAAACAAACCCACAAGGACCTACCCTAAAACCCGAAACCCACAAAACTTGAGCCTTTCCTTTCCTACTCTTAGAGGGCACGCTCACATCGCCATAGTTGATTAAGCTTTTCAGATTCAGATCTTTTCAGGCTTCATATGAATCATATCACTTGAAAATTTAGAATCTAGTATGTTTTACATGACAAAATATACAACACTAGCAAAAACACAAAATTCTTTTTTGGTAAGTGCAAAATTCACAGATGCCAAACTACATTAAAAACTTTTCTGCAATAGAATGGTGTTGGTAAAAATAAATACTATCAATAAAAAGTGTTCACCATCCATAGGTTGGATGTTGGAGCAGTCATTTCCTGCAAAACTTTGGAAATTGGTTGAACTAAAGTCTCGGGTGATACCTGTCAAATAACTGTTGATTGATTGCTTGAAGCTTAGAAGTGGTGAAACTTTATGATTCAGTTATTCAATGTTTTTTTCTGGGGCCATGCAAAACATGAATGAATTGGATAATCTGGAGATTTATCAGATGGTATGTGCACAAGGAGGTCTAGCTGATGGACACCAGTATAACAAAGCTTAAAAGGTTGAATTTTAAATGAATAAGATTACAAGTAAAAATCATATTACAAGACCAAATGAAATGAAGGATATGGTTCAATACACGCTTGATGGCAACAATAGACAACGAAACTGGCAAGAAATTGTTTCAAACACAAGCATGCCATCTACCCCTTTGAAACGTGCCAATGGCTATGACACAAGAAACTTGTCTCAAAATCCAAATTAAAGGAGCAAGCCTCAGACGTCAAGTTTTACAACAGGTGCATGCCAAACGTCACAGGCCAAAGCTTGTCTAGGACCTCTTTGCTTTACCATGGACGCTTGCCTCAACTCCCAAACTAAGCTCTTCTAGCATTCTTGAACTTACTTTTCAAAGTAAGAGCCTTACCAGCATTTATGTACTTATGTAAACTTATGAGCATACTAGAAATAGGTTTTGGGCCCAAGATTGAGGGAAACTGAGACCACAGTTAGAATTTACAGACAGAACTTGATAAAGTGTTCTAACTTCCCTGACACAAAACTGAGATTTAAGTAGAAAAATGGCTTTATGCTTGTTCATGCTTACTGATATTTCCTTCTGCCAGGTGGGTCACAGCCCAGAATGCCCTTTAGGGGGGAGTGCCTAGTTAGTGGACCGTTGGCCTAGCACGCTGGTATACAGGTGAGTCTCTTTGTAAAGCTTTTCCCTCCAGCTCTCACCATTGTAACCACTCTCTTTACATTAATACAAGTAGCCACTTTCCCTCAAAATTTGTGTATTGTGACAACTACACTATTTTGGAGCATTGCTTTACTCTTCTAAATAAAAATTCTTACATATTATTGTCATTGTGTGTGCGTAAGCGCCTTATGAGATACTCATTTACTTGCTGCCCACTTGGGGATAGCAAGGCCGCACTGTGAACTAGCCTCCAGCTAAGACTGTGACACCAAACCTACCAGAAACCTTTATGATTAAGACGTTAAATAGGTTTCTTAATAATATCAAATGCATGCACACTCACACACACATAAAGAGACATACACACGCAAACACAATTTAAATTCAGCATTGAGAAACTATTGAGAGATTTCAATAGCCATTACTATTGAGTGATAATAAATTGCTATGACATATTGGAAGATTTCCTCATAATGCCAAAGAAACCTAATCCCTCTACCACAAGAAATAATAAAAAGTGAAAGTATGGTTTCTTGCTCCCACATTTCCCAAAAGAACATTTTCTAGTTTATATATCTTGGCTATTATGATGGTTAAACATATCCAAATAGTTTATTTATTAATGGGAAACCAAATGACAAAACAAATATACATCAATACCTATATACAGACACGTGTAGGTGAACACACGCATAAGGCACAAAAATCATGAGGCTTACAACTCAAGCCCAAGGTCTGTACCTCACATAATATGCAACCCATAGGCTTTTTCCAATGAAAACATTGGAGGCAAGAGTAAAAACTTGGACCTTATAATAAACCCCCCAAACGATAAGCAAGATAAATTATTACTCTTTTTTCCATGGTATCAAAGCAATGTGTGAGTAATGTTATAGTATTGATAAAATAATTAAATTTACATCTTACTATTAGCTTAAAATTTTAGAATAAATGGTGATTTAACATGGTATCAGAGCAGAGATCTTAAGTTCGAATCTTGTCTCCATCATTCACCTTCCATTTCAATTAAATATTTCACGTGTTGGGCCTCACGTGTTGGGCCTCACCTATTAAAAAAGAGTTTGAGCATACACGTGAGGGGGAGTGTTATAGTATTGATTAAATGATTAAATTTACCTCTTCTTATTAGTTTAAGCTTTTGGGATAAGAGGTGATTCAACAATTAATTGGGTATGCTCAAACATTTTAAATGGCATATTTATGTGACAAACAAAATGCGGTCACATTGACACTCATGCCATGTTTAACAAAGAAGTAGGAGGCACAATATTCTGAATTTTGTTAGAAAAGAATATGTTTGACTAACCCGATGGTGGAATATTGAGAAACTTGCTGGGTAAAATATTCCCATATGCTGCTGTAATGCAGAGTTCTGGATCCAAAGCTTTTAAATTTGACAAGAACATGTCCTGCATATAGAAAGAAAAATGAATCTCTTCCTATGGTCTGCCATCTATTCCAGATGAAGTTAAAATGATTGTTTCTAGACTAAAAATGATAACAATTAAAAAGATTTAGTCTTTTACTATAGCTTCACTTAATGTTCTGAAACTTGAGTAAGAAAGAAAATATTATTTACTTGATTAAAAGTTTGCAAGCACCAAATTTGCATTCCCATAGTTCCTTTTCGGTATAAAAACCCACTGGCAGACAATTTTTTTAATGTAGCAAACATTCTCAACCCCTTTTTTTTCTATAAGTTTAAATTTATTACAACAAAAGATAATGAGAGACATAACCCAATTAAATTTGAAAAAACTAAAATAAAATTGCAATACTGTCAAATGGAAAGAACGAGTTTACAAACTTCTGCAATAAGAAGAAAATGTAGGTCTAGTGCAGGATTTCACCCAGACACACAAACTCAAACACCACTTACGGGATTGAACAAGCGGCTTCACCTTCCTCCTCTTGCCATTTGGTCGAAAGACCAGGCTTGAATGTTGTAAATGAACCCAATCACTACTTTAACTACTACTTAAGCATAAATTTCAGGAGCAGAAAACATTGATTACCTCCCCAGCCCTCTCGGGTGTGAAAATGAGGTCAGAAGAGAAGCCTCTGTCGAGAGCATACTCAGCCAATGGAGAAGGCATCACCTTTCCCCCCCTATTCCTTCTAGAAGGTGGCTGAGTAACAATTGCTGCAACCTAAACCATACCAAATTAGCAATCAATAACATCAACCTCTCATTTTATACAGCTAAACATAATTATCAAAACAATCTAAACGTTAACAGTCCCTATAACCTTTTTCTGATGGCTAAACGAACTAACTTTTACACTGAGCATTACACAGTCATGGTCTATTCCTCATTTTGGCATGGCTTGAGATCTAACTAACGTGTAAACCAAAGACACATTCCATGATCATATGCAGTGTCTCTATGTTTAACTACACATTCAAAGACACACTGACAAATGCACCCTGGCCATTAAATTAATCTTCACAGAGTAAGATTAGAATTAAAGGCTTAATTAAAAATATGCTAAGAATCCTAATGATATAAACCTGTAAAAGTAACCCCAATCAAACAAATAGTAAAATAAACACTCCAAGTCATACGACAGATATGAAACTGACGGAACAAAAGTCAGTTGAATATAATGGAATGAAATTATGGTCCAATACCTCAAACGAGGAGTCTGGAGCACTAGATGCACAGAGAAGGGCATCAAGGACTGTTGCAGAGACCTACAAGAATACCCATTTCGTTAGAGACCAAAATACCAAAGATAGACACAGCAAACGAAAGAGAGAGCGTACCTGAGGAGAGCCCAAGAAGACAAGGGGCTTCTTCTTGGAACAGACGCTTAGAGAAGAAGAACAAGAAGAAGAGGTGGAACTCTGGAAACAGAAACAACGACGAAGCATCAGCGAGGAATTCATTCCTCGCTGTCTCTCTCTCTCTCTGTGTTCAACGGCTACTGAAGTTTTACCTTTGCTTTTGCCGGTACTATATATCTGTACGTGTATGTTATCTACTACATCCGTTGTTTCATTTGAGTGCTCCGTTCAAGAAGAGGCTAAGGCGGCTCGGGCAGGTTGGGTTCACTTGGGTTAACTTATAAAGCGCAGTCCAAGCCCAGTTTGAGCGTTTGAGAATGATCCTGGTTGCCGGTTGGAATCACTTTGGTCTGTTTGAATTTAAGACTTTAAAACGTGCGATTTGAGTTTTTAAAATTACGGTTTAGTCTTTAAAATCGTGTGTTTTTTAAAACTCATGCAGTTGCCTGCGATTTGAAAACACATATATTTCTATATTTTAAATCGCAATTTTTTAAAAACGCACTCTAAAACGATATTTTTTGCAATTTAATTTAAAATTGCAATTCTGATCTACAAAATCCCGGAATCCTAGTGTGAAAACGCACTCTAAACCTACATGGGCTACCTTTTGTTGCTTGTTTTGCATGATCATGCTGACTAATATCATCTGTCACTGTGGCTGAAGACACTTTTTTAAGTTATAATCCTTCAGAAATTTCTATTCTCGAATTTCATTTCCAATTTCGATCTAGAAGGAAATCCTGTCATCTTTGCACTTAAAAAGTAATTTCTCAGAACCCATTCGTCAAAAATTAACAAGTGAAGCCATGATATCTATTTTGAGTAGTTTGCTTGGGAAATGCTTATTGGCTACCTTTATAGTTGAATCTCACAAGAAGAGTCTTGGCTTCAGGCTTGGTTGATTTGACCTGATTTTCTTTTCTTAGAAAACGAAATTGAGTTTATATATATATATATATATATATATATATATATATATATATATATATATATATATATATATATATATATATATATATATATATATATATATATATATATCCGGGAAAAGGGAAGGGATTAAGGCAGGTCTTTCCCACTCTTGAATCTAACCTAGGAAAGAAAATAAAGAGAGGTGAGAATACTTCCATAATAAGGATGAAAAGCAGTTCATTTGACAACAGCATTTGCATGGAGATTAGCTCTCCTAGTAAATTGTGTTGATATGTTATACAGACATGGTTTTATTGGAAGACTTGGCAATCGGCATCCTAGAAGCATGTATTCCAACTCTTGTCATGATTCGAGCTTGATATAGATGACTGACTTTTGATGTTCCAACATGCAAAATAGTCTAACTTCAAGCAGCTTGTCTGGTGTTTATCATTGTGATCCTGATAATGGCACTGTTTTCATAGTTTTAGTTATGGTGGGGAAAGGAAGGAGGGTGCTGGAATTTCTTGCATGGCAAAAGACTAGTCCCGGAGAAGCCGAGAGAGGAAAACTTCGGAACAGAATGCAAGCCCCATTAACTTTACACTCTTCAACTCTTAGTTATAGATCAGCAATAAGAGACTACATTGATCTTAGTCAACATTCTATGAATCTGTTTATTTGTTTGTCCAGGGCAATCAGTAAGATATTCCATTCTGATTTCTCAGATCATAATTTACAAGGTATATTTCTAAGACCTCTGAAAGAGAGGAAAGTTGTATACTATAACCCTTTACAGACGACTAATCAAGGGCAATCTGCACCAAGCTCTGTAGAATTCCATATACAAACATCCAAGTTGATATGCCCAGGCCTACTAAGGAAACGAAATGGAATCAGAAGAAAATCCGTTGGGGGAAAACCTTCCACCCGTCCTGGAAAAGTCTCTGTCACTGATTTTAATCTCAAAGAGCTGGTTCCTCTTCCTGATACAAGATCATACAAGAACCTTCCCTTTGATGATGAGCTTGGTCCAATACAAGTTATCATGACAGTGTTCCCAATACTTTCAACACCCTTGTTCAGGAGAAAAAGAACACCATCCTCCTCTGCTTGAAGAACAAGGAACTGTTCATTAATCCCTAAGAAGACAGCCAATGGGCTATTATACCTGAAGCGCCTTCCAGAATCCCAATGTTTACTGCTGAAGTGTAGTGACAACTGATCAGATGAGCCAACAAAGTTGCAGTCTAGAAGTGGGCATGAACATGGGGCATAGGTGCAAGTTTCTTCATGGTCATTATTCATGTAATCCACTGTTTCATTGCAACCGTACTCTTTGTTCCGGCACGGCATTCTGACTGAATCAACAACCACCTCAATGTCCCCACAGACAATATTTTCACTCCTAATAAGAATTGGCATCTCTTCCTGTAGAATCATATCAACCAAGCCCGTCCTTAAAATTATATAATAATAAAATGAATGAATACACTTTTATGCACTTAGGGTCAAACTCCTTAATAAATCTTTCATTTCTATTATATATAACGTAATAGGGAAAGACTTTCTCAAGCAAAAGAAAACACTGGTATCAGAAGTTTATGGTCCGATTCAGGAAAATGAATTTAAAACAATAAATCTATCTGCTGGATGGTGTATCTCAAGACACTAACAATGCCAATTTCTACTTCCTGATAAACAGCCTATATGAACAATACTTTCTTTTATCTTCAATTTTTTGTTGGGTGAGCAATACATTGAGATATCCTAATTTCTTTTCATCAGAAGTACTATGATTATACGATCCCCATCGTTTAAGAGGAAAAAAACAGATAATATTTTGAGACACTCTTAATTATTATTCTCCATTCTGCAACAGATGCGGCCATAGTATACTGGTGAAAACAGTGATCTCCCAATTGTTAAGCAGAAGAGGATGTTTACTGTAATTTTAGTCATAAAACCTTCTAGGATGTAAACAGATATTTAATATCCAGACCATATATATACTTCAGAAAACCAATAAGATAATCCATTAATACAAAGTTTTAGTACATTATGTATATTGACCAAACTGTTGTGTACATTTTATCATTCTAGTGTATAATTTCAATTAGATCTGATTTCTTTTCTTCTCTTTTTACCGGTTGTTTTATACATTATACATGTGTATCATAGTATATCAACCAATATCATGTCCTACATAACCATCAAATTGTATTTACGCAATTACGCCCGTCTACAGTTACACTATGATCAAAGATAATGCTCCGCTGGCAACACCCATTAATGCCATGAGTCTTGTCACAGCATATAAACAAGAGAGGTGATGTCAAGGATTCATCTCTAAATGTATGTCCTCCTAGATTGATTAAAACATATGAAACTATACATATCACAACCCCTCCCCACTGTCATGTGACTTTGTTGTTAAGAGGAAAGTGGCGCCAAGAAGCAAATTTAAAAAAGAAAAACAAAGAGAAAGAGTCAGAGAGTTGACAACCTCATCCATAGTAATCTCCCCGTTCATTTGTTCTTTGTCAGCCTATGAAATAGAGAAGCACAACAACACACACTGTCAAATATTTGTCCTTATAAGGAGGGTGATCCTTTAATAGGTTATAATACAGTTATTAGGTGAATGGACCTTAGATGTGTGTCACTTGTACCCAGCCTAAGTTGTGCAGAAAAAGAAACATTTTTGTCATGCAATAATATTCTTTCCAATATCAAGGCAAACAGGTCAAGCTCAAGACAAAACTAAGCCTACGGCTGAACAACACATCTTGGCTAGACATAAGAGGGACAGAGCCAGGATTTCAACTTTGGATTGCAAAAAGAATAATAATAATAATAATAAAAGATATTAAAAAGAAAAAGTGATAATATTATAATAAGTTGCAAACTCAACATTAAAATTTTTATTTATATACTGCACTTAAAGGGGCAAAGATAGAGTGTAAAATGCTCTTCTTGTGGTCCATCATTGAGAAAATGGCAACCAAGTCATTGCAGACCATATTTTTCCCTCCAAATCTGCTGACATTCCATTAAAAATATACAAGGCTATTTGGTTGCCATATGAAAAGGACGGACAAAAAAATTTTGTTTTTACAAAACTTATTGATTAAATAAAATAAAATAAAAAATCGTTTTACATAATTTTGCCATTCTTCTCCTCTCCCAATAAGTAAAGGTGGGAGGTGAAATCACTCGTTCAATCTCATATGGATGCATGAGTTATATTACCTATGAAAAAAAAACAAAATATAAAATAAAGGCTTGTATGGCAAACTTTGCAAATACCTTTTGCTTTTAAAACGCTAAAATACATTTTTCAAACAATGTTATCCAAACGAGTAATGAGATGTAGCTCCCACCACTAACACTCTTTTCAACACAAAATACTTTTTAGAAAACAAAACATGAAACACAAAAACACTTTTTAGAAAACTTCCCTCACCTTCACATAAGAGTATTTTGAAAACACATACTTTTCAGATGTGGACGCTGGCCTTGTTATATAATAATAATAATAATAATAATTAATTTCTTTTTTAAAAAAAAGTAGAGACTGTATGGCGACTGCCACCTGTGGAGGCCAGCCTCCAGTTTATTATTATTATTACTATTATGCTTTTTTTGTCTTGTTTCTTTTACATTTTGAAAAAATAAATCAAAACACCTTCCAATTTTTTGCTTTTTAGAAACACTTTTTAGTTTTCCAAACGAATTTTTAAATGTGGCTCCTATAGGCAACACCTTTTAGATGTGGTCCACAAAGGCAACATTTTTTAATTTTCACTTTTTCAAAAATACTTTTCAAAACACAAAACAAAATATAAAAGAAAGGCCCGTAAGGCAAACTTTGCAAATACTTTTTGCTTTTTAAACGCTAAAAAACATTTTTCAAACAATGTTATCCAAACGAGTAACAAGATGTAACTCCCACCACTAACACTCTTTTCAACACAAAAAACAAAATACTTTTTAGAAAACAAAACGCAAAACACAAAAACACCTTTAGAAAATTTTCCTCACCTTCACATAAGAATATTTTGAAAACACATACTCACTTTTTCAGATGTGGACGCTGTATGGCGACTGCCACCTGTAGAGGCCAGCCTCCAGTTTATTATTATTATTACTATTATGCTTTTTTTGTTTTGTTTCTTTTACATTTTGAAAAAACGAATCAAAACACCTTCCAATTTTTTGCTTTTTAGAAACACTTTTTAGTTTTCCAAACGAATTTTTAAATGTGGCTCCTACTGGCAGCAACACTTTTTCAGATGTGGTCCACAAAGGCAACACTTTTTAATTTTCACTTTTTCAAAAAAACTTTTCAAAACACAAAACGAAATTGCTTTTCGAAACTTTACCAAACAAGCCCAAAATTATTCTCAAGAATCTCAATGTCGTGAATACCTGTTTCCCCTCCTGTTCAAAAACAGGACCAAGCTTAACCGTGATGCTTATGCTGTCTACTGATTGGCCATCCAGTTGATCTCTGCACTCTGAGGACTCCATACCAAGGCACCTCTCCTTGCGTATCACCTGCACAAAAGCAGCTAGCTTGATAAATGCATACGTACTTATACCAAATTGCAAATTTGAATGTACCTGTCCTAAACCATAGCCACCAAGTTCTTTTTCTCGTCTTTCTCTCTCAGTAATCTCCTCCTCACCCCATGAAGACAAGCATGGAACAACTGCACTGGACAAAGGAGCACATCCCTCAATGGAGATGCTCTCATAGTAAAAGAGCTGAAAAGAAATATAAGTTCTGTGAAATCAATAATATATTTGAATAGTTTAAGATAAAGTCATCACAGCTTACTTATAAGAATCTATTTACCTGGAGAAACAACAGACAACCACCAACTGCCCGTTGCTTCCCTTGATGAAAGCGAGATACTTCTCGAACAAGCCGGTCAAGTAAGAATTTCCCCCAGTTGTACTGATGGACTACATCCATATTTGTCAAAAAGTGGAGGAACGATGGGCTAACATCCAGCCTCGCTGTTGGGGACAGCAGAGTGCCTAATGCATAGAGGACAAACGATCTCTTAAAATCCTCTCCTGCTTCTGGAGCTGCCAACCGCTCCTCTAAAAATCGCACTGAAATCCCATGATTTGTAGCATTGTAACTATGGCGCAAGTCTGCAATAAAATCATCTGGCCCTGAGTTCACTACATCCTTTCCACTAGCCGCTAATCCCATCACAAGCTCCACATCTTTTGGGCATAAAGGAACCCTCTCACCACAAATCTCCAAGCTACATCTTGTAGTGTTGAACCTCTCCAATAGCCAAAGGCACAAACTGCGGCGGAGTGTTCTACATCTAAGGCCAAGGAGGCTTCCAAATCCCATGCTCTTCACCACAGCCTTCTGTTCAGGTGTGAGACGCTGTAACACATTGAATAAGCGTCCAGGAGAGCATCTTGTTACAAGTTTACTCTGCATTGTAGAAGCTGTAAAATTCACCAGATGCAAACTCAGAAAAAAAAAAAAAAAAATCACCGAGAAATCTGCATTACCTGTTTCCTTGGCTTGGGGCTACAGGCAGGAGATGTACTCAAGTACTTATCCCACACTTCACGAGAACGCTTAGTGTATTTTGCTTTCTCCTCTAGGCTCATAGACTTCCAAGCATCCGATGCAGCCTTTGTGGCCTGAAATGGAAAAAGGCATTACATCCAATCATTTCTTTAAATATAGATACAAATAAAATGCATTGCTACTCAATTTAAAAGTCAATCAAGAGGCTCACAGCTTTAAGGCCAGAGGACTCAGGATGGGAAGCACTATACTCCTTGATAAACTCCCGGCTATAATATTAATTTAGAGATTAGGTTGTTGGAAATAATAACCCAAACACGTATTTGCTTAGAAAAAGTAGGTCTTACTTCAAGGAAAAGCATTACCTAAAGTACACCCATGAGCATGCAGGACGAGGAGTGGCAACTTGCTTCTTTTTCTTCTTTTTCCTCTTTTCTTCTGAGACAATCTGATCATCGGCCTTTCGCTTGACTGTTGTAATATCTCCTTTATTAGGTACCTAGAAGTTTGGGTCAAACAAAATAGTGTAGGTTAATTACTAACAAAATAAAATCCTATAAGGAAATTTTTTTATCCAAAAAACTTAGCAAATAGAATAGAATTTATTAGTACTAGATAAGATATCTTAAGAACAAAACTCCAGAGGCACCTTGAAGTTCATAGCTCTCGATGGTAAATAGCAAGATATAACTAATTTCTCACGAAAGACTGCTTATCTTGGTCATACCTTAAGCAGCTTTGAGTGATGGGTGATGTTCAAAAAGATACTACGACATTTTTCTGTGTTTGATGCAGAATTTAGAGAATACTCAAAGTGATGTTTATGAAGAATTGGCGTCATTTCTGGCTAGGGCAGCTTGCAAATTCTTTTGGTAATTTGTGGAGCAGAGGACGCCTTTTGTAATATGCAACTTCTAGAAAGAATAGCAGCTTGTTTATCTAATAGGATACTTAGCCTGTAAATACTTCACCATGAAACAACCTGGTTTGGCTCGCTTAAAGAAGTACTTCAACATGAAAGTTACCTCTGTAGCTTATCGTTTTGAGGTGATGATGGATGAATGAAATAAAGTATTTCAGCCTCTTATGGTTTATTGGTGGGGTGTGATGCCATAATTTGGGTATGGGTGTGGTTGTGATGCTCAAGAACCATAGGTGTGGCACTTAGTTGTTTTTCCTAAGTTTATTTCATCTATTTTCTTCTCTTCAAGTTCCAAAGAACTATTATTAATTTATTACCATAATTCTGCCACAAACCTAATAAATTCAGCAAGAATCCATTGCTTCATAGAGTTTGTAGCGCTGGAATATAAGATTTGAATCAGATCTATTACTATTGACTAAACCAGCCCCAAAATCATTAAATCCTTAGTTATTAGGTGTTGACCAAGTAAGATCCTGCATCAGATTTGGCTCCAGAGCTCTTTCTCCTACATCAGTATCACAGACGAGAGAGCTTACATAATGTCCAGGGTAGTTTTATCAATGTTATCTTAGGTGCACTTTAAAGTACTAACAGCAACATGCCTTGTCTGGGTCAATTGAGTATGCATTTTTCAATAGTATCTCTACTATCAAAATGACATTCAGAGATTATATGGAGGGTTCCAAGTAAAATTCAGAATTGTAGCAGAAGTGACAAGAAAACAAGTACAAAAATCTTATATCACGATGGGCAATCTCTAATGATAGAAACAACTATCACAAATTATTGTGATACATACATAGATATATAAAGGAATGATAACTTCCTCACTTCTACTTGAAGGTTAGCATTATCCGCAATTTTCATGAGACAAAATATCCCCGATAGGTTTCAGTTCATAACTGCTTTAAATGGGAAGGTGATAATTCTGCATATCTTTCTTCCAAAACTCTCAGCCTTGCACCCATTGTCTGCAATATCCTTGACCTAATCACCAGGTCACTCCAGAGCCAAAGAAGGAAGAAAGCCTAAGGAAACAATGAAGGCTGAGGAAGTAAAGGCATACTTTTTTAATGAAAAATGACTCAAAAACAAAGCAAGAGCATTGGACTACTGACAACAACAAGAACAACAGCAACAAAATAAAAAATAATAATAAAAAGAAAAATAAAAAGGTAATTGCTACAGAACACTAGGAAAGGCTAATAAGTAGCACAAGCATCAAGTCACAGATTAGAGATCACGCAGTTTAATACTGTTTTAAGGGGTCCCCATGAAACCATAAATGGTACCTCATGCCACCTCTTCTTAATTAATAGGCAATCGACAAACAACCAACTCTTGTATTTCAAGGTTATAATTCCTGCTTTTCTAAAAACTTATGTGACAGAAGTTCATTCTTTTTTTCTCTTTTATTGTTAAGTTACAAACACAACCAGCAAATCTTAAACCCACGTTTCACCCTCCACCCCACTCTTATCGGGGGAGGAAGTGCCTACATGAGCTAGAATTCTTTTGCTTTGCAGAAGTTGAATAGGTATCATGCGTTCAATTGATACACCATAGTCCAGTAGTTGACCATTATAGACACCATCCTTTTGTAACTATTAATCTATCAGTTCTTTTCTTGTGAAGCATGATTCGAAAAGCTCCAACAAAACCTTTCCAACCTAGACAAGTCTCAGGAGCCATTACATCATAGAATAAGGAAATTTTACCAAAACCAGTCAACCCATGCTTAGCTCACCTATTCTGATGCTTTCCAACAAGGTGCACCATTATTCTCCAAGCAGCCGGTCATGTTCTTCATTCAATTTAGTGTCTTCCTAGGCGGCTTACCAGATTCATGATCGTGCTTTTAGCAGAGCACCTCATGCTATTCACGGTTGTACCTCGTATTTTTTTTATTTAAAAAATAAAAATAAAAATTCTTTTTAGAAGGACTTCATCTTGTGTTCTCAAAGTAACTAACTTTAGTCTTTCATGGATACAATTCCTTACCAAGTAAAATATATGTACGTTAATGTATATATTAAATAAAAGCATGCCATTCAAGTGGTACATAAAGCTGTTTTCAGTGACAATGAACTGCTTAAAAACAGCCATGCTCTTTCCGGGTGGTACCTATGCTATTCAACATTGTACACTACAATAAATTCAAGCATGCATCTCCTACTTCTCTTTAACAGAAATCTCATGCCTTCCAAAATAGTAACATAAATCGACTGAAATTCAAGCATTAAACCATTCAAGCACATGCACAGAGCCTAACCAAATCAAATATGAAAAGCACTATGGGGTTGTACCTCATGCTGTCACGCATTGTACCTTCACAGTTATATTTATATCTAACTGAATTTAACATAATTGGAAGCTATTATTGCGAAAGCAACAGAAATAAAAATAGTATAGGGTTTGAGAAGCAAAACCATTTCGCTGAGAATGAGGCCTGCAGCTGTAGCAAAATTAGGGTTAGGGTTTCTGAAAGGGCCTCGGATTCCGTGAATCTCAATTGGAATCGACTCCGATTGAAGTCGAAGTAGATGAAAGAAAATGGATTTTGCTATTGAGTCTCATCTTCATCCTCTTTCTCGTCTCTGCAGTCTGCAGGGTCGCAGTGCTGCGTTGTACTTTCTAATTTTGTGAAAAAAAAATTTAAAAAATAAAAATAAAAATTGTTGTTTTTTAGAAAAATAAATTATTTCCTTTTAGGGCTTTTAGGTGTGCAATTTTTTTTTATTATATTTAAAATTGCAAATACTAAGACAACTTGTTTTTTAAAGTTATGTTTGGATGATTTAAAAAATTTGAGAAAAAATTGAATAAAATCTAAGTAAAATTTAAATTTTAAAAAATAATCCAAATATATTTTTAAAAAATAATAAAATATAATAATAATAATAATAATAATAATAATAATAATAAATTGTAATTAATTGATAATGGCATGTTTTGATAATAATATGAACTCATCTTTTATCACATGAAAAAAATGTAAAATGTATAATTAAAATTCATTTATAAAACATCTGAACTCATCTTTTATCAAATTTGAATATCTGAATTGACTTTTTTTTCAAGGGCCAAATTAGGGGTTTATTTTATTTTATTTTATTTTTCTGGTGTGGGAGGGGACCAGAAATTAACTCTGGGGCCCTTCATACAAAAATGGCTTTGTTTAAAAGTTTTTTTTTTTTTTTTTTCTTTTTTTTGTGGCTTTCGTTTAAAAGACTTCATAAGAAATTAGTTTTGGAGGACTAAAAATTTAGAGAATTTTTTTTAAAAAAAAAAAAAAACAAATAAATAATGTTATTCTTCACACTTATGTATCATATTCATGTAAGGGTTGACAGGACATAATTTTAGTAATTTTTTTTTAAGTAACTAACCTGAAAAGGAACTTGAAATAAATATGATAAATAGATGTGAAAAATACATTACTCTTTAAATAAATAAAAAATTGGGGCATGCCTATATGTTTGCCCTTGCTTTTCTGACCTCATTTATAAAAGGAAAATGATCATTGCACTCTTGGAGTACAACAATGGTACAACAACAAGATATATTGGGTCCCACCCCAATGTTTCTTATTGTTGTACCATTGTTATAAATTGTGAGTATTTTGATAATTTCTCTTTATTAAAACGACTTAGAACATCTAGGAAGATGGTTGTATTTGTTTTTCTTGGATCTAAAGCATTTTTGAAAAGGCTGTTATGTTTATGATTTTTATTTTTTATTTTTTATTTTTATTTTTGAGGAAGAAAGGTTTTTATGTTTAGAACTTTTACACGGATTAAGGATCCTTAATAATATTTTAACATGCATATTATGTTAAACCTTAACTATTGTTCTAAGTATAATAACATTAATTTTATTTTTATTTTTAAAAGAACTTGATCGCATCAAGGGCTGCAAATGAGCTGAACTATTCGTATATAGCTCGAGTTCGACTTGAAATTGGTTTGTGATACAAACCAAGCTCGAACAAAAATTTAAATTCGTTTATTAATAAAGTCAAACTCGTGTAATTTTAATCTTATTATTTTTTATAATATCATTTTAACGTTGTAAAATGATTGAATTATCATGATTGTGAGCCTTAAAAAAGGCTGATCTAAGTAGGTGATAAGCTAGAGTTCACCTCATATTTAAAACAAAATTAAACGGAACAAGCCTAAACATTCAATTAACTTGACTCTACTCAATTAGATTATAGATCTAATTGCATACCTTTCGTTCTACATGATCTTACTGGGTAGTCATGTTCCTTACAATAAAATATTTTAAAAAAAAAAAAAATTACAAATACATACAAGCAATAAAACAGGGTAAAAACCTGTAATCAAGAAATAAACTTTTTGCACAGCTTTAGATAACCAAATTTTTACTGAGGTAACTAAATATTTTTAAGAACTGGAAAAACACGCAGAATTGCGCTGGATGCAGACATCCAACTTGAACTGGCCACTTGAACCAAAAAAATCAGAAGGAATTAGCAGGAACCCAGTTGCTGTTGAAGGAGGCTTATCCACGCAATGTTGACGGTTCTTCGTGAAAGATCGTAGTTGGAGAGAGCTTCCGGGGATTTGGGCCAGAAGGGTGTAGGGGAACCCTCCTGTTGATGAGCAGGGGCCAATACAATAAACTCTCACTAAATTCCCAAGAATTTCGACACTATTGTTGAGGACAAATAGAACACCATCATGCTGTTCTTTAAGGACAATAAATTTGTCGCTAACTTTTAAGGTAACAGAGAACACAGAACCGTAAATGAAGCAGGTTGCAGAAATTGGATGTTTCCTGCTATAGTGCATGTATAATTGCTTGGATGAGGCGACAAAGTTGCAATCTGAAAGGGGGCATGAACAAGGTGCATAGATGCATGTCTTCTCATGGTCATTTTTCTTACTGTAACTAACTGCTTCTTTGCACCCATACTTGGCGTTTGAGCATGAAATTTTGACTGATTCTAGAACCTTCTCAATGGATCGGCAACGATTATATCCAATAGGCCAAAAGCAGGAGGGACATTTATTCCTAAGTTTGATGCAGCAGGAAGAGCAAGCTATATGCCCATTCTCACACTGAATTGCCACGCAAGCAGACAGAAAGTTATCAGACTGGATTTAATAATATATATGCATTCCATGAATGATAGACTAGGAAGGGATTGCAACATGGATAGTTGAAGATATGCATATTCTGAAAGCAGCAAAATGGCAGCATTCTTAGGTAATTGCTCAAATCACAAAACATCAAAGATTACCTATTCTGGATCGTTATTGAGGTAACCAATAGCACAAATCTCTTAATCAATTTTAAAATGCCATAACAACTTCACATTGTAGTGCATACCTGTTAACACAGTTTCAGGCTCAATGTGTCTGTATCTGCACCATGACTAATACTTCAACAAGATTCATTAATAATTGAATCTATGTCCATGAATAATTTAGGCGTTATCAGGACAGGACTACCTTTTTTTGAACTAAATGACTACTTAAACACTGTAGAAAGAGAGAAGAACGATAAAAGAAAACCATGTAAAACAAATAGGAGTGTACAATTATATCTTTCCACACCAAAACTATTTATGATATGTTTGACTTTGTTTCTGTTTTTGTTTTGTTTTCTTAAAATAAATATATTATCAAATAACTCAAAAATAGTTTTCACCTTTATATCACATTAAAACACTTTTTCAAAACAAAAACAAAAAACACCCCTCAAAACAGATTAATAAACATACCCCTTATCTTGATGCTTCCATGAAATTAAGCTGTCAAAAGGATCAAGCAAGCCAGTCCAGCAAGGAGATGAACTTCAAGCTCAACTTTCATGCTTCCAAGCCAAAAACTTGAAGGAAGCACAATGAAAACACTCCCCTCTTGATGCATCTAGTGCAAGGTCTTTGACTTAAAAAGTTTCTTTAATTTTGGCAAGTGATTACACTCAATTGATATGCAATTGGATCTTTTATTCCCTTTCTTTTGGGAAAAATGAAAGTGGGATTCATTCAAAAGGTCAAGGCACATGACAATAAACGCAAATCATAAGGAAAGAAGAGAGTACACCAATAAGTTTCCTGCATAAGGTCCCTGCAGCCACTCAGCAATAAAACACTGACTAAAGTGTCTCAAATATTCAAGAATTCAATGAGACATAAAATGCTGGCTCACAAGCAAATCTATGTAAATTTAGCAAATCAAGATATGCACGTAGCAACCACATTGTCAATACTGAAATCTCTTTCACTGGTGAAGTGGAACACCTGCCACCTCACCATTGAATGATTCTCACTGGTTTCCTAAATGAAGATAAAAGCCATATTGTATACAACTTCCTTAAATGGTATACGATAAAAAAAAAAAAAAAAAAAAAAAAAAGAAAAAAAAAAAAAAGAAAAAAAAAGTGTAAATTGAATCATTTATAATTAATATTCTAACAAACCTCGCTTATCAAAAAAAAAGTATATATATATTCTCTTTTGATAAAGTTTTTTTAACCTTCTAATGAACCAGAAAAATATGAATGTACAAATGTGGAATAAGTAGGCTGGTGTTTTTTTTAATAGGTAAGATAAGTTAACATTAAATAAAAAATAAGAGATATCGACGGAGGAGGTAGGGCCTAACAAACACCCCAGTATAGTTGAAACGGTGCAATAGGAAAGCATAACAAAATTGGTGATGGGCCAAAAAATTGACCCAACCCAATAGCTCCTTGGCTCACAGGCCAAGAAAGGGACTATTGCAGATGGCGGGAAGATGGGCTGCTTGGTGAGATGCCTGCAGTGGCAACAAGGAGACCTGAAAGCCACAAGAAGGAAGGTAGCACTGAAAAGGACATGGCAGAAGCCATTGAAAAGGGGCACCACTCCGATGTCCAGTGAGATGGTTGTCTTTGGGATAAGTGGTGATTTATCATATTATCAAAACAAAGGTTCTAAGTCTGGAACTAATTCCAGTTAATGAGGGGGAGTTTTAACTCGCATGTGAGGGGGAGTGTTAAAATATAAATAAATAAAATTAACATGTTCTATCGGCTTGAGTTTTTGGGATAAGTAGCAATTTATGAAGGTTTTAACTCAATAAAAAAAACAAAAAATCGCCAACCCTTACTAAGGGAGTAACATGTCCTAACTCCACAATTATGTAGCATGAAAGTACATTCAATTTGTATTCTCTATTTCGCTGATCCTCTAAAGTTAAATATCATAACGAGTCTTTTCATCTAATTTCCTAGGAGAGCATCATAATTAGTTGCAAGCAAGTGAATATTGTCTTTTTTTTTTTGATAAGTAAGTAGAGAATTTTATTAGAAAAACGCAAAGCGCAATCAAGTATACAGGGGGTATACAAGAAAGACAATTAAGAAGAAGAAGAAAGCAATACAAGGAAATCGTTAAAACTAATCTCTAGAGGTGCTAGATACGCAGCCGTCCAGGAGTACAAAGAATGAAGAAAAAAGGAAATGAGCTCCTCTATGGTTCTTTCTTTGTCCTCAAACTGTCTATCGTTGCGTTCCGTCCACAAGCACCACATAAGACAACAAGGAGCCATTTTCCACACGACCGCACTTCGGGACCGTCCCCCCGACCACCAACAGGCAAATAAGTCTATCACCCGAGAAGGCATCACCCAATACAGACCGAAACGGCTAAAGATGACATACCAAAGAGCGCGTGCAACCTCGCAATGAAGAAGAAGATGATCCACAGTCTCCCCGGTCATTTTACACATGCAGCATCTATCAATCACAATGACACGTTTCTTTCTGAGATTGTCCAAGGTGAGGATTTTTCCTAACGCTGCCGTCCAAGCGAAGAATGCCACTTTCAATGGGGCCTTGGTCCGCCAAATACTTTTCCAGGGGAATAAAGAAGCTTCTTTGCAGGCAAGAGCCTTATAGAATGATCTAACATCAAAAGACCCTTTGCGAGAGAGGGACCACCAAAGCCGGTCCCCCCCATCTTGAGCCATCTTGGATGAATACAGTAAGGAGAAAAAGGAAGCCATAACGTCCACCTCCCAATCGTGAACATCACGGAAAAATCTGACATCCCACTGATAGGAACCACTTACCACTACCAAATGGTCTTCTACCAAAGTATCCTTGGCACAAGCTATATCATACAGAACTGGAAAAGCTTCCTTGAGGGACATCTCTCCACACCATACATCATCCCAAAAACGTATCCTCGACCCATTGCCCAAGATAAGTCTGGTATAGCTACAAAACAAGCTCCACCCCTTCCTAATGTTCTTCCAAATCCCCACACCGTGAGACCCAAGGGGATCTAAGGAACACCAACCAGCCCTAGTAGAGCCATACTTTGCATCCACCACGGATTTCCACAGAGCTTCTCTCTCATAAGCATAACGCCACAACCACTTCCTTAAAAACGCCTTGTTGAAAGTTCTCAAGTTTCGTATGCCCAAACCACCTTCAGAAATAGGATGACAAACCTTGGACCAACTAACCAAGTGGTATTTGAATTCGTCACCTATGCCACCCCACAAAAAGTCTCGATGCAGCTTCTCAATGCGACTAGCAACACTGGATGGAATAGGGAAAAGAGAGAGAAAATATGTAGGAAGGTTGGAGAGAGTACTCTTTATAAGGGTAACCCTACCCCCCTTCGACAAATACAACCGCTTCCAGCTAGCCAACCGCCTCTCAATCTTCCCTACAACTTCATCCCAACAAGACTTAGCCTTGAAAGGAGCTCCCAACGGAAGACCAAGATACTTTATAGGAAGAGAGGAAACTCCACAGCCCAATATGTTAGCCAGACCGTCCATATTATCCACCTCACCCACAGGAACCATAACAGATTTGGCCAGATTAATCTTCAATCCTGACACAGCTTCAAAAGAAATAAGAAGCATACGAAGATAATGAAGATGATCAGAATTAGCCCCACAAAAGACTAAAGTATTGTCTGCAAACAATAGGTGAGAAATGTTAATAGCTTCGCTGTTGCCAGAACCCACAGAAAACCCTGAAAGGTAGCCCTTTTGGACAGTAGCGAAGAAAAACTTACTAAGAGCCTCCATCACAATGACGAACAATAGTGGTGACAGTGGGTCACCCTGTCTAAGGCCACGAGAGCTACTGAAAAAACCAGTTGGGGAGCCATTCACCAGCACAGAGAACCGCACCGTAGATATACAGTGCGCTATCCAGGAGCACCATCTCTCCCCAAAGCCACATCTTCTCAACATATACAATAAGAAATCCCAGTTAACGTGATCGTAGGCCTTCTCAACATCCAGCTTACAAAGTAACCCTGGTTCGCCGGATTTGATTCGACTATCCAAGCACTCATTGGCAATAAGAACAGAATCAAGAATTTGCCTACCTTTCACAAAAGCATTTTGAGGGGATGCTATAATCTTCTCCACCACCTTTTTAAGTCTATTTGCAAGGACTTTTGCAATGATCTTGTACACACCACTTACAAGACTGATAGGACGAAAGTCCTTTAGATCCACAGCCCCAGACTTCTTCGGAATTAAGGCAATAAAAGTGGCGTTAACACTTTTGACAAACTTGCTTTGAGAGTGAAAGTCCCAGAAGACCCTCATAAGATCTGTCTTGATCACATCCCAGCAGTCTTGGAAAAACGCAAGAGAAAACCCATCTGGACCAGGTGCCTTGTCTCGATTCATGCTTTTCACCACCTCTAAGACCTCCATCTCCTCGAAAGGAAGTTCTAAAGTAGAGGCCTCAGCTGCATCCAAGGTGTCGAAAGCAATATTATCCATACTAGGTCTCCATGGGAAAGGTTCTGTAAAGAGAGACTCATAGAATTGAGCAACATGCTCTCTGATAACCTGCTGGTCGGAAGAAACAGAGCCATTGATAGAGAGCGACTCTATGGAATTGGACCTCCAGTTCGAGTTAGCAATTCGGTGAAAAAATTTAGTGCATTTATCACCCTCTCTCAGCCAAAGAACCCTAGACTTCTGTCTCCAACTAATCTCTTCCTGCAAGATAGAGTTCTCCAAGTCTTTGATGACCACACATTTCCTCTCCTTTTCTTCGGAAGATAAACCTTGTTGTTCCTCCAACCTATCAAGAGTACATAACTCTTCCATGTGCATTTTTTTGCGAAACTCCACATTGCCAAACTCCTGTTCATTCCATCTCTTGAGATCAGCCTTTAAGGCCTTAAGCTTTTGAGTGAAGATGAAGCTAGGAGAACCCTGGAAGCGATAAGACTCCCACCAAAGCCGGACCCTATTCACAAACCCTTCAGCCTTCAACCACATATTCTCAAACTTGAACGGTCTGGAACCCCATTGAATGCCACCACAATCCAGGAGGATAGGGAAATATTGTCTTATACGGAGGGGTTACTTAAATGTGTAATAAGACCCAGCTCTCTGTCGCAAAGCTTTAGCCGAGAACCTCCCTCTCTTACCGTTCCTTGTGTTCCTTCTCCTGTATCCTAGCTCCTCCCCATACACTCCTAGTCATTCACTCTGTTGCTAGTCTCCCACACTCCGTTTCCCATCCCTCTTCCTTCTTCCCTTCCCCGCTATGGCCTACCCCACACCTGAAATTGACCTCCTAATCAAGAGAACTGAAGCTCTCAACTAGCATGACAACCCCCCAGATCTCCAACCAGTCAGCCCAGACTCCCTCACAAACTCCAATCTCGCCCTTGTTAGCTGTGTTGTTTCCCTTAAACCCATATCCAAGTCCTTAAAGCAACTTCTCGATTTAAGTCATAAATGACATTTAATATCTTTCTAACAAAGACCGTATCTTAACAACTTTTTGACCTGGTTACATAATGTTACAGAGACCATGTAATTCAGAACTTCCATTAAATTTATGAGAGCATATAATTATGAGCCTCTCAAGTTCACAATGTCTCATTTAATCTATTCTGCAAACTCATCACAAGTCAGAAGTAAAACCTCTTAACCTCTCTCTCTCTCTTTTTTCCCACCAAGTAACAAAGCTCCTTGCATCAACGACTCGAAGTAAGCCAGACAACCTTCTCTTGAACCCTTATTTCTACGATCAACCTCTACAATGCCCCATATTCGACAAAACATAAGCTAGTATCTCTTACAAAACACTATCTTTAAACAAACAACAAAAAGGGTCATTAACCAGTGCTCTGGGAGGGGTGGCTTAGATATGGTCCTACCCTTCACTAACTTTTTTCATGAAGCGGCCGCCGGCCGCTCTTGAGACTCGATAACGCACAGTGGCGCTTGGCAACCCGACATTACAACAAAATATAACTACAATGACAACCAAAACCCAAAATTCAAATCCAAGAAACCAAATGGAATTCTCGAACCCCAGATACAAAATTCAAGAAAACCAAATCGAATTTTCAATCATTATAACGCATACCAAACCAAAACACAATAAACCCATGAATTTCCATCACATCCAACATAAAAACATCATGATTAAATCGTAAAACAAAAACAGAGAAAGAAGCTAAAGAAGTGGACGAAGAGAAGAGACCTGGAAGACGGGACTTGACAAGGGTTCGTAGCAAATGGAGCAATCGAGGACTTCTGGATCGGTAAGGGTCACGGAAATGGACCCGTCACGGCCCACTTGGGCGCCACCGTTGGATCTGGGTCCTACAGTCACACTAGGGCCCGGATCTACTTCTACGTTGTCTTCTTCTTCATCATCAAAAAAACGTTCTTCTCCTTCTCCTTCTTCTTCTTCTTCTTCTTCGTCTTCTTCTTCCTCTTCTTCGTAATCGCTTTCTTCTTCTTCTTCTTCTTCTTCTTCGTAAGTTTCTTGCTCTCCATCTTCGCAGTGTTCTCCTTCTCGTTCTCGATAGTCTCTATCTCCGGCGTTGCTTTGCACAGCTATCCTCAGCCGCTTCGGCCCCCGGCTACTCGGGCCTTCCCCATCTTCGTCTCCACCCAGCGAAAACTTCGTCATCTCTTTCTCTCTTCGATACGGAGCTCCTACCCCCAAAGACACCCAAAACGAAAACGCTTTATTAACAACCATTTCAAAATAGAAAATAGCTTTAAAAATAGAAAACACTTCTTCAAATAAAAAAATAATAATAATAAAACACTTTTAAAAATCATTGGCACGTACCAATATCATTTATTTTATTTTTTGCACATAAAAGAGTTCGATTTAAAATCCCAACGGCACTATATATTCTTCGTTTTTTTTTCTAAAAAAATTGATTTTTTGAGTTTGTAAAAGTGGTTGTTTCTAGAAGACGTTGTAAGTTTAAGATGTTCTTAAAGCTTTAAAAAACTATAATTAACAATTCTAAAGGATGCTGACATTAATAGATGTGATTCTAGTTTGATACAAATTTTGTTTTTATTTTTTCTACAGTTACCATTTTGGCATTGCAGAATTTATTATAGGTTAAAAAGAACGTTAAAATGTTAAACCGGATGGAAGTGCTTTGAGAAAATAGATAGTTAAAAAAAAAAATTTTACAAAAAAAAAGAAAAGAAAAGTATCTTTTTAACTAAATTGTAGTAAAACATTTGCTAAGCCAGATGTAAATGCTCTTACCTAAAAGATTCCCGAAGAAAAACAAAGAAACGAAAGTTTTTTTGTTTCACTGTCTTCTCAATCAATAGCTTTTCAAAAATGTTCTCAAAGAACTTTTTTGTTTTTTTTTTTTTAAAAAAAAAAATTACAAAATATAATGATTTATGACATTTATAACCTCGAGATGATTAGATTAGTGTAACTTAGGACTCAAAAAGACCTGTCTAACTAAAACCTGCATTGTGATTGAACATTAAAGTTGAAGATACAATTTGTGAATGTTTTGGGAACAGAAATATGTGAGAATAACATTGGTTTTCTAGTTCCATTAGAGACCGATTGGAATAAAACCTAGAAATAGGTCGTAGTCCACTTCCTTTCCAGTAAGCTCCCAACAATGGTGCTCAGGGAGAAAGGGGAAGGGGGAATTCTCTCAACAATGGTGGAAGGTACCATTGTCAGAAAGGTCAGGATAGTCTTCAGGATCAAAGTATGAATAGGACTAATGCCCCAAAAAGCCATCCAATACACCGTTCTGTTATCCCAAAAGGCACCCTGAGAACTTCAAAAGAATTATTAAACAAGCCTAGGTTGCGTATAAAAGATACCTTGAGCACTAAAACAAAGTATAAGGAATCACTAAACAAGCCTAAAATAACAATAACCAGTCGGCTTTGAGAGATGAACATTACAAGTTAAAAGTTCAAAATATATCTCATACAGGAGTAGGTGCTTGCTTCTCTTGTTCACTGCCTATCTCCCCATCACCTCCTTGACCCGCTCCATATCCATTCTGTAAAATCTTATGCTCTGAAGGCAGATTCTTCTTTGCTTTCCTACTACCCTCAACTTTCCATAGATCCCATACCCGAGTCTTGGGTGGAGGTGTTGCATCTCCGATGGGTGCAACTAATCCTGGCTTGCCATCGTCAATAACCACATCAACCAGTCCATATTCCTTAGCTTCCCAAGGATTCATGAAATTATCACGGTCTGTGTCCACTTCAATCTGCAATTAACCACACAAAAAAAGAAGAAGAAGAAAGAAAAGTCATATAAAATGCAAAGAGGTAGTTGGACATCAATAGAAATGTAAAAAAAGGGAATATGATTTGATGCACAACCTGCTCTAAAGGCTTCCCTGTGATTCTTGACAGTATTTTGTTCAGCTTAATCTTGTGATATACCATTTCTCTGATTCGTATACCCATATCTGTTGCCTGCAATCACATGTGACCACTAAGTGAGATAGAACAAAGAGTTTTTCCTTTTGACCACAAATGGAAGGATCAACCTCAAAACATATTGTGTCCTTTCTACAGAAACATTTACCCATATCAAGCCGAAATAACTTTTGAGTGTCATAATAAGTTTATAATGTGTTTACGCAGAGCAATAAAAAACAGATAACCAAATTGTGACCAGAATATTTATGACTTGTTCTATCAAGCAAAAATTTATCTGCTAAGGCTCATTCTTGTGCTATGAAAATCATCACTCGGCTAAACTTTCCTTACTAATAGCTAACTATATTAGTGGGAATTATTGTTTTTGTTTTTGTTTTTTAAGAAAAGCCCTTTTGAATACATTGTCTATCATGACTGAAGAAAGTTAAACTTTGCACTCATATATGGAACAACCAGTCATCAGCCCTCATACCTCATAGAAAAAATTTGGCGAACTCCTAAACAAAAAGCAAACGAAGAAACTTCTTCACTAAAAGCCATTTGCTCCTCTCTGTTTTTCTACATAAGAACAGCAAAAAAAAACACAAAAAAAAAAGGTCCAGACCTAATGTAATTTCGAGCATATGCCCAAGGAAGAAAAGGCAAAAAGGGCAACTTTTAAATTTAAAACAGTCTAAAACTCAGCAAAAGAAATAGAATTTTCTTCCCTCTTACAATATAAACTGTAATCTAATTGAGTGAGACAGCACGATTGTGCATGAAAAGTGTTACCATATTCAATTTTATACCAAACAGAGCAGGAGAAATCATCAAAACATCATGAGATTTAGAAAACTAGGATCCTTAAAAGAGATTGGAACTTGAACTAAATAAGACGAGGAAAAATACATATTTATAAATGAAAAAGATTTCACAAGCAATAAAGTTCTGTAAGGTGGATGTTACAACTGCCTTCAGGGACCCATGCCTTAGATTCTAGCATAAAACTAGACAACACACTCTTGGACCATGAACATGAAAATATCAAGGGCCTAAGGGTCAAAACGACAATGGCAGAAGAAAAGCATATGACGAGGATGTGATAGTTGTGCGTTCCTTTCATTGACTGTAATAGCAGTTAAGCACGGTCCAAAGTATCTGTTCGCTTTCTGGTATGATCAATGTCCTACATCAATCTGCTTCTTAAATCCAATATAAGATGAAGGCCAGGACATGACAGTTTGGTATTCAATTGCTTATCCTTGTATGCAATTTTTCTTTTTTTCTTTTTATAAATAATCGAAATATTTAAAAAGCAAACTTGTATGCAAATTCAATGCCCTGACCTTGGACAAAACTAATTTCTTGGAATGGCCACTCACTCCTACTTATTAAAATGAAGAAAATGCGTGTATTAGCCAAAAAGGAGATTTTTTTTGACAGGAGAGAGAGAGGAGGGGGGTGGGGTGGGGGGGGGGGGGGGGGGAGAGAGAGAGAAGCGAGAAGCCAAAACTGGATAAATAGTAATAATATGTGCAACACCATCCTAACAAGAGTCATGTTTCGCCATCCATAATTGTATGAGTTATTCCCAAGTATTCTTACCATAGCAACTCTAATAGTATGTTGAATAAAACAGAATTGTTTAGTAAATTATTTTAATTTGTAAATATCGGTATCACTCTCATCCTTTAATGTCAAATCCAGTTAACGGTTATATCCCCTATACCTAAGTTAACTATGATTAGTCTCACAGCTATTATGCCAATATTAGTAATATATTGTGAGTCACTTTAAAAGGCAAACAATTAAACCAACATCAGGATCATGGCAAAGCACAAGAAAGCCAAGAACAAACATTAAGATTGGGAGTTTTAAGGGAAAGGGGAGGAGAGGAGAGGCGAGGGGCAGAGAAGAACAGAGGAGAAAGGATGGAGATCTTTTCTCTTGTTTGGGTATGTAGAATAGAAAAGTAAAAAAGAGAAGAAACGATTTTATTCATTATTGTACCCTTTCTTTGATGGTTAAACAATTTGGAAGGATTAAAAGGTAGGCCAGATTCGGAAGGATTAAACTATGTCATCCCGTCCTAATCCTTCCAAACGAATTTATTCATTATTGTACCTTTAGGCAGATTTGGAAGGATTAAAAGGTAGGCCAAATTGGGGATGTCTTTCCCCTCAAAATCGTCTCCCAATAAAAGAATTATTTCCATTCCTTCCTTTTTTATCTCCTTTAATCCCAACACTCACCCCCCCCCCCCCCCCCCCCACCCCCCGCCCAAAAGAAAAAAAGAAAGCATAAAGGATATAAGATTATTATCTTTCATAAATCAATACCCACAAAATTCAGACCAAGCACTTACTTTGCCCCCAGCAGTTCCAAGTGGTTGATGGATCATCACCCTCGCATTTGGCATGCAGAACCTCTTCCCTTTTGTACCAGAAGCAAGGATAAAGGCACCCATAGATGCAGCAAGCCCCAGGCAAACAGTTGAAACATCTGCCTTACACAATTTCATTGCATCATATATTCCCATTCCTACATGCATCAGATAAATGAAGTAAGAACAAGATAATCAGAAGTAGACCAAAGAGTTCTTTAGATTTACTGAACTCATTAAAGCTTTATAACTCAACTAAATTTTCCAATTAGCTCTATGTGTAGCCATCTCCATAGTTCTTTTTTCTTTTCTTTTTTTGTTGGCGGGGGGGGGAGGTGATGCTCGCAACTCATCTAGTAAAGTGACTGTCATCCTGATAAAAACCTCCTTTCTCAGGAGTTGGGACTGGTTATTTGCTTAGGTAAACCTTCAGGCCCCATTCATTAGTTAACTAGTTGTCAAAGATGTCATCACAATCCAAGCGAAAACCCAATACAGAAAGGATCAACATTGTCCAAACTGTCCACTAGTAGGACATATGGATCCCATATCAAAGAAGAATTCATAGGCATAAATTCACTAAAAGAAGTTATGACGAACTTTTCAAAGTAGAGTTCTCTTTCAAAGGCATAGTGACCTTTTCAATATCTGCAAAATGATTCACACAATCCCCTGCTAGTAGGACATATGCATCCCATATTGGAAAGCGTGCAATTTAATCCCATTTTTTTTACACATTAAATAATTGATCTCTTGGGCCTTTAACAGAAACTGACTGGTATAACAACTTTGGACCATTTCTGATCAAACTCCTTTGACATTTTTCAACTTAAGTCCATGCTCCTTTCATACCTATTATGAGGTTTTTTTTTTAAAAAAATAATAATAATAATAATAAATTTTTATAAGTAATCAAAATATCATTAAAAGCGAAAAGCACAACCCGAGTACACAGAAAGTATACAAGAGAAACACCTAGCTAGAAGGAGAAAAAAAAACAAGAAAATCATAAAGCTAAGCACAAAAAGAGCTAAAAACGAAGCTGGCCAAACATTATGAGTTGTTGAGTATGAGTTTCCAAAATCCCAGCAGAAATTAACTTCTAAAAGGGGCTCAACTCCATCCATGGGTCTTGTCCAACCCTGATCCTCATGAAAAACAAAACTTTCTCGCAAAATCACCACACCCACATAATTTATCATATATATGTATATAGTATACACACGACTCACCAACATGACAAAAAAACACTTGGTGCAATTCTTCAAGTCAAACGTTTAAAAATGAACAGGCCTACAAGGAGAAGTCAAGCCGAGCCATTGCATAATCTCCACTTATTGCCCAGCAACTAGGGTGTGATATCAACTTATCAAAAACAAAAACTAGGGTGTAATATCAGTTTCCTTTGTTCTGATCCAACATGCCTTGGGGAATGCACATAAGTCCACATGTTTAAAAATCATAGGGGTATCTTGTCCAAAAATTTCCCTTTCAATATAGGTAGGATAATATTTTGCTTTTTTTCTTTATGAGACCTGATCATCTAACAGTAATATTTGGTACATTGCAGAAATAAGCAGTTTGTACAACATCAAAAGACATCCTCTGACAAAACCATCACAGACCTATATCACCAATAACCTCTTAACTTTCACAACAATTTTTTTAGGAATTTTCAGCATCTTTTGAGTGACTTTGCAAAACCAATATATAGCTGTATGTTTGTTCAGGTCAATCAGAAGGCACAGAGATAGATAGAACTTAATGGACAAAGTATGGAAAACATATCATAATGGATTCAACCAGAAAATTGATCCTCTTTGTCATTGAATCTTAGCCTTCTTAGGTGTGGAAGTTGGATTTCATATAGCAAGGAAGAAAGGGACGTGGTATATCTGGAACGTATGAAACATTCTGTCCCATAGTAGATGTTCTACTTAAAAATTGCATCCCTCTGTCCCACAATAGATGTCCTACCTAAAAATTGCACGATTCTTAATGAAAAGGTAAAAATTTAGTGATCCTTCTAAAATGTCCTTTATATCAAAGAGGGCACGACTTTGTAATATGAACCTTCTTTGCTCAAAAAACAAATAACTTTTAATAATAACTTTGTACACCACTATTCTTTCTAGGCAGTACTTTCGCCTGCCATACACTCCACCCATGAAACAATAAGTTCTCTTCTTTCTTTAATGCCCCATAGTACAAACTTTATTTAATGAATTCATTATCTATGGATGTCAACCATAGTTTGTCTTCACCTTCCCCACAAACATTAATCATATACAGTAAGTCTAGAAATGAAACCAAGGGCTCCAGCTCCCACTCTTGCAAAGCCCTCATAAACGTTGGAGATCAAGTAATATTCCATTTCAACCAATCCATATAACCTACCACCGTTGAGCTTCTATCAGCAGCAATGTGAAGCAATTCTTTTCTTCTTTTTTTCTTTTTTTTGATAAGTAGCAATGTGAAGCAATTCTGAATAGGCATCTTTTGACAGATTATCTCCACACCATAAGTCATGCCAAAACCAGGTCCAAGTATTGTCTACCTCATACAGAACAAACCCGCCCCTAATATGCTTCCCAACTCCCATACCATAGAGCCCCTGATATTGATGAACACCATTGACCCCACCAAACACCATACTCATATTCACAACCTACCTCCAAAGATGATCTCTATCCTTTACCATATCACCACAACCACTTCCCCAATAACACTTGGTTGAAACACAAAACAAGTATAACATACTCCAAAAGCTATTTGCTTCTTAACTAAACTTCACTCCCAATACATTAATTGTCAATTATTCCTTTGAAGTGCTTCCAATCTTTTTTCTTTCCCTCAACAAATCCTTTGAAGTGCATTCTTTAGTGACTAGGTGAGATTTCTTCAGGCATTATGTTTCAATGTTTGGTTGTCTGATACAAGAATGACCACCATATCCAGCATACCCAACGCTCTTCACAAACATCTCATTTCTTTCACCACCTTCAGTATTAGCTCTAATACGTATAAAATATGAAGAGAATCAACAACAATAAACATTAAGGAAGAAACACGGAATCAACCATAGTGAATAAATATTCAAAAAATAAATAAATTTTCAGGCATACCAGCAGTGACAGAACCGCCAGGTGAATTAATAAACAATTTAATGTCTTTCTTTGGGTCTTCAGCATCCAGAAATAAAAGCTGGCTTATGATCAAATCTGCCGTCATGTCATCCACCTGCCCATCATTCAGGGGAAACAAATCTAAACACTCTTAGGGCAATCTTTTTCTTTTTCACTTTTTGGGGGATATGGGAAGAGGAAGGGTCAGAAAAGGTAGGGGATTCAGTTTTCCAATACGAAAGATTATGATAGATCAACTTCTGAACTACAACACATGCACTAGAGTCATCCAACATTGACAGCTACCTCTATCTTAAGGAAAGTTTAATAGGTAACAGAATTCTCGAAATCAAAACCATACACTACCAACAGTTCACAGGAATGGACTGAATAGCTAATAATCAACAGAACATCTTTCAGTCAGAAAATTCAACTTCAACTAAAAGCAAATGCAGCAAATTAACAACAATCTTAAAAACCCATGTCCCGAGCCCAATGTTCAAGCCAATAACAGTCAGCTATCGTATAGAGGTATACCCATGACCACATCTAGAATCACTTCCCTACATCTCCAACAAAAGAAACATAACCCGACAATCAACAATAAGTAAAACCCATCTCAGAATCCAACAACTAATCCAAAAAATAAAAACCCAACTTTCACGATTCTAGTGAGACAGAAAGAACGAGACCTGCGACCCCAAGAATATAATTCTCTGGCGGAGCAACGTGTTGGCGGTGTCGAGCTCCTCCAACCTGGGCCGCCATGGAGGTGAACTTGCAGAGTAATCTTGGGAAACGTCCCAGTTGCTCGATAAGGTCTGCTTCGAAGACGAGCCATTCAAAGCCTTAATTGTAGACACAGGTTTTCTTCTTATTCTTTTGCCACTACCACTACTATTACTAAGACCTGAACTGTTCCTCTTAATGGCTACAATAGGGAACGGTGGGTGTAAAACGCCATGGTTGAGGCACAGAGACCCTGAAGGTGAGGCTGCACACGTTAAACCCATCTCCATGTTTCTCTGTTTCGCTGTCTGATTCGATGATTTTCTCACCCTTTCGTTTCGTCCTCTTGCGTGCTTTGCGTGCTTCCGTTGCTCAGAAATTGTTTGGCTGAGTTTGTTACGACGTCGTAAAGGATGCTGCATTCAAAAAAAAAAAAAAAAGCTTTTTATTTTGAGTAATTTGGGTAAGCCGCGAGAACAAGTGGAAGTCTTTTTATTAAAAAAATGAATAAAATTAAAAATTAAAAAAAAAAAAAGAAAAAAAAAAAAGAAGCTTTTTATTTTGAGTAATTTGGGTAAGCCGAGAACAAGTGGAAGTCTTTTTATTAAAAAATGAATAGTATTTTTTAAAAAAGAAAGACAAATTCCTTGTACATGAAAAATATTCAAGAGAAAATAATCGTCCTAATGCTGAAAGTCTTTTTATAATTTTGTTTGTTTTATGTTAGAATTATAAGACTCTTTTAAAGTTTCACCTAAATTTTAATTTTGAGTAACCAACATCTAATAATTGCAAAGTCTTCCAATGTTTTTCATTTTATCACATTTAATCTAAAATTTTACATCTTTATCACAAGGCCACAAAAAATAAATTATATGATAATATGGTAAGTATATGCATTTTAAGAATAGGTATAACATAGAATAGAAAAGCGTTAATAATAGCATTGACCTCATAATTTAGTATAAGAAAATACAACGTATATATATGCATATATTTATTTAAAAAAAAAATGATTTGAATAAACAATATCTTTTCATTCATTTATTAACTTCCCAAAAAGTTAATTCTACTTCAAAAAGATGAATTACCCATGTAGAACGGATGGATTATAAAGAAGCTTATAGATAATAAATTCTACATTAATGATTCCTTATTAAATGAAATTGAGATTTATAAACAATTTTAGAGAGCTCTACAACTTGACTAACATTTTAGGAGTAATAGGGCAGATGTGTTCTTTTTATAATGGAATAATTATACAAAGAGGACTAGAAAGCCCATTTGTATCCTCTCAAATATCATGTTAGTTCTCCATATAGTATTACTCTTTAAGAAAGTGATGTTTATATGCCATCTGTATTTAGCCGCTTTGCACCTTACAAAAAGAATTGGGGGAAGGGGAAGGAGAAGGTGGAGTGCGGCAACGGACCAGTTCTATTTTCTTTTCTTTTTTTCTTTTTAAGTAATTTTTACATGATAAAGTTTTTTTTTTTTTAATGAACAAGGTACATGATACAGTGTTATGAATGGAGATTAAGATGATCAATGCCTTGATAAATGGTCCAGTGGTATGAATAAATAATAAGAGGCAGACTTACTTTATACATTTAGTTCAATAATAATAGTAAAGGGACTAATACATTGGACAATTAAAGGGTCAGGAGGACACCAATTTGTCTCCATTCTAGCCAAAAGAGTCCTCAACAAATGAGTCCCACGCCTACTTTACAAAGTACAAAGACATGGCAATCCAGTCTATCTAGTCATCAATCCTAAGAACCAAGCTTCGTTTCCAATGTTGCTTCTTCTCTGAAATGGAAAGAGAACAAGAAACTTAAGCTCAGTTTTTGTAGACATTGGTAATGCTGTTAGACTTCGACTCCCAGAGCTGGTGTGACCTTTACATGGCCATCATTTATAAAAGCTGCATGTGTCAAGTTTAGCTCCAAGAGACACATTCCCACTCTTTTGCCTCGATGTTCATTTCAATAAGCACTTCTTGACCATGGTCCATGGGCGAAAACCACATTATGTCAACCAAGGTTACAGAAATTAGTTCCAAGGTGATCCGCTCGGTTCATACTAGATAGAGTTGACAGAGTTACCATCACTGCTTTCACTATCAGTGCTGCTACTATCGCTTCCGCTTCTACTCCCACTACTGTCACTCCGACTGCTACTGCTGGCGCTTGAAGTCTGTTCCTCTCTCGCCTCAGCATTCACCTGAGCTCTAAGGGCTTCAGCAGCATTGGGGCCGTTATCTGTTTCATCATCACTGACGTCTACTTCAGCAATCTCATCGTCCATGTCAGCTGGATGTGGTAAGTTAATATCAAAAACCGAGTTGAATTCAAGTTTAGTAATATTTTCTTTCTCAGCTGTTCCACAACCATCGTCATCATCATCATTGACTATATCTAAATGTTCCTCCAGTTCAAAATCCGTGGAGTCTGGTGATGAAGTTGATGGATTTGGATGTGAAGGTGGATAATCCACTTCCTTCTCATTTTTAGCTTTCACAGCTGGTCAGGAGGATAAATAAGTAGGTCATTATAACATAAATGAGAAAACAGATCCATGTTTACTTAAGAAGACACAAAACAGCCATCAAGGCTAATTAATGCAGAAAAAAGAAGCCATTTAATGCAATTAAAATTACCTAGTGTTAAAGATTCAGGTTAGCAAAGGGTAGCATTTTCAGACACAAACTGATTTGTAGATAAATTGATTTATTTTCATACATCCATTTATTTACAAAAAAAGTTTGATTTGAAATATAAAGGCAGGAAGAGATAAGTGTTAGGTTCTGCACTTTTGGGCATGAAGACGAAAAATCTATGGTTGAGAATATGTATGTGTGTGGATGGCTGGGTGGCTTGTGTGCCTGTGCAAGAATAAACAAGAATTTAAAGAAAATGCTGTCACTGGGATCTTAGGCAATCAAAATTCTGCTTCCAAAATGTTTCAAATTTCATATTCAATGTGAGTTTCAAATGACATACAAATACAACAATTGATTTTTTTCTATTTCAAACTCTCAATGGAATGCAAAAACACTAGGCATAAAGAAAGGCCAGAGTTGACTAAAGTTTTAAAATTTTTGACTTAATTGTTTTGCCGTCTTGAACAAAATCGAGCTCCAAACCCCCTTTTCCATTTAAAAGCCCTCTACAGCAATTTTCAATTTCCCTAAACCAATCTGCAAAAATCTTAAACCTTAATTTTATGCATGCAAAAGGAATAGATCATTTTCTAGCCTACAGCACATTGAAATTTTATCCAAGCAAAATATGAAAATAAGGGGGGAAGAAAAGAAATAAAGAAATACCTAAGCTCTCTGAGTTGCCAACATCAATTTGTTCATACTCAGCCTGTACATTACACAAAGAAGAAATTTAGCTCACTAATAGAATTGAAGAGGAACTCACAAAAACAGAAGGATTACAATGCCAAACACCTGCATCTAACTTTTTCAACCTTCCTTCCCGGGGCATATGGATAAGTATGAAGAGCAAAGAATGCAGTAAGCACGTAACTCAATCTCCAAATGTCTAAAATGATCCTAACAAAGCATACATTAATTTATAAAATAAAAGGAAAAATACACATAACCCCCTCAAATTATCACATCATTGTCAATGTCTCTCCCAAATTACCAATTGTGTCAATGTCCCCCCCCCCCCCTAAACTACCAAAACATGTCAATGTCCCCCCTAATGACAAAAATACCCTTCATAAAATTATTAAAAAATAAAAAAATCTAAAAAAAACAAAATTATAAGAAGAAAAAAACTGATTTTTCTTCTTCTTCTTTTTTTTTTTAAAAAAAAAAAAAATTGTTTTTATAATTTTCAGTTTTTTTTTTTCGTTTTTTTTTTTAAAAAAAAAATTAGTTTTAGTTTTTTTCAAATTTATAAGAACATTTTTGTCTTATTAAAAAAAAAATTGGGTCATTTTTGTCTTTTTGTTAATCTTAGGGGGAAGACACTGACACAACTAGTAGTTTGAGAGGGACATTGACAATTGAGTAATAATTTGATAAAGATATTTGTACTTTTCCCTAAAATAAACTAAACTGCATTTCATGCCATGTTGAATCCTGCAAAGTAGTAATTTAAAGCAGATGTATGAATTTGATATAGCCCCAAAGAACTAGCATCCTGCCCTACCAGTAAGAGACAACCTCTTGTGCAGGCATACAATGCATACTTGTTACAACTACCAAAGACATGTCAATGATGTCATCATAAGCAGGTTTCTACTTTCTAAGTTAGGGTGTAATTGATTCTGTCTAGGTTGTTAACATTATAACTTTGTGAAGAGAGGTTAAGAATATCAATCTGAAGAGTACTCCAACGTAAGCCACACACTAATACCACAAAACCTCTAAAAAAGAATTCTTAAACATCAAGTAAACTTATACCACCAAATTTCTATGTTCAATCTGGGTGAGTTCAGGTTGAGTGGTTGCAATATACAAAATAACAAAACGGATTTACCCCATCTGATTGACCTTTCATATCTCTTAACATCAAATATCCTATTTGTCTCCAGGCACATATACATGCATGCCTACCAGGTATGCATGCTTCTTCGACAGGTATACTTTGAGACCCATCCATAGTCCAATTCAATTACATGTCAAGTCTCCCCTAGTCAACTGAAACCAGCTAAGTCCATGCCAAAACTGTAGATATGAGTCAGGTAGGTCACTTTTTGGCCAACCCAGGTTCCACCCATTTCGTAGTTTAAAAAGTAAATGAGCCTAGTCAAGCACTGCGGCGTCCAAAATCAAACTGAATTATAGCTCAAGATTGAGCTTAATTATTATGTTCAAACTCGTTCAGTATTTTCCTGAACAAGCTCAAGTATGTTCCGAGCTTTGTTAAGCTGGTTAAGCAAATTAATTTAATCTAATTTTCATTCCAAAAAATAAATAATCTAATTTTACTTAGAAAACCCATACTCCTACCTTTGTTTATGCATATTAGCCACCACACATGTTTTAAACATTTACTAACAAATTCAATACACTTAATTGGTGATAACTATTATAGAGCATGAAATAAAAATGGATTTATTTGACTTAACAAAAAAAAAAAAGTTGTACCACAGTCATCATGAAAGAGTATGATGTTTTTGCTCACAATAATATCCAGCCAATTGTTCAAGCTTGTTTCATTGAGTAATCAAACTTCAAACTTGAGCTCGAGCTTGGTTTGTATGGTGAACGATGATCTAAAACAAACATCTTAAAAACCAAACTCGAGTTGTTCATGAGCAACTTGGTTTGTTTTACAGCATTTTTTATGTGTCTGCTATGGTCTAAATGGTCTAAGCTACTTTGATTGAAAGAGCTCAGATATGCACTTAAAACATACCATTATCTAGTAAGTTTAGTATATGCATGCCATAGCAATGCAAAATAAAAATGATTATTTCTCTTTGCATCTTTTGATAAACGAGTTCGCCCAATGATCATTTGCTCTTTTGATGTTTTTATGCTTGAAAGAAATATAAGAAATTGGAAAACCAAAGAAAACTCACCGATACTTGATGAACCATGCCTTTGTTCAAAGACTGAACTTTTGCCTCTTTATCCAGTGGTGGTGAATAAGATTCTGCAGTTGCTCCAACCAAAGCAGTTGGAGCTGAGGTAGCTGCAGCTGTGGACTCACCAGGCAACCGAACATGCCTCAGCCGCTTCACTGCTCTGTGCAACCGCTCCAACCGAAAGTTCTGACCGTCAAAGAACAAGACCGCATCATTCTCCTTGTAATCCTCACTGATACCTTCAAAGCTAACTTTGGGCTTCCCATGTTGGTTATTGTGAAATTCCACTGTAACTCTGTTGTCCTTGTTCTTATGGAGTGACCCGGATTGGTTCTTATCAATTGAAGCTGGTTTAAATTCATCTGGGAAAACACATAACTGAGGACATTATCTTTTTACACCCTTTCAATATAGAAGCTAACTATTTAAAGAGTACAAGTAATTGATAAAAGATGTATACATTTGTATACTATATATATAAAAGTAATCGAAATATCATTAAAAGCACAAAGCACCCCCATGTACAAGAAAAGCCACCTATCTAGTAGAAGCAAAAAGAACAAGAAAAATCTTGATAACTAATTACCAAAGGAGAAACATAAGCTGCTGTCCAAATATACAAAGTGTTGATAAATAAAAACTTAATCTCCTTCAAAGTCATCTCACGGTCCTCAAAACTCCTATCATTCATTTCCCTCCATAAACACTACAAAAGGCACGAAGCCACCATATTCTACACAGCAGCATTCCGAGTGCTGCCGAATCTGTATATTATTATCAACCAAATTACATCTTTGAAGAGCAATTCAGGCAGAGTTCAGTTGATACTTTTTGTCCCAAAGAATATAATCAGCAATAATTGTAAGAATCCAAAGCTCTTATTCTTTTTCTTTCTCTCGTTTTCTCCACAACCAAATAGATACAAAAAAAAAAAAAAAAAAATAGTCGATTTCATGACAAAACCACCATTTATTTGGATTAGGATCCACAACAATTAACTGCCCAAATTGCTAGATGTGAGAAACCCTATATAGGACCTACCTGTCGAAATAAGTTTTAGACTGCCCGAGAAGACTTCGGCAAATGGGTCCCATATAGTCTCTTACATTATCTGCCAAATTACTAGCAATTTGAGCAAGTAATTACCGTGGATCCTTATCCCATTTATTTGCACTTAAATCTGTTTTGAATAATAATAATAAACCTAGCTCATCTAACATTCAAAGTCTTCCTCTTTTATCTCGCTATAAAATTTTCTTACCAGAAAACTCTGCATAACACAATCGCAATTAAAATATAAAATTTTAAATTTTAAAAAGTATAGGTTCCATCTCAATACAACTATTCGGTCCAAATGAGTTAATTTTGAGCCAAATTTTTTCTCATAATTCTGAACCCAAACTAAACCAAACAGAAGCCAGGAAATGGATTTGATTGAAAATGGAGAGACTTACAACGTAAAGTGCAGAACTTGGAAGAGGAATGGTGATCCTTGAAAGAAGGTCCTAAGGCTAGGTTGTACCACCTCTCTGGCTGTGGAGCAGTGCTGGGCTCCTCTTTGTTGTTGCTCTTTGCCATTTTCTTTGTCCTGTGACCCAATTCAAACTCTAGGGATTTGGAGTCAGTTGCACAGAGAGAGAGAGAGAGAGACAGGTATTGTGAAGGAGAGGGTAGTTTGTTCGTTTTGTTCGTTTTGAAAAGAAAACAAATAAAATAGTTTCTATTTTTAATATTTTTAATATTTTTCTAAAATAAAATATGAGTTTTATTCAAAATGTATCATCTTTAATATAGTGAAACATATTTTAAACCCAAAAATAGGTTAAATACCTTTTTCTCTACCCGTTTAACAACTTTTTTATTATTATTTTATTTTTTATGGTTCATTTCGTATCGTAGATAATACATCGTTTATTGCTAAAGACGGAGATGATATTTCCATCCAACTTTTGTTAAAAAATTAACAGAAGTCAACGTCACATACCTTAAAAAATCGACGTGTGTCCTTATGCATAATTAAAAATAAACAAATAAAAACTAAAAAATAATAAAAACTTTAAACGGCCAAAACCTTAACATGACCTTTTTTCCTTTCTTTTTGGGCTTATATGGGTAGTCGAATCACCTCCAAGAGCCATGGAGTGGTTCAGCCATCCCCAGACCAACTTCAATCATCCCTATTTTTTAAAAAATAAATAAATAATAAATAAATAATTTTTTTAAATATTTATTATTTATTTATTTTTAATTATGCATATGGACGTGTTCATTTTTTAAGGCATATAACATAGAATTTCGTTAAATTTTGAATGAAAGTTTGACAGAGATACTATATCTGTCTTTAGGATAGAGATTAAATACTTGTTTAGGAGCATAGAGATTAAATAAATAAGGAAAGTTACACTTTAAGTGTTTACTTTTTGATATGATAATAAAAATAATCATTAAATTTTTTACAAATTAATTTATATATTTTACATCAATAATAATTTTTATTATCGTATCAAAAAGTAAACACTTAGAATCACGTGTAACGTTTTTCATTAAATAATTACATAAGCACAAAATTTGGATTAATTACTTTCAAAAAAAAAAAAAAAAAATTGGATTAATTCGGATTTCGATTCAACCCATTACAACCCATCATAGCCAACTTTAACCGATAATGTCCGATCCATAACCCACCGGCCCAAGTCAAAATCCGAACCCACTCCTTTATCCACTGAGCCGTTAATTTTTCTGCAGACTTTTATCAACTTCATTTCGAGTCCTCATCCTCCAAACCCTATCCCTGCCATAGTTCACGCTCACAGCTTCGCTCAGCTGGGCCATGGCTCTCTTGCTTCCTCACCCGCTGGCTCGCTTGCCGTTCTTCCATCAAACCCCACGGATGGCTCCGCCATTGCACCGAGCTCCCACGTCGGAGACGGGCGTAGGGTCGCTGAGATTCTCGGCCATTCGCTTCCCGGCAAAGCCTAGTGACCAAGTAACCGTCAAAACTTGCTGGGGTTCCAAAACCCAATACGGCCCTGTGCTCATTCGCGCTACCGCTAGCGGCTCTCAGGCTGCTGAATCTGAAGGTACCCCCCTCAGCCCTTGTCAATTTGCTAAGGCTAAGAATTTATCTGAGTTTGTATGTTTATATTTTGTATTACTGAGAATTTTTATGCATGATTTGTGTTCAGTTGGGAAATAAAATTTTGATGATTTACTTGGTATGTATTCGGCTCTATATGGTGTTTTATAAACCAATGGGTGTATGAGAGGGAGGTGTATTTATAAACTTGATGAACATGTACCAAAATGGACAAAAAGATTGGGTATTTTTAGATTATCTCTAATCAGTTATCGAGCTGGTACAGAAAGAAATAGAATCCAAATGCTGAGTAATTGTTCATCAATCCTTAGTGGCTGGAAAAATATATGAAGCGACAACGATTAACAGACTCTATGAAGTAAGAACTATTGATAAGTGATCAGAATTTTTTTTTTCTTTAATATTGAAGCAAAACACAAAAATTATTTAACAACCCCAAATTGAGCATCTAACTGCAGACAAATTAAAACCAATTCTTGATGAAATATAGCGTATAAAAAAGAGGGGGAAAAAAAAACTTGACAGCTTGACAATGACATTTGGACTGGAGCATTGGAAGAGGTGGATTGGTGCTGTTGTATGTTGCCAGAAATCTGTAAGCTAGAGACAAAACTATAGCGGAGGATGGGAAGTCTCGAACACTATGTGTTTCTTGTTTGACTTTACATAGCAATTATATGAAAATTTAAATTGGTCCATGATGTTTGACCTTGTAAAAAAGAAATCCCTGTGATTTCGAAATGAGCTTGTAAATCCCGATGATATACCTATGTGAGTAACGTGACAAAATGGCTATTTTGCGACAGAGTCCTTATGAGATTACAATATTACCATCACACTTTTCTTTGTTCTTTATTTATTTTTTATTTGATGATAAAATTATAATTTCATAACTCATAAGGATTTTGCGGAAAAAAAAAATTGACCAAAATTTATACAGAGGAATCATTCTTGTTATGGAGGCATACCACTAGGATTTATAAGGTCATTTTGAAACTATAGGGATTTATTCGTTATAAGGTCAAACTATGTTTCTTAAAAAAGAAATGGGTTTCTGAAAACAGTTCAATGGGTTTCTTTTTTCTTCCTGAACAAAAAACAAAAACCAGTTCAAAGAACATCATTTTTATGTTCTCCTACTATTTTAAAAAATAATCTTTTTTTTTTTTTTTTTTTTACTGTTTTCTGTTTTTGTGTTTTTCAAAATCTTAGGTGTTTCAAAGATTTGGAAAGTTCCATGGAGGATATTTTAGCTTCGTTTTTTCGTACGCTGTATCTTTAGACAGGGGCTTTTTTGTCCCCACTGTCAATTAATTTTGTTGATTTCCTTGTTCGTTTTTTTATTCCTAGTTGAGTGTTTCATTTTGTATACTTCTAGTGTACTTAGGGGCGCCTTACGCTTTCAATAAGACTAAATTTACTTATAAAAAAAAGAAAAATTCAAGAAAGATTTTTTAAACTCCCTTCATCCTATAATAAGTGATTCATTTGGTATTTTTGCATTTTAATTTTGTTGAAAGTTTGTAATGTTTTAGTATTAGTTACTTTTTAAAATTTGTGTGTTTCTCAATTTGAGCCGCTGGTTATGAACTTATGGGACGAAGGGAGTAGTAAAGCCTTCCCAATACACCAAGCCACTACCCTCTACCCATTTGCTTTTTATGCCTAAGAATTCCAGGGACAGCTACTACTCTACCTGTCTTCATTAGGTCCTGACACCCTAAAGAAACCCCAACGTAAATCATCCTCAATATTTTGAAATAAACTGTTTTGGAGATGTCCTTTGAGATAACCGATTTGGACATGATGAACTGTTGGGCAGTGGGCCACAATGGAGGTGTGATGAGGGAATTTCATGCTAGATTGGAAGTTGGACTTGAATGGTGAGTGAGGCAGCGAAGGTGTTTAGATGATATCCAGTCTAGCTACTGTGGAAGTCTGAAATTTTTTATGAAGTATTGACAATTCTTTTGGTTGTTGCTTAAAAATCTTTCCAAGTAAGGGGGGATGAACTTACTGCTTAGAAGCTTTTCAGTGAGAAAGGGAACAAAAATGTTGGATTTGGTTTACTACAAGAGATATTTTGTGGCTGTGTGCTGATTGATATATACGGAGCACATATCTGAGAATGTTGAAGTCATGATTCATATTTTTCAGTTTGTTGACATTTTACTTTATTCATCCTGTTGTGTATTATAAATCTAATTGGATGATCTAATAGAAATGGAATGGAGAAACTTATTAGTTTCAAAAGCTGATGCACTTCTGAACAAAATAGTTTCATGTGCTTATGTAACACTGCAGGGATGGTGACAACCAAGAACAGAAAGCAGGGCAGTTCTGCAGAAGCATATGCAATTGGTCGCCACATACATATGTCTGCTAACAAAGTACGAAGGGTAATCGATCAGATACGGGGACGTTCCTACGAGGAATCACTTATGATACTAGAACTCATGCCTTACCGAGCATGTGATCCGATTCTGAAATTAGTTTATTCTGCAGCAGCAAATGCTAGTAACAACTTGGGTTTGGACCAAGCGAGCCTAATTGTTAGTAAAGCTTATGTTAATGAGGGTGTCACCAGGAAAAAGCCTAGACCTCAAGCTCGAGGAAGAGCTTATGCGGTAAGGAGGCGCACTTGTCATATAACCGTTGCAATGAAAGATTCAAGCGTGTAATACATGCAACTTTTAGAACCATTTCAATCTCAGGTTTTCTTTCAGCATGTAATATCAACTGACATGCAACTGTTGTAAATTCCATAGGAAATTGTAAGTGTAATCCTATGCCTTTTAAATCTTATCAATGTCTTTTAATTTTTTTAGAAAATTGCATTTAACCCTTCTTTTTCCTTTGTGATTACTTTCATGAGAAATTATGAGATTGGTTTATCACTTATCAAAAAAAACTTTCATGAGAAATTGTTTTCGGTAGGTTTTAGAATCAATGTACTATAATGGCACTCTTTTGAGAGACTCAGGTTTAAATTGGCTATGAATACTACGAATGTGCCAGAGTTCTTCATTACTGGGATTTCTGTGGGTCTGAATTTCTTTTACCTTTGATGCACCGTTGCTCACTCCTATGATGACTAGTGTAGTTGACTATCTTCAAGACTTCAACGATCAACGCATTTGCTCGCTTCTCTCACCCGGGATTTCTTACTGTTTTCTCCAAGTATTGTGTTTGTTGCCCGTGAGAGTTAGCTCTAATGGTGGCTCGTTTGGTGTAATACCATGACGTTGGCTGTTCGATTCTCCTTTCGTATGGTTCTTGCGGTCGGGGTCGTTTATCTAGGGTTTTACCGGATAAGGATGGGTCTAAAAAAAATTAAAAATAAAATTGGGCAGCTAAATTCATGGACATTTTTTTTTATATTGAATATGTACTTTAAAAGGTTTTAGAGTAAAGGTCCGTTTCGGTTTACGATTTTAAAAAATGCGATTTATAAATAAAGATTTTAAAATGTGCGATTCAAAAACGAAGTTAAATATTAGACAAAATTGCAGTTTGATCATTAAAATTGTAGATTACCTTTTAAAATTTTGCATTTTAAAAAAAAAAATAATCTTGTTACCTGCGATTTGAAAATGCAGTTTTTCTACGTTTTTAAATCGTAATTTTTTATAAACGCAATTCTCAAACGATTCGTTTCTTGCGATTTGGTATAAAATCACATTTTTTGTTTACGAAATCACAATTCTAAACGCACTCTAACTCCTTCGTAAAGTCTTTAAATTAGTCATCAATTTTGAATTAAATGATACAGGTTTTATGATCAAAGCATATATTACATTTGGAAGATTTTAATTTTTAATAGTTTATTTAATAATAAATATGAAATTAATAGTATAATCGAAACCATCATAAAATTATCCTAAAAATTGAATTAGTGATTTACCAGGATCTTCATAAGTTCCTCTTCACTCTTCAGTCTTCACTCCTCACCTCCTCAAAAACTCTATCTCAGGCAAATCACAAAAGAGAAGGCACGGACCAGTTTTTTTGTTTTATTTTTTGGTCTGAGACCCATGGCTCTAGCTCTTCCTCATTCACAGGCTCGCTTGCTACTCTCCTCTCAAAGCCCACCGGTCGTTCCTCTATTCCGGCGAATACGAATGTCGAAGACGAGCGTTGATTCGCCGCCGATCCGCGCAATCCGATGCTCGGCGAAACCGAATGACCAAGTTACCCTGAGAACGTGCAAGAATTGCAAGACCCAGTACGACCCCGCCCTCAATCACCCCCGCGCCTGCAGCTTCCACACTGCTCACTTTGGGGGTACGATATTCATTCATTCATTTATTTGTTTCGCTTTTAGCTCTCCGTTTTCTTGTATGAAAAATTGTTCTGAAAAATCTGATGTTTGGGAAATTTGTATGTTATTGTGAATAGAGTAAATTCAGGCGTGTTCGAATTTTTTGCAATTTTAGAATTGAAGAGAGAAAATGAAAAAACTTGGAAGCATAATCTGAACATACAACATACATTTGTTTGTTTGCTGAAAGACTATTTGTTCATGAAATTGTTGATTAGAAAACGATAAGTATGGAAGTATTCGTTAGAGGAAGTGATAACTTGACTGTAGAAATTCTATTTTTTGAGCAAATTTTTCTCCTGCAAATTCTCAAAATTCATGAATGGCACACATTTGTTGGGAGCAGAAACCAGTTCAATCCAATATCAACAGATTATCAATCCAAATCGTTTTGAATCTCTACTTTTGTGAGGCATTGTCTCTTGATATTTTACATGCTCACTTTTGCTTGTCTTTTGGAGTTTAAATTTAGTTTAGCTTTGATTTGCCATCCCCTATTCCCTCAGGAGAAACAATGAGGAAGTTTGAGAGTGTATATTCAGGAGGCACCATGGATACTCCTGGCTCCGGCAAAGTTCTTCAATATTGGCATTGCTGTGGGTCTGAAGATCCCTTTGATCCTGGATGTACAGCAGCTCCCCATTCCTCCTATGATGATTGATGAAGCTGCCAATCTTCCACAATTTAAATATGTAACACCCCCTTTCTGTAGGTTCGAACCAGAAATGCAAGGATACAAGAATTCTATAAACTGAAAATCAAAGCAAAAATTAAAACTTAAACGTCAAACCTTATTCTTAACATAAGAAAGCATGCTGAAATATAAAAGAACTAATCCTCTTTAAGCAGTTGTGTCGCCTGAACGACCAAGATCGACTGTGAAAACGAGGATGTCGTGGACAGGTTCTACAGGCCGGAGAAACTAGAGTCATAAGCCTTCACCTGGAAAATGATTAAGTCCTTGCATGTAGCACATTAGTTTGCTTGGATTGGATTTACAATCGTAGACTATCAGTTTGTAAGAAATTTGTAATAAAAACTGCATTACCCGTAATTGCACTCAATATCTTAAGAAAAATACTCGATACTATAATTGTATCCAATATTCGTTCAACAAGGCGGACGCTGTATTTCTAGTTAACCCTTGAATTAATCATTGTTAAATAATAATAATAATAATAATAATAATAATAATAAAGGTTAATGCTAGTGAGCAGCACTTTATCAGCACTTTTTTCGAATAAATTATGAATAAAGTACTGCTCCCTAGCATTACTCTAAAAAAAATCTAATGGTTGACTAAGATTTGGAGTCTCATGTTAATATAATTGAACAATTATAGAATAAAAATATAAATTATAGGATAAAATATAATATTTAGCCTTAATCATATGAGAGAAAGATGATTAGCACCCACCCCCATATTAAAACCCTGAAGGGAGGGATCACACGGCTCTTATAGTTGCATTCTGACTCTGTGATGTGGTAATACTAGTATCATCACACATGCTTAGGCAGCGACACGTGTTAGATCTCACTCTCTTATCATATGGTAGCCACATGTAATTCCCTTGGAATCCGGCATATCCTATGTAAGTACACCTGCCAAAGTTCAACGACTATAAATTATTTTAATAAATAAAAAATAAAAAAATATATTTTGGCGCCGACCTTATTGCTAGCCAGCTTCCCAAGAAGAGAATAACTAAACACACGGCACGCACCACCGAAGTTTTATATTAAGTAATATTAAAGGAGACGGCGAGACGCGGAGAAAGGACACGTGTCGATTACCCAACGAAGTTTTGGCTAACCTTAGATCTTCAGGAATCAGGTTCGTATCTATTAATATGATTATGGACGCCATCTCTTCCCCATCCATCTTTCAGCTTCGATTTTTCTATTTTTCAGCTAAGCATTTCAAATTTCATTCACTTTGTACAGCAATGGAAGCAACTTCTCTATTTTCCTCAGTACTCCCTCCTCCTCTGCCATTTTCCCTGGGAAAAACAGAGTGCAAGAAAATGAGATTCTTGCATGGGAAAAGATCAAGCGGCGCCATGGTTTTTGCTGCTAAAAGAGACGACGATAGAGGATGCTCGGTGGATGAAAGCATGATCATCTTGAGGAAACGAATTCATGAGATGAAGATGATTGAGAGGAATTATGAGCCGCCGGAGGAATGGACGGAATGGGAGAAGAGATATTACACGTGCTATGATGAATATATTTGTCAAGTAGTGGGGTTATTACAATCGTATTTGATGAACACTAGGCCTAGCGTCTCTCTTGGGATGCTTGCACTCATCACCATGAGTATCCCGGCGTCGACGGTCATGATTGTGCTTCGCTTGATGGAGGGGGCTAACGGGGTCCTCTCTGCCGTTCATCACGGTTGATGTCTGGTCGTTCTTGGAGTTATCTGTGAATTTAAATGTATGGATATATATTTTTATATATTTCGTTTTCCCTATTTTTTTTTTTAATTAAACAGGGAAACGACAAGAATTATGTTTATGTATGCTGTATGCATGTACATGTTTATATCTATGTATGGATGAGTATTGGATTCAAAATTTATGTTTCAATGCCTTTTTTAATGTAATTCTATAATAACCTATTAACCTTAGAATTTGATGTTAGTTTTAAGTAAAACTTTGAAATTTCAATTGCAACAATGTCCATCTATCTAATTCAAAATCATTACTATACCAATATTAGCTGAAAAAATATTTATTATTTATCTTTGAATAAGGGTGTGTTTGAGATTACGATTTCGTAGACAAAAAGTGTGATTTTAAACCAAATCGCAGAAAATGAACCGTTCGAAAATTGCATTTTAAAAAAATTGCGATTCGAAAACGCAGAAAACTGCTTTTTCAAATCGCACAGGCAATGTGCTTTTTTGAAAACGCAGAATTTTAAAATCTAAAATGAGATTTTGTCAAACGCTTATCAGCGTTTTTAAATCGCACTATTTAATCACAAAATTGTTTAGTACTCGTGTGTAAGACGTTACAGATAAACGCAATTTGATCAATTAAGATGACATCACGAGAACTGAGTAGTATTTAATTACGTACATGATTTCATTATAATTATATTAATTCAGAATGACAATATGTGGTAGAAATGGAACATTTGAAACCCTTCACATGCACCCAAATGATATACATACATATATATGATTATGAATGCATGTATGTAGATGTGCTAGAAACACTTAAAACACTAATAACATTATTTATAGTTGAACACTATTATTTAGATCACACTTGCTAATCATTTTGCCATGAAATTTTCATTTCATACATTATTTAGCTTCAAACATTATCTACTTATAGTGGGCAAAGGAAAAAAAAATATTGCAAAACCGCTATCAGGCATCATCTATTTATAGTGGGCAAAAGGAAAAAAATATTGAAAAAAAATCCTTTTCTGAGCATTGTGTTTTCTTCATATCCTTATTTTTAACGTCAACTCTGATCTTCTCCCTAATTTTGTTAAACGACCCACATATGAGTACTAGCAACAGACTTTTTAAATCTTATTCTCTTCCCGCGGCCTAAATATAGGAAAAACTCTTAAAAAAAACATTTGCAACAAATTCCCTGGTTCTTCCTTAAAATTAGGAAAATCCAAGGGAACTAAGTATTGGAGCACTTTTACTTCCCTATCTATTATTTTATTAAGAAAAAAGCTTTATCTTTCCTCTTTTTCTTCTTTTTTCTTTTTTTCCTAGCATTTATTTGGAAGAACATTTAAATGGCTTTATCTTTTATCTCTCTTTTCCTTAAAATTTATCTAAAGGAATATTTAAATAATATAAATAAAAGATAAGGAAAATATTGTGGAGTTTATTTGAATAGAAAAGCAAAAAGGTGGCTAGGTTGATTCTCTAAATTTTTTTTAGATTCGATCTCATTCCTATATTTGGCTATGAATGAGCCCTACATTTTTACTTATTTACTTGACGAAACTACTCGATCAGGAAAGTGATGATTGATTGATATTACGTACGTAATTAATAATTAAATTTTGCCTGAATCCCAAGGCAAACACTCCTAAGTCCTAAGAGAACCTAATTAAACCCTTAAAATACAATATACCACTTAATTAGGCTTAATAATATTAATGTTAGTGGATTCTTAGCTGTTAATTTTGTCCTCTCAGTTTCCGCGCGCCAATTATGGTACTCCAACACTCCAAAACGAATAATTGTAATCCTAAGAATTTTTTCAACATTTGTCCAAGAAAGAATGATGGAAAACGACATTATTTGCCTACTTTAATTAGGATCTCAACATATTTAATTATTCTATGCCTCATCGATCCAGACGTACGTACCCCTCTAGGCTCTAGCTTAATTTGTTTGAACTTCCTAAGTAAGTACTGTCTTCAACGCAACTTCAAAAGTTGTCAGAGATGTATATCATAATCGTCGATTAATTAATGTTAACCCTTTTTTTCATACTCGTTTTGATCTTTACAATAAGATATCGTCGTCCGTACACGTTTTGCCAAATACGCGTCGTTATAGATGCCGGCCGCTTGGCACTCAACACGCTTTTGACACACAACCTTAACTTGTTTCATAAGATTTTATGCTTTATTACGTAACTAACCTCTTTCTAGCTACTTCTATATATATATCCGGCCGGCCATAATCTTCATGATTAGTATATATCGTTCACAGCAAGTATTTGCTTGGCGATCGAAACAAAAAACAAAACAAGAACCCATATATTAACCTATATATCAAAAAGGATCTCCATCAATGCAAGCAACCAGCTGCTTTTCATCCGCCACGCTTCCACTTGGACCAGTACTTTGGTTATCATCATCATCATCATCATCATCAGCTTCCAGGAGAAAACCTGCTGTGATCAATGCAAGCGGAGGAAGACATCAACATGGACGCCGAGATTATGGGGGAAGGCTTGTGGACGAGAACATGATCACTCTACGAATGCGCCTTAGGGAGTTGAAGATGCTAGAGACGAGCCAGGAACCACCTGCGAGCTGGATGGAGTGGGAGAAGAAATACTATACACAGTACGACGAGGATGTTTGTGAGGCGGTAGGGCTTTTGCAATCTTATTTGATGAGTGTTAGGCCAAGTTTGGCTTTTGGGATGGCCGCACTTGTTATGTTGAGCGTGCCTATTTCTGCTGGGGTGGTCTTGTTTCATGCTATAGACATGGCTAAGGCAATCTTATAGCTTAATTATATATATAATTAGCTAGGTTCATCATGTTATTGTACGTGTTTTTTCATAAAATTTTGTCAGTTACATTTAATGATATAAGCAAGCTATCCTATGATGGCCGATTAAGTACAACTCTTCAAAAATACTTAATTATATATATATTCTTCAATTAATTAATTGAATAGCTATTTTCAAAAATTATAAACTAATTAATTAACCAAACTAAAGGAATAGAGTTATCCAGAACGTACACATGATTAATCTTTAGAAAGCTATTTTCAAACAAAAACTACTCTTCAAAATGCATTCTCCGATCCCCGCCGGCAGGCTTAAGGGTCCAATCATCTTTAGAAAAGAATTTGCTTTGATTTGATGGCACTGAGATTAATTTTCAGCAGTGAGAAAAGAATAAGACAAAAATGTGTACGAGGTATACACTAAATTTCATGTCCACGCGTCCATTCGCACGCTATAGCTTTGGCTAATGTGTCAAGCGCCAAAGCCGCCGCAAGTTATGAGCTGATATTGGTTGGCAGATATATACTTTAAAAGAAAAAGAAAAAAAGATCACAATTATTCTATGCACGCCTATAAAGTTAGGAAAATTTTTTGTCGAAGACTCAGGTGAAACGAAACTAATTAATTAATGTATATAGTTATTTATTTATTTTTTAATCAAAAATAAATTTATTTTTCAAATTTAGTAAAAATATCTTCTTACATCTTTTTAGGCTCGCCAAGCCACTCATGGCCCCTTGACAGCGTCAGCAATCGTTGGAGTTGATGATTACTTCTTTTTTGGGATATTTTATTTTATTTTATGTTAAGCAATAAAACAGCAAGTCTCTATGTAATTGCTGGCGTGATAGCAGGCGTGGACAGCAAGTTTCTGTTAATAAGAAATTTTTCCATAAGTCAGCAGATTTGGTAGCTTGATTATAGGCGTAATAAGGTAGGGTTTTCAGTATTTAATAACCTACTGTATTGGAGTGGAGGCAGAAGATGATGAATAAGAATTGCTGTGTTTGTTTTTTAGGTGGGATTCCTCTTCCAACGAGACGTTGGTTGTTTCTTTTTTTTCTTTCTTCCCTCCAGCTCCAGTTTTATAGCCCTCTGCTGCGTCAATTGTGGTATCAGAGCCCGTCAATTATCTTTCTTAAGATAGTCACGGATCCAACCATCATACACCCCTGTTACACCCTACCATCACCAACTCCCGAAAAAGGAGATACAGATCATCCCCCAAACCCCATTCTCACAATCCCCATAACCGCTCATACCCTTCAACCTACACCCCACTTACCCATCATCCATAACAGCCAAATCCTTTACCTTCCAGATGAGCACTCGTAGTGGCAGACCATATAATACTACCCAACTCACCCAGCAACAACGGGATGAGTTGCTGTTGAGCCTGGTCAACCAAATGGGCGATCTGAACAAAAAGGTGGACACTATGTGGAGTCATCAAATGGAGAAACCAGGAGGTTCGGGCGAGAAGAAAGATGCGAAGAAGTCAAGTTGAATAAGAACCACGTGGAGGGGGAAGATCAGAATGGAGAAGTCAACGCCCGGCAGGCTTTTACCACAGCGTTCCACGAATCTGAGTATGCCCCACGCTATCACACCAACATGAGGCCATAGTACCACCGAGAGGAGGAAAACCCCTACGTTGAGAATTATACTAACCGAGTGGACGAGGCGACAAAACGAGTTCGCATTGAGGTACCCGATTTCCATGGGAAGCTAGATCCTTATGCTTTCCAAGATTGGTTAACTTCATTAGATGATTATTTCGAATGGTTCAGATTAGCTCCGACGAGGCAAGTTCGGTTCGTGAAGATGAAGTTGAAGGGGCAAGCCCGAGTCTGGTGGCAGAGTGTGGAAGAACACCTCCACCGGCTTCGACAACCACCCATCACTGATTGGGAGGAGATGAAGCTGAAACTTCAAGAGAAGTACTTGCCAATTGACTATGAAGAGGCCCTGTTCGAAGAGTTGTTGTTACTGAGGCAAGGGAACTTATCTGTGGATGAGTTCACCAACAAGTTTCATGAATTATCAATTCGCAGCCGTGTGTCCGAAACGGACCGCCAAACTATTGCTCGATACTAGGCGGGTTTACGTGAAGAAATTAGGAGAGAGCTCCTCACTGTTCGACTTGTCAGTGTGGAAGAAGCTTATCAATTGGCGTTACGGGTAGAGCAGCAACGTAACATCCCCACACGCCGTACGTTCCAAGGTTGGGGAAATCTCCTTCCCCGTGGATCAACAATCACACGGGCAAATTCGGGGGGACAGGATCATTTCCCCAGCAAGGTGGGCACCCAGGCCGATCGTAACGTTGTGGAGCGCGATGATAGGAAGGGGAAGGCAGTGGTGAACAATCGACCAGAAAGGGGAAAGGAAGAATGCTACAGGTGCGGAGGCAAGGGCCACTACGCAGTGGTTTGCCCCACAAGGGATCAGAAATTTACCATGATTTGTGAAGAAATGGAGCCGCAGACTGAACCCGAAGCACTTCCCTCAACCGCAGTCATGCAAGAAGATCATAATACTGAGGCAACTGAGGAAGTATTGGAATGTTCCAATTTACCATTGTGTGTTATACGACGAGTTTTGGCTGGACAAAAGAACCAAGAGCCGGAGGGTGAAGATTGGCTCCGAAATAATATTTTCCACACCCAAGTGGAACACAAAGGACGGGCGTTGAACCTCATCATTGATAATGGGAGTGGTATGAATATCATCTCCAAAGAGGCCGTACACAAGTTGCAACTGCCAGTGGAAAAGCACCCACAGCCATACAAACTCAATTGGGTGGACAACACTTCCATATCGGTAAAACATCGCTGTTCTCTTTTATTTTCATTGGGTAGGATGTATGAGGATACATTATGGTATGATGTAATCCCAATGCACGCTTGTCACGTGTTATTGGGCCGGCCCTGGCTGTATGATCGGCGAGTGATGTATGATGGGTTTGCCAACACTTACACATTCTTTTGTAAAGGTCGGAAGATAACCTTAAAACCCATGAAGCTCCAAGACTTCCAAACACCAGCAGAAGAGAGCCGAGTATTGTCTATGCGGCAGTTCTCTTTGGCCTGTCAAGAACGAAGAATGGTGTTTGCCTTAGTTGAAAAACCAGTTACCGAGGTACCATCAAAGTCCTGGCCGACAGAAATTCAGACCATCCTGAGTGAATTTGCAGACCTAGTTCCTAAAGAGCTTCCTCAATACCTCCCTCCCATGAGAGATATACAGCATGCCATTGACTTGATCCCTGGAGCATCATTGCCTAATCTGTCGGCCTACAGAATGAGTCTCGAAGAGCACCGTGAAATGCAACGCCAAATTTAGGAGCTGTTAGACAAAGGCTTCATCCGTGAAAGCCTAAGCCCGTGCGCTGTCCTAGCATTGCTTACACCAAAAAAAGATGGTAGTTGGCGAATGTGTGTTTATAACCAAGCTATCAACAAGATCACGGTAAAATATCGTTTCCCTATTCCCCGTTTAGATGACATGTTGGATGTCTTGTATGGTTCACAGGTTTTTTCAAAAATTGACATCCGGAGTGGATATCATCAAATTCGCATTCGGCCCGATGACGAGTGGAAGACGGCGTTCAAAACCCGGGCAGGGCTATTCGAATGGCTTGTCATGCCCTTCGGCCTCACCAATGCCCCAACTACATTCATGCGAGTCATGACCCAAATCTTACAACCCTTAATTGACAAATTCGTAGTCGTCTACTTCGACGACATTCTCATATTCAGCCGTGATTTTTCAGAGCACCTACAACATATTCGACAAGTGATGGAGGTTTTAAGGTTTGAGAGCCTCTTCATCAACCTTAAAAAGTGCACGTTTGCACAAGAATCTGTTTTGTTTTTGGGCTTTATCATTTCTGCGCAGGGGATTTCAGTGGACTCATCCAAGATCCAAGCCATCACAGATTGGCCCATTCCAACTAATGTGCATGATGTTCGTAGCTTCCATGGACTAGCCTCCTTCTACCGCAGATTTATAAGAGATTTCAGTGCAATCATGGCTCCCATAACTGAATGCACCAAAGTTGGGCCTTTTTCTTGGTCCCCTGCCGCCCAGCAAGCATTTGAGGTGATCAAGAGCAAGCTAACAGAGACTCCAGTCCTCAAGCTCCCAGACTTTGCACAACCGTTTGAGGTGGCCTGTGATGCATCACACGTGGGCATTGGGGGTGTCCTCAGCCAACAACGCCACCCTATTGCTTATTTCAGTGAGAAGCTTAATGAGACCCGGCGACGTTACCCCGCCTATGATTTAGAGTTGTATGCCATTATACAATCTCTCAAATACTGGCGGCACTATCTCATACACCGGGAGTTCGTGTTATACACCGACCATGATTCCTTACGGCACATCCAGTCCCAAAAGAAGTTGAACGCCCGGCATGCTCGGTGGGTGGACTACTTACAACAATTTACATTTGTGCTAAAACACAAGGTGGGTAGTGAGAATCGGGTAGCAGATGCACTCAGTCGCCGAGCCCACGTGTTGACCTCACTCACTGTGAACGTCACTAGATTTGAAGAGCTTAAGCACTGTTACCCAAATGATCATGACTTTGGGCTTATCCAAGCAGCCATATTTATGAACTGTTTGGCATTAGAAATGAAATTTTATTCCATCCGGGTTTTTTCTAAAACCCACCCACCCGCCCAAAAACCCGAATTTTGAAATTATTGGTGGGACCCAGCGCAGAAAAAGTTGACTAAAAAAAATTTAATATTAATAATTTAAATCAATATAAAATAAAAAAAATATTAATATTAATAATTTAAATAATAAAAAAAAAAAATTAAAAAAAAAAAAAAAAACAGAGGGGTGGCTGCCGGCTCCTCCTCTGGGGGTGGCGCGCGGCCACCCCCAAAGGGGTGGCTGCCAACCGGCAGCCACCCTTGCTTCATTTTTTTTTTTTAATTTTTAATTTTGATTTCAATTATTTTTTTTAAAAAAAATTATTTATTTATTTTTAATTAAATAATCAATATATAATAAATTATTATTATTTAAATTATTATTTCACACAACTTACCATTAAAATATAATATTTTTCAATCTCAAAATTCAACACCCAAACACAATTTCTTACCTCGATATTTGTAAATAGAATTAGAATTCAATTCTAATTCTCAAAATTCAATACCCAAACGCACCATTAATGGCCCATCTCCTAATCACCCGCACTACACTGTCCAGGATGGTTACCTTTTCTTCAAGAACAGGCTGTGTCTTCCCAAAACATCTATCTGTGAGTTTGTCATTCAGGAGTTGCATGAAGGTGGCCTGGCAGGCCATTTCGATCGTGACAAAACCATCAGCCTTGTAGAAGACCACTTCTTTTGGCCCGGTTTAAAAAGAGACGTTGCCATGGTGATCCAGCGCTGTCGGGTTTGCCAATTGGCTAAGGGACAAAGGCAGAACTATGGGTTGTATACACCCCTGCCTATTCCCAAGGAGTCATGGACAGATGTGAGCATGGACTTCGTACTCGGCATCCCCCGTACCTTGCGTGGACATGACTCCATTTTTGTGGTGGTCGACCGGTTCTCTAAGAAGGCGCACCTCCTAGCCTGCTCCCGCACTTTTGACGCATCTCGTATTGCTTCACTCTTCTTCACTGAGGTAGTCCGTTTACATGGCCTACCAACCACTATTGTGTCCGACCGAGATGTGAAGTTCGTCAGTTACTTTTGGAAGACGCTATGGGCTAAGTTGGGGACAAAGCTCCAGTTTTCCAGTGCTTACCATCCACAAACGGACAGTCAAATGGAAGTCGTCAATCGCAGCTTGGGCAATCTCCTTCGTTGCTTAGTAATTGATCACACTACCTCATGGGACCTCCTTCTTCCTCAAGCTGAATTGCCTATAACAATTCCGTCAACCGCAGCACCGGACGCTCCCCATTTGAAATAGTTACTGGACTTCAACCCCGCACACCAGTGGACTTGGTCCCTCTGCCACTACCCCCTCGGGTCAGTGAAGGTGCTGCAGATTTTCTGCGCCATATACATGAGATACATGAAGAAGTCCGGAAGAAGATCGCACTAAGCAATGAAAGTTACAAGGCCCGCGTGGATGCTCATAGGCGATTTGTTGAGTTTCAGCCCGAGGACTTGGTGCTAATTAATCTTCGCCCCGAACGCTTCTCCAAAGGCTCCCTCCACAAGCTCCACTCGCGTCGAGCTGGCCCCTTCAAGGTTCTCAAATGATTGGGAGATAATGCCTATCTTATTGATCTTCCTTCTAATCTCACATTCAGCCCCATCTTCAATATTGCCGATCTTACTTCTTTTCATGGGCCTGTGGATGGTGCTACTCCCACTCCACCTTTCTCTCTTCCTCCCTCCATCAAACCACGGGACGAAATTGCAGAAATACTTGATGACCAAATTGTGTAGACTCGCCGCGGGGGGTACCAGAAATTCTTAGTCAAATGGAAGAACCGGCCACCATCCGACTGTTGCTGGTTACAGGCTGAAGAAGTGCAACGTTTGAACCCTGACCTCTATGAGTTTTATCAAGCTCGTCATTCGTCGGAGTCGAATGCTTGTCCGGTGGGAGGAAATTGACGGAGTCAGCAACCGTTGGAGCTGATGATTACTTCTTTTTTGGGATATTTTATTTTATGTTAAGCAATAAAACAGCAAGTCTCTATGTAATTGCTGGCGTAATAGCAGGCGTGGACAACAAGTTTCTGTTAATAAGGAATTTTTCCATAAGTCAGCAGATTTGGTAGCTTGATTATAGGCATAATAAGGTAGGGTTTTCAGTATTTAATAACCTACTGTATTGGAGTGGAGGCAGAAGATGATGAATAAGAATTGCTGTGTTTGTTTTTTAGGTGAGATTCCTCTTCCAACGAGACGTTGCTTGTTTCTTTTTTTTTCTTTCTTCCCTCCAGCTCCAGTTTTATAGCCCTCTGCTGCGTCACCCCCGGCCCCATGGCATTGTCTTCTTCAAGTAGGAGACTTCTTGCCTCCCGAGACCTTCTGCCTAATTAAAGGGCTTTACTTTTTGTGTTGAAATATATATATATATATACAAAGAAGAGAAAGAGCCGCAAGTCTCAAGTTTATGGTCTCAAGCACTCAAATTTTATCCGATCTGTTTTTTTACCCGTTTTTAATACAACTTAAAAATAATAAAAAATCAAAAACTAATAAAAATTAAAAACTTAGGGGTGGCCGAGCCACCCTAGGAGTCTAAGGGTGGTGGCCAGAACACCCTCAGGTGTCTGGAGGTGGCTCGGCCACCCCCAAGCGGTTTCGGAGGTGGCCGAGCCACCTCCAAATATATATATATATATTTTCCAATTAAATTCAACTCAATTCACACTCACAAATATTTTTTTTTTCAAATTTTGTTTCAGATTCTTTAAACCATCCAAACTTAATATTTGTTAGAATATTTTATATTTACCGTATTATTGTCTTTCCTATTAGGATTTATTTCCTACTTTATGTAGTTTAGGGTTTCTTACTCACTATTCATTGTCTCTCTACAAATAAAAACTTATGTAATAGTGTTAGAAACGCTACTTTAATACAATGTAGTCCATTATATATTTTCGCTCTCTCTTCCGCTCTCTCTCTTTCATATATTTCTCCAATATATTTAACATTGTATCAGAGTCACTTTCTTAAGGCCTTCAATAAACGTATTTGACGTTTTTAGACGTCCTTCACGTGCTCTACGACTGTCTCATAATTCCAATCGTCCACACGTCGTCTTATGCCTTTAAAATTGTTGTCAGTCACTTCAACGCCTTCATCGCAATACCATCAAGAAAAATAATCCCGGAGTCAGGTCTAAAAGGTATAGATCTTATGATCTAGGGAAGATCTGTCACCGACAACAGCTGCACGTGCCTCCAATTGTCGTACAAAACTGTATGCCCATGTCGCCATGCGCCTCCAGACTTGGCCAATTGCTTTCGTGACAGTACCAATCGACAGATCAGGAGCCGCACAATCCAGAACTGCCTAGCCCAAACTACTTAGAGTATCCACGCGCCGCCCACTCCTTCTGCCCAGTCATCCACGCGCCTCCACGTTCAGCTGATCGTCTACGTGACTGGGCCAATCGACAGATCCAGCGCCGGTGGTTCTATATTAGTCTCGATCTCCCCCATCCGAGGCTCCACGCGCTACTAGTTCAACCCATTATCCATCTGGATCAACCCGGATCGCCACAGAAACCAGCCCATCAATGTCAACCCGAACCAGCGGATCAGACCCGGTTCAGCCAACCGGGCTAAATTCCATTCCAGTTTCTAACCGGGTCATCGAGGTTTGAGGATTCAACCCGAACCAGCGGGTTTCAAACTGGTTCGGTCCGCTGGGTTTGAAGACCCCAAACGGCCCAATCCTCCCCCGACCCAGAAGTCGAAGCAACAACGCGCCACACGTGCTTCACGCACGCTTCCCGGATCCAGTTCTAGGATCCGATCCAAACCCGAACCAACCAAATTACATGTCGATTTCAGTCTAGGTTTCAGAACTGCTCCACCGGTTTAGTACGAATTAATCAGATTTTCGGTCTTTTTTGCCTGGTTCAATCCTGTTAAATCAAGTTCATGGCCTGTTCAGTCCGATTCCTATGTCTCTTCAACTGGTTATGTCCGTTTCCAAAAGCTTCTCCATCGATTCAGCTCCTTTTAGACTGGTTATGTGCTCTATCAGCATGTTCAGTTGATTTCAAGGCCAGTTCAGATCGGTTTGTGCTCTTATCAGCCGGTTCAAGCCTTTTTTCAGTCTGATTCCATTCGATGTAGGCTTCCTCAATGTGGTTCAGCATTGGTTCTGTCTCTTTCTTCACAATCCAGTCCCTTTTCAACCCGGTTCACCACTGATTCAATGGTTTCAAGGCCGGTTCTACCCGGTTTAGCTCCCTTTTTAGTTTGGCTCCATCCCGGTCCAAGCCTTGTTTAACCAGTCTCCAGCCCAAATTCTTTTCCCCTTCCTTTTCCCAAACACAAGCTCACACCTTGAGTTTGAGGGGAGATGTTATAATATTTTATATTTACCGTGTTATTGTCTTTCCTATTAGAATTTATTTCCTACATTATGTAGTTTAGAGTTTCTTGCTCACTACTTATTGTCTCTCTATAAACAGAGACTTATGAAATAGTGTTAAATACGCTACTTTAATACAATGTAGTCCATTATATATTTCTGCTCTCTTTTTCGCTCTCTTTCATACATTTCTCCAATTTTTTTAACAATTTTTTTTTTAAAAAAAAAAAAAACAGATTTTTCTCAGTATTCACAATTTTAAATATAGTAAAATATAATTAAAAAATATATATTCTATGCCTTAGAGCTATAGCAGCAAATACCCAACAATTTTTCCTAAATTTAGGAAACAAAATTACTTTTTGCTATGCTATTAAAAAAAATATATATATATATATATTTCACAATAAATTCCCTTATATTTCTCTATATCAATTAAATACTCTTTCTTTATTTTTTTTTGTTTTTTCTTACTTTCCTACTTTTTGTTATTTTTATTATTATATAATTCATTAGATAGCTACAGTACTACCCAAGAGTTTAAGAGAAATATAAAAAAACTGATACGGGTAATTTTTTATATTTTTAAAAAAAGAACTACCTATAAAATATCTGCCGTTAATTATGCTCTTGCCTCTGATTGAGTCCCCTCTGGCTCGTTCCAACTTCCTAAGACCGGCCTTCAACGCAACTTCAAAAGTTGTCAAAGATATCAACGTCGATGGTTACTTTGGGGGCATATAAGACAAGATACTTTGCTTCTTAATTAATCAAGCAACCATGCGAAGTTGCGAACCTACCACAAGACACACGCGTCCGTCCACGTTTTGGCAACAAGTATGACACAGTTAATACGCGTTGTTAATTATGGACGCCACTTAGTATTGATCAACACGTTTTAGACATACATACATGCAACCTTAACTTGTTTCATAAGATTTCATGTTTTGTTACGTAACTAACCAGTTTCTACTTCTATATATATATCCGGCCGGCCATATATATCTTCATAATTAGTATATATCGTTCACAACAAGTATTTGCTTGGCGAAACAAAAAACAAAACAAGAACCCAACCTTCGCTTGAGCTCGCTATCAAGGATCTCCATCAATGCAAGCAACCAGCTTTTCATCCGCCACGCTTCCACTTGGGCCGGTTTGGTTATCATCATCATCATCAGCTTCCAGGAGAAAACCTGTGATCAATGCAAGCGGAGGAAGACATCAACATCGACGCCGAGATTATGGGGGAAGGCTTGTGGACGAGAACATGATCTCGCTACGAATGCGCCTTAGGGAGTTGAAGATGCTAGAGACGAGCCAGGAACCACCTGCGAGCTGGATGGAGTGGGAGAAGAAATACTATACACATTACGACGAGGATGTTTGTGAGGCGGTAGGGCTTTTGCAATCTTATTTGATGAGTGTTAGACCAAGTTTCGCTTTAGGGATGGCCGCACTTGTTATGTTGAGCGTGCCTATCTCTGCTGGTGTGGTCTTGTTTCAAGCCATAGACATGGCTAAGGCAATCTTAGCTTAATTAGCTATCTAGGTTCATCATGTTATTGTACGTGTTTTTTCATAACATTTTACATTAATTAAGAGAGAAATTCGAGGCTGTTGTCTGATCGAACAAGGATGTCTCTATTAACAGATGTATTTGTTGTCTCGGGGCTCTTGTTTTCTTTTGGCTTAATTTTCGTTGTAGGTTCCAGCTGGTTTAGGTGTGGTGTTGTTTGTTTTTTCTTGTTATTGAAGGTGTTATAGCCTCTCAGCTGTGTATAGTTGCTGGCTCTTGTTCTCTAGGAGCCAATTCACGACAACTACTTCTAAATTTCATTTTGTTTCTTTAATATATTTTAAATTATAATTTTGGGTTAAATATGTACCTTACACCCCTATGGTTTACGACCATTATTTTTTGCTTCCTTAGTTTTTTTTTTTTTTTTTATAGGTAGTACTTGTACTATATATATATTATTTTGAGGTTTTTTTAAAAATAAAAAAAAAAATATGGCAATTATGTGTTGCAATTTTAATGGTGTCATGTGTCATTGACGTGGAAATCCGTCAGTTTTAGATAGAAAATTTGATAGAAGTATCATCTTCGTATTTTCCCATAACACAAGTACCATCTATGAAAAAAAAAAAGAAAACAATTTATAACAAAGGCTCATATAACATTCTTCTTTTTATTTAATTGATGTGATATATATTAAAAAAACAATGAAGAAGAAGAAGTAAAGAAGATAAGATAAGACTGAATAAATTAGACGTTTTATTAGAATTCTGAGTGCATCAAAATATCTGAAAGCTTTGTTCTCTCTCCTCAACTCCTCTATGCCTCTTCTCTGTGCAAGCAAATATGGGAGGGACTCCTCTTCCCTGTAACCTCAACCCCTTCTCTGTAACCCTGCCTATTATGAGGTTATCCATTACTCAACCACCTTTTGCATCAAATGCCATGGAAGGGAAGCAAAAGCCTCCCATTTCCATCCTTTCTTGAACCTTCTGCCTCTTATGAGGTGACTATCCTGCTGGTTTTTCCGGCAATGTATATGTTTTTTATGTTTTCAATATTCTCAACATAGAGACCACCAATTTTTCCCATCTCCTCCTTCAGTGTTTTATGTGATTTTTGGATAGGTTGTAGGGTCGAAATCTTTGAATTTAGATCTATAGCTCTCTATATGTTGTTGCACGACACGCGCCTCACCAGTGGGTTCGTCGGCGTCCTCCAAATCTACCGATGGCCGCCACATCTTCAACCACTGCCTCCACATTGGAGCGTGGCCTGCATGCGCTAGGGACTTTGTCTCCTTTCCAGCGCATGCTAGCCATGTCTTCCCCTCCAGCTTTCCTTTACGACGACTTTCGGTAGTTCATGGCGGATCCTGCTTTCCCTGCTGGCGAGAAGCCATCCAGCGGCGGCGCGTGGTCCTCACGCGCCGTTGCTGGTGGCTCCCATTCCACTTCCCTCAACCGGTTTTATATTGTTGTTTTATCTGTTGTTTTTTTATGTTGCTTGGGATATAGTTTTCCTTTACGAAAAACTTATGTCTTTGGAATTGTGTTGTGTTATCTCTTGTCTGCAGTCCCTTTTTTGGACTCTAACAACATTTTTACTGTTTCCACCATTTTTTTGTGGTTGTTGCAAGTCTCAAGTGGAGATGCAGTTGAACTTGTCCTGATCTGTTTTCCTTTCACTTTTGAAACTGCCTTGTGCGGCCATTTGAAAGGATCGGATCATTTAATTGTCCAATTTCCTACCTTTTGTATATATTGCAACGCTATTTCTGTTTGGTTTGAGTTTAATATTGAGGAGCTCACCCATTTTTCATTTAAAAAAAAAAAATAGACATTTTATTCTCGCTCTACAACCTTCAAACTCGCAATGTAGCCGAAGCAGCACGAATTGAGATCCCTGCAAGTCTTATAATTGTAGGGTTATACAATTATCTCTCAATTACAACACATTCATTTGTAATGAATGGTGGATAACGAGTCACATCAAATAATAATAATAATAATAAAAAAGGATGGAGTTCTTAGATAAAATTTTATTTTTATGTCTTTTGATTCCTATTTTCAAAACAAAAGTTTTAACAAATAACTTAAAACACACATCACTTACAAAACATTCGAAATTACTATCACATTACGACACTTTTTTGAAAATTACCTCAAACATATTAACAACTAAATCCAATGATTTTAGGTGGACAAAAGGGTGGTTGACAAACCGAATAGGTAGGGGGTGCCGACCACTCCAAAAAAACATTGTTTTAACGTGGTTCAACCATGCTCAACATGTTATGAGGGTAGACGTGTTCATTAGACCATCCCAAAATCAAGTTTAGGGAAATTTTGTTGTTTGGGTTTTAGTACAGTTTTAATAATGCGATTCATTAATGATTCATTTGAAATTACTATCACATCACAACACTTTTTTTAAAATTACCTCAAACATATTAACAACTAAATCCAATGATTTTAGGTGGACAAAAGGGTGGTTGACAAACCGAATAGGTAGGGGGTGCCGACCACTCCAAAAAAACATTGTTTTAACGTGGTTCAACTATGCTCAAGACAGCTCAACTGTTATGAGGGTAGATGTGTTCATTAGACCATCCCATAATCAAGTTTAGGGAAATTTTGTTGTTTGGGTTTTAGTACAGTTTTAATAATGCGATTCATTAATGATTCATTTGAAATCGTGATGACCTGTAATTTAAGGCATCTGGATCTTCTTCAATTTAAATAAACTAAAGAGCATCCATGCAATTGGTTTATTTGAGAAATATAACTGTCCATTCAAAATATGAAAAAAAAAAAAAAAACAACTATATCTTTAAAATAAGACTAACCGGATCATCGGGGATCCTTGTCCACGACCTCAACTATAACACATGCCACCGGGCCGGATAATATGGTACGAGGAAGGTCGTTGCTCGTGTTTCACCCCCGCCGAAATTAAGAGTGCTATATATATTTCTATCTGTTGAAAAGAATTTGCTTTGATTTGACGGCACTAGGATTGATTTTCACAAAAGTGAACGAATGGAAAAGACAAAAGAGCATGTTAGGCAAACCATTTTCACCCTCTTTATTTCTTTTCACTTTTTTTTTAAAATAACAAATAAAAAATATTTTAATTATTTTACACTTTTTATATTATATCAATAATTTTTTATTATCATTCAAATAAAAAAATTCACTACAAAACAAGATTTTTTTTTACTTTTCTATTAAACATTCTCAAATTTTATATCACATTAATCACTTCTTATTACTATTCAAACAAATATTCCACAACACAATTACTTACCAAACAAACTTTTTGTTTTTGACATGACGGAGTAGGTTAACTATAGTTCCATTCACACGTCACAGCTAGCCTTTCCCAATGAACACGTGTCAAGCGACCAAGCCGTTGCAAGTAATTATGATCGAGCTGATATTGGCAATATATATAGGAAAATGTTAGATTTACAACACCAATACAACAACTATACAGCAATCCCTCACATGAGGGTGGGTCCCACATACTGGGGCCCACCCTCATGTGAGGGGTTGTTGTACAGTTGTTGTATTGGTGTTGTACAAGAATCAAATCCCTTTATAGGACCTTTTTTTTAAAGAAAAAATAAAAATTGAAGTGATTTTTAAAATTATTATTAGATTTGTAATAAATTATTTTTAAATTTTGATATAATAATAATAATTTTAAAAGTCATATAAATTTTAAAATGACAGCAAAGAAAACATGTGGTGACCCACATTTAGAATTACTCGGGTTTAAGGTGCTGAATTGACTCTTAGTCTCTTACCCCCTTTTCTATCATGTATTGAGTAGGTTCAATGCATATGGTCGAAAATTTCTCTTTTAGTTTCATGTAGGAAACACGCCTTTAAAGCTAGGAAATTTTTTTATAGGTATATACTAATTGCGAATAACGGCAGGTCAGAAATTTAGTTCACACGCAGTAAAATTACAAAATAGAGTAAAAAGATAATATAATCAACAAAATAAATAAACAATTCAACAAAAATTGAATTATATATGCATTTCATACAATATTAAAGTCAAAATAATGCAGTTATACATTTAAAAGAGCAATTTATAATACTTAATAATAAATTAAAAAATAAATTCAGCCGGACTTTTTGCTTAGAAATTTCAATCTTGTACAAATTGCTTGCAAACGTGGCTTTTATTCAAAAATGTTGAAATGCGCGTATCCTAAAAAAACTCTCTTATGGGTGCCAATGGCGATGGCCCACTTTAATTTGTTTGGACTTTGGAGTTTGGAGCTACTCCTCGACACAACCTCTAAAATAATTGACCATACAGTTTATATGCACTTCATTTGGCCAATATCATGAAATTCAATGATTATAATTGTCTGATCTTCTTACAAGCTACCGGTGCCGATTTCTGTTCAAGAATTGAATTCCGGTTATGTCGGTTTACAATTATATTTTTTAATTAAATGAATTAGACTTTTTAATTTTAACTTGTAAATTTTGTGTCAAGTTGTGGATCATGTAAAATATTACAAGTTCTAGTATTATGTGTCGGGTTCAGCTCGTGTTAAGACATAAATATAATATTATATAAGTCAATCCTAACTCAACTTATTAAATTAAATAATACTGACCTCCTAACTTTAATCTACTAATTTTAACGTGTCAAAAATTGCCTCCCTACTCCTATTTCATAAGTTGAGGTCACACGTATTGATTATAATTGAACTAGCGAAACTTGGTCTAAAAAAAGCCAATCGAGAAGGCCAAAAAAAAAAGAAAAAAAAAAAGAAAGAGAAAATCTGGACTTTTCGTCTCAAAGTGCCAAACAGTAGTACGCGTCGTGAAGCGCGTGCCATTCTTCATATTTCCTATAAAGCTATATAGTTTTATAGGAAATATATCCCCCGGCCCTCATCATATATGACTTTGTTCACTTCTAAGCTTTACTAGCTTGATTCCTTTGTATACTATCTTCGCTTAGGAAAAAGATATCCTTAGTATTGTATCTTCTTCATCAATGGAAGCAACCAACCGCTCGTTTCCTTCACATCCCCGCAACCTGTTTTCTTTGACATCCCCACGTCAAAGGCAGCGGCGCGTTAACTTAACTGTGGCAGCAAGTGGATCAGGAGGAACAGAGGGACGAGATTACTGGGGCAGGTTGGTGGATGAGAACATGATTGTGCTCCGGTGGCGGATTAGGGAGATGAAGATGATAGAGATGAATCACGACGACTTACCTTCGAATTGGATGGAGTGGGAGAAACAATATTTTTTGCAGTACAACGAGGATGTTTGTGAAGCGTTAGGGTTGTTGCAAAACTTTTTGATCAGTACTAGGCCAAGTTTCGCTTTAGGGATTGTCGCACTTGTTATATTGAGTGTGCTCATATCTTCTGGAGTAGCCTTGCTTCATGCAATAGAGATAGCTAAGAGAATCCTTTTTGGGTTTCCTAGCCTCTGACCTAGTGAAGTTTTTATTACCTTGTACGTTGTTCTTGATATTTTGAGTTAAATCCTTATTCCTTAGACATAATAATGAGTTTTTGAATCTATATATATATAGCTGTGATGCTGTGTTTTGTTCTTCATAGCTTAATGGACTGTTTATTCATCCAAAATAAGAAATCATAACATGAAAATATGAAGACAACTGAAACTGAACGCAATTAACATCTATAACAATTCAATTTTTTTTTTTTTCGATTATTATTCTCCATAATAATCTCTTTTTGAAGTAGCGTTTCAAGATGATTCTGTTAGAGGATAAAATCAGCAGCACACCCTTCTTCTTGATTCCTGCTGATTCCTTGGTCAGCTCCATGTCTTTCGGATGCATCTTCCGATCCAAGTGTCGCAGCCACCCAAGCCTACCAACTAAGGTTCCAAGCTAGCACTCGTTGACAGCAGCAAACATGTGTCGGTGTGTCCATGTTCTCCGTAAACAGCTGCAGCTACAGCCCCTGCATGCAGCCTTTAGCCTCTGCTCAGCCGATCCAGGAGTCATCTCGATCATTTTGCCTAGTTTGGTTTTCTTACTTTACGCTCATGTTGATTTCTTGATACTTAGCTTCTTATGAATATGATTCTCGACTCCTGTAAAAACCCTCTGTACAAATGCTCTAAGCATAACCAAAACAGAGCTTCTTCCAAAACTTTCAGATTCACACTTCTTTTATATATAATTAATTTATTTGTGATTCTTTCTATGATCTCATCTCTTGATCTATTTCCTCACCATGCCTGCCATTTATCTGAATGAAACTTCATATATCAGTGTTCAAACCGGCTTGATAATTGGACTAATTAACAATTTGATAAACAAAACCGTTAAAATTTAAGCTTTCCTCCCAGCAGCGGCGGAGGCACGTTGAGACCATAAGGGATCGTGGCACTCCCAAATGTTTAAAAAAAAAAAAGCTCTTACAAATCTTTAATCGATCTTTATGTAAAAATTAGGCTGAATTCTTTCTTCTTCTTTTTTCCATAGTGTCAAACAAAAGCTTGCTAGCTTTCATGATAAGTTGTAGGAAGGAGGTAATTAATAAAAAAAATATAAATTTATTAAAAAATAAATAAATAAACTTATTTTTTTTAAAAAAAATCAAATTAAAAAAAAAAAACAAAAACAAAAAAATAAAATTAAAAAAAAAAAAAAAAAAAAAACAAAAAAGGAAGGGGAGCCACCCAAAGGCCACCCCAGATGTAACACCCCGGTCCCATATTGAGAAGAGATGAATAGTTCACAGAGTGAGTAGTTTATAAAGATACTCATGGGTGCTAAGTCTCACATTGCCTAGTTAGTAGGTGAAACTGGGATTTATAAGTGATTCTAGGGAAAGTTTCAAATTGATTAGTCCTTTTGGGGTGGTAGCACAGATGTGGCTAGCGCTTTTCCTTGGGTCGTTACACCAGAGGTGGCCGGGGGTGGCGCGCAGCCACCACTAGTAGGTCCAGGGGTGGCCCGAAGGCCACCCTAGGCTATTGGATTGGAGGTGGCCAAGCCACCCCTTCTTTTTTTTTTTTTTTTAAATAAGTTTATTTATTTATTGTTTAATAAGTTTATATTTTTGTATTAAGATTGACACGTGCCGTCATTTTATTGGTTTGATGTGGCACTGACGTGGCATTTAACAAAATTTGTCAAAAAATTTAATGGAATTTGACTATAGGGATCGATTTGTAATTATAGTTTACCACAAGGATCTCCAATAAACTTTTTAAACCATAGGGAGTGATTTGTAATTATGGCATACCAGAGGACCAATGGTGCAATTATCCATTTTTTAAAAGGTTGTTTTCACACACTCGATCTACCCTTCAGTTGACATTTTTCAATTTTTTGTACTTATTTATGACTTTGGTAGATATAGTTTTTGTGATACACGTACATATTATATAAAAAATTACTTAATTTTGATTTTAAATTGCGTTTTTCATATTTTAGTTCGGCTCCTATAATAATGAATTTCTGGCTCCGTCACTGCTAATAAGTAGGTATAAATTACGCCAAGCCCTATGGTAAAAATGTAGCTCACATTGGTCTTGAAACTTCTTGGATTCGCCATTGTTGGCCAGTCACACCTTTTTCTCTTTTCTTTCGATAATGAGTAATGATACATACTATATTTTCATGTCACAAATATTTCACAATGCTCATGTGACAGTCTCAACCAACTAACTTGTATCATCTATTGTTAATTTTTTTTTTCAAATAATTAAATAAATTCAAGAATTGATTGTGATTGTCACATCAACATTGTGGGATCAATAATTGTTGAATAAAAATGTGTTATATACCATTACTCTAACTACCATCGATCATATTTGTAATGTTCCCTCTAATATTTTAATTTCTAAATGCTCTCCCTAATCTACCATTGGGTTACATTGTCCCCCTTTTACGTCCAAAATGATAAAAATACCCTAATTAGATGTGGATAGAAAAGAACAATTGAAAAATTAAGGAGACAAAACAAATAAAATGATAGTTAATTAGAGGAAGTAAATATAAATCATCCTTAGTGTATTGAAGTAATACAACAAAACAGAAGCAATAGTTTAACTTATCCCTTGTTAATTAACATCTTTTATTCTATTTGTTATTTCCTTATTTTATCCTTAGTCTAATTAAGCATCGTTAAACAACTTGAGAGGAAAGTAGAAAAGCTCCATGTTCACACTTCATCAGTATAAGGTACAAATAGATTCCATAACACATTTTTCTTTTTTCCATTCTTCTATTTTTATTTTTATTTTGCTGGAGATATATGTATATAAAATTAAATAGTTACATCAATTTCTAGAATATTTACCGCATGCCTAAGAATATCTTCAACCATGTCCTTACTATGGCAAAGACGTTGAGATCCTAATCATTATTGAAGTGTTCTTGGCCGTAAATCACGTATAGTTCTTCATTTAGTGTATTTTGACAAATCAAAAACATTCATATTTTTCATATCACACCAATAACTTTTTTATTATTATATATGTAAAAAAATCCATTAAAAAATATATTTTTTCACTATTCTTTACAAAAGGAGAAAAAAAAAAAAAAAAAGCAACTTTTTTTTTTTTTTTTTTTATTTTGTATCAAATCAATAATTTCTTATTACTTTTCAAACAAAAATTTCATTATAAAAATCTTTTACCAAACATTCTCATGTTTCGGCAGGTCTCCATCCCTTAGAATGCCCCATATATGGTGCTGGAGGAAGATCATCAAACTAAAGGACCTTGTAAAAAGGTTCATTAATCATAAGGTTGTAGATGGCCGAAACATATTCCTTTGGTATGATAATTGGCATCCAGCAGGGTGCTTATTTGATGCTTATGATCATAGAACTTTGTATGATGCAGGACATGCTATTGGCCCTAAACTTTCTTCAATTATTAAAGAAGGTTCATGGTTCTAGCTCAGTGCAAGATCATAAGCTCTTGTAGCTATTCAAAGTCGCCTTCCTAGGTGGAATTGGGAGATTCTGATTAAGTGATTTGGGAATCGAAAAGCGACAAGTTCTCGAATTCAAAAACTTGAGAAAAGCTGAGGGATAAGCATCCAGTTGTTAGTTGGCATAAAATTATCTGGTATCCTTCTGCTATTCCTAGACATTCTTTTTTTTTTTTTTCTTTGGTTAGCGTTCCACAATGGCGGTTTCTCATTGATCATTAAAAAAAAAAAAAAAAAAAAAAAGATTCTCATGTTCCGTATATTTCCAAATATAGAAAATAAAGCTACGTGATCATTTCATACTTTGAATTCAGCGACCAATGACACATCCCATCACTTTACAAAAAGAAGGTATATGTCCAATTTTGTCCTGAAGAAAGTTAGAGGGCTATAACTAATTTGAGAACGTTTTTTTTTTTTTTGGTTTTGTTTTATTTTTCTATATGTCACATCAAAATATATTTTTAATTAAAAAAAAAACCATTTCATAAAAGATTTATGAAAAGAATCTCACTTTTCCCTACTTACAATAAAAAAATAAAAAAAAATGCATAACGGCTTTTTAAGGAAATGTTTTTTGAAAATTATTTTTTATTTTTTTATTATGATTTAATATAAAAATGAGAATGATTTTGAATAAATTTTATTTTTTTGTTAAATAACAAAAAAAAAAAAAAAAAAAAACAACGCTAGAAAGCATTGGCAAATGGGCTTAGTCCATGCTAATGATGGCGCTATTATTTGACTTCTATACTCGCTTGGAAAGAGACAATTATAAAGTAGCCGTTTGGCAAAGCCTTGACAAATTGAAAGATGAGCAGCTTTATTCCTATGAAACCAGAGAAGATCACATAAAACAGCAGTATAAATCTGAAAAAGATGAGTTATCCTTAGGAGGAATGCCAAAACTCAAAGATGGGCTACTTCATATATTATGTCAACCCACCGAACCACACCTATCAACCCCTCATTTCTGTAAAAAAAAAAATATATATATATATATATAAATCCTGGAGAGCCACAATGATTAATGTTTCTTGCAAAATCTTAACAATATTTTTTTAAGATCAACCATTAAATATTTATAGCTCACATGTAGGAAAATAAATCTAATAATTAATTATAACAAAAAGTAGTTAAAATTATGTAAAAATTATGTAATAAACATTACTCGGTCACAAAAGCCCAAAAAAAACCTTGTGAAAAAAAATCGAATTTCTCATTCTTGACGTGGGTGACTTTTCACCCATCAATTCTTGTGGGCCTAGTGATTGCTTTTTATTCTAAAAAATAAATAAATAAATAAAACAAAAACAAAACTCTAGGTCCACAGTGACTTGAGATCACGAAACCAACGAATATGAATAATCATTTATCATAGTTTCTTATATATATTTTTGGTAATACTCAATATTATTCTTAAGTAATCAACGTTCCTGTGTACTTAACGTACCCTCAATATGAAATTAAACTTATTTTTTGTCACTAAAAAAAACAAATCTATGCCACCATGTGGGTATGAAACTAGTATATATATATGTCTTCAACCTTCCCTTTCTCATGCCTTGTCCTGACCTCTCTCCATCTCTCTCTCTTCACAAAGTTCAAAACAAAACTTCACTATCGCCATATATATATTGATAGATTTTCTTCATAATTCATTTGCATATATTTTTAATGTCATCTTGAAACATTAACAAGAGAGACAGCTTGGGCCCAACATGAACCGTACAAATTACAGCTGATTACTATGCAAATGTTGAAAAATACCCTGTTCAAAGCCAAGTGGAACCAATTAACCAGGCTAGGATATCTTCGGAAACGCTTATGTTGCCTTTTGCCATCGTACGTCAATTCCAGACATTTTGAAATTAATTCAATACCCTTAAATTAAATTATCTCGAAAATTTAAGAAGCGTACGTGGCCTTTCCATTTCTCCAACTCTAAACTAGAAAAGGGAAAAACGCCGACCCTCCTCATACCACGTACGCTGGCGGTTGGTCGGTGGCATGTGTACGTTGCCTTCGCCACGTCAGGCGTCCGAAGGTTAGCATTGGCAGCCCAAGGAAAAAGTAAAAATGCGGCACATACCTTTATTCATTAAAAAGAAGATCAGAACTTTGTCCATGTCCTCAAAAAACTCTCTTATGGCTGCCCCGTGCCAATGGCGATGGCCCACTTTAATTTGTTTGGAGTTTGGAGCTACTCGCCACAACCTCTAAAATAATTATTGGCCATACAGTTTATATGCACTTCATTCGCCCAATATCTTGAAATTCAATGATTATAATTGTCTAATCTCCTGACAAGCGGTGCCAATTTGTCTTCATGAATTGAATTCGGGTTACGTCAGTTTATGGCTAACCTCTTGAATTAAATGAGCGGAGACTTTTTAATTTAAACTCAGTGAATTTTTTTGTCGATTGCGTAAAAAGTTATAAAAGTTCTAATATTATGTGTCAGGTACAGCTCATGTTAAGACTGGAGTATAATATTATATAAGCCAATTCTAACTCAATTTATTTAATTAAATAAAACAAACTCCCAAACTTTAATGTCCTAATTTCAAATTTAATTCGTTATCATATATGTTGAAAGATTGTACGTGTCAAAAATTGCCTCTGGCCTACTTCTGCACAAAAAAAGTCAGAAACAGATTTGTATGAAGATTTCTACCTAAAAAAAGAAGATTTGGACTTTTCTTCTCAAAGTGCCAAACAGTAGTACGCGTTGTGAAGCGCATGTCATTCTTCATATTTCCTATAAAACCATCCCCCTCATCATATAACTTTGTTCGCTTCTAAGCTTTACTTGATTCCTTTGTATAATATCTTTGCTTAGGAAAAAGATATCCTTAGTATTGTATCTTCTTCATCAATGGAAGCAACCAACCGTTCGTTCCCTTCGCATCCTTGCAGCATGTTTTCTTTGACATCCCCACGCCAAAGGCAACGGCGCGTTAACTTAACTGTGGTAGCAAGTGGATCAGGAGGAACAGAGGGACGAGATCACTGGGGCAGGCTGGTGGATGAGAACATGATTGTGCTCCGGTGTCGGATTAGGGAGATGAAGATGATAGAGATGAATCACGACGACTTACGTTCGAATTGGATGGGGTGGGAGAAACAATATTTTTTGCATTACAACGAGGATGTTTGTGAAGCATTAGGGTTGTTGCAAAACTTTTTGATCAGTACTAGGCCAAGTTTCGCTTTAGGGATTGTCGCACTTGTTATATTGAGTGTGCTCATATCTTCTGGGGTAGCCTTGCTTCATGCAATAGAGATAGCTAAGAGAATCCTTTCTGGGTTTTCTCTAACCTAGATAGCTAGTGAAGTTTTTACCTAGTTGTTGTTCTTTATATTTTGAGTTCAATAATCCTTATTCCTTAGACATGATACGAGTTTTTGAATCTAAATTTGCCATCCAAAAAAAATAAAAAAAAATGCTCGAGTCTGTTGCAAGTGATATCCATAAAGAATGCCAAAATAGTACGAGGCAAAAGTGAATATATATTTATTGATAATTTTACTTTTTAATAAAACTAATCCATTAATAGGGCTTTTTAAGAAATCATAATGGATGCAAAAGTATATATTCTAAGTTGGGGAGTGAAAAATGTAAGAGGAAATGTAATATCCTTGACCTCTTTAAGGGATAGAATAATAATTTGCTTGAGTGAGAAACTAGGCATAGTGGATTGGTCTAGCAATGAGAATGGTTTTAAAAAAATAAAAATAAAAAATCAGATAATCGGTTTTGTATTTTATTAAGTAAATTTGTAAATGCTTTTTTTACTTTTACTAATATTATATTAATATTTATACCCAAACCCTAACCCTATAAATTTGTACTTTAGGTCAGCCCATTTCTCCTTCCACAAACCCACCAGCCGCACACCTTGCTGAACTGTAGTATTTGCAGACAAGAGGGTAATCTCTTGTCTTCTTCTTTCCTTATTTTTCTTGTTGACCATCTGTACATAATTTTCCATTTCCTTTTGCACCTGAACTTTTCTTTTTCGTGCGTATAAGGTGGCTATCAAACAATGTATTTTAATGGTCTTATTATTCTCCTTTTAGCTTCTTTTCCCTTTTGTTTGGTTTGTAGCACAGTCGTATGACCAGTACTCCTTGATCTATGCTACTGAGTTGTTTTTTTTTTTCTCCACCTCATTGTTTACTCACCCTGCAATACCTTGCCTTTGGATGTATCTCTTCTTTTAATAAAATAAAATTTCCTGCACCGGTTGTAGTCCTCGTGGAGCATTTATTTCTATTATTTTGTTGTCTTCATCCCCAAATGTAGATCTGGACTCCTGGATGTCGTAATCTGACCTGTCCTCTTCACCCTCTATTTTGGTCCTTGGATGTTCTGTTATAGCCTTATAACTCATTTGTTTTCTAATTTTTCCACATTCCTTTGACTCACCGTAGGACCCATTCCTTGTTCTTTGTTGCTGTTTTTTTTTTTCTTCTCTCCTTGTTGTACGAGAAAGGCCCACCCACCTTTCATGCACCTTGACTTTTGCTTTCCATATTTTAATCTCTTTTATTATCTCTCTTTCCATGAGGTACTTAAGACCCTTATTGCACAAATTTTTCCCTTTTCTTCTGTCTGAACCGGGATTTGCTCAGATTTGTTGCTTGTGTTCTAGCCATTTTATCTCCTGCTATGACTGTTCAACTTCCCTTCCTAAAGCATTAAATTTTGTTTCTTTTCTTTTCTTTTGCCTTTAGCTGTGGCTTGTGAATCCCATAATTTCTTCATGTGTCTATCTAATTTATTCCTTCTTTCACCATGTTGTAAAGTAAAAGTTGACACCCAATATTTATTAAAAGTTTTACTTCTTTTCCCTTGCATAACCATAATATGTTGGAAACTGTTAGTTATTTCTTTTACTTTCATTTCTTTTCTCTCTATAGCCCATTTTCTGAATTTATTAACCTCACCAAATTTCTTCGAATTTCATGACTCTAATAATATATATGTTGTTACCTATTTAATGGTATAAATATTATTTCGTTAAGGTTGTTATACATATATTTTGGAAACCATTCTCAATATGCTAGCAAACCAAGCTGTAGATATGTTAGTACGTTGTCTAGTAGTGAGCTTACGCTAATAGATTTGTTTGAGCCTGTATTCAGGTGATTAGCTAGCAGCTAGAAATTTTAGTAGCTGTGTTCAGAGATGTAAGGGATCCTCTACCCCTTCTCAAATTGTTTATGTCATATTACTTCAATTATTCCTTTATTTGCATATTTGCGATTGATTGTTCTTGTTCTTTATTTCAACTTATTTTGTTTGCATGAAGGATTTTGTCTTACATTGGTTTTGATATGAAAGTTATTTAGTGGAAATGATATTTTGAAAGTAGTGATTTAAGAAAAACCTCAGTTCTAAAGGACTTTGCAATTTTAGAAAAAAATTATTATTTTACCCCGAGATGGGAAATCACCACTTTTAGAAGTGACGAAAAGAGAAGCGTATAATTGTAAAAAACCCTCCAACACGTTGCCTCAAGATATACAAGAAAGAATGAGAAAGCTTTATGAGATAAATAAAGGAGAAATTTTTGAGATAAGGGCACGTGTGTGGAGGAGACTATTTTTAGCCCCAGAGATATTAACAGAAATTCACAGAGGATAAGCTCGGCACCGTTGCTTGAGATGGAGGCGCACCCGCTGAAGAACGTTGAGAAGCGGTAATCCGTCTCTAGGTCATGCTAAGTGCACTTTGATTAATTAGCTGACGGGGCAGGCCTGCGGCCACAATTACCTGTCATGGTCACAGCAAAGACCGCGCAACCCTAAGTACACAGGGCATAATAGTGTACACGGGCCCTATTATGAGAAATTAGTTTTAAGTATATCATTAAAATTGTATGTTCCATATAAAGGAATAGGCCTTAACTTGGTTTATTGAGAATTGAATTGCAATTAATTAACAATATGACACAAGAAGTTTTCAAAGGGTTTTTAAGAGATTCAATGTTTTAAGTAAGGATTTTAATAAGAAGGTTATCTTGTATAAATAGTGACAGGTATTAGTTGTGCCTTGAATTGCGACTGGAAAATAAATTGCTTTGAGGTTTTAAAGAAATGAATTTAACTCAACTGTTTTATGGTTGAAGATTTCTTTACTGAGCATTTCTCGCTAACCCTTATGTTGTTTTGTTTTCAGGTTTTGAGCAGTAAGACCTAGGCAGCCAGAAATTGGGAATTTAGGCTAGCAGTAGGAGCATTGCATGACCCTTTTGTTGTCTCTAGTGCATTAGCACGAACTTGTGCCCTTGGGCTTTTATCTATGTTGTCCGACTTAACTGTTATTTAATAATCGTTTCCGCTTGTAATGAAGTTTATGAATTTGACCATTTCCGTTCGCTTTAGAAATCATGCATCCTAGTTTAGTGCTTTGGCAGACCTTATGATTTTTGCGCCTCTAAGTTTGTGTATGGACGACCCTAACCCTAGCTGGTTTGGGGGCGTTACAGGAAAAGCTTGCTTTCGGGGCTATTTGTGTATATATATATCATATTTGGATGCATAGGAGTCACATAATTTTTGGAGGCCTCCCAGAAGATATGGAGGCCTCCCTAGGGCAAGTTAGTTCGGAAGAGAATATATTGAAGATCATATGATCATGGGATGTGAAGGCTAGAGTACGTTGCTTTCCAAGCATAGGTTTAAATTAAGATTCTGGTTTGAATGGGGCCCTTTAATTAATTTGTTCTGATTGGAGTATTCCTAATTTAATTTTAGGAAAATGAGTTTGGAATGATGTTGTGTTTGTTTTAATTTGTTGTTTGGTTGTAGTTCCCTTAGAATCAATTTGTAACGAGGGAACTTGAATATATAGCTGTGGTGCTGTGTTTTGTTCTTCATCGCTTAATGGATTGTTCATCCATCCAAAACAAGCTTTAGCTTCTTTCTTCTTTCTTTTTCTATTTTTTTTTTTTTTTTTTTTTTTTTTTTTTTGTCAATCTCTTTCTCTACAACTTTTTTTTCTTTTCTCTTTTGAAAGGTTGTATTCACACACTCTACCCTTCAGTTCAGTACCTTTTTCAGTTTTTGGCACATATTTATGAACTTTAGTAGATATAATTTTTGTGATACACATATTGTGTGAAAATTACTTAATTTTTATTTGAAATTGCGTTTTTTCATATTTTTAGTTCGACCCCTACAATAATGAATTTATGGCTCCGTTAATGGCTCCTTAATTAAGTAGATGTAAATTACGCCAGGCCCTATGGTAAAAATGTAACCCTCATTGGTCTGGAAACTTCTTGGCATGGATTCACCATTGTTGGCTGGTTGCACCTTTTTCCCTTTTCTTTCTATAATGAGTAATGTTAAATATTATATTTTTATCTCACAACTATTCAACAATGCTCGTGTGACAGTCTCAACCAACTCTTATATCATCAATTTTTTTAAAAAAAAAAAAAACAAAGAATTGATTGAGATTATCACATCAACATTGTTGGATAAAAATGTGATATATAGCATTACTCTTCTATAATTAACAAGGAAATGTTGGGTTTAAATTATTCAAGTTTTACTTTATTTTACGGAGAAACTCATTTACTCCGCTCTAACTTCCATCCATCATATTTGTATTGTTACCTCTAATATTTTAATTTTTAAAATGCTATACCTAATCTACCATTGGGTTACATTGTCCCCGGCCCTTTCACGTCCAAAATGATAAAAATACCCTAATTGGACGTGGGTAAAAAAGAATAATTGAAAAATTATACAAGGAGCCAAAACAAATAAAATAATAGTTAGAGGGAGTAAATATAAATTATGTCTAGTGTATCGAAGTAAAACAACTAAACGGAAGCTATAGTTTAACTTTCCTTATAATTGATAGGAAGTATCCCTTGTTAACATCTTTTATTCTATTTGTTATTTCCTTATTTTATCCTTATTCTAATAATTAAGCAACTTGAGAGGACATTATTAACTCTTTATTATTATTTAAATAAAAAAATCTGTAAGAAACATAAGTTTTTTTTTTTTACTATTTTTTACAAAAAATAAATAAATAATATTTTTCTATTTTATATCACGTTAATATTTTTTTTATTACTTTATAAACAAAAATTTTATTACAAAATCGTTTACGAGAGACATTCTCTTGTTTCGTAGATTTCCAAATATAGAAAGGAAGCTACGTGATCATTGGATACTTTGCATTCAGCGACCAATGACACATCCCATCACTTCATAAAAAGAAGGTAACATTAATGTAAATATTTTGCCCTGAGTAATAAAGTTAGAGGGCTATAACTAATTTGAGAACTTTTTTTTTATTATTTTTTGTCTTGTTTTATTTTTTTATATGTCACATCAAAATATATTTTTAGTTAAAAAGATTAAAAAACAATTTCAAAAAAGATTTATAAAAAGAGTCTCACTTTTCCCTACTTACAATTAAAAAAAAAAAAATGCATAACGGCTTTTTATGGAAATGCTTTTTTTTATTATTGTTATTATTATGATTTGATATAAAAGTAAAAATTATGTTGATTAAATTTTATATATTGAAATTATTTATTAGTACTTTTATTTTTATTTTTTTTTGTTAAATAACAAAAAACAACGCTAAAAAGCATTGGCAAATGGGACTTGAATTCGACCCTGCTTATTGGTCCATGCTAAGTAATGATGGCTATTATTTGACTTCTATCCTCCCTTGGAAGGAGACTATATGGAGTATCCGTTTAGCAAAGCCTTGACGAATTGAAAGATGCATTGTCAGTGCATTCGTAGTGAAGTCGTCAAACTCACGGAATCATCAAAATCATATGATTTTGTTTAAAATCTTGTCTCCAATAAGTTCTCCACTTTTACAATGTTTATGAAGATTGTCAGAAACTCTTGTATGATCTAACAAGGAAAAAATCAATCATCTCTTATTATTTTGTAAATTTTTATTCTATTTTCGTGGGCAAAAGTCGAGGAGATCGATTCCATCTCTTCTCTCTCCTCTTCCTATTCATCATCGTCTCAATTGCGACGACGTCGCTGGAGTCGAATCCTTTGATTCGACACGTTGTGGACAATGCAGATAGTCGATTGGGTGCGGAGCACCAGCGTGGCGAGCTGTTCAAGCAGAAGTATGACAAGTCTTCGATGAACCACGGCGTGACTGACCTAGTTCTCGGACCTCACCCCATCGGCGTTACTAACAAGGCTCCGATCTTGCCTACCGAAGATCTCCTGGCTGATTTTGCTCCAATCATGAAGCTATTTCCGTTGTAAAAAAGCAGGTACCCAGCGTTGATAATCCGATCGATTTTTCTCCGGCTGATCTACCGAAGGTTTTATTTTTTTTATTCCATTTTTATAAAAGTAATTAAAAATTAATATTTATTTAAAACAGATAATATTTGAAGAGTTTGGTATTTAGAGCTTTTGAAAAATATATAGCTAAAATAACAAAAGTGAATTTTCTAGCTAAAATTTGCTGAAACTTTGACGACTTCACTACAATTGCTCTAATATTGTTCCAGATTATTCGCTAATGTTTCCGTAAATAGATGTTGATGACTTTGCCAATTGAGCTATGCTACATCCTTTTTCTTTCTTTTCTTTTCTTTTTTTTTTCTTTTTTTTTTAAGAAGATTTCATAGAAAAAAAGAATATGACATACAACCAACCAGCAAGAAAAAACGCCCACATCAAAAAGGGAAGGTGAATCTTTGCCACTACAAATGGGAAAAGAGGGAAGATGATGGAATTAAGTAGGAATACAGCCAGAGTAAAGTTTAGCTACGACCAGATAAACCAAATGGTAGGTGCAAAAATTGGCACTTCTGTGAATTTTCGAGCCTTCCAAATAGAAGAGGACGAGATAATAAAAACTGAGTCAGAGATTAAATTTGCAATCTTCCAATCAAGGATCCGTGAGGGGTTTTGCAAAGCCAAAATTACTACAATAGAGTCACCTTCCAAGCAAAACTCTCTAAGGTTGAGAGAGACTGCAATGAGGCTACAAGTCTAGCAGCAAGTGCTTCACCATAAACTATATCACATTGAGGGCTAATCTGAGATAAAGCCTTTATAATATGACCATGAGACTATGGGAGTCACAACAAATTGCAGCTTGAGCAGAAAAAGAGCCCATAATTGCTGTATCAAAATTAATTTTGTAAGAGCCTTCAGCAGGATGAGTCCACTTCTTTGAAACAAGAGAAGAAAAAGATTGCTAGACTGCAAAATGCTCCATCAAGAGCTTTTTGATTGAATTAACAAACACCAAAAAATCAGGAATAACACCATCATGAGCAGCTTTATTCTTATGAAACCAGAGAAGATCACATTAAACCAGAGAATATCAGATTAAATCTGCAATCTTCCAGTCAAGGATCCGTGAGGGGTTTCGCAAAGCCAAAATTACTACAATAGAGTCACCTTCCAAGCAAAACTCTCTAAGGTTGAGAGAGACTGCAATGAGGCTACAAGTCTAGCAGCAAGTGCTTCACCATAAACTGTATCACATTAAGGGCTAATCTAAGATAAAGCATTTATAATACGACCATGAGACTATGGGAGTCACAACAAATTGCAGCTTGAGCAGAAAAAGAGCCCCTAATTGCTGCATCAAAATTAATTTTGTAAGAGCCTTTAGCAGGATGAGTCCACTTCTCTGAAACAAGAGAAGAAAAAGATTGTTAGACTGCAAAATGCTCCATCGAGAGCTTTTTTATTGAATTAACAAACACTAAAATATCAGAAATAACACCATCATGAGCAGCTTTATTCTTATGAAACCAAAGAAGATCACATAAAACAACATCATAAATATGAAGAAAAAAAAAAAAAGAGTTTAGGGCTTAAGACTACTCTCAATGGCTTATCTATTTCTCAATCTAAAATAGCTAACTAAAACCCACTTTGAGTTTTAAAAGGCATCATCCATACAATTATCTAAATTTCCCTATATTTTATTAAAATAAGCATTTTTTAAAAAAATTATTCTTATTATTGTTTTTTTTTTTTGTTTTTCTTAAAACCCATCTCCACGCTTCTGGATGGTTCGTCGCTGCTCAAGCCCCCACCCGCCCTTGCATTGCGATGCTCCCCCATTTGTACTCCTTTGGTTCTCAATCCAAGTCCAAGGATCTCGCTGACGCCATCCTCTTCACCGTCCCCGACGCCACCTCATCCTCCATTCTCTTCCTCTCTCACCCTCCTCACTCTTAAAGCCGCCATCGACGTTGACCCGTCGACCCAACGCATCTTAAAGCGGCGCATGCGTGAGAATGTGAGATAGAGAGAGAGAGACGCAGAGACGACTTTCCGTCTTTTTCACTTTTTTGTCCGTAGAAAACAATAAAATAAAGGATATAGTGGTGAACAATGCAACACCACATGTAAAGTTACTCATTCTTCAGCCACAATAGGCCAAAAAATACCCTTGTGAACAAATTTGAATTACTCATTCTTGACGTGGGTGCCTTTTCACCCATCAATTCTTGTGGGCCCAGTGATTTTTTTGCTTTTATTCTTAAAAATAAATAAATAGATAAAATAAGAACACTTGACCGAATGTTTAGAGGTGGTTTCAGCGGCCACCAAATGTATAAGGGATGATTTGGGCGGCCACCCCTCTCTCGGCCTTTTTTTGTTTTTCTTTTTTAGTTATTATTTATTTGTTCTTTTTAAAAAAAAATTATTAAGGGTATTTTTATCATTTGAAGTACATAGCAAATTTTTGTAGATTGAAGAGATGCTAATACAATCTTTAGTTTGAAAAAACATTGTAAATTGAGTGTTAAATTTGAGAAAAAAAATGTGTAATTTTTCTAAAAACAAAACTCTAGGCCTAATTTATCATTGTTGACATGGGTAACTTTCACCCATCAACTCTCGCGGGCCATACTAATTGCTTTTTCTTCTTAAAAAATAAATAAAACAATGACGCTTGACCAAATGTCTAGGACTCTAGGGGTGGTTTTGGCCGCCGCAAATGCATAAGCAGTAATTTGGGCGGCCGCCCTCTCTTTCACTCTTTTTTTGTTTTTTTTTTTAATAATTTGTTGTTTTAAATTTTTTTTAATTTTTATTAAGGGTATTTTTCTCATTTGAAGTGCATAGTAAATTTTTGGTTGTATGAGAAGACATTAATATAATCTTTAGTTTGAAAAAACATTGCAAGTTGACCGTTAAATATGAGAAAAATGTGCAATTTTTTTTTTTCCAAAAAAAACAAAACTCTAGGCCCACGGTGACTTGAGACCACAAAAGCCGAAAGTCCAAGCGCATTCTAGTAAAACAAAGAGGGCCCACGTGACGTTGACATGAAATCAAGCCACACACGTGACATACCCGCCGTCAGTCTTACAGCTGACATTCAAATATTCAATGTCCAGGGCAACCAACTCTCGTTAGGATTCTCTAAAACTCATCAGCTAAGAGTAATATTTTAAGACAGATCTTTGGTTTACAACTCAAGGATTGTTGAATAATATACTCAATAATTTAAAAATAAAAATAAAAAAATTGATTAATCACTTCACTTCCAGACTTTTCCAATCGACAGATTTCCCGAAACTCAACTGTCAAAACTCTGATTCTCTTCATACGGCCATTCGTGAACCAAACCTGTTAAGGGATCTGAATTTCAATTGTTTGGTTTTTCGAATTTAATTAGAGGAGCCTCCCGGGATTCGGATCAAGCATAAAGGAATGGAGTTCTTCCGCGCTTCATTTCATGGAACCATGAAATCTGAAGCTGAAAATGTTCTACACGCAATTCTGCCTCAATTGAAACTACTCGGTATGATTCTCATTGGCCTACTTCTTGCCCACAAATCCAAGTTCGTCGCTGCTCAAGCCCTCACCCGCCCTTGTGTTGCGATGCTCCCCCATTCGTACACCTTTGATTCCCAATCCAAGTCCAAGGGTTTCTAATGAAATGGAGGTCTTGACTTTGTAGCTCTCTCCATGGAAGAGAAGTGACATATTTTGATAAATAAATAATAAATTAAAAAATTAAAAAAAAAACATTCATGGGTAAGAGACTTTCGTAGCATTTATAACTATATCCAAGAAGCTCTATTATAAGTTTACTTTCAAAGCTATCTTTTAGCTTTAATGTGTAGCTTTCAAAGCTACATAAACTTTTACTTCATGTATAAAAAATAAATAAAAATGTTAGCAGGAAAGCTTTAACAAAGAAGACGGCGTGCCTTGCATTTATTATAAAGAAATTTTTTGTCAGTAGAAAAAAATGAAAGATAAAGCATGCACCTCTCTTCATTTAATTCATCTCCACATTTTGTTTGTAACATGCATCTCCTTCGTCAACATTTAGATAAAATCAAAATACACATGCTACTTTTAGACAATATGAGAAATAAAAGGTAGGCTACATTAATGTTTGGCAACCAAAGAAGACCAATCGTGAGAAAAGTAAATCCCAACCAAAAGCCTACAGACAAGGTGAGAAATAAGAGGTAGGCTACATTAAATGCTTAGCAACCAAATAAACCAAAGAAAACAAATCGTGAGAGAAACAAATCCCAACAAAATCATTCAATAGTTTCTAAGCCTTTGGCTATAAGAGTACATCGATATATATTCCTGTATTGGCTATCATTTGTTTAGTTTTTTGAGTGTTTTTTTTCAAGATACAAAACAAAAGTCTTTCTTTTCTTTTCTTTCGTCCATTGCGCACACAAATAAAGGAAAGTAAGAGAAAGGAACGGGAAGGTGTAGTGATTCCTTCAACAAGGAAGAGTACGTAGTAAATACACTATGGATCATTTCAGGAGATTAAGTCAAAGCGGTAAGTATAAAACTTACTGACCCTACACTTGATGTTTTATTGCATAAATTGTACAATATTTTTAGTGTGATTATGAGCCTGTATATTTTAGAATATGATTATAATAAATTATGTTGATATGGTATATTTCATGTGTTTAAAGAAAGTGAATTTTTAAAGGAAACGAGATATGATTATATATGATATGTGAAAAGTCTGTAAAAGATGGAAACCTAGCGGTTAAGTAGGGTTATACACTTAGCACTTCAAAGCTATAAGAGAGATAAATTGGTAGCAACCCAGCGGTTAAGTAGAGATATACACTTAGCACCTCGAAGATATAAGAGGGATAAATTGGTAGCAACACAGCGGTTAAGTGGGGATATACACTTAACAGACTCCAGCGATCAAGTGAGATGTACACTTGACAGATGAAAAGATGAATTGAAAAATAAATGTTTAAATGTGTAAAATATGATAAATAAACTTGTTAATGCATTAATTATTAAGTGAATTAAGCATGTGATATGATATATATTGTTTTATGTTTTTATTTATCGTTTTTCATTAACTTTATATAAATTATTTTAATATTCCATGGTATGAGATATGAGTTTGATAGGTATTAAATGCAAAGAAAAACATTTTGAGTATTTATTAAGTGTATATTAGCAAAACTCTAGGCTTAATTTACAAAACAGTTATGAAATTTTAGAAAGTAAACACTTTTGTGAAATCCTTACAAAGATTACTGTTTAGTAAATTTAAGATAGAGATTTTCAAAGGAAAAAAATGGGCTCACATCACACATGTATGGTCACAATATTTTATACTTGCTGAGTGGTGGACTCACACATTCCTCCTGTAAAATTGTGGTAATTTTACAGATACGGCTGAGGAGGAGATAAATGATGACTCTTATGTTTGTCTAGGATTTTGCTCATGAGGCTTGCAAGAGGTAGGGGTGTGCAAAACTCACCCGCACCCGCGAACCAGCCCCGCCCCGCACCAACCCGCCCCGTCAATAATGGATATAAGACATTTCTAAAAAAGTGCGGGCCCTAAATATGCCAACCCGTGATTTATGGGGCGGGTTGCGGTATTAAATTTTTTCTCACCCGCACACCCGCCCCGCCCCACAATCCCTTTATACTCATACCATCAAATTTTCCCCAAAAAAATTATAAGAATCATGACTAGGGGTGTGCCTTTGATTTCATCAAATTTTCTCCAAAAAAATTATAAGAGTCACGAATTGCCCAAATTGTGTACCTTTGATTTCATTCAATTCTGCACTATACATTTCATCTCTATTCTTATTACATTCTTATATACACTTTCATCTCTACATTCTCACATACACATACCCATTCAATCTACAATCACATAAAAGAATAAAAAAGTTCTTTACAGTTAAGTTTGTTGGTAATTCTGGTTCTTTCTTCTTGTTATTGTTTGCTGGTGAGGTTGATTCAATTGGAATTTTCAAATTTTAAATTGAGTTAACAAGATTGTGAATTATTTTTCTAGTTTTGGGCCCAGAAAAAAATTAAAAAAAAAAAAACCTGAACCCGCATGAATCTGTCCCGATCCGCACTACCCAAGGCCCAGCGGGTTGACCATTCACTATGCGGGTTGCGGATCTTGAGTTTCAAACCCATTCACTGCAGGGCAGGTTGTGGAAAATATGCAAATCCGGCCCAATCCGGCCCGCGCCCACCCCTAGCAGGAGGCCTCTCACCTTTTGAAGGACTGACTCATGCTGAGTCAATATTTAAAATTGTGTGTGTAAATACCTTTGTGGCATCTTTGATTTTAGCTCAAGACAATAGTAGTTTCATGTTGTTGTAATAATATTATGTTCTATTTATAATATGTTATTTCAAATAGAAGCTCTGGTATTATGTGATGAAGAATGAGATGTGATCCTTTTTAAAAAAAAAAAAAAAAAAATTATACATGTTTTCTTCCGCTGCCGGTGTATGTAAATGTAGTAGCCCTATGTGTAATTATGATATTTTTGCTTTGTGACTTATATAAAAGTCGGGGCATTACAGTCCCCGACGCCACCTCATCCTCCATTCTCTTCCTCTCTCACCCCCGACGGCCTCACCCTCCTCGCTCTCAAAGCCGCCATCAACGTTGAACTGTCGACCCAACGCATCTCCACCGCATTTCCGTCTCTGGTCGGAAAAGAAGAAGAAAAGGCAAGGGAGAAAAGAACGAAAAATAAGAAGAAAAGGCAGGGGAGAAAATAAGAGAAAGAAGAGGGAAGAAGAAAAAGGGCAGGGTGGGTGGGGTAGAGGGGGGGTGGCGAATGCGTGAGAATGTGAGATAGAGAGAGACGCAGAGACGACTTTCCGTCTTTCTCACTTTTTTATCCATAGAAAACAATAAAATAAAGGATATAGTGGTGAACAATGCAACACCACATGTAGAGTTACTCATTCTTGAGCCATAATAGGCCAAAAAAATACCCTTGTGAACAAACTTGAATTACTCATTCTTGACGTGGGTGCCTTTTCACCCATAAATTCTTGTGGGCCTAGTAATTTTACTGCTTTTATTCTTAAAAATAAATAAATAGATAAAATAAGAACACTTGACCGAATGTTTAGAGGTGGTTTCAGCGGCCACCAAATGTATAGGGGATGATTTGGGCGGCCAACCCTCTCTCGGCCTTTTTTTGTTTTTCTGTTTTAGTTATTAGTTATTTGTTTTAAAAAAAAAAAAATTATTAAGGGTAATTTTATCATTTGAAGTACATAGCAAATTTTTGTAGTTTGAAGAGATGCTAATACAATCTTTAGTTTGAAAAAACATTGTAAATTGAGTGTTAAATTTGAGAAAAAAATGTGTAATTTTTCTAAAAACAAAACTCTAGGCCTAATTTCTCATTGTTGACTTGGGTAACTTTCACCTATCAACTCTTGCGGGCCCTGTTGATTGCTTTTTCTTCTTAAAAAATAAATAAAACAATGACGTTTGACCAAATGTCTAGGACTCTAGGGGTGGTTATGGTCGCCACAAATGCATAAGCAATAATTTGGGCGGCCGCCCCTCTTTCACTCTTTTTTTTTTTTTTTTTTTTTAATAATTTTTAGTTTTAAATTTTTTTTAATTTTTATTAAGGGTATTTTTCTCATTTGAAGTGCATAATAAATTTTTGGTTGTATGAGAAGACATTAATATAATCTTTAGTTTGAAAAAATATTGCAAGTTGACCGTTAAATATGAGAAAAATGTGCAATTTTTTTTTTTTTTCCAAAAAAAACAAAACTCTAGGCCCACGGTGACTTGAGACCACAAAAGCCGAAAGTCCAAGCGCATTCTAGTAAAACAAAGAGGGCCCACGTGACTTTGACATGAAATCAAGCCATACACGTGACATACCCGTCGTCAGTCTTACAGCTGACATTCAAATATTCGATGTCCATGGCAACTAACTCTCGTTAGGATTCTCTAAAACTCATCAGCTAAGAGTAATATTTTAAGACAGATCTTTGGTTCACAACTCAAGGATTGTTGAATAATATACTCAATAATTTAAAAATAAAAATAAAAAAATTGATTAATCACTTCACTTCCAGACTTTTCCAATCGACAGATTTCCCGAAACTCGACTGTCAAAACTCTGATTCTCTTCATACGGCCATTCGTGAACCAAACCTGTTAAGGGATCTGAATTTCAATTGTTTGGTTTTTCGAATTTAGAGGAGCCTCCCGGGATTCGGTCGGATCAAGCATAAGGAATGGAGTTCTTCCGCGCTTCATTTCATGGAACCATGAAATCTGAAGCTGAAAATGCTCTACACGCAATTCTGCCTCAATTGAAACTACTCTGTATGGTTCTCATTGGCCTACTTTTTGCCCACCAGAAAACCCAAGTTGTCCCGATAGAGACTTTCAAGATCCTCAGCAGGCTTGTTTTTGCTCTGTTCTTGCCCTGCTTGATCTTCACCAACCTTGGTCAATGCATTAGTCTCGAGAATATCATTCAATGGTGGTTCATCCCAGTAAATGTTGTTCTAATCACTGCTATTGGTTGCGTATTGGGTTTGTTGGTGGCCGTGATCTGCCGCCCGCCACCCGAATACTTTCGCTTCACCATCATCATGACCGCATTTGGAAACACAGGCAATCTCCCCCTTGCAATTGTTTCGGCAGTTTGCGACAGCACGAATAACCCATTTGGCGACGAATGTTCAGCGACTGGTGTGGCGTATGTATCCTTTTCCCAGTGGGTTGCGGTTATTCTTGGATGTACTCTTGTTTACCATATGATGGAGCCGCCATTGGAGCAGCATGCCATTTTTGATGAAGAAGGAGCTGACTCAGCTGAGATTGAGGAAATACCTTCTGAGATCGAGGTTGAGAGTGAGGAAACACCCAGTGATGATCTCAGTGCGCCGCTTCTTATCGAAGCTGAATGGCCAGGGCTCAAAGAGAAGGAAACAGAATCTTGCAAGACACCCTTTATTGCAAGGCTTTTCCACAGCATCTCCGGCATCTCAAGAACTACTGTTCCGGATCTTGATTCGCGAACTTCTTGTTTGGCAGAGCCCAGGATGGTGAGAAAAATCAGAATTCTTGCTGAGAAAACTCCATACCGTCACATTCTTCAGCCACCAATAACTGCCTCGGCAATAGCTATTTTTATAGGAATTGTTCCTGCGATAAAATCTTTTGTTTTTAATGATGATTCTGTAGTTTCTTTCATCACGGACAGTTTAGATTTTATGGCCGATGCAATGGTGCCTTCAGCCATGCTTGTTCTTGGAGGAATGCTTGCTGAGGGTCCCCATGAATCTAATTTAGGCGTCCGAACCACCATTGGCATCATTGTAGCAAGGCTCTTAATACTTCCTCTGCTTGGAATTGGGGTCATCGTAATGGCCGACAAGTTGAATTTTTTGGTCCCTGGGGATCAAATGTACCGGTTCGTGCTTTTGCTGCAATATACAACACCAAGCGCCATCTTGTTAGGTTCAATCGCAAGCTTGAGGGGCTATGCAGTGAATGAGGCATCCACAGTCCTCTTCTGGCAGCACGTGTTTGCTCTGTTCTCCCTCACAGCTTATATAATTGTCTACTTCTACATGCTCGTTCCTTATGCCTAAAAGGTCTCTCCTCTGCCTCATGTTCTTTTATCTTTATTTTTCCAGCTTTTTGAAAAGCATATCCCAGCCATATGACTCGCTGGCTTCAATAGAATAATCAGATGTAATTCACTATAGAATATGTTCTGCAGATACATAAGAGGAGGGGAGATCAGTCTAACAGTAAGTTTTTGCTCGGCATCTCTTACAATATGTTCTTGTACACGCTTAACATGTACACTTAGCTTGCAATTCGTATTGAGGAGGTTCAAAAAATTTAGAGCATTAGAATTTAGACCCAGTTTGAGATATGCAATCGACCTTCTCCAGGAAGCAGGAACAAGGTAGCACCAAGTAAACTTCATTTGTTTTGGAAGTGGGATTTGTTTATTGAACTTCACTGACGCATTGAAAGATTTAGTTGAGAATGTTCATCAAAGATTGGGCTCCCTTTTGTTTATTGAATCAGATGATGGTGTGAACCAGAAAATAAAAACTCTCGGGATAAGGCTAATCTTGACAAAGATCAAACCAATTCAAAACCAAACAGATAAGGAATAGCTTGTAAACTTATGTTTAGATCATCTTACTATAAATCTTATCTTCAGTTTGTAATCATTATCGCAATAATATAAATGGAAGAGTCAGGAAGACAGTCTTTCTGCTCAAAGAATGAGAGAAACATTTTTACAAATACTTGGTGTGCAATCATTTATATGGTATCAGCATACTGTTAATACATAAATCTCAAAAAAAAAAAAAAAAAAACAAAAACAAACACAAAACAAGTTATTTGTCTCCGCCAATTCTGATAAATTAGTGTGTACTGAGTTATAACAAACACTTTTACAAAACACCTTTAAATTTTGATCGTGTTTTACACAAAACGAAACCAAAATAGGACATCCTTAGAGTTTCTATACTAGCAAGAAGAGACACACGAATTTTAAAATTGCATAAGGATTTTGAGAGAAACAGAAAAATATAAAATTTCAGTATGTTTAAAATTGATCTGAAGTGGGCTATATATAGCATCAATTTAGCAATTTTAATGTCTGTTTATTAACATACTTTTATTTTTGGAAATTAACAGAAATAACTGTTTATTCAGCCATCAATAAATTAATAGAGATTAACTGTTTATTAATGCATTTCCATTATAAATTTTCCTAAACCAAAAACATAGACATACATACATAATTATATTTATTTTGTAAACTTTTTAACCATCCCCCAACATTTTCAAAATTAAAAACTAGCTAGTTCTATAAGTTGATACCTAGATTGTCAATGCGTCTATATTCCCGTTTCAAGTGTGCTTTAGAGACGAAACCTTAGTCTTATAGAAGAACACAACCTCCAATACTCATAGAGGTTGGCTTTTTAAAGCGCCCCCTAACTATTACACTTCAACATAAATATGTTATGAGCCTATTAAGTGCATAATGCACAACCTCTAATGTAACATTACATCTTTCAAGCACCTTAACCTTGGAATGTTAAATGATTTTAAAAATTAATATAATTTATAGTGCTTGCAATTATAACATATAGTGTACTTTAGCTCATTGAACTCAATATCTTGATATTTCTAAGTGTTGAGTTGAGTTGAGTTGAGTTTTCACTACTGTTGATCATTCTATAAATGCTTTAATCTCATCCCCTTTGATGTTTTCCACATCAAATCCCTTGCAAGCTAGTCCTTTAATTAATGGATTTCTTAAATTTTGAACAAATCTCACAAAATCAATTATAATTACTCAATCAATGAGTAATTACCTTAGGTAATTATGCCTTAAACCAATATGTCTTAATTTGCCATTATAAATATAGTTATAAGCTCAGGACAATATTGTTTGACTGTCGCAATGTAAAGAAACACGAGGCATAAGTTTAAATCAAATAAGAATTTTCAATAATAAATTCTTTAACCATTATGCTTCTTTGCTACAAAGAGCCAAAGCTATAAACTCGACCGCTATGGTAGAGTCCATAGTAAGGGTTTGGTTCTTAAAACCCTAGGAGATAGTTCCTCCACCAAAGGTAAATATTCAACCACCGGTTGATCTTTGATCATTGTTTTCTGTGATCCAACTAGCATATATGTATCCTTCTTGTAGGATACTCGTTATACCATATACCATATATATATATATATATAATGTTTAAGAATTTTGTGTCAAACTTTTCAACAAATATGACTAGGGTTAGTAGTATATATGCTCATTTTTCATTATTGGGAAAGCAAGAATGTTTTGGTTAGTCGTCCTATGTAATTACTAAACTGCAAACAAGGTGGTGTGAGGCTTGAAATTAATGGTCAAAGTTTCACCATGGGTTTCGGGTAATTGGCCCATGCATGCTAGCTTTTGGTTATATTCCATCGATCCAGCACTAGCCAGTAGCCCTAGTGAACTTGGGTTCTCGTTTGTTTCGGTTTGGTGTAAAACTTTTTTTCCCAAAAATATTTCTTTTCTCACTTTTTGATGGAATAGCTAAAACTTTTGAGCAAACTGAAAATATTTTCAATCAACTTAAAAAATCGAAGTCAATTGGACTAAAATGTTTTACTCTTTTCGTTTTCGTAAAATATTTTCTGCCCCCTCTCCCTCACACACGCCCTCTAAGAAATAAAACAAAACTATAATGCGGAATTTACAAATCTACCGAAACTCTATCAGATTGTTTATGATTCTCATAATTTTTTGAGAAATGATTGTTAATATGACTCTTGTACAACTCTTATAATTTATTTATTTATTTTTTTTTTGTCAAACGAACCATTAGATCTATTTTCTGGCCTACATGTGAGTCTTACATATCCATTGGTTAATTTTTTTTTATAAAAAAATTGTTAAAGTTGTACAAAAGTTAACAACGTATCATATTTCTAATTTTTCAGAGGCATCACAATAATGATGTAATCCTTGATAATGCATCCGAAAGTCGGTAGTGTTTGAGTCTGATTATGAGTATATTTCTATATATCTCCTAGTCAATAATTAGCTAGATCTCCAAGTCCAAGGCTGAATCAGATTCTTAATAGAGTTGTAGTCCTAGTCGGCCACTTAGATAATCTTAGATAATTTAGAGTCTTACTTGAATTCCTCTCTCTTTATGTTATGTAACCGACAATTTTGTTCTTCAATTGATTATTTTTTACAATATGGTTTACTGTGTCTTGAGGATCACAACTCTCTCAAAATAACCATAAAACGTCCCACAACCACCAATTCTCAACCACCGCCATGCGAACCCTATATCTCTACCCCCCACCGCTTCCCTCTCTCGCAGCTCGGTCGCCACCCTCTCGGCCATGCCTCCGATGATCATGACCATCAATCTGATTGAAAGATTTAGGAGAATAACTAGTTTGGTTAACTTACAAAAACTAGATGTAATTTATTATTTATAGAGGTTACACGGACACTAGTGTAGGAATGTCACTACAAGGTTATAATAACAGAAAACTAAATAAACTAAAGATGATACAAAAGAGGAAAAAGGCTTGTGCTGGGTTTGAGGAGCAAATCCGAAAGACATGGAGCAGGAATCCAGGAGAACGGAGACTGCAGGCTGCTGGTCTGACGAGTAGCTGTTGCTGTAAGAAGGCTGGTCAGCAGGAAATGTGGAGCTCCTTTGCTGATTTTTAGGCTAGTGTTGAGGTGCTGATCATTTTATCCTTTAACACCGATCACATGTCCTCCAAGTTGTTGTCCAATGGCATCATTGATCGAGCATGCGGTCTAGAAATCCGGCAACTCGCTAATGAGGAAGATTTTCCACCACGCAGAGGCGCTTGACCAAACGCTAAGAGACCTGTTAAAAGGGCAAGCAGTGGGTCACATGGATGGAGACAGATCATCTGACACATTGATGCAATCCACAACACATCCAGTACTGCAAATTCTGAACTGAAGAGAATCTTCCTAGCCATTCAATTTCTAGCTTGTTTGGACCTTTGGATTCTATGCTGGAAGCTGTTCAAAGGTCTCCTAGCTACAGGGACGGCCAGTCAACATATATTGTACGTGTAGCACATGCAAAAAGGATATATATGTGTTTGAGTGAAAGCTTTAATTTTCAAATCTATGTAATGATATTTCATAAAGTGGAGGAAATTAAGAGAAAGGTAATTAGAAAAATGCTTATAAACTTTCAATAACACATTGCATTAGTTTCAACCCAAAAAACCATTTAGTAATAACACTTGTAAGCCAGTTAATTTTAGGGTTAATTCTGTTTTTGGTTCATGAGTTTTGAAAACTTTATTTTTTAATACCTGAGTTTTAATTCGCATTATAGATGATACCTCCGTTTTGGAAAAAGATCAAATTAGTACCTCAGTCAAGTTTTCCGTCAAAAAACTAACGGCCCGTCAGATATCAACCCCTGAGGATTGACACATGTTTTAGTATTAAAAAAAAATGAAAAAAGAAAAAGAAAAAGAAGAGCATGGCAAAAAAAAAAAAAAAAAAATTGGTCAAGGGTTTTGGCCCCGAACCACCGCATGGGCATACCCTCAAATTTTTTTTGATGGGTTTTGGCCCAGGGTAGCCGAACCACTCTCATGGGCCAAAACCCTTGACTAATTTTTTTATTTTATTTTTTATTTTTTCTCTTGCCATGGGGTAGCCGAACCACTCCCAACCCCGAACCGGTCAAGAGGGTGCCTCTTCTTTTTCTTTTCTTTTCTTTTTTCAATTTTTTTTTTAAAGTTTTTAATATTTTAATTAATTTTTAAAGATTTTTTATTTTTTAATACTAAAACACGTGTCCAACCCTCAGGGGTTGACACCTGGCAAGCCGTTAGTTTTTGGACAGAAAACTTGACTGAGATATTAATTTGGTTTTTTCCCAAAACTGAGGTACCATTTGTGATGCGAATTGAAACTCAAGTACTAAAAAAATAAAGTTTTTAAAACTTAGGAACCAAAAATGTATTTAACCCTTAATTTTATTAAATAGAAATTTCCTACAAATTAAGTTGGAGGAATACCTTCAATTTAGTCTCTAAAAATGCATGACATGTGTGACTGTGTCACTTGAATATATAAAAAATGCATGTTTTTCTACTAATTTTATTTAAAAAGCATGTAAAACATATATGCTAATAAAAAACTATATATATATATGTGTGTGTGTGTGATTCACCCCCTTTACATATTCTAAGAGATACGTTCACTTAAGAAAGTTTTTCACACCATTTTCAGATTGGGATGTGTTTGTACCATGCATGGACCCTACCAATATATTTTGAATTTTACTATTCGTAAAAGTCATTTTCCTCTCAGATTTTTTTGCTACCAAGCACCGGGAAAACAAGGCCTAAGCTTTCGATCTAAGTTTTGCCATAACTGGCGGGGTCTGGCCGGCCTACTTGAGCTCGATCGGGTTATAACTGCTTTTGAAGTTTGAACTCAGATTAGCTAATAGCTAGGGTTTCAAATCCTATATACCTTAATCTCAAATGCATGTGTTCCTTCATGCATGCATGCCTGCCTCGCCACTGCATGCATGAGGTCCATTATTACTCAACATGATCATCATCCATGATGAAGTTCAATCAGTCCCCTTCGAGAAAAGTACTACTTGCAAGCTAGCTTTGAGACAATACTTTGTGGGATATGATTTGACATGATCATTAAATAAGCCGCTCCATTTGTGTGAACAACATTGATGCCGACACAAAATTTAGTCTTAAGTATATAATGCGTTACTGTTTGGTGCATTATGTCACTTTCTTTCAAAGCAAAAGATTATGATAGGAAGCGATACACTTAATAATTTTTTTTAAAAAAAAAAAATTGACTTTTAAATTATCTCAATTATATTATAAATGAGTTTTATTATTTAAAAAAATGTATCACCATATCATAAGGTAGTGACACAATAATTATTTGAAAACTACTTTTTTTTAAAAAAAAAAAAAATTGAAAATAAAGCACTTTCTATTATGTATATAGTGACCAAACACACCAATAAGTTTTGAAAGAGTACAATCAAAATCCACTAAGGGGTAATGTAAACAAATATTTGTGCAATATTATTAAATTCATCATTTCAATCATGTTTTGAAACCTAAGACAACATAATCTAATCTCGAGACCATTTGCCTGTCTTGAGGCTACCACGGAGTCTTTTTGCCTTTATTTAACACTTTGTGCATGCACCTTTAGAGAGGTCTGATTCTTTTTATCTATTGTTTACTGTTTGTTTTCATATTTGTATGGCTTTTTTGGTTGGATTTTTGTTGTTAAGGAGCCTATTTCATTTTAATTGTTTTTTTTTTTACCTGTAACCCTTGTGATATTATTGAAAAAAAAAAAAAAAGAAGAAAAAAGTCTTGTAAGTTTCTTCCAAGTTGCAGCTGCATTCATTTTTAGAGCCAAAAGAAAATATACCACCGGCACTCCTCTCTTTGGTGTCAGCCTGTCAGGGGATGGTGGCCCTCCCCTCAGTTACCCCTTCTCACTTCTCAAGTCACATGGTTGAGAAATTTCAAAACTTGGTGAGGTTTTAGCCATAAAGATATATGGTAGAATAATTTTCATATTATCTATATGATTTAGTTTTTTTTTTTTTTTTTTTTTTTTTCATTTTTCTTTCTTTCTTTCTCGCTACTCCTTAATTCTTTTATAAATATCACTCACTGTAATGCAATTCAATAGACTTCACTAACATAAATACTGTCTTAATTCTTCTCTTCTCTATTTATTTCTCTTTACTTTCGCTGTCTCTTTCACTTAATATATTTTGTTTCAAGCCTCCACGCGCTGTCTGAACATTCTGCAAGTCTTCCACACGTCGCCAAGCTCCTCTGCTTGCGTTGTAGTGTCTTCCCAACCTTCTTCGAACCGGATTTTAAAAATCGAAAACCAGAATCAGATTTGCAAAAGTACAAATCTATTGATCTGTGGACGACCTGACACCAATAGCTGCCACACACTCCTCCACGCGCTGCCACCGCATCTCTTTTTGGCAAAAGAACCACTGAAAACTGCTTTTACGTTCCCAGTTCGGTTGACTTGTGTCTGATAACGTCCATTGAGCCTTACTCATTCCCAAAATGCACCTTAAGGGAAGAGGTTTGCTCAAGGCTTATAAAGCCCACAACCCAAGCATACCTTGGCAATGTGGGACTCTTAACACGCCCCCTCACGTGTGGCATCTTTGGCCAAACACGTGTTCAACAACGGGAGGGAAAGGCCCATCATTGTCAAAGGTACCTGCTCTGATACCATGATATCGTCCATTGAGCCTTACTCATTCCCAAAAGGCACCTTAAGGGAAGAGGTGCATTCCATGGATTCGGTTGACCCCTTCCCTCCGTCCCTACAAGCTAACATGCATGCCTTCTATGCGCGTCTTTCTCACTTGCTTATGTACATTCCATGGATTCGGTTGACCCAATCTATCGACCCGATCCACTAAGTTTCAAGTCTATTTGACCAGCCTAGTCAATGACTTGATCCATGGAGTTCGACCTAGACCATCGGGTTTTAGGCCTTTCGAGCCAGCAATCCAAATCGATCCAATCAACGACCCACCCCATTTGGTTCAACCTGAGCCATCGATTGGGTTTTCAAGCCTTCAAGGCCTAATAAAAAGCCCACAGTGACCCAAATTCAGCCTAATCCAATGCGACCCACGGCTAAGCGTCGCCCGCCATCCACCGGCCCAAAGCTGGTTTGGGCAACGAAAAATTATTAATTTATAGAAGACCCATATTGCAAGAACAAAATGATCAAAGGAGGAGCACATGCATGATAGCATTTTCAACCAAATTAATATTTACCAGGAAGCTTTTCGTTATTAATTTGCTATTATCAACTCTTGTAGTTGAAATAGTTCACATTGTTGACTAGTCCACGTGAGATACATTCACTCAGCTTTAATTCTCCATAAAGAGAGAGACAGAGAGATTTTTATCAGTGCTGTTGAAAGGCCATTTTTATCAGTTATTGAATTAATTGGCGATGCATGCAATATGTTAATGCATGTGGACAGTTTCATGTCATTCGTTCATTCATGGCTTAGCCCATGTCGTACAAAACCACCATCACCATCTTGTTTCTCATAAAGTATCATTATTATGGCTGCCTACTTTGACTTTCTGTGTTGTATATCTAGGGTTAGCTAGGTTGTGGGTACGACGGTACCAACTCCTGTCTGTTGTTTTGTATAATTTTCTGATTTCTAAGTTTGAAAAGGTTTCTTCAATTCCTCATTTTCTTTGATCTATTGGATTTATTTCTTTAGTTAATACGTTTGGAGGTGGATGGTTTCCATCCATAGTTTTAACCCCTCCAACTTTATTCATATTATTTTGTCTAACTAATTTTTTTTTTTTTTTTTTTTTAGGATTTCATGGGTTTTAATTATGAACGTAAAATTTACTACATGTAAAAGACATTGACATAATTTATATTAATTTAGCTTAGAGTAATCGTTGTTTAATTAAACAAAGATAATTATAATTATCTATCTAAGTCAGAGTCTTTTGATTATTTGTAACATGTACTATGGTGTAGAAGTCATTTAGTAGTTTTCAATCTTATTTATATGCCTGAGTAATTAATAAAAAGTAAACATAATTAATTTTAAATTTTTTTTAAATATAAAAAAATCTAGACTCTCTGAAACCCTAATAATTTTATTCCGTCCGGTATTTGATAAATCACAAGTAACATTTAAACATTGGGATTTCTTTTTCAATTCTTTCTCTGTTTCTGGTTGATAGTGTCAGATATATCTGGTGCTTTTGTAATTCGTAATAATAGCATGTCTGGTTGTTCTTCAATCGGTTTGAGACTCGAGAGATCGATTTGTGTTGCTACTTTTCTCTATTTTATTTTTGGAGTCTCTTGTTGTTGATTCTTGATGACCTCTCTAAAAAGAAAGCAATGATTTATATTCCTTAGCTTCTATTTTATTTTCTTTCAAAGGGGCAGATGCATGTTCTAGGTTTAACTCATCAAGAAAAAGAAAAAATAAAAAAGAAACGAAGATGTCCTAGGTTCATTTGAAAAAATTTGAGAGAAATTTTGGTAAAAATAATAAATTAAATTTATTATTTTTTTATCAATTTAAACTTTTAAAATAAATAGTAATTGAATATAGTATCAAAATAAAAGTCTTAAGTTCAAACATTACTTTTGTTATTAATTTCTCATTTCAATTAAATATTATTACTATTTGTTAAGAGAGAATTTAAAAATATTGATTGAATAATTTAGTTTATTATTTCTTATTTTTTGTAGGAAAGAGCAATCTTTCATTAATCAGAAAAAGGGTACATAACACACAACCATAAAGGTTTACAAACATCACCACAATAAGGTGTATACCCAAACTGAGCCAAACTAGCCTCAGATTCTAACAAACAGCTGCTAACCAAAAACCTAATCAACTAGAATGAAGCCTACTGCGTTGACATCAGGTCTAAATACTTGATCTGGGAGTAGGTCCGCCATTATGACAAAATAAGTGACTAGGTTTAAAATAAGAACAGAGCAAACTGTTGAAATAAAAACACAACCCAACAACAGAACATCAACACAGAAGTCAGCATCGAAGGCGCCGTCACTGTCGCCGGCGCGTGGATCACACGCGCCAAACACCAGGGACCTTCTCTACGCCAGACGACCGCCGGAGACACCCGAAAACACCGAACACCACCCGCCACACCCTGGAAATCATGCAGTAGCCCTCACGCGCCGGAACAAGAAGAAAACCTCCCAGGCGCGTGCTAGCCACGCGCCGAGCAGGAACGCGCAACACGGCCGAAGCTGGGGGCTGCTGAACCGGAAGAGGCGGGCGACCACCGTGGGGAGGTGCGTGTCATGAGAAACCCGCCCGAAGTAAACAGATCTGACTCCAAATAAAACACCAAGGAACAAGCAGTCAGACACTTCGACTGCGACACACCAAGAAACCACTCCCCAACACCAAACTCCCGTGCAATCTTCTGTCAAGGGACTAGCAACCACCCCCGGAAAACCGAGAGGACAAAACACCCACACCCCTAATGGCTTGGGGACTCCTAACCTACGAAAACAAACAACACAAGAAAGAAAAAACTAAACTGAGAACCACCCCCGGGAGGGAGAAGGTGCGAAGCGCCCCCCCCCCCCCCCCCCAACAAGCTCCTCGAAAAAGCTCTCTCTAGAAAACTCTCGGGACCTTCTCTAAATATCTGCACTCGCCAATGTTCACCTTCTTTGTTTTTGCGCATGTGGGTCACGGGTTTCTTTTTTTGGTCTTGGCCGGTGCTGGGGATGGTTTCCAGCGGTCGGCTGTCACTGGTGTGGTGTTTGTGTACGGCGTGTGTTATTCATGCGCGGGCACCGGCGAGGATTTTCAAACGACGGCTTGTTTAATATTTATGTTGTGTATTTGTTTGTTGTAGTGCTCCTTGTATTATTTTTATTTCCTTTAAGTTTGTCTATGAGTTTTGAGATATTATTGATCTGTTTTAGGGCTTGTTTTGCTGGGATCAGCCTTCTCATCTTTAGGAATGGTGCTTAAATGTAGAGAATGGCTCAAATGTCTGATCTTGTAATATTTGTTTATTTGTAGGCAGTACCCAAGTCAAATTTTTTGACTTAGTGGGTATTTCTACTCACTGTAATATGCCTTCAGGCCTGTTGGTTATTAATGCAAAGAGCTTTAAGCTTATTGTTAAAAGAAAAGAAAAAAAGGCTTTTAAAATAAATTATAACTTAATAATATTTAAAAAGAACAATATTTCTGTCAATATGTCAGTTTTATGATGGAATTTCCAATTTAACAAGTCTCTGCAATGAATTTTTCATTATTTACTATTATCAACTCTTCTAAATAAAACAGTCACTCGTTGACTAGGACAGGAAGCGGATCCAATAGAATTGAGATCCACAAATCCACAATTATTATGACAGTTTTTATTAAAGTCTTCGTATAAGACTTACGACATGTTTTTTTTTTGACTTAATAGGCAGTTGGCAGTCCAAAAATATTTTATACTATTAAATTCAATATGAATTGTCTCACAAATTAAGCACTGGGAATCTTCCTCCATGAAATAGATGCATCAATGCTGTTGAAAGGCCCTTTAGGACCACCAAATCATATCAGGGGAGAAAAGTTTCAAGAAATTGAAGATAAATATGGCAATATCCTCTTCCATTGATTTTTCCATTTTCTCACCTTTTTTTTTTTTTTAACTGCATAAGGTCAAGATAGATGAAGGAAATAAAAAAAATTTTAAAAAAAAACCCAAACAAACAAACAAACAAACCAAAAGGCATGCAATATCTACTTGAATGAGAATAGCCCATGGTTCCATATGTAACGGTCCCCTCAAATGCGAAAACAATTAAATCTCGTTTGGTTTGCGGAATGGTTATTCCGTTAGGAAAAGGAATAGATATTCCTGAAAATAAAAGATGGTGGAATGGAATGACTATTCCTATTCTTTTGTTTGATAATAACTCACACATTTTAATTGGAGTTCAAAAAAAATTACTAAAAAAAACCCTACATTATATTATTATTAATTTTTTTTTTTAAAAAAAATCAAATTAAAAAAAAAACTAAAAAATAAAAAAAAATTGAAATAAACTAGTGGGTGGCCGGCCACCCACCGTTGAATCGGAGGTGGCTGCAGCTGCCTCCGGGGGGACCCTGGGGGTGGCCCATCCGGGGTGCCATGTGCCACCCCCACTTACTCCGGAGGTGGTCGCACCACCCCCGGAACGCCTTAGTAGTCCCCCTGAGGCATTCCAGGGGTGGTGCGACCACCCCTGGCCCTCCACAGTGGTTGGCCGACCACCCATTAGGGTTTAGATTTGCTTTTTTTATATATATATATATAAAAAGATTTGAAAGAAAATAAAAAATGAGTTTTTTTTCTTGAAAAATGTCATCATTACTCCCAAGGAATAGGAATAGCTATTTTGGAATATACCCCTACCAAACTAAATAATAGCTATTCCATTCCAATGGCCTATTCTGCGAATCAAACGATGCCTTAGATTTTGACTAGATGAGAGCATTCTTATAGTAGCCTTATCAAATTTTACTAGTTAAAATAATTATAAATTTATTTTTACTATTCTTGTGAGCTACTTTTTAATTCACTTTCACTATTACTATTCAATTAAATAATATTTTTTTAGATTTCTTTATTTTTTTTGTATTTAATCTTTTTGAATGTTTCTCTATATTTTTGAATGAGGAATGTTAGAGTATCTCTTGGTGTACGTCTGGAATGACATAGATGTAATTTTTTTGATTAAAAAATTACATTTATGTCATTCAAAAGGACATAAATTAATAAAACTTGAATAGAATTTGAATTTAAAATTATTTTAACAATAATAAAATTGTTGAAATAATTTTTGTGTGTTTTTATTAAATTTTTAACTATTTTAACGAGACTACTAAAAATGCTTTCGGCTACGCATCCCCAAATATCCTCTTATTGTTTTTGCTGATTCGCACATCCCTTGTCTTTTTCTTTCTCTTTTGCAGGGGCGGTCCTACATGGAGGCTAGGGGGGGCCCTGGCCCCCCCAAGCCCCAAAATTTTCCCCTAAAAAAAAATTTTTTCCAAAAAAAAAAAAAAAAAATTTAAAATTTTACCCCTTAATTTTTTAATTTTTTTAATTTTGCCCCTTTTATTTTTTTTCTTTTCAATATGGCCCCTCCATTTTTAAAAGCCTAGGTCCGCCACTGCTCTTTTGGGAGGGGCATTCACGTGTGATTAATTTATGACCTTCCATATTACAAAAAAATAATAAAATTATGAGCTTCCCACAGAAGATGAAAATGAATCAATGGTACTGCCTCTTACTGTTCCTTTTTCCCTGCAATATTGATGGCTCCAACTTTAATTCACTGTCCACAAAACTGGGAGAAGGGATCTAACTGTACTTTTCCAAACCAGGCAAAGAAAAATTATAGGTGTAAAACAAAAAAAATAAAAAAATAAAAAAATTATTAAAATATGTCAGTATTGAGAACTGACATTTTCATGGGAGATACTCTCGTTGATCAATATATGGTGGCATGGATTCTAATAAGGTGTTATTCTTGCATGTAGAGTGTGATTGGGTGACCTGACTCCTGAGGGTGTGGTCCACCTATAATTTATATTCTGAATACTAGGGCTTTGATTTCCATGGTTGATTTGCCCAACTACTCGGGCAATGGGAATCTTGTGTACACTCACAGTCGATGATGTTGCCTCTAGTACTAAAGGCGAGGTGTTGGTAGTCAGGTGCCTAGACTCAACCGTTTTGGGCAAGGTTAGGTGAATCAAACACGTTCTCAGTCCCTTTCTTGGTCGATCAAGCTCCGTGCAATAAGCCATCATTTTGCATTTTCAACTCCAATTTTTTTTTTTTGTTCTATTTCATCCTATCATTCTCGAGTCATTTTGGTACTCTATCTTACACCTTTAGTGTATATTTTGCACTTTTCGTTATTTTTTTATATTCCGTTTGTTTCGGTGTAAAATATTTTTCTAAAAAATAATTTTGGTATTTTCCGATGTTTGGTGAGGGTGAAAAATAATGATAAACATAAATTATTTTCAGTTTGACCGTACAAACCTCTTTAATTTTTTGAAAACGATTTACGGTTTTGAAAATTGTAAATCGTTTTTCAAATTTAAACTCTTCATTCTTACATGCACGTTAATTGTGAGAATCCTCCACCACCGGGCAATGGAGTTTGTTGGTAGCCCAAATTTACCGTTGAAGGTTCCTATTTACCGGATTCTAGCGCGGGCGACTGCCGCCAAAATCCGACGACGTCTGGCCATTGTCGTCGGATTCTAGAAACCAAATTCGGCCGGAATCTGGCCAATACGGCCGAAGTTTGGCCATCTAGTTGGATTCTGGCAAATGGTCAGATTCCGGATACTTTCACCGGCCAGAATCCAACACAAATGGCAAAATTCTGGCCACATTCGCCAGAATCTGGCCAGTACGACTGGAATCTGATACTAATGGCCATATTCCAACCACATTTGCCGGAATCAAACTAGCCAGAATGGCATAATGGCCATCGGTGATTTTTCGCCCTTCTTTTTTTTTTTTTTTTCTTTCTGAAAAATGATTTTGTTGAAAACATTTTACGTCTTAACAAATGGAGTACTAATATTTAAAATATGCATTTTAATTTTCTAAGCATCACAAAGACCACACCTTATAAGATAGAGGTTAATTGATTAAACTCTCTTCCTCTTGTTCCTCTTAAAATTACCCATTTATCTAAAAGACTTCTGTTTGGATGCAAGTAGAAAACGTTTTCTACTTGTTACGATGTTTAATTTTTTTAAAAACAAATCATATTTTATTCTACTTTTTCAAAAATAAATCATATTTTATTTAATTTTTTCTAAACAAATCATATTTTATTCAAATTTCTCTAATTTTATCTCACAAAATAAAACTTCGAAATTCGCGCACCAAATAATAATTGAATTATGATTTTAAAAATCAAACACTCAAATGCACCCGTCGATTATTATTAAGCCTTCATTTGGACATTAATGGTAGGTTTGGTATGCGAAATGACTATTCAATTGAAAAAAATAAATAAATAGAAATCGTTAGAAATGAAAAATGATGGAATAAAATACTTATTCTTATTCATTAATTTGATTGTAACACTAAAATATAACTCTTAGTAGGTATTTCATTGTTTGGTACATTGCAATACACTGATCAATAGAATTATTGTAATCAAATGTTCTAAAACGCCCTAATAATACAATTCTGATTTATAATTTTATGTTTTTGTTTTTTTAAACATAAACATAAACAATTATGATTATTTTTTGAAAAAAGAAGCCATGAACACAACAGAGAATCAAAGTAAAACAAGTCTTAGAATTAGAATTTTTTAAAGTTCTCTGGCCGGTTCACAATATCCATAGCAGCACCAAAATATCAAAAATCAAACGAGGATGAACTTAGAGCAAAACAATGACAATTTACCACACAAATAGGAGGTGATGGGCATAAAAATGAAAAAAAAATAAAAAAAAATAAAAAAAAAATCCGATAATTAAAACCAAGAAAAGCAAGCCTTGACTTCTGTTTGGCTGCTTCAAAATTACTAGAAACGAGAATATCTTGCAAATTAAAACCTTAAATTCTTCAATACCTTTGACAAGCTATTCAATGCATCAGATCAAAAATTTTATTTCCCGGCCATTTCAATTTCCTTTCTTTGGGTTAGAGTAAATAAAAAATAAAAGAAAAGAAGAAAAACAAACAAATGATCCATTGTCAACTGTGGTGGTGAGTTGTGCCTTAAAGGCACGCCGGCGGCGCTCCTTTGAGTGCTACTCGATCGAGCGGAACACATTTGTGCCAGCAACTCCGACGAATTCTCCCAAGGTGGAGGCTTGGTTGCATTTTTGTTGCACTTCTAATACGACACCGTTTGCTAGCCGAATTTGTTACAATTTTAGGCCTCCTTGTTCTTGTTTTCTTATGCCAGCTCTTCGTCCTATTCCCGTATTCCGCTCTCATAATTGCTTTGATGATTGATGAATTCCCATACAAAGCTTAAAAGCCGCACAAAACGCTGACACTTTTCCCCCTCTCGGTCCGGAGGTGGAGCAACCTCATTGAAAACGATTGAAATGGAGAGGATTCGTTTGCAATCTCATTAGGTTCGATATATTTTGAGACTCTTTTTTTTTTATTAAAAAATAAATAAATATTAATTAAATTAAGTTTATATATATATTTTTTTTATTTTAATATGTCAATTAGAGCACTTTCTTCTATTTATATATGTATATAACTTATTAGATATAGAATGATTTATCAATTGATTCAAATATATTAAATAATAAAAATTTAAAAAGTAAAAATAAAAATGAAAATAAATTATATAAAAATTGATTTGTAATAGAACATAATGCTGAGAAAATTGTTGGACATTGAAGACTCATCGATGGTGTAATTATATCTATTATGTACAACGCAAACAATGAGGATTTATGCCCTTTGAATATTTTTTTATATTTTTCTAAACATTCAATTCAAATAAAAGTTTAAGAAAAAATTATGCACGTTGGACTAATTTCATGAATGTAAAAATGAGGCTTTCAAAAATAGTAAATAAGTGAGACTTTCCAAGGATTTATGAATATTTTTTCTGAATGTGAATAATGAGACTTTCAATTTATAATTATCTTCATCATATTAGAGTCTTAAAATTTGTTATAGAAATAACCTTTATTGTACAATTATTGAGTGGGAGCCTTAATTTAAAAGTATTTTATTAATTTTTCTATTATATAAGAGCCTTATAATGTTATTTTGAGCCTAATATTTTTTTTTTTTGAAAAAAATATATATTTATGATATAATTATTAATTTATGGCTTTATTTAATTAAGAGCCTAAGATGACCACCTAAATCGCATCGGAGCTGCCATGACCTAATCTCACTACAAGTAGAGCATCAACAGTAGCGCACGTTATTGGGTCAGTAGCAGCCAGTCGGGAGTCGAGATCTAAGGCCATCTCCAGCAATGAAAGTTATAATAACTATTAAAAAAGTCCAACTCTCTACTTTAACTACTGTTTATCCTATATTCTCTCAAACAGATTCACTATTCAACTCTCTACTTACATTTAAATATTATTTCGTATTCTTTTTTTATTATATATTTTTTTATTCTTTTCTTCTCCTCATTTTCCCTTCTGTCAGATCTCTCTTTCTTGTTCTTCCTTTCTCTTTTCGTCTGAAATACACCTAGAGAGAGAGAGAGAGATCGAGGGATTTAGGGAGAGACCCATGAGAGGAGAGCCGGAGATGGAGAGACCCGAGAGGCCGAGACTGATCCGAGAGAGAATCACTGAACTCGATGAACCCAGACGAAACCCATCAACCTGATCCTCCATGAGTCGAGCTCCGGTGGCCTGAGACGAGTTCCGGTTGAGCTAGGCGCGGATCCGGCAGAGTCAGAGGTGATTTCCGGTAATTATGAGTGATTTCCGAGAGAGAACCGCTGAACTCGACGAACCCAGACGAAACCCATCAACCCGATCCTCCATGAGTCGAGCTCCGGTGGCCTGAGACGAGTTCCAGTTGAGCTAGGCGCGGATCCGGTAGAGTCAGAGGTGATTTCCAGTGATTATGAGCAATTTCCGGTGACTGGTAAAATAGGTTGATTTTGGTTGATGATTTTTAGTTGAACCCATCTGATTTTGAAGCTTGAATGTGTCTCCCCTGTTTTGGTTATGTGTATCACAGCTAAAGCTATATTTATGATTGATTTTGGTTGGTTGTTCATGGTCGATTTTGGTTGGTTGGTTCATCATTTTTGGTTGGTTGTTCATGGCTGGCAGAAAGGGATGGAGAGGGAGAGAGAAAAAATATTAATAAAAAAAGTGTAAATAGATGAATAGTGAATAGCCATGTTAAAGGAAAAAAGGTTAAAGAAGCTAATCTGCTGGATTGAAAAAAAGAGCAAAAAAAGTCAAATTTGACTATTTTGGCTAAAGTAGCAATTCTATTGGAGATGCCCTAACATGATAGGAACGTTTAGTTTGATTTGGGTTAATGAGGGACTTTTGAGTAAATTTATAATTGACGTGTTATTTCTAAATAGCTATTTTCAAAACTAAAAAGCTAACCAAACAACTAAATAACTATTTAATTTCAAGGTCTATTTAGGAGGGTACCAAACCCTACCTTTGTTGGCCTAGCCCTAATATCGTTAAGACAAATTGCATCGGCTCTTTGTTTGCTACTTCCTTTTTTTTTTTTTTAATAGAAATTTCGCTAATCATGTAGAAAAACCCTGGTCGGCTAATACAAGATGGTGGATCGACGAAGGACATTCATTCATCAAGCCACATAGAATTAACAAGACAGCCAATTTAGCCAAAGCATGGACAACCTTATTCGCATCTTTACACACAAATTGGACTGCATAAACAGAAAAGTCTTGTAAAATTGTGCGAGTATCCTCCAACAATTGGGCATATCTACCCCATTGCTGTTCATTATGCATAGATTGCACCAACAGCAAGGCATCCCCCTCAAACACCACTCTGTTTGCTACTTTTAGTTATAAGAGAGGGGACAAACTCAATTTATACTAATTCTCCTCAAATTGGGTTTGTGACTACTGTAATGGGTATCAATAGCTCGAGTAATGCTACATATCATCATTGTGTTCTTTTTTTGTCTCTCAAAAAATTGACATGGCTTAAAATTACCATTAAATTTATGATAGACCACTATTAAATTTTATTCAAATTGTGATTTTAATAACCACATTAATTTTTAAGAGATAAAAGAAGGACATAATGATAATATGTAGCATTATTCACAATACCCTAAAAAAAAAAGCGTCAATAAAGAAAAATAAAACATGTTTTTTAATTATAAAATCTGTTTAGACCCCAATACATGAATTAGTTGGGGCTTCCTGTGTTCATCAAATTACTAAAAAGATATAGTTATAGTTTTAAAGGCTAGAGTGCATGCAAGAAAATTATAGTCACGAGCCATGACCCTAACAATCCTCCAACCATAGCCAAGAAATGTGGAAACATGAACCATTGAGAAAAATGGATAATTACTCGATTATATTCATCCCCAAATAAATGATGCAATTTTTAGGAGAGGCAATATATTATATATAACAAGGTCAAGGTGGGTCTATTGTTTTACTCGCCCCACATCTGCTGCTTAGTGCTTGCTATGCCCATCAACGCCTGCAAGGCCCTTCCACTCGCTGCTCAGATAGTAAAAACAAACAAAAACGAGATGCTTATACAAAGAGCCAAATCACGAGAAATTGCGATGCGACAGCGATAAATTGGGAACGTGCAAATCGGTAGAACTAAAAGAGGAATCGTGGGGGCCGTGGTGGTGATGGGTTTTGGCTTTTCGCCGTTTTAGAATCTCTCTCTCACCTTTCCCTCTTCGTCCCGCTCTCCCCACGCACGCGAGAGAGAGAGAGAGTGTTTGTTATTAAGCAATTGCTCTTAGTATTGGGTTTTCTTTGGTGCCTTGGTCGGATTGTTTTTGGTTGTTGTTATTATTGTTACAAACGAGGACACTCAATCTGTTGCTTCTTGTAAGAAAATAGGAGAAAGGAAAAGTTTGCTGCTTTCTTCTCTCGCAGAAGATCCCATTCCCATTCTTGTAAGTCTCTCTCTCTCTCTCTCGCACGCACACACACATTTCTCTCCCTCATTTAATATTTCTCGCATGCCAATCATATGCTAGCTTTTGTTTAAAGCTCGTTCCTTTATTCATCAAGGTTGACACCTTTTACACTCTTGCTCTAACCCTCCTCCCTCCATGTCTGCATTTTGATGTCCGTGGGGTTTGTGCCTGATCTGGGTTTTGCTGCCACCTTGGTCCTTTTTTTTTTTCTTTTTCTTTTTCTTCTAAAGTAAAGTACTGGGTTGATTTTATCCTACATTTTCTTTCTGGGTTTTCCACATTTCAATGCCCACTATCTGTGTAACTTCTTCGAAGGTGCATTTCTTAGTTGGGTTTGCTAGCATTTTCTTCTTTACCTCGTTTTCTTGAAATCTTTGTCTCTTTTGTTTCCTGGGCTTTTTTATTTTAATTTTTTTTAAAGCTTTCAAGGCCTATCTACTCTAGCTGTCCATTTAGATTAATCTTTTAATCTACTCTACCTCCCCTTTTAATCTTTTATTCCCCTGTATTTTGTTGTTATTTCAGCTTTATATCCATTGTTCCTCTTTTGTGCTCGATGGTCCTATTGATTTTGATGCAGCTTCAGTATTGCTCTTTTGACTTGTGCCCACAAAAATCGTTGGTTGGGTTTCTTCTAATTGATCTTCTGTACTGCTTTCTACTTGTGTGGATTATATTATCTTCTGCCGATACTAGTTGGGTTCTCAATATATGATAGATACGTTTATTTTTTTACGAATCTTTGGTTCCTTTTTTATTTTTTTATTTTTTTTTTTTATTTTTTTATATATATATATATATATTTTATATTTTATATTTTTTATCTATCATTTAGTTTCTGAGAAAAATCCAGGAAATGTGAAGAAAATATTGAACTCCTGATGGCTCTATGTAATTTCAGTTCTAAAAAAAGAAATAATACATGAATGGCCTGTCGAGTGCCAAATAATAGAAAATGTAGGATTTACGATTTTTTTGGTCTCTTGTTATCTCCTGCATTTCTTTCAGCACCTAGAGGAATCAACCAGTTTATTATGTTCGCCTTTGATGGGTATTTTTTCCCCAGTTTAGAACTTTTTTCTTTTCATTTGACAATAAGGGTTTTATTTCTTGCAGGTTCGTGTCATGATCTCACTCTAGTGTAGGTATTTTCACATTTGTTTCTCTGGTTTCCTTATTAATTCCATATGGGAATGCAGTTGGATTTAGGGAACTAAATTTCGTTATACTTTGGTGAAGGAGAAAGTGACTGCATGCAGGGTTGGTTTGGATATTAACTTAGATTTCGGTTTTATTTTTTTAAATCATTTTTCTTTGGTAATTCGAAGGATGGGGGATCATTTTGTGTTGCTGGTGGATCGATTACTCACTGAATCTACTCTTGAAGCTGCTATTGAGAGCAATAACCGGTTGCAGCAAGCCACGCCCTCAGCAAGCAAAGATTATTTAAGTTCTTCCCATAGTATGGATATCAATACTAGCTTACCTCCAAGTAAATTTGTAGAGTGTAGGATTTGCCATGATGAGGATGAAGAGTCAAGCATGGAGACGCCCTGTTCGTGCTGTGGCAGCTTGAAGGTCAGTTGGTAGCTTGCTTTGGCAACTGCTTCTTTACTTGGAAATTTGATATCGGTTGTGCTTATAAAGCTCTTTCTGATACTTTTGGTCGTTTGAAGAAAAATTCCCAGACAATAAAAACCTGAATAGTCCCATTTAGTGTAATAAAGTCACAAAGTTTTCCATATATTGCTGTGAATTTTAGACTTGGTGCATGATGACAAGAATGCTTATTTATAAATTGATTTGCACCTGTTAAAATCATTGTATACGTTTATTTCTTTTTAATTAATTCCTAATATCAACCTCCAAATTACGCACTGATCCCCAGCTTCATTTATCCCTTCTTTGAAACTTCTAAATGTGTGGTGCAATGGGTAGGTGCTTTTCCTGTGAGTTCAAAGACTTGGGTGGTGTCTTTACTAGTGTTTGAGACATAGAAACTGGAAGCTAGACCAATATTGGATACGTACATGTGGAAAATGAGAAGGTTATTTGAAATTTCTTTTATGCTGTATCATTCCTCGTAGGGTGTTTGTATGTTACATTTAAGCCATGACAACATTCAGGTATAACTCGAGGTGCTGAGTTTGTTCGAAGATTTCAATCATTATGTTTTGTCTGAAATACAAACATTTTTTGTGCTTTATCAATATCTAAAGTTTTCTAATTGAAGTTTAAAAATTTTGGTTTCTTCGTACAAGTTTCTGTATCTACTTCTGGATACATATGTACAAAGCTTCTAGAGGATAAACCATATTATGGATTTTTCTCTTTTGGTTGCGACTGTATCGTGGACTATGTTTCTCGCATTTTCTGAAGGACATCTGCCCACTTCTTAATATCTCCTCCTTAGAAGCAGACGGTGCCTGTCTTTCTAAGAATGAACCTATATTTCCAATAAAAATGGGTAGCCAGCTGGTCTCGTGGTTGTCAGTAAATTTGCAGGCTGAACTATGGTAAATACAAACACCAATATTTTTAATTAGGTTCTAAATGCACCATACATGATATTACCTTTGGTGATTCGGTGTTCAATTGATCATCAAGCAACTAGACTCACTGCAGAGGTTGTTGGGATGCCATACTCTGGACAAATATTTCTTGTCGTAAAGATCGAGCATTAGTAAGTATGTCTTAGTGTGAGCATCAGCAAGCAAGTTGACCTTTAATTTGGACTTATAGTAATGGAGTATTACCCTGGACTATGGTATGAATAGTCACATGAATTTTTCTTTGGTGTAGATATTGGAGGGTGATACTGATCGCTACATAGTCCTTACTCTCCCTTTTCCTGGCATTTAGTGTTCCCGCTGGATAAGTCTAGCTGGGATGAGGTAGTTGGCAAGATTGATAGGCGGTTGGCTAACTGGAAGCGGTTGTATTTGTCGAAGGGTGGCAGAGTAACCCTTATAAAAAGCACTCTCTCTAATCTTCCTACGTACTTTCTATCCCTTTTCCCTTTTCCCTATTCCTTTCAGTGTTGCTAGTCGTATAGAGAAGTTGCATCGGGTTTTCTTGTGGGGTGGCATAGGCGAAGAATTTAAGTTTCATTTGGTTAATTGGGCCAAGGTTTGCTCTCCTATTTCTAGTGGTGGTCTAGGCATCAGAAATTTGAGGATTTTCAATATGGCTCTGTTAGGGAAGTGACTGTGGCGCTATGCCCATGAGAGAGAGGCTTGGTGGAAATCTGTTGTGGATGCAAAGTTCGGATCTACTTGGGATGGTTGGTTTTCTTTAGACCCTCTTGAGTCTCATGGAGTGGGGTTATGGAAGAATATTAGGAAGGGGTGGAGGTTGTTTTGCAGCTATACTAGACTTATTCTAGGAAATGGATCTAGGATCCGTTTTTGGGATGATGTGTGGTGTGGTGTGGTGAGGTGCCTCTTAAGGAAGCTTTCCCAGTTTTGTACGACATTGCGTGTGACAAGGATGCACATGTTGCAGACCATTTGGTTGTGGTGAGCAGATCCTATCAGTGGGTTGTTAGCTTCTTCCGAGCGGCCCACGACTGGGAGGTGGATGTTTTGGCTTCTTTTTTCTCTTTGCTGTACTCAACCAGAGTGAATTGTGATGGGGAAGATCAGCTCTGGTGGTCTCCTTCTCACAAAGGGAAATTTGATGTTAGATCTTTCTATAAGGCTCTTGTTTGCAAAGAGGCTATTCATTTTCCCTGGAAAAGTATTTGGCGGACTAAGGTTCCCTTGAAAGTGGCTTTCTTTGCTTGGTCGGCAGCGCAAGGGAAGATCCTCACCTTGGACAACCTCAGAAAGAAGCGTGTCATTGTGATTGATAGATGTTGCATGTGCAAAATGAATGGGGAGTTGGTGGATCACCTTCTTCTCCATTGCGAGGTTCCACGCGCTCTATGGAATGCCATCTTTAGTCGCTTCAGTTTGTCTTGGGTTATGCCTCTTCGGGTGGTAGATTTATTCGCTTGTTGGTGGACGGGTGGTCGTTCTCAGAGTGTAGCTGTGTGGAAGATGGTCCCTTGTTACCTTTTGTGGTGTTTGTGGAGGGAACGCAATGATAGGCAGTTTGAGGACAAAGAAAGATCTATTGAGGAACTTATTTCCTTTTTCTTTCATTCTTTGTACTCTTGGGCGGCGGTGTTCCTCGCACCTTTATCGTTTAGTTTTAATGATTTCCTTGTATTGTTTTCTTTTTCTTCTTAGATGCCTTTCTTGTATACTTTCTGTGTACTTGATTGCGCTTTGCGCTTTTTAATGATATTTCTCTTATTTATCAAAAAAAAAAAAAGATGGCTCCAAACAATGACTAGGTTGCTTTTTAAAAATGTTGCAGTATGCTCACCGCAAATGTGTTCAAAGGTGGTGCAACGAGAAGGGTGACACTATCTGTGAGATCTGCCTCCAGGTCTGCCATTTTCCATTGTTTTATAAGCTTGTTTCTGATTATAAATCTATTAATCATGTTATGTTAAGCATATCAACTTCGAAGAAATGGTCACCGGCTCTTTTCTGATTGAACTTCTCTGGAACTGCAGCAATTTAAGCCGGATTATACAGCACCTCCTCCTCTGTTTCACTATGGTGGTATTCCAATGAACTTCAGGTATTTTTCACCTGTGTGATTATAAAATTTTCAAATTTGTGTAGGGCAATGGAACTTAGATTTTGCTTTAACTCATTGAAAAATGACAATCTGATCTTTTGTGGTACTGATCTCAGCGGAAATTGGGAGATTTCCAGAAGGGACCTGCATAACCCTCAATTTATACCAATGATTGCTACTGGTCGTGAATTTCTAGACACTGACTTTGAAGAGTATTCAACTCCCACTTCGAGAAGCCTGATATGCTGCCGTGTAGTTGCTATAATTGTAATCTCTCTCTCTCTCTCTCTCTCTCTCTCTCTCTCTCTCTCTGTGCAGCCATGCAGGGGTGACTTAAAAGATACATACAGAAATTTGCCTCCTGACAGTTGTTTACTTGTTTTGTTTCTCAGTTATCTATGAAACATAGGAAAGCCTTGCACAGATGTATGTATTGGTTGGCTCTCTTAGTTCCAAAAAAAAAAAAAAAATAGCCCTAGAACACATCTCAGGTTTTTTTTCTTTTCTTTTTTCTTAGTCTTTATTCTAAATGAATATGAAGTTATGAAGCTTGAAGGCAGTTATTCTTGTCTCTTCAGCCTCCTAGCGTGTAGAATTTTATTATATTCCTGGAAAAAGTTCTTTTTAGATAAAAGCAAAACAAAAGAAGGATTACTGATCCCAGTTTTGCCAATGAGGCTCTTACTGATCCCACTTTTTGCTTCCTCTGTGCCAGCCCCCCAACTGATTTATTAAGAGACTCAGTTGTCTATGTCAATAAGCGGGATCCCTTAAGGTGACTGCTAGCTCGATAAGGATAAGTGAGTTGGCTTGCCCGGTAGGTTTAAGAATTCCTTTACTATAAGTTGAAATATCCTCAGCAAATACTTCTTATCAGATCAACAGCCTTGTGTGAAGTATACAACACTAATAACAACGATCATAATGGTGATTGAGATATAGCAGTAAGTACTAGACAAAGTGTGTCACATGAGAGATGGTTTATAGTCAGTAACCACTTTAAGGTGACATGATACATTAACCTTTTGGGCCTACAAACCCTGCTGCTCATGTCGACAGCCTTATTGTCTGAGCTGGTGGATATGAGACATGATGCCTCTGACTTTCAATTCCACACTAATTTAATTTATTTATAAGTTCAATAATTTTCATTTAAGTAAATTCTAATTACAGGTCCTGTTTTGTACTTCTTATATGTTATCAAATTAGTGTACATTATGAATTATGATTTCCACTTTACCCTTCAAAAGGAATAAGTGGCCCCCAAAGTTCTAATAATTGGCCATGTAATCACAGAAAGGTTTTGATTGAATATCCTTCATGTTGCATTGAAACTCTTTGTTATCTCTATTTTTGGTTATTATTAGAATTGTTCAAGGCTTACTTACCGATCGTACCATTCTTACAATCAGGTTGTTCTATTTATCTTTATTGCAGTTTATGGTTCTTCTGGTTTTACGTCATACTTTACCAATCATAATCAGTGGAGCTGGGGAGTACTCATTGACATTGTTCACGGTATGGCTGGCTAAGACTCTGTTAGTATACTTAAAGAAGATTTGATGGTTTTAATGACATCAAGAAATGTCAAAAAATAAAAAATTGTATTGCAGTTACTGATGTTGAGGACCATTGGGATTCTTTTGCCAATCTATATCATGGTGAGAGCTTTCACTGCTATCCAGCGTCGCCGACACCCTCAGGTTAGAAATGTATCTATTTTTCCTAATGTGTTTAGGAAATCTGGTTAAGCTTCACGAAATCTTTTTTTTTTGATTGGGAGGGGGAGATGAGTAGCTGCACAAATTCACGTTCACCATTTTAATCAAGTCTTTGGGGACATCTTCCACTTTGATGAAGCACCAAAGTTTTCCATCCTTGTTTTCAAACTTCATGAACCCCCGAGTCCTAGATCAACAAAAGACTTTTGTGTGGTTTTTATTTATTTATTTATTTATTTTTAATACAATGCTTTTATGTTACAAAATCATGTTGCTCTTTAACTTTAAAAGCTTTATTAATTTTTACAAGTAATCAAAATTTTATAAAAAGCGAAAGGATGCTACCCAAGTACACAGGGAAAATATACAAGAAAAACACCTAATCAAAAGAAGACGAGATCAAGAAAGTCAAGAAAATTAAAAATAAGTAAACAATTATAAGCAATTGTCCATTGGTAAAGAGCTTTGAAGAAGAAGGCCTTTAGTTCCACCACTATCTTCTCGCAATCTTAAAAACTTTTAGCATTTTTTTCTCTCCAGATACACTACATTAAGAGTGGTAGAATCATCTTCCACACCATTGCACTATGAAAACTCCCAAAATGCCCTCTCCAAGTTGTGTAGAGATCCACCACCCATAGAGGCATAATCCACTCTAACCCATAGAGACCGAAGATAGAATTGCATAAGACCCTAGCAACCTTATACTGAAGTAGAAGATGATCTTCAGTTTTTCTACTCTTTTTACACATACAAAATCATCTACCATTATGAGATTCCGCTTTCTTAAACTATCCATAGTAAGGATCTTCCTTAAAGCGGCTGACCAAGCGAAGAAAGCCTTTATCAAAGGAACCTTTCTCCCTCTAGGGGAAGGGAGCATTGTCATGGGAGCTAAGAGTAAAATAGAAAGATTTGATCTCAAACAACCCTCTCTTGGAAGGGGTCCAAACAAAGTTGTCTTCCATGCCTCGTCTCATCCTAATAGAATACTACAAATTGAAGAACAGGGAGAAGGAATCCACCTCCTAATCATGCGTTGCTCTAAAAAAACTAAAATTCCACGTATGAGAATCACCAAAAAGCTGTAAGTGATTAGAAACAGAGGCATTCTTAAGGCGAGCTATACCGAGTAACTCCGAGTACACTACCTTGACGGCCTGAACTCCTCTACACCATACATCATGCTAAAATTTAATTTTGAAACCATTCCCCACTGCAACACTAGTGAATCTAGATAACACCCCACAACCCCTTCTTGGTATTTTTCCAAAGACCAACCTCATGCAACCCACTTAACTCATTAGAACTCCCCCCTCCCCACATGTTGCCATATTTAGAATTCGCTACTACTCTCCATAGAGTCACTCTCAAAAGCATAGCTCTAAGCCTCCATAACCACTTCCCCAAGAAAGCTTTATAAAAAATAAGTAAATTTTGGATCCCCCCGGCACAGGGCAAGAACTTGGAAAACAAACTGTGTTCCAACCTATTGGATGAAATTTGAACTCTGCACTAATATTAGCCCACAAGAAATCCCGCTGAAGCTTCTCTATACGATTGACAATGCTCGGAGGGAGTGGAAAAAGAGAAAAAATAAGTAAGCAAATTAGAGAGGGTGTTCTTAATCAATGTAATCAGGCCACCCTTAGATAAGTACAACCGCCTCCAACTTAGCCAAATGACACTCAATCTTCTCAATAATGTCACCCCAAATGGATATAGCCTTATAAGAAGCTTGTAGAGAAAGACCAAGATATTTCAAAGGCAAGGATAACACTCCGCAACCCAGGATGCCTGCCAGATCTTCTACATCATTAACATTACCAACAAGGACCAATTCTGATTTAGCCAAATTTATCCTCAAGCTTGAAACTGCCTCAAAACATAAAAATAAGCAATGTAAAAGATGGAGGTAATTTGGACTGGCCCCGTAAACATTAAAGTGCCGTCTGCAAATAAAAGTTGGGAAATGTTAAGCCCCCGGCCATTCCTACACCCTACGGAAAAGCCAAACAAGAAATCCATGTTCACGGTAGTGGTGATCATTTTACTCAAGGCCTCTATAAATATGACAAACAACAAAGAATACAATGGATCTTTCTGTCTCAAATCACGAGAACTATTAAATAATCCAGATGAAGATCCGTTCATCAACACAGAAAAGCACACTGAAGAAATACAATGAGCTATCCAGCCATCTCTCCCCAAAATCACACCTCCTCAACAAATACAACGAGAAATTATATTAACATGATCATAAGCTTTTTCAATATCTAATTTGCATAGCACCCCTGGCTCCTCAAATCTAATCCTGCTATCAAGACATTCATTAGCAATAAGAACGGAGTCTAGAATTTGCCTTCCCCTTATGAATGCATTCTGAGTGTTTGAGACAATTCTCTCCAAAACCATCTTCAATCGGTTGGCAAGAACTTTGGCAACAATTTTATAAATTCCACCCATCGGGCTAATAGGTCGAAAATCTAAATTTTTTTTATTTTTTTTTCTAGGATGAGAGCTACGAAGGTTGCATTGGACTTCTTTCAAACTTGCCTCTAGCATGAAAATCATGGAAAACCTTCATTATATCTTCTTTTAAAACTTCACAACACGCTTTGAAGAAAGCCAGAGTATTCATCAGATCTGGGGACTTCTCACTATTCAAAGCTTTCACCACCTCAAAGACCTCTTCTTCTTCAAACGCCCTTCTCCAACTAATTAGCCTCTACCTCACCGGTGGGGTCAAAAGAAAAGCCAAGCAGTTTGGGTTGCCAAACTAAACTGTTCAATATATAACCTATCATAAAATTGGACGATGTGTTCTCTAATCTCGGTGGGATTTGTATAAACTGAAAAAGTGACCAATATAGATTCAATGGAATTATTGTTATCATGGTTTTTATTAGCACTCTAATATGCTCTTGAGATGAAGTTAACTAGCAGATTGTTGTTTACAACTTTATTGCCTATCGAAACTGACATTTTGATTATTCTATTTTATTTCTCTTTATGTACTAGGACCCTCAACTCTCCCTTGCCACATCAGATGAGGCAAACGACTTGCCACAGCATCAATCACGTTTTATTCATGTTCTGTAGTTGTTGCAGCTACCTATCTTGCTTTAAGAAATCCAAAAGTACGTGTAAAAAGAAACTCGCACTGAGGGCTGCAAATTGTAGGGGAAGATGCTCATAGTGCGTGGTTCAACATTACCAATCCTGCCTGATGTAGGAGAGGCATCTTAGATCCTAGATCAAATCAGAAAGAAATTGTTATCAAAGTGCATCAACTATCATATATGAGACACCGAGAGTTATGTGTATAGAGCATTCCTAAAGGGATCGTCAACTGTATATATGAATGCTGCTTAAACAAATTAATATCTAATCTTATATATACATATATAAATATTTATAAAAAGAGGAATCAATTAGAGGATAGTCTAAAATCGTGACATGTGGCATTTTATCCTCCTGCCAAGTGTCTATTTTTAGTATAAAATGTGTGTTTTATCTTTCTAGTAAAATGTTGTTATTTAACTGCCTTCGTAGTTTTATTTTTCCTCCGAAAAACCGTTTTACTTTTATTTTTATTTTTATTTTTTGAACAAATAGCACGTGCTATTATATATTACTGAAGAAAGCCCTAGGGCATGGACAAATACATGAGGTACCAAACCCTCTACACCCTAAGTTAAATAAATCTGACTTGAACAGTAATATAAACAAATCATAAACATGACAAGAACAACGAGTCATTCTTTACAATTAAGCACAATCTGACTCCAAATAAAACACACATCCAAAGGAAGCATGGTCAAAAACTTTGCAGGAGACACCAAAAAGCCGCTTCCTAACACCAAAAGTCTCGTGAAGTCTTTTGTCAGGGGACATTAGCCACCACCGGAAAACTCGGGGGGAGCAAAAACTCCATGGCCCTAATGGCTGGGGGGACACCTAATCTTCATTAGATCTAACCATGGAGGAACAAAAATCTCGCTAACCCAATGAGGGCTTGGTGAGAACCCCTCCCCCCTTCAGAACAACCAGCTTTTCCTGGAGACGCTCTCTCTCTCTCTCTCTCTTGTCTAGTCTCCTATTTTACTTTTTAACGAGTTTTCAATTAAAACCGCGTTTTTTACACTAACGTCAGTTTCTTCTCCCTCCAGTCAGATTCCTTAAAGTGGTTGTGAGAGCTTCTATCCCTATGAACGATTTTTCTCTTTGTGATTTTGTTGGGATTCTTTTGTTTTGATTGTAATTTAAAGAAAAATTGAAAATACTCTGATACGGTTTTTAAGGTAAGTTGCGAATACGTTATTGAACGCATGGGGTTCTTTGCCTCAACCTATTTCCGATAAGGGGTGGGCTGAGACAATATCACTGAAAATTGGGAAAAGATGAGTTCCATCAGACTAGGTTATGAACTGCAGTATTATTTCTAATTAGATGAATCTCTTATTTCACTGATTGGTTCATGTTCCATTTTAATGAGGATTTTTATTTTATTTTATATTTATTCTTTATAAAAAATAAAATAAAAATAAAATAAAAAATAAAAAAGGAAAGAAAAAAGAAGAAGAAGAAGTTGCTCTGTATTCTTTTCGAATGTTCTTTGCTGCTTGAATCCTAATCCTCGAGAATTTTATGTCCTAGCAGCCATAGGACAAAAAACTCAGCAACTATAGTGGTAAAATTCGGCACCAGATGTCATTTGAGTAAACATGCAAATGAATACCCATATCTCGAGGATTTTTACAAGCATTAGGTAGTAAATAAATCAGTCCATTTGACAATTTACTCGATACGCGTTCGGTTTAGTTTGATTCGAACTCAGACTCGATACTTTAGAAACTCGCTTGTTACAGTAGAAATTCGCTCGACTAGTAAGTGATACATATCCGATTCACTCGACAAAACTAGATAGGAGCTCGCGAACTCAGTTCATTTAAAGCTAAACCGGATGGCTTGCCTGGCTCATTAGTCCGACTCGTTAGCTTGTCTATATTTTTTTATATATATATACAAATATATATATTAATATATTACTAAAAATGAGTTCGATAAATTTAAGTATGTATATTAATAATTAAATAATATGTGTTATATGTTACTTAATATTTGTATGTGTGTATTAGTTAATATATCAACTAGTTAGTTCATAAACTAACATATTATCTACTTAATTAACTATACTAAGTAAATATAAGGGGTAATTACTTTTTCCCCCCATCAACTACCAGCCATTGTCAACATGCCCCCATGAACTGACACCTTGACCGAAAGAGAGTATCCAACTACCAACTTTGCATACTTTGCCCCATTCCGTTAACTTGGACGGAATATTCCATTTTTGGGCGTTAATTTTGGTTTAAAGACCAAAATGCCCTCCAACAATAATTAATAAAAAAATATTAAAATTAATATATTTAAAAAAGTTGAGGGCATTTATGTCATTTTTGAATTTGAGTTAGGGTATTTAAGTCTTTTCACGAATTAGACTGACGGAAGGGGGCAAAATATGTAAAATTGGTAGTTGAATACTCTCTTTTGGTCGAGGTGTCAGTTCATGGGGGTATGTTGACAATGGCCGGTAGTTGATGGGGGAAAAAAGTAATTACCTCTAAATATAATTACTATATATTACTCGATATTTATATATATATATATATATATATACACACACACACTAAATAAGCATATAGTATACTAGCTAAGTAAATATATTGTTACATATTAATTCTAATACTTTGATAATAGTATTTAGTATTTGGGTTAAATAGGCTAGACACCCTTGTGCTTTACGAACTTTATTTTTTGCCCCCTCAGTTTTGTTTTGTACCAAAATTGGTACATGTGGTATGGGAAAAGACGGAAATGGTACCTCCGTCCAAAACTAACGTTCAGCCACGTCATCCTACAGGTGTCGGTGTACATGTGCGACACTTGTTCCCGTGGCACACTTCAGCACTGACGTGGCTACCATTTTATTATTATTATTTTAATGATTTCTTATATATTATAATAATAATAATAATATAAAATATATATATATATATATCTGGGGTGGCTGCCACCCCTTTGGCCGAATCACCCCCTTAGCCAAACTGTGGGTGGCTGGCCACCCCCAAGGGACAAAGTGAAAAAAAAATAATAAATAAATAAATTAGGTTTTGGCCCTTGGGGGTGGCCGAGTCACCCCCATTTGGCCTGGGGGTTTGGGGGTGGTCGTGGCTCATGGGGGTGGCCGAGCCACCCCCCAATGGCTAAAACCTAATTTTTTTATTTTTATTTTCACTTTGGCCCTTGGGGGTGGCCGACCACCCACATTTTGGCCAATGGGTGATTCGGCCACCCCATGTGGCCCAAAGGGGTGGCTGAGCCACCGCCATAATTTAAAAAAAAAAAAAATTTAAAAATTAAAAACTACAATTTTTTTTCCAATATATATCCCTGTGGTTTTATACATTTCATGATGTACCCCATGTGGTTTTAATAAGTACCAGAAATGGTACTTTAATTTTGTAATTATATCATAAATGGTACTCTATACACAAATAATATTTGGTATATTTGGTATGCCTGTTTTGAACCAAAAGTAACATGTATGCCAGTCGTGTATCAAAATAACATATTGACAAGAATTGAACCCTTAAAAAAAAAATTAAACAAAACAAAACACAATCAATCATGTGTAACAATTGAAAACACAAAATTATATGTGTGGCCAATTGATATAACCCAAAAAATGACTAAATGTTTGTTACTTAAACACAAATTTTTTTCCCATATATACCCCTGTGGTTTTATAAATTTCATGATATGCTCCCTGTGGTTTGAATAAGTATCAGAAATGGTACTTTGAGGGTAGCTCAGCCACCCCCTTGGCCAAAATGGGGGTGGCAGCCACCCCATTATATATATATATATATATAAGAAATTATTAAAATAATAAAAAAAAAATGGTAGCCACGTCAGGGCTGAGGTGTGCCACGAGAACATGTGTCGCGTCCAGCCACGTCATCCTACAGGTGTCGGCATACATGCGCGACACATGTTCTCGTGGCACACCTCAGCCCTGACGTGGCTACCATTTTCGTCTTTTCTCATACCACAAGTACCAATTTTGATACAAAACAAAATTGAGGGAGGCAAAAAATAAAGTTCGTAAAGCATATGGGGCAAATATGTATTTAACCCTTAGTATTTTAAGCTAACATATTAAGTTATTAATAGTTAATATATTACAATATAACTATATTGAATAGTTAGTATCTATATATATATAAAAGCATACATATATCACATCATACATGGTTAACAATAGTTATATAGAGTATATTAGACTTACTACTTGCTCACATTATACATATACCATAATTTATACTCTCTGGTTATGTATAATAACATATTATTAATTTGTTACTTCAAGAAAATAGTTATTTACTATATTTTATAATATGCTTCACATAGTTACATACTATATATTTATGTTATAAATAAATGTATAGAAATTATTCACAAATTTGGGCTCAAACTCCATTTTGATCACACGTTAAAAAATTACCAGGTTCGGCTTAAATTTCATTCTCAATACTCAAGCTTTAAACAAGCCAAACTTAAATACACATTTCATAGCTCGGCTAGAGTTCAAACTCGACTATTAGAGTTCAACTCATAATCAAGTCAATATTAAAATCTTAAAACCCAGTTCTGACTCCATTACACCCCTAACAAACATAATGCTCCCGAAGGCAAGCTCTAATTATGCAAATTGTAGATTCTTAAGCATTAAGAAAAAACCAAAAACATGAAAATAGGTTGACAGCGAAGATAAACATATTTTGAAAGAGAAGGAAGTTTTACACGAACAAACTTCACTTAATGTTTCGACACCGAGCCAGACAAAGCAACAAGCAAATACATGGAAGACATCATCAAAGACAGTAATTTGAAATTCACAACTACGACAAGACAAGGACAAGATAGATAACGACCATTTATTCCCAATACCAGACACAACTAGAGACATCTGCAAGAAAAAGGGTTCACTCAAGTGAAATTAGAACAGATCAATCCTCTTCAGATTCCGACTCAGCACTCTGGAGCCAATCAATGAAAGGTCGAGCATTCTTCCATATCTGAGAGTCCTTTTTGCCTCCCTTCAGTCCTCCTTCATACCACTGGACGATGGACTCTTCCTCCAAGACATCAGCATCATAAAGTGCTTTCAAAACCAGAGCAATTTCCTTCATTGCACTTGTCTTTGACTTCCCACAAAACTCCTCAATCGCATGAAGCAAGAGCAACTGCGACCCCTCATCCTGAGCAACAGCAGCAGTAAGGTAGCTCTTCTTCTTGATCACCTCCTTTGCAAACCCTTTCTCAATGCCATCAAATAGCCCCTCATACATAGCATTCATCTTTTCTTGGGAAGACCCGGAAAGTGACTCCAGAAGGGACTGCAATTGCTTTGCTGAGATACCCTTCTTGATATTTTCTTTCACCTCATCAGTCAGCGTCTTGCGAGCGACCAAATTTCCATTTTCAGCATTTTCACTTGCTTTATTCAGTGCTTTCTTCTTCTCTGGCTCATCTGTAGAGATACCCTTCTTTATATTTTCTTTCACCTCATCAGTCAGCATCTTGCGAGCGACCAAATTTCCATTTTCAGCATTTTCACTTGCTTTATTCAGTGCTTTCTTCTTCTCTGGCTCATCTGTAGAGAGCATGACCATATCAGCTGTCACTGCACTCAGTTGCTCTTGGATGCGTTGCCTAGCTGCTTCCGCTGATGTATCCGTTTGCCACTGAACATCATTATCCTCATCTTCATCATCTTCTTCCTTCTCATCAACCTGACTGTGAGTAGGTGATGTGCGATCCTCATCAGAGCCACTTGCTTTCTTCTTTGAAGAGCTCGCTTTTGTTGTGCCATCCTTAGAAGAGGTTGTAGTGCCCTTCTTCTTGGCCTCTTTCTTAATTTTCTTCTGCTCCTCATCAGCAGCCTCACCTTCCTTCAGTCGCTCCTTCTCAGCCCTCCTCATTGCCTTCTTTTCCTTGGATCCCTTTTTTGGTTCTGGTGGGTTCTTAAGAATGAAAGTAGTGAGTTTGTCCCTCATATCCACATCTGACACAAAACCACAAGCTGCGCATTTCAGTTGGAGCATCTGAGTTTTGGTAATCAGAATCTCAGTCTCAGGGTTTCCACAGCCATAACACTGGACATATTTCTTAATGAAGTTCTCAAGAAGGCCAGCAAGTTTAGCAGTCTCATGGGCCCCATTAACAAGAGAAGTCCCAGTTTTCTCATCAAACTTAGATTGGGCTCCAAGCTCACAACCAAAGTACTTCGTGGTGTAAGCAGCTGGTCTTGCCAAAGCCTTTGCGATATCAACCATGTTGACTACGTTTGTCTTGATGCCATTTCCTCGGCCCTCAATTTTGGTAACCATTTTGGGCATCTTATACCTGTAGAAGGCATCATCACTATTTCCACCAATGTTCAGTAAAGCCATCTTGACTGCAGTGCAGAAATTGTAGAGCAACAATACTAGATGTCACAGGGAGCAAATGATGAGATTTGAAGTGTAGAGAGCAGCAAAATTGTCTTCTAAGGTTTTCTGAACAAGAGAAGATTGATCTTCGGCAGTAAGAAATGGCTGCATCCAATTGCAACCACCAAACTCAGGATATTCCAGAAATGGCCCGATATGCATACAGCCAATCCTTTGAGGTATGGATCTGTTCTTTTTTCTTGACGAAGGACAGTACTCTCCTAGCAACCCAATCAATCCCAAAAAGAAGGCGGCCTGTTCGGACATAAAAGAAACTTCAATCTTGACACCTTCACCTTGAGAATCTGCTAATAGCAGATAAACCAGCAAGCTTCCTGCATCAACAATGTCCAGAATTAGGAAAAATACAGAACAATAGTAGTTAACGTATCAAATACAAAAGAAAATTTTCCAAATACCAAAATTACAAAAGTTATGATTCCAATAGACACATAAAGAAGCATTCAGATTACTAGTAAAAGCAACAAGTAACAATAGCAGCAAAATCACAGCCCCTAACATGTGAAAATAAAAAATAAATAGTTGACATTTACTCTTACCACTATCCACATAATAGTATGCAAAGATTGATGGGAAAACCCAAAAGATTATAAGAATAAAAATGAACATGAACTGAAAAATATGTCGAGTTACACGCTCAAGTTTTCATAAATTTTCACATTAACAGATGTGTCAGATGCATAAATAACTTCCCTAACCAGCCAAGTTATCAACTTGCTTTCACAGTAAGATAAAATTCAACATATTTCAGGTTTTATGACATTTTAAGTTAAAAGTCATTCAAAGCAGTATCCCTGACATAAGATAAGAAGAAAATCTGGTGAGAAAAGTCATCAAGACAGAGACCAAAAAAGCACAAAATTATAACACAAGGTTTCTAATATTCATTACAGATTACTTTCTTCCAATTAAAAGCCAAAAACTAAGTCAATATAACTTAAAAAAAAAATACTAAATCAAAATAACTAGGTGAATTACTATGAGTAACTTTGGGGACCAGAACATTAACATTTTAAGGCTTCAAACAAAAAGAAATTGCAGATTCTCCCTATCCAAGAAACATTTACTGCAAAGGATGATGGCCAACATTTCTTACTATAGCAAAAACATGCTTTATTAGATATTGAAGCATGATGTTCCTATCTACCATAGCCCGCACAAGCATAATATTACATTAACTTCTTATGCGCAAAGCACATAACAAAGCCTCTCTAAAAAATTTACCCACATGAAATTAATTGCTTAGGAAAAAAAAAACAAAAGGGTAAAGTCCACGTACCCCTCAAACTACCATCCAATTGACAATGTCCCCCCACCCCAAATCTACCAAAAAAAAAACTCAGAGAAAAAAATTAAAATGAATAAAGAAATAAATATCAAAATGAAATAAAATAGAATCATAACAAAGTTTGTCTTCTAGGACCCACATTATTCATTCTTCTCTTTCTACTCATACAACCAGATACATCGATCGAAATCAAAAACTACATAACATTCACTGCTCAGAAACTTGTTGAATAATACAAGTTCTTACTTTAGCATTGAAGATAGTAGTAAAAGGCGCCTTATCAGTAATAATGACCAGGAAGAGAGAGAGAGAGAAAGAACATAAAACCGATTTTCCTCAACCAGTTTCAGATTAATTAAAGAGAATAAATAATTCCATTAAATACGTCATGTACTAATTAGCATATAAAATTGGAGAAAAACTCAAAACGTTAAAAGAAAAAACAAAAACAGTTTCACGAATACGAACATCGATATCAGCATACTGTAAATCGCAAGAATGTTAATAAAGAAATACCCTCTCATAGAAAGAAAAGAAAAAATCTGATCGATCAGCTAAATCACAAAGTTATTTGGTTTTACACTTTTACTACATTTTTCAAGAATCGTACCGGATTGAGCAGATATAGCATAAGATCTAGAAATTATCCAATACAAAAATTTCAAGGAGAAAAAACAATCATCCACGAATATCGAACAACGGAAGTAACAAGTCGAGGAAACCCTACAGCTCGTACCTGCAATTGATCGAAATCGAGATCCAAACCTAGAGAGAGAAAGCTAGCTCCAGGGAGAGTGGGACAGGGATTGCGAAATACTAGGGTTTAGGTGATTCAATGGCGGAAGAGAGAGGGGTGAGGGATGAAGGGTCACCAAGCGATTTGTTATATAGGGTTGGAAGCGAGAGGAGAAATTGTCTGCTGGTGCAAGCGATATTTACGGGACATTGTGATACTGGATTAAGTGACGTCGTTTCTGTTGGTAAGTCGCCTGTGATGTTGATCAGGAACCGTTGGTTTTGATGTCTGATTCCAGGATATTTTTCTGATTCTGGAATTACATATCGTCATTTATAATAAAATCAAGGTTGATTTATTTTCCTAAATTACTCTTGGACATCAATGTGACTCAAGGTCTTGCAGCTTATTCTAGTTCAACATTTTTTATCTTAGTTTTCCTTGGTAAAAAGGGTTGGGGTTTTCACAAAGGGAATTTTCAAGTTCAACATTTTTTTATCTTATTTTTTCTTAGTGCCAATGATTGGGATTTTCTAGAATTATTTGTTCGAATCTTAAAGAATATGCACAAAAAATGTGAAAGGAGTTCTTAGGACATGAAATGCTCGGGCAGCTAGACCTCGCACCTTAGGTTGCCAAGACACCTTGAGCTTCGAAATTCTTAAAATTTGCGCAAACACCTCATGCTCTGAGATCCCCTCTCTCATCTCGTGTCTGAACTCTTACTCGACTTTTAAAAATTGGGATCCTCTTAACAAAAGTTGGTTATCATCAAATTTTATCAAGGGCTAATTATACTTAACCCTCTAAACTATCACTGATGATTTACACATTGTCACTACAAACTGCAACATGTTACGCTCAAACTACCGATCGTTAGTTAAAAAACCCTCTCTATTAGCCCATGCCATTAAAATGGACAAAATCTTGATCACGTGCTATGCACAATCATTTTTTAGGCCCGGCCATAATCTTTTTCTCTCAAATAAAATTAAATCATGATCACGTACCATTTTCACCTGTAAAATTATTTAATTTTTAAGATATAGTTGTTGCAGGTGAGAGGAGCCCTACAGTCGTCTACCCTACAACCCCTTTGGGTTTGGGGCAGGTTCTAGCTTTTGAGACATGCTGAACTTTTGTGGAGACTCAACCATGTGCAGGTCTTGGCCATTTTGTGGCGATATAGAATAACAGTAGTCCAGGTAACATTATAATGTACGTGAAAATTGTATATAAATAAAGTTATATATGTTTGTGTTAGAGCTCAAATGTCATAATTACGATTTATGAAATAAACTTGTGGTTTCAACCAAAAAAGGGTATGGAAAGGTAATTTTCATTGTGTTATTTAAGGTAATAGTACTAGCACAATGTGGAATATGCGATTTACTGCATTGTATTTGGTAGGGCTTCATAATCGGTGGCAAACCCAACCTTGTGAATATGAGGGGTCAAATTGAAAAAAAAATAAATAAATAAAATTTGGGGGCAAAACTAAAAAACAAAATAGGAGTACAATTTATTTTTTGTTTTTTTCAAAAAAAATAAAAAAAAATGGAGAAAACTTTTGGGGTTTGGGCCTGACCCTATGTAGGTCCGCCATTGTTTACAATAGGGATGTGTTAATTGCACAACAAGACACTTTGGTAGGATCCGACCCACATGCATAAATCCCACTAATGTTTTGTTATGCAAATGTTGTGCAACTTTCTGTCGTAAAAAAAATCATTTTCTTCCGATATGGCTTTGCATGTCTTTAAAGGGTCAATCAGATCCTCTAAGCCGTCATCTTCTTCTTGTGCACTGTTCTACTCGACTTCACGGTAAGGGCTCGGTCTCTGTTCGTTGTGATCAAATGGCTCCGTATTAAGTATCTCGAATTGCGTCGACATGACCTGATTATGCTTTATCATTATATTCATGTCCCAGACCATTTCCTTTAGCTATAGCTCAATCATGGAAATTCTAAAAGGTTGGGTTAAGCCGATGGATTGGCATTGTCTTTCCGGGCGCTCATGCATCTAATCTTTGGCATACGACCTTTTTATTTAGGGAACCGACATAGATGTTTTTCACATACGGCACCAATTAAAGAATCAGTTGATCGTATTTGGACCCGAGACCACAAGGACCTGCAATAGATAATGTAAATCAAGTATGAAGGACCTTGATAGGTATGCCGATATGGAATTACTTCGATGCGTAAGTCGATCAATAAGCTAAAAATGAATGAATTTGCTAAAGAAAAGCTCAAATAAGGGTAATGCGTACCTCTCAACTGGCTTATTTCACTTCATATGGAGTGTTTGTTGTTGCTCTTATTCATTTAAGGGAGGGGTAAGGGGGTACCAATTTCAGAATTTGGTCCCTACCCTTTTTTTGTTAGAACAATTTTTCATTTCTTCCGAGAATATGGGGGCAATGAGGGTATTCACGTGGTTGAATTATTCTTCCCTGCTAAGTGTTTATTTTTTCTAACTGGTGCACTTGTCTTAATGTGTCAGCCTGGCCTATTGATGTTATAGGCTCAGATGAAGCCGAGCCCACTATTGCATTGGGTTATTTATGTACACCATAACTCATAACTGAAATTTAAGATGTTTATAACATAAAAAAAATATATATATATATATATATATATATATATATATATATATATATATATATATATATATATATATATCACATTTTTATCCCATAATTATCATACAATACTAATGTAGCAATAGCATTAACCTTTGAAATTTTATTTTTATTTACAATGACTGATCTAAGAGCTGGTTATAACTATTACGTCAACATTGTGAGACAGTTAGAAGATAAAAATGTGATTTATACTATCACTCTTATAATATAGAAAAAAAAAAATTACACAAACCTCATCAAACTACCATTTCATTGTCAATGTTCCCACAAACTACTAATTGTGTCAATGTCTCCCTTAACTACCAAAACAATGTTAATGTTTCCAGATGACAAAATACTATTCGTAAAATAAAATAGGGAAAAATACAATTTAGCCCATCAAATTACCAGTCATTCTTTGGATAGCCCCTTGAGCTACTAAGGCTTGGACTTTGGCCCCCAAAACTACCAACACCTTTGAAAAATGCCTATTTTTTTACAAATATGCTCATAGTACTCCTGCCACGTATTCTTTTTCAATTAATTTTTTTAAAAAAAAATTAAGAAAAAAATTTAAAACTAAAAAAATATATATTGTGATCGACCGGAGGACGTACTGCTTCTTTCCATCATTGTCATTGGGCACAATGCACGCCTGTAGCTCGGCGAACTTGTCCATGCCTCTCCGAACGCGGACATGGCTAATTTCCTATCATCTGATGTCTATAATATTGATCTTTCGAAGGTTATGAACGATTCCAATATGAATTTTGTTTTGTTACAAACGACGAGTAAATATATCATCGTTAAGGAAGACCTCGATTGGTTTCTGATGAAGAAATCAACGGCTGTGAGCTTGTTCGTCGATGTTCATATCCGTTTTCCTCTATGTGATTTTTTAGCACTCAAAACGTTGGCTAATAGTTGCCTGGAGCTTAAGGATCACAAGCTTTTTTCTTGATTGGAGGATATTTTTCAAAGCAGGACGAGCTTGAGCCTCAAGCTCGCCCGAAATCAGCGAGTTGATGATTGCGAACCGAAACTTACTGAGCTGGGCTATAAAATCGGTCATCACGGCGTTGCAAACGGACGGTGACCGGAGAGGTGTTAGGAAGATCGGGTCGCAATTGAGAAATAACGCTACCCCAAACACTCATCTTTTTTTTTTTTTTAACCTTTTTTATTTTTTTTTTATTTAAATTTTGTTATTATTTGAATTGAAAAATAACACGTGGCAGGGGTATTATGGGAAAATTTCACCAAAATGGGTATTTTTCAAAGGTTTTGTAGTTTGGGGGGCTAGAGTTCAAGCCTTGTAGTTCGGGGGGCTATCCAGAGAATGACTGGTAGTTTGTGAGGCTAAATTGTATTTTCCTCAATAAAATAAAAATAAAAATTATAATAAAAACTATTTTTGTTTAACAAAAATATATAAAAAAAAAAAAAGGAAAAAATGAAAAATGAAAAACCAATGGCGTCGTTTTAATTTATTTTAAAAAAAATTTATAAGAATATTTTTGTTTTATTAAATTTATTTTAAGATTATTTTTATCTTTTTACTAGCTTTGGAGGGCATTGACATTATTTTTGTGGTTTAAGGAGATATTAACGATAATTATGGTTTGATGGACATGCAATAGAGCAGTAGCATAATGAGTCCGGATAATCAAAAGAACAAATAATTGTAAGCACAAAAATAAATCATATAATAAAACTTTAATATAAGGTAAATAATATTTCTACACAATTTGTACATGTACTCATATTTGTGATTGTGACTTATCTTATAAATCCCGAACCAAATATAAAACTATAAAAGGGTACAAAATGTATAATAAAAGAATGTCTCTTAATTGAGTTCGTTTGGTAAACAAAGCGTCCTTCTAGCGATTTATAGATGGATATGGCCTTCAAATAGGATCAGAAGCTGAAGTTGAGTTGGATACACAACCATCGCACCAACCAAGATCTCAGCCCTTAAGTCGTTTCTCTCTGCATTCGCATCGGAGGTCAAGAAGCAGCGCTCCAGCTCAGTCTAATCGGCAACGCGGCCAATCCTGTGAATCTCTCTCTCTCTCTCTCTCTCTCTCTCTCTCTCTCTCTCTATATATATATATATATGTTTCTATCTTTCTCTTTTAATGATCGGTTACATTCTCAACCCTATTTGTGATTGATTCACGCTCTTATGCGCATACTTTTTGTTGGTAATTATTCGTAGGAATCATTAGTGTGTGAATCAATGAATATTAAACTAGCTCCATTGAATCACTTATTTGTTGTTGTTGTTTTTTATTATGCTGTTTAAGGTTGATTGTGAAAGAAAATTTATAGGATTCTGGGGCAGATCTTTTTCTGAAATCATCCATTAAAGTTTCCACTTAGTATTCCTAGAAAAATCGCGAAGCATAGGGTTTATAGAAAATGAAGAAGTCAAGAGTAATTAGAGGCAATCAACTAGCCACTGATTTTCTGCCTTTTGTGTCCTCAACCATGAACCTAGGGAACAATTTTGTTTTTTTTTTTTTGTTTTTTTTTTTTTCCAAAAAATGCAGGGGGATACTGGGTTTTGGGACTACGGATTTTAAATAGAAGTATGAGGTGAGTGAATAGTCTGTAAAAGATTTCAGGTTGCCCAGTTGATCTAAATGATACTATCATCTTTTCAACAAGTGGGTCGAAAGCTTTTGATCATTTGCAATTCTATTACACGTGTGGTCGCCATTATGTATGTATGAGAGATATACATCTTGTGTTGTTAAATGCCTCTCTGAATTGTATCCTTGCATGAGGGTGCTACATTTGTAGACTTTTTATTGCCATTCCAATCATGTTACTCTTCGAAATTTCAATTTCGTCATTCTCAAATGCTATTTTTCATAGAAATGCTTTAAGTGCTTGCTTATTGTCAAACTTCTTTGCTTTCAAAGTTTTAGTGATCTTGAGAGCCTATGGCATCCTGCGACCACTAGGATATATTATTGGCTCAAGTTTCCAGGTTTTAACTTTAGTTTCCATTGTGACGTTCCAAAGTTTTTCAACTATGCTTGGAAGATACTATATCTGTCAGCATTCCGTTGCCTTCCCAATCAGGTTATGTGCAGGTTCTGATTTCCACCATCCTCTTTAAATGCAGGATCAGGAGTCAATTCTTTTCCCCCTTGGATACTCTAAAACGTCTACCTATGTTTGACCTTCATTGCTTTTAGATTTTGGTCCTTGAGCCTGATTGCTCTCTTCTTTATGTTTCGTTTTCAAAAGCTTTATGCTTCCTTCTCCTCTTCCATGTCTCCTTTTTCTGAAGAAATTTAGTCATCGAAGGTTACATTTATTGGAAAAGTTCTAGTATGGGTAGTTATTTCCAAAGGTGTTAACAGCTGGCATGCTCTAAATTAAACGAACAAAAGAAAAGGACAAAAAGGTCAAACTGCAGTTGCATTGGATTCTTTACAAGTTCGTTGAGGGATCTTAAATCCAACTCCCCTGCCCCCCCAAAAAAAGCTGTTTGGGCTATGCCCTTGAGGTGCTTCACCTATATAGCTGTTTGGGCTATGCCCTTGATGGGTTTGAATTTTCCAAAGCTTTTGTGGCATCTTTCTTTCTAGGACTATGTTTCATGTGTCCCAATAATATTATGAGATTCATTTTGATGGTTGGTCTTTGTAAATATAAAAAAATAAAAAATAAAAAATCATCAAAATCAATTTGGAATTGAAGTGTTATAAAGGTCTTGGTTTGTATTCTTTAGATGTCACCATAGTTTCATGTTGCTACTCTAGACTTAAGCTGCTTTTGGCCCTGAATGGCTCTTGTATATTTTTAGAAATTTTCTTATTGCTTTCTTTTAATTTGGAGGAACTATCTGATGGTTCACATCATGTACTAAAAGAAGTAAAGGCTCAGGTATGCTAGTGTTTTCTCTTGATGACTTCTGTTTTAGCTGCCACTATGTCCCCTCAACCTGACAAAAAACATAACCCTTTGTTAATAATGTGTTTCCCCCCCTTTTTTGAATTAAATTATCCTTTTGAGTTTTATTTCATTGTCTCCTTTTGGAATAGATATGCAACGTCACTGCTAGCTGCCTTAGAAAATTGCTTGACCAAAATGCAGATGCATGTGTGGTGGCCTCTTATTTATACCTTTTATTTAGCCCCAAGAATTTAAGATCCCATCTCTTCTCAAGACCTTAGGAATCAACTTAATTGGTTGAATATTGAAATCGCTTAATTTTCTATCTTCTGCTTCATTGTGAGGTTGCTTGTTCCATATGGAACGTTTTCTTCAATCGATTTGGGTTATCTTGGATTATGGCTAGACGATTAGTCGATTTGTATGCTTGTTGGTGGGCTGTTGGCAGCGCTTGGATCGCTGCTGCATGGAAGATGGTGCCTTCGTGATTTTGTGGTGTCTTTGGAGGGAAATGAATGATAGAAGTTTTGAGGATCGTGAGAGGACATTGAAGGGGATTATGTCTTTATTTTTCAACACATTGTATCTTTGGATAGCTGCTTTTGTTTCTCATTTGGTGATTAGTTATTTTGATTTTCTTGTTCTTTTTCTACTCGATCTATGATATCTTGATTACTTTCTCTGTACCTTGGGCCGCATTACATTTTTAATGATATCTCGATTACTTATAAAAAAAAATCGTTTTTGTGACCTATTGGATTTGTCATAGTCTGATATTTCTACTGAAATGCCAATGAACTCCAACTATAATGGCATTTCCTCCTTCCAAAAAAGGGGATGGAGGATGACGTCTTGGCTTCAACACCCACTCGATGTGTGTTTAGATTACCAATAATAAAAAAAAAAGAATGAATGGACAAAGAAATGAGTAGATAAATAAATCTACTATATTAATGTGAACAACGGGTTTGCTGTTGCAGCTGTTTGGTTGGGTGGTGCAAGGTCATTATGTCTAGCATGGAGGATGTCAAAGAGCAAGAACAAGTGAATGTAGATGTCCCCCAGGAGTGTGAAAAATCCATACTTTCATCTCAAGAGGAGGTTGTGTTCATATTCTTGATTTCTTTACACAGTTGATCTATTAATGACCTTATATTGCATTCTTGGAATGTTTTTAATTCCAAGGGTATCTTACAGTTGCAGCAATTTCTCAAATAACTTTGGTTAACTCAGTTTAGGGTTTTTGTAGGAGGTGAAGAAGAAATATGGGGGAATAATGCCCAAGAAACCACCACTCATTGCTAAGGTGATTTCCAATTTTGAGATTACTGATGGCTCTTCTTTGTTAGGGTTTGGAAAAGGCATCTATTTGAGTTGGTTTTTTACTAAAGTTTGGGGTTTGATATCAGGACCATGAACGTGCTTACTTTGATTCTGCTGATTGGGCTCTGGGAAAGGTACTTTGCATGAGTTTCACAATCATTTTACTTGTCATTGACAGCAGTGGAGAAACATGCATTAAGTTAACTAACAAGTATCTTTTACACTTTGGACAATGACAGCAAGGTGTTGAGAAGCCCAAAGGACCACTTAAGGCCCTTCAGCCCAAATTACAGGTATTAATTTAATTTGACTTATTCTGTGGCTGAGTTTGCAACGATTGCTGTTCTTTGTGTATTATTATGGTCAATAGTGTGTTAGATACTGATGCTACTAGCTAGATTGCATGATATGCATTACCTTCTTGAATGAAGTTGTGGTTGAGCTTTGATTTATATATATATTTTTTAATAAGGAAGAGAAATATCATTAAAAAGCGCAAAGCGCAATCAAGTACACAGGAAGTATACAAGAAAGGCATCTAAGTGGAAGTAGAAAACAATACAAGGAAATCATTAAAACTAAACGATAAGGGTGCGAGGAACGCAGCCGACCAAGAGTACAAAGAATGAAAGAAAAAGGAAATGAGATCCTCAGTAGTTCTTTCTTTGTCCTCAAACTGCCTATCATTGCGTTCCCTCCATAAGCACCACATAAGGCAACAAGGGACTATCTTTCACACGACTGCACTCCGGGAGCGACCACCCGTCCACCAGCAAGCGAATAAATCTACCACCCGAAGAGGCATAACCCAAGACAAACTGAAGCGACTAAAGATGGCGTTCCACAAAGCGCGAGCTAACTCACAATGGAGAATAAGATGATCCACTGACTCCCCATTCATTTTGCACATGCAACATCTATCAATTACTATGACTCGCTTCTTCCTGAGATTGTCCAAAGTAAGGATCTTCCCATGCGCTGCCGTCCAAGCAAAGAAAGCCACTTTCAAAGGAACTTTGGTCCGCCAGATACTTTTCCAAGGAAAATGAATAGCCTCTTTGCAAGCAAGAGTCTTATAGAAAGATCTAACATCAAATTTCCTTTTGTGAGAAGGAGACCACCATAGCTTATCCTCCCCATCATAATTCACTCTGGAAGAGTACAACAAAGAGAAAAAAGAGGCCAAAACATTCACCCCCCAGTCATGGGCCGCTCGGAAAAAGCTAACATCCCACTGATAAGACCCACTCACCACAACCAAATGGTCTGCTACAAGAGCATCCTTGTCACACGCAATATCATACAAAACTGGGAAAGCTTCCTTGAGAGGCACCTCACCACACCACACATCATCTCAAAAACGGATCCTAGATCCATTTCCCAACATGAGTCTGATATGGTTGCGAAACGAACTCCATCCCTTCCTAATATTCTTCAAAAGCCCCACTCCGTGAGACCCAGGGGGGTCTAAAGAACACCAACCATCCCGAGTAGGTCCAAACTTTGCATCCACAACAGATTTCCACCAAGCCTCTTTCTCATGGACATAACGCCACAGCCACTTCCCTAAAAGAGCCTTATTGAAGAGCCTCAAATTCCTGATGCCCAAGCCACCACTTGAAATAGGGGAACAAACCTTGGGCCAATTAACCAGATGAAATTTAAATTCTTCACCTATGCCACCCCACAAGAAATCTCGATACAACTTCTCTATATGACTAGCTACATTGGAAGGAATAGGGAATAGAGATAGAAAGTACTTCGGAAGATTAGAGAGAGTGCTTTTTTTCAGGGTTACTCTGCCACCCTTCGACAAATACAACCGCTTCCAGCTAGCCAGACGTCTCTCGATCTTCCCAACTACCTCATCCCAGCTAGACTTAGCCTTAAAAGGAGCCCCCAATGGAAGACCGAGATACTTGAAAGGAAGAGACGAGACTCTACAACCCACAATGCCAGCAAGATCATCCATATTATCCACAATACCCACAGCAGTCAAAATTGACTTATCCAAATTAATCTTCAAACCTGAAACAGCTTCAAAGGACAGTAATAACATTCGAAGATAGAGAAGATGATCAGGACTAGCCCCGCAGAAAACTAAAGTATCGTCTGCGAATAAAAGGTGAGAAACATTAATCACTCCAGTGCTTCTAGAGCCTACAGAGAAGCCAGAGAGAAAGCCCCTTTGAACAGAAATAGAGAACAGCTTACTAAAAGCCTCCATCACAATGACGAACAAAAGAGGCGACAGAGGATCACCTTGTCTAATACCACAAGAGCTGCTAAAAAAACCAGAAGGGGTGCCGTTCACCAAAACCGAGAAACGCACCGATGAAATACAATGCGCTATCCATGAACACCATCTCTCCCCGAAGCCACATCTTCTCAACATATACAATAAGAAGTCCCAGTTAACATGATCATAAGCCTTCTCAATATCCAATTTACATAGTAACCCAGGCTCACCTGATTTGATGCGGCTATCCAAACACTCATTCGCTATAAGAACAGAATCAAGAATTTGCCTGCCAACTATTTGCGTTTAAATTTGGATTCTATAATGTTGGCAGCTTTTCAGGACAGTCGACAATATTGAAGTTGTTAATTGTCATCTAGATGCTGCAATTGGATCTTAATTGAAACTGAAGCAATTCACCATACTGCTTCAATAAATTAGGAGGATTAATTAAGTAATGAATCAGAATTTTCAGTTGGATTTAGAATGGACTTGGGGTTCTCAATTATTACCAACCAGCTTAAAGACTCAACCTTGTCAGATAATGCTGTTCTTGAATGTTAGGTGAATCTGGAACTAAGCAATATAATTTTTGGTTAGAATTGATAAAGCCAATCGCTCTTTAGGACAATTATTACCAATTTTTGGAGTATATAATGTAGAAGTAACCAACTAGATAGTGGAATTGAGCATCAGCATACTAGTTTTCGGCCAAATCGATGATGCCAATAATCTTATTATACAACTGTTACAAGTTTATTCATATCTAGCATTCTAGTAACTAACAAGTTGCTTGTGAAGTAAAAGTGATTTGATGGTAAAAGAGTAGCTCAATCCCACGTACACTTACTGACCTAGAACTTATATGGCATGGATAGATTCAAATAGCAGAAGAAGCTAGGGAATTTATTTCCTTTCCAGTGATTTGAAGTAAGGAAAATTAAAGTTGTTTTTTTTTTTCCTCTGGCCCTTAAATGTGAAAAGGTATACAGTTTTGTACTTTTTTCTTTATGGGGGGATATCAAGAAACAATTGATAACTTGTTTTTTTCATTTTTTTTTTTAATATGTAAGTAAAGGAAATTCATTAAAAGTGCAAGGGATGCAACCCAAGTACATGGAAAGTATACTAGAGAAACACCCTGCAAACCAAGAACAAGAAAAAAGAGAACAGAAATCTGCATAGCTAGAGACATGGAGAAAGGTGGTAGCAGAGATCCACTCAAATAAGGCTTTAAGAAAACAAGTCTGTAGATCCGAGCTTGTTCGCTCTTGATCACCAAAGCTTCGAGCGTTCAATTCTCTCCAAATGCACCACAATAAAAATGAACGAATTACATTCCGAATGATAATGATGCCATTCCGTCCGACTCTCCTATTCCAACATGCCAAAAGATCCACCACCCCAAACATTTGAAAAACCATAATCCAAAGTGATCTGGCGTTTTTCCACTATTTTTACATATACAACACCAATCTATCACTATGATATGACGCTTGTAGATTATCCAAAGTGAGAATTTTCCCAAGGGAAGCTGTCCAAGTAAAGAAAGCCAACCTTGAAGGAGTCTTAGTCCTCCAAATGCTCTTCCAAGGAAAAGGGGAGTCAACGTTAAGAAGAAGAACCTTGTTAAAGATTTGACCTCAAAAGATCTTCTTTTTGAGGGCGTCCACCATAGTCTATCATCACCCTTCCGACCTACTCTAGCGGAATACAAAACATTGAAGAAAGAGGAGACAAAGTCCACCTCCCAATCATGCACCAACCTGGTGAAGTTAATGTCCCAATGAACAATGTGTGTGGCAAAACAGTAACTCAGATGAATGTTGTGCCTGACATTGACCAAGATAAATGCAGTGCCTTTTTAATATTCAAAGACTCCTTCCAAGACATTATCCTAAAAAACTGATATTATGAACAAACTGGGTGGCTATTAGAATTGCAGTGGCTTCCATGTCCTTTGCACTTTTTTTTTTTTTTTTGTGTGTGTGTGTGGACAATTTCCTTTGCACTCGTTAACACTTGTTCATTTAAGTAAGGCTACTATAATGTTACCTTTGCTGTATCAGGTCACCACCCTGACACCTGCTCCCTTTAAATTTTTAAAGATCCTCTACTGATATATGGAAGCTGTCTGGTTGAGGGCTCCACAGTTGATCTTGAAACAATCCCTTTCTCTTCTGTTGGCTTGCAAATATTTTGCAAGAAGTTTACTCCAACGACCTCCATATGGTCTTTGACCATGCTACCATATGAATTTTGGTTCCAGTTTGGGGTGTGCACATGTTGGGTTGGTTCAGTTTTGGGGGTTTTCAAACTGTCCTGATCTCATCGGTTTGGAGAATAGCTAAACCGCAACAAACCGACAACATTGAATAACCAAAACAATCAAGTCTGCAACTGGTCGGCTTGAATTAGTTTGGTCTTGGCCACTCTTGGGTCTGAGCCAGTACTCTTTAGCTCATTCGTGTTGTTTATTTGTACTGACAACTTTAATTATTTTGGGTCCAAAAATTAATGATTTGAATCATATCAATTCAGTGCCTGAACTAAAGTTTGGAGCATTTAGCCAAAAAGCAAGTGCATGGGATATTAGGTCATTATTATTGAAAGTAAGCGACATATCCTAATTTATGTTATATCTTAAATGTATAGTCAATAAATGTTGGATTAGTTTGAGTTTTGTGAAAAACCCCAAACTGAAACCGATCCAACCTCTCATTTTTTTCAGGTTTTAAAACCAAAGCAATATCAACCTGAGAAAAACCAACCCAAGCTTGTCGGTTTGGGTTGGGTTGGTTGGGTTGTCACCTTGAATCTACACCCCCGGTTTTATCATGTCCGTATCATTGTTGCTGTGACTATTTTTTTTTTTTTTATAAGTAATTTAAAATTCAATAAAAAGCGCAGAGGGGCGCAACCCTAATACACGGGAAGTATACAAGAGAGCCCCTAAACAGGAGGAACAACTAATAAATTAAGAAAGTCTACAAAAGTAGAAACACCTAGGTGGCAAAAATGGGGAGCTATCCATAGATATAGCGTGTTAAGAAGACGCTTCCTTAAAACTACCATTACAGTCTCGACATCTTCAAAAAGCCTCGCATTCCGCTCCCTCCAAATGCTCCACAAAACACAGTGAGGAACTAAACGCCAAACATTTTTTGCTAGGCCATGCCCTCGAAAAACACCCCAAGTAGTCAACAAACCCATCACCGATTGTGGCATGACCCATTCAACTCCAAATAAAGAAAACATAAAACTCCAAAGCTCACGGGCGGTGTCGCAATGAAGTAACAGATGATCAATAGACTCCCCCTTCTTTTTACACATACAACACCACTCAATAACCACAATATTCTTCTTTCGTAGATTGTCATGAGTCAAAATTTTTCCTAAAGCTGTAGTCCATACAAAGAACGCCACCCTTGTCGGAGCCTTAGCACACCATATCTTCTTCCACGGGAATGATGGACCTTCTTTCCGACTAAGTGCTTCATAATATGACCTTACTTCAAAATAGCTCCTTGTAGAGAGGTTCCAAACTAACTTGTCACCCTCTCCTTGTCGAATCGGAGTGGAGTACAACCGCTCGAAGAAAGAGAGCACCATCTCCAACTCCCAGTCCTGTAATTGCCGCGTAAAGAGAACATTCCAATGAATGTTGCCATTATGAACAGCCATATTATCTACCACCATAGCCGCTTTGTTCCTCACAAGACTATACAGAACTGGAAAACAAAGCTTCAAAGAATTCTCCCCACACCACCGATCATGCCAGAAACTGATATATGATCCATCCCCTACCACAAACCGAACATAATTGCAAAACTTCTCCCACCCTTTCCTAATATATTTCCAAACCCCTACTCCATAGGAACCCGACACCTCAATAGAGCACCACCCACCCTTTAGGCTCCCAAATTTGGCGTCAATCACCAAACGCCATAGAGCCTCTCTCTCCCTACCATATCTCCACAACCATTTACCTAAAAGAGCTTGGTTAAACAGGGAAAGGTTGTGAACTCCCAACCCACCTGAATGCAACGGAGTACAAATCCTGTTCCATTTCACTAAATGAAATTTGGCCTCATCCCCTATGCCACCTCATAGGAAATCCCTCTGGATTTTTTCAAGACGATTAGCCACCCTCAAAGGAATAGGGAACAGCGACAAGAGATACGTGGGGATATTGGACAGCGTGCTCTTAATAAGAGTCAACCGACCGCCCTTTGACAAATACATTCGCTTCCAACCAGCCAGTTTCCTTTCCATTTTCTCAATCACCCCTTTCCAAGTAAGAACAGACTTGTAAGAGGCACCCAAAGGCATACCCAAATATGTCATAGGCAGCGATCCAACCCTACAACCCATAAGTTGGGCCAACCCTTCAACATCCTCCACCACCTCACCAATAGTGCACATGTTGCTGTGACTATTGAATGACTAATTCTATAGTTTGAAATTTATTCTTCTATTCTGCCACAATCTAGTGAAAAAAAATGAGACATCCTTTGGTAGGGTGAGTGTCACACACACGCACGCAAATACACACGTGCAAGCTTGTATGCTAGACACAATGTGCATCAAGCCGAAGTCTGATTAGATAATGCTGATCGTCCCCCTGTAGTTCTGGCTTTTCTTTGTATTATGGGTTTGGTTTGTATTTCGGGTTTACTTTGTATTTTGGGTTTGATTTTCATATGTATTTTGGGTTGTGGGTTTTTTTGGGAGGGTTTTTTTTTTTTTGGTGAACATGACTGTAGAACTGCTTCAAGAGAGCAGAGAAGGTGAGGAACTGTAATGGCGTTGGCCATATTAGAGAAAAAAAAGATTAATACAGAAAAGAGATAGAAGAGAGGATCTCAGCTAAGGTGTTTGACAGAAATACACTGAGAACTTCAGGAAGGGAAGAATATTAGAAAAATGAAGAGAAGAAGAAAACAGAGAAGGGAAGAAGAAGAAGAGAAGAATATTAGAAAGATCCTGAGATGAAGCTCTGTTTTTGAGGTGAAACAGAGGTGAAGGAGGAGCACGTGGGAGTAGAAAGGCCGAACCAGGTGATGGGTCCTCAAGGCACAGCAACGGATAAGCAGGAGAACAGAAACAGAGGTGTTTGATAGAATGCCTCAAAGAGAGTAAAGAGTAAGGAAAAACTCTTGTAAGATTTTGAGAGAAGGAGAAGAATGAGAAGAGGGTTTTAGTACTGCAGCTTTTACTGCTTTACAGAGAAGAGATGAAGAGTTTGGAGGGACTTTTCTGGTTGGGTCATCAGCAGGACGTGAAACACAGGGGAGGGAGACTTCTTTCGCTGTGACCTTCTGGCAGCTTAGATAAGAGATCTGGCAGCTTAGAAAGAGAAAGATAAGAGATCTGGCAGCTTAGAAAACAAGGAAAAGAGAGAAGACACAGAAGAGAGAAAAGAAAAGACCAGAGAATGGCTTCTGTAAATTTTTTTTTTTTTTTTTTTTTTAATGAGAGAAAAGATAAGAGGACAGCAAGAGAGAAAAAGAAGCCATGACTCAAAGAGACATTGGCAATACAGTACTAAAAACAAAAATCCAAAAAAAAGAAATAAATAAAAGAAATTACAGAAAAATAAAAGAAAATGAGGGTTTCATGATTGTAAAACAATCTGAACCAAAACAAAAGAAAAAGACAAGAAAATAAAAGAGAATAAAAGAAATGAGGGTTTCATGATTATAAAACAATCTGAACCAAAACAAAAGAAAAATAAAAATAAAAGAACTGAAGAAAAGTAAATAAATTACAAAAAAAAAAAAAATATAAAGGAAGAAAAAGACTTAACCCAGAATCTAATAATTGGCGTTAGCCTATTAGCTCTGATACCATGTAAGAAATCTTGATCTAAAAGAAATAAAATGCGGAATAATAAAATAAAAGAGACAAGATATTTACGTGGTTCGGTCTATGACCTACATCCACAAGATAAAGCCCAAAGGGCTACATTATGCTCTTTTATTGAATAAATTGAATACAATGAGTGCTCCCTTATTTATAGAGACTAGAGTAGAGATGGGTCTTCTATCTTAGCAATGTGGGACAAGAGGATGAAGCTTTTATATGAGCCAATGGCCAAAGCTTCTCCTCACTTAGGCAATGTGGGACTACCACATATTATCTCTAACAGTTCAGGTTTTCTTGCGGGTTTTGGGGGTTTGTTAGGTTGGGTTGGGTTGCTTTCGGAGCAGGTTTGGGTGTTTGTTGGGGGCTTCTTTCATATGTTGGGCTTTGGGTGCTCTTTGTGGGTTTCGGGTTTTAGGGTTGTTCTTTGTGGGTTTGTTTGGGTTTTGTCTTTCGTGGGTTGGCTTTGGTGGTTCCTATGTATACTCTCGGTGTACTTAGGGGCGCCTTACGCTTTTTAATAAAATCTTATTACTTAACAAAAGAAAAAAAGATAATGCTGATCGCTGCAAGGTTTTAGGTCCAAAAAAAGGTTTAGCATGGGTTGGGTTGTTGAGGCTACTGACAGGATACCTGTATAATGGTATTAGAATTATGGATCAAGTTAAATAGAGCCAAAATTGGACATCTTTTACCTGGCCTATCCTTGTATAATAGCTTTCTTCTAAAATGAGTATAATATTATTTCTATTCTGAAATTTGTATGCTGCTCATGACATGCTATTCTCGGTGCACTTTGCATGATTTAGCCCACACAACAGCAAACGCGATACCGGAAGTCTCCTTATGCTCCATCAGATGGTGAAGGTTTGCCTCCCTTTGCTAAAAACTCATTAAGCTTTACAGTTATTTTTAACATGTCTTCCTTGCCATATTATATTTTAGGGAGAAAAAAAATAACCATTGTTCTCTTTGTGTAGATAGAGGAAGCGCTCCATCTGAGGATGGGAGTACCAATGTATGAGACTGCTGTTGGTATTTTAATCTTGTGAGGACTGCTGATTATTATTCCGATACCTACATAGGTAATGAGTACTTTTCTGTTTGTTCTCCGTAATAAAGTTGGTGAAAATGTTTAGTTGTTAGCTTAAAGGAACAAACAACAATGATAATACAGTTGCGATTTATGGAGCTATACTTTGTACTATCTACTATTCCATGTGTTTTGCTGGTGTGGGACATTGTTGCTCGTTTATGATAAATGAAAAGAAGAAACAAAAAAAAAGGCTTACTAGTGACAAGCGAGATACCCTACCCCCCCACCCTCTTTTTTTTTTTTTTTTTTTTTCCTGTTATTCTGTTCTTATACTTATTGGGGTGTGTGGTTGGAACATTGAAATTGGAAGGGCCTTTTGTAGAATGGGATTTGAAATTTTTTTTTGATAAGTAGAATGGGATTTGAAAAATTGTCTTTTGAAATTTGATATGAAAAAAGATTTGCATTCACCACATTTCTATCTAGATTCAATTGTCGAGGATCATTGACATGTTTGTCTTTAGTGTGAAAGGTTTCAAGTTTTGGTGCCTTATTTTGGACTTGTGTAGGGCTGTAACATTCAATACTCGGTTCGGTTTGATTACAACCTTACTTGTCTCTAAATCAGATTGTTTACCAATGCCATTCTCTCACTCTCTCTCTCTCTCTCTCTCTCTCTCTCTCTCTCTTATATGACGAGCATAGTTAGATTTTTATGTCATTTATTTTCATGGAAAATCTAACGGAGGTTTCACATTGTAAAAGAGCCTAAATTCAGGTCTTAAATTTACAAAATTGAAAACTGAGGTCTTGATCTCAAAAACGAAAAAAGCGTTAGGGTTCCATCAATATTTTCCGTTCTTTTATTGCCTGAAGTGTGGTCAACTCTTAGCTTGCTTGAAATGGTGGGAATTCCAAGTTGATGCAAAGAAATGAGTATGTGACTAAGTGCATGTAGCTTGACTTAAATAAATATACTCTACCGATTCATCTTTATATGGAGACAAGTCAAACTGGAAGGAGGATAATAAGCATTTTTTTTAAAAAAAAATAAAATAAAATAAAAAAATTGTGTTTGTTTCTTTTTCTTGGCAACCTATTATAATCATATAAAAACTATGCTTTTAGATATTTAAATTATTGATTTTGCAATATATCAATATAAGTTCTGGCTTTCTTGTAAATTACACATATATCCAAATTTAATGAAAATAGCCATGTTTTGAATCTATTATCTATATGAACAACCACCACATCAAAAATTGTTAAGAGCATTTTCATTCAGTTAGTCAAAATAATTCAAATGTTAATTTGGCAAGTTGAAAATGCTGATATAGGACCAAAATGAGTTACATTCAGCTCGTCAAACATTTAGTGATCAGTTGTTATGAGTATTATTCACTCGCTAAATATATATATATATATATATATATATAAATCTCTAATATTCTCTCTTCTCTCAAATATTTAAATATAATAATAAAAGTGAATACTTAAAATATAGAGCCGAACGTACTTTGAAAAAATAAAGAATAAATTTGGTGAGTCGAATGTGATCGAGTGCTCTTAACTGGATAGTCTATTATTCTCTCTTCTCTCAAATATGTACACGTGCCTTGTAAATAATGCCTAAAGATGTTTGTACGGGAAAGGACAACTTGTCATTCTTCTCCTAATGCACGTGTCAAATGGAGAAAATAACATGCAAGTACACAAATTTACACCATCATTGCACCAATGAATAATGAATAATGAATAATAATAATTGAAAAAAAAAAGAAAGAAAGTAGGGAACAATTTTGATTTTTTTAATCGCTATTTAAGTATTTTAGGCACAAAATCACAATTCTTGTGTTGTACGTGGACGGTCAAATATCACTTTATCTAATTTTTCTACACAAGATTATCTTCTAATTTTTTTTTTTATTATTTTGTAAATATGAAGTGCATGCATGGCTATCGATCGGCCAGACGCCAGCTGGTGCAGTCAGTCCAAATACGTAACTCCGAAGGCAGCAAATAACTTATTTATGTAATTTAATTAATGGCTTATCATCGATCATGGATATATACTAATATTTAAGATTTATTGACCACATTACGCCAAACTCTTCTAGAGCACTAGTACTACCATATATATATATATATATATATATATATATATATATATATATATATACACGATCGAGCAACGCATGAAAGAAGCACATTCATGCATGTACATATAAATCTATATTCTGAAGAAACAACTATATGTACTTATATATATATATATATGGCTTCTTGCCTACCATATTCTTTCTGTGTTTCATCAATAAAACCACCTCTGAAGCGCTATATTCATCAAGGCGTGCAATTAGTAAGAGCTCAGAGCTTCAGTGATGAAGGTAATTAACTATATATAGATTGATCAAGCTAAAGATCCAGCAGGGACTTTTAATCTGTTTTATATGTTAATTTATGCTTAATTAATTAGAAGTAATTATATATATTGAGTTCTAGCTATCTGTACGCGCGTTTGATTGCTTTTAATTAATTATTGGGTGGGTGCATATATGCAGGAAGATCAAGTAATATTGTAGATGCAAATTTGAGTGTTCTTAGAGAGAAAATACAAGTGGTTAAGATGAAGGAGAGGCTCCAGAGGCGTTGTTGTAAAGGCGAAACTGGATGGAATTATGTATCTGGGTATGATTATAAACACAAAAGAGATAGAGAGATTTCACACTTGTTTGAGCTTCTACGTGTGGTTTGTACCACTCTTGGTTTCACCTCTCTTGCTTGTACTCTCTGTCTTTGCCTTGTATCCTTCTTTCTTCATTCCATTCAATTATGATCGATCAGTTCTACTTACTTGTGTATATATATATATTAATTCTATTCCTCCTCTCCAGTCGATCTCCACGTACTTGTTCTGATTCCTTTAATTTCTTTTCCTTTCCTTTTACTCGATCTACGTACGTACTACGTTCATTTTCACATGGTAAAACAAGCTTAATTAATTCATTAATATTCTATTTATTCCTTAATTACAGTCGCGGGTTGGCCGGCCATCTCTAATAGTCAATTCATGACTTCTAATATATATATATATATAAACAGCTGTTTCAAACCTTTAAAGACTCACGGCGTTTTGCCATGCGTTTGCGTCAGACTTCTTCCTAAGAATATTATATACTGAAATATATATATAGTTTTGGGTCCATATATATATATATATATATATATATATATAGAAGCCGATCGATGAAATTAAATTGAAAATATTTGAGGAGCTACGTACAGAAAAAAAATTTTATACAAGAAGAAGAAGTCAAGAACCAGAAAGTTTGAAAGTACTGTTCCTTAGCTTAATTAATTAGCAAGCATAAATAAATATATCTTCTATGGGCCGGGTTTACCGGGTCTTGTATATTTAGCATGGGTTTACAATATATTTTAAAGCATGTATGACAGAAAGAACCATAATATATACACGCGTCTGCATGCACGTTTAATCTATTATTCAGCGACCGTTTGATTGTATATATAATTATGAGATTTGATTTTATTGTAATTGATTGATTTGATTACAATAAAATCAAATCTCATAATTATATATTATAACAGGCTGATCAGACAAATATAATAACTCCACAAGTACTTTACTTTAGCAAGACACCAATTAAGTTAAGAGTTAATTAGTAGATAATTAGGAAATTAAGTGGATGTATCTAAGCTAGCTAGGGTCGATAAACACTTCCATTTAAGTTATTTGTTAGTTATAACTCCAAAACGTTTTACAAGCTACGTACGCCACGCCAGTAACTTAGCAATTAAAATTTCAAATCAAGCATTGCAATCAAAAGAGAGGAGAAAAAAACCCCTGTTGATGCCGATCTCTATCTTCACAAGTATCCATCTTCGCCTTCCATTACCACCGCTACACTATCTTCGGTCACGCCACCACCGGATCTCATTACACATCGAGGCTTGATCTATTTTCAAAAAACTTTTTCAACAGTCGAACAACTCTCTCTCTTCGCCTCCAGATTATCCAGCCCGCTGCAATCGCTTAATTGTTGCGGGATGCGTTGCTATCGTGGGCGCGTTCCTCCGATGGAACTTGATCCAAACAAACACGATGTGCACGGTGCATTCCAAAACATACGTAGCTGTAGATCTAGAGATGAATGAGTATGTCAGGGCACTCGTGGAGCGTATAGAGCAGCATCATTGCCGACACTACCACCACAAAGGGTGGCGTTTTAGAGCATGCCCGCCACTGCGACAATCAGTTACGAATTTTGGGGAATATAGGCCATGCCCACCCTCCAATCAAGCAAAAAATTTTAAGGTAAAAAAAATAGCCTATTAGCTCTTAGCAACAAAATTTTTTTTGGCTCTAACCCTATGAGCCTACCCATATCTTCTGGCTTTGTCCTTGGTGACAATACTATTGGTGTAGGATTTGGGTTTTTTTATTTTTTAAAATAAAATAAAACGATGAGATGATTCGCGCGGGGGGGGGGGGGGGGGGGGGGGGGGGAAGATGGAGCGTTTAATGGTAGAGGTTTTTTTTTGTGTTTTCTTCAATTTTCTAAACATATGAATTTGTTAATAAAAAAAACCTGACGTGAAAATCAAATTCTTAAATTAATGATGTAGCACTATCCATGTAGGATGCCGTTTACAAATTCTTTTAGGATTAGAAGTTTATTAAAAACGGATGGCGTGAGTAATGCTAGGAATTGTTTTTATCCTTTTGAAGTCGATGTTGCTTTTAAAATCATCATTGACTTTGAGATTGGCCACTATTAAATTTTAATCTAATAATAATTTTAAAAGTTATATCAACTTTAAAAGAATAAAAAAGAACAAAAAAAATGAATTTTAGCATATATTACTCGTGGCGGAATAAGATCCTAAAATAGAGAGAAGCTGGTTAGTGTTATTTATTTTTTACATGTCTACACAAGAGGGGAAAGAAATATTTGAACTAGTGACCTCCGCTTCATGAGGCATGGTCCCCAACCGATTGAGCTACCCCTTGGAGACTAACTAATTAGCATTTAAAATAAAATTGTCTCGACTTTAAAATTAGAGCAATTTTGCCCCTTATATTTGCACTAACCGGCTCATCTCAATGGATCCTTGTCCATGAAAGACCATGTCTCTAGCCTTTTTTTAGTAGTGTTTTAATTTAGTAGAGATAATAGTTGTCAAATACCATTAAATTACAGATAAACGCAATGACAAATTAAGTTTGTGCATTAAATATTTTTCCATGGTAACCTAAATTCTAAATGTTAATAGCAGTCTAATCCAATTTCTTCAAGTAAATTAATTACAAATAGACGTCACATTAGTTCCCTAACAAAGGAAATCCTGGAGAAACCTCATTTTCACATGAATCAGCAAATCTCATTGTCTCAAACAAATGAACTTACACAAGTCAGTAATTTCCCACTTTCTTCCCACGCACATAAACATGACAAACATAAACTGTATCAAACCATTTGACCAAAAGCATACCAACAAGACAAAGGACTCATAATTTCAGCTTCGTAAAAACGCGACAGTGGCAACACGTGATCCCACGGATCCACCAAACATGAATGTCGGATATGAACGAACATGACTCAGGAATCGGAATGGAGGATCTCTGACAGCTTCTTGGTCCTTAGGCATCTCAGGTTCCTGGGACACACCAATCCTTCTCTGATTGAAACTTTCCACTTCTTGTACCAATTCATCTTTTGTACTGTTACACGATGTGATCACCTAAGACAGCACCGCCATGATCAGTAGAGAAGAGAGAACATCCAGTGGAGTAAGAACTTGAAAACATATATGGCTATAAAATGATACAGTACAAGCTAATCATGATGCTTCCAATGGGAGTTTCCACAAAATAACTAAGGCTTGTCCAAATTACATAGTAAAAGTAATAGAAACGATAACGGACCAATTCCAGTAACAAATGTAAGCTAATTAAGCTATGATGCTTACTAGTATTCCACCAGAAGCCACCAATCTCGAAACTGAATCCCAATACATCATCCTGAAAATCAGAAAACATAAAAGTCCAAAATTTCTCAGTCCTACTTGTACTGTTAGCTGATCAAATGGAAGCTTAATGCAACAATTGTTCGTGAAGAAGTCCTGGAGCACCTAAAGGGACGGTAAATTTTTCCTAGTCTTGTTAAATAGAAGTAGGGTCACATAGTAAAGAAATTAAAATACAAAGACAAGGAATTCACTAGGCAGTATCATTTTTATAACTCAGTTCAAGAAGCCCTTTTCTTTTCCTTTTTTTTTTGGTGGGGGGCGATAGGGGGGAGATGACAGGGAAGATTTTCTATTAAAAGGCTTAATTTGCAGCACTGCAGGAAAGAGAGGCTATATGTTACCTTTTGACAGGGCCATCAGGATGCAATCCAATGGCATCTAAAGTTCCTTTGTCCATGACAAGTTGAAACTGCCTTCCCAACTTCGTCTCAAGAACATCATCAACCTTATAAAAAAATAAAGTGACAGTTAAGTTTGGGTCCTTATCTGCTACAGAAGGTTTAGATGCAAAAGAATCGATATAAGAGTTCAATTTATTGCAGACTAGTATCAGTAACACTGTATACATATATCTAATTTAAACTAATAAGAAGGCTATTGGTTTCACAATAATGAACTGGTGTATGAGGGTGTTTAAAGTTTGAACATGAGACATAAATGCACATAAAAATCCATTTGACAGGATACATAAAATTACTCCATTTTGAGATACATATGCCATTAGTCTTGGGGTTCTAGGAAAACGGTATCACTTAAATTTAGCTTTCAATAAAAGCTTAAAATAGAACTAAACCAGTACCCTAACAAACTTTGTTTTTAATCGAGATATCATTAAAAACATAAGGCGTCCCAGGTACATAAGAAGTATATAAAAGAAAACACTTAATTAGTAGGAGCAAAAAGAACAAGTAAATTATGATAACTAATTACCAAAAGAGAAATAAAAGCAGTTGTCTAAAGATATAGAATATTGAAAATTAAAGACTTAATCTCCTTTAATGTTCTCTCACTGTCCTTAAAACTTATTGCATTCATTTCTCTCTATAGACACCATAAAAGACACGAAGATACCATCTTTCACATAGCATCACTCTACCAAAAAGTATAAAAGTCGACTACTCGTCTGAGCATAACCCAAGATAGCTGAAATCGTCTAAAGAAAACATCCATATGGCACAAGCAACCTCACAATGGAGAAGATGGTCTAAGGACTACCCATTCCTTTTACACATTCAGCACCTATCGACCACAATGATGTGCCGCTTCCTGAGATTGTTCATGGTAAGGATCTTTCTTAGGGCTTTCGGCCAAGCAAAAAGGGCCGCCCTCAAAAGAACCTTAATCAACCAAATACTCTTCCAAGGAAAATGAAAGAAATTACAACCATGACACTGTAGAAGGATTTAACATCAAACAACTCTTTTTTGGGGAGGACCCACCACGGTTTGTCTTCACCACCTTGTTTCACTCTAACTAAATACAACACCCTAAAGAACAAGCCAAAGACATCCACTTCTCAATCATGAGCCGCTCTAGCAAAGCTCATGTTCCATTGATTGAGTACCTTGACAAACTAGAACATCAAATTTTATTGATCTCAAGCAAGCCAATAAATTAGGTGTCCATTGTATCGGTCTCTCAGAGAATTACGAATGAAAGGACTTCATATACTAGATTTGGAAAATGAAATTCTTATGTTGTGCAAAAAAATAAAATAAAATAAAAAACTAGCTGAGAATTGCCAATTAAAGTCCATTTTCATGATTGTCTATATTTCTTTCATTATTGTTCACAATCAATACGAGCGAGGGGATCGACCATTCCACCTACCATTGCATATTCCAAAGTTATAGAGAATCACGAATTATTTTTTTTGATAAGTAATTGTAATTTTATTAAAAACAGCGTAAGGCACCCCTAGTACACACGGAGTATACAAGAAGCAACAGCCTCACAACCGACCCGACAAGGAACAAACCACAAAACCACCCAACCCTAAGCCCCTAATCCCCTAAGCCCCTAAATCTCACAATCATCAATCATATCCCATCGCCTATGTTCCTCATCAAGGGCAGAGAGGAAAGCCAAAGATCTATCCCCCTTATCCCCGAAATACATAGAGCATGCCATAGACAACTCCATAGGAGTTAAAGCCAAAGATCTATCCCCCTTGTCCTGAATTGACGGCTTGGAGGTGGGATCATCCAGGGAGGAGGGAGGAAGAATCCTCCCTACCGGCGAGCCCATCTCAATGGAAACTTGTGGACCCACGGCTGAATTCTCCGACCCACTCCCTAAGTCCTCAAGAACAGAATGTTTCCGACCAGCCTCTGAGGAAGCCAAAGAAGAACCCGGGAGAGGAAAATGAGAAGATTCGGTGACAAGAACGGGATCCGGAACCGAAACCAAGTCCGACCCCATGTTCGAACCCTGACAAATCCTCCGACCGGCATTCCTACGCCTAGAGGGATAGTTCGCGTCACCGTAGTTGATGGAACTCTGTAAATAAAGAAGTTCCCTTTTTCCTTTAGACTTCTGGCGCGCAAAAACCTGGAACTCCTCTTCCATGGCGTCCCGAATTATTAAAAGGTTTTAATGGAAAGGCTAACTAATCTTTTGTGTTAAAAGCTGGGGCTTTAACAGAAATAAATATGAGATGAAGAAGCGAGACATGTCCAGCTTGCTCAAGAACTAGATGCAGTACTCATCAAATCGTAAAATTACAGTGACTAAAATCCTTCATTGTAGCAACTACAAAGCACACATTTTATAGCTTCTAAAATACCCCATTTACGCTTCAGCAAAGACAGAAAGATTCTCCAAGGAACTCAGGTCGTAAAGCAAAGAAGACTCAATCTTTTGTTTAATCTGGGTTATCGATCACAATATGGTGCCTTCAAATCAGTATCTTATGAATAAATTCTCAATGAACAAGCTTGATGGTTAATATTTTTATGTGTTATGTGTGAGTGAGGTTGCTTTGTTCAAATCATTCCACCAATTGTTAAAGAATTAGTTGTGGATATCAAATGCCTTAGAATTGTTGCTGCCGGTACCCAACATATGTTAACATGTACACACCTTCTCAAAAGTATGTGTGTAAGCTCCTTAATCACAAATCTGCACCATCAAATGTCCTCTACTGCTCTCTCTCTCTCTCCCCTTCATTTGTTACTTTTTCTTGAATGGTAAGAACACAAGAATGATATTATTTTAGTGGATATTCTTAGTTTGACCATGGTTTCTCTTTATATCCTCTTTGAGAACTAAAACATACCATTCTCAGTGGGATAGCTGCTTATGATTGTTTGCACGTTTCTAGTTTTCATGGCCTTTTTTTTTAATCTCTTTTCTTCAGTTGTTTAGGTGTTTCTCTTGTATTTTTCTTATGTACTTGGGTGCGCCCTTTGGTTTTTTTAATGAAATCCTTTTACTTTTCAAATAATAATAATAATAATGAAAAGGCAACATACCACCTCATATCTATGTCTAAAGGGGCAACCTGCTTTTACTTAGAAACATAAGGGTTTGTCAAAATGCACCTCTGCAAGCTTAAATCGCAACGCATCAAAGAACAAGTGCTTCTTACCCCTAAATCAAAATGCATGTGATTAAACGCAGTTAAAACACACGATTTTGTGAATTACCAGGCACTAAAAAGGGTGCCTTTTTACTTTTTTTTTTTTTTTAGAAATATGCAATTCAATTCAATCCTCCAACTCTTCTTAGCAGTGCATTAGTCTTCTCTCTCTAAGGGCATTTCAATGAGAACTATCTTTTTATATGGGATCACTTCAAACTGCAGACTCTTCTCTTCTGAGAATTGAAGCCAAACCTAAATTTTCATGTTCCTAATTAACTCTATCCTTCCGAGTAGCCATCAGGTTGGCTTAAAAAATGTCTACCGGCAAAGGCTGTTTATCAAGCTGCCTACAAAGTGGAAGCTAAAATTTGTCAAAGTAACAATGTGCTCTGAAGGGAACAAAAAAAAAAAAAAACCATGGGATAAGCAACACTGAAATTATTTTGATGAGTATAAAGAAGCACTACACAGGGTTATAAATTATCACAACTCCAAAACATTCTCAACGTTTAGTCATACCAAGAAATTAATATTGGGAAATCCATCTCGAGCAGAAAGGCTTCGAGCAAGCTGAATTGCCCCTTCACTATAATCAGTTCCAGTTAAATCAGAGAATCTGAGACCAAAAACACCAAGATTTCCATTAATTTTAGCATTAGCTAATATTAGAAGCACAAAAAAAAGTTTCACTCTTTAACCAAAATGTCATAATATCTTGGAAGTATGGCCTGCGGATAGCATTGTGTAAGAGATATCATTATTATGGATAAATATATCAATTACAAAAAATTTTAAAAAAAAATCTTTGTATTTAACATACACCAATATTTTTCAACTTGAGTTTGATCTTCCATCTCTTTGTCTGAATCATTTCAAGTTTTATTCATATGCTCAAATACAAAGATCACATAATTTTTTTTTTGATAAGTAATAATCCAGTCTTATTAAAAGCGTAAGGCGTTTCTAAGTACACCGGAAGTATACAAAAAGAAACACCTTAACTAGAATGAGAAAAGCGAACAAGGAAAACGTCAAAACTAAGTGACAGTGGGAACACAAAAGCCACCATCCAAAGATATAAAGTATGAAAGAACAAAGCTAAAATATCCTCCAAGGACCTCTCCAAGTCCTCGAAACACCTGTTTATAAATGATGACTATTCCACATGATGATGGGTTCCAGAAAACCATCTCCAAATTCAAATCCTATTAAGAGAAGAACCAATGCCTAGGAAGGATATGCTACAGTATAATATTAACATGACATTGTCTGGCAATGTTTCTTATTTATTCATCCCTAATTTAGACAAACTTGCAATAAATGAGGAAGTCAGGTATCTCATTAGTTACACATCAAATAAGACTGAATCATGTCTACTTATAGGGAGACAACCAGGACTGAAAATTGACCTTGTAGGAAAGCCTATTCGATTGGTTGTATAGCATGTACCAGGGATATTAAAGCTAGGTGGAATTGGATCGTAAGCAATTAAATTAACCTTTTAGTCTCAATTGTTGGCCGTACTCATATTTGGTGTTTACATGGTTATTGTGTTTTCACACAGAGTCAGTAAGCTTCCTATTATAATTAGGGTCCTTAAGGATCTTGTACAGGGAAAAGAAAAGGACAAGGAAATTGCAAAATTGCTCAAGTTAGATTCTTGTTGAACCAAGGCTCTTCCAAGAAAATCCTTCTCGGGGTTCATCAAACAAAATATTGTTTATCAAAATTTAGCCTGTATAAGAACTTCTGATCATTCCCATTCTTTTCATCCATTTGGACAAGTATATTGACCAAGCTTCAGCTGCTTTAATTGATTCCCAAAACACTAAGTGAACTAGCAGATGAAAGCCAGCGATTCAAAGGTCCATATTTTTGGTTATTTTGTCATTTATTGTGGTAAGGGTCTTTTTAAAAATTAAAAATAAAAAAATAAATATAAAGGGTCTCGTAGACAGAACTAAATAAAAAAGATGAATTATGCATTTATCTGAGTCAATCATATAGTGACAGGGCACTGCTCAGCAAGCAAACCCCCCCCCCCCCCCCCCCCCACAACACCTTTTTCAATTTGTTTATAAAATCCAAATTAAATAAAAGAAAATTATTACACGTTCTTTTTGGGTAAATGACACTTATCCATCCTAAACTATAGATATATTTGCAAAGTCACCCCCTAATTTCAGAGTGAATCATAATCCATTTCAATTGATGCTAAAAATGACACTTTAGCGACCATATGCTTGACATGTGTCTAAAACTTTAACCAAAAAGACGCATGACCCTCCACCTATCAACCATTAATTTTTTTCCCCTCCCTTTTGCAAGCACTAAGGCACCCCAACTTAATGTGGCCTCCTAATAGATGAAAATCACCTATGACCCACTCCTAAGTTGCAGACTTTCCCTTTCTTTTAAAGAATTTGGAAACAAGTAAATTATTTCCCCACTTTCTCCCTGAAGACACCCTCTCTCTCACAATCAACCAGAAAGAAGAAACAATATTCCTACATGACATTGTCCTAAACAGATACTAAGCAACATAAAATTCCCGATCCCACTGTCACCACTATTGTTCGTCATTGTGATGGAGGCTCTTAGTAAGTTCTTCTTCGCTACTGTTCAAAAGGGCTACCTTTCAGGGTTCTCTGTGGGTTCTGGCAACAGCGAAGCTATTAACATTTCTCACCTATTGTTCGCAGACGATACTTTAGTCTTTTGTGGGGCTAATTCTGATCATCTTCATTATCTTCGTATGCTTCTTATTTCTTTTGAAGCTGTGTCAGGATTGAGGATTAATCTGGCCAAATCTGTTATGGTTCCTGTGGGTGAGGTGGATAATATGGACGGTCTGGCTAACATATTGGGCTGTGGAGTGTCCTCTCTTCCTATAAAGTATCTTGGTCTTCCGTTGGGAGCTCCTTTCAAGGCTAAGTCTTGTTGGGATGAAGTTGTAGGGAAGATTGAGAGGCGGTTGGCTAGCTGGAAGCGGTTGTATTTGTCGAAGGGGGGTAGGGTTACCCTTATAAAGAGTACTCTCTCCAACCGTCCTACATATTTTCTCTCTCTATTCCCTATTCCCTCCAGTGTTGCTAGTCGCATTGAGAAGCTGCATCGTGACTTTTTGTGGGGTGGCATAGGCGATGAATTCAAATACCACTTGGTCAGTTGGTCCAAGGTTTGTCATCCTATTTCTGAAGGTCGTTTAGGCATACGAAACTTGAGAATTTTCAACAAGGCGCTGTTAGGGAAGTGGTTGTGGCGTTATGCTTATGAGAGAGAAGCTCTGTGGAAATCCGTGGTGGATGCGAAGTATGGCTCCACTAGGGCTGGTTGGTGTTCCTTAGATCCCCTTGGGTCTCACGGTGTGGGGAGTTGGAAGAACATTAGGAAGGGGTGGAGCTTGTTTTGTAGATATACCAGACTTATCTTGGGCAATGGGTCGAGGATTCGTTTTTGGGATGATGTTTGGTGTGGAGAGAAGTCCCTCAAGGAAGCCTTTCCAGTTCTATATGATATAGCTTGTGTCAAGGATTCTTTGGTAGAAGACCATTTGGTAGCGGTAAGTGGTTCCTATCAGTGGGATGTCAGATTTTTCCGTGATGTTCACGATTGGGAGGTGGACGTTATGGCTTCCTTTTTCTCCTTACTGTATTCATCCAAGGTGGCTCAAGATGGGGGGGACCGGCTTTGGTGGACCCTCTCTCGAAAAGGGTCTTTTGATGTTAGATCATTCTATAAGGCTCTTGCCTGCAAAGAAGCTTCTTTTTTCCCCTGGAAAGGTATTTGGCGGACCAAGGCCCCATTGAAAGTGGCCTTCTTCGCTTGGACGGCAGCGTTAGGGAAAATCCTCACCTTGGACAATCTCAGAAAGAAGCGTGTCATTGTGATTGATAGATGCTGTATGTGTAAAATGACCGGGGAGACTGTGGATCATCTTCTCCTTCATTGCGAGGTTGCACGCGCTCTTTGGTACGTCATCCTTAGCCAGTTCGGTCTGTATTGGGTGATGCCTTCTCGGGTGATAGACTTATTTGCATGTTGGTGGTCGGGGGGAAGGTCCAGTAGTGCGGTCGTGTGGAAGATGGCTCCTTGTTGTCTTATGTGGTGCTTGTGGACGGAACGCAACGATAGACAGTTTGAGGACAAAGAAAGAACCATAGAGGAGCTCATTTCCTTTTTTCTTCATTCTTTGTACTCCTGGACGGCTGCGTATTTAGCACCTCTAGAGATTAGTTATAACGATTTCTTTGTATTGCTTTCTTCTTCCTTTTCTTCTTAATTGTCTCTCTTGTATACCCCCTGTATACTTGATTGCGCTTTGCGTTTTTCTAATAAAATTCTCTTCTTACTTATCAAAAAAAAGAATTTTATTTTTTTGTTATAAGTAATCGAGATATCATTAAAAGTGTAAGGCACCCCCAAGTACACATGAAGTATACAAGAGAAGTCACCTAGTTAGAAGGAAAAGAATTCCAAGATTGAACACCCCATACAATCATGTTATCAAACATCTTATGAGCATCCCTTAAATCGCATTCACATACCTATCACTCTAGGAAGTCCCAATATACTTGTCAAAGGGCTGAAGGGAGATAGTACATTAAACTGTTAGCAAAGGCAAACTTGATCATCTTCCCAAGAATCCCAGATGAGGGATCCAACTCAATTCTTAAACTCTGTTCATGAGCACCTTTTTCTAATCTGACTACTCAATAAGTTCATGCATGATTCCAGCACAGACGAGAATGTAGAGTTAACACCCTTAAGGTCTAAGGATTGCAAACAAGAATAAATCCCAATGACCAAGCGGTCCACCAACCCATCTCCTTTGCCCCTGGCTCTTTGAGATCTCCAACTAGATCCTCATCAACACCGGGGACAACAAGAGGCAATACCCGAAGATGCCCATGCCTAGTTACTAAAAACATGTATCTTCTATCTAGAATTTTGTAGAATGGTCTTCCTAGGATTATCATACATCAATCAACACAAAACATTTACTCTGTTTCCTTAAAAAAATGAAAATGAACTATCTTTTTCTTTTTGTAGATTAAGCAAGTATTTTTTATTTTTTTTTAAATATAAGTAATCGAGATATCGTTAAAAGTGTAAGGCGCCACCATGTACACAAGAAGTCTACAAGAGAAGCCACCTAAAAAGTAGGGGCAAAAAAACAAGAAAATTTCAAAGCAAGTATTACCAGAAATATTAAGCAAGTATTACCCGAAATATAGTCAAAATTTCAAAGCATACCCTAGCTTAGCAAGTTCTTGAAGAAGCAAACCATTGCCAGTCCCAATATCAAGAACACTCCATGTAGACAAATATTTATCACCCTGCTCAACCAGCTCAGACTTGATATCATCAACATGATTCGGCAAGTGACCTTGAGAAATGTCAATACACAAGCTTTTGGTCCAAGAAGCAACTACTTCCATGACGTCAGCTCCAAACCTACAAAAACAAAGGACAAAAAATAAATAGATGAAGTCCACTGTGCAAAAAGAGAGAATTTTAAAACCTCATAAACAGTGGATGAAAGCGCAAAATACTCTAATAATTTACAAGAACAGAGTACGAGATAGGAATATCTGAAATTCAAACCTAAGATCAAGCCCAACTCTGCCCATCCTAAATTACCTCAGCAAAGGCCTGAGAGTACTTTTAGTCAGTTCTAACATTTCTATCATATGAAAAAGTACATTCAATCATTTCTATGTTCTTCTCATTACATTTCAGCAGTTCCTCTAGCATACAGGGACCTAAGATAAAACCTCAAGAAAATATCTTAGTAAATATCTTAAAGAAGCCACTAGCAATCGTACATGGAGAAATGAGTCGAGCCCAAAAGTTAGTACTTATACCTGAACCTCTACTCAATGCTTGAAGTGTATCCAATGGGTTCCAATTCATACTCAAGGTGTACCTCTTAAGAAATATTTTAAATTGTGTATAGCTTGACATGATTCGGCTACATTAACCATTCAGTAATTATTCCTGTCAATTTAGAACAAAATTTAAGATTTAACCATGAAACATGAATATCTTGTTATTAATATCACACTTTTGACCATGTGGAATTGACTAGGTTATGCACAAATAAGTTTCCATATGGTCTCTTTTCCCTAAGGGCTCTACCTTCCTAGGGAGGTAACAACCCTTACTTTTTAAAACTTCTTATCATTTGTACACAGTGCTGAGAATTCGCACTACTGGTAAACCACACCTAATGGAGTAAAACCCTTTCGTTCAATTTGATCAGGTCTTTACTCATCAAATAAATATGTTATATCATGTACATGGCAATGGTGTTCGCAACTTTATTTTCATCTATAGAAACTAGGCTATTTGAGTCCTTTTTTTCTTTGTTTTCATCTATAGAAATTAGAAAATAGAACCCTAGTTAGAAAGTTTTTAGGTTTTGTTTTAATTTTGTTTTGTTTTTGATTTTGTTTTTTTTTAGTTAAGTAAGTTTTTAGGTTCTGTTTTATAAAGAACAGTTATGGAAGTATTGTCAAAAGAGGTTTATTCTAATAGAAGTTTAGTATGTAGATAAGCTGTTGTGGAATCCGCCCAAAAGAGGTTTATTCAGGGTTAAATCCTTATATAGCTCTTTGGCTTGTTCGGAAGGTAGCAGCTTCCCTTGGAAGAGTGTTTGGCGAACTTTGGCTCCTTTGAGTGCAGCATTTTTTGCTTGGTAAGCAGCTCTAGGAAGATCCTCACTTTGGATAATCTTAGAAGGTGGCATGTGATCGTGATGGATAGATATTGCATGTGCAAGAGGAATGGAGAATCTGTGGACCACCTTCTTCTTCATTGTGATGTGGCTTCTGCTATTTGGAGTGTTCTTTTCAATCGCTTTGAAATGTCTTGGGTTATGCCTAGACGTGTCATTGATTTGTATGATTGTTGGTGGTCCTTTGGCAGGTAGGCCAAGGAGCGTTGCGGGTGAAAAATGGTGTTTGCGTGCCTCTTTTGATGTTCATGGAAGGAAATGAATGATAGAAATTTTGAGGATAGGGAGAGGTCTACCGGGCATATTATTTCTTTATTCTTTGAATCTTTGGATGGTGGCGTAGGTGCCTCCTTTGCCAATTAGTTTTAGTGATTTTCTTTTTCGCTTTACTCTTTCTAATTAGGTTGTTCTTTTTGTATACTTCTTGTGTACTTAGGGGCGCCTCACGCTTTTAATGAGATTGTCATTATTACTTAAAAAAAATATATATATATTGTCATAGACTATAGTATGCCCATACGTCACAAAAAACATTGGATGATAATAGGAGGATTACATTTCCAAATTAACACTTACCAAACTTCACCGGCATGGCCATGTTCGCGAAAATTTGTCAGCTCATCTGCATATGCAGTATCCCAATAACTCTGAAGGCCAAGCATCGATTGCACAGCTTCTTCAGCATCTGCTTCCTCCTTGTCAGAACTGCACACACAACACGAGTTAAAAATCAATACACATGAACAAGCACATGCAATAAGATATTAATGATTAATAAAAAAGCAGTCACAATTCAGCACTTCCCCAAACAAATCACTTCCTCCTAAAACCTCTGTGAACCAGCACCAAGAGTTCAAAGTAAATCAACAACTCATGAAGTTGTAGATAATTCACATCTAATATATTCCTTGGACTAACATACAATCAATCAGTCTCGATAATTGATGAATTCGCCAGAACCACACATCAAATAAACTACCCCACAAAATCTCGCGTTCCACCGCACAGTCTAACATCTTTTTCTTCTTCCTTCTTTTTTTTTTTTCTTACACACATTCACAAACCTCATTGATCAATTCTAGAAACTCCATATCACATCTCACAAATCTAAACTACAAACAGTTTCAGATTTTTGCTTAATCTTGGTCAATAAGTCTCTGCAATATCAACAATGCAAAAACCTAATGCTTAAATTTGTGATTGATGATATTTTCCGTGACTTTCCTACGAATTTTCTCGCAAAACAAACGGAGTGCTATAGATGTGTAGAGAAAAGAGACCTGTAATCGGAGGGTGCGCGGAAATTGGCGGCGGAGAGAGCGTCAGCAGCGTCGGTCTGGCGCTGGTCATCGTCGAGGGTGCTGCCGTAGTCGCTCTTGATGGACCAGGAGTCGGCCGCCACCGAGCGCTCGTCGTCGGAGATGAGATCAGCCACTGCACCTCGGCTTTGCTGCGACGAGAGCTCCGAGTCCTCCGGCTGCAATCGGATTCCAGCCATTCCACTTCTCTACACAAACAGAGAGAGACTGCGATTGGGAGGAGGCAGCGGAGAGAAGGTGATGAAACGTGGGTGGGACTCCTGCTCGCTTGCTGTTTTTGAACTTTTGGGTTTGGTTCTTGGATTTGGATCCTCTCAAAGTCTCAAGTTCTCAACCGGTCCACCTCTCCCATGCCCACCAATAGTTAAATAATTAAATTTTACTCTAATATCACAAAAATCAATTTTATGTTTTTAGATATTCTCCCCCCTACCCCTCGTCCTTTTTTTTTTTTTTTCCTTTTTTCCTTTTTTTTTTTTTTTTTTTTTTAATTTTTTGAGTCTTCATTCGGTATTGTTTCAATTAAAAAGATTTTGGCAATAAGATGACAAGATAGTGTTGCCAATGAATTACAAAATAAAATTTGAAAAAAAAGTACACATAACCCTAGACATAAAAATAAAAAAAAGTCTCCAAAATTTTTTTAATGATAAAAATATTCCTATAATTTTTTAAAAAAACTAATAAAAAAAAAATTGGAAGAGGTAGTGGTTAAACTATTTTCAAGGCTATTAAGTGGTTTTTGCAACCCCCAAATTCGCTTGAGAGCGGCTGAAACCACCCAAAATGGTTAGGAGGTAGCAAAACACCCCCTTAATATTTTTTTTTTATGCCATTTGTAAGTGACCAAACCATTCAACTTGGGTGGCGGGCTTCTAAATTACATGGATCATGATTTGAGAGTTGTATTAATAGAAATGACATAGTTTAACCTTAAACTGGAGGGAACATAACCCTCTCAATTTTAAATGAAACTGGTAATATTCATTTCATGGTCAAGGTTTAAAGTTGGTGCATCTTAACAATGTACACGATGTCAATATTAATACGTCTTTTAAAAAATTTAAAATAATGTGATATTATATACCCAGTTAGATACACCAACGTTAAATTCTGACCATAAAATAGAAATGATATTTGTCACGATTCAAAGTTCTATATATTATTAATTTTTTGTTTTATATTCTCCAAACAAAAATACTAATAAACTACCCATACAAATACAAAAATAATTTTCATATTAGAACACCTTTTCAAACCAAAAACTAAAAACACCAGCATTTAATTGTCATTTGAAGAATTTTCAATTAGCATGCTTAGGTGTGGTTTAATTATATATGATACTCCTTCACCTAAATCCATATTATATGGGCTTGGGTGGTGACACCTGTCTGTCCAATTTAATCCCAATTACACGTGCCATGGAAATTTGCAAGCAATTCATGATATCACTAAACAACGAGAGTGGACAGTATTTTTTTCTTATTATTATTTTAAAAAAATTAAAATTATGACAAGTGGGTGACATGTAACATAATTCTTAATTATTAGGGGTTTGTGTTTGCTCCCACATGTATCATACAATTTCATATCAATATTCTACCATGAACATGTGGTATTCGTATCATATTTTCTATAAATTATATTAAATTATTAAAATATTTAAAATATGATCCTTAATCATGTAAATTTTTGAGATCCATATATACCATCATTTCAATTGGCGAATATTTCAATGAATTAAAAATAATGGCATGACTACATCATAGATATTATCACGTTAATCCGAGAGTTATACTCCCTAAAATCAGAAGGATTGGAACCTTTTTTTTTTTTTTTTCTTATTTCTTTTTTAATGAAAGAAAGATTGAAGCTTCATTAGGCTATTATTATATGTACAGAAGCTCTCATGTTTAGACAATCCACGTAACTGATGGCCAATTAAGTGTTTTTTGAACTAGTTAAAATTTTTGGGACCAGAATTTCTTATAATTGCAAACCTCGAAAATTCTCTATATTCCATGTAGTTGGGCAGGAGGTCGTGAGAGAGTCTGCTAGGACTCCTCACTTAAGAACAGGGGGGCAGACCAGGTTTTAGACTATGGAGGGCCAAATTGATAACAAAAAACTTTGGAGGGGCCAAAACTAAGAAAGAAAAAATTAGGAATAAAATTTTAATATTTTTTTCTTTTTAGATTTTTTTTTTTAGAAGAAAACCTTTGGGCTGGCCCTCCAAGCTAAAGAGTAGCTCCGCCCCCTGCTTAAGAAGCTCACGGTCCAAACAAGTTGTTCGGGGAAAGAGCCCCTCTCAACAAATCATTTTCAAGTTTCTAAGTGGGCTAGGCTACTAATATCACAAGCATCATGATGGTGATGGTGAATGCCATCCACTAATCGACATGGTCACAATATCATGTCTAAATTCTCTAGCCTCAATGATCATGTCATATGATATGTTTTTAATTAAGTCCTAATTGGTTGTGAAGGATATATATATGTCGCGTGACTTTGTATTAGTGTTCTTGACAAAAGTTCTTATCATTTTGTTTACGAGTATTGTAACAGAATTCAAATAGGCCCACCAGTGACACAAATTACTCACAAAACCTTTACAACTAACTGTTGTACTCACACTGAATATATATATATATCCAATCAAATTTAACAGAGAAGAGAGTGTTTGAATTGAAATCTACAGCTTTATCTTGATTATCGGATGCGATTCACATGAGCAAAAGGCTCGGGTTTTGCTTTGGGAGTAGGTTTAGCAACTTCCGGGACCCCAAAGACATTCCAGAATCTGAGTGTTTCATCCCCTGCTGCTGATGCCACAGTGCAACCATCTGGGCTCTGGAAAAAAGTATAGGATGAAAACTATTAGCTATGAACAAGGCCAGAAGTTATGGTCAGGAAAATATTAAACTCTTTTAAGTAACTACAATACCTGAGCCATAAAAAGAACCCTAGAGGTATGACCATTGAGCTCTGCCATCTTCACCATTGATGGGTATTTCCAAAGAGTGAGCTGATTCTGAGTAAAACCATGAGAGCTAAGCAGCTCTCTCTCATTCTTGCTCCAAAGCAGAGCACAAACCTGAGAGCCAGTGTCAATTGAGTTCAAGCATGCACCAGTGTGGGTGTTCCAGAACTTTATGCACCTATCACCTCCGCCTCCACCAGAAGCTAGCAAATTGCTCTGGAAAGGACACCAAGCAAGGGCTTTCACTGCAGAAGTATGATCCTCAAGCCTGTGAAGCCACTGCGTTGCTGAATTTGAAGATGCCGTTGATCTGTCCCAGATGTGGAGGAGATTATCATTACCTCCACTCGCCAATTGCTGGCCTGAGGCTGACCATTTTAGCCCACAAACCTCTTGGTTGTGGCCTCTGTAGGTTTCAACAATGTGCGCTCTGACTCTTACATCATTGTTAATGATTAGACCGTCCATTCCTCCGGTTGTAAGGATATGATTGTTCCATGCCAGAGTCCCCACTCGCATTCTATGACCACCTTTCAAGCTTCTTAGCTGTAAAAACAACAACACGATAATTATAAGCATTAGCAAAATTTTATATCAGAAAATAGATAAAGAATATGAAAGAACTAGGAAAAATTGGACCTGTCGATTAGCTGTTGAATCCCACAACTGTACTTCAGAATTGTTCAAGCCAATGGCAATGTGCTGGCCATCAGGAGCCCAGCTAACACTTGTAACGGGGCCATCTTCCTCATCAATACTGACAAGTTCAGAAGTAGAGCCATTTGAAGCATCCCACAGATAAACTGTATTTCCAAGGGCAATTGCGAGAACGTTGCGGCTTCCCCAATCCAGTAAATTCAGGTAATAATCATCCACAAGGTCAGGGGCATCTAATGTCCTCTCAGAAGTCTGCATATAATCAAACCAAATTAATTAGACCATAACAGCTTTCAAAAGACAGCACGAGAACTATAGGAATAAATCAACAAAGCTTATTGAACCAGAAAGGTAATAAAAAACTGAGTTCACAAATAACGCTCATGGTCAAAAGATTTGCCATATCCTATATGCAGATAATCCCCCAACTCTATATGATGTTCGCATAAATTCAAATGGCAACATTATGAAAGACAAAAAAGTGCAATCTTTACAAGAAAATGGGTCACTTGAATAGACTTATTTAGCTCTGCTGGTACTATAATTAATACCACAATGTGGATATTGCAGTAACAAACAAAAGGTGTATATGATCAAACAGCATTTGGAATATGGCCCAAACTTCCTAATTTTCATAGTGCCAAAAGACTCCATTTTTTTTTCCATTCCTCAACCAACCAAAATTTCAGCCGTTCAATTCAAAGGTCCACCTAATATTCCATCTTCACAATAATCTGCCTAACTAGATGCTAAATTTACTCAAGTCCATAGGCCATAATTTCTATAAGACAGAATCTATGAAAGACTAAAATCATATACCCACCTGAGGAATGTGTCGCCGGGGCTTCATTGGCTTATCACTGTGGAAAGAAGAGGATAATTCCCGTGGGATCAACTCCACTGGGGCGGGCGCTTTGTTCTTGAAGGCAAGAATTCTGGTCCGGTTCATGTTGAAGGCCTCAGCCAGCCGCTTCCTGTACGCCTCTCTTGCTGGTGAGCTTGCAGGCAGGTCCTCCTTGCCTTTCCTCCCATCTGTCAGCATGTAATGTGCGAAATCGAAGTCCATTGCTGATCGATTTGGGATGAATCTATCTAACTGCTTATAAGAAAGAAAATTATATTAGACAATTGCAACAGAAGTTATTCTCCACAATTTTTTTTTGTTTTTTTTAATTGAGGTTTCAAGTGCAAAACAACCAAGAACATTTGGCAGTCAATTTAGCAACAAATCCCCAATTTCAATAGATGCGTGTTTTAATCTCTACATAACAAACCCTAATATAAGGAACCAAATTTATTAAAAAAAGAAATAACATAGTGCTAATTTGAGAAGAGAAAAGAGAAACTCCTCGTTCAAAATTCAGGTTTAGTAACAAATATAAAATCAAAATCCATATAAAGCACCTATTTCAGATAAAAGATTTTGGAAATAAACTCTCCAGAAGTTAAATGAAAAGGAAATTGAAATTTAAGAAAATAAAATCAAAACCCTATTTCAAAAATAAATTCAAGATAACCCAATTCAAAGTTTAATCATGAAACGAAAAAAAAAAAAAAATCATAATCTCAAAACCATATTTAAAGTAAAGAATTAAAGAACATGATAAAAACTATTTCAAGCAAGAATAAATATGTACGCAAAATAAAGACGAGAGAAATAGGAAATTACGTTTTCTCGAGCATTCTTTCTCTGCATATACTGTTCTTGAAGCGGGCACCGAATCTGCGGCTTCAAGTTAAAAGAAGAACTCCAAGATCCTGCATCCATAACGCTAAAACAACCAAAAGAATAGATATACACAAAGCAATATATAGAGAGAAAGGGATAGAGCTAAACCTTGAAATAAAGTTATAAAATAAAGAAATAATAAACGAAGAAACAAAGCCTGGAATAGAAATATTTAGATCAAATAAACAAAATATAGTGATCGAGAGAGAGAGAGAGAGAGAGAGTTGAAAGGTGTTGATGTTGTCGTCGATCTTTGAGCACTTTAGAGAATTGCGTCGTCTCACTGTCTCACAGAGAGAGAGAGAGAGAAGAGAGACAGAGAGATAGATTAATGGGTTGAGAACTGAGACGAACAAGAGGGTTTATGTAATACACGGAGATTCGGAGTCGCAACGGCCAGAGCCGTTGAAATAACGTGTTGCCGGAAATATCCTTCAGTTGTAATTGTTTTCACCAAAATGTCCTTTTTTTTTTAAAAAAAAAAAATTTCAAATCACTCGATTTTACTTTTTAGCCCTTAATTTTTTAATTTAGCAAATCCAATACCCGAATTTACAGAAATGTTAAAAATCTGATGGCTAAAATTGTTGGGAAATTAACCATTTGACAGGGACTCTTTAGCAAATACAGAAATATTTAAATCATGATACATTTGATACAGGATTTATACGCAGGAAGCAAAAGGTAGGACATAATTAATATCAAACCCCAAACAACCCCAAAAAAAAACATCATGATTATTGATTAATCTACTTTGCGCTTGAGAAGGACATATAATTCAAGCATCCCTGGATTGTCTGCAGATTTTGACAAGATGGAGGACTCAACAACTTTCTTCTTGAATCGACCAAACAGCTCATCAATGATATCATTTCCAAAGTGGGAAACAAGAAGTTCTTCCGCAACTGCTCTAAAGGCCGAGATCGTACTTTCGACACTGGGAGCCATTCCATTCCTTGGAGGACGGACTAAAGGTTCCATTCTTTCGATGCTGAAGCACAAATTTCTCTCTATCAAACTGACAACCTCTTGTTTACTTGCGTAGTATTGTGGGAGGTTGAAGGAGTCCACCATATCTTCACTTAGCACTCCCTAATTAAGGCAAAATCAAGCAATTAATTTCAGTTAATTAAAGAAATGAACTAAATATGAGGCAATTAATTAAGCTTGATCTATTAAATACTGTTACCTCCTCGACCATTTCATTGAGGCAAGCTTCCAAAAGATCATTAAGTCCCAAGGCCAAACATTTCCCGGAAATCACTTCCGGAAGACATAGTATGGTAAGGGCCATGAGCCCTCCACAGACAAGCTCTTGTGCCCTGGCATTCAAAAAGGACTCCATGTCCTTGCCAAACTGAGTAGAGTAAGCCTCCCTAACATAATTCGAGGCATTGGTAAAGCAAATCCTCCCCTTATTCCACGCAGGTGAGGTTTTATCCACCAACTCTTTTGGAATCTTTGAGAGCCAGTGCAACGCATACGAGCAGTGGACAAAATGGAGAGATGCCTTGGGAAACAAGCGAACTTGAAAACGGCCTGGTACACCAGCCGCAAAGTATTGCCTGTCAGAAGAAGGAAGAGACTTGAACAGCACGTTAAAATCGTTTGAGGGAAGGTCATTAAAGAACACTTGGAATTCCAGAGCTCCTTGATTATTGGGGCCAAAAGATTGGTACTTGAGCTTCACAGAATCCATAATGTTTTCCACCACAATGATTGTGTTAGGCCCAACAGAACATCCCAGATCCGCAATACTGAATACTTTTGAAGAAGATGAAGAGGAAGAAATGAGTTCATTTATATCAAGCTTCTCGGCGATATCCTCATTGATCAACGCCTTGGCGGTCTCCACCCCTTGTCTCTGTAAAATGAAATCATATATTAATGTTGTATCTATTGCATTTAGCAAAAAAAGAAAAAGAAGGAAAAAGAGAGAAGTACGTACCTGAAATGAAGAATTGTGAGTGTAACTGTACGGTCCATCCCCCCCTTTCATGGGAGATGATCCAGTACTTGGTATGCAGTTCATCTCTCTCTAGCTAGATGGGACTTGTGGTAGTGTGAGTAAAAGACAGACTGGAAGGCGAAAATTTTCCTCGAAGTTGAAGATGTTTGCGTTCGATCTAATACATATATGTGCCTATTTTTTGCAGTTCATATAATGAACAAACACTCGGATAACATTTCTAAATTAAACCGATTATGGCGAATTAAGATTTCTAACAAAGTGTATGAAATCTAATGTCGCTTTCTCGACAGCTTCTACCCACTGCTGCATTCAAAAAAAGGCCTCAAATTTTTATCTGCATTTTGTTAAAAAAAAAGGACGAAAATTTTAAAAAATTTCTCGGCGTTCTTTCTTATTAGACACTGGCCGGTATTAATGGCGCCAAGCAAGCGAAAAATATTTTTCTGAAAAATAATTTTTTTGAAATGATTTTATGACGAAAATCATTTTACGATGAAACAAATGGGGACCAAAAACATGCATGCAAAATATTGTAAATTTTCAACCTTTAATTTGGGCAACATCATGTTTGAATAATTAAAACAGAACAGAAAAAAATAAGATATCAGATTTGAGAGAAAGCCTAAAGTCCAAGAAACAAACGCTTAAAATGCATTGATTATACACACTTAAAAGAACTAGCTAGAATAGTTTATTACCTGGTGAATTAGAATATGGGTGGAATTCAAATGATGGCACAAGGATACCCATATTGCAAATTACATGGTGGCACGGCAGGATCGATGGTGTTTGTCGAGATCTAGGGTTTGTTTTGTTCTTGGAATACACGTTGTTACACTTGTAGCTCAAGGAACTGAAGATAAGCTGAAGGAAGATTCAAGAAGCCAAGAATAGTTGGGGCGGCTGGCAGTGTACGTGGCAGATGCAGAAGGGTAGTGTGAATCATGGATTCCAGTTGGAATCCATTAATTCAATTTCACACGTGCTCTACAGTTACTGTTCTCAAGATATCGTTTTGCTTTAAGTCTTTCTGCGTTTCCATTGTTGTATAAATATAGTTGATTGCAATTGTAAAGATAGTTTCTGACATTTGTTGAGTTCAGTTTGAACTAAGGAGATTAGCCATCTCGAATAGGCTTATTCAATACAATTCATCATTCTTCTCTTCATCTCTTTCCTTCTTCTTTCCTTTATTCTACAATCCCATTTCCTTATTCCTGTAATTAACACTCGTTTCTCTCTCACAGAAGCAACAAGTCTGTGACACCGTTGGGTTGAAAAAGTCTTAGAGCTTGTTTGGTAACCCAACCAAACAATTTCAATTTTCATTTCACTTCTCCCAAAAAAATCAAATCAAAAACATTCCAACTTTTTTACACTTTTTACATCACATCAATAATTTTTTATTACTATTTAAATAAAAAAACTCACTACAAAACAAAACTTTTTCACTTTTCTATAAAACATTCTCAAATTCTATATCACATCAATCATTTATTACTACTATTCAAATAAAACATCCATTTCCCACAACTTACCAAACAGCTCCTTAATTTGTTTGATACTTTGTTCGATTAATTGGTTCTCCTCTGTTAAGTTATCGACATCTAGACTTATGGACGTTTACAACTTTACACAAACAATTGAGGGTTATATATAACGTATTAGGATTCTCTTCACTTCAACTGAATTGGAGATCGAGTATCCGGTTAATTATAGGACAAATGTATTTTTGTTAAAAAAAAATAAAATAACAAAAATATCCCTGATGTAATAACTAACGGGGATACTCTCCAGTTCAGCAGGATCCGTTTCCATACATAGCAAGTAGCCTGAGTGTCAAACAGGCTCGTGTTGTGCACGTGTTGCATCTTCCGTTGGAATTTAATAAAAAATCCTAATAAATATATTGGAGGGATTGAACGAAACTGATTCGTCAAACACTTACATTCCAAATTTTTGAAATTTAAAGACATTGCAAAAGCATTTGATAGTTTGGGATGTAAGTGGAGTTTCTTATAAAATATCAAAATTAATGGTCCCCTCATCTTATCAAAGTAACTATATATATAGAAAAAGTACACATATAATGTAACAAACTACTCTCAACGATACAATATTGTCCGTTTTTTGTTCTTTCGAACTAGACTTTTCGCTAGGAGGTCACCTATTTTAATACTACTCTCGTATAAATACATATACATTCCCATATTCAGACGATGTGAGATGTCCCATATAACATGTAAGCACACAGACTAACAGACATTTATATTAATATCATGCTGCATTTGATATGCGTTTGAAGCAAAACTAGTACATAATTCCAACACCCCCCAACAAAAAAAAAAAAAAAAAAAAAAAAAAAAAAAAAAAAGGAAGAGAAAAATAAAACCATAATGATAGATTAATCTAGTTTGCGCTTGAGAAGGACATATAAATCAAGCAACCTCTTGTCGGTAGATTGTGACGAGATGGAGGAGGACTGATCTACAACTTTCTTCATGAGTCGATCAAACAACTCATCAATGATATCATTTCCAAAGTGACCTGCAATAACTTCTTCCATAGCTGCTCTAAAGGACGAGATCGCCCTTTGGACAAGCACACTGCTAGGAGCCATTCCAGTCCTTGCAGGACGGACTAAGGGTTCCATTCTTTCAATGCTGAAACACAAATTTCTTTCTATCAAACTGCCCAACTCTACTTTTTGTTGGGATGTATATTGGGAGGTTGAAGGAGTCCACCATATCTTCACTAAACAATCCCTGATTAAAGTAAAATCAAGCAATTTCAGTTAATTAAACAAAATGATCAACTGCCACGCAAAAACGAGATATATAATAAAGTTGGTTTTGAACTAAATATGAGTTAACTATGTTACTTAAAAGAATAATGTTATTTAGTAGACTATTATATGTATGACTGTTATATAAAATTGTATGCATTGAGATTGATCATTATAATTATCAGGCAGATGTTTATCCCTGCAAATCATAATCTATGGTATAAAGTCTAGATTGCCATTAGTACAGTAATTTGTTAGGCTTAAAGAGAGAGAGTTTGATAAAATGTTACCTCGTCGACCATTTGATTGAGGCAAGCTTCCAAAAGATCATTAAATAAAAAGTCAGAACATTTCCCAGAAATCCCATCTGGTAGACACGGAATGATAAGGGCCATGAGCCCTCCACAGACAAGCTCTTGTGCACTAGCATTCAAAAAGGACTCCATGTCCTTGCCAAACTGAGCTGAGTAATTAAGCCTCACCAACAATATCACTCGAGGCATTAGCATAGTAAATCCTCCCCTTATTCCATGCGGGTGAGGTTTTATCTATCAACTCTTTTGGAATCATTGAGAGCCAGTGCAACGCATATGAGGAGTGGACAAAATGGAGAGATGCCTTGGGAAACAAGCGACCTTGAAAAAGGCCTGGTACACCAGCCGCAAAGTATTGCCTGTCAGCTGAACAAGGAAGAGACTTGAACAGCACGTTAAAATCGTTTGAGGGATGGTCATTAAAGAACACCTGGAATTCTAGAGCTCCTTGATTATTGGGGCCAAAAGATTGGTACTTGAGTTTCACGGAATCTATAATGTTTCCCACCACAATGAATGTGTTAGGTCCAACAGAACATCCCAGATCCGCAATACTAAATAATTTTGAAGAAGATGAAGAAGAAATGAGTTCATTTATATCCAGTTTCTCAGCGATATCCTCATTGATCAAGACTTTAGCAGTCTCCACTCCTTGTCTCTGCAAAATGTAAAATTCTCGCAAAAATTTATCATACCTATTCATTTTGCCAAAAAAGAAAGAAAAAAGAGAGACGGTACTAGTACCTGAAATGAAGAATTGTTAGTGTAACTATACGGTCCATCTCCCCCTTTCGTCGGAGATGATCGAGTTGTTGTGCAGTCCATCGATCTCTGTCTAGCTAGATGGACTTGTGGGAGTTGGAGAGTAAAAGACAGATCCTGGAAGGCAAAAAATTTCCTCTAGCTTGAAGATCAAGATGTGCACTGTAAACATGTACTATGTTTAGCAGTTCATATAAAGGATTATGCTGTCATAGGAATCTCAAGGCAAGTATAGGAATAAACATTCGGATTATGCCAATTAAGGACGTTGTTATCTATGAGCCTGTCAATGGGACAAATTTACAATTTTCTTAGAATTGGTATGAAACCCGGCCTCAGATAATAAGGGACTGTAAATTTATATTTTAAGCATAATTTGATAAATAATTCACTACCACTAGTATTTACTGAAGACATAGATAAGTAACGCTTGTTGATCATCGTCGGAGATTATCCCTCGCTAAACCCTACCTCATAAAAAAAAGTTAGTCACATATGCATTGCATTACCGCCTCAAAAAGATTAGTTAATTTGGAGCTTTCATATAATCATTTATAAAGTTTAGTTTCACCCAATAAATAAGTAATATGAGACTTAAAACTCAAGAGCCTCGCTTATAAACTACTTATTCTTTATGCGAGCGACTCATTTTTTTAATATAAGACTGAAGTGTTACATCTATTTTCTCCTTTTAGAAGACTAAAAAAATTAACAAAAGTACAAATTTCTACGCTCATAACTAATTTATCCTTTATTTTCCTAATGGGAAAGATCCCCTTCAACCCCCTTTCTTGAGTTGTTTTCTTTGTTGTACTTGAAAAAAAACAAAAAAAAAAAACGTTTCCTTTTTACTGGAAAGAAAAAGAAAAAGAAAACGTTTCTTACATATCGTAGTTTCGTAGTGTCTGTTTCAAGAGGAGGTCGCTCTCGCTTCCTTCAAGCGCTGTGTTTTCTCACCTTCTTCTAAAACAGCTATCTATTGTTACCGGACTTCGCACTTAGGTAAGCTAGTAAGCTATGGCTTTCTCCGGGGCAACAAAGCGCTCTCTCGGTACACTCCTCTACAAAAGGCTGCTGAATAGTAGCTGCACATACGCCCATTCACGATGCGGCGGCGGCCTCGCGAACGTCTCTAGAAGATTCAGCTCTGAAGGCTCTTCTTCTTCGAACCAAATGAATCTGATAAAGCAACTGAGGGAACGCACCAGCGCGCCCATTAAGGACGTCAAGGCCGCCCTTATGGAAAGCAATTGGGACATTGGTCCAAACCGAAACCCCCGCTTTATTTCTTTCTTTAATTTTTTTTTTTTGAGTTGTTCGTAGTGTAATTGTAGATTTGAATGTAAAAATGTGGTTTTGTTTGGCAGAGGCGGCGCAAAGGGAGTTGAGGAAAAGAGGGAAGGTGCTGGCGTCGAAGAAGGCGGCTCGCACGGCCGCCGAGGGGTTGCTTGCGCTGGCGCAGAGCGAGAACAGGGCTGCTCTTATTGAACTCAACTGCGAGACCGATTTCGTTGCCAGGAATGACATTTTTCAGCACTTGGTTAGTTTCTGTGTGTGTGTGATTGACTGTTTACCATTTTGTAATCATATTTCTGTTTAATTTTTGAATTGTTCAATTTTGATGCTCATTTTTAATGACAGTTACTTTCTTTTTTTTTTTTTTTTTGTGGGTAGGCTTTGTCTTTGGCTAAGCAGGCTTTGCTGGTTGAAGGTGTTTCTCAGCCGGGTGCTGGGGCCTTTCATGTTGGACCTGAGAATTTGGAGGTAAGGAGTCTGAATTGCTTTTTTTGTTTTTTTTTTTGCTTGATTGTTTTTGCTTATCAAAGTCACGGATAATTTATTGCTGGGTCTTGTAATTATTTCGTAGTTCACATTGTGACAACTATTTTTCCTCCTTAAAGTGATCAATCATTTTTGGAAAACCAAACCTAGATCATGATCCATGTCAGCAAAGATATAATCATATTTTCAGTACCCCACCTAGTAATCATATTTTATAGGGTCAAATGATTGTTGAAAAGGATTGAGTTTGAAGAACCGACTCCAAAACCCTTGTTAAAGCTGACTGATATTCATGTACTGGCTGGATTTACTTCATAATGTTGATAACTTTCTCTTTTTTTTTGGTTTTGTTGGAAATTTTATTTTTGATGTTTTTGTAAGTCTATGGTCAGTTGGTTAAGTGATCTTCATTCCTACCAGGGCTTGAAGTTAAATCTTGAACATCCCAAGATTAGTGGAGTAACAACGGTTCAAAATGCAATAACAGAAGTGGCTGCGATGATGGGAGAAAACGTCAGACTTAGAAGGGGATTTGTGATGTCTACTTCTTCAAATGGTGTTCTTTCTACCTACCTCCATACAAGTCCCCAACCAGGTACAGTAATTTCAATCTGCTTTTTATTTTTTGGTAAGTTACATGAAGCACCTAGCGAATTTTGAATCCACCATTCTTATGGAGGGAAGAGGTTTCATTTGAGTTAGAGGTCATTGGCCATTGACTTCAAACTAGTTTCCTTCCCTTACTTGGAAGGAAGTATACTCCCACATGCATACAAGTTCTAAAATGGAAAACATATGTATAAGGAGAAAGTATACTCTCACATGCACACAGGTTCTAAAATGGAAAAGACTATGTATAGGTTAAGTTGGTAAACTTGGCTGGACTGAGAGGCTTGACTCTTTTTACGTGATCTAAGCGTTTGATCTGGAAACAGGTTTGGGTCGTATTGCTGGAATTTTATCTCTCGAGGTGGAGGATGGGAATCCTCAACTGGATGCTCTTCAGCGTGTTGGATCAGAATTGGCAATGCATGTAGTAGCAACTAAGCCATTGTTCTTAACAAAGGACCTTGTTTCCTCTGATGCACTAGAAAGTGAAAGGGAAATTCTTAAGTCTCAGGTACTTTGTGATATTGTTAGCACTAGTAGTTGGCTCTATGCTAAACATGAAATGAACAAATGAAAGTGACTTTCAAAGCACCAGATTCAAGGCCAGTCTTTTTGTTGACTTCTTCATTAGACATCATTGTTGTTTTGTATGATGTTAATTGGGTTTATATATCGGTGAGGCTTTCTTTTTTTCGTTGTGTTCAAAGGTGTCAATGCGCTAAAGAATGGTTCGTGGCCACATAGTTATTTTACCCATCATTATTTTGATGCCACTAGTTGCATCTGCGTCATACACCAAAAGAACCAGTTGAAATTACAATTGGAGTTCTCGAGTCATTTATATAGCCCAATCTCACCTAGTATTTTCATAATCCACTCACCTAATGTGGTACTTTACTTTCACAATCCGAAGTATTACTTCTTTAATTCCATTGTTTATATCTCTGCAACTTTCAGTCTACTTTGGACCATCCTATAACCTTATTTGGTCTTACAGCTGTACTTTTCTTTTGAACTCTGGTTTTTGTTGAAGTTATACTGCCTGGATGGGAGTTCTGTCACTTCCTGAGGGATAACTTCATACTTTAGTTAGTATGAAAAGAATGTGGTCAATAAATACCTATCAAATTGGAGAAAAGATTGTGGGTACAATTCTTTATTGTACTGTATGGTAGGCAATTAGGAAAACATTACATATTGAATGAGCCTAGCTGACTTGAAACGTTAATATTGATTTGTGCAAACTATTTTGTTTGGAATTATTCTTGTAGATAGAGGTGACATGTAGTGGTGGTGTCATGTGCATCAAAGATCAATGACCCTAGGCCAAGAGGAAAGTTGGGCCTTTGAAGAAGAATTGGTTCAATAGAAGACATTGACTCTGAGGAGGATCCTTGACAGGAAAGAGTTGATGTCGCTGACTCCAAGTATCTGTTTAGTGTAGTTGGGCAAAAGATGTTTCGTACAAATGCGTGCCACTAGAACCCCATCTCTATCCTGTAATATGTATGTGTGGATAATTTGGTGTATATGTGCTTGATCTTATTCTTTGCGAGCAGTGTTTTGATGTTGGGTGATTAGCATGAATGTGGTTTTTGAAGCCAGGCTTCAAGTGCAGGCTTTGTGACATTTTCACATTTTTCTTGTTTAGTTTCTTCTTTGAGTAATGATTGACCAAAGATTTTTGTCATGGTTGTATGGTTTCTACCCTCAAGATTGTCTGGTTTGATTTTGTTAGATTTTGGTTGCTTCAAATAAAAATGAACTCTTCCCAGCAATGGATAGCAACTCAAAACCCTCACATATCATTGGAGCTCTTCTTTTGATATACCAATTAAAGCAAGTTGATATCAAGGCTCCTTTGCTATCTTGACGCAATCAGCTTGATCCTCATTCTTTACTGAGTAGTGTGACTTTTCAACAATGATTATGCTTATCTATTCTCTCTCTCACTCTCTCTCTCTCTTCAAATTATTAAGTAGTTTTCCGCTAATTATTAATTCATTTTGGTAATTTTAGATTTTAAATTATTTATTTGGTTTTTCATTGCAGGCTGAAACCACTGGGAAGTCTCAGATGGCCATTGATAAAATGGTAGAAGGTAGATTACGTAAATACTTTGAGGATGTCGTTCTAATGGAGCAAAAATTTGTTATGAATGACACCATAAATGTTAAGGTATGTGAAAATTGACAAGAAGATGAACCTTATTTATTCTTCAAATAACACGACGAGAAAAACAGAAAAAGAAAAAGAAAAAGAAAAAAGAAAAAACTTATTTTTTCTAGAATAGCTAGCTTTCTGGAGAACAAAAAAAACGTGTTTAAATTTCCTTGGGGCCAACCCTCTGATGAAGCTGGAGTATTACCCAATCCGTGTGGAGGTGGCACTTTACACGGGTCTGAGATTTACTTAATAGGGGTGGGTACACGAAGTGGTCCTGCCTTGAAGGAGTTCCTTGTCATAAATAAATAAAAGAAAAAGGAAAAAAGAAAAATAGAGACTGACTTGTTTAAATGAAAAGAACTTGCTGGTTTAAACAGAGCATTGATTTTGTTTGCTCTCCCTTTTACCCAAATATAGAGGATTGATTCATTTTTTTATTTTTATTTTTTAATGTTTAGTAGTTTAACAGATGACTTGTATTGAATATTTAATGGTTTTGTAGAATATTGTACTTATCAATAATGGTAGTATGCCTATATAGCAGACCTGAAAAACAAAAATGAATTGATAGGTATTTAAAAATGTATGAACACTTGCGCTTTGTGCCTAGGCTCAACAAGGCCTTTGTGCTAAAGTGGTGCCTGATGCTTTTAACGACACTGACTCTAGCTGGTTCAGGCTGGCGCCTCCTTAAAAGAATCATTAGAAGTCGAAAATTTAATGTAACCTTGATATATACACCTCATCATAACTTTAATTGTCTTAAGTTATTGAAATTCCAAAAGGCTAAAGAAGTAGATACATAGGAGAGTTAGGTCATTGATTTAGTTAGCATGGTTTTTGTTTTAGAGTCCATCTGTTGGAGTTGGACTATGAATTGTTCCTTCATCTGCCACATTTATCAATCTATGGACTGCGGTATAAATTTCTATAACATGCAAACATGCAGAATTGCTGGCGACTTTTATGTGTGTGTGTATGTGAGAGAGAGAGAGAGAGAGACAAAGAGCATATATGTGTACCGTATATTTGATATAGTGTAGTTGATTTATATTTTACACACTACTCTACAGACGTTGTTAGATAATCTATCCAAGGAAGTGGGCTCACTTGTGAAGATCGGGAGTTTTTTCAGAATGGAAGTTGGAGATGGAATTCAAAGGTAGAAACCATACATGTTTCTCTACGTCTGTGCTTTTTTTCTCTTTACAAGAAAAGAATGTAGCTGTGTATCCGAAGTTGTCCAAAGGCAACAATGGACTTTCTTAATGCGTTATATAGTATGATGTATAACCCACTGGAGAATTTAACATCAAGCGAATCTAGCATTTTCTGTGTCTAACCTTTAACTGCCATAGGATTACTATAATGCATGGTATCTGAAATGGTTGTTACACAAACACACACACACACACACACACATATATATGAGTAATGCTAGAAACCACACCACTATCTCACAGCTATCCCACCGTGCTGACGTGGCAGGGTCTAATAGCCCTTAGATCAGTTCTTGTTAAAAAAAAAAAAAAAATCAAGAGCTATTAGACCATGCCACGTCAGCAGGGTGGAATAGTTGTGAGATCGTGGTGTGAATTCTAGCATTTCTCTCTCTCTCTCTCTCTCTCTCTCTCTCTCTCTCTCTCTATATATATATATATATATATATATATATATATATATATATATATATATATATATATATATATATATTGTCAATCACGTGGTATTGTCAATCTTATAATATAGTAAAATGTAATTTGAGTATGTTTTTCATCAGTTCTTTGGCTTTGTTATTCCACCTTACCATAGCCATGCACCGGGTCAAGATCATAATTATCTAAGTTATGCCCAATCATACTGAATCTTGCTTGGAGTTGGAAGTTGCCCTTATATATATATATATTGTCAATCACGTGGTATTGTCAATCTTATAATATAGTAAAATGTAATTTGAGTATGTTTTTCATCAGTTCTTTGGCTTTGTTATTCCACCTTACCATAGCCATGCACCGGGTCAAGATCATAATTATCTAAGTTATGCCCAATCATACTGAATCTTGCTTGGAGTTGGAAGTTGCCCTTATTGATGCTTCATCCTACTAGTTAGAACTTGCACTATCCTTCAACTGCATTGTTGATAAAAACACTTCCACTGGGAGCAGAACATGTCTGTGCCAGTTTGTGCAGGTCAAATGTATACGTCATAGTGATATGCCCCGTACTAGTCAACCCTCATTGATCACTTGACATTCATAAAAATGCTCTGACAGCTCCTTGATGGGCAGCAATAAGGCATCTGCCTGATTAACATTTTCTTCCACATTAAAAAATCCACCATTTCTTCTATCTCCATTACATCCACCTGATCATCTCCCTCCTTTCTTATGCTATTCCCTTCTTCTTCATAGCAGGGCGCTTCCTTCATTTCACTGTCCTGTCTGGTGTTTACCCTTTGAGAAGCCTAAAGAAATAAAACTCAGGTCTAAAGTTCTGTATTTCCATTCAATGTATACATAGGTCTTGCCAGTAATGACAAGATTGAGAATTGCCTGAGTAGGATTAGAAGTGCAATTTTCAGTTCCTTTTGCTTGGTGCCAAGTGTGATTAAGCACCTGGCTCATAACCTTAAGAGTTAAATCCTGCGGCAAAAACATATTTTACTTTGTTTGCACAGGGCCTGAATTGACTTATCCTATGTTTCTTACTGGGTACCTATAATTCGCAGGCTGGAAGAATCCAGTGCATCTGAACCTGTGGCTCAGGCTGTTTAATGTGAGATAATGCTGCTTGCTCATCCAGAGGACTAATTAAGGTAGAGAATAGTTTTAAAGATGTCGCTCTTGGGTCGAGGACCATGTTACTTTTTTATTTCATTCTTCATTTTATTGGTCTTAGCGTGCTTTCCTGCACTAGCACATCTTAGTTACTTTCTGCTCAAATGAGGCCTTTTTGAGGAACCGGATGGTTGAAGAGCTCCAATGATTTTTTGGGAGGGTTATAAAGTGCTTGATCTTATTTTTGTACCAGAATTTGAGATTTATCTTGTTCTTTTCTTTTCTTTTTTTTTTTTTCGTTTTCCCCCAACACACTTGAAATAGAGAGGAGCCATTTCATGATCAGGATTTAATGTTGTAACATCTAACGGTGTAAATGATGTCACCTTATTTAAATTTGTTAACTATTGTTCCTATAGCATTGTAGTTAAATCCAATTTGTTCATATTAAGCTAGACATCTCTATAAATCAGGTAGTGACCCAAAAAAGGGTGAGGATGGCTTAGGGAGGGGATGGTTCAGGGTGATGCCCACCCCCAATAACCAATTTGGGGGTTGAAGCCATTTCCAATGGCCGATTTGGGGTGGTTCGGCCATCTCCAATGGCTAATTTGGGGTTTAAGCCATCTCTTATTTTATTTTTTTTTGGCTGTGATCTGATTTAATTAAACGGTCTAATAAAAGTTATTGCACCTTAATCTCAATCGGCTGTAAAATTTATCGCCTAAAATCAAAATTTGTTACAAACAACAATGCATGCATTTACATACATGGCTTTCTCTGCCGCGCCCCCCATTGGAGTGTCGCCAAAGATTGGAATGTTTGAAGATTATACGTCGTGACATATTATTTGGTTGTAACAAAGATTGCCTTATTTGCATTCATTGTAGTGTGTAACGTATTTTAACTACAATGCTATAGATTATTTTTTTAAAATTCAACCATTGATGTTGGTCTGAGTAAATATTGGGTTGATTTGATGAATTGAATATGGTTGGAAATTTTAGTGGTAGAGAGGAAAAAGTTGTAACATCAGCAGCTTTATTTCCTGTTGAATGAGCACGTCTGAAGAAGTATCCTCTTGTAATTTTTTGAAGTCAAAATTAGGTAATTAAAAGCATGGAATGCGTCTTAATGAAAAATGAGTATCCTTTTTTTTTTCTTTTAATTTTTGCTAAAGCATATTTTTATTATTATCGTTGAGTTTTTTTTTCAATATTTTTTGTTCTTAATTTCTCAAGTCATAAAAGAATTGCTATCGATCCTATCATGGCGCAGGACTCCAACCCCAATGGCTCGAAGCCTCCAATCACAATGTTGAACGTAAGCCATGAAGTAATAACAATTATACAACTTGAAAATGGTAGGTAATGTAGTTCTTAAATAATTATAATTCTTGTATATATATGATCTACTCATTCCATATATACCGTATTGTACTATCCCCAGCGAAAGTGAAATGGAAACAATAAGTTTTGAATATTAAAGAGTGGACCAGCATTTAATTTAATTAATATAATGGCTCCTTGCCACTGAGTGCACTCCAGTGAGAATGCGATGTAGTCCAATAAATCATTAAATTATATATATATATATATATATATATATAAATTGTCTTGTAGTTATAAAGATGGTTGAGAAAGAATAATGGGGAAGATACGTGGGAATGTGGCACCAACTATCCCGTGACGCAAAGCGGGCATAAATGATGATGATGATGAGCTGCACCTCATGAGCACGGATTAGCGTAACCGACACCGCCACCGCCACCGCCAATGGCTTCCTTGTGGAAACAAAAAATTAGCAAAAAGCTCACGCAAAGCTTGCTATTCATTAATGGTCAAATTCGCAGCTCATACTCGGTGCTGAAGCTTCAAGGCATGCATACACAAATACTGAAATACACGCCTAGTAAGAGGGCCTCCAATTTTACACAAATTAATTCTAACATTTTAATAGTGAAGATAGTGGGATTCAACTGATCCGGACAATCTAAGATGTAAGATATTAGTTGTTTTAAGACGGGTGAATTTCACAGCCTCTCTTCCTTCTCTTATACGACTGAAATGATGTGACAATAAAAATAAGCATTTGAATTTTTTTTTTTTTTTTACGAGTCTTTGCTCATCTAAAGACTGATTTTTTTTACTATTATGTTATTGCAGTTGTATAACCGTCTACTAAATACATTTTTATAACATAAAATAGAAAGAGTGTAATTAAGATTTGTACTACCTCTATACGAAATACCAGTCTTCCAAGTTCCAACCACCCCCATTGAAAAGAAACAAAGAATTAAAGAAAAGAAGAAGAAACATTTACAAAGGCAAAGGTTGTGGGTCTCACGCGTTGACATGGGACAATTGTTCATAATCACAGATCATATATAATAAATAAATAAATAAATTAGACGAATAAACTACCAACTGGATTACTGGAAATGTACCTTTCAGTGTGTTTGTTTTTTAGTATTTTTGTGTACTTTCCTTTGTCGTTTCCCCTACGCGGACTAGCTCAAACAATGTCAACCTATCTACAACTGGCCCATTAGAATCTTCTCCTCCTCTTTCTCAAGTTGGGACCTTTTCCATTCCTCGTATAAAGTTGACTCCGCCCATCCAACTCCCTCCATGACCGTCACTCACCTGAGCTCCAAGACAAAGTCCTCTTCTCAACCCCCCACCATCATTCTTTCACAAGTACTCTTTCAAACCTCTCCAACCGAAACCCACCTCTCTTTCTGCGTCAAACGTAGCTCGTAGATATATATATATATATATATACACATATTGTGAATCTGTGGTACGTCTTCTAGCTGAAACACACAGACCCCATGGGCAACTACATTTCATGCAGTACTCTCTCCGGCGCACCAGGAGGAAAGCACTCCAGAGCCGCAAAAGTGATCTTCCCGAGCGGCGAAATCCAACTACTCCACGAACCCACTAAAGCAGCCGAGCTCATGCTCGAAACGCCGAACTTCTTCCTCGTAAACTCGCAGTCTCTCCATGTCGGGCGGAGGTTCTCTGCGCTCAGCGCCGACGAGGACCTGGAGATGGCCAACGTTTACGTCATGTTCCCCATGAGGAGAGTGAGCTCCGTAGTGACGGCGGCTGACATGGGTGCCTTGCTCCTCACCGCCAACACCACCACGACCAAGAACCGGAGGGTCCTACCGGAGTCTGGAGACGGTACTCCAAAGATGTTGGAAGGGAAAACCGCCGATGATGATTGGCATCATGAAAGCGAGGCAGCGGCGGCGGTGCCAAAGCTAAATTTGGATGATATTGAGGAGTTCTCGGCGCCGGAGTTTATGCATAGGCTGTCCATGTGCCGGTCAAAGAAACCAGAGTTGGAGACCATAAAAGAAGAGGCAGTTTTTTCATATTGAATTACATGATTTTATGTAAAGTGTCATCATGTGGATAGTTGGATCGATAGCCAGATAGGTGGATAGTTTGGAAGGATATTTACATCGGTGGATCATGTTCTAGCTTATAATTAAGTTAAATCGCACATATTAACCAAAAGATCAAAGACAATTAAATTGTATGTGCTGGAACATAATTACTAGTTAATTCATACGGCAGGGAAAAAAAACTCCCTGTTTTCGTTTAGTATATATGATTGCAATCAGAAATTCTTTTTTCTTCTGACCGATATTGTATTTCTTCTTGCAAACACTTCTATTCATGAAAGATGAAGATTGAAGAATTAATGTATCCAATATTGTATAGTTAAATTTATTTCATTTTCTCTTCAAATTAATATGATTGGAATGGTATGGTTACGTTAAGATGAGAATATTAATTAAATGATTAAATTTATTATTTCTTATTAATTTAAATAATTAGTGATTTAATATATAAATTTTTTTTTTTTATTATTATTATTAATTTCAAATTTTAGAATAACTTGTGATCTAAGACAGAAAAATGCTATAGATCATTGAATTTGGTTTTTATTTATCAGAAAAAATTAATTTTAAGATTAGTTAGGAATGCTACGAAGAAAATTATAGCATCCATTTCTCCTAAAGACAAGACAGGCTTAAATTCACCGTACGTGGAAGCTATAAGCTCGATCGGCTATCTTTTGAATGATAAATTGGAGCAACTTGGTGGCTTCATATATATATATATATAAACAGACATGGTACTATTGGCGCCCATTCCAGTTCTCGTTTCTCTCGTACACCACGCCACCACAATGCCTCATGATCTCCCATCGTAGCCCTCCAAGAAACCCCCACACACCACCCACCATCTTGCATGGAGTCCTCTCAGTCCTCCGAAACCCTAACCCTAGATTCCTCCCGCCTCTTCCTCACCGCCCTCCAATCCCTCCCTCAACAACAACTAACATTTCAACCATTCTCACTCCCTCTTCCTCTTCCTTCCATTCCCTCCTCTTTCCCACAATCCAAACTCATCCCCAAAACCCGTTTCGCAGTCGACGCATTCCGCTCCGCCGGCGATTTCTCCGTCTCCTACTTCCTCTCCCACTTCCACTCCGACCACTACACCGGCCTCTCCCCCAATTGGTCCAAAGGCGTTGTTTTCTGCTCCCACACCACCGCCAATCTCCTTATCCAAGTCCTCAATGTCCCTCCGCCCCTCGTCGTCCCGTTGCCGCTCCGCGAAACCGTCGTGATCGACGGCTGCGAGGTTACGCTCATCGACGCCAATCATTGTCCCGGGGCGGTGCAATTCTTGTTCAGGATTCCACGTCCCAACGGAGAATTCGATAGGTATGTCCACACGGGCGATTTTCGGTTCTGTGATTCGATGAAATTAGAGCCCTTTTTAGCTGAATTTATCGGTTCCGATGCGGTTTTCTTGGATACTACGTATTGTAATCCGAAATTTGTGTTTCCGTCGCAAGAAGAGTCTGTTGAGTATGTTGTTAGTGCGATTGCGAGAATAGGTGGTGAATATCATACGGGTGGTTCGGTGAGGAATGTTTTGTTTCTTGTAGCTACTTATGTTGTTGGGAAAGAGAAGATTTTGCTTGAGATTGCGCGGAGGTGTGGTAGGAAGATACATGTGGACGCTAGAAAAATGGAGGTTTTGCGTGTTTTGGGATACGGTGAGAGCGGGGTGTTTACAGAGGATGAGTGTGAAAGTGATGTTCATGTTGTTGGGTGGAATGTGTTGGGTGAGACATGGCCATATTTTAGGCCTAATTTTGTGAAAATTAAGGATATCATGGAGGAAAGAGGGTACTCTAAGGTTGTGGGTTTTGTTCCGACAGGGTGGACTTATGAAGTGAAGCGCAATAAGTTTACGGTGAGGTCTAAGGATTCGTTTGAGATTCATCTTGTACCGTATAGTGAACATTCAAACTATGATGAACTTAGGGAATATGTGAAGTTTTTGAAACCCAAGCGCGTTGTTCCTACTGTGGGTTTGGATGTTGAAAATCTAGACAGCAAGCATGCCAATAAAATGCGAAAGCATTTTGCTGGGCTAGTTGATGAAATGGCCAACAAGCAAGAGTTCTTAAGGGGTTTTTATCGAGGGTCCTGTGAAATGGTTGACAAGGTTGAAAAGGATGGCAGCAATGCCTCAAATGAGGGGATGGACCGGGAGAACGAGATCAAGACATCCGAGGGAAAAACCATTAAAATAACTGATCCGGATTTTGTGTTGGACTCAACATCTTTTCTGAAAGAATCTAGTACGCAAGATCCAGTTGTCTTGAATGTTGAGGATGCATATTCTCTGAAACAGCCTGGTTCGCAAGATCCAACTGTGGTGGATGATGAGGAAACAGAGAAAATCATTCAGGAGCTTCGTGATTGCTTGCCAGCATGGGTCACTCGAAGCCAGATGTTAGATCTAATTAGCAGCTCTGGAAGGAATATTGTTGAAGCAGTGTCCAATTTCTATGAACGTGAAACTGAATTTCATGAGCAGGTTTTTGCTTGTACAGCTTCTACATCCATTTCTCAGACCAGCTCACTTAATGACTCTGCATCACTTTTGAACACAGGTTCTTTTATGAGCAGTCCTGTTGTAACTGTTGGCAATTCTTTAAGTCAAGTCGATGAGTCAGCCAACCTGATGCATTTGATTAAGAGTGGCAGTGGCATTTCTCCTGGAAAAAGGAAAAGGACTATTGGCGATGGGCCGAGCAAGAAAGTAATAGTCAATTCAATTAACAGTGGCACTTCTCCTGGGAAAAGGAAGATGAATACTGTGAATAAGCTAAACAAGAAAGCAAAGGTCAATTCAAAGTCGGGCTCTGGTAGGTCAAAACAACCTACAATTACAAGGTTTTTCAGTAAAGTTTTGCCTGATGTTTCTCAAGGTGGTATGGTTGGAAGTTTGCTTGAGCAATGCCCTAAAGATGAAAATCTGTTGCCTGATGCTGCTGCCAAGTTATACAAGGATGAAATAGATCAGTTTATTCAAATAATAAATGGTAAAGAGTCATCTAATAGCTATGCTGCCAACATCCTAAAGAAGACAAAAGGAGATATAAATAAGGCACTGGATATATACTACTGTAATCCTAAGGGTGACCTTAGTGACTCTGGCAAATCAGTTCTGGCACAGAGTGGTGTCGACAACTGCTCTCCTGGCCAAAAGAATAATGTGTCAGAGAGATCAGAACGTATTCCTGACATCTCTGTTCAGGCATTGTTAACAAAGGATGTGGATGCAACTCTTGTATCACTACCGCCGGAAAAATACAATCCTATAGAGCATGGTTGGTTATTTTATATCTTGTAGATGTTATTCAACATCTTGAGCTTTCTTGTTGATATCTTTAACTTTTAGATATCTTCCAAATGGCAATCTTTCACATTGCAGTACATTTGCAGCATGCTGGAAGAGTGGACAACCTGCTCCATATATACATCTTGTAAGAACATTTGAACAGCTCGAGGATGAAAAAGGAAAGATAAAAGCTACTTCTATGTTGTGCAATATGCTCAGAAGGTTTATTGCTACAGATTGCATATTTGATACTCTGTACAAATCTTTTATTCTTCCTTTAATGGTATGATGGATTGCATTTTATTAGTCTTAGCTGATTGGGGCTCATTCTTTGCTTGCAATCGGTTTTATGACAAAGTTTGCTGATCTTGTCTCCGGAGGATGTGCTGCCTGCCATGTATTTGTGCACAAATAAGATTGCTGCTGACCATGAAAATATAGTGAGTCTCTTCTTTCTGCAATCTTTATCCTGTTCTTGAGTTGGAGCTGACTTTGGCCAGTCATCACAACAAAGGAATATGTTTAACAATTTGTGTTCCCTGTGTGCATTATAAACAATACTATTCTGGGGTAGTCATTATGTGAACTAGTAAATTTGACGTCAAAATCTATCTTCAAATTTAAGTGATTTAATTTAATTAGCTTTATCAAGTTTTTCTAGAGTCTGAAAAGCATAATGACTCAGACTGGAGGGATAAGCCTATGTAGCTGACTCCAAAAGTTATTAGTAGGTTTTTGCTGGGCTATTAAGTTATTTTGGAAGATGAGTGGAACTTTCTGATTAGTAGACTTTAATAATATTGGTAAAGTATAAACCCCAAGGGGTTGACTCAAGTGGTAAGTGTCTTGGTCTTGGTGACATTTTTATTAGGTCTAAGGTTGAATTCCCTTGGTTGCAAACAATTCATTGGGGCCATTTTGCCGGTGAAGCCAGAGTGTTACCCGATCCGTGTGGAGGAGGCGCTTTGCACGGGTTTGAGGTTTACCTAACAGGGGTGTGTACACAAAATGGTCATACCTTGGAGGGGTTCATTGTCATAAAAAAAAAAATAATAATAATAATCATAATACTATTGGTAAAGTACTTTTGTCTAGTTTTTTAACCTGCCCGGTCTCAGGGGTGAGTGTCTTTAGGCATTAAGCATTTTATCTACTGCGCAATAAAACAAAATGTCCTCATGTTATACCAATGCTGCAGGAACTAAACATTGGTGGTAGTTTGGTCACATCAGCACTAGAAGAGGCATGTGGCACAAACCGGTCCAAAATAAGAGAGATGTATAACAAGTTCGGGGATCTTGGTAGTAACAAGTGTTCTTTAATTTTTTTTAATGATTTATATTTGGTCTGCTGGACTATGTCTTTCTGCAAGGTTGTTGTATAACCTATGAAATAGTCTATTGTGCTTAAAGGTGATGTTGCTCAAGAATGCCGACAAACACAGACATTACTTGCCCCTCCTTCGCCACTTCTAATTAAAGATGTATTTTCTGCACTCCGAAAGATAAGGTATGAATAATCTGTCTTCGCTTTCTATTTATGAAAATTATGAGCTTAATAAACATATTAGTGACTATTCAGTGGTGGTTTTCTAAAATGGATAGGGAATAAATCGTAGAATGATTTCAGTAACCCGATGGTAATATCAGTGGGGTCTAATGCCTTGTAGGTATAATAGTTTTTGGACAAACGGGCATCTCATTCCCCCATAAAATAATGGGTGGAGGGTAAGGACACAGCATATGGGTGCATGAGTATATTTTCCTATCTCAAAAAGGAGCCGGGAAAAAAAAAAAAAAAAAAAAAAGGAGAGAAAGAGAGAAAAGAAAAAGATAAATACCCGAAATGTTTTTTCCATGTAGGTTCTGTGTTTCAATGAAAAACAGTTTGTGTTATGAAATATTTTTCATATTAAACTTTTCATGTATGTGGTGACTTTTCTTTTCACTTTTTCTCTTATATTCTTTTGGTCTTCGGTTGGAAATTCTGAAAAATACCATGATATACTAATGCTTTATAAAAATATTAATTCATTAGTATTATTCTAATGCTTTAAGAATATCGTTTTAGCACTAGAAAGTTTAGATCGAAGTTCATTTTATAACCTAAACTCAAATAATAATTTTCACCTTTACCTTTTATATACTGTGTATACCTTTAAATGTCATAAAAATATGTTAATATTACTAAAATAACATAATACATGGGTCCGAAAGCCATCCACTGTGTTCGGTGTGCATATTTTTGTTTTGAAGGGGTGTTCGGTGTGCATATGAGTTGCCTTAAACTTGACTTTGAATGTCATGTGCTATTTCTGGAAAATGACTTGCTGGAATTGAATTTTGGAAGTTGTTTCTTCCGGACTGATATGTCTAACATTGTCATACACTGGCAACATTTTTTATGTTTTAGAAATCACTGGAAAATGCGAAACAACTTTTTCCGTAATACATTTTATTTTGATACAGATAGAGACGTGGAAAAGTTTCTCATGATTAGTTAGAATGAAGAGTATCTATAGAGTTCTTGGAGTCTGTTGCAGTTTATGTTGTCATTTGTTCTTTTATTCCTGTTATTTGTTCAATGAAAAATGCTACACACACTCCCACACTTCTTGACGTGGTACTAAAAATCATCACTAGATTTTGGATGGATCACTATTGGATTTTAGATCCAATGGATGGTTTTAGTTCCACATCAGGGAATGTTCACTTGGGAGTGTGGGAGTGGGAGTGTGTATAGCATTTCTACTGTTCAAATGGTAGGTCACAACATTTAGACTGCTTCTCGAGAGCTGCCTAAAAAGCTTAAATTGCTTGACAAAATCTGTAAAATTCAGAAGCATCCTTGAGTTACGAAACAGCATGTGAGTAACTTCTGCTTTTTAAAAGCTTCAGCACCCTTGAGAACCCCTACCAAACGAGCCTTACTTCTGAGGCTTTAAAAGAAATCACTTTAAAGAAGCAACTGTTGTAAGCACATGGTGATAGACATAGGAATTTGTCCTCAAATTTTTTATATTATCAACATGGCTAGGGAATTACTTAGGGATTGAACCATTACACACTTACACTGAAGGGATTTGACTATGCTTGTGGACTTTTTGGCTAACTAGATTCTGCAAGATATGGTTATGAAGGAAAATATGTTCTAATTTCCTTTCATATTATGTAGCTAATTTTTTTATTCAAAATCCATAATGATAAGATTTTATTGAACTTATATTATTGATTTAAATATTTAACTCGGGTACTAAATGCAAGCACTTTGTTATGTGAAATTACTTTTATCCTCGCTCTTCTTATATGGTACTCAACAGTGTACAAACAGGCAGTGGAAGTACTGTTCGAAAGAAAAGCCTCATCGTAAATCTCATGTGTTCTTGTAGAGAGAAGGAGATGAAGTTTCTTGTTAGAACTTTGGTAAGACTCTTAATATAATTTTTCCCCGCGCCGCGGCGGGGGGTTTTAACTTTATCTGTAACATGATGTGGATAGAGCCTCTGGTCTGTCTCTGATTTAGTGCAACCTCTAATTCTCTTCTTGTGACCTGTTTGTCTCACTGTTTACTTTTCTGGTTGGGATTGAAATCAAACGCTTATTTAGGTTTCTCATATTTGATTTATAATTATCTTGGAAAATAGTAGAAATTTAGACCAGGACTTGGCTATAAATACTCTTGTTATCTCTCTATCTGTGATGGTACTCTTTTATTCATTTTGTGTAATAATGGTGTTCAATATTAATTATGTCATTGTAAACTGTAAGTGTTTATAGTCATCTTCCACTTGTTGACTTGAAGAATCATCATCATCATTGTAGCTGCATCAATCTTAGGCCAAGGCTAAACTATGCTTACCTTTGCTTTCTTTCCTTATTATTATTACTTTCTGGGCAAGTAGATGCTTGAGTTTCACTGTAACTGTATGAAGGATGGCTATTGGGTGTGTTTGATAAACTTTTTTAGGATTTTTTTTTTTTGGTGAACAAGTGTTTTGATGTGACATAAAGGTGAAAGAGGTTTTGGAAGATTGCTTTCTCTGAAATGTTTATCAAAACACTTATTTATCAAACACTTATTTTTCAGACGATTGCTTCCTCTGAAATGTTTATAAACTTATTGTTTCCTCTGATAAAACCCTTGAGTTTCACTGTAACTGTATGAGGAATATTGCTTCCTCTGAAATGTTTCGGAAGAAGGTTAAGTATCATATGGTGGAGTGGAATCAGTTGTGTGGCCAAAGAAAAATGTAATAATTAAGTTGTGTTTCCATCTCAATATCTTGAATAAAGCATGGCTGAGCAAGTGGTGGTGCCCCCTGGGCATTTTGGTTGAAGTTTGATAGTCTTTCGGATATCTAAAATAAATTACGGGGTAGGGTATCAAGTTTAGAGCCAAGAAAGCTCATAGTTATAGTATGAGGAAGAGCAGTTTCAGGGATTGGGAAAAAGTTCTAGAGGGTGACTTAGATTTGGGGATGGTCCTGGTGCTTTGGATTTTTTTTTTTTTTTTTGGTAAATGGTATTTATATTTGGTTTTATTTGCAAGCTTTTAGTAGTCTAATATGTGATATTAGAGGAATTCTTCCCATATTTTTGGAGAGGTGAGGTCTTTATTGATCCCCTTGTTTTACCTGCTTGAGTTGTGATTAATTTTAAATGCATGCACCTGATTTTAGCAGGATGCTTCTCCTGGATCACTGCTTATAGACTAGGTTGGAATCAAGATTGGTAGAAAGAGCATTGGGAGAGAAGTTTTTCTCTCTGACAACCTAGATGATTTTAATAGTTTTTCTCTACATGATTGCTGCTTGAAATATTTTGGTGGATGTTGCTATTATTGTTAGAAGAGGGATCCCTACAAACAGCTGCATTTTGTTTAGGAGAAATTTTTAGAGAATTGATTAATCACTCCTGTACTTGAATTTTGCTTACTCATTTTTCTCTTAATGTTCTTGGATGTCCAATTCCTTTAACTGTGTTAACTTTTCACACATGCCTAAACTTACCAATAAAAAAGAACTTTTTGTTCTCATCAATAGCTTGAGTTTTTAAGTTTCTTGAGAATAAGGTTGTGGAAATGAGCTTGTTTGACCAAGCTTTTGCACACTAGTGAGGAAGTATTTAAGGTCCAGGTGTTTGTGCTCTAGGCGGTTGAGCTTCAAATTTCTCTTGATCCCAGTTGTAGCACCACCGTGTAACCAAGCCCTTCCTACTTATTTCTCCTTGTGTCCTCTAGTTTATATTTATCATTTGCGCTTCTAGTTTAATAAATTCTTACTCATTTATCATTAAAGGGGTACTTATCAAAAAAAAAAATCATTAAAGGGCCTAAATATTTATTTAAATTGAAAAATATAGCATAGATTAATTTTTGAAAACATATGTGCTATACAAAAAGTAGAGATAGCTGATATATATAGGCTGAAAATGTAGTTGCTTTACCTTTATTTCGTCATTTGTGCTATTGATTCCCTGAGAAAGAGTGTTTCGCCTTTCACTTTTCTTCATTATTTTGCTTTCTCATGGTCTTCTGTTGTTTTTTTTAGCAAAAAAAAAAGTAAGAATTAAAATCTTCTGTATTCATGTGTGATGCGCTGAAAAGTATGTCTTTTAAGCCTGGTAGGATTCTATGATTTCTGAGAAAATATATTCATTCTATCGCAAAAAAAAAATATATATATATATATATATATATATGATGTGATTTTCTTTCTTGGTTGTCGCAAAATAGATGAAGTTTTCGAAAATGAAAGCATTTATTCATTTAACTTCTCATATTAGCCTTAGATTGACCTCACATTTTTCAAATTTGAGCCCACCTATATCGGCCCGTCAAAGGACATTAGGAAGGGTTTTTGTTTCATTAAAATGCGGGCGATTGATCAACTTTCACACATTGTGGATCAGAGGAATTTTTATTTTTGAATGAGACTGATGAATGGTGGAACTTAAACATGTTTAACTTATGGTATTGAACAATTTTCTGTTTGTGCTCGTTTTAAGTATCATTTCTGCGCAGGTCAGGAATTTACGGATTGGAGCAATGATGAGAACTGTTCTTCCTGCTTTGGCTCAAGCTGTCTTTAGTAATTCCTCCCCTAACTTTTACCATGAAGGAAGAGTTGAAAATCTGAAGGAGAAGATTCAGGTGATTATTTCTGCTAGCTATAACGAACTCGTACATTTTGTCATCCTTTAGTTGTTTTTTTTAAAAAGATTTTCACCCTACCCTATCACTGATTCAAACAAATGAGTTTTTGGCATAATCCCTGAACATTTTGTAGAGTTTTTTTAATAAAAAGTATCTCCTCTTCTTCTATATTTTAATTTTAATTATGAAAGTTCATTTTGTTTTCAATAATTTATTTTATGCGGGCATACTCATTGTGTCGAATGATTTGTTTGTTATAGCATTTCTGTTGGTTATTTGATCTTTTGGTTTCTTGCAGTGCCTTTCTGCAACCGTAGTTGAAGCCTATAATATAGTCCCCAATTTGGTAAGTATCTATTTTTATGCATTAAGGTTCTTTGCTGTTTTTGTTTTTCTCTGGCAACTAAATTTTTTGAACTTTCTTTTTGCTATTTGCTAAATCTCTTTATTTTGCAATGTGTCATGAAAATAAATGTTTCTTTTCATATGTTGATATAGAATGTGTTTTATTTGTTAATTTGTCTTAGCTGAAGACGAGAAAATAACAACATACTTAATTTGCAGGACGTTATAGCTATCACTGGGAAAATCTTTCATGTTTTTACAAGTTGTTTACTGGTTAAAAAAGTAAAATAGATCACAGAATTTTGTCGTTCTCAATGCAGTACAATGCACTTGTTTTATTTGAATTAGGAAATCACAGCAGAAAAAAATAAATAAATAAAATATCTACCTGTTTTAAAGAAAGCCATTTTTGTTTTAGTTTTCCATTTTCTTTGCTTTAAAGAAAGACATATACACTCCTTTCCTTTCCGAATGAAAAGAAAGGAGTGTATATGTCTTTCTTTAAAACAAAGAAAATGGAAAAATAAGACAAAAATGGCTTTCTTGAGCGATATTAGATAAAGTTTTAAAATCATATGGAGACAAAGAAAATGACAAAATAAAACACAATAGTCATATATACTCCTTTCTTGCGACAAACTTGTTTAAGAATCAGGGACATGTATATGTTGCAATCAATATCTCAAAATGTAACACTTGTCTGCTGTGTGATTAATTGTAAGCAGGATCTGGTTGTTCCTTCTCTCATGAACAAGGGCATTGAATTTTCTTCTTCAACTTTGTCAATGGTTCCAGGAATACCTATTAAGCCTATGCTTGCAAAGTATATATTCTTGGATGCACTATATGCTTCTTTTTTCTCCCTTTTCCAAGTTATGCCAGATGCATGCGAATGCTTTGGCTTATTATTTGTGTTGTTTGTTCCTTGTGGTAGAATCACTAATGGGATCCCGCAAGCGCTGAAGCTGTTCCAAAATAAAGCCTTTACATGTGAATATAAGTATGCTCTTTTTTTTTTTTCTTTTTTTTTTTCTTTAGTTGATAGTTTCTTTTCTCATGCTGTGTTGATTTCCTCCATGCAGTTCTTTAAAGTTTCACTGAATCATATTATAAACTAGGTTTACTAACATAGGGACGGGCAACAGTAGTCATATTGAAATTCTTATTTGGAGATAATAATAAATGTTGCACACAATTTTGATTGTATTGAGAACATTATTGTGATTTTTACTGTATTTTATATAGCTCTACCATACTGATACCATAATGGTAGAATTGAAAGAATCTAGCCGCAAGCAAGATGAGGAGAGACATGAACATATTTAAGAATGAAGATGATAACCAATGCTGAAGTTGCTAGTGTGGTAGAAGAAAATAATCTAACTCCAGCCTTAGCATCTAATAATTGAACTACAACAATCTCAGTTAGTGTACTACAACTTATACTCTATCAGATCTAGGTTTTTTTGGTGAATAAACAATATTCATTAGTATGACCGTGCAGTAGATGCTTGCTTTTTTCTTCATGTCTGAAGAGAAGATCGGTGATAAGGGAAACAGAGTAAGCAATGGTGAATGTTGATCATCTGGGCAAGCAGCTTCCAGATTTTTTATATAATGGCAAGCTTGATTTAGGTCATAAAGGGAATATTACTTTAAGCTATTTTGTCGGATTCTCTTTTTGATGTCCTGAACTTCAAGTAGTTCTTCCTATTTGCTCCTACAGGTTTCCATTATCGTGATAATCCACGCATGGGAATTTTAACTTCTTCTTTTTATTTATTTTTATTCATAGGCTTTTATATTATTTTTCTTCTCATAAAAGATCAGTTATGTTTCTCTTTTCTTTTGTCCAGTCAGGATGGTACTATTTCTTCATGAACATAATTAGTTTAGTGGTGGCTATTGAGTGGAAAATATATTACCAAAAAATAATTTATTTTTGGTAATCTGGCTGCATTACCTGCTGAACTGGTTTCTGATGTTGCAATTTCAGATATGATGGTCAGCGTGCCCAAATTCACAAATTAGTTGATGGATCTGTTCGCATTTTTTCACGAAACGGGGATGAAACAACATCAAGATTTCCAGATTTGATTAATATAATTAAGGAGTCGTGTAAGCCTGCTGCAATGACTTTCGTACTGGATGCAGAGGTAAGAACATATTAGTGCCAGATGCTTCTTTGTCATTTGAGGACTGAACCTTTTCTCTACCATTTTTTGTAAAGGTAAGAACTGGTTTATTTTCAAGGTAATGCATGTTGATCATAAACTAAGCACTCTGAATCATTCTCTTCTTCTTCTTCTTCTTCTTCTTTTTTCTTTCTTTCTTTCTTTCCTTTTTTACGTCACTCTGAATCATTCCTTATGTGGTTCTTTCTGGTTTCAGGTTGTTGCAGTTGATAGGAAGAATGGCTGCAGACTCATGTCCTTCCAAGAACTATCTTCACGAGGGAGAGGGAGCAAAGATACCTTTATTACAGTGGATAGCGTGAAGGTTTCATGCATTACCTATTTCGTGTCATGATAGGGTTCAATGCTTCAATGCTTAATTATGAGAGATAAAGACTGTTTTTCTTAACCTTGATGCCAATTATTGAACATAATTTTCTTGCTAACAATTTTGGGCTCATTTGGTAATGCTTTTTAAAGGGTGTTTTTTTGCTTTTTGGTTGTGATGTGACATGAAGGTGAAAGTTGTTTTGAGTGTTTTGTGTGTTAAGTTGTTTGTTCATGCTCTTGCTTTTTTGCTAAAAAAAAAAAAAAACTGTCCTAAAGGTGTTACGAAATGAGCCCTTAATTATGTTAGGGTTTCTGGTAATTGTTTGCTATATTTCTCGAAGAAAATGCAAGAAGTTTTCCACTCTTTACATAGTGGAGCCTTCTAGTTTATTAGTATTGCTATAAGCGTAAAATAGAAAGTTAAAAGGATGTTTGCAAGTACTTGTGATTCCCGTTGAGATGCTACGTGAAATAGGAAAGAGAGAATTCTGTTATGACTGTTGTTCTGCTATTTTTTGAAGCTGGTGTGTGTAGGTTCCTCGTATTCCAATTGTTTGTATTGAACCTTTTTATTATTTTTAATTTTATTGTATGAGTTTTTATGTGTCTATGGTCGTAAAATTAGGTGTTGTGTTTAATGTTCTTGACAGTTTTGAGCAAGAGGTTACTGCCTATACAATTGGGCTCAACATGGTTGATGTGGGACAGATTTATCTGCCTACTGATGATTATGGTGGGCTTTAGGGTTTAAAGTTTGTCTTTAGCGCTTATGAATAGTATTAATTGTTTGTAGTTTGAGTTAGGTTGAAAAGGTAGGATTTTGAAGGGCCAAGAGGACTGTTTGTTGGAGCAAACAGGTTGCAGAAACTTTTCTGGCAGTGGCAAGATTTGGTATTTCTAAGGTTGTTTCAAGGGCTTATGTGTTGGCTTACAGTATGGAAAGATTTAGGGCTTAAGTTTTCAAAATACCTGGGAAAAAGGTTGAGGACTTAATATCAAAGGATTCATAGAAGAAGAATCATCCTGGAAGCTGTGAACATTGCAGTGAGGGGTGTTGTGAACAGTAACCAGGAGAAAGAAAAGAAGAGAAGGGGTGGGGAGAGAGGAGATCACACCAGGAACACATACCTTTTATGAGCCAAAATACTCAAATTCTCTCATAAAATATAAAATTGTTCTAGTACAAAACCAGTTTTATATAGGTTGATTTGGGATCTTGGATTTGGGTTTTAAATAAATAGACTTGAAATGCCTTGATTCAAAATCCATAGATTTTGAAATCCCTTTTTGTACCAAATTTATACATGGAGAAATTTGAAATCTAGAATTTTTCAAAATTGATACTTTTACTAAATCAAGATGTATGAATAAAATATTAGGAAGAAGAAATCAAGCAAATAAAATAGCATTACAAGAGGAGACTAGATAAGCACCTAAATTGTTTTCCCTAGAAAGTAGATACCATGAACATATTTGATTTTGAATTTTCATGTCTTAACATCATCAAGTACAATTTCAAAGCCTTTTTGAGTAACTTTGATGTCCTTGCGTTCTGAAAAACTTTCTAGACCAATGAGCTTTAACTCAAATGGTACTTCCTCCCTTTGTAGCAAGGTGGAGGGTGACACCATGGGTTCAAGTCCCACCAAGTGCGTGTGTAACTTACTAATTAAAAAAAAAAAAAAAAAAAAAGCTTTGTAGCCTCTTCAAGCTTCCCCAATTTTGCATAGCCAGAAATAATTGTAGGCCAACAGCACAAATCCCAACTTAACTAGTAAAATAATCAAAGTCTGGACAACTTTCTAGCCCCTTCGAGCTTCCCCAATTTTCCAGAGCCAGAAATAATTGTGGGCCAAGAGCACAAATCTCAACTTGACTAGTAAAATAAATCAAAGGCTACAAACAAAAGCTGAATAATTAAGACCCTTGAAATAACAAACTTAAATTAAGCTGAAATTCAGACTAAAGTAAGATAGTAGCACCTAAGAACTAACATAGACACTTCTTTTGAACCAAAAGGTCTTCTTAGATATATGTCCTGAGACCCATAGCTTTGGTGTTTGGCTTCCAAACCATGTATTTCCTCCCTAGGCATGCAACCACCGCCCTCCCCCAAAAAATATATATATATACATATGATAGGAAGTTTAATTAACATAAAATCTTGATTATTGTCTATCAAGTACTTTTATGTTCCATGAATGTGTTTTTCATTAGCCTGGTGGAAAATCAGAAAGTTCAAAAAGCAGGTTGGTAGATATGTTTTTGATTTGTAACTATCTTCTTTCTAGTAATTGTCCTTTCTCTTAATGATTCAATTCTGTACTCCCAGTTAGTAATATATTGTCCATTTCCCTCAATCATTTAATTAGAGAATCACCAAATTGATGTTTCACTTGTGGTAGTTCGCTAGATAGTATTCTTATAGAACTTCTCTATTTTAATTATTTTATGCAGTTTCCAAGCACTTCTGCTTGTACATACCTTCTCTTCCAATTTTGCATTCTTCATGCCAGGTTTAGGTAAAAGGAAAAATTGCAATTTGTGCTTTGTCAAAACCAATTATTGAGACAGGAGGTTGTCTACCATGAGTTATCAGGATATGATGCTTTTTGATGTCTTTTTATTTTCCAAGCTGTAGGCTATGGTAGTTTCAATTTAATTACAGGTGGTCTGAAAGGATCTCAGTCTGATATATCGTTTTCAACAAATTCTTTTCTGTGGTATATGACTTAAGATGCGGGAACATGGACTAGTGAAAATGTAGACAGATGGAGTTGGTACGTTTAATGGATTGCTTTTGGTGAAATCCCTCCATGGTAAGAGTAGTAAGTGAATTGTGATGAAATGGATAGGAGATAATGATAAAGGTGCACAGCCGTATGCACGCTATCTAGTACTGGATAAGAGGGAGTGCAACACTGCCATCCCAAAAGCAGTTGATAGAGTTGGTTCAAAGATATTAACCTAGTACCAAATTAAGTTATTTATGGGTTTCAATCAAATTTAACAAACCCAAACACAAGTTGGGTTGATTATTAGGTTGGTCTCTAAGAATAAAAAGATTACAGAAAGAGATGGATTAACCCTAGCAAGCATAATCAACCTGGTTTGGTTTGCTGAAAAGAAATGGTTTGATTTGCTTCAAGGCAGATTACAAACAAAAATGTAGTTGAAACAAAATGAAAAATTCACTTGCATGATTCAGTTTTCATGGCACCCTGACAAGCCAACAATTGAAGAAAAGCACAATAATGATGATGATGATGATGATTATGGTGCACTGGCAATGGACAATGCGATGGTTCAAAAAGTATGGCTTACCAGTCCTAGTCAACCAATTTTTTACCATAAATTTAAGTTCCTTTTTTAGATCATGACACGGTAATTGGTACTGTGGTACTCAAAAAGTTGGCTTTTCCTGTCTGCTCAGTCTATATCTAAACTAACTTCTGTTGGTTTTCACTACTTTTGAGCCCTACATCGTTTAGAGATGGTACTGTATGAAGTCAATGAGGTTGGATTGGTCCAGTTCTTGGGTTAAATGGGACGAAGCAGCACTCGGATAGATGAGTATCTTAAGTGGAACTTTTGAAATAATATTCAAATGAATTAGGCCAAGGAATCTGATTTGAGGGGATAATTATAGTACGGGAAGCCGACTTGAATCACAATGTGGGTTCATGGTTCAGCTTTGTAGAGGAAGGAGGGAGACTATATGATCTTGTGATGGTGAAAGAGGACTAATGAATTCTTTTCATGCAATATGTGTCTCAGAGTCTACATCAAAATTTTCAAATATGAACCATTTGTTTATTTATCTATTTTATCTCGTTCAGTGAGCAATGAACATGTGAAATTTTATTCTGAGAGAGCTTGACCAGGAAATATAAGGTGGTGCTATTCATGTCTGTGTTAATAAGTGACAGAGAGATGAGAGAATAGCTAATAGGTGACAAACCTTGGTGATGGATCTTATAGCTGTTTCATTTGCATTTTTAGTAATATGATGTATATTACTGTTTTGCAGTAAAGTTTATTTTCTTCATTTCCTTTTTTGTTATTTTAATCACCTGTGCTTTTTTTAAAATCTCTGGATATGTTTCTGACAGTTTCTTTACCTGCAGGTTGATATATGTGTGTTTGTCTTTGATATCATGTTTGCTAATGGAGAGCGGTAATTATCTTGAATTTTCTCATATATGTACATTGAAACTATAGGACAGAACTATACAAGCATGTTTATGCATTTTTACTGTCACTGATTCCATGTATTCTCAAAAGGGCAAATTTGAGATTCATTAGTGTAGAAGTATTCTTCTTTCTTTGGTGGCTGGGCAAGAATCGAGCCGTACTCTAACCCAAGTCTATCCACCCATCACTACCTGGGCCAAGGCCTGGGGAGAAAATACTGTATCCAATCCCATATTTATGGTAGATGTCAATTCTATTGGTTATACAGTATGTAAAACTGATGTTTTTGTTTAAGTATCCTACATCGCCAAGAGATACATGACCTGGGAACTTTATAAGTCATGGTGTCTCCTCCTCTCTCAAGGCGTCTTTTGAGAGTAAGGCCCATTGACTTTTACAGTTTTCAGGTACCAATATAGTAGCAATGACAGTATTATATAAAAAAATGCATTACAGAGACAGGAGCCACCAATTTGTTTTCTGATTTATTGACTAGATCCGATCTGCATGAAATTTACTGTAATATGATTGCAGTGGAATCATAGTATGTTTAGCAGTTTATATCCATCAGTATTTCCCGTTTTAGTGACCAAGATAATAAGGTTAAATTTCTTCTGTCAAGTGTGTATGGTATCTAGCATTGTGGTTGAGGGTAAATTTTAATTATAACCTGTCAGAAATGCGTCAAGTATTAGGATGTTTCTTGATCAACTGGAGGCCATTCAATGTATTTTTTGATGCTGATTTTGAAGTAGTCCTGACACTGCTTTGTTTTTCAGAGATGTAAACAAGCCTAGTGTCAGTTAAGTATTTGACTATTCAAGCTTAGTTTGATTGTACTGTACTTGGGTCGAGCTCAAGCAGACCTCAAGCCTTGCACCAAACTCACTTGCATGTTTGGTAGATCTTAAGAACATTTTAACGTATTGTTAATTTGACTGATTCGACATCCATTTGTATGAGTTCCATATTTAACTTCATGAATGGAAATTTGTTGTATTATTTACATATTTCTGAAATTCTTCTTTTGGTGGTTTCTCTTTTCTATTGCTTTTAATGATGTTTTCTGTCAATACATTTCTTATGTGGCTATTCACTGCAGCTGCTTAGTAACTAAGTTCGGTTGCTAATGAACCTTAACCATGCTGAATTTAGGATTTCTTAAGTTTGGCTTGTTAACCATTGAACCTTGAAATTTAAGCTCAACATAGACTTATTTGACTTCTTTTGGCGGAGGAACCTGAATGACCTTATTAAAGGAAGCCTGACCTTTTTGCAAGTAGCTTCATTCATTTTTTGGCCTTAAGTAGGGACTCATGTAAATAGAACAGGAATTTAGGATGTTAGAAGTTATAAGAATATACTGCCTGTGGATCAGATAAGTATTATTCTTTGAGAGTGATTCTACAATGACATTTTGTTTCTTCTTTTCAATATATGTGGTGCTAGAAATCTGAAGACATGGTCCTAAAGTCTTCTTCCTCAGAAGAAGCACTACCAAAAGTGCTTCAAATGACCTTGATAATTGAGTGTCTTCCACATTTTTACCACCATATAGAGGATCTGTGATGCTCAAAGCTGCATAGCTTAAATTGACACTGACCTGTCCTTATAGTTTAAATGGCAATGTTCTGGACCTTAAACTGCCGAAGACACTTAATTAGACTGAACCTTATGCAAAATGGAACAGGGATTTCTGATCTGATTCTCGTGCTGTTTATAGCCTAGTCTGAAAACAATTTATTTTCCATTTGCCACCAATAACTAGTTTGGCATTGTTTTCATTAATCACAATTTTATTCACATATCTTCGTACTCTCCAGTAATTCACAATTTTATTCTTGCGCTGCTACATGGGCCAGTGGTTATATTCTTGTCATCCAATTTGTTGCTTATCATTGGAACAAATTTTGAATTTAGCTAATATCTTACTCTATTACAGGCTGTTGAGTTTTTCTCTCCGCCAAAGACGAAAAAGTATGCATCTCCACGTTTTATGATGCAGTTATTCTTTTATTTTTCTGGATTCAAGAGACCTTATTTTCTGTATAAGTATACTGTAATCTAATCCTTTAAACCCTTTGCGCCACAGAACTGAAGGATTTGTTTTATGATGAGAAGTTGGGACATTTTGAATATGCAAAGGAAATGACAGTAAGTTCGTGAGTTTCATCTTTTATTTATGTTTTATAGTATTGTGTAATCAGAGGTTTATATGATTGATCTGTTTGTAGGTCGAAGCAGATAATACTTGTTTGACCAATGAAGCCACATTAAGTAAGATAAGCTCTTTTCTTGAAGATGCATTCCGCTCCTCATGTGAAGGGATCATGGTTAAATCACTGGATGTTGATGCTGAATATTCTCCATCAAGGCGTACTGACACATGGTTAAAGGTTATTGGCTTATGATCATTTTGCTATTTCACTATCTGATGAACACAGAGCAAGGAAATGATTGCCCTCTGATTGACACTCTTATGTTGTTTGAAGGTCAAGCGAGACTATGTGGAAGGATTGTATGACTCTCTTGATTTAGTCCCAATTGGTGCATGGCATGGTAATGGGAGAAAAGCTGGATGGTAATACCTCATTTCTTTTCTCTATGCTTTTTCACGCCCGTGGTTAGTGAGTCGCTACAACTCTCGATTTGGTTAGTGGTTCACTCTTGCCATACTGAACCATTTTAAGCACAAAATTTCAGTTTATAGTAGAACCGTTGGAACAGGGAAAAAGAATATAGACAAAGAGAAGTATCATTAATAACAGGAATTCTAAATTCATTTTTGGTATCATTAAAAATAATAAACGTTGAGCTGTAGGTTGGTTGTTGGTGGGCCTTGTAGACTCATCAGGTTCAAAAGGTTAACAAGTAACAGGTGAAGCCAGGCATTGGATAGGATTAGAGTGTTTCACATTGTAGAGTCCAATCGAACAGACACACCCCCACACACATTCATGTCTGTGTGTAATATTTTTATATACTTATATTTTAAATAAGCGTATATAAACAAATAGTGAAATGTAAGTGTATAAAGATTAAAGACATAAAGAAGTGGTGGTAAGGTATCTATTTTGTAACTGAAGCAATATTCAGCGATGTGATTCCATTTGTGCTGATGCTTTCTATGTGAATACTCAATGAGTTTGAGTGGTCCTACAGTTTGATTTTGACTCTCATATGTTGCAGGTACAGTCCATTTCTGGTGGCATGTTACAACCCTGACACCGAGGAATTCCAAAGCGTATGCCGTGTCATGTCTGGATTCTCAGATTCTTTTTACACAGAGGTAATTGTGGCTGTTGCTTACTTGCATGGTTAGTTATGTACATGCAAGTAAAGATATGGTGGCATTTTAAAATGAACCAGAGCTGCATGCAGCAGTACATCTGATGAGAAGCAAGTCTCGTGAGAGGGCTACATCGTTCTTTACTAGAACCATTTTTTGATCTCATGCCCGCAAGACTAAATGGAGTCCTGGAGGATTCTGACTCTTGCGCATGAGTTTCTAGCCTTTTGCTACCTTTATCTACCTTTATCCTGGTTAAAGTTCATATATCATGCTGGTGCATTCTTTCACTAAAGATTTCTACAAATTGTAATGCAGATGAAAGATTTCTTTTCTGGGGACAAGATCCTGTCTAAAAGGCCAGCTTATTATCTAACAGCTGAAGTGCCTGATATGTGGTTTTCACCAGAACTTGTTTGGCAAATAAGAGGTGCAGACTTCACAGTGTCACCAGTTCACAAGGCTGCCATAGGTTTGGTTCATCCATCTCGTGGAATCTCAATCAGATTCCCCAGATTCATCCGCTCCGTTTCTGATAGAAATCCAGAAGAATGTAGCACAGCTGCAGATATAGCTGAAATGTTTCAATCTCAGACTCGAAAGATGGACGTGACAGCTTAAGATTGAGCATTGTCCTTTGTCATTCTGTACATAAGCTTGCTTTTGTAGTTCAAGTCGTGGCTTGTATAGTGTACAGAGGATGAGGTGCAGTTCTACTATTTATGTCTGTTGTAGCATTTTGAACAATGCATGAAAGGGTTCCGTTTCAAATTTCAAATTTCAAATTACATTGAATGTCCCGCTTCTGCATAATAACCCTCATTTCCAACCCCATCTACCCCACCTACTCCCAAAGAAAAGAAAAGAAAAAGACGATCGACTCTTCTTGAGAACCATAGTACATATATCATGTGTATTTATTTGGACATCCATGTATATATACAAATATATAAGATCAAGATACATCAAGACGAGCTTTACACCAGTCAAAATTTTAAACCTTCCTCTTCCTGTAATGGATTCCTTGATGCCATATACAAGCCTTCCGGTATATGCTCTCTGCGAATGTCTTTTTGTGACGTCTTGTTTCTGGATTGATAACTTCAGACTTTGGTCCCTTCCAGGCTTCCAGCTATCTAACATGCTCAGGCTCGCACCCAGTCTTTGTAATCAGCTATATCTTTCTGCTTTATGCATATTGGTATTTGACAATGCTGCGCAAGCTTAGTCGCCATATGGAAGAAACCTTACACAGATTTCAAATGAATATCTAGTACATTAAGTAAATGCCTACCAGATGAGGAAAATGAGTTTACAAATGCTATCAAACTTCGAACATATCGCCATGTTTTCAGCAAAACAGCCACAAACTCTGCAGTCAAGGCATCATTTAGGCCTCACCAGGTAGGATGCCCATATCTCATCTGCTGGAGGAGATGGTTGAACCCAATGCCCTGGTATGCGGCTGCACCAAATTTAACAGCAATTACAGAAGATGAAACTGGAAGTAAAAGGATAATGCAGAATGAATGGGAGGCATTAATGGTAATTGAAGCATCAGCAAAGCCGGTGGAGGTAATGGTGGTCGCGGTGGTGGTGATGCTAGAGTTGGTGGGAGGGTCAACGCAAGTGGAGGTGTTGTGTCTGTAATTACATTAAATGCAAGCAGCATGTACCAAAAAGGAATGGCATCCTTACCTTCCTCCTGGTCTTATATATGCATCCCATGCTCTTCTCACCTGCAAGCAATGAACCTTATTAAGATTTAATCTAAACAAAATCACATGGCCATCCAGGGAGCATTTAATTAAACAAGCATCCCTGTGCTCATATAGTGGCCAAACTTGCTCCCTGAAATATCAGGCAATCAATTACATTGAACACCGTAGATAGTGGTATCTTGCAAGGTATGTAGAAAAACTTGAAGAGGTACTAATTGAAAACACCTCAATCAGCGTGCCGATATCAGTATTGCTGCCATGATAATAATGATAGAACTCTAATGGTAGATTTGCCACAGATTCATAAGCTCCACTAAATCCGTGTCCCTCTGATCCTTGCTTTCCGCCTTCACTGGCAGTGACTGTAGTGGGGCGTTTATTATTTTCAGTTTTAATTATTTGGTCTATACTTTCCTTATTACTGCCTTTATCACTGCTTAGAACTTTTGAGTCAGGCCCGTGACTCTGGAGGGGTTTCCTAGATTCCTCAGCAGTAGCAATGGCATCCTTAGCAGCATCCGTGTCAGCTGCAGCAATTGCCTGGCGCTCCTCTTCTTCAACCGCAGCTTGAACTCTCTCAAGGAACTTGTCATCCTCCTCGGGAAGAAAATGACCTGCATAATTATGCAACCAACAATAAGTTTGTGTAATTATTAAATCAAATATATTTAACATTGCAGTACTATTTAAATCTCATTTACATAGTACCATATAAACCAAATTACAATTGCACAAAAATAATTGGAATGAAGTCATGCACACCATTGTGCCCTATCAAAAATGACAAGCATGAAGAGCCTCTGTTCAGTAATATGACAATATTAATCAAATTAACGTCATACACATTCATCAAGAAAGGACCAAAAAGCAAAAAAAGAAGCATTGCGGTAGTCACAACCATCTCTTATATCTAGATGCGAAAAAGGTAAGGTTTTCATACACAGATGTTGAAGTATAACAGCAACATAATATTGCAATTAAATTCAACTTTGATGTTGCGATATTGCACAATTTATAATGGTCAAGAAGTATTCATATTATACTTAATATTCCTCTGTGGTTACACGCAACCTGACATACAACTCAGATTTACATTTTAAGCAAATATAACATTTGCCACAACTGAGACAGGTAAGAAAAAGAATAAGAACCATACGAAAGCAGACCTTGTTTCTTCAATTTTTGGATCCTGATGGAACGCAACTCTTGCAATTTCTCCACAATTAATACCTGCTCAAGCTGAAATATAAAACCTAGTGTCAGGCTGAGAGATATCAGCAACAATAATTAAAGAATGGAAATTTTAGATTGGTTCTAAGTCTGGAAGACAGTAAGGGGTGGAGGCCCTCTAAAAACTGTCCAATAAACAGTAGTACCCTTTGAATTACATCAGATCTTTGCTATCCAAGCAAGGTCTTGCACATGAAAAAAAGTTCCATACAATGCGTATTTTCTTTCCCCAAAGCATGATAATGGCACTAGTAGAAAACACCAAAAATAGTATCTCACCATCAAATGATCTCGCATCAGTATAGGGATTGGGGAAAAAGAAAAATCAAATCAGTTGGAGAGAACACAATGTGGAAAGACAGAATAAGGATAGGAAGTGGAGTTCCACCACTGCTGCCCACCGCGGTGGTGGAGGGGGTGGCCCTAGACCCCTACTTCTTAAAAGGTGAGTATGTTTTTAAAATATTCTTATATGAAGCGGGGGAAAGTTTTTTAAGAAGTGTTTTGCATTTTGTTTTTTTGAAAAGTATTTTGTGTTTTGTTTTGAAAAGAGTGTTAGTGGTGGGAGCCACATTTGAAAATTCATTTGGATAACTAATGTCTGAAAAGTGTTTTTCAGTATTTAAAAAGTGAAAAATTATTTGAAAAAGCTTGCCAAACAGGGCCAAAATATCTTAACATTCTAGATGAAAGTGCACTTGTTATGTGCAGCAAAGACTAATTACTGCATGAGTATGTAAGAAGCGGCAAGAGGAAAGCCAATGATAGTGTTGCTCAAAACAGAAAAATATGATCATAGGCTTGAACCCAGGAAAAACAGAATGCGGGAATAGAATTCATATGAGCCAACTCAACGTAGTAGGATGAAGTTTTTTTTTTTTTTTTGAAAAAAAACAAAAGAAGAAGAAGGAAAAAAGGGAACTAGTAGATATACCATTTTCAGGCATATCATATAGGGAAATTTAACTATGGTCCAAATGCACTAGATACTCGGTATCGAACGATTAAGAGTAACAACATCTTAACAGACGAAATTTCTACAGAACACTTTTATGTGGCATGTACAACCAATGCTCACCTCCAATTCTAGTCTCTTTCTCTCCTCTTTTGCTTTAAGTTTTGCAACTTCTTTCATCTTCTCTACCTGCAAAACCACATGCCTCAGTCACTAAGAAAACATATTAAGCCTGCAGTTTCATGCAAATTGCAAATACAACTGGTCATCTACACAATGAATGAAAGCCCAAAAAATGAAAGCAATTGTGATCATGTCAGTGTTTCGAGTCAAAATAGAGGACCATAAAAACCTAATAAAACAAATCTTTTACAGTTGTGTCAAGATAAATAAAAATAAAAAATACATAAATTTAAAAAGGACAATATGTGAAGAAATATAGATAATTGTTGATGTGCACCACAAAAAATCTTATGCTTTAACCTTTAATCTGCTCCCCCATCTATTTATTAAATAACTAAAAGGATACAGATAATGTAATGATTAGAATATTAATTAAATGATTAAATTCAACATTTTCTATCAACTTAAAATTTTGAGACAATTAGTGATTTAACAGTATCCATACGAGTGCTATATTTACTTTAGATTGGTCATACAATGAGCATAGCTTGAAATTCTAACAAGAATGGATTTGTTTAATGAAGAGAAGTAAAATAGTTTTGATAAGAAAAGAGGGAGTTTAAGAGCGCTGCTGTTCTTGCTAATTAATCCACATTATTCGTGGTAACTCATGTCAACATATGGGTTAAGCAACGAAAAAGTAGCCACTATTATAGTTTTCTAAAACTTCAGAGACAACATCTCTTGTTAAGCATGATGAAATATCTAATTTGACTCACTTTATTGATGTCCTTTATAGCCACCCATCCTGCACTTCATAACAATCAGTCACTTTACTCTCTATAGTCTATAATTGGCTCCTCATTGGTTCCATATGCGGAACAAAGTCTTAATTTGCTTTCAAAATGGATGAATTATTTTCAAATCAACAGAAACTGACAACAAAAAAACGCACTGCAAGATTTGAACTAAAGACTTCAGGGAAAAAAAAAAAGGGGATTTATATCTGCTGCTAACCTAAATTGATTAGCAGTACATATTCCATAGAGAACAAATGTATTAGCTAAAAGATCATAAAAATGAATTTCAAGTTCTTAGCACCTGTGGATGACTAATACAAGCAAATACTGGTTGAAAAGTGCAGCCTAAGATATAAGTATCCAATACCTTGCGCTTTGCAATATCATTAGCAATCTCCCTAGCCCTCCATTCATCAGCTTCTTGATCAGCTTGTTCAAATAGTTCACGCTCCTAATTGTCAAAAAAATAAAAGCAAAGAAACAAAATAAGCATCTGTCTAACATAAGCCCAAAAAAGTAGAAGAGAGGCAGAAAGGACACCACCTTTGCACGCATTTCTGCGATGCGCTTCCTCTTTCTTTTCCTCCAAAGTTTATTTCGTTTATGCTTCCCTATTTTATCAGACAATCTAACAGCGGCAGACCTTTCCTCCCATGGAGTCCTTTCATCCGTGATCACCCTAAATGGTTCAAGCTGAGCTCTTAATTTTGCCATCAATGTATTCGCGGCAATCACTGAACGCGACTCTTGGGATTCCATACTAACCCCCTTATCTTCCAAAATTTTTTTGAACCCATGAACTGAAATGCCATTGGACCCATAGCCTTCATCTTCCATACACCCTTTACCATCTTTGATCATTACCAACATCTCTAGCTCTTTCTCCCTATCAAGAATATAGATTCAATTAACACAACTCGTTTTGGTTGCGTGCAATGTGGGTATGACAATAACAAACAAAATGAACACAAAATGCTACCAAATGGGAGAATAAACGATTTGACAGTGAAATAAAGGAGTATGCAATTGGGATTGGGACATACATTGCTTCTGCAAGATCAAGAGTATCTTGGAGCTCTCTAAGCCGATCCTTCACATTTTTAGTCTCCCAAAAGGCACACGACATTGGCGGGTTAGGCGGTAACATCGGAAACCATGGCGGTGGTGCCGCAGATTGGAATGGAACAGGATTCATGGCTAGAAAAAAAAAAAATTATAAATTAAAAAAATAAAAAAAATTATATATATAAGAGAATTAAAAAAAAAATGAAATTAAGACAAAATTTTATAGCCTATTGAATTGCTGAAAAGTGAGATACAAATAAAGCATATGATATGAAATTGTGGTCTGAAACTCCAATATGAGCTATTTATATTGCTCCATTTGGCTGCAGGGTTTAATCGGTTCAGTTAGGTTTCTTGCGATCATATTAACGAAAGTAAAAGCTAGATGGAAAAGAAACTGGGAAATGAATTGAGTGAGAAAACCCTAACACGCAGAAAGTTTACCTGTTCTGCAATGTTGCTTCTGCGCGCAGCCCTGGTTTCAAATTCTAGCAGAGCGAAACAAAGACTCTTTGAGGAGACAAATGATACATGGTTTTTAGATTAGATAATTATAAATAGGAAGAAAAATGTCAAGCATATGTCAGGACGGCTGAGTGGATAACCATCAAGGAAGATGAATATACAATCAATCTGATTCGTATTCACTGAGCATCTTCATCATTTAACTCCAGTCCATTCCTTTTTCTTTTGAATTCATAATAACCGAAGGGTCCTACGGAGGGAGCGCTACATGAATAGGTGCGCTTCTTGCCCAAGTTTTCCTTCGAAAACTAGTATGGGATTTAAAGTGACAGAATTTTATGCCCCTCCTTTTGAGTCTTGGTTAGTGTCTTTACATCGATTAAAGAAAGCAACTACTTGCACTTACATCATGCCCCCCTTTATGGATGTTGAAAGATTTTTTTTTAAAAAAAAATACTTTAATCAAGCCTGTTCAAGTTCTACCCTTCAAATTCTTACGAGATCCTAAGCTCAGGCAACGTTCAAGCTCTAACTCAAAAACAAACGAAGCCATATGAAACCAAATCAGAGACAAATCTAAGAAATAATAGGAGGCTAAAAAATAATAAGAAGACAAATATATAGACGATTTTGAATTCACCAAATCAATCAAAGGAAATTATCTCAATCTACAGTAAAACAAAAGTAGCCATATGAAAACAAATGCCAAGCAATATCCAGCTGAAAAACTCAATCTTTCATGCGAAAAAAAAAAACGGGTCTTTGAAGCAGAAAAAGAATAACCAGCTGAAAAATCAACTCTTTCTCAAAAAATTGAAATTTTCTATACAAAAGTTGTTACCGGTGTAGCTGAAGTCCAAATCAGCGATAAAATACCTGGGGTCTGTGAATTCTATATATGCAAAGAGAGAGAGAGAGAGAGAGAGAGAGAGAGAGAGAGAGAGAGAGGTACCGAAGCAAGTGACCGATGAGTTGGCTGAAGTTTGGAGGTCGGCAGAGAAGCGGGCGACGGAGCTGGAAGCGGCGCCGGAGTATCAGTGGTGAGGCGCTTGGCTGGAGGTCGGAGGTCGGAAAAAAAAATAAAGAAAAGAGAAAGAGAGATAAAATAATGCTCCCTATTTTAAAAAAAAATTTTCACACGTGCTCATCAAAATTGGTGAGAACCTGACAAAATATTGCAAGAATTTGGTAAGTGTTGTAAAATTAAATAAAATAATAAGTCAAGATAAAGATATTGTAATATGTGAAACTAGTTCTTCAAAAATTACATATGATTTTTCTCTATTATTTTTATGTTTTACAAACTACTCAATACTCCATTTTATAAACATAGAATCATAGTGAGAGGTTAAAAAATAGAAAATGATAAGACATTAATTAAAATGCTACATCAATGTATTACATGAATGCTATAGAAATTCTAAAAGGTAACATGAATGTATAGAATTTCAAGAGATGGAACTAAATGGTCATTCACCAAATGCATGAATGCCTTCATAACACTTCCTCTTTGATGACAATACATGAAGAATATGACTCGTTAAAACCTTGCCAAGGAAAACTCAGTGGGAAAAAACCTGTGGCGAAAGAAAAAGAATTCATTATTCTTATGTGCCGCCGTATGCTTTAGGACTACCTCGTTAAAACCTTGCAAAAAAAAATCCAGTGGAAAAAACCTTAGCGAAGGAAAAATAGTACAATCAACATAATCATTTTACTCTCCCTCATTAGCATTACGACCTTCAATTGTTTATGATGAAAGATCATTGAGTCGTCGCATTCTAATGTTATTTACCAACTTTTTTTTTTTATAAGTAAAATAAATTTACCAACTTCTTAAGTGTTGCAGTTGATAATGTTTTGGTAAATAAATCTGTCAAATTGTCACTTGATCATATCTGCTTCGCATCAATATCACCACTCTTCTAGAGTTCATGTGTATAAAAGAATTTCGGTGAAATGTGTTTTGTTCTATCACCTTTAATATATTCTTATATGATTTGTGTGATACAAGCAGCATTATCTTCATATAATATTGTCGGGCTATCTTTAATTGTGGATAAACCACACTTTTCTCGAATGTAATGAATTAGTAATCTTAGTCATATGCATTCCCAACTTGCTTCATGAATAGCAATAATTTCTGAGTGATTTGAAGAAGTAGCAACAAGTATTTGCTTGACATATATCAATGAAATAGCAGTACTTCCACATGTAAATAAATATCATGTTTGAGATCTACCTTTATGAAGATCATAAATAAAACTCGCATCTGCATATCCAACTAACTGTGAATTTGAACATTTCGGATAAAATAATTCCATGTCAGTTGTTCCACGAAGATAACGTAGAACATGTTTAACCCATTCCATAGTTGGTGCAGAGCTGTATCTTGCTAGTAAATTAACTGAAAATGTTATAATAGGTCGTGTGCAATTTGCAAGATACATCAAAGCACCAATTACTCTAAGATATAGTACTTTAGGACCAACAATTTCTTCATCTTCTTGATGGCAAAAATTGTCTTTTTTTCACATCAAATTATTGAACAACCATTGGAGTACTCAAAGGATGAGCTTTTTCCATGTAAAAGTGATTCAGGACTTCTTCTGTATGTGTTGATTGATGAACAAGAATTCCATTTTAAAAATATTTAATCTGTAAGCAAAGACAAAATTTTATCTTTTCAAGATCTTTCATCTCAAACTCATTTTTTAAATAAGTGGCAGTTTTTATGAGCTCTTTTGGAGTCCCAACAAAATTTAAATCATCTACATAAACTGCAATGATAACAAATCCAGATTCTAACTTCTTAATGAAAACGCATGGACAAATTGGATTATTCTCAAATCCTTCTTTCAATAGATATTCACTAAGACGATTGTACCACATGTATCCGAATTGTTTTAACCCATATAAAGATCTTTGTAACTTGATAGAATAAATACTTCGAAATTTGGAATTATATGCTTCGGGCATTTTGTATCATTCAGGGATTTTTTATGTATATATCATTATCAAGTGATTCATATAAATATGTTGTAACCACGTCCATTAAACACATATCCAAACTTTCAGTAACTACCAAGCTAATCAAAAATCTAAATGTAATTACATCCACTACCTACAGGAAATGTTGTGCAATTCTGCGTGAATTGCTTCATTCCACATTCGTCAATCATTTCTATGTCGACATTATTCGACGGATTGTGGTTCAATATCATCATTACTTCTGGTAATGTCAAATGCAACTTTAAATGAAAATATGTTGTTGACAAAAATTTTGTTTCTATCCAATATTTCTCATGTACTTATAAAATTTATTGAGATCTCATTATTTTCAGGTACTTGTTCCTCTTCAGGAGGTAACTCTTTAAGAGATTCTTCTTCAAGGGATTTCTTTACAAGAGAATTTTGTACATAAAGTTTTGATGGATCAATTTTCGTTGCTTGTTTTGTGGGTAAGGCTTCTTCAGTAGCGCCGGTTTCATTTCCTTGTATTTTTCTCTTCCGGTGAATCTTATCTTTTGCACCAATAGGTCTTCCACTTTTCAGGCGTGCTTTAGACTCATTTGCTGCTGTATTAATTGATTGTCATACATTGACTTCTATCTTTGCTGGATTATTAGCAGTTGGAATGTGAGAATTAACTATTTTCTTGTTGTCAGTAAATGCATCCGGCAATTGATTTGCAATACTATGCAAATAAATGATCATTTGAACTTCTAGTTCACATTGATTTTGTACAATGATCAAAATGAGATAATGTCGAATTATTCTAAGTGATTTATTATCGTGCTTCTAACAACGACTTTTCTTTCCCTAGTGATGGGAATATATTTTCATCAAAATGACAATCTTCAAAACGTACTTTAAAAATATTATCAATTAAAGGCTCAAGGTATCTAATAATAGATGGAGAATCAAAACCAATATAAATCACAAGTCTACGTTGAGGTCCCATCTTAGTGCGATAAGGTGGAGTAATTGGAACATATACAACACAACAAAAAATGCGAAAATGAAAAATATTTGGTGGTTGACCAAATGCAAGTTGTAAATAATAATATTTTTGGTAAGATGTTGGTTTGATCCGAACTAATGATACAGCATGTAATATTGCATGTCCCCAAGCAGAAATAGGAAATTTTGTTTTCATATACAAATGTAGAGCAATTAACGGAAGTCGTTTTTAATAAACAATTAAGCTAAATCATTTTGAGAATGAGTATGAGCAACATAATGTTGAACATTAATACCGATTGATATGTAATAGTCATCAAAATGTTTGAGATGTAAATTCACCTATATTATCCATCCGAATAGATCGAATTGGATAATCAGGAAATTGTGCTTGTAATCTAATTATTTTGGCAAGAAGTATAGCAAATGCAATATTACGAGTAGAAAGCAGACAAACATGTGACCATTTAGTTGATGCATCTATTAAAATCATAAAATATCTAAATGACTCACATGGAGGGTGAATTGGCCCACATATATCCATTTGAATTCATTGTAAAAATGATGGAGATTCAATAATTATCTTAGAAATTGATGGTTTTATTACAAGTTTACCTTGAAAACATGCAGCATAAGGATAATCACTTTTTGTAAAATAATCTTCTAGTTCTTTAAGGGATGCCTATGAGAGTTCTCAATTATTCGACGCATCATAATTGTTCCTGGATGTCCAAGACAATCATGCCAAAGCATAAACATCTTTGGATTATAACACTTTTGGTGCATCACAATATGTGATTCAATTATTCTTATTGTTGTATAATACAACCCGGAAGAGAAAGCAAGTAGTTTTTCCAATATGAGTTCTGGCCCGAAATTATTGAAGTAATATAAAGATATTTGCCACTGCCTTCATTAGTGGTTTCAACATGATAACCATTTAGAAAATAATATCATTAAAACTGATTAAATTTCTTATAGATTTAGAAGAATACAAAGCATCATCAATACAAAATTTTGTTCATTTTGGTAATATATTCGCTCTTCTAGAGCCTTCAATTAGGTTTGATGAACTTGATATTGTATTGACACTAGCTTTGTTTAATATTAAGTATTCAAAATATTTCTTATCTCTAAGAATTGTGTGTGTTATACAACTGTCTGCTAGACACAAATCTTCACCAATCATTTTTGAATTAATCATTCCATCAGTATGACCCACGCCTCCATATATAAATAAAATAAATTTTATTAATCAAAATAAAATAACAAAATACAATTAAAAATGACGATGTAAACATAATATGATAAAAACATAATGAAAATATATTAATTGTTGTAGACATATTCATCACCAATCAAAATATCAGTTTTTCTGTTAGAGACTTTAAAGAAATCATAAACATCAAGATGAGTGCTACCCTCTCCATTTAGAGTATCAAGAAAAAATGGAGAATCTACAAGATTATTGTGATTAGCAAAATTCATTTCAATTCATTTTTCTTTATCTTTTATGGCGGCTTGGTATAGGTTTAGCAGATATTTAGGCGTACGACATGCATGCGACCAATGTCATTTCATACCATACCTGTAACATTTATCTTCATAGTTATTTGTAGGTTTATTCTGTAAACCTTTGTTTTCATTTTGTTTCGTCTCAGTGTGATTCCACTTTTGGTTGTAAGGGACATTTTTTTTTTTGTAAGAATTATGAGTACATTCCCCTTTACCTCTATAATTTTTTCTACCACGTCCACGACCACAACCACAGTTTCCTTTATTACCATGAAATAATGTTCCATTTGCTTCAGGAAATGGTGTAGAACCTGTTTGATGAGATTAGTGATTTTTCATCAATAGTTCGTTGTTTTGCTCAGCCACTGAAAGACAATATATTAGTTCAGAATATCTTGTGAAATTACGCTCTCGATATTGCTACTGCAGGAGCACATTCGAGGCATGAAATGTGGTATATGTTTTTTCTAACATATCCACATCAGTGACTTTTTCTCCACACAATTTTAATTGTGAGCTGATTTTAAAGAGTGCAGAGTTATTGTCACTGACACTTTTAAAATCTTGCAACCTCAGGTGCATCAAATCACAACGAGCTTTTGAGAGGATAACAGTCTTATGGTGCTCGTATTTCTCCCTTAAATTATTCCACAAGGTCGAAGGATTCTTTACTGTAAGGTACTCAGTTTTTAATTCTTCATGCAGATGATGACGAAGAAAAATCATTGCTTTAGCACTATCCTGCTGGGATGCTTGATTATTTTCCTTAATAGTATTTCTAAGATTCATAGCTTCAAAATGAATCTCTGCATCAAGGATCCAAGATAAGTAATTGTTGTCAGAAACATCAAGAGCGACAAACTCAAGTTTTGTAAGATTTGACATTATAATGAATTGAGAATATCCCACGAATAGCTTTTGATGTTGAAGATCAACAAAACACAACAACTGGCTAGAGTTTCGTGCTAATAACGTGTTGTAAAATTAAAGAAAATAACAAGATAAGATAAAAGAGACTACAATATGTGAAACTAGTTCTTAAGGAACTATGTATGATTATTTTCTATTATTACGTGTTTTACAAACTACTCAATACTCCATTTTATATACATAGAATCATAGTGGGAGGTTAAGGAACAGAAAATGATAGGACATGAATTAAAATGCTACATCAATGTATTACACGAATGTTATAGGAATTCTGAAAGGTAATATGAATGTATAGAATTCTAAAAGATGGAACTAAATGGTCATCCACCAAATGCATGAATGCATTCATAACAGTGAGTATTTTAAACCCATTTTAAGTTTTAACATATGTAGAAATTTTTATTTGGACAAAAATTTATTACAACCCACTTGTAAAAGTGACAAATGTCTCTTGGTACATGAAAAATATATGTTGTTTTAATAGCATGTACTTCTTATATGTTTTTTTAATAGCATTAATAAAAAAACATGTGATTCTCACATGCTTATAGGACATATGTCACTCTTACATGTGGGTTGTAAGAAACTTTTTGTAAATTAGTTTGTAGGAAATTTATGTCATTTTTATTTTGGCTAGCCGTACGAGAGTACTCTAACGGGAGAAAAATATTAAAAAATAAAAAATAAAAAAAGAGGAAAGAAGAAGTGGAAGCAAAGAACAAAGAAAGTAAAAAAGAAGATTAAAGAAAGGGGATCGCTTCGCTTCCTCTGGTCACGTGCTCTCACATTTATTCTGAATTTGAATTTTCCTTCAGCCCTAATCTGAATTCTGAAAGCTCCTCCTTCCCGCCCCACCACAGAGAACCGACCGAGGTTCGTAACCTCCAAACTCCCGCCTAATCTCGCAACTGGCTATCGCCGGTAACCATCCGTACATTCCCCGGTAGCCCCTCAAAATATAAATATAACTTTTGAAAGTTAAAAAGCCAAAAAAAAAAAAAAAAAAAAAAAGGCTCCAAAATCAAAAATAAATGTAATTTTTTGGGATAGTTGCTCCAGCTTTTTGTTTTTTGGTTAATTTTGAATTCCGATGAAGGTTGTGGAAGCTAGGGTTTTCATCGACTTGCACGCTGACCAACAACAACAATGAGTGCTGTGAATATCACCAACGTAACCGTCCTCGACAATCCGGCGTCGTTTCTCACCCCCTTTCAGTTCGAGATCTCCTACGAGTGCTTGACTTCTCTCAAAGACGGTATTTTCTCTCGCTCTCGTCGGGCTTCCTTTTGTCTGCTTGGTTGGTGAGAAATTGAGAGAAATCAAGGAACCTAGAATGCATCTTTAATGTGTCGTAGATGAGGAAAATGAAGGCTTTACTTAATTGTGTAATTGTTATTTCCTTTTCCGTGTGTTTTTTGAGGGCCCAAACAGCTGGATAGGGTTTGCAATGTCATAATTGTTTATTATGAAACAATTAGGTTATGGAATTTACTATTTGCGTATAGGGTTTTTTTTTCCTTCTTACTTTTGGCCGCTACCAGCGTTATGGTCAGGATTGTTAGCTAGGGTTTGTGATCTTGCATTTGATTTTTGAAGTAAATCACACATATGGTTTTTGATGAGACGATGAAATGTGTTGAGGCAATGAGCTCTGTTGGTTGACGATGCAAGATTATGGGGGAAGAAATAACTTTCTGGAGGAATAGAGAGTTTATTTTGAAAGGAAAAGTTGCTTTACTATTGATGCTATGAGTACTTTTGCAAGAGACATGGTTGCTTTTCCTAACCCCAGAATGCATTTGATTGGCCAACTTGTCATAAGTTGGGTTTGAGCCCAAGACAAAGAAGTCTTGAATTGATATCAGTCTTCTTTCTTGATCTAATAGGGCTTGAAGACCTATTTCTCTTAGCATACTTTTGTGTCAATAAATAGCTGGTCACACTACTTTTCATTTAGATGGACTTGAACTTTTGAACCATATGAGATTTCTAAGGGGCAACCACTAGGTTGCATAAGATGGTATTTGTAGATAATTGGTCCTTAAGCCTCCAGATGGTGTTGGGATCCACTGAACCGTGTTGGTATCCTTTGGTCCTGTATTTATGCTACCTTGTTTTCTCCTTTCATAATTGGCTTTCTAAGCTTAGTGCTTGTTTTTTCATCAATCTTGAAACATTTCATGTGCAGTTGGACCACTGCAATTAGGGTCGAATCCACTTTTGAGAATGTTTCCTTGTGTTCGTAGTTCCATTGTGAATTCCTTAGAGAAAGCCACATATTGTTGCAACAATGGAATATTTACTATGAATCTGGTTTAAGTGGTATAATGCTCTTTTGAGCGTCATCATCTTGTCAGCTCTGAATTAAATTTTTGAAGCTAAGGACATTGCATGAAATGCTTAGAGCCCCAAGCTTGCATGTGAAAAAAGGAAGATCTTGTATCTTGGTGGATTAGCATTTTTATGAGCTACAAAGAGATGGCGTTGGTTAATAACACTTTTTTCAACTAGAAGTCTTTTGTCTCTTTTGTTTTGGGTTTTGCATGTTGTGAGGGCAAGAGGAATTTTCTGTGACTTGATTTGATGGGTTGCATAGGCATTTAGTGTCTGCAGATAGAATCTAGCAAAGTAGGATAGAAGAAGTAATAGTAAAGGACGAGGGTGGTTAGAGTGGAAAATGTTGACAGAGATCCTCGTTTATATTTTTTTTCTTCCTAATCAGAGAATTAGCTTAAATTACTGAGGAAATCATAATCAGAAGACTTTTATACATAGACCAAAGGTATCTTAAACTTATGAGTGCTAAGCTACTTTGTAAGCATTTGGCATCCATCATTCTTTCCCAGGCAGTTGATTTCTTTGTTGTCTTCACAATTCAAACAATTATCGGCATGCACAAAAGAAAGGATTTGTATCATCGACTTCAAACTATTTGAAGCTTTTTGTGCCTCAGTCATAGAGTCGATGTTTATGGCTGCATATGAAGAATGAGTTAGGTTACTTATCAAAAAAAATGAAGAATGAGTTAGGTATAGAGACATTTTGTATGTCTTCTCTCTCTTTCTGAGTTCATAGCTGTTAAATTGTCTTCATTTGTGCTTATTTTTATCGTAAAATGGTGAGTTTATATTCCATGGAAAATTGGAAGTTGGAGTGTTTTAGTAAACCTTGGAGTTGGGTGGTTGCAACTCTATGTATTCCTACAAATGTATTTTTTTGGACTGAGCATCAATATTGGATGATAGCTTCAAGAAATCACTAATGATTACATATGTTTTAGAATTTCTGTTCCATGTTTGTGTATTGTCGCACTTGAATATTTAACAAAGTGGTTACTCATCAAAAAAAAAAATAAATTAACGAAGTGGTTACTACTTTTTGGAAAGTTTGATCTGTTCTGTTTTTCTGTCCCATTGTATGAGCTCTCTATAGGGCTTTGTTGACTTATATGCTGCCTTGTCTGTGAGTAACACAATCATTTCGTGGTACAGATTTGGAATGGAAACTCATCTATGTGGGGTCTGCTGAGGATGAGACTTATGACCAACTGTTGGAGAGTGTACTTGTTGGGCCTGTCAATGTGGGAAACTATCGTTTTGTCTTACAGGCAATCTTCACTGGCTCCTTGTTCCGCTTTTTTTTTCTATTGCATTTTTGCATTTGACTTGCATATGGAATCAATTTTGATCTATAATTTTGTTGGGCTGCAGGCAGACCCGCCAGACCCATCAAAAATTCGTGACGAAGATATTATTGGTGTGACAGTGCTTCTTTTGACATGCTCTTATCTGGGTCAAGAATTTGTCCGCGTGGGCTACTATGTGAACAACGATTATGATGATGAGCAGCTGAGAGAGGAACCTCCATCGAAGGTCTTGATTGATAAGGTTCAAAGGAACATTTTATCTGATAAACCCAGGGTCACAAAGTTCCCCATCAATTTCCACCCAGAGGACAGTGAAAGTAGAGAACAACCCCCTCCACCTGATCACCCATCGGAGACTGATGGAAATGGGGAAGAATTGCCTGTTTCACCTGATTATCATCCTTCAGACGAGCAGGGACCTTAAATCACTTAATCACAGGAACTACTTGGAATCCCTGACCCTCCAATTTTCTCATTCAAGGTATATATCATGGTGTTATAATTTGGGAGGCCAAAATTTTGGGCGAATTTTAACTTTACGAAAATGTTGCGTAAATGTTTTGTGGAAGTGGGGATTGAATTTATGAACCTCAAAAATGTGAAGTAAATGTTTGTGGAAGTGTTGGTTGAATTTCTGGGGCCCACCTTAGTTTTTTTGGGTTGTTAAAAATCCTATTTCGTCAAGTTGATTACTGTGATGCAAGTTGTATTTGACGAAAAAAGTATATCCTGTTTCATTAGTTTTTGTCAATTTAGGCCTTATTGGTTCTTGGCGTTCATTTGTCTATGTTTGCTGAATGCTTTATGGATGACTAATGCCTGCTTTTATGCAGTTGAGGCTTCCTAATTTTGGAAGGAGAATTGAGTGAAAAGAGATCATTTCATCTCCTTCCTCTTCAAACTTTAGGAGATATTCTCGAGGGAGTCTGGTCATGGGTGCATTTGAGATAATTATTTATTTATTGTTTTTTTAAAAAGGGCTGATACTCATGATCAGAATCCCTGTGCAGATTTTAAACCAACTAACAAGACCCGTTTGAGGGCAACACAATCTCAACAATATTACTTAAATGTTATATTTATGGAAAAAAAAAAGTTATATAATTGCTTTGATTAACGTTACGTTGCATCGAATGAGAGTGCTTTTGTCTTTCTCCAAGGAATGGCAATCTTTGACCCGTCATTCTTGTGTTGTAGTGGTTTTGGGGCCTCTAGAGAAACAATTGAACATAATTGCTGATTTTGGCACCAACAGATCATGTCAGACATCGGCAACTGACCGGCATTTTCTAATAACAGTTCATCCCGGAGTGTTGTCGTTATCGATGGTATAACTCTTGCTATCCCACACCTGTTGCAGATATGTTATTATCTTCTTATTTCCACCATCCACCATATCACTATCCAAGAGTCACTGAAATTTCACCTAGCCTTGGCTTGGCCTCCCCCATTTGTTTCATGAACCCAATCAAGGGCTGCTAGAGTGCACAAGCATGTCGAGAGAAGCAATTTTTTAGCTCATCATGAATGTTGGCTTCATTGTAATGTGCAACTGTAAACATCAGCAGCGTAGCACATCACGGCAAAGATTAAAAGTAATTAGGTATTGTGCATGATATCTATTGGATAATCACGCATGGTCTTTATTGTCTTGAATAACAGAATTTCGGAATTGGATTAAACCAAAAATCCAATGACTTGCCTTCTACACCGGAGCAGCAGGATACAGTTCCCGATGAAACACGCCGGAACTTGAAGGAGTGAGGGGAAAGGAGAGAATAAAAGAAAACGACAATATTAAGTATTCCCTTTATAAATAATAATAGTCCATTTTCAATCTCAATCCTCCTCTCCCAAGATTCTCTCTCAAATAACTTCCTTACTGAGCATCCCTGTCAGTGAACCCTTAGAGAGGAGGGCGCTTTTCCCTTCCCTCCCTCCCCCTCTCATCTTGCCATCTCTGATACCCTTTTTCTCTTTTTTTTTTTTTTTTTTTGGGAAGTTGGAAGATAAATCTATTGTCGCCCATTCATCTCCGCCACACACAAGCCTTTCCACTGGTCTCCTCACCCTGATCTACCACAAGCCGTTGGCCAACCAGCTACTCTACTAGCACATGAGGCGCACATGCCGCCCCATCCTATGGTATCCAAATTCCACTCATCCCTCCAAGAGCCCACTCTTACCTCCTTCCTCAATTAAACTAAGAGTGGTTTTCTTCTTTGTCCAAAGCTCCCTCAGAGCCTACACGTTAGTCCAAGGATGCGGGACAGTTGATCTTCATCAACCACGTCATTGCAGTCATTGTCAGTACACACTTTCCTACTGTAAATCTCATATTCAGCAAACAATTCTCAGCAGGCCAACCATCCGACTACTTCACAAACCACCATCAAGGCGGCCCTCTCCTTAGCTCTTTAGTCAAAGAACTATGGAACCAGATCATTTGGAAATGAATCCATTTCCAGTTTTTATGTCTTGCACCGGTATGACTGTATTGAGGTGTTGGGATCCCCCCTCCTTTTTTTTTTTTTTGATAAGTAAAGGGATCCCCCCTCCTTTTGTAATTTTATTTTCTATTAATATTGTCGTTACCTTGCTAAAACCCAAAAAAAGAGAAAGTATTCCCTTGATAAATTTATCAAACCAAGCAATGTCTTACACGGGATGCCAAATGTGAGCGAGCAGCTCTGCAGAAATTGTAAAATTCTTTGATTCATTTCTTGCAGCCAATTTGTCACTAGCAGTACGGCCAAAACAACATTCTTCATTTCTCATTTTTCCTCCTTTTCTTGGCTGGGCTTTTTGTCGAATCCCTTTCTTTTCCAATGTTGTCAGCATATCCCATTTTCTGCAACTCATATTAAGCAATTTCATAAACCTTATATAAGCTCAAATCACAAATTACCTGCGATCATCAAGTTATAACGTTAATTTACCTTCTTTGTTTTTCTCTTTTGTTCTCCCTGTCTTTTTCTGTTTTTCCTTTTTTTATTACCCTGGAACAGATAAATGGCGCTGGATTAGTTTCTTGTACGGACATCTAATATCCAATCTGTTTATTTAACATTGTGCTGGAACTATCAAATTATGAACACCAACCAGTGGAAGAGCTAAAATTCGAGCATTCATCTCTGCAGCAGTCTCTTGGTTCTCAATTTCCCCATCACTGTTGAGCATGGCCTTCAGCCTACCTTCATTCAGTAATTTCTCAGATCGAGCATGTCTCTAAATAAGAATAAAACAAGCTATTATTAGGCCAACAATGGAAAGCCTTTATAATCCATAAACAAATGGGGACAACTCTCTCAGTTTGAATTAACTTGTGGGCTTACAGCACCACATACAGAAACCCAGTGTGACACTCATGCTTACAGATATAGGTCATTCAAAATTTGTGGAATGACTGCATCCTGTTTTCTCAGAAAAAGTTAACGCAGAGTAACAGTAATATTACTTTTTGGGTATCTCCTATTCAAATTTGAAATAGAACCATCTGATTGAAATTGAATTGATGGGTTGGAGTTCCTATTTGAGCCAACCTGAATATAACCAGGTTAGTTTGGTCCAACCCAGTGCTGTGAGTTGATAAGTCCATGTAAGAAATTAGCAGTTATCATTGTGATCCCGAGCAGAACCAAGTGTAGTTAAATACAGGATGGTGACAGCTAGGGTTAGCTCATGCTTAGACAACTTTTTGTCTAGCTTCATCATGTCAACTTGAATTCCCCATATAGTTCCAAATAACACATAATCGACCAAACGCACTTATTCTTAGAAATAAAACGTTTAAGGAAGGTTGCAATGACTTATCAAAAAAATAAAACGTGCAAGGAAGGAGATTTAGTGCCAGAGCATGAAGAGAAAGATCAACTGAAGCAGAGCATTATAATGAAAAGGCATACTTGAATGCAGAGGGATAGTGATGGCTGAGGCAATCTTGCAACACTCCGGCCCGTTAGGGCTAGGCTTGTTAACACAGATCCTCAGAGGCACAAAGGTATATATATATATAACCAGAGCAACTAAATCACTCAATCAATGCATGATATGAAGAATCATTTATTAAACTTCAGTGCCCAAATGCAAGGTCAAAATTTCTTAAAGAAAATAACCTAACTCATAAAATGTTCTTTAAGCCCTACGCACTTACTTAATAAAATAAAATGACATAATGCACTAATCCTGTATTATGATTTAATTGATCGAGCCAAAAATTGTTCTTGACACTTGGGAGAAGGTTATACCATTTGGCAGAGACTTGCCACGACTCAAAGTTGAAAGAAAGGTTATGAGGATAACCGGTGCCGTGATCTGGACATTGTCATGGATGATAGGGTATTTCTCAGGATTTCACCGATAAAGGGGGGTCACTTGTTTCGGCAAGGTCTGACTTACGAGGAAACATTCACAAAGATAGTGACCGGAAGGATAAAAGTTACGCTCAGAAAGATTCCAATGGTTGAGGTGATGGAGCAACCGCCGATCACAGTCTGAAGCTTCATGGGAGTTCGAAGATGAGATGAGAGCAAAGTACCCCCAGCTGTTTGAGTGATAACTTATGTTTTAATCATGTATTATGAAAAAATAAAATTTTTATGCAATAATTTTTTTTATTGGATTCATGTGCATCTCCTTTCTTTTAGTTATTGCTGTTATTTATGTGTGGCACGTATGGCTTCACTATTTCATCATCAAAGTCCGAGGTGACCTTTGCGTACCAATCAGATCCTGAGATTAGACGAAGACGTGAGATAAGATAGGCCCGCAGGCATGACGGCGAGACTATTAGCCTGCAATATTTCCCAGCTTAGGAGGAGACCAGCACGATTACGCAGGGTGTCGCCGGCAACTCGACAACCAAGCGATCCTCCAAGCATGCACAACATCCCAGGGTTGCGAAACGCCCTACAGAGTTTGGGTTGGGATCCCAATGGAGAGTTGTCTCTGATAGAGTGGCTTGTAAAGGACACTGCACCCCCATTGGCAGAAGCAGATGGTGAGACCCTACCTCACAGGAAACGCCCGAGGCAGGATTGATTAGGTGAGTACTTTTACTTCCTTTTTTTTGTTTGTGTTCTAGCAAATGTTGGTTACGGAATTTTATTTTTATTTTCATTTTTATGGGGGGAGGGGGGGAATTGTAACAATCCCTATCTTAGCCTAGGCTAATTCTTAGGCAAAGCCCAAGTAGGTGGGCTTAGAATGTGCAGGCCTTAGGCAAGCCCATTAAGCATAAATAACAAATTTTACTTTTCAATATTATTCCAAGTGATGCAAATGGTTTAATGGTTAGTATTGCATGATTTTATGAAAGTGGCATGGGCTCGAATTTTCATAATCACATTTTTAGCATGATTTTTAATAAGTTTTTTTTTTTTTTTTTATAAAAACCCTAACCCTACCTGCTGCCCCTTATGTAGTCTAATATGTATACATTATCTTTGATTAGTTTCCAAAATTATTTCCAAGACCATTAAAGTAAAGTTTAGGTTGTATACATTTAAGGATAGAAATCCAAATTATTCTCTCATAATCTCATACAATCTCTCATTATTACATGTGACTTTATTTTCAAAACTCAACCTGGCTATGATACCACCTGAAGGCTGGTGCTCAAACACATGATTTTCATCTAACTTCATCGTACCAATGTAAATCAGAAACTATATGATTGCCCAAGTACACTCAACCTAGAAACTGCATGAGGTTATAATTAAGCATTTGAATCAACAACAATTCTTGCCAAAGCATGATGGGAAAGATTTACTAATGCCCTCATTAAAATGATTGGGAATATTCAGCAGTTATTATTAAAATATAAATATCATTAAAGGATTTGTAGGGGTGATGCAGCTGCATGTAAAAACAATCAAATTTCAAATATATGAGAGAAAGAAAAGAAGGATATTCACAATTGCAGAGTCACAGTCGAAGATTTACTTTTTCTTATATGACAAGGATTCATGTTGTTATGCCATAGTTGGGTTAGTAATTGTAAATGATGATTTGATTTTTTAGACAAAAAGAAATATGCCAGACATCTTACCTTGGACTTAAGATGAGCCCTTAGAGTTTCCTCATTCAAACAGATAATTCTAGGGCATATCCTGCACTTAAAAACTGATTTGCATTTTAATATACAGGCTGGAATATCTGCAGGTAATGATTCCTTTTCAGCTGCGATATCAGACTGTGTCTCCAGTGTTTTGGAACCACGTTGACCAGACAGCTGACTGTCAGTAAGGATTTCTCTTTCATTTCCAGTTTCAGAATCATCATCACTTATGGGTAGACCTGCATGCAATAATTATGTCAAACATCCAGGAAAAATAAATCCTTTCAGGGTCAAGAGAAGCATGTATTTTGAAGAATTGTTATGATATACAGCAAACTCTAGCACATCAAGAAGAATACAGTTTGCAAAAGATAGGAAATAGGATAGCAGACCAAAGTCTACGACATTTCCATCAATAATTTTGCAAAAGAAAATCTGAAATGAGGCAGGAGGTAGCATGTTTTCCACACCAAAGGCTTCCTCTGGCATCTAATCCAGAACTAAGACCAGCTTTTAAATTTTTCCAGTTTATTCCAGAGTCAAGAGAAGCATGTATTTTGAAGAATTGTTATAATATACAGCGTACTCTAGCACATCAAGAAGAACACGGTTTGCAAAAGATAGGAAATAAGATAGCAGACAAAAGTCTACGACATTTCCATAAATAATTTTGCAAAAGAACATCTGAAATGGGGCAGGAGGTAGCATGTTTTCCACACCAATAGCTTCCTCTGGCATCTAATCCAGAATTAAGACCAACTTTTTAATTTTTCCAGTTTATTGCCCTACCGACTCCATCTAATTTCAAATTAATTCAAGTCACTTAATCTTAGCAAAGGATTCTTAATTGTCAATGTAGGACGCAGAAGAGTTCAATTTTTATTCTTGTGATTAGAGTAATGAAAACTATTAGAAAGTCGAAGGCAAAGCACCATGAAAAGAGATTTAAAAAGGAGCCTTGCCCAGTAACTAAGACAAATCAACTCCTAAAATTGAAAGAAAAAACAAAATACAAAACTGAAAGAGTCAAAATGGATTGCACCCTATAATCCGATCCGAGTTGAGGAAGGATTTTTGAAATAGTCAAGATTACAGTGATCAAAGGAAAACCCTGTGTTTCTTAAGAGGGATTGCATTACCTCAAGAGCCTGTCATTCTGCTCATCTCAAATGTACCACATCAAACATAGAAGACTTAATCAGACCTCAGCATTACCCACATTGACTAAACAAAGCAAAAAAAAAAAAACCTATTGGAAAACCAAAGGCTATTGGAAAACCAAGCAAAAACTAGACCATGGTTGGCAAACTAACAGGCATTGAAGAAGCAGGCGATCAACAAATTCCCCATCTAACTTGATAATATAGCACCAACAAGATGCCCCCTACAAAGCAGATAATCCTCCCTAGAGCTGCTGTCCACTCAAAAAAATGCTATACCTTAAAAGAAACAGCAGAATGCCATATACCCTCCAAGGAAAAGCAGGGCCTCCCAGACCCCTCTACTCCATATAAAATATCCTAACTTTGAATTCCTTACAGCTTGACAAGGCCTAACACGTCCAATTCCTCGCCCCACTCCTGTCCCTCAGCCTAGCATGCTTCCCACTCTAACTATAGATATGGACCACCAATGCATATTTCCTTCTGAACAAATATAAACTAGTCACTATAGTGGAATTTTTTTTTCTTTTTTTTGATAAGTAAGAGAAATTTTATAAAAGATGAAAGCGCCCCTGAGGATGTAGGGAATACACAAAAGCCAAAAGGATGCAAAAACAAAGAGAACAAAAAAGACAAAAGAAACGAGAAAAACACCCACAAAGACCCAACCATAGCAGAAAACTCAAAGCACCCCAACAAAAACCCAAAAACCCTCTATAACATTATATCACAGCAACCCTCTTGCTTTTGCCCTGAGTAGAACCAAGACTCCTAGCATCATAATTGATATCGCACTCAAGGTTATGAAGTTCTCTATTCCCTTTAACCTTAAGAGTGGAGACTGGGACCTCAAGACATTGCCCCTCAACCACTTGAGCCATGACATCCAAAAAAACATTTTACGTTCCCCTCAAAGGAAATCCCTACAGTTTGAAGGCATAGCACAGCGTCGAACATTGCCCCAGGAGAACCTACAACCTCTTCGGAAACACCTTCCCTCAAAGATTCAACCACCTCAACCGACGGGAAAGAATGGTTTCGTGGAAGAAGGAACCCACGCTGACAAAAGCTGACCAGAGGCTTCCTATCTGCCATGGACTCCAAAGGTGGCAAAGGATGATGGCCCAGCGGAGAAGGAGATGCAGACTGCAGTGATTGCCGCCAAAGACTCAGCTAACAACAACTTGTTCAATTGCGCATCCTTTCGCTTCCAAGAATACCTCATCGCCGACTTAGATTCTGAAGGATAGATAGGCGCTCTAGACTCTGACATCATGGGAAACGAGAGACGAAGCCGTTCACCCAACTCTTCGGCCCCTGAGGAAACACTAGGAAAAGCTGACCCACAACCTGCTTTCCAAGTCTGGGGAGAAGCAGGAGAAGCTTGCTGCAAAGAACCAAGACCCTTGAGAAGTCATGGACAAAAACTAGATCCGGGGCAAGTGAACCAAGGCCCTGCTCAACAACTCCAGAGAAGAGAAGGGAGGGACCAGTGAAGAAGGTGCTGGACCCGATATAGCAGAGACCTCACCCGACTTTGATAGAAACCTAGTCAGACCAGAAGCACCACTGGCATAATCTGGAGACGCTGGAGAAGACACCCAGCTAAAGGACGCTAACTGGGACAAGAAACCAGACCCCACTAAAGCGCAAGAGAAGCCATCGGCACACTAGACGACCTGCCAGGAGAACCCACCGCTTTCGGCATCGGAGAAAAGGTTGGTGAAGGCGAGGAGACACCCTGACCCGAGAGATCAAAACCCACATCTGCTGAGAAAGAATTGGAACTAGAACCCGAAACAAGACCCGACTTATTGACCTTCTTAACGCTGGGCTTAAAGCCCAGCTCACACCATATATCATGCAAAAGTTCCATCCCCAATCTTAAATTTCAGAAACTTCTTAAAGCACCCTAACCGCATAACAAACTTTAACTAACAACCCCCCCCCCCCCCCCCCCTCCTCCAACATAAGAACCTCAAAACAAGCTAAGAAAGAGCAATCCCCCCAACCCCATATGCAAGTCTTCCACCATCCTCCAAAGACCCTTCCCACTGCAAACCTCCATAAGGATTTCCACAAATATTGAGCAGTCCTGACCTCCTATAAATGAGTGAGGAAAGCACTTGCACCAGCGATAACTATCCCCGCAAGCCTGTCCAAAATTTCCCCTCATAGTCTGCCAAGGAAGTTCCTCACTGTACAAGACATGGAGGAAAGAATGGATTGCTCCACATAATTCTCCCCATACTGCTGAGGAGGATTCAGAAAAGTAAATAAAACAAAAGTTGCACGGAAAATTATAACTATTGATCCATTGCCTCCACCCACCTTAAAATCCCATACATTTAAAAAGGAATCATAAGAAGTTCTGACATTTGATTGCAAACCAGTTTCATATCAACTTTGCAGCCCACCCTTGCCCAGGTCAAATGTTCTTCTCTCTCTTAATTATACTAAAGCCATGCAATAACAGAAAAATTAAATATGAGCAGAACAGTTCAGGAAGTGGATAACAAATGTCCTCTTTTATTTCTTTTATAGGTAAGCAATTTATTAGGACCAACCACTATGGGGCATAATCCCATATCATATTTAATAATTCCATAATTACCTAGTTATTCGTACTAAAAAATCAGCAAAGCTTCATCCAAAAGTTTTATGCGAGTGAGAAAAATCTTTCCTTACTCATTACATTCATTTTCTTGGATTCATCCGAAAAGGTCAGACCGACCCTCTAGGTAGAACACATAGTTTCCAAGAATTTATAAGGCTCACACGAACTGTGTTCTTTTTCAAGAACAAGGCACAAAGTTGTTGGTGTTATTATAAAAGCATTCATATGAAGCATTGCTAATGCGCTCGGTAGTTTATAAATTCTTGTGAGCCTTGGTATATGAATACTAACTCCAAGACTTATCATGATGAATAATATTTGATGTCGCCTAACTTCTATTTGTACTTTTGAGTACTTTTTTTAAGTAACTGAAATAACATTATAAAGTGGAAAATGCGCAATTCAAGTACACGAAAAATATACAGGAATAACACCTAGTTAGAAAGAGAAAAAAGATGAAGAAAAACATGAAAAACTAAACAAATTAAGATAGGCAAAAGAAGCTGTCCAAAGGTAAAGAGTATTAAAGAAAAAAGACTTGATCTCCAAAGACACCACAATGGGCATGACGGCACACCATCTACCACACAACTACACTCTACGGACTACCATATAACGCCCTCTCCAACAAGCAAACAAGTCTACTACTCGTCTAGGCATAACCCAAGACAGCCCAACAGGACTGGAAAGAACACTCTATAAGGCACTAGCAACCTCAAAATGGAGAAGAAGATATCTACAGACTCCCCACTCCTCTTACACATAAAGTACCAATCGACCACAATGACATGCCGCTTCGTTAGGTTATCCATGTAAGAATCTTCCATTGAGCGGCCAACCAAGCAAAGAAAGTTGTTCTCAAAGGAACCTTAATCCGCCAAATACTCCTCCAAGGAAAGGGGGTGACATCATGAGGGACAAAGACATTGGAGAAAGATCTAATGTTGAACAACTTTTTTTTGGGAGGGCACAACAAAGCTTGTCTGCACCTCCCGTCTCAATCTTAGGGAGTACAACAAATTGAAAAAGGAAGCAAAGACATCCACCTTCAAATCATGAGTCACTCTAAAAAAGCTTACATTCCATTAATGAGAGCCACTATAAAGCTCTAAATGATCCGCTATGGAAGCATCCTTAACGCTAGCAATACGATATAAATCCGAAAAAGCTTCCTTAAGGGCCTGAACCCCACACCACGTGCCTTGCCAGAATCTAGTCTTGGAGCCATCTCACACCTCAAATTCAGTATGACTGGAAAACACTCCCATACCCCTCCTGATATTCTTCTATAACCCCACCCCATTCAACCCAAGAACCTTATTAGAACAGCACCCATCTTACAAGCTGCCACATTTAGAATCCACCGCAACTCTCCACCAAGCCTCTCTCTCATGCATATAGCGACATAACCGTTCTCTCAAAAGGGAATTTTAAGTACTTTGTTGAAGCAGAATCAAATATCGAGGACACTAAGAAGGAGCTTAAACAAACATAATCCATACTGATTCATATATTTGTGAGCTAAGTTGCCCAAGTTCTAAGTATTAAGATGCATCATCAAAAAACTTGTAAAAGCCTATATAATAGATAGAATGTCAGAAAAAGAGAGAACAACACTTTGTCAGTCAGCATCAAACTTTGACATACCTTTTGTTGCTTGGTCATGTGAAAAGCATAGTGGCAGTATCATGGTGGATATATCATTAATGCATCTCACTTTATCTAAACAAAAGATTACATAAATTCCAGCATTGAAGACAATACAAAGAAATCCTACCTGACGAGTCAATATCAACCTCATTTGCTGAGCTATCCTCACTCTTATATCCTGAAACCAGGGGGGAAAAAGTATGTTGTAAATTAGAAATGATGAAGTTATAGTTGAAGCATAATAAAAGGGGGGAAAAGTCTATTAGTAACATTTTGGTTCTAGTTAAAGTAACATGACAATCACCAAAACAAAAATTGCAGGAAGTATATACAGAATCTTTTGATAAAGAAAATCAAAATCATATGAAATAACAAAAGCAGCATCAGCAGTAGTTATTGCTGATATTATATGTATTATTGAAGAAAGAACAGGTAGACATGAATAATTACATTTATGCATCGAATCGGATCTGGAAAAAAAATAAAAATAAGACCCCAGATCAAAAACATAGAATACAGTTTGTGAATCATGGACTAGGGAGACCTCAAAGACAATAACACTATGAACCAGCTAAACGCAAATGTAGAGCAGACAAAAAAAAAATTACCAAATAAGTTTTCCAGCATCATCCTATTCACGTAACCAACTAAAATAGAAGTATGAACACAAGTTTCAATGTAAATGTTATACTTGTAAGCACTATAGCAGCAGATATCGAGCATATGCATAAATGTCTAGAGAGAGAAGAAAATTAAATAAGAGTGAACCAACCAGACGAGGTAGAGCAAGATTCATTATCCTCTTTCACTTCCGCAACTGCATCATCCTCTGATCCATCTATGGCTTCTGCCTCTAATTCAGAGTCGGAGGACGAAGATGAATCTGAGGCATCATCTCTATTGGCGTGCTCTAGCTTGTAGAATTGCCTCTTTATCATTACTGCTCTTGGAATTCAATTCTGAGAAACATGAAGTCAGAAAATAAAAGTGGGTTGGTTAGTTTGTTCTCTTACTTATCAAAAAAAAAAAGTGGGTTAGTTTGCAATTATCAGGGATTACATATTACAAACCATGTGCAGAACAAAGACCAGAATGTATCTTATAGGGATGGCATATAATACACCAAGTGCAGAAGAAAAAAAAAAAAAACTCTCAGAAGTTTATCACTAAATCAATTCCCATTCGGAGATAATTTTTTCAATATCTCACAGTGCCAAAGATAGAGTGAGTCAGCCAAAATACTGCACATCTGTCACTATGGAAAGAGAGGAAGGGAGAGACTGAGAGAGAGAAGCGCTCACATTGAATTGAACGAAGCTGGTGACGGCCGGGCACGGAGAGAGAGAGAGAGAGAGAGAGAGGGAGTGAGTGAGAGGTTTTAGGTTCGGCTGCAGAGAGACAGAGAGAGAAATGTTGGTAATGAAGCCCGGTCCAATATGGGAACTAGCCATTATATGGGCCACATGACACGTACGGAACAAGACCCAACATTTTGAAGCCCATATAAATTTGGTCATACGTAATTTAGGGTGTGCAAGCGGTTGTAATTGCAATTATTCACTTCTAACCGCAACCGGTTTAAACAGTTATTTATTTTTAAATAACCGCAACCCTCTAGACCGATTAGAGCCACCACAACCTCGAGCCACCCATTTTTTAAAAGTTTTTTTAATTTTTTCAATTTTAATGAATTTTTCAATTTTTAGTATGAAATATGTCTACGTATCAGTTTCTTATTAGGTTGATGTGAACTTCCGTTAATTTTATGGACAAATTTTGGACAAAAGTACCATCTCCGCTTTTACCCATAAGTGAGGTATAATCTACAATACAAATTGAAATCAATGTGGGTAAAAATAAAGTATTTAAACTACGTGGGGTAATGAGTGTTTAACCCTAATTAAGGCTCATAATCACCAATGAAAACATATATACATTTTATGCAATAAAACATCGACTGTAGAGCTGATAAATTTATACTTCCAACGTGGACTTAAATAACGTTTGAACCTCTATGCACGAGCTCAAACTCGTCTACAACACATTTACAATACTTATTTTTTATTGTACTGATACCAACAATCTTGCAATTGCAGGCAACATTGTTTCCCATCAAGATTGAACCACCATTAATGATTGACTCATAAGTAGTAAATTAATACATTTTAGGGAATATATGAAACGTACAAGAAGTATCAATGACAACTCACATGTCATTAAAACGACCATCAGAAACGGTAATTGCAATAACAAGTTTTGAACCCTCATATTTTTCTTCAACAACGCCAGCCACAAAAAAGGAACATATCTTATTACCTTCATCTTTATTTTTCAACTTTGAACATTTGGATTTGCAATGTACATTCTTTTTGCAATAGTAACACTTAACTTCCATTTTTGACGTGGATTGCGATTAGCTCCTTGATTTATATTTTTGCCTTAGTCTCAATTACTGAATTAACCTATAAAATTAGATGATTTTTTTTGAATGAATCTTAATAAATAAATTATTAATTTGCCTCATTATCACTACATTTCTCATTCAATATTGTCCTCAATTCTATATAATTCAAAGCATACTTAACGTTCGATAAGGAGGTGGTATCTATATCGTTCAACATTGATTTAATTTAAATTATCAAAGAAATCAGATAGTGAACACAACAAAATCAAGGTTTGATCCTCATCGTCAAATTGAATATCAATATTTTTCAATTCCATTAGAATTTTATTAAATTAATAAAGATAATTACAAAGAGACGCACCTTCCTCAATCTTAATGGTATATTACTGTTACTTAAAATACAACGCATTAGTGAGTGACTTCTTCATATACAACAAGTTCGCTAACGTCTTTCAAAGTCCAGTGACAATTTCTTTATTGGTGACTTATTTGAAAACTCCATACGAAAAAAACAACAAAATTGCACTATATGTTTTTTCTTCAAGTTTTGCGATTTCTTTATTTGATGATGTTGGTTGTGTATCGCCATCCAAAATCCTCGTCAAACCTTGTTGTCGATCGCAACAAAGACTGCAACTTGATGTGCCGAAGGCAAAAACTATTGTGACCATCCAAATTTTCTACTGCAATTTTTGTAATAACTATCCTGCAAAATAAAGAAACGAGCTCTTATACCAATTCGTGACAAAATAATTTTAGGATTCTAATGAAATAGAATAAAAAATAACCTAATTAATCATATAGGACATAAAACTGGGAATCAAGTATGTGCCTTGCACGTACCTTCCCAATTAATTACTAAAATAATGTTGGCACCTTAACAACGTTTTAGAAAAACGACGCCTACATAACGACTTCTTTATAGAACCGATGCCATACTAGCGTTCATATAACATGCATGTCGACCTATAATAAGGTTTTTGCCAACGCATGGTTGTCGGCGACCATTGCGTGACCGGCAGTGGTGGCCTTCTCACCTGTCTTAGCGACCACCGTCTAGTCATTAGCCTGTCATTATAGCTCTAATGGCCACCGCATGGCCGCCTTAACTATTATGATGGATACTCCTTTGCCCTTGTACATTTTATGAAGGTAATTGCCCAACGTCCACGTACATTGGTTTTGATGGCCACTGCGCGGCCGTCACACATGTTTTGATGGCTACACCGTGGCTCTTGGATCTATTAGTGGTCGACATCTGTGGAGGTTAGCCCGTAGCAGCCTATTTTAATTTGCTTCTTTTATATTTTGAGAAAAAAAAAATTTCAGAAATACTTTTTCAAAGTAGTTATTCAAAGAGTTTTCAGAGGTGGCTTCTACATACAACACTTTTTTAGGCGTAGTTCACACTTCACACAATTTAAAAAATAATTCTCAAAACAAAAAAAAATACTTTTTATATATATTAGTTCCCAAAATAAGGTGGTGATTGTAGAGGGAGACTTTTCGATATATAGAAGAAATAGAGAGAAAAAGTCTTTTATTAATTTTTAGCATGCATGAGCAAATGATTCATAGAAGTTTGAGGATTCATTGGAATGTGCAAACAAGATTTGTGTTTCATCGAGATTGTTTGCATGCTTTAATACCATCTTAAAATAGGAGAAGAAAGAAGTCAAAAGTCATGATAAAATATATAAAAATAAATAAATAAATAAAAAAATCGAGAAGAAGGAAGAGAAAGAATATAAAAAATTTCAGGTGATTAGTTTAAAGATCTATATCCATGACTAGTACCAGTAAAGGTCTTAACACCTTAAACTTACGTCTTTAAGATATTTCAATATGGATAAATACCATTTTTAATATGTTTTTGAAGTGCCTAATAAAAGCCAGCATGTTATTAATTAAGGTTATCCTCAATTCCCTTTCGGAAAAAAAAAAAAAAAAAGGTTATCCACAAGTCCTCTGTATCCTGTAGTAACGTAACATGAAATCTTTAATTTCTTTTATGATATATGTGATATTTTAATAATTTCCGTCCTCAAGATTTTTGCTGGATCCATCATGGCCATCATCATCACATGGTTTCGCAATATGAATACTTAAAATTAACTTCAGTTTGAAGATTCATGATAATATCTCATAATATCATTTTTTTATTTTTTTATCAAGTTGACATGCATACGCTAATCCCCCATAAAAATGGCATGCTGCCTCTAGGTAGTGGTGGGGACGACGGACGGCGTGGTCCCCCAGCAAAAAGCAAAATGGCTTGCTGCCTCTTGGTATACCGGTGAGTGGTGGGGACGACGGACGGCGTGGCCCCCCAGCAAAAAGCAAAATGGCTTGCGCCTGCCTCTTGGTATACTGGTGAGTGGTGGGGACGACGGACGGCGTCCAAAAACAAATTTTGCAACATCTATGGACAGGATCGACGCAGGTTGTATTGACCCATTCAAATTACCGCCATTGATTTTTGACACAAATTTAATATAATATTAATTTAAAAGTAAATGGATTAAATTATGTTAAATTCATATAGTCTTTCACTTATGCTTCGATATGCAATATAAAAATTAATAATTTTTTACCCAACTTATAAATTTAATATAAAATTAACAAATTAAAATTAGAGATAATTGTACCATTGGTCTCTGAGGTTGGCATAAATTACAAATCATTTTTTATGGTACAAAAAATTCATGGAGGGTCTTTGTGGTAAACTATAATTACGAATCACTTTCTGAACCCGTTTTCGTCTACTAAGTTAATAGATTCAGTTAGTTTGTCATGTTATACTCGATAAGAAATCGACACGTGTTCATTACAATAAAAATAAATAAATAAATAAATAAATAAAACTTAAAAATTATTATTATTTTTTTTTAAAAAAATAGAAAATAGCAAATGGGTGGTTGCCGGGGGTGGCCCGGCTACGTTTGGCCTCCCCTAGGCATGATGTGGCTACGTGTCTATTTTCTATTAAGTATGTCGTGAAAAATTAACGGAATCTGTTAATTTGATAGACAAAAAATGGGTTCAGGGAGTGATTCGTAATTATAGTTTACCACAGGATTCTTCATGAACTTTTTGTACCATAGAAAGTGATTTGTAATTTAAGCCAATTTCAAAGACCAGTAATAATGTAATATAATTATTCCTTAAAATTAATATGTTTGATCGTTCAATTCAATAAATCAACTTAAATTAATTTATATAATTTTATATTTATACCTCGACTCGGCTACACCAGCACGGCAACTCGGCTTATCATAATAATTTCAAACAGACGAGAAGTTCACTTTCCAACTTGGGTTCCCACTTTGAGACGGCGGCAGCCAAACACTGAAAGGGCAGTGGTACCTGCGCAGAGTGGGGGAGACTCAGAAGTCAGGAAGAGTTGGGCATAAACTTGGCTTCATCCAGCGCCGTCACCTCCACCAGTTGAGACAATTCTCAAAATCCACACACAAAGAGTAAAGTGTTTTGTTTTTGCTTTTTTATAAGTGTAAAGTGTTTGATCGCAAGTTCCCAACCCATTCCTCAATTTGGTGGCAGTCCTGTCCTTTGCAACAATAATTGGCTCTATAAAGCTCGAAAATTCAGTAAACAATATTATCCCTTTAATCGTCATTGAATCGGATCAGCCCCGGTCAGCTCAATTACTAAGACAACAACCGCCAAGGGCATACTCGTAACTCCGGCCACCACCCACCACTTCGTCTCTAATCTTTGATTCTTTATCATCAAAACCGTCGCGTCGATCTCACATTTCTTTTCACCTCAATAACACTCCAAACAAGGAATCTTCCAGCTGAGCTCCAATGGCTGAGTCAGATCCCACCCCCACCAAAACCCTGATCGACGGCAACATCCTAGCGGCGATGTCCCTGGCCCGCTTTGGCGTGGACCACATGTTCGGCGTGGTGGGCATCCCGGTCACGTCCCTCGCCAACCGCGCCGTGGCCCTCGGCGTCCGCTTCATTGCCTTCCACAACGAGCAGGCCGCGGGCTACGCCGCCTCCGCCTTCGGCTACCTCACGGGCTGCCCCGGCGTCCTGCTCACCGTCTCGGGTCCGGGCTGCGTCCACGGCCTCGCGGGCCTCTCCAACGGCATGATCAACGCCTGGCCCGTGGTCATGATCTCCGGCTCCTGCGACCAGAACGACGTTGGTCGCGGCGACTTCCAGGAGCTCGATCAGATCGAAGCTGTCAAGCCCTTCTCCAAGTTCTCCGTCAAAGCCAAGCACATCTCCGAAATCCCCGACTCCGTGGCCCGGGTCCTCCACTGGGCCAGCTCGGGTCGTCCCGGCGGTTGTTATCTGGACCTCCCGACCGATGTGTTGCACCAAACCATCTCCGACTCTGAAGCCGAGGCTTTATTGGCTGCGGCGGATAATTCTATAAAGACCGAAGAGACTCTGATCCCCAACCCGCCCGTTTCCGATATCGAGCAAACAGTGTCGTTGCTCAGAAATGCGAAGAGACCGTTGGTTGTGTTTGGAAAAGGAGCGGCATTTTCTCGAGCAGAGAACGAGCTGAAGAAGCTAGTGGAGACCACCGGAATCCCGTTCCTGCCGACTCCGATGGGCAAAGGGTTGTTGCCCGATACGCACGAGCTAGCGGCGTTGGCGGCGAGATCGTTGGCCATTGGCAAATGCGACGTCGCGCTTGTCGTTGGTGCTAGGCTGAACTGGTTGTTGCATTTTGGGGAGCCACCCAAGTGGTCCAAGGACGTGAAGTTCATATTGGTGGATATAAGCAAGGACGAGATTGAGCTAAGGAAACCCAGTGTGGGTTTAGTCGGAGATGCGAAACGGGTCTTGGAAAGGATCAATAGGGAAATCAAGGACGACCCTTTTTGTTTTGGGAAGTCGCATCCTTGGGTGGAGGAGGTAGCGAAGAAAGTGAAGGACAATGTCGTGAGAATGGAGGTCCAGTTGGCCAAGGATGTGGTGCCGTTTAACTTCTTTACACCGATGAGGATTATAAGGGATGCGATATTGGGATTGGGGAGTCCGGCGCCGATACTGGTTTCGGAAGGGGCGAATACCATGGATGTGGGGCGGGCAGTGCTGGTTCAGACAGAGCCGAGGACAAGGTTGGATGCTGGGACTTGGGGGACTATGGGGGTCGGTTTAGGTTATTGCATAGCGGCTGCTGTGGCTTCGCCTGGCCGGCTGGTGATTGCGGTTGAAGGGGATTCCGCATTTGGGTTTAGTGCAATTGAAGTTGAGGTATGGTTCTCTATATGTGAATGCTTATAAATTTATGTTTTATGTTTTGTGACAATGCTTGTTGATGATGGCTGTTTGTCTGATATGTGTGATGGCTGTTTTTCTGATATGCTTATTGAGGTATGGTCCTCTATATGTGAATGCCTATAAATTTATGTTTTATGTTTTGTGAAAATGCTTATTGATGATGGCCATTTTCCTGGCTGCCGATAATGACAGATTTCGCTCTGGCATTTTGGGATGTGAATGAAAATGAGATGGTATAGACTTTGATGAATTTCATCCTTCTGGTGAATAGGAAACTAATACGGAAATGAAGGGCATACCACGCATTTTGGTTTTTCGGTGTTCAATAGTTAGCTTCCTCCCCACATTAAGTTTTAAAGGCCGAACTGCATTTGCTGTTAGCAATTGGCACTAGTATTACCCATCTTTCTCGTAGACTGATGTTAACTTGTTTTAATGCAATGTTTAACTTATCAAGCAATGTTTTACTTCCCACATAGTTCACTTGCTACTTATTAGTCTGAAGTAATAAGTTTGGTCCATTTCATTTTTGCTTTCAATGTGAACTGTATGAAAAAACATGCTGAGTATTAATGCAGAGTAAAAGGATTGCTTTAGAAACATAAACACCACTATTTCATGTCTTATATATTTTTTTTCCCCACTATGAAGGTACTAGGAGAGCATTTTGCTTGCAAAATGTTTCAATCGTGTTCAAGCCCTTATGAGAATAGAGTTTGGTCACATCTTCAGTGTTTTAATATTTGTTTAAAGTGGCTAGATAGTCTGTTAGTGAAACAGACATAGTATGCACAGTCTTTGCATGCCTGTATCTGTTGTTTTCCTTTGACATTGATTTCTTGCATTTGTGTCATTTGTACTGGTAACATTGGAAAGATCCTTGCTTTTGTCATGCAAGCACTAACTTGAGGCTCTCCATTTATGGCTGTCCACTTCTCAACTAACATCTAGGAAGTTTAAATGACCTCAGCTGCATGTTAACTGTCTTATATAAATGAGCCTCTTCTCTACCTCTTAACTTGTCGCACTGTGTTCATGTGGACTCTTATGAGTTATGATGCCATGATGTATTCTGGCTATGGATACACAACGCTAACAATTGTCTAGTAGCTATTTTGTTTGTATGGAAAGGTGCAACAAATACTATTCAAAGTAAGATTAAGTTTTTCACTTGTCATTGAAAGAGACACCCCAATTTGGATCATGCTTTTCCATTAAGAGAAATGTCCTTCATCCAAGAGCGAGATTTCCTTCCCTCTTATGTTTTGGCAACAGCTGGCTGCTCTTAAGTATTTTGTTGGGTCATTTGTTCCTCGTTGCTGGGGGATTGTCTGTTTTTTGGCCATATTTGGTCACTTAGGATGGTTTGTCCGTCATCAGGCTACTGTCATGCTCTGAAGACCATATGGTTCCTATTGGTCATTAGTTAAAGTTGGCCCTTTTGGTTTCAGCCATTTGAAAGACCACCATGGTGATCATGAATGATGACATTACCAAGCCTCTAGATTGGTTAGCTAATGGTATTAACCATAGAACTCGGCAGCCAACATGAGTTCAAGTCTTTGTTGATGCTAATTGACATATCATGTCTTTATGGGGATGGCATGTGCATTATCATAAGCAGATGGTCACGAAGATTTCGGTTGTAAGTGGCAATTAATAAACATGTTTCAATTAGATTTCCAAACGTAAAGAAATTGCATCTTTTTGACGAGTGAACTGTTGGACAGGTTTTAGAACATTTTTAATCTGGCCACTCTTCATATCACTTGCTGGTCTTTCTTTAATACCTTCCTCAAAGCCCCTAAAGGTAGTGAACACGGTAGAATCTTTTGCATTTTGGATGTCTTTTGCATTTTGGATGTCATATTGATATGAGGTGTGTATGTTGATAATTTGGTTAAAAAAGTAAGAATGCTGGAAGCTCATATTTTAGCATAATTTTAGTGCTTTGTCATCTTAGTATCAACGAGACACTTGTTTATCATTATTAGGTGACTATGGTAGGGAGTAAAACCGAGGAAGAAGAGTGATAACCTACTATATGAATAAATAAAGCAATTTGGATGTGGTTCTTGAAAATTTTGAGTACCATCCCAGATGCTGGAAGAAGTTTGATTTGGGGGGTTTTATATTTCCCAACTTTGGTGTCATTTATGAATCTCCCGATTTTCTTCTATTTTAAAATCCAGTAGCTGTGGCAAAATGGTTAGTAATTAGTGTTGGCGTTGGTGTTGGCATCTGCCTCATTGCTCCATTTTCTTTTTGGTCATCAGCCTATTTTGTTAGTTGATAAAGCCTTTCGAAGAAAATGGATTGGGAATATGGGGTCTTTAAGGGCATAAAGTAGTATCATAATGTTGGATTTGCAGTGGTTAGGACTGCAACCAAGTATTTTTCCTGGTGGCTTAGCCATAGGAGGGGATTTCCTTTCAGGTAGAAGAATTTAAAGGCCTTGTTTGGTGCGTAAAGGGGAAGGAAAGTACCATCTGGGTTACATTGGTGGTCTGGTGGGGGCTTATGTGAGAACAGAATTCTATAACCAATTGCTGCTGCAGATGGTATAAGGCTTTGGTGGCTCACGTTAAAAATCAGATTTGTTTCTTATTGTTGGATCCTGATGTTTGGTAGACATTAGAATGAGCTGGAACCGTTGATATCTTTGACTTAATTTTGTTTCCTATAGTAGTTATGAACCTACAAGTAATAGGAGGATAGAAGATAGTAGTTGTTAGATTCTAAGAGCCTTTAAGACTTCTTTTTCTATTTTTACTACAGGTTGTTGCTCTTTTATCTTTAGTGGAGGATTTTGGTGCCTTCATCTTTTGTCATTGCCAAAGATGATTTGTTACATATTAGAATATTAACTAAATTATTAACTCACCCCTTCATATCAACTTAAACTTTTGGAACAATAAGTGATTTAACATGATATTAGAGCAGTGATCTTGATACTAGTCTTAACCTCCTATTTTTGTTAAACATTCCGTGTATTGTCTAGTCCTATGTGTGAGGGGAAGCGTTAGAATATTAATTAAATAATTAGATTTATCATTTTCTATCATCTTAACCTTTTAAGACAATGGGCAATTAAACAATGCGCTTATTGCGAGTTTGAGGAAGAAAAGGCATGGAGTAACTTGATCTGTACGTGTTTTCTGGCTTGGTTGATGTGTTCGGTTTTGTCTCATTTAGATTCAAAATTTTGGATGTACTCTGTAGAAGAAGATGGTGAGACCTTGTAAGGACTGGTTTCTCTCTCTGTTTGCGTGGGTTGCTTACCATTGATTTTCAAGTTTCGCTTCTTAGTGTTGGGGATTTGGGTAGACATATGTATGCATATGAGATCATTCATATCTTCTTAGTTTTCTTTATAGAATAGCTATGATTAATAGGAAGGATAGAAGATGGTGGTCGTCAGATTTTGAGGGCCTTTTCCAAGTCTTCTTCTATCTTTGACCATACACCATACTTGTCCAAGGAGGAGTTTTCTCTATATGTTGTTCATGTGTTTTGGTAGAAGATTTAAACATCCTTGGTCCCATGTTCTGAAGCTGGGAGTTTGCTCCAGATATTGTTGGTATGTTTTCTGTTAGAAGATTCGGCCAATTAACTTTAGCTCGATAAGCACTTCCTCTTTCCCCTCCCTCCCCCCTCCTTGCCAAAAGGAAGTGGGCGGAGAGTAAGATCATTTGTTGTCGACCACCACCGAGTGTGTGAAACTTATCAATAAAAAGAAAGTTCTGAAAGAGGATTTAGCATCCTGATTTCTAGTAAAAGGTGCTTAGGGAGAATCTTGAATCAGATTTTTTTTTTTTTTTTTTATGGCATAATTGATTGGATTTCACCTTCCTTCAGTTAAACATGCTTACCAACTTAATCGACTCGTTTGGAATTACAGTGTTTTGGCTTAATGCATAGCTTTATTATCTGCAACTTATAGGAGTCATTTTGAAGTTTGATTGTTCTTGTGTGATTATTATTTAATAGCTGAAGTACACTTTTCGTCCTTGAAATTAAGCTTACATTCGATACTTACGAAAAAATTTCGTTTCCAAACTATTTAAAAGATAGGGATGTTGTTCATTTGTTTATTAGCCGCCCACACACCCACCCCTACACAACCAGTCGTCAGTCTTGTTGCCTTATTCCTGGCCTTCATATCTCACAAATTATCACAATTTCATTATCCACAAGGTCAATAGCCAGGTCTTGGTGCTTGGGTCACACCCAAAACAGTTAAGTACCATTGGAGATGGTTTTATTGGAATATGTGAAGTAAAGCTTTGATCCTCCTTCGATGCTTCGTGTACATGACCTTTTGTCAGCTGTGGTCATTGTTACTGATGTGAGTGGTGTTGGTGGTTTCATGGTCATTGATGGGCTTGATTCAAAAGCTCCGTGTTTTTCTTCCATTGTTGTGTTTGGTATATGATTTCTTTTTCCACTTTTTCTATCACTTTCTGGGGAGAGAAAATGAAAGAAAAAAAGAGGGAAGTGAAGTGCCCCACCTCACACTTTCCAGGGTATGTAGCATGGCGGAGGGGTGAGGAGTTTGTGAAGAGGGGTTGTGAGATCAAAGCAAAATAAAGCAAGGGATAAAAAAAAAAAAGGGAATAAATAATGCCTCCAGCCATGTCAGTGCTTTTATGTGTTAGCGCTGTCTGCCACGTACATATCTCTCAAATGGCTGACGGACAGGAGAAAATTCTATGTTTTAGGTTGTTCTGAGATGAGTTGATACTTGTTAAGTTTCATAGACGAAAAATCGTGCCTAGAACTAATTTTATGGATCCATTTTCCTCTTTACATATTAGGGAATATCTTAAAATATTCTCATTGGGTGACTTATATTTCCTATTATTTGCGAATGTTGTGTTTTGGATGAAAATTTAGAAAAATTCTTAGAAGTTTTAAAATGGTTGGATTCAATTTATAGGAATTTCAATCTTATCAATCCAATCTTGCATTGTTTTGATAAATATACTTTTAAGTTTAAGAAATTAGAATATGGTACTAGTTACAATGTTGATGAGTGATGATAGTGGCAATAACTGAGTGATAGTAGTAGTATGGTGTCATAGTGTTACTTGGGTGGTGGTTGTAGCAATGATAGCGGTGGTGGTAATGATAGTGCAGTGGGTGGTGATTGTGGTGTTGATTGTAGTTGTAGTGGGAGTGAAGGAGGGTGGTGGTAGAAGCGGCAGTGGCAAAAGCAGTAGTGATAGCAGTGTGAAGGTGATATAAGAATAATAATATTGGTAGATGTTGTAAAATGATATTTTCTCCCATGAAATTTGAAGGATTGGAAGCTTAAAAATGTTGAAGTTGTAATAATTTCTACAGAATTTTTGAAATAACTCTCTTATTAACCGAAACAAGAGATGTCAACCTTGGGAATTCTCAAATTACAAATTTAGGTAAAATCTCACTTCAAAATCCCTCTTTCAAACTCAGCACAATCTTCATGGTTACTCTCTTGTCTATCAATGTGTACTATGCTGTCAGTTTTCTTTACTTATCATCAGTTGGAATAAAGCAATTTATGTGTTATATAATATTTTTCTTGACTTCTGCAGACATTGGTTCGATACCAGTTGCCCGTTGTTGTGATTGTATTTAACAACGGTGGGGTATATGGGGGCGACCGGAGGAGTCCTGAAGAAATTGATGGACCTTACAAAGATGATCCTGCACCTACTTCTATCATCCCTGGTGCAGCATATCACACTGTAATTGAAGCTTTTGGGGGCAAAGGTTATCTTGTTGGGACACCTGAAGAACTCAAGTCTGCCCTTTCAGAATCCTTCTCTGCACGGAAACCAGCTGTTATAAATGTCACCGTTGATCCTTACGCTGGTTCAGAAAGTGGCAGGATGCAACACAAGAACTGATGTAGGCCTTAATTGCTCCCTTTTTCCACTCTCTGATTTGTGCATCATTTGCTGCCTACCAGTCTGGTTCCTTTTCCTTACTGTTTAATAACGTATAATTGTTACTTATCAAAAGAAGGAAGAAGATAATAATAATAATGTAAAATTGTTGCAAGTAGCCTTGTAATTTTATTGTTATCATGAAATTGATGAACTTATATTTAGTGTTGCGGCATACAATTAGAACATGATATTGGAGTGCGTAGTTGTACACGATCACAATGGATATCTGTACATAATTTTCAGCGTAAAATGTACCTGTGGTGGCGGTTGATCTAACAGATATTATTATTGCTTGCAATTTGACTGTCTATTTCTGCCTCTGGAAATATTTGCCGTATTTCTTCTTTTTGTATAAACGGTGGTGTACAACTGTTAGTGAAAGAGTAGCTAATGCACATTCAAGTTGCTGAAACCAAATACCACAGAGGGTGGTGCCGCGGTGGTCTAGCGGTAAAAGCTTAGGAGGCCAAGTAGTCAAAGAATCGAGTCTCGTAGGCGATTGGCGTGACGTTTCTTGTTCCCTTGATGGGACTGAGATCCGGCTTGAGGGAGTGTCGACGGATTTTCATCTAGACCCCCTCTGTTATTGTGTTGTTGGTTTGGCCTTTGAAATTAAGATTGGCGTCTATGAGAGCAGAGAATATTGAGTTCAAGGGTGATATGAATGCCTAACCTGGCGGCGTGGAGGGTTGCGGATATGTGCTGCTTAGCCCAAGGCCCAATCATCCACAGATCACAGCAATCCAGACGCTATGTTCAACACTTCAACTTCAAAGAATGTCTGTCGACCAAGTGCTATATTCTTCTACGAGAGAGAGAGAGAGTACAGCGTATTGTCAGAATACCAATACAACAGTGAACCCAAATCTATTATTAATAGAAAATTTCATATTGGAAAACAAAAAAAGGCACAACTATCATGGATATAATGCATAAAATTTGGGGTGTTTGTTAAACTTTTCAAAAAATAATTTTATGTTTTTAGAAACAAAAACACTTTTTTTTCTTCTTCAAAATAATTAACAAACGATTCACTTTTCAAAGTGTTTAACAAATATAAACATAACTATTAGTTGGTTTTTTCTTGAAAGCGTTTGACATTTCTTTTGTCGTGTCCCCCCATTAAAACCATGCAGTTGTTGCTTAGCTTCTTTAGCGACAACTATTAATATTTAACTAGACTTACTTTTTCACATATTTGGAAATACAGTTTCAAGGTTATAATTACTCTTCCTTTGTGCAATGCTAGCTATTTTCATAAAATTACATTTTAAATTAAGAAAAATTGCGCCAAAAGTCCAGGAATTTTGTCCTGATGACAAATAAGGACTTGAATTTCTATTTTTAACAATTACAAATGAGTATTGGGCATTTGACAAATATATAGGTCATTCCGTCCATCTTTTAACGATAGAAGTGTTAGCTATTCCATTTTCCAATTAAACCCAATAAAAATGTACCAAATGTATCATGATCTACATCACAATGCCACATATGCAATTATACCTAAAAAGTTTTTATAAAAAAGATGAGGATGGAAATAGGCAATGGGGGTAGAACTTCACCGCCACCCTTTAAACCCTCCACCCCTACAGAGGGGGGCGGTAAGGGTGGAATTCCACCCGCACAAGGGAGGGTGGAGATCCGACCCCCTCTACGCCAAAACAAATAACACAATTTGCAATAGTACTCTTCTTTGTTCTTTATTCTGAATGTGTACAACTTTTATAGATTAAGTTAACTAGCATTTGTTGTATTTATTCCTGTTGAGTGGGCTAGCATAGTCCATTTTTTTTTATTTTGGGTCCATAATGGGCTGGGCATATTATGTAAACACTTAAGGAAGCCATGTACTTACCCTATAAATGAATGTAGTTGGCCCATTAGACTTCATTTTTTAGGTAATCTGAAATTAAGATTGAGAGACTAGATTCCTTCACAGACAGTATAAACAGGACGACGATTACAAAATCAAAAATGACAAGCTCATCATAAAAAATTGAAGGTACGCTTATATCTTGTTTCTTCACATGCCATAGAGTAAGACAGATTAATATGAATTATTTTTTAACAATTGATATTAGAGCCGGTCTGTTTTTCTTTGTGGCTGTGTTGAGTTGCGTTTCCTTTAAACTATTTTATTCACCATTAATTTTATTTTTTATTTTTTAATTCTATGCCGCTTCAGTAGTTACCGGCCTGTAGAAGCTGTGTCGTGTTTAATAATGAGCATCGGAATGATATTTTTTGATCTGTGGCTTTGGTTGAGTAGTTTTATTGTCGTCCAGCAGTGCTAGTTTCTAAGTTTCTAGGGAAACTATTTCCGGGAAAAGTTTCTTCCAGAAAAGGAAAAACCCACATGATCAAAAGATGAATAGTTATTTATAACTTGTCAGATGGTGGTTAAAAAGGTCATTAAGTTTCCAAGTCCTTGTACATTTTTTTTTAATCATTCTCGTTTTAACGATATGAATTTTTTTATTTTTTGAACGGGAACTTGAACTTTCATTGATAACAAGCTCAAAGGCAAATACAACATCTTGAAGGCAAATGACTAGCCTGAAAGCTACAACCACAAGCCCGTAGGCCCATGGTAGTGAATAGAGATACAAAATCCCTAACCATTAAGCTAGGAACAAACTTACCTTAAAACAGCTACCTAAGCAACAAACTATAATTACATGAACAAACAATTGAGTCCTTTCTTTACACTGAAGCACAACCCAACTAAAATGAGAGGGTTTGGTCTAGCTTACAAGCCACCTAAAATGCCCAAGTAATTTACAGCCCATTACAAAGGTAAACTGTGAACAAAGACAAGGATGTACAAAAAGAAAAATATAAGAAGCTACCAGATAACCACAAAAACAACCAGCGTTGGGAATCATCGTCACTGGAACCAGCGCGTGCAAGACACACGTCATCGCCGGAGTGTCTTCAGAAGCCCTCCAGCAGCAGACGACATCCGGAAGCACAAATCCACCAAACACCACCGGAAACGACAGGCTGTGGCCCTCACGCACTAGTTCAGCGGGAGAAAACTCCTTGTCACGTGCTGGCCACGCGCTGAGCAGGAGGGACCACCACAGCCGTGGCTTGACACAACCAGACTGGAAGAAGCCGGCGACCACCATGGAGGAGCTCATGTCAAGAGAAAACTAGCCGAAGACCATAGATCTAGCTCCAAAGATATCCCCAAATTTTGCACGGCCAGGCAATACTTTCGCCGGAGACACACCACGAACGACCGCTCCCCTCAACCAACTACTGGTGTAGCTTTTGCCAGAAAAAACCAAAAAAGAAAGCAACAGAAAGGGAAGAAAAAACTCTATAGCTTTAAAAGTTAGGAGAAACAACAACCACCACTAGTACAAGCCAAGGGGAACAAAACTCCACAACCCTAAAGGCTGAGAGACATCTAGCCTCCACTGGTTCACACCAGGGAGGGCCAAAAAAACCACCCTAGACTTAGAAAGGCTAGGGGGACCAGTTTCGGGAGGAGGGTGGTGTGAAGCCTCCCTCCACCGGCACAAATGATTTTGTTTTAAAATAGATTAAAGCAACTATTCAAAAACTATGATGTGCTTAGTAGCGAGCATTGGAATGATAATTTGAAGCTAGAACTTTGAGTGTGCGTTTGGTTGTCTCAGTGGGAATTGAATTGGGTAGGCTTGTGGTTAGAAAAGTACAAATTTGATATTTTTATATGACTTAAAGTCAAGTAGGGCTGTTAAAGTTGCATTGTTTTGTGTTATGTCATAGAGTAAAAATTTTTGCATAACTTTTACACAACTTTTGCACAACTCTAACTAGTTTTTTTTTTTTATGATCAATCATTGGATTTATTTTTCTACATGCAGACCCTAAATATTCAATGGTTGATTTTAAAAAAAGTTGTTAGAGTTATGTAAGAGTTGTGCAAGAAACATTACTCTATGTCATTTGTATGTATGACAGAGAACAATTTCTTTTATGAGCCAATTTTGTATATGGGCCTGGTTTTTTATTTATCATTTCTTTACTTATTTTTGTTTTGTTTGCAAAACTCTTAAAACTCCTTACCGTAATGAAGCAAATATTGTACATCATAACTCTCCTGTCGTAAGACTAATCATGACAAGTAATTAGGTTTTTTATTGAAATTTTAGTACAATATGGATAATGCTCTTGTGTATAAAACAAATGGTTTGGATTGATTATGTACTCACCTATCGTGGGACTAATCATGACAAATTGTTGAGCTGTTTCATTGGTTATGTACTCACTTATCGTGAAACTAATCATGATAAATTGGAGTGATTATTTTGTGAACTGCAATACGGATAATTGATTTGCTCTATCGGTAAATCATTATTTTTGTCGTATGCGTAGCACGGTGAATAAATTGTTAAATACTTTGCACTTAATGACCAAGTCTTATCCTTTCAATAGTGGGTCATCTTAAGTCGTTGTATTTAATTATTTTACTTTATTATGTGTATTAGTCCATTGTGTGTGTGAAACTCTAGTATAAAAATATTGAGATAAATAATTTGCATAAGAGTCTATTGTGCATGTGACTCTAGCATGAAAAATATGTTGCACAGTGTCATTCCTACCAACTTGTGAAAGCTGACCATCAGAAGCCTGCATGGTTACTTAAGCCACTTGAAGTGCCAGTATGGAAATGAGATCAGATTTCTATGGATTTTGTAGTTGGTCTTCCAAAAGCACCAACCGGACAAGATGCTATATGGGTTATTGTGGACAGATTGATGAAGAGTGCTCATTTCCTTCCCATCAAGATCACTGACTCGTTGAAAAAATTGGCAGATTTGTATGTGCGGGAAATTGTGAGACTACATGGAGTGCCTATCTCCATTGTGTCGGATCGTGATCCACGGTTCACTTCAAGATTATGGGAGAAATTGCAGAGTGTTATAGGGACTAAGCTGAATTTTAGCACTGCTTACCATCCGCAAACTGATGGCCAATCCGAGAGAACCATTCAAACTCTCGAGGATATACATAGGTTGTGTGTGTTGGATTTTAAAGGGAGTTGGATACGCTATTTACCATTAGTTGAATTTGCTTATAATAACAGTTTCCAGGCAACTATTGGCATGGCACCGTACGAGACATTGTATGGGCGCAAATGTCGATCGCCTTTGTATTGAGATGAAGTTGGCGAGAGACAGTTATTGGGGCCTGAGTTGGTGCAAGAAATGAAGGAAAAGATTGCACTCATCCGAAAACGTATGCTCACCGCTCAAAGTCGACAGAAAAGCTATGCGCAATTGGGGACCTTATATATCTCAAGGTGTCGCCAATGTGAAATGTGTATCGTTTTGGCAACAAAGGCAAGCTCAGTCCAAGGTATGTTGGACCATTTCAAGTGCTAAAAAGAGTGAGCCCACTAGCATACAAGATTGAAATGCCTCCAAAATTGGCGAGCGTTCACGATGTTTTTCACGTCTCTCAGCTGCGGAAGTATGTTCATGATTTATCACAGGTGATTAGTCACGAACCTCTTGATATTCAGCCGAACTTGACATATGAAGAGTTTCCTGTGCAAATTTTGGATCACAAAGAGCACCAGTTGAGAACCAAGTCCATCCCTCTTTGTGAAAGTTTTATGGCGAAATCACAGCGTTGAGGAAGCCTCCCCCACTTGTTCGAGTGAACCTAGGTTTGGCCCTTTGATTCATACCAATTACGTGTTAATCCATAATAAAAATGCATGTTTGCATGTTCATCAAGCGGATAAATGTCCAAATTTCGAGGACGAAATTTTTATAAGGAGGGAAGGATGTAATGTCCAAGACATTTTGTAATAACTAAAACACGAAATTTGGGTAAATAATTAATTTAAGTTAAATTAGCGTATTTAAAATGCAAGAGAATATTTTTAGGTCCAAAGAAAAGAAATTAAAAGAAAGAGGAAATGAGGCTTTCCATCAGACCCGTGAGACAAGGGGTAAAAGGGGGGAGTTTTCTTTTGTAGAAAAACCACGATCCACAAAGATCCAACGGTTCGATCTTCAATCCGTCTTCGGTAACGTGATCCTTGCACTTGGATCTACGTTCCTACTATTCGCTTTGAGGTAAAACACTAAACTCACGGTTTTGTAATTTTTGGGTAAAACCCTATAAATGAGTTTAATCCTCTATGTTCTTTAGGTATTTGAGCTTGTTGAAACTTGCTTGAGGCTACCCATACCTTGAGTTTTGGTCTGGTGATCTTGTGGTGAGTTTTCCTCAAACCCTAACATTTAGTTATTTGATTTTAGTTGTATTTTAGGGGATTAACCCTTAGTAAATACTATGGGTTAATGCTATTGTGATTAAGGTAGTGTTTTATAATTATAGGTTAAGTTTGGGAAATCCTAATTTGACGAGTTAAATTAATTTCGGAGTTTTGAAGTGTTTAAAACATAGATTGTGAATTTATGGATTAATTGCATTGGAAGTGTTAATTAATTTCAAATCATCCAAGATTTTCATGAAAAATAGGCATTTATGGGATTAGGTCCTAAAAATAGTAATTAGTATAAATTGGAGATTTTAATTGTAAATTTAGGAATATTTCTATGTATAGGTTTAGTCAAATAATGAGTAATTTCATGTTATAGCCTTTGAGCGATTCAAAGTGCTAATTGTTATAGTTGTTGGTTAAATAGCTAAATGGTGCATTGTGTTGTGAATATATCGGCACTTTGCGGGTCAAACCTAGGATTGTTGGAATCAGGAGTTCGAGCAATCCAAGGTGAGTATTTTACTCACTGAGAAAGTTACTTTTTTATGTATTTTATAGGAATGCAAATAATATGTTTTTCATATCGAACCAACAATATGTTAATTATATCTTTTGGATGTTTTAAGTAGTTTTAATTATGTTGAAATATGACAATAATGTTTATGTGATTTAAGATGATTTGATATATGAGTAAGAAATATGTTTGGTGTTTTGAGATATGATTTGAAGTGTTTTATTGTTTGCTGTGGTTGGAAATTAAGTTATGCAAATTATTTGAGAAAATGACATGTTGAACTGTTTATGTTTTATGAACAAATCATGTGTGAAAGTCATGTCCATGAAATTAAATGTATAGTATTTGAGCATGAGCATTGAGCATGAAACGAACAAGACCGGGGTTCAATTCCCTTTGGCAAACGAACAAGACCGAGGTTCAATTCCCTCTGACAAACACAAAATGACAAATAGAACAAGAAACATAAACAAGCACGATGAATGACAAGCATGCATAGCATTTGTTTTATGATAATTGAATTGTTTTCACGTTATGATATATAATAGTTTTATGCTAGACGTATTAGTATGCATAAGAGTTTCGATGGAAAAGAACTCATGTATATTTCTATCGGATGGTTGCATGATTTAAATGCCATTGTTTTCAAAGTCTCACTGAGTCAAAGGTAATATAGTAGGTGATGATGTATGTAGTTGTTTCCAACGAGTGAACTTCTACGTTTAAGCTCAGCTATATAGTATGCTTTAAATGTTTTCTATTAGTCGGGTTTGCTATATCAACTATGAGAGTTTTCAAATAAAAGTTTATAAAATTGGTGGCTGTTATAGTGTGCGCATGACTAAAAAGAAAAGTTGGTTCTCTGCGAAAACTCAGTGAATAGTATACCTCTGAGGTCTTAGTGTAATTATTTATACTAAGACGGTGAACTCATTCTTTCACCTATACGGATGTGGCTACCCCTACAACCGTTGGTAGTCGACTCGACTACGTGGATTTTAAATTTATAAGTTTTACCACTCGCAATAGTACGAATCAATTGTACTATAGTAAGGGTTATCGAACCACAGAGATTTAAGGTTGTTTTGCGTAATAGGATACTTAAAGAGCGTATTTAACTTAACTTAAAAATAAAAACAAAGTAAAGGTTGTAGAATTGAAGCTACAACAAGTAAAGTGAATAAATGAAAGCGGAAAATAAAACAAACTTAAAAGAAACTTAGGATATTGATCTTATCCAATCCTCAACCGATGAAATGCTTAAAGTCTATATAGATCTTCCTAACATGCATGATATGAGCGCATAATAGGAATCAACCATTACGACGACCTCGACATGAAATTACTTTAGTTAAGACATAATCATAAAGCACATAGTTTTACGTTAAACAACTCCACATAAAGATTTAAACTACAATTGAAAAACGTTTATACTGCCAAAGGTGTGAAGTGATTAATGCTCCCTACTTACTACTCTATAACACATCCCAATAAGCATACATAATACGTGAAAACCCTAATTTAGGCTACAATGATAAGGTATCTAGTTTCACATCGATCTATTTCATGTAAAGATTAAACTATAATGGAAAGACAATTTACACTACTAAAGGTATGAAATGACCGATGTTCCCTAGCATAACCTATAAGGTGACTCTAATAGGTAAACACACATCATGTCAAATAGAACCATTGCAAAAGACATCGTTCTTGTTTCCAAGAACGTTGATTTTATTCAAGAAATCTAAGAAAACTCATAGACAAGTTTAACTATTTTTCATGAATAAGTAGATTGGAATCTTGAAAACAAAACCTTTTAGCATGAATTTTGAGATCCTCAAGCCCTTCACAATCATCAAACACATCTAGAAAATTCTAAGAACATCAAGAACACTTCATGGTTTTTAGAGAGAATTTTGATCAAATCCTAAGAACTAATTTAGTTATAGACATAATTGAATCTAATCTAAGCATGAAAATTAATGAAAATAGCAAAGGAATAAGAAGAAACTGAACTAAAACAAAAGATTAAAACTTAAGAAATTCGGATTACAAGAAAGATAAGAAAAGAAAATACAAAACTAAGCTAGAACATGAAATTTAAAGGAAGAACAACAAATGAATTAAGCTCTCTGGATTTTGGTCCAGAGAGTTGCATCAAAGGAAACTAATAATACAAGAAATTAAGTTGATACACCTGAGAAAACCCGAAACCCCCAAAAGATGCTTGTTTAAACCCTAAATCCTAATATCATATATATAGAGATTTAATTTACAAAGGTAACATCAAAGATCAATTTTTTGGCTGCACAAAATAGTGTCGACATCCTCTGTGAACCGCCCGAATTGGATTAATTTTATCCACACAAAGCATGTCGACATCCGAAGATTTTCTCGAAAAATATCCAGGTTCGATCGATCGACTTCGTGGCTGCATAAATAATCGATCGATCGACTTTGGATCAATCGATTTTCTTCGACTGATAATGCGATCGATCGATTTCTTTACTGAAGAAATAATCGATTGATCAATTTGCCTTGGTCAATTTTTCATCTTTTTAGGATCAGCCTCGAACTCTGAAAATGACCAAATTGCCCTTGATGTATTTTCAGGTCTAATTCAAGTATTTTGAACTAGATTTCAACTGAGACTTAAAATAAGACATAAAACAAAACTACAACAAAACGTTATATATACAACACAAACTAGGTCTAACAAATGCAAATTAAGGAGTCTTGAATCGAGTAATTCAAGACTTATCAACCGTATAGATGCTGCTTATTTGGTTGCAGGTATTCCAGAGTTAGATGACAATCCAGTAGCGTACTATCTGGGATATTACGATTGAGGCCCATAGCGACAGTTGTAATGGGCAGGACTATGGTGTCCTCTCTTTTGGTCTATTTTGTATATGGCTTGTGACGTGGGTGACACGTATTCTTTTGTATAAGCCATTCTTTTGTCATATGATGTAATGATGTTAAGCCTTAAACAGATAGACATGTGTATGGCTCTTTTGTCAAATTAACAGTTTATGTTTTAGATGTACTATTCCGCTGAAATTATGATGGTGTCATTATGTTTTCCGCTGTTAGATATAATTCTAATTATCAGGTATATGTTTTGGGGCATGTGTCATATGTTGGCTGAGCGACAAATAGTCGTGCCACTGTGATGACTCATCTATTTTGTATGTTATATATATGTAATAAAAAAAAAAGGGTCATCACATGATGAATATATGAGTGCATTTTTTTTTTTTTTTTTTAATTTTTAAAATTTTAATGCATAATAAAGTCTTGTTGTGATGTTTTCTCAGCTTTGGGAAATCAAGATCTGTCTCTCCCATTATCTGCCATCAAAACTCTAATGAGGACTAATTATGAAAATTGATATGAGTCTTTCACTATCAATTTAGCTATCATGAATCTTGATTTGGCTTTGAAGGTTGAGCCGCCTGCTGAACTTATTGAGAAAAGTTCTGTTGAAGAGAAGATCTACTATGAATGTTGGGGGCATTCCAATAGGACTTGTTTTATGATCATGAAGTACACTATTGGCAAGTTTATTAGGCAGAGTATTACTTTTACTGATAGTGCTAAGGATTTTTCGGTTGTTGTTGGGATTAAGTTCACTAAGTTCTACAAAGCAGAGAAGGGAACTTTCATGAAATTGCTAGTGTGTTTTGAGTCTAATATGGTTAGTGTGCCCTCTGACATTTGGTGGTTGGATATTGGTGCAAATATTCATGTTACAAATTCCTTGCAGGAATTGCAAAGCACCAGAAAGCCGAGTTGAAGGTGCACATGGGAAACAATGTGAAGGTTGAAGTTAAATACATTGGCACCGCAAAGGTTGTTTTGGCCTCTTGGCATTTTTTTGGATCTAAAAGGAATTGCTTTTGTTTCTTCTATTAGGAGGAACCTTATCTCTATTTCTGTTTTGGACAAATGTGGATACAATTTTGAGATTGAAAATAGAATTGTTATCATTTATCATAATTTTGTTGTGGTTGGTTCTAGCACATTGTGTGATGGTTTATACAAGATTAACTTGATGCTTTCTTTATCTCATTTCTCTTCTAGTGCTCATTTTGTGAATACTGTAGTTGGTTCCAAGCGTAGCAGGGACATTGAGACTTCCTCTATGTTGTGACACAGACGTTTGTGCCACATTTCTAGGCCAAGAATGGAAAGGTTTATTAAAGATGATATTTTTGTTAACCTAAATTTTTCTGATTTTGATATGTGTGTTGATTGTGTTAAAGAGAAGCTTACTTCTAAAACTATAAGATAAAAGGATGGGAGAAGTGAGAATGTCCTAGAACTGATACACACTGATATATGTGGACCCATTACTCCTGCTGCTGTAGTTGGTTCCAAGCGTAGTAGGGACATTGAGACTTCCTCTATGTTGTGACATAGACGTTTGTGCCACATTTCTAGGCCAAGAATGGAAAGGTTTATTAAAGATGATATTTTTGTTAACTTAGATTTTTCTGATTTTGATATGTGTGTTGATTGTGTTAAAGAGAAGCTTACTTCTAAAACTATAAGATAAAAGGATGGGAGAAGTGAGAATGTCCTAGAACTGATACACACTGATATATGTGGACCCATTACTCCTGCTGCTTTGAAAAATTATAGGTATTTCATCACCTTTATTGATAATTAGTCATGTTATGGTCACATTGAGCTTATTCGTGAAAAGTCGGAATCTTTAGATGCCTTTCAAGTTGTTAAGGCTACTGTTGAACTTCAGAGAAATAAGAATGTTAAAGCTGTAAGATCAGATAGAGGTGGTGAGTATTATGGGAGGTATGATGAAACTGGGCAAAATGCAGGACCTTTTGCAAGATTTCTTCAAGCGTGTGGGATTGAGGCACAATATACAATGCCTGGCACTTCTGAGCAAAATGGGGTTGCAGAATAGAGAAATCGTACTTTTGATGGAGATTGTGAGATGTATGCTTAGTCATTCTTCCCTACCTGAATTCTTATGGGGAGAGACCTTAAAAACTGCAACTTACTTTTTAAATCAAGTACCTAGTAAGTTAGTTCCTAAAACCCCTTATGAGTTGTTGTCAGGAAAAAGGCCTAGGTTGTGCCATTTTCATGTTTGGGGTTGTAGGGCGGAATTGAGAATTCATAATCTATAGTTGAAGAAACTCGATCCTAAGACCATTTTTGGATACTTTGCCGGTTACTGTGTTGGCTCGAAGGGTTATAGATTTTACTGCCCATCTCATGTGACTAGAATCATTGAGTCAAATCATGCCATTTATTTTGAAAATGATTTTCAGCGTGGGTGTTCCATACCTCGTGAGATCTTTTTTAGGGAGGAGCGTGTTGTTATCCCAGTGCCTCTTATTTCACATTTTTTGTCTACACCTCTTCCTATAGAACAATCTGTTGTTGTTGCTCAAGAACATGTTATTGACACTGAACCCATTGTGGATGAGGGGACAACTGATAATGTTTGTTTGAGGAGATCGCAAAGTACATGTAGGCCAGCGGTTTCTGATGACTATGTGTTCTATTTGCAGGAGCACGATCGAGTTTAATGTTGGAATGTCCGTTCATCCAGCTACTTTCCAGGAAGTCACTGAGGGTCCACAGTGTTTGCATTGGATAGAGGCTATGCATGATGAGATGGCATCCATGTGTCAAAATGATGTGTGGGATTTGGTTGTATTACCAAATGGTTGTAGACCAATTGGTTGCAAATGGGTGTTCAAGACCAAACATGATTCTAAAGGCCTAATAGAAAGGTTTAAGGCTAGACTTGTGTAAAGAAAGAAAGAGGCTATAGGAAGTGGTGAGTACAAGTAGGATTGACAATTTTTAATACGACCCGCGAATCCGACACGAAGTTATAAGGTTTGGATTTAAGCTAAGTGGGTCAACCCGTTTATGACACATTTATAACCCTTATAAACGTGTTGTGTTTGAGTTTCGTGTCTTAACCCATTTAGCTAGCTAATCGTATTGGTTCGAATTAACTTAAATGAATTGACGGGTCAATTAGATCGACTTGAACACGATATAATAACCCATTTTGCTAACCTTGATGCTGCCAGGCTGGCATTACTCCGTTGTCCCTTTGCAAGCTGACAAACGCGACGTCGCTTTAACAACTTTGGTTACATCACGTTTCATTTCAGACGCGCAAAAAATGGGTCTTCGACCAATGCAATGGTCTTGTCATTAACAAAACGACACGTCCATATATCCTCAGATTGGTCTGTTGCTTTTACATTAATTTATGGGAAAAATAATACATT